>NC_090699.1:4415931-5615931 GCF_040954835.1 Lepisosteus oculatus
TTGTGGGGGTCAGATATGAATACTGAATTCTTGTCAGTCAAATGTATTAAGTGGTCATGTTAAGAACATTAATATTGTTAGTTGTAAGTGGAAATAAGTATAATTATCATATTAAACAGTACAGTACATGTTATGGTATATTTCAATCCTTAAGCTCTGTGAAGTTGCCCCCCTCCCCACAAACAACACAAACATTGAAACCCCCCACATTCATTAGTGCTGCGTTTGTACTGGTTTGTGGTGTTGAAGCAGCATGTGTTCATGCTCAAGATATTGTATAGCGCCTTGTTTTTTCATGAGTGTGACATCACTCAGCCCCCCTACAGCAGGGCAGGAGAAGCAAACCAGCCTCATCTGTTAGTGCTCTGTTAGTTCCAGGTTGTGCCGTTGAAAGTAGCTTCCGGGCTGCTTTCGTTCCCGAGATACAGAGTCTTATTTTTCAAGTCACATGACTGCCTAGACAACGCCTGCTGTTTGCTTTCTCAGTCAGTCCTGAGGCAGGGGGATGTGAAATGACATCTGTCTGCAGTATCCTAATGCACCACAAGAGCTGCCATTTGAGCCTTTAAGAGGGAACTTTAGCAAACAATTGCATTTTCTGAAAAAAATGTAAGTAGCATGTCATGATACCTCATAGCTGGGTCACCTAAGGAGCTTCTCACTGTATCCTTTTTACATACATATGGATACACAAATAAATACATATTTCTGTCAGCTGAGTTTTTAAAGCCGGGCCTTTCCCCATGGCCCTGGTGCTTCTGAAGTGTTTTTCTGGAAGGCTCCTCTGTCCTGTCCCTGGGGCAGGAGGTTCTTCCCTGACCTGAGGATTGTCTGACTGATTATCTTCACAGTAAAGAGGCTTTGTGTCTGTGCAGCTCTTCTTCATTTGAGAGGAGGGTGAGAAGGAACTTTTTCACACCTTTGGAGGTGAAAATGTGTTCTCTGGGCTATTATGTGAGTTTTATCTGAAGCTCCTGTATTCGATGTGACATCAAAGACAAAGGTTCTTCCCTGACTAATTAGCATTCCTGCACAGCAAAGGGGCTTCATAACAGTGTCTGTGCAGCTCTTCTTCATTTGAGAGGAGGGTTAGACTTAGATGGAACTTCACCTGTGGTGCTGGGTACATTAAAACCCATCCTTCATACATGGATCGTACAACCAAATCACACACAATTTAAAAAGTCAACAGGCAAGTGTGTTATATATTATATAAATATTGACATTACCCAGTAGGCTTATAAAAGAGGTGAATTCATTATAAAGACGCTGGTGAATAAGAGGAAGGAGGTGATGAGATATGTCCATAAATCTTAACATCTCCTTTTTCATGGTGAAGAAGGAGACAGAGGGAAACCCTTAGACTTCAGTGGACTAATGGATGCAGGTATGAAGCTGGACAGACAGGCTTAGTCTTCACAGGCAGGGACATGTCCTGATACAGGTGGGAAAAGGACATACAGAGGGGGTGATAGGACCCAGGACAATGTGATTGCAGAATTTATACACTGACCAGAAATACACGCATACAAATACAAAAACTACAAAAAAACACACTTTGAAATCCTACAAGATGTGTGTTATACAATAATACAGGTCTTTAAGAGTACGCTGTCTAGAGCTCACTATTCTACCACTGAGAGACACAACCAGCTCTGGTTGGAGATGCTAAGAAACCCAAACCAGGATGCTGAATGTAAGGACCAATTCTATAAAACATCTATAAATGGTTTGCAGTGAGTGTTCTTGTACTGTTATTGATGATCATGCCTTTAGGGCTGTGAGTGTTCTTGTGCTGCTATTGATGATCATGGCTTTAGGACTGTGAGTGTTCTTGTATCGATGATTAGGCCATTTCTTTTGTTTTATTAACATTCAAGTGAAGGAAATGATCTTGGTACCACAGGCCTAAGCTGTCAAGTGTAGAGTGGAGCTTAGCCTCTTGAATAGACGTGTCTACAATCACTCTTTGCTATATAAAGGCACAACAAGGTTGCCCCAAGGCACTGTGTCATCAGAGCCCATGAGTAAACATATGTCTGGTCTGGGCTCCTCCAGTCACCTGTCTACAATGTGAGAAGAGCAGGAGGAATGGCTGAGCCTTGAGCAGAGCCAGTGGAGATCAATGTCATTGTGCTGCCCTGCTGGTTGAATCTGACACATTGAGGTCTGTCTATTAGGAAAGAAATAATCCAGAAAATAAGCTGTGGTTTAACTCTCATGTTAACAGGTTTCCTACATGTTTTCCCATCATCTGGGGTTAAAAACTGAATGACTCTGGTAACACTGAACAGGAATGTTTATTCAGACAGACACTCTGTGCTTATTGAACAGTGATGTGTAAATCAACCATCTGTGTTTGGGGTACGTGTGTGTTTAGGTCTCACCAACAAACAAGTCTTCATGTCTCCACCACTTAGGAAACTGAGGAGGATTGCTTCCCTGTGACTCATTAAAAGTCATAAAGACTATTTATACTGCTGCTGGCTATTGTGAGGATTACCTGTGGACTGTCATCTGTGTGAGCTGAGAGCTTGAAGGGGACAGTGTGGATATTTGAGGCACATGGGAGAGTGTTTTGGCTCTCCGATCACATGAACAACTGGAGCTAAACTTGCAGACAATCCTGGACATTATCATGAACACAGGGGTTTGAAGAAGGAAACAAGGACATGAGGATGAAGGGGAGGAGTGTGGCAGAGACTGAAGGGGTTAAATAGGAAGGTACACCCTCCTCTCCCCTCCACTACTCTCACAGCTGTCTGATCCCTAAGGAACACCCTTGACCAGCTCCATGTCCATGAGGAATTCCAGTGGGCACACAGGAGGAGAGCCTTACTGAGACATGGTTAGTGAAATTCTCTAAGGAGTGAGGAAAGGTATTTAAAAATAAGCTCCTGTCTGCTTGACCAGGACACAGAAAACAGCCTCTGTTACAGTCATATAAAAACATGGCTAATGAAATGAGAGAGTCTCTCTTCACTGTACCTGATACTGAAGCAGAGGACTGGAGGAGAAGCAACAGAGTCACAGAGAGCCACACTGAACTGTCAGACTTCATACCTGCAATACAGAAACACTGAGATTAGTCAGACAGCAGACCTGGAATAATGAAAGACTCTGAGTGGGCAGTCTTAATCTCTCAAATGAAGAAACACACTGATCAGTCACAATTCATCTCTACAACAGAGAAGAGAAAACACTGTGATTAATAAGACTTCATCTTGGAAATACAGAAACATTCAGGTTGGTCACACTTCAACTCAGAAGTATAGAAATACTCAGACTGGGTCAGGGATAATCACTAAAATATAAAAACATCTTGTCTGATATGAACTGTTTGAAATAGAAAAAAGTCAGATATTTCAAATAAAACCCCTCTAATGTCATTTCACCTTTTAAAAAAATCTCTGATAGATCAATGCTCATCTCTGTGAAGATTTCACAGAAACAGACACTTAGAGAATTATCCAGCTGTAGTGTGGTAGTGAGGGGAGTCTCACTTTCAGCAGATTAACACTCACCTGGTTTTATACTGACGGGATGTTTACAGTGTGAACTACAGTCCGGACTGATGAGAAAAGTTTTTTATCTTTCCAGTGTTCAGAGATGTTGTCCAGAGAGACAGAAGCACTATTCAACTACAGGAAACACAAAGTGAAAGAAAAACTTTCAAGTGGAGCCGTGGAATGTATTGTTTGCCTGTTATCCATGCAAATACAGTGAAAATACAGCACAAACTGTGATTTTTTACACCTACAGATATACATTAATAATTCATCAGTCGTGTGAATATCTGTACTGTCTGACTACGACAGGACAGGCCTAATCCTACAGTACACTGTGCTGTTAACTGGTATGAAAATCACAGGATACTTACAGGCTGGATACTCTGAAAATTGTGGTCTGAGCTCCAGTTTCTATTGTTCAGGAAGAAATATATAATTGTCTGAGGCCTCTTTATAATTAGATTTGAAAAGTGACCTTCACTTCGGAGACTCTCTTTATTGCAGTAATGGATTATTTTTGCTTTCAATTTTCACTTTCTGCTGTAGCGTAGAGAGGCAGGAGGATTCTGGGAAACTGGGCAGTGGCTTCAGGCTGTGTTGTTGTGATCATGCAGCTCGAGCACAGATCAGTGTTCAAGAGTGCAGGAGCTCTGGGACTTTTCTGCTAAACAGGTATATCAAGCTGGAGCCCAGCTCCTCTTGTCTATTGAGTGTGTTCACAAGTACAGGCACTACGCAAGGCTGAGCTGTGTGATCACAGGTTCAAGTCTGGATCATTTCCCCTGTGGTGGCACACAGGCTGAGCCCTGTCCAGTGTAGAGTCAGTGGGCTCTCAGCCAGACTCCCAGGTGTTTTCAGTCTCACTTCTCCTGTCTCTGGTGCAAAAGCTCTGCTCTGGGGCTGAGCTGGGTGATCACAGGTTCAAGTCTGGATCATTTCCCCTGTGGTGGCACACAGGCTGAGCCCTGTCCAGTGTAGAGTCAGTGGGCTCTCAGCCAGACTCCCAGGTGTTTTCAGTCTCACCTCTCCTGTCTCTGGGGCTGTGCTGACTGTGACACCAGTGGCTCCAGTGTGGGAGTGTTGGAGGAGTCTGCCTACTCTTCCTCATTACCCTTGTCAGCAGTTACACAGATCATGAAGCCAAGAAACCAGCCATCTATTTCCCACCAGCTATTTATTGATATAAATTAGATTGAATATATTGAAAATTCAGTGTCTTTCAATATAATGAAAATACAGTATATATTTAAATCAACTCATAATTCCTTAAGTTATACTTGAATTATAATGAAAAATATATTTCCAATAATATATTGTAACAAGCATATTTCCTATTATTCCAAAAATACACTTACATTAGTTATACCAGTTTATTACATATTCAGTGTACTGTGTTGTCTCCCAGGTGTGTTTCATTCACTTCCATGTCTTTCTAAATGTGTTTTTCCAGACCAGGAGAAAGAGTCTATGAATAAAGCTGAGCAAGACTGAGTCCCCATTGGGACTGAAAGGAAGACTAGACAGTCAAAGTTTTCACGCATGATTCTGGCTCAAGATTAACAATGAGCTATTTTCCAGAGCTGAAAAGGTAAAACGTTTTTAGAAACACAGCACATAAGATGGAGCTCAGTAGCAGTGATTCACCCATAACTGAGCTCTTTTTAATTTTACTTATTTTAATGACACATCCAATGTGATTACAGTAACCAGAAGAAGAAACTTGTTGAAGTTAAAAGAGAGAAAAAACCACATGAAATTTCAATTAAAAGAGAGACCAAAGCAAATCAGGGGACAGGAGAGTATGTGGGAAGGAGAATCAATTAGTGGCCTCCTTCATTTCTCACAGAGTGAAGTGTAATAAGTACATCGGTTCATTAGGCTGAAACCCTCTTTTAATGTCAAAAGTTCTTGATAGAACATGTTGTTGTTATTTAATTAAATAATCATCTCATTGCAAATAACCTATTTGAACCATAATGGCTTCAGACACTTAGACAGCACAGAAACTGCCATCAAAGTCACTAGTGATCTTTAACAGCTTCTGATTCTGGTTCTCTTTCTGTCCTCATCCTTCTTGATCTCAGGGCTGCTTTTGACACTGTCAGCCATGATATCTTACTTGATTGTCTTGAGACAGTGTTTGGAGTTTCTGACACTGTTCTTGTTGATAATGTTGAACTGCGGACCTTCATCCCGAGCTTCAGTGTTACTCTTCATACTCAGGTGTGGTGTACATGCCAGACTATTAAATCATCTGTCCTCTCTCTCAACTAAGGCCAAACCAGGCCTAGCAGCCTGCTCTTATAGGACCTCCCACAGCTGTGTCTCATCAGAGCACAGAGGTAAATATCCAACCTGCCCTTATAGGACCTCCCACAGCTGTGTCTCATCAGAGCACAGAGGTAAATATCCAACCTGCTCTTATAGGACCTTCCAAACCTGTGTATCATCAGAGTGTAGACTGCCCTCAGCTCTGACTCACTTCACACTGACTGGTTTTAATTACCATTCAGTCCACACAAAGTCTCAGGATGTACTTTATTTATTTGGTTGTTCCTGTGAGGTGTCTTTAATTTTTATCTAGGGCTGTTCTGTTGTAATCTTTCAGTCATTATTGTCCTCCTAAAATAAGGATCTTGTTGCTGTCATAGTGTTATAATGAGGAAGGTGCAGGAACTGTCTGAGGAAGTCTGCTCACTGTACGATCTCAGCTCCACCCCTTCTGCAACGTGGTTATTGTGGTCTTTGAGACCTGGAACTGAGAGCAGCACTGAGCCCTGAGAGGAGAGATTGAACATGTCAGCAGCTGACAGGCAGAAGTCATGAAGACAGCTTGCTGCTCTCTGCTCACTGTGAGGACTGACTGAGGGTCTGTGTCACTTTAAGAGCAAATCTTCTGGGTTACAACTTCACAACTAGAAAAGTGTTTGTTAATCTGACAGTTCGAAATGTTTAAATTAAACAGTAGGTCACACATGTAATGTTTTTCAAATTAAAAAAATATTTGAGTAAATTATTAAGTAGTACACTTTTGTTTTGCCATTAACATATTATTAGAAATATAAATTACAAATTTACAATTGTCAGGTGTTTGATGGAAAATAAAGTTTTTTGTAAAGCAATATCAGATATATTTAACATTAATTTATTTTTGTTGATAGTTTTGAACTGAGGATCTTCACTCACAGTGTTGCTCTTGAGTGCTGTTTCCTCTCTCAGGAAGCTGGGCTGGGCTCTTGTCAGTAACACATGGTACCAGTTTCACTCCACACTTTCCTGTCGGTGGTGTGCTTGGAGGTTTTGTACTGTGTGCTAAAAAGTAGATTCACCTGTTTAGAAACCAAAGTTTTCTAGAGCAGTTGGGTATGAGAGTTGATTTTCAGAGAGAGTCATTTGCTAAAGTGGAAGACACAATAATCTACAACTTCAATTATGTAACTGGGAGTCCTGGTGATTGACAGACTGGCAGGCTAATCAGAGAGCAGAAGACACATGAGTGACAGATGTATTCAGCCAGTTCAGAGCAGAATGATTGGCTGGTCAAGGTTCAGTGGGAGGGGCCACTGAGGTGCCTGACACTGATCAGAGTGAAAGCAGACAGAGGGGTGAATCAGGGGAACTTGACTTCTATCATTTTGAATTGACACTCCAGGAGTATCAGACGAGCTGGTAGGGGACAATATTACCTGGATTAATTCGCTGTTTATTATACAGCACACACTTTTATAAACCTTGAAAAATAGTTCTCACTGACCACAGAGAAAACTATTTAAGCAATTATTTTCTGTTGTGATGTTGAAAGTAAACCCCATTCATTCAACAGCTGCCTCTAGATCATGCAAACTAAGTTCTAGAGGTCAGAAGAGGACAGGAGGGACAGAGGGAGGTAGTGCAGTGACAGAAGAAGAAATCGGAGAAAGGTAGACGCTCCTACCATTCCAGTCACAGCTTAGGAAGATGGACGCCCGGAAGCCCGCCTACCCGCGAGTCCAGGGCTCGACGGCGTCCTGACCATCCGGGTTACCCTTTTATTCCCTGACCCTTCCCCGGATTCCGCTCCGGCTTTTAACTTTTGTCTCGTCAGTCATGGATGGATCACCCGGCTCTGGACCTTTTGCTCACCCTGGCTTTCCCTACGGACTCCCTCTGGATTGTCGCATGGACCACCCCCCCCCAGCACCAGCGCACCGTCAACACACCCCCTGTTCGTCTACCAGCCCCGTTCCTAGTCTTCTCTGTTTGTTTCACTCCCTTCCGGATACGATCATCTATCATCTATTCTATTCCGGATTCTATCATCTGCATCATGACAGAATATGACAGAATATATCTGAGCAGTGGGTATAGTTAGAGGGCCATGAGCTCTTTGTCCTCTGCCACGACTTTGGTGAGTAGTAATTCAGGCAAACTTGGTTAAACAAATATTTATTAACAATGGCAATACACACAATGTAAACGTACAATTTACTGAGCAAGGTGTTTCAGAGGCCCATATCCTAAACATTCAGAGGAAAACAGACGGCTACCATGTATTTAACACCTACAAAGGCCAAAAGAAGAGAAAGCTGCCTTCTGAGCTAAACAAAACACAACATGTGGTAAAATCTCTCTGCAGACCCAGCTCCTGCAAAACGAATGGGAACAAATCTCTCTTCTACACTAACACTAACACTAGCCAGGAGAGGCCTCTTTTAACCAAAGGATTTACACAGGAAATCAGAGCTCCATAAAAACCTCAGGATAGCAAGCTCTCTTAATTGGATTCAAATACTGAACTCCGGCCTGTTCTTTCCTGGTGATCTTCTGCCTTGCTTTGCTCCTGCCCCTCTTGTCTTCCTCTCTTCTGCTGTCTGTACCTGCTTGTTTTTATACCCTGTTCCTGAACTCTTGATAGGCACTAAATCATTAACCCAGAACTTCATTAAGCAGGGTAAACTATATTATTGCTTTGATCACCCCTGAATCTTAGCAAACATCTCTTTGCTTTGAAGCTCCTGAGGACTGGAAATCTTGGCAATAATACTACTACTAATAATAATAATTGCTTACACTTATATAGCACTTTTCTGGACATGCCACTCAAGTGTAGGATAAGATACAGGAAATATTAATCGAAAACTAAAGAGAGAAATGTCTTTTTGGAAAGGTCTGGTGTAATTTTTGTCCATTATTCTTGTCAGATTTGTTCAAGCTCCCTCAAGTTGATTAGAGAGAATTTATTTTCAAGTCTTTCCACAGATTCCCAATAGGATTCAAGTCAGCACTTTGACTGGGACACTCAAAGATATTAACTTCCTTATTCTTCATCCACTCCAGAGCAGTTTGACCTTGTACTTTGGGTGATTGTCCTGCTGAAAGGTGATTTGTGGTTTTAAGTCATTAGTGGACTGGAACATGTTTTCCTCCAGTATTTGCCTGTACTTTGCTCTGTCCATTATACCTGCAATCCTGACGAGCTCTACAGTCTCTGCTGAGAAGCAGTGCCACAGCATGATGCTGTCTCCACCCTGCTTGCCTGCAGAGACAGAGCTGACAGGAGATCTGCTGTGCTGGGTCTGTGTCAGACGTACTGTAACACTCAGCATTTACACAAGAAAATTGCAATCAAGTCTAATATAATACCTTTTGCCATGTTTGTTTCCCAGAATCACTGAGGTGCTTCATTAAATCTCCATGCAGGATTTTAGACATGTCTTTTTTCAGATCCATTCAAGCCCCACTGTGGAGTGTCTGGAATATTGTTGAGCCACAGACAACAACCTCCAATCTCAGCCACTGTCCTCTAACTCTTCCAGTGTCTGTCGTCCTCACGGTGTGCTCCTTGTCTGTGAGCTCAGTGTGGAGCGACAGTCTGATCCAGGTGGTGTCTGGTTCTCTCCTCTATCTGGTTGATCCACTTCACCTCAAAGAGATGCTTAAACTTTGAAACCGTTTTAAATTCCTTTCCTGATCTTTTTTCCTATTTTGACAGCTAAATTATACTACATATATGATATTAAACAGTCCTCAAATCATGGTCACAGTCCTCAAACAGCTCTCTTCACTACCTCTCCCAGCAGATCTTTATATATGGCAGCTGCTTTGCTGTTTAGAGACACCCCTCAGTCTGCTGATGTTCAGCCCCAGGGAGCACTTGGGTTCCCCCTGTGCCATCAGGACTCCTTCTCTCAGCTGTGGGGGGCAGGTGCTGTAAGGATGTGTAGTTTAGGACCCTGTGCAGACGGTATAATCCGGAAGTGACTGGAAAAGGGCTACGGGGAAAACACAGTCAGGGAGAGAAGGGATGGCGAACAGGGGGCGGTGCTGATGGTGATCAGGTGCAAGGGGGGAGCACAGACAAACACGTCCTTAGGCACAGGCCAAAATCCAAAACCAGGGAATCCATCCAAGACAAGACTGTAACGCTGCTCTGAAGAGGTGATAAGGATCCAACGCAGATGCAGGAGTCACTGGGAGGTGAGTAAGCGAACAAACCGAAACCTAGGAGCTGAATCGTAGTCAGAAGGTGTAAGGTAGGTTGAAATCCGGAAAAGACACAATCCATAACGTGAGACAGAATCGAGGTCGAAAAGAGAGCGGTAGGTACAAATCTGGTATTGACACTGGTAGCAAACAATCCAAGGGGCAAGGCGAGATCCGTAGTCTGAAGGCAAAAAGGTGAAGTAAATAACCAGGAAGGCAAAAGGTAAAGAAATGCTAGGTAGAGCTTACGAGAAGTTTAACTCAATACCGAGCAGCGATATGCATGTAAGGGAGGCTTAAATAATGCAGCCTGCCGCATGGTAAGGCGTCTGATGTGAAACTAACACGTGCGGCGGCGTTTGTAATTATCACCTGCTGGAAGTGATTAGACCTCTTGGTGGCTGGTCTGGGCAGGTTGGCGGTCGTGACAAAGACGATTAAAAGCAGGAACAGGGACACGGAACAAGGAGATTAAAAATGGAGTGACGAGGCCAGGCGCTCCGAGCCCCGAACTCAGCTGGTCTGGACGGCGTCAGGAAGCCTGTGCCCTCAAGCCGCGGACGTAGGGTGACTTGATGGTAGGAGGGCCTCCGGGCATCAGTCTTCCAATGCAGAGCCCTGAGCTTCCAGAGCACCGGGTTTAAATAAAGAAACAAGACGGGCAGCTGAATGTGATAATGAACACAAAAGGGCCGGAGCGCCCTCTAGAGGAGGGATGACGATGGTGACAGGTACACTCTACCTCACCCAGCGGTGCTCCACTCCTCCAGGGGCTGACGCCTCCAGTCAGCCCTGGTGCAGCTGGTTGTTCCTTCATCACCATTGAACCTGGCAAAGGGACCAGCACACAGCCCCCCTGTCCAGCACCTGTGAGCCCCTTCTGTTCTCAAGCACCCCTCACTTGCAGAGCCCACAGGCCTGTAAACCTGCCTCATCATCACTAGAGACAAGATCTCTACTGGAGCCTCTACTGGAGCTCTCACATGCTCTCCTTCCAGACTGGACTCTGGACAAATCCCTTTTCTCCCAAGAGGTCTTACTTAGTCAGGAGGAGGCTAATTCTACACACATCCTATCCTGACAGCTCCTTTCCCTCATTCAGGATCTCACTGCCTCACAGGCAGGTAATCAGGAGCTGAACTTCTTCTTTAAGAGAGAGAAGAGCCAAATCCTGCAGCCTGTGGACAAGAGGAGCTGGGCTTCAGCTTGATATACTTGTTTTACAGAAAAGTCCCAGAGCTCCTGCATTCTGGAACACTGATCTGTGCTCGAGCTGCATGATCACAACAACACAGCCTGAAGCCACTGCCCAATTTCCCAGAATCCTCCTGCCTCTCTGTAAGTGAAAGTGAAAATAGTCTTTTACTGCGATAAAGACGGTGTCAGAAGTAAAGTGAGCAGGTCGCTCTTCAAATCTAATGAGAAAAAGGCCTCAGACAATCACTTCTTTCTGAACAATAGAAAGTGGAGCTCAGACTGGTATGATCAGAGTATCCAGCCTGTAAGTATCCTGTCATTCTCACATCAGTTAACAGCACAGTGTACTGTAGGGTGAGGCCTGTCCTGTAGCAGTCAGATAGTACAGATATTCACACAACTGATTAAGTATTAATGTGTATCTGAAGGTGTATAATATCACAGTTTTCACTGTATTGTCCCTGTAATTATTAATGTGAATCTGAAGGTGCATGATATCACTGTTTTCACTGGATTTTCACTGTATTAGATCTAACAGGCAAACAGCAAATTTCATGGCTCCTGTTGAAGGTTTCTCTTTCACTTTGTGTTTCCTGTAGTTGAATGGCGTTTCTCTCTCCCAGAACAACATCTCTCAACACCGCAAAGACAACAAACTTTTCTCTGAATCTGGACTGTAATTAATACTGTAAACATACTGTAAGTATAAAAACAGGTGAGTGTAAATCTGCTTTGTTATTGTCTAGCTGTGTAAGAAGACAAGAAACGTTATATATATTTCTGAACCTTGTAGGTTTAATTCAGTATAATGTGTTTAGTACTGCAGAGATCAATGACAATGTATGTATAGAAAAAGGTGAGTGTGAATCTGGTATGTTATTGTCCATCTGTAAAAGGAGACAGGAAACCTGCTCTATTTCCACACATTGTATTGTCAAATAAAGTGCTGTTCCTTTCTTTATAGTGCATGGGTAGAGTCAGAGTAGTAGCTGCTGTGTGCTGGAGTGACAGTGAGATCAGTCAGGTACAGCAGTGTGTGAGTGAACAGTCAGGTCAGGACTGAAGCTGCTGTGTGCTGGAGTGCCAATGAGATCAGTCAGGTACAGAGTGTGTGAGTGAACAGTCAGGTCAGGACTAAGATTGAGAGGAACTTCTCACTGTATTTTTGCTCTGGGTATAGATTTTAGTGAAAAAGTCTGCAAGATCAGTGCTTCTGTTAATGGAAATTTGGCACAGTGACAAGTCAGGGCGAGCATCTGTTTCAGTAAAGAGTACTACATGTGTCTTTCAGAGACATTTGATCTCTGTTGGTGATTTTCTTTAATTCAGATGTGAAGTGTAACTCATAAGTGTGTTTATTTCTTACTTCAGAGTGTTACTTTGTTTCAGAGATGGAGTCTGACCAGTCACAGTGGCTCTTTGTGACTCTGCTGTTTCTCCACCAGTCCTGTGTCTCAGGATCAGGTACAGTGACTCTTATTGGTGTTTTAATCAATAACCTGTCCAGAACTCAGATTTCACAGTGATGACTGAAAATAGTACAGTTTCTAAGAATCCAATTTCTGAAGCTGATGAGTGTAACATTTGTCTGACCTGACTGTTGTCTAGATGAGATATAAACAGTGCAAATGGATGCTCAGACTCAGGGAATGATTTTCATCACAGTGGGATGAGCTGACAGACTCAGAGACAGTGTCAATCATGGCCAAGTCACACTGCTGACCTGAGAGCTGCTTCACCCTCTCTCCCAGTCTGTGCCTCAGTGTGGGAGTTAATGTTGGCTACATCAGGTACTCATCACTTACAGAGGGAGTCCTGGAGTGACCCAAACTACACAGGACATTCCAATGTGTCAGACGTTTGTGTGTGGAAGATGGAGAGATGTTACAACTGACACTTGTTGAAGGAGCCTGACTGGATCTTGCCTGTTCATCTTCATCTTCATTCTGTTTTGTGTGTCTAGATGTTGGTGAATATCTTATTTTGTATTGTAAAAACTGCTGAATAAAACTGGAATCATTCAGGTCCATGGCTACATCCCACTTTGCCTCCAGTGTCTATGTGTTCTGATTGTGTTGGAAGTATTAATCAGCAGTTTAATCTGGGTTCTGTATGTGAAGTGTTTCAGTATATAAAGAACCAGAGAGCAGAGAGAGACACACAGATAGAGAGCCTGATTTAACCCTCTACTGTCACTGCAGAGTAACAGACCCTCAGTGAACACGGTCACAGCTCTTCTATCAGGGAGTGAAGGTGAGGATCTGAGGGTCCTGGGTCAGAGATCCAGACCCCAGTTTGGGAAACACTGGTGTGAGGAAGAGGAGCAGATGGTGAGATGAGACTCACTGATCTTCAGTGCTCTTCAGTCACATGTGGGTCTGAATCAGTGATGGGCTGTTTGTAGAAAACACTGTGTGTCACTGAGCTGCTCTGCTTTATTCTGCCAGTGATGAGTCTACAGTTTGTCTCAGAGTGTTTGTCTGTGTTGAGGTTGAAGACTCATGTCAGCTGTGCTCTTTCTCTTTCAGAGAGGTTTGACGTTCGAGGTCCAGCTGTTCCTGTGTTTGTTTTCCCTGGTGAAGACGCTGTCCTGCCCTGTTACCTCTCACCAGAGATCAGTGCCAAGGACCTACAGATCAGGTGGTTTAGAAAGGATAACATTGGCCTTGTGTGTTTGCATGAATCAGGCCAGTATAACTTTGAAGGACAGAGCCCAGACTACAGGGACAGGGCTGGTCTATTCCTGCAGGAGCTCCACAGAGGCAATGTGTCTTTAACACTGAGAGATGTGAGACGCTCTGACCGTGGACAGTACAAATGCATGGTGGGGTCTGACCTGATGGAGGATGACACTGTTATTGACCTGGGAGTGAGAGGTGAGTGACGTTCAGTTTGGTTTTCTCACAGTCAGTGTCAATACTACACAACACAACACAACACAACACAACACAACACAACACAACACTACACTACACACTCCCAAGTCTGCACAGGCAGGGACATGAGAGAGCAGTGAGCTTCCCGTGCTGTGATGTCAGCTCAGCTCACATTAACACACTCAGGGTCTATACAACACAACACAGTACAACACTACACACTCCCAAGTCTGCACAGGCAGGGACATGAAAAAGCACTGAGCCTCCTGTGCTGTGTCAACTATGGGATTTAGTACACAGCTGTGTATTAAGATGCAGGCTAGTTAATACAGTACTATCTGGAGAACATCTCCAGCTCTGGGCTCAATTGGAATGATAAATCCTGTCAAACAAAGATGGAGAGCGGCTGAACTCGTGCTCAGTACAGTGCTGAAAGCTCAGCATTGTTGTTTTTCTAATTAACATGAA
This sequence comes from Lepisosteus oculatus, assembly GCF_040954835.1. Classification (NCBI taxonomy): domain Eukaryota; kingdom Metazoa; phylum Chordata; class Actinopteri; order Semionotiformes; family Lepisosteidae; genus Lepisosteus; species Lepisosteus oculatus. Next base: position 4,430,444 of record NC_090699.1, read on the forward strand.
TCAGAACATTTCAAATAATCTAACCAGAAAGTGAATATTTAGGCCATTTTGTAGAATAATTACTTTGTCTCATGTTTATATATAACTGAATATCTCTGACAGCTTAATCTAATTAATTTGTGACATGCATCCTGCTAAAAATAAACATGAAGAGGATACATTAATAACACGATTCTCAAATTGCAATTAGCCACTAAAGAAACAATAAGAAACTTATTCAGACGAATAAGCAAACCCATCACTACTTTGGTTTTATGTATAGTGGATTTCATCTACAAGTAAAAAACAAATTTAACTTAGGATACTTCTGTAACAGACCTTTCATTTCAGTTTATTGTTGTTAATCTGACCTTGTGAGTCTTTGGAATTTTGTCTGCAATACAATAAATGTAAGCACTTTTACGGCTTTATTTGTTGCTCTTCATCTAAGAGTTTTTAATTTATGTTTTGCTGATCTTCTCCATTTGAGATAGTGAGTGAGATAATAATAATAATAAAAAACTTTATTTTATATATCGCCTTTAAAGATGGCTTCTCAAAGCGCTTTACAGGATGGCAATAACAATAAATAAGAAGAATACACAAGATAAAACACAATGAGAGTGCACAGGGGAGACCGTGGATGGTGGTACTAGGAAAAGCAGAGGGGTGAAGAATGGAACAGTTCAGTAAAGTCTTTTCTGAAGAGGAGGGTTTTGAGTCTGGATTTGAAGGAGTTTAGAGAAGGTGACTCTCTGATATCCTTGGGGAGAGAGTCCCAGAGCTTGGGGGCATAACAGGAGAAGGCCCTGTCACCCATACAATGTAAACGGGCTTGGGGGACAGTCAGGAGATCAGAATTAGAAGAGCGAAGGTTGTGAGGTGGGGAGCAGGGCGATAATAGTTCAGACAGGTACTGAGGCGCCGAGCCATGCAGAGCCTTATAGGCGTAGATAAGTAAGATAGGGGGGTGTTGAACACTGACTGACAACGGAAAGTACTGCATATGTCTTACAGCAGATTAGCAAATCGTTACAAAAGCACCAGCTAATATCCAATAGTGTGAGCAATTTTATTTCTTGAACAGAATTAGCGTTAATATAAGCTGTTGGTACATAATAGTGGACAAAGTAAAAAACAAATTTAAATTTAGGAGACTTCTGTAAGAGAGCTTTCTCACTTCAGTTTATTATTGTTAATACAGTATGTCCTTGTGTAAAACAGCGTTTTGCTCGCCTCTCTCTGGGTCTGTGTACCAGTCCAGTGAGAGTCACACTGTCGCTGGGTCTGTGTACCAGTCCAGTGAGAGTCACACTGTCGCTGGGTCTGTATACCAGTCCAGTGAGAGTCACACTGTCACTGGGTCTGTGTACCAGTCCAGGAAGAGTCACACTGTCGCTGGGTCTGTGTACCAGTCCAGTAAGAGTCACACCGTCACTGGGGAGTGTGTACCAATCCAGTGAGAGTCACACCGTCGCTGGGTCTGTGTACCAGTCCAGGAAGAGTCACACTGTCGCTGGGTCTGTGTACCAGTCCAGTAAGAGTCACACCGTCACTGGGGAGTGTGTACCAGTCCAGTAAGAGTCACACCGTCGCTGGGTCTGTGTACCAGTCCAGTGAGAGTCACACCGTCGCTGGGTCTGTGTACCAGTCCAGTGAGAGTCACACCGTCGCTGTTACAATAAGTTTAGTTAAATATTACAATAATTTTCCAAGAGATGGAATTCATTCCATGGTGACAATATTGTTTCCACTACTGTATGATTAGGAATGTTCTTATGTGATCCAGTGTTCTGTTCAGTAAACTACTAATTTGCTCAAACCATGTGAACAGGTGGTTTAAGTTACTATAGTCCCCTACTTCAGTGACCTCTAGAGGGCAGCAGCTGTTACTTTCAGTCCGTTGTGATTAAGAGCAGGTTTAGTATGGAGCTACAGTCTAATTTCAGCAGTCAGTTGGTCTGAAGGAGGAGCAGTAGTTTGGTAGGAGCTGCATGTTAAACTGGGGCTGAACTCCAGTTAGTTACTGCTTCCAGTCTGTTGTAATTGACCCCCAGTGTCTCGGCTCCTGTCAGCTCCCACAGGAGCAGCAAAATTTCACATCACCTCTGTGTCTCATCATCAACACAACACAGCTGAGCACGGCACTACACAACACACAACACTACACATCACAGTAGAACTCAACTCAGTGTCATACAGCAACACCAACTCAACACCACGAAGCGCATTACAACTCAACACTGTTTCAGCGCGGCTTGGTGATGCTGACTGACAGGGACCCAAGTGCAGGGACTCGGGGATCCTCAGCAGCTGGCAGAGAAGGAGCTGGAGACTCACCAGAGACAGCCGGACAGGAACAGGGATGAGACTGGGATATGGCAGACTGAGGAAAGGATTAGAGAAACTGAAAGCAGGCGGCTGTGGGAAGATCAGGGCTTGAATGCAACAAGAGTTCAGAAAGATCAGGTTCCATGTCTCAGATCTCGGGTCTCAGGTTACAGATGTTTGATTTCATATTTCAGGTCTTGGCTCCCAGGTAACAGGACTCAGGTCTTAGATTTTAGATTTCATGTTTCAGGTGTCAGGTGTCGGTTCTCAGGACTCAGATCAGGTTTCAGGTTCCAGGTTCCACATCTCAGGTTTCGGAATATTTCAGGTTCTCAGGACTTCAGGTGTTTTTCAGAGCAGAGGAAGGGTGAAGCACTTCCTGAAAAAAAGCACAGAATGTCAGAGCAGCAATCAAGTAGCGCAGACAGTGTTAAATAGAGGAGATCAACTGGATGATTGAGTGGACTGGTTGGAGGATTGGAGGGCCATACAGACAACTTGAATGCAATTGTGTGTGAGAATGTTATTGTGTCCCGGGAAAACCAAGATTCCGGTCACCTGTGTGTAACAAACAAATCTCAAAACAGCACAGCATGACATATCACAATTCAGTACAACATTGCATAGTGCTTTGCAAAACAAAAGACATCTACACCACCTATTGAACAGAATGCTACACTGACAGTACACATCACTCAGAAAATCAAGTCTTGTTCCAGTCTTGTGTCACTGTGAAACTGATCCCCCTCTCCTACACACTGACAACACTGATATTTCAACTCTTCAGTTCATTTGTTGATAACTATCAACTGCATTTGTAAATTAAAAACCTAAAAAAGAAATAACTTTAAACTGTTGATTCTAAACATGTCTATAATTTATATCTACATTTTCTTATATAATGTCTATAAGCAAAGCATGAATACAACTGCATTTACTCCAGTGTACTTTCATCAGCTGTGAAATGTCTCCTGTTGTGTCGAATCCAGAGCCCTGGGCTCCCAGCCCTCAGTGTCTCTCCACTCCCCTGGAGGAGATCAGGCCCAGCTGCTGTGCAGATCAGAGGGCTGGTTCCCTCAACCTGCAGTGATCTGGACAGACAGGGATGGAAACGAGGTGACATCACAGCCCCCCACAGTGGACACGGACAGTCAGGGGCTCCTCAGTGTCAGCAGCTACATCCCAGTCAAACAGGAGTCCAACATCTTCTCCTGCCTGGTGAGAAGTGCTCTTCCTGAGCCAGACTGGGGATCTCAGCTCCACATACCCAGTGAGTATTAAACATGAACACTGGAGCTCACCTGTAACACAGCTGAGGTATAACACACACCCAGGATATAACACACCTGGGACACTGAGCACAACCTGCACTAGGAGCTTATTATGAAAGAACTGAAATTCATTGTATTATATAAATACTTCCAGAAATATTTAATACATAATAAAGGTATCTTGATAACTAACTTCGTACTACATGTGATGTCACTGAAGGAGGAGCTGAGCAGCGGTCTGTGGGGGTGAAGTGAACCTGAGTGCAGGAGGGGAGCAGACTGGAGTGGGGACAGGAAGTGTAGTGTGTGCAGTAAACACACAGGAGACGGGACAGGTGGCGCAGTGTGTGCAGTAAACACACAGGAGTGAGGACAGGAGGTGTGGTGTGTGCAGTAAACACACAGGAGTGGGGACAGGCAGTGTGGTGTGTGCAGTAAACACACAGGAGTGAGGACAGGCGGTGTGGTGTGTGCAGTAAACACACAGGAGTGGGGACAGGTGGCGCAGTGTGTGCAGTAAACACACAGGAGTGAGGACAGGAGGTGTGGTGTGTGCAGTAAACACACAGGAGTGGGGACAGGCAGTGTGGTGTGTGCAGTAAACACACAGGAGTGAGGACAGGCGGTGTGGTGTGTGCAGTAAACACACAGGAGTGGGGACAGGTGGCACAGTGTGTGCAGTAAACACACAGGAGTGAGGACAGGCGGTGTGGTGTGTGCAGTAAACACACAGGAGACGGGACAGGCGGTGTGGTGTGTGCAGTAAACACACAGGAGTGAGGACAGGCAGTGCAGTGTGTGCAGTAAACATACAGGAGTGGGGACAGGAGGTGTGGTGTGTGCAGTAAACACACAGGAGTGAGGACAGGCGGTGTGGTGTGTGCAGTAAACACACAGGAGTGTGGACAGGCGGCGCAGTGTGTGCAGTAAACACACAGGAGTGAGGACAGGCGGTGTGGTGTGTGCAGTAAACACACAGGAGACGGGACAGGCGGTGTGGTGTGTGTAGTAAACACACAGGAGTGAGGACAGGCAGTGCAGTGTGTGCAGTAAACATACAGGAGTGGGGACAGGAGGTGTGGTGTGTGCAGTAAACACACAGGAGTGAGGACAGGTGGTGTGGTGTGTGCAGTAAACACACAGGAGTGAGATCAGGTGGTGTGGTGTGTGCAGTAAACACACAGGAGTGAGGACATGCGGTGTGGTGTGTGCAGTAAACACACAGGAGTGAGGACAGGCAGTGTGGTGTGTGCAGTAAACACACAGGAGTGAGGACAGGTGGTGTGGTGTGTGCAGTAAACACAAAGGAGTGAGATCAGGTGGTGTGGTGTGTGCAGTAAACACACAGGAGTGAGGACATGCGGTGTGGTGTGTGCAGTAAACACACAGGAGTGAGGACAGGCAGTGTGGTGTGTGCAGTAAACACACAGGAGTGAGGACAGGCGGTGCAGTGTGTGCAGTAAACACACAGGAGTGGGGACAGGTGGTGTGGTGTGTGCAGTAAACACACAGGAGTGAGGACAGGCGGTGTGGTGTGTGCAGTAAACACACAGGAGTGAGGACAGGGAGTGTGGTGTGTGCAGTAAACACACAGGAGTGGGGACAGGTGGCGCAGTGTGTGCAGTAAACACACAGGAGTGAGGACAGGTGGTGCAGTGTGTGCAGTAAACACACAGGAGTGAGGACAGGCGGTGTGGTGTGTGCAGTAAACACACAGGAGTGAGGACAGGTGGTGTGGTGTGTGCAGTAAACACACAGGAGTGAGGACAGGTGGTGTGGTGTGTGCAATAAACACACAGGAGTGAGGACAGGCGGTGTGGTGTGTGCAGTAAACACACAGGAGTGAGGACAGGAGGTGAAGTGTGTGCAGTAAACACACAGGAGTGAGGACAGGCGGTGTGGTGTGTGCAGTAAACACACAGGAGTGAGGACAGGCGGTGTGGTGTGTGCAGTAAACACACAGGAGCGAGATCAGGCGGTGTAGTGTGTGCAGTAAACACACAGGAGTGAGGACAGGCAGTGTGGTGTGTGCAGTAAACACACAGGAGTGAGGACAGGCGGTGCAGTGTGTGCAGTAAACACACAGGAGCGAGATCAGGCGGTGTAGTGTGTGCAGTAAACACACAGGAGTGAGGACAGGCAGTGTGGTGTGTGCAGTAAACACACAGGAGTGGGGACAGGCGGTGTGGTGTGTGCAGTAAACACACAGGAGTGAGGACAGGCAGTGTGGTGTGTGCAGTAAACACACAGGAGTGAGGACAGGAGTTGTGGTGTGTGCAGTAAACACACAGGAGTGGGGACAGGTGGTGCAGTGTGTGCAGTAAACACACAGGAGTGAGGACAGGCGGTGCAGTGTGTGCAGTAAACACACAGGAGTGAGGACAGGCGGTGTGGTGTGTGCAGTAAACACACAGGAGTGGGGACAGGCAGTGTGGTGTGTGCAGTAAACACAGAGGACTGAGGACAGGAGTTCTGGTGTGTGCAGTAAACACACAGGAGTGAGGACAGGCGGTGTGGTGTGTGCAGTAAACACACAGGAGTGGGGACAGGCGGTGTGGTGTGTGCAGTAAACACACAGGAGTGAGGACAGGCGGTGTGGTGTGTGCAGTAAACACACAGGAGTGAGGACAGGTGGTGCAGTGTGTGCAGTAAACACACAGGAGTGAGGACAGGCAGTGTGGTGTGTGCAGTAAACACACAGGAGTGAGGACAGGAGTTGTGGTGTGTGCAGTAAACACACAGGAGTGGGGACAGGCGATGTGGTGTGTGCAGTAAACACACAGGAGTGAGGACAGGCGGTGTGGTGTGTGCAGTAAACACACAGGAGTGGGGACAGGCGATGTGGTGTGTGCAGTAAACACACAGGAGTGAGGACAGGAGTTGTGGTGTGTGCAGTAAACACACAGGAGTGGGGACAGGCGATGTGGTGTGTGCAGTAAACACACAGGAGTGAGGACAGGCGGTGTGGTGTGTGCAGTAAACACACAGGAGTGGGGACAGGCGATGTGGTGTGTGCAGTAAACACACAGGAGTGAGGACAGGAGTTGTGGTGTGTGCAGTAAACACACAGGAGTGAGATCAGGCGGTGTGGTGTGTGCAGTAAACACACAGGAGTGAGGACAGGAGTTGTGGTGTGTGCAGTAAACACACAGGAGTGGGGACAGGCGATGTGGTGTGTGCAGTAAACACACAGGAGTGAGGACAGGCGGTGTGGTGTGTGCAGTAAACACACAGGAGTGAGGACAGGAGTTCTGGTGTGTGCAGTAAACACACAGGAGTGAGGACAGGAGTTCTGGTGTGTGCAGTAAACACACAGGAGTGAGGACAGGCGGTGTGGTGTGTGCAGTAAACACACAGGAGTGAGGACAGGCTGTGTGGTGTGTGCAGTAAACACACAGGAGTGGGGAAAGGAGTTGTGTTGTGTGCAGTAAACACACAGGAGTGAGGACAGGTGGTGCAGTGTGTGCAGTAAACACACAGGAGTGAGATCAGGCGGTGTGGTGTGTGCAGTAAACACACAGGAGTGAGGACAGGAGTTCTGGTGTGTGCAGTAAACACACAGGAGTGGGGACAGGTGGTGCAGTGTGTGCAGTAAACACACAGGAGTGAGGACAGGCGGTGCAGTGTGTGCAGTAAACACACAGGAGTGAGGACAGGCGGTGTGGTGTGTGCAGTAAACACACAGGACTGAGGACAGGAGTTCTGGTGTGTGCAGTAAACACACAGGAGTGAGGACAGGCGGTGTGGTGTGTGCAGTAAACACACAGGAGTGAGGACAGGCGGTGCAGTGTGTGCAGTAAACACACAGGAGTGAGGACAGGCGGTGCAGTGTGTGCAGTAAACACACAGGAGTGAGGACAGGCGGTGTGGTGTGTGCAGTAAACACACAGGACTGAGGACAGGAGTTCTGGTGTGTGCAGTAAACACACAGGAGTGAGGACAGGCGGTGTGGTGTGTGCAGTAAACACACAGGAGCGAGGACAGGTGGTGCAGTGTGTGCAGTAAACACACAGGAGTGAGGACAGGCAGTGTGGTGTGTGCAGTAAACACACAGGAGTGAGATCAGGCGGTGTGGTGTGTGCAGTAAACACACAGGAGTGAGGACAGGCGGTGTGGTGTGTGCAGTAAACACACAGGAGTGGGGACTGGCGGTGTGGTGTGTGCAGTAAACACACAGGAGTGAGGACAGGCAGTGTGGTGTGTGCAGTAAACACACAGGAGTGAGGACAGGCAGTGTGGTGTGTGCAGTAAACACACAGGAGTGAGATCAGGCGGTGTGGTGTGTGCAGTAAACACACAGGAGTGAGGACAGGCGGTGTGGTGTGTGCAGTAAACACACAGGAGCGAGATCAGGCGGTGTAGTGTGTGCAGTAAACACACAGGAGTGAGGACAGGAGTTCTGGTGTGTGCAGTAAACACACAGGAGTGAGGACAGGCGGTGCAGTGTGTGCAGTAAACACACAGGAGTGAGGACAGGCGGTGTGGTGTGTGCAGTAAACACACAGGAGTGAGGACAGGCAGTACAGTGTGTGCAGTAAACACACAGGAGTGAGGACAGGCGGTGTGGTGTGTGCAGTAAACACACAGGAGTGGGGACAGGAGTTGTGGTGTGTGCAGTAAACACACAGGAGTGAGGACAGGTGGTGCAGTGTGTGCAGTAAACACACAGGAGTGAGGACAGGCAGTGTGGTGTGTGCAGTAAACACACAGGAGTGAGATCAGGCGGTGTGGTGTGTGCAGTAAACACACAGGAGTGAGGACAGGCGGTGTGGTGTGTGCAGTAAACACACAGGAGTGAGGACAGGTGGTGTGGTGTGTGCAGTAAACACACAGGAGTGAGGACAGGTGGTGAAGTGTGTGCAGTAAACACACAGGAGTGAGGACAGGTGGTGTGGTTTGTGCAGTAAACACACAGGAGTGAGGACAGGTGGTGAAGTGTGTGCAGTAAACACACAGGAGTGAGGACAGGTGGTGTGGTTTGTGCAGTAAACACACAGGAGTGAGGACAGGTGGTGTGGTGTGTGCAGTAAACACACAGGAGTGAGGACAGGTGGTGTGGTGTGTGCAGTAAACACACAGGAGTGAGGACAGGCGGTAAGGTGTGTGCAGTAAACACACAGGAGTGAGGACAGGTGGTGAAGTGTGTGCAGTAAACACACAGGAGTGAGGACAGGCGGTGTGGTGTGTGCAGTAAACACACAGGAGTGAGGACAGGCGGTGTGGTGTGTGCAGTAAACACACAGGAGCGAGATCAGGCGGTGTAGTGTGTGCAGTAAACACACAGGAGTGAGGACAGGCGGTGTGGTGTGTGCAGTAAACACACAGGAGTGGGGACAGGAGTTGTGGTGTGTGCAGTAAACACACAGGAGTGAGGACAGGTGGTGTGGTGTGTGCAGTAAACACACAGGAGTGAGGACAGGAGTTCTGGTGTGTGCAGTAAACACACAGGAGTGGGGACAGGCGGTGCAGTGTGTGCAGTAAACACACAGGAGTGAGGACAGGCGGTGCAGTGTGTGCAGTAAACACACAGGAGTGAGGACAGGTGGTGAAGTGTGTGCAGTAAACACACAGGAGTGAGGACAGGCGGTGTGGTGTGTGCAGTAAACACACAGGAGTGGGGACAGGAGTTGTGGTGTGTGCAGTAAACACACAGGAGTGAGGACAGGCGGTGTGGTGTGTGCAGTATACACACAGGAGTGAGGACAGGTGGTGCAGTGTGTGCAGTAAACACACAGGAGTGAGGACAGGCAGTGTGGTGTGTGCAGTATACACACAGGAGTGAGGACAGGTGGTGCAGTGTGTGCAGTAAACACACAGGAGTGAGGACAGGTGGTGAAGTGTGTGCAGTAAACACACAGGAGTGAGGACAGGCGGTGTGGTGTGTGCAGTATACACACAGGAGTGAGGACAGGTGGTGCAGTGTGTGCAGTAAACACACAGGAGTGAGGACAGGCAGTGTGGTGTGTGCAGTAAACACACAGGAGTGAGATCAGGCGGTGTGGTGTGTGCAGTAAACACACAGGAGTGAGGACAGGCGGTGTGGTGTGTGCAGTAAACACACAGGAGTGAGGACAGGCAGTGTGGTGTGTGCAGTAAACACACAGGAGTGAGGACAGGTGGTGTGGTGTGTGCAGTAAACACACAGGAGCGAGATCAGGCGGTGTAGTGTGTGCAGTAAACACACAGGAGTGAGGACAGGCAGTGTGGTGTGTGCAGTAAACACACAGGAGTGAGGACAGGCGGTGCAGTGTGTGCAGTAAACACACAGGAGTGAGGACAGGCTGTGTGGTGTGTGCAGTAAACACACAGGAGTGGGGACAGGCGGTGTGGTGTGTGCAGTAAACACACAGGAGTGAGGACAGGCAGTGTGGTGTGTGTAGTAAACACACAGGAGTGAGGACAGGCGGTGTGGTGTGTGCAGTAAACACACAGGAGTGAGATCAGGCGGTGTGGTGTGTGCAGTAAACACACAGGAGTGAGGACAGGCGGTGTGGTGTGTGAAGTAAACATACAGGAGTGAGGACAGGCGGTGCAGTGTGTGCAGTAAACACACAGGAGTGAGGACAGGCAGTGTGGTGTGTGCAGTAAACACAGGAGTGAGGACAGGAGGTGTGGTGTGTGCAGTAAACACACAGGAGTGAGGACAGGCGTTGAAGTGTGTGCAGTATACACACAGGAGTGAGGACAGGCAGTGTGGTGTGTGCAGTAAACACACAGGAGTGAGATCAGGAGGTGTGGTGTGTGCAGTAAACACACAGGAGTGAGGACAGGCGGTAAGGTGTGTGCAGTAAACACACAGGAGTGAGGACAGGCAGTGTGGTGTGTGCAGTAAACACACAGGAGTGAGGACAGGCCGTGTGGTGTGTGCAGTAAACACACAGGAGTGAGATCAGGAGGTGTGGTGTGTGCAGTAAACACACGGGAGTGGAGACAGGCGGTCTGGTGTGTGCAGCAAACACACAGGAGTGGGGACAGGTGGTGTGGTGTGTGCAGTAAACACACAGGAGTGGGGACAGGTGGTGTGATGTGTGCAGTAAACACACAGGAGTGGGGACAGGCAGTGTGGTGTGTGCAGTAAACACACAGGAGTGAGGACAGGCGGTGCAGTGTGTGCAGTAAACACACAGGAGTGAGGACAGGAGGTGTGGTGTGTGCAGTAAACACACAGGAGTGGGGACAGGCAGTGTGGTGTGTGCAGTAAACACACGGGAGTGGGGACAGGCGGTGTGGTGTGTGCAGTAAACACACAGGAGTGAGGACAGGCAGTGTGGTGTGTGCAGTAAACACACAGGAGTGGGGACAGGCGTTGTGGTGTGTGCAGTAAACACACAGGAGTGAGGACAGGCAGTGTGGTGTGTGCAGTAAACACAGGAGTGAGGACAGGAGGTGTGGTGTGTGCAGTAAACACACAGGAGTGAGGACAGGCAGTGTGGTGTGTGCAGTAAACACACAGGAGTGAGGACAGGCGGTGAAGTGTGTGCAGTAAACACACAGGAGTGAGGACATGAGTTGTGGTGTGTGCAGTAAACACACAGGAGTGAGGACAGGCGGTGTGGTGTGTGCAGTAAACACAGGAGTGAGGACAGGCAGTGTGGTGTGTGCAGTAAACACACAGGAGTGAGGACAGGCGGTGAAGTGTGTGCAGTAAACACACAGGAGTGAGGACATGAGTTGTGGTGTGTGCAGTAAACACACAGGAGTGAGGACAGGCGGTGTGGTGTGTGCAGTAAACACACAGGAGTGAGGACAGGCGGTGTGGTGTGTGCAGTAAACACACAGGAGTGAGGACAGGAGGTGTGGTGTGTGCAGTAAACACACAGGAGTGTGGACTGGCGGTGTGGTTTGTGCAGTAAACACACAGGAGTGAGGACAGGCAGTGTGGTGTGTGTAGTAAACACACAGGAGTGAGGACAGGCGGTGTTGTGTGTGCAGTAAACACACAGGAGTGAGGACAGGCGGTGTTGTGTGTGCAGTAAACACACAGGAGTGAGGACAGGCGGTGTGGTGTGTGCAGTAAACACACAGGAGTGGGGACAGGCAGTGTGGTGTGTGCAGTAAACACACAGGAGTGAGGACAGGCGGTGTGGTGTGTGCAGTAAACTCACAGGAATGGGGACAGGCAGGCAAACACAGTGCATTGTTGTGGCCCTGTGAAACAGGGGTCAGATCCAGGAAAGCATGGAAGCGAAGCACCAGGAGAATCTGAATCTGAGGTCAAGGAGGCAAACAGAGTCCACACCAGAATCCAGAAGACAAGGTCAGGATGAAGCAGGGTAGTGTAGCGGCGAGGCTTAATAATAAGGCAGAATTAAGTGTTTCTGAGCTTCCCAAATGAGGCCCCATTTCTCTGTTCATCTCTGTGGTGCAGCCACAGAGAAACTATTCATGCAAGATGTTTTCTTTTGATAAGGACAGCTCCCAAAGGGGGATGCACTTAGCTAAGTCTGGCTATCATGATCAATGGTCATCCATTGGCGCCTATCTGTCTAGGGAGTGCCAGTTGGACATCTGGACTGCATTACTAAGTGTCAGGAGTAAGTGACTCATATCTCGCCTTGATCAACCAATCAGGGACCGGTAGGGCCGAGTAACCCACGTGGGACTCTGATGCCCATGGAACTTTCAGCCAATCAATGAGCTGAAGTTCCTCCAGGTAAAAACAGGCAACACAGAGAGCCTGTGAGATTCAACAAGATTCAGTAAGATTCTGGAGAGGATTCTGTGGACTGTTCTAAAGGGAATTCAAAGGAGAATTCCAGGGCAGGACAGCCCAGGAGCAGAAGGCTCCCAAGGGCAGGACATTCTCGCAGCGCGCCTCCTGACCATCCTGAGACTCAGCCCGGACAACCACGGAACGGCCAGTGTGTCCGAGTGCCAGAACTTTCCTTTGTTCTAAGAGTCTAGAGTGGAGGTTGCCAGAGAGTAACCAGCAGCAGGCCTCGTGAACAGGTCGGAACTGTGGACAGCTGAATTACTATTCAGAACTAGCTCTTCATCAGGAACGAACCGGTCCTCTTCCTGACTTGCTGGGACCCACAGTCATCTTTTCTCCTGTGCACAAACTTTGCTAGTTAAAGCCAACAGTGAGCATCAGCAGCGCACCGTCGCAAGCCGCACAGCACAGCCTGGCACGGAGCCAGAGAGCGCGGATTGGACAGCAACAGCCTGCAACTGTTTCTTTGTGCCCGCAGGAGATCTGAATCCCCAGAGATTGGATGAGTATTCAACTTCACTGCATTACAGCTCGAGAATTAAATTGTTATCCAAACCAGTTGATATCAATTTAATTCCTAAGAGTTATGTACTTGTTTTGAGTATCTAATATAGAAGTTGTAACCAAGTTCAATTTACGAAACGGTCTTAATGAATGATATACTGAACGTATGTCCTCTTGATATGTGTAACTCTTTGTAACTGATCGAATATACCTTTTGTATTCTGATAACCCTCTCGATAAGATCTGTTAGGTTTATATGCATATTCTATGTATTAATAAATGTATCCTCGTGTATTAGTACCTGTGTGCGCGTTGTTTGAGTTATGTCGCATGGTTGGATTCTAAAGCCATCAAAAGAATCAACTTTGTGATTTACTGCTACAATTAATAATTGTCTCAGTAAATGCCCAAACCCTACAGAACTGGTGCCTTCAGAGAGCCACTATGATTACATATTTGGCGTCCCTGAGACGGTTTTCCCTACAGTAGAAACCAAGTGAACACAGAGGAGTGTAACAGACACAGGGGTGATCAAGGATCAAGGTCAGGACAAACAAGGTCAGGAATTCAAATGAAGCACAAGCTAGGGAAACGGGAACTGTAGCCCTGAGAGCTCAGGGTGCTGTCAGAGCAGAGTTTAAATATCCTGACTCATCTGAGGCTCCTTGAGCAGAATCTGTCCAGGTGATCCAGGTCTCCTGTCCGATTGCATATTCATGGCAACCAGCACTGATTGACAGTAGAGAAGGGGCATGGTCACTACAGCATGAAACTTCATATATGTTTTATTCTGAAGATGAAACTATTCATTTATTCTGTTTTCCAGGAGACTTTTTCCCTGCTCCCTCTGGATGGATGGTGACTCTCTTCCTCACAGCAGCTGTTACTGTAGCAGCATCAATACTTATAGTGATCCAGTGGAGAAAAATGGACAGTATGTGCTCATTATATACGTGTTTGTATATTATATACTACTATTCATTGGTGTCCATTAATGACAAGTCAGTGTTACAGAGGACAATGAAAAAGAAATCAACGGCGAGATAAACAGTAGATTTTCACTCTGTTTTGAAATGAAGGGACAACAATGGCCTGAAAGTCTAAGAGACCTGGTGATACACGAGATGAAGAGCATCAGTGCTCAGAGAAGTACAGTATCTCACACAGGGTGAAAGACTCACAGACCTCACTGCAGTCTGGGCTCAGTACATGACCAGTGCTGACAGCAGAGCCCTGCCTGTAGGAGTGTCCAGTGTCTGTTCTGTGTCACTTCTGCAGATGATCCTGTACTGGAAACAGGGACAACACACACTGCAGTTCACCTCTAATCCCTTTCCTTTCAACTTTAATACATCTGAGTAGAGTTTACTAAAATAAATACATGCACTAAATTTAATGAAATAATATATCAGTAGAGATGGAATACAGAGACAAGGAAAATAAAAAAACAGACTGAGCTCCATCCAAACATTTTCTTACCTGTGAAGGACACAGCAGTAACAGCTTGAGCAGAGCAGACCAGTCCCCAGCTCCTCCTGGGGGATTCCCAGCTGCTCCAGACCAGCTGAGAAATATAACTCCTCCAGTGTGTCCTGGGTCTGTGCTGGGTCTCCTCCCAGTTTGTCCATTACACCTCCAGCAGGAGGAGCCTGGAGGGGCTTCCTCACCAGATACCTGTACCAGCTCAACCAGCTCCTCTCGATCCAGAGGAGCAGTGACTCTGCTCCAAGGTCCTCCCAGACTGCTGAGCTCTTCACTCTGTTATCACAGTCAGAGAGACAGGGGAGAGAAAGAGGACAACATCCTCAAACAGCAGAGACGCAGCCCTCAGACCCCCAGACTGGATTCACTCCAAACCTTGAATGAGCCTTGATATCCTGTCCTGAAGATCACTGTCAACTCATATCACTGAATCCACACTACTGCAGGATCCAGTCATATGTCTAGTCTGTGCATGTGAGGATCAAGTGTATCTGCTGACACAGTGATCTATTCATCTGCCAGTTCTGACCACTTCAATACCCAGTATACTCTCTGGGTATTGATTAGAGAGCTCTAATCTCATGTGGAGATTATATTCCAGCTTCACTTCGTGACTGATATCACTGATCTTACTGCTGGGTGGGATCCTCAATTAGCTGTTACTGCAGGATCCACTGTCTTACTGATACATGAGGTCAAGGGTCAGGATGTGTCCACTGTGTCAAAGTCAGATCCCTACAGGGCAAGCCTGGAGCACAGGGAGAGGAGGAGGAAGTGGCTATACAGTATATATATATACACACTCTGAATATATGTATGCATGAAATATCTTCATTTTCACCATAGTCAAGACAATTCAAAAAGACCCCCATATCCATATCTTCCAGCCCATTTTACACCCCGATGGCAGAGACTAACTTTCTCTCAGTCTGTCAGGCATGAGCTCTGTTTTCATTGGTCAAACATGATCATGTGACAAGAGGGGGTGGGACAACCCTTAAAGTGGAAATCACAGATGATATGTAGAGAGTGCCAGACCTTCTAATCGATCACAGAAAAATGACTTAAGAGGCGTCAGTTGTGAGGAAGTGCACAGCAGAAAAAGCTATAAATTAACTACTAACATGGGCTGGATGAGCAGAAATGTTTCCTATTATTGTGTGCCTTAAGTTCTTTTGTTCAGTGAAATATAGAATGTGTTACAATAGAAAAAAATAGCTAAAATAATTGTCCAGATTCTGCAGCCTTAATTCTGTGTAACTGATTCCGTTGTTTGTGTTTCTTTGCAGAGGAAGATAAACTTGCTGGTGAGTGAATCAGTTAGACTCTCTGTACACTGTGTGTCAGCACTGACTGTACTGAACACACTTACTTTTTAACAGTCTGTGATGCAGTGTGGAGCCACTGTGCGACTGTGATTAACAGTGTCTGTGATCCAGTGTGGAGCCACTGTGTGACTGTGATTACCAGTGTCTGTGTCTCTGTGTTCCAGTGTGTGACTGTGATTAACAGTGTCTGTATCTCTGTGCTCCAGTGTGTGTCTGTGATTAACAGTGTCTGTGTCTCTCTGTTTCAGAATGGAGGTGGATCTGCAGTGCTGCAGGTAAGTCTGTCTTCTCTTGATAACAGAGGCACCTGTGATACAAAGATATTAAGCTTGCTGTCCATGGTTATTGCATTTAGTCTCAGAAGGTCTTTGTAGTTTGAGATTGTTCTTTTGGTGTGTACACTGAAGTAGATGTATTTCAGTCTTCCGTTTCTTTAACAACCTACATTAATACTGTAATAAGTAATAAGTGGGATACTGTGAAGATCAATCCAAGCTTCATGGTGTGAATTTCTGTCTCTAAACTGTGTTCCAGTCTAATGTCCAGTATGAGTCTCTCCTGGAGGGACTGACAGTGTAGAAAACTCATTTTCCCTGAAGGCCATGTGCTCTGGTCTCTGGTCACTCCTGACTGAGGGTCTACAGGCTGAATGTGGCAGAGCCAGTGACCCTGGATTTGGGAATAACTGTGGAATATCAGGAGGAATCAGGTATAGAGCCACTCATAACAAAACAGCTGTCCAAATCCTATGGAACAACATTGTTACAGACTAGATAAAAATGATGTTGCAAGGTTCTCTTCACATAAATATATTTGAGGTCTCCTGCACCTTGTTGTCCTCTGTCTCTCTCTCTCTTACTCTGGGCTCTCCTGCAGCTTGTAGTCCTCTGTGTCTCTCTCTTACTCTGGGCTCTCCTGCAGCTTGTAGTCCTCTGTGTCTCTCTCTTACTCTGGGCTCTCCTGCAGCTTGTTGTCCTCTGTCTCTCTCTCTCTTACTCTGGGCTCTCCTGCAGCTTGTTGTCCTCTGTCTCTCTCTCTCTTACTCTGGGCTCTCCTGCAGCTTGTTGTCCTCTGTCTCTCTCTCTCTTACTCTGGGCTCTCCTGCAGCTTGTTGTCCTCTGTCTCTCTCTCTCTTACTCTGGGTTTTAAAACAATATCTTCCCACTCCATGTTTAAAAACCAGTTTCCTATCTGAAAATGACATAAACTAGATTTGACCACCTGTAAACCAGTCCTGGTACCTGGGGGCAATTCTTGCTGCCTGTACCTGTTTAGCTACTGTATGTCTCCTAACAGCAGTGCCCTTTTTCCTGATTACCATAAGTCTTGTAAGACTGGGCCAAAACACAGAACATACAACAAACCCCATTTTTCTCTGTTTTTATATATTCTGATTTACAGGAGGATGTATCAAGTAAGAACATTTTCATCTGGGCATGAATGTTTTTCCCCATATGCTCCCCAGTCTCAGTGTGTGTTTCAGTCTATACAGCCCTGCAGTGTATAAAAGGGGAGTGAAGGCAGGTCTGGTCAGGCTTGTCTGAAGGCACAAGAGAAGCACTATCTCTCTTAAAGGGCTTTAAAGCTGTTGCTAAATCCTTGGAAGTCAGGTGAAGGTTTTTTGCAATATACAGTGCCTTGCGAAAGTATTCGGCCCCCTTGAACTTTTCAACCTTTTGCCACATTTCAGGCTTCAAACATAAAGGTATAAATTTTTTATTTTATGTGAAGAATCACCAACAAGTGGGACACAATTGTGAAGTGGAACGAAATCTATTGGATTTTTGAAACTTTTTTAACTAATAAAAAAATGAAAAGTGGGGCGTGCAAAATTATTCGGCCCCTTTACTTTCAGTGCAGCAAACTCACTCCAGAAGTTCAGCGAGGATCTCTGAATGATCCAATGTTGTCCTAAATGACTGATGGTGATAAATAGAATCCACCTGTGTGTAATCAAGTCTCTGTATAAATGCACCTGCTCTGTGATAGTCTCAAGGTTCTGTTGAAAGCGCAGAGAGCATCATGAAGACCAAGGAACACACCAGGCAGGTCCGTAATACTGTTGTGGAGAAGTTTAAAGCCGGATTTGGATACAAAAAGATTTCCCAAGCTTCAAACATCCCAAGGAGCACTGTGCAAGCGATCATCTTGAAATGGAAGGAGTATCAGACCACTGCAAATCTACCAAGACCTGGCCGTCCCTCTAAACTTTCAGCTCAGACAAGGAGAAGACTGATCAGAGATGCAGCCAAGAGGCCCATGATCACTCTGGATGAACGGCAGAGAACTACAGCTGAGGTGGGAGAGTCTGTCCATAGGACAACAATCAGTCTTACACTGCACAAATCTGGCCTTTATGGAAGAGTGGCAAGAAGAAAGCCATTTCTCAAAGATATCCATAAAAAGTCTCGTCTAAAGTTTGCCACAAGCCACCTGGGAGACACCCCAAACATGTGGAAGAAGGTGCTCTGGTCAGATGAAACCAAAATCGAACTTTTTGGCCACAATGCAAAACGATATGTTTGGCGTAAAAGCAACACAGCTCATCACCCTCAACACACCATCCCCACTGTCAAACATGGTGGTGGCAGCATCATGGTTTGGGCCTGCTTTTCATCAGCAGGGACAGGGAAGATGGTTAAAATTGAGGGGAAGATGGATGCAGCCAAATACAGGACCATTCTGGATGAAAACCTGTTGGAGTCTGCAAAAGACCTGAAACTGGGACGGAGATTTATCTTCCAACAAGACAATGATCCCAAACATACAGCAAAATCTACAAAGGAATGGTTCACAAATAAACGTATCCAGGTGTTTGAATGGCCAAGTCAAAGTCCAGACCTGAATCCAATCGAGAATCTGTGGAAAGAGCTGAAAACTGCTGTTCACAAACGCTCTCCATCCAACCTCACTGAGCTCGAGCTGTTTTGCAAGGAAGAATGGGCAAGAATTTCAGTCTCTCGATGTGCAAAACTGATAGAGACATACCCCAAGTGACTTGCAGCTGTAATCGCAGCAAAAGGTGGCTCTACAAAGTATTAACGCAAGGGGGCCGAATAATTTTGCACGCCCCACTTTTCATTTTTTATTAGTTAAAAAAGTTTCAAAAATCCAATAGATTTCGTTCCACTTCACAATTGTGTCCCACTTGTTGGTGATTCTTCACATAAAATAAAAAATTTATATCTTTATGTTTGAAGCCTGAAATGTGGCAAAAGGTTGAAAAGTTCAAGGGGGCCGAATACTTTCGCAAGGCACTGTAAGGATTATTTTTGTGTTTTTCTCCATGGTTAGGATTGTTTTTCTTTTTGTACAGTTTGTGGCCTTATTCATCTTGTTTGGTGTTTCTTCCCTGTTTTGCATCGCTTTTCCAGGGAAACTGCAGCTGTACTTTGTCTTTTTCCCACTGTGCTGCGCTAGGAAATAAGACCCTTCCCACTGCGCTCCCCGAGGCTGTGATTGATCTGGGAATAAATCTGAGAGCTGTGAACTCTACTGAGACAGGCTGCAGTGATGGGGGTTCAGTAAGAGACTCAGTGGAGTGTTTGTCTCAGAATAGATCAGTCATTTCAACATCAGCTCATTAATCACTACTGTCAGTAGAGATTGGGGTTTTTACCTCAGATTTGGGTGTTTCTTCACAGGGCAGGGGGAGTAAATTTAGCTTCTGTGTTTCCATATCAGACAGGTCTTTATCTCCTTAGTGTGACACAGTGACTGTGTGTCTAAGAATTTATGTGTGAATAAAACTACTACAACAGTTGGGGATATTTAATTTGAATTGAGGGACTATTCTTAGGCCAAGAGTAATGCAATAAATAATGTATTTCCTGCCAAAATAAGAAGTTCAGTTACTCACGTGCTCCTTTAGATTATTTTTTTTTCCAGAAAGAGAAGTGTGATGATATTCTTCTGTTGTTAAAGTCGATGCTGTTTTACACAGGACAGTATTATTACATATATAATACCAGATATTCAAATAGTAGTCAGCATTGTTCACAAATTAACTACTTCATTCAAACACAATACTATCTCATCTAACCACAATAAATACCTTATCTCTTTGATACCATGTGGAGCGGTGGCACTATGGCTAAGGATCTGTGCCTGTGGTTGTAAGGTTGCGGGTTCAAATCCTGCAGCTGGCAGAGGAATCCTACTCTGTTGGGCCCCTGAGCAAGGCCCTGAACCCCAACTGCTCTAGTGGTGCTATCCAATGGCTGACCCTGTGTTCTTACCCCAGGCTTCTCTCTCTGTCTGTGTGTCTCATGGAGAACAAGCTAGGGTATGAGAAAAAACAAATTCCTGCTACAAGATATTGTATAGGGCTAATAAAGTGATTTTGTAAAAAGCTTCTGTAAATTTCAGTTACTCATGCCGGCACTGTGAAAGGACAGGGCAGTAGAGTATTGAGCTGAGAATTGCCCTCCTCTCAGGACAGGGGGTAATTCATTCTGATCTCTCTTTACTGACAGTGTTTCAGTGACATGAAGTCAGTCAGTGTCTCTGTGGCCTGTTTTCCTCAGAGCAGCTCAGACATGTCAGAGTCAGGTGCTCATGGTTAGTTTAAGAGGGGTATTTACTGGGGCTGTAGGGCTCCTCTTACTGGCCAGGGTTAATAACTTTGGGGTCTTTCTCTTCAGCCCAGCTGGTGTTCTCACATGGTCCTGGTCATTAAGAGACCCAGTGGTGTGTTTCACTAAGAATGACACTGGAGTGTCAATATTATTTCACTAGTCCCACCAGAGTGAGTGTGTATTGGGGTGTTTGCCTGTGATATTGGGGACCTCATTTCAAACAGGAGTGATCGAGAGGGTGTCTGTGTTTCCAGACTGATAGACTCTCCTGTGGAATAAGTCAGTGTTTGACACTGTCCTGTTCTACACAGAACAAGTGTGAAATATCAGTGGAAGATGTTGTCATGTCGGCTTCAGGGATCAGGCTGCGGTTTCCACTCTTGTCCAGGAGTGGGCGCCCTTCATCATCACAGAACTAATGGGGCTCCCTGTCTAGAAATGAGTCAGGTGTTTGTATATATTCATGTAGGTGGCTGTGTCAGCCTCTATAGGCACCAGGAGTAAAAAAATAAGAGCAGATAAGAGTCTTTGATCGTCACTTGATTGACAGGCAGATCAGCGAAAGAGCGATTAAAACCCACATTCGCGCAGAACATGTATAAGCCCCGCCCCCCGTCTCTCAGTGGTCAGAGCTTACTGACTGACAGCTGGAGTCTCCTATCAGAGAGGCGGACAGTGAGCGCGAGCAATCTGAAGTCAGTATGAGCGCCTCTGTTTCTCTCGTCTTTCTCTCCGGGTTTCTGGATGTGTTATTTTTGCTTTAAATTGAACACTTTGGATATTTCTTCACATTTTCAACGTAAGTATGGTGGGTTTTCTTACATTTCACAAGATTTTGTTCTTTCCATTATATTTTTTTCCGTAAAAAATGAGCATTATGCAGGTTTTTATAAATTCATGTAGGTAACTGCGTCAGCCTTTCTAGAAACAGGAGTAAAGAAAAAAAATAAGACCTGAGAGGAAACTCTTTGATTTTCACTAAATTGACAGGCAGAGAAAGGGAGAGTATTTATTCAGTATTAAGAATTAAGAATTAAGAGTTAATACTGCTTCTACTGTCTCCTATCAGAGATTATTATTATTATTTCTGTTTAATCTGAATACTTTGGATATTTCTTCACGTGTTCTAAGTAAATGGGAAGTCCTTTGCCTTTTCCATTTTTACATGTATATTTTTTTCTGTAAAAACGAGCATTATTCAGTCTTTTTAATTTTTTATTTATTTATGCTCAGTATTATTTAGTCTTTGAATTCAGCACTTTTTTATTCTGCGTCGTCAGGAAAATGGTCTCAGAGAAGATGAACGAGCTGCCGAACTGGGATTTGAAATAAACCGGTTTAACAGACAGGCTGTCCAGTTTCTTACAGTATACAGGTCGCTGTGGTGGGTTTGAAGTGTCTGAAAGCGAGTGGTCGGGCTGTAGTTTCTCCTGCAGTCCGGTCGGTCCTGTGTTTATTAATAATGTCGTTTAAAAAAATAAAGTTTAATCGCGGTGAAAACACGTTTAATGTTTGTATTTAGAGGATATTGGGGATCACTCCCATGTGTAACACTAGTGAAACAGTGAAGAAGATGCAAGTAACAGGTTTATTCCATGCTGAAGAAAGAGAACACAACGTTTCGGCCGTGGAGCCTTCTTCAGGTGTGAGAGAGACAGGGCAGTAGGCAAAGGTAAAGTAGCGGGAGAACAAAGGTTGGGAGGGAGGAGGAGTGAGAGGCGGGAGCAGGGGACAGAAAGAGAGGCCAATCAAGAGGTGTGAAGTCAGAATGGGTGCAGAGAGGTGTGAAATGAAACTTCCAATGAATGGAGAAAATTTAAAAGAACAGTAATCTGTTGTTAAGGGAAGGGAGAATGTGTGATCCTAGCTGCAGAATAATTTTAGTTTCGGTGGTCTTTCTGATGTATGAGTTCGGAAAACCGTCTTTGAGAACACAGACGGAGAGATTAGTGTGGTCGTGGCCGTCAGAGGTGAAATGAGAAACAATGGGCTTGGTGAGATCTTTAATCTTCACAGCCCTGACGTGTTCTCTGAAGCGGTCTCCGAGTCTCCTTCCTGTCTCCCCAATGTAGATGGCTGGGCATTTACTGCAAGAGATACAGTAAATAAGGTTGCTGGAGGTACAAGATGCTGTCTGGGTGATCCGGAATTGTCCTGAGGGGCCTTGAATGAGTGTGGTGGTGGCTGTGTACTTGCAGGTGATACAGCGAGCTCTGTTGCAAGGGAAAGTGCCTGGTGTGGATGGTTGTTGAGGGCGGTCAAGGGAGCTGTGAACAAGGTTACGCAGATTAGGTGGTCGGCGATATGAGATGATAGGGCGATCAGAAAAGAGGGCCCCAATGGAGGGATCATCCTGTAGGATGGAAAAGTTCTGGTTAATGGTCCTGGGGATAGGAAGTGTGTTAGGGTGGTAAGGAAGCACCAAAGGAATGCGGTTGTTACGGTGGGAGTTCCTGATCGGGTTGATGGTCCGGGGGGTGTTTTTGGCTCGGGCACGGGCCCTGTCAATCACACTGCTGGGGTATCCTCTGTTGATGAAAAATGAGTACATTTCGAGGGCTTGGTTCTCGAAGTCGATGTCGTCGCTGCATAGTCGTCGTAACCTAAGGAACTGTGAAAAAGGAAGAGAGTCTCTTTGATCGTCAAGAGAGCGGAAGAAAGCGCTCCAACTCCAACCATGCGCTCCAACTTTTCAATGATTTCCAATTTCAGGGTACCGAATGCCACATTTTTACCATGGACATCACATCTCTGTACACCGTCATTCCCCATAATGACGGCCTTACAGCCCTCAAGCACACGCTTGACAAACGCACAGTGCTTGATCCACCCACCCACACCCTGGTACACTTTGCAGAATTGGTCCTGAACGCATTCTCTTTCAATAATCTTTTTTACCAACAGGTTAGTGGAGTTGCCATGGGCACCAGAATGGGACCCAGCTACAGATGCAGCCATTCAAAGTGCGCGGTACAGACACCGCAGTACAGATACCGCAGGTATGATGACACGCGATACCGCGGTATGTGATTGGTTGACCGACAGGGGCACTCGTGGTCCGTTGGTCTGTCGTAGAAAGACTTACTGTAAACGTCTTTACTGTGCCCTTTTTAGATATTGAATTTTACCACTGAAGGGAAATCTTAGTAGCTGAGCATAAAAAGAATAGGAGCATACTGTAACGCGTGTGAAGGCCATAAACGATATTAATTTTGGAACGTAAACATACAGTATATAGCTGGTCTTGGTACTTTAAAGAAAAAAATACACACCAGTATTCCATTTCTCCCTAAACATTGTAAGCTTTGAAGTCTTTAACTAACGTGATACCGGAGTCAACAAGCATACTTTTAGAATTTGATTAAAAGGGAATATAATATGGAATCGCGTATCTCAAGAATTTAATAACGGTATGATTATATCCGTGTACTGCGGCAGGGCTGTGTAGGGCTGTTTCGCCTACCTGGTCATGCGAGCTGTCTTGTAGCCTACTGGTCTAGGTGTGTGACTACCAACTGGCAGGTTGTGTGTTCGAATCCAGCTGGTGCTGGACTTTTCATTTTTATTTATTTATTTTTTAATCGCGTAACATAAACATATTACCGTATGCAAACTGTACTGTATACAGTATGTATATGTATATTTAATGTCTTAACTGTGCCCGTTTAATTGAATTAAAAAAAAATTATTTAACACGAACATTAAGCTGTTTACATCTTCCGCCTGAGAACAGTCACCCGTTGCTACCCAACGCAGAATGGTGATTGGCTGACACTATCTGACACCCCTCTGATTGGAGAAAAAAGACGTGCTGGTGTGCTATACACACTACCGGGAAGAGGATTTCTTTCTATTCAAAACGTGTATTTTAAAAGTTTAAGAAGTAAAAACCTTACAGCGTACACAGATTTCTAAACTGATCAGGATCGTTATCTTTGTCTTATGCATAATAATGTTCACCGCTCTGTCCAGCAAATTAATAATAAACTTTATTTTATATAGCTTTTTAAACGAATAAGTAATTAGATTGCTCATAAACCTAATCACTTGCTTTTTCTTTTTATTTAGGCTCAGATTTCAACTATAGATCGTATTATTAATAACCATAATAACAACCAACCAACAAAAACAACCATATAAACATAATGGTGGTGCTGGACCTTCAAGTTTTATTTATTTATTTTTTAATCGCGTAACATAAACATATTACCGTATGCAAACTGTACTGTATACAATATGTATATGTATATTTAATGTCTTAACTGTGCCTGTTTAAGTATTGAATATTCATATCTAATTTTACCACTGAAGGGAAATCTTAACATAAACATACAGTATATGGCTGGTCTCGGTACTTTAAAGAAAAAAATACACACCGGTATTCCATTTCTCCCTAAACATTGTAAGCTTCGAAGTCTTTAACTAACGTGATACCGGAGTCAACAAGCATACTTTTAGAATTTGATTAAAAGGGAATATAATATGGAATTGCGTATCTCAAGAAATTAATAACGATATAATTATATTCATGTTGCAAAAGAACTGCAATGGACATAAAAACTCCCTTGCATGGTTTCATTACGACCAGAATCGGTCTTGAGATATTTTTAACTTGATTTACAGTATTTGAGAGGTATGTCTTAACACCGATACTACAGTGCTTAAGTACTGCTCACGTATATGTTTCTAGGTTTATATTATGCATTTCATACGGTCAAATTACTTTTGAGCAATAAGAAGCGAGAAACGGTATGCGTTTTACTTTTGTTTTGTGCTGGGACCCGTGGATTGATTAGAGATATCAAGTACATACAAGTCATTTTTTAAATGTTGTAGTTCGTCTTGAAAAAATGTTACGAGTACATCATCTATCAACAATTACACAGGTTCTGTTTCCATATTGCGGATTTTGGTTACGTAATATTATTTTCTAGATTTCACGTTGTGAATATGATGGGATGTCTGATGGGATGTTTCTAAAAATCCATCCTCTGTAAAACGTCTTCTCTAGTTGTCCTGCATATGTATTCGCTAATGAAGCTGTGTGTTATGAGCCTAGATCGCTACATTTCTGTATGAACCAGCTTAGAGGGCTAAAGACAGCTTGTGTTTAAATTGAGTGTAAGGCAATTTATGCTTCTAAAGTCATGGTCAGCATTTATCTTTGTACTGTGCTGTAAACTTGTTCTGTGCCAAGTCACATTATTTTATAGCGTTTTTAAAGCGTTATCAAATACGGTGTTACTGTAGTTTACTGAGTCCCATGTCACATGGTCTGTGATTGAAACCTGTAAAACCGGTTTAATTCGTCACAGCCAGCACTCTTCAGGTGTGAGGGTCTTCTGCTCAGAATGAAACGCTAAAATGTTTGTGTATATTCTAATGGTAGTGGGGGCGGGGTGTGTGGGAACAGGTTTGGTTGAAACATTTTCTCTGAAAGCATTTTCTTCTTGTAACCGATCTTGTTACAGCATGTTACAGTTTACTATTATTAACCATATTAATTTTAAGTGCTTAATGTAAAATCTTGTAAAAATATTTCATTGTTCAAATATACATTAAGTCTGACTATCATATAATAAGTTAAATACAAAACTAAAGAAAAAATAGGGTTAAATATAATTCAAAATATTTTGCTAACAATGTTAACTGTTTATGAATAATAAAATGTATTAACTAAGGAGTAGGATGGCACAGTTGTTAGTATGTTTTTTGTTTTTTTTTAACCCAATCTCCGGGAAACCATTAGTACGATGGTGAATCGGAGATTCTCAACCCTTGCTGCGTACGACTGGAAAATAATTCGTGATCGGATCAACGAAATGCTTCGTAGGAGGAGGCGGTCTTTTCCTCTTGTCTAACAGTCTGTCCACAAACAAAACATTCCTGTTAGACAAGAGGAATTGAAAAAAAAACAATTTTGTCAATGAAAACCGGTGTGTGTGTCTCTCCCTGCTGGATGTCCCTCTCACAAACTGCTGAATGAATAAAATAATTTTATTGAAAACGAGTTTGCGATTGTCTGGTCTTTAAATTCTGGAGATACGCGATTCCATATTATATTCCCTTTTAATCAAATTCTAAAAGTATGCTTGTTGACTCCAGTATCGCGTTAGTTAAAGACTTCGATGCTTAAAATGTTTAGGGAGAAATGGAATATTGGTGTGTATGTTTTCTTTAAAGTACCGAGACCAGCCATATACTGTATGTTTAAGTTCCAAAATTAATATCGTTTATGGGCTTTACACGCGTTGCAGTATGCTCAGGCACTAAGTAAAAGGAGATGCTTCGTATTGCTTGACTAATTTTAAAAACTAAGTTATAAATATAAAAATTGCAGGCGCTGCTCTGGTGCGTCGGCTCCTACACAGTGCCTGTCTGCCGTAAGCGTTACAATATACATACAGTACCCAACACTGCTTGTACCCATCTGTCATGCAAATAAAACACCTTGAATTGAATTGAATTGAGGGGAGAAGGGGGGGATACTAAAGCCAATACTGGCTCAATGGGCTTTGACGTGCTAATGCGTTGGTTTAACGGTCCGGGTGTGGCAGGCTTCCAATGTCATCTCGACTCAATTAGAAGACAATGAACGTATTTTAGCCCTAAATGAATTAATAGCAAACATGGTTTACATAAAATACATTTTTCCAAGAAAGTTTATAATAATACGATCTATAGTTGAAATCTGAGCCTACTTTAAAAATAAAGGAAAAGCATTTTCAGAGAGCAATCACGCTGTGTTTATGTAGAAAAAGCGATTAGGTTTATGAGCAATCTAATTACCTATTGGCTTAAAACGCTATATAAAATAAAGTTTATTTAGAGATGAATGATCAGTGTCGCAGTTTAAATAATGTGAGTCAGGAAACTAACACAGCGCCACCGGATTTAATAACGCAATAAAAACGCTATAAAATAATGTGACACAGTACAGCACAGTACAACAATACTGACCATGACTTTAGAAGCATAAATTACCTTACACTCAATTTAAACACAAGCTGTCTTTCTGTATGAACCTCTAAGCTGGTTCATACAGAAAATGTAGAAATGCATTAGCCTGATCATGATTAAAAAACACATAATTAAACACGCGTTTGCGATTTAAATCAGAACACGATTTAAATCAATATAAATGTTTATATTGTAACGCATACTGTCCAGCCTCCATTTCTCTATAAAAATTTACTGTTGCACACACACACACAATAGAAGCAGGAACCGCT
Organism: Lepisosteus oculatus; assembly: GCF_040954835.1. Classification (NCBI taxonomy): domain Eukaryota; kingdom Metazoa; phylum Chordata; class Actinopteri; order Semionotiformes; family Lepisosteidae; genus Lepisosteus; species Lepisosteus oculatus. The sequence goes on from NC_090699.1 coordinate 4,457,861, forward strand.
GTCAGAAGGGAAGATATATTCAAAATATCGCAAATATCGATCATGTTGCGATATTTTGAAATATAAAAGTCAATTGATTGTCCATAATATCGCTTACCTATTTTTTCGAAGAAATGTTTGTTAAAATAAAAGTCCAGCACCAGCTGGATTCGAACACACAACCTGCCAGTTGGTGGTCACGCACCTAGACCAGTAGGCTACAAGACAGCTCGCATGATCAGGTAGGCGAAACAGCCCTACACAGTCCTGCCAGTACACGGATATAATCATACCGTTATTAAATTCTTTAGATACGCGATTCCATATTATATTCCCTTTTAATCAAATTCTAAAAGTATGCTTGTTGACTCCGGTATCACGTTAGTTAAAGACTTCGAAGCTTACAATGTTTAGGGAGAAATGGAATACCGGTGTGTATTTTTCCTTGTGATATTTTAAGCTCTAGTTGAATGATAGGTGTCGCATTTTAAATCATTTTCGTAGCTAGAAATTATGAAACGCCCTGTTAAAAGCAAGGAAGTTTTTATGCCCCGTTGAAGTAAAACAAAATGCCTGACAAAGTATGGCTTGGACAGATTCCAAGTGCTTGTACAAATGTGCTAAAGAAATTTTACTTTGAGTATACAGCTTGTCCAAAGTCATCCATTATTAATACTATTAGTAATATCTTCAGTAAAGGCTTTGATGCATAAATATTTCTGATAAAGGTAGGTTGTGTACTTCTGTCCAACTGAGCAATCTTGCTTTCATAATATATACCAACATTTTAATGACTGATGATTAACATGCTGTAATACACAGTTCAAAATTAAAGGCTCAAATGCTGTACATGAGAGGTTAAGCTCCCCCTGGCGGTTTTACAAGGCGACGCCGGATAGTTAGTCACGTGACACGCGTGATACCGTGTGATACTGCGTGATACTGTGACACGCCCACCGGGGTATGCCGCGAAATACCTCACCCATTTTGAATGGCTGCATCTGTATGCCAACATTTTTGTCGGCTGGGTAGAAGAACGCTTCTTCGCCTCCTACACTGGCTATATCCCTGACCTCTACAAACGATATATTGATGACTGTGTCGGTGCTGCCACATGCTCCAACCATCAGCTTGAATTCTTCCTGCACCATTTCACCAACTTCCACCCGTTCCTCAAATATACGGTTAACATATCTTCCACCACTCTTCCATTTCTAGACATCCACTTGTCTATCAACTACCCCCGACTGTCCACTTCAGTTTATTACAAACCCACGGATTCACACAGCTACCTCCTGTACAGCTCATTTCACCCCAACTACACTAAAAACTCTCTTCCTTTTTCACAGTTCCTTAGGTTACGACGACTATGCAGCGACGACATCGACTTCGAGAACCAAGCCCTCGAAATGTACTCATTTTTCATCAACAGAGGATACCCCAGCAGTGTGATTGACAGGGCCCTTGCCCGAGCCAAAAACACCCCCCGGACCATCAACCCGATCAGGAACTCCCGCCGTAACAACCGCATTCCTTTGGTGCTTCCTTACCACCCTAACACACTTCCTATCCCCAGGACCATTAACCAGAACTTTTCCATCCTACAGGATGATCCCTCCATTGGGGCCCTCTTTTCTGATCGCCCTATCATCTCATATCGCCGACCACCTAATCTGCGTAACCTCCTTGTTCACAGCTCCCTTGACCGCCCTCAACAACCATCCACACCAGGCACTTTCCCTTGCAACAGAGCTCGCTGTATCACCTGCAAGTACACAGCCACCACCACACTCATTCAAGGCCCCTCAGGACAATTCCGGATCACCCAGACAGCATCTTGTACCTCCAGCAACCTTATTTACTGTATCTCTTGTAGTAAATGCCCAGCCATCTACATTGGAGAAATAGGAAGGAGACTCGGAGACCGCTTCAGAGAACACGTCAGGGCTGTGAAGATTAAAGATCTCTCCAAGCCCATTGTTTCTCATTTCACCTCTGATGGCCACGACCACTCTAATCTCTCCGTCTGTGTTCTCAAAGACGGTTTTCCGAACTCATACATCAGAAAGACCACCGAAACTAAAATTATTCTGCAGCTAGGATCACACATTCTCCCTTCCCTTAACAACAGATTACTGTTCTTTTAAATTTTCTCCATTCATTGGAAGTTTCATTTCACACCTCTCTGCACCCATTCTGACTTCACACCTCTTGATTGGCCTCTCTTTCTGTCTCCTGCTCCCGCCTCTTACTCCTCCTCCCTCCCAACCTTTGTTCTCCCGCTACTTTACCTTTGCCTACTGCCCTGTCTCTCTCACACCTGAAGAAGGCTCCACGGCCGAAACGTTGTGTTCTCTTTCTTCTTTTTTTCAGCATGGAATAAACCTATTACTTGTTCCTTTGCAGCCTACGCATGCTGACGCAGCTACCCACCTGAACTACTACAGTGAAGAAGGTGTTGTTTCTCTGGAAGGGAAGAGCAGTCATTAGTAATTGACTGGTGTTTCTCTCTCGGTGTGTTTGGGGACAAAGACATTTCACAGTCTGATGGAGTTGAGTTGGACTGTGATCGGCAGGAGCCTGTTGTGATGTTTGTGTTTTATTCCCCAGCTGCTGTGACTCTGGACCCTGATACAGCTCACTGTCGGCTCAGCCTGTCTGAGGATGGGAAGAGAGTGAGATGGGGACAGAGGAAGAGTCTCTTTGACAGTCCTCACAGATTTGATTACTGGGAATGTGTCGTGAGCAGGGAGGCCTTCACCTCAGGGAGACACTACTGGGAGGTGGAGGTGAATGACAGCTGGATAATAGGAGTGACCAGAGAGTCTGCAGAGAGGAAAGGGGGGATCAGCTTCTATCCCCAGCAGGGTTACTGGTGTCTGAGATCTTACCGGTCTGATTTCTCTGTTCTCACTGACCCTGAGACCCGTCTCCCCCTCAGTCTGCGGCCCAGGAAGCTGGGGGTGTGTGTGGATATTGAGGAGAGGAAGGTCTCCTTTTACACAGTGGAGTCCAGAGCTCATGTCTACACTTTCACTGACATGGTCTTCCCTCAGGGGGAGAAGATCTATCCTGTCTTCTGGACTGGGGATTCAGATAAAGACCTTGAGCTGCTGCCTGCTGTCAGTGTGGAGATTAAACCCGTCACTGACTCATGAACACAGGCTGACTCTCTCCCAGCTCTCTGTCCACTGCTCACACTGGGAGACGGGTTTACTGACGGGCAGTGAGGTGAGGTCAGAAATATAGTAGTAATTGTAGATGTTGTGTTGTGTTTAAATTTTTTAATTTAATATAACACATTTAAACGGGGAAAAATAACATGTACGAGAGAGGGCGAGATAACTCGCTACCAGCCTGCTATACTCCTGACTTGTAAATATCTCTGGAAACCCTGCTGTGTTTTTTTTCTAATTTTGAGAAAATAAACTTTTTAAAAAGAAATCCCGTGCGAGTCTCTCCTGCGGGCGCCGGTGACTGTGAAGCTGCCAGAACGGGGAGGGACCCGCTGACGTCACCACAGCCAGGAAGAATAGGGACTGTGACGCAGACAGGAAGTGGCTCAGGGTGGTTATGGGAGTTGTAGTTTGTAACCAGCGGTGCGTCTGTGAGCAACTACAGCCAGTCTAATACCCGGCTCCTCTTAGACAGGGTCACATCAGCATGTTCAGTATTGTGTATTTTATGTTCTTATGGGGTTTATTGTGTGGAGCTTTGCTTAGTGTGAGGGAGGTTTTATGTGATCTCTGACCCAGGGGAAAGTGGACGCGCTGTGTCCGTTACTCTTTTTTCTGGTCTTTGGTTCCCAATGAAGTGTGATAATCGGCCAGTGAAGCTCTGTTTTCCTTCATATGGAAGCCCAAAAGTTTATGGCAGCGGCAAGTTTTTTCTTCAGAGACAGAAACATGGGCTCCATGTCAGTCTTGTCTTCCGTCCTGCCGTTTGGACATTTCATGTGGACGATTCTCTGTCCACAGAGGGACTGTGTCATGAGAGGTAGTTTTAACACACTCCCTTGTGCGCTGGTTAGTGTGGTAATTGTGAGACGCTCCCTAGAGCAGGTGAGTTAGTACATGGCTGAGCTGCTACATAACTGTTCAAGTAAAAAGTGAAGTTAAACTCATTCCTGGTGTTGTGTTCAGCTGTGTTTAATATATATATAAACTAACCTGAAACACGAGAGACTGCACCGGGAGATTACTGCACTGCTTCGGCAGTTCATGTATTCAGCAGGATGAGCATCATTATTTGAGGGATTATTTTTGTAACTTTGGGATGTATATTTGTTACCTTGGAACAAAACGTGCTACAATTCGCTCCTTTTTTTTAATCCCAGTCGTGTTTAGTCCAAACTCTCAGAAAACCTGAGAAACGTCAAGTTCAGGACTCTCAGTACCGCCCTCTCCGACCGCATCTGAAATATTTCACTTTGTTCGCTTTGTGACGCAGTGCTGTACCGCGGGAAAACACTGTTGACAAAATGAATATCGAACTTCGATCTGTTACATATTTTCTTAGAAATACATTTTATTATGCAAATAAATTAAACTTCTTGACTAAAATGTCTGTATGACTCAAATAGCTGTTTTACTCAACTAAAAGTAAGACTTATTATAATTAAAATGTATGGAATATTGAAACAGGAAGGAGACTCGGAGACGCTTCAGAGAACGTCAGGGCTGTGAAGATGAAAGATTTCTCCAAGCCCCTAGTTTCTCATTTCACCTCAGACGGCCATGATCACACCGATCTCTCTGTCTGCATTCTCAAAGAAGATTTTCTCAACTCCCACAGCAGTAAGACAACAGAAACAAAAATGATCCTGAAATTTGATTCACCCCTTCTCCTTCTCTCAACGACAGACTGGTTTTCGTGTAATTTAATATTTGTTTCCTTTCATTATTTTGTCCCTCTTTCTACCTTGGAACAAAACGTGCTGTAATCGTCTCTATTCTCACACGTCTCTCTCCCCCTCTCCACTTTGCAGCACCTCCTGAGTGGTCTCTCTGTCTCTCCCCTCTCCCCTCTCCCCTCTCCCGCTTCCCGGGTTTTCTTCTCCTGCTACATTATCTCTGCAGTTTCCTTTCTCCGCTTTTCAGCAGGAATAAACCCTTCCTGGTTCCTTTGCAGCATACGCATGCTGACACAGCTCCCTACCAGCTACAGGGAGCTCAGTTACAGGGAAGAAGCCTTTACTGGGTCCTTTGCAATGTTTAAACTTGCTTTCTCCACGTTACAATTGTACAGTCATTAATGATGTCACGTCAGTCAAGGAAAAATTAGTCTTGACTTCTGCCTTTTGAAAAAGTACAGCCAGCCTTCTGCACCTGAACACCTCCATTGCGTCGAGCCTGTCTACCGAAACACTGTCTAATTTCTACATTTGCATTGTGATCTTAATGATCTGGAAGTTCATTTACAAATGTAAAAACTCCATCAAAGTCCCTTCCGCATTTCTGAAACTGGGGTAAGTCAGTTGAGAGACATCACTGCTGGACTTCCTGACTCAGTTACAAGCTCACTGACCCCAGGAGACAGGGGTAAGTTCTCCTGTCCTAGTAAAGACACTTATTGCTCCAGAAGCAAAAGAATTTGACAAAATCTCCCCATAAACTCAAAATCCAGCATTTGTGAGTTACCTTTATTTATTTTTTTCCCCCAATATTAGAGGCAAAAAGGAGAGAGAAGGCACAACATGGAACAGGAAGTGACATCACACAGTAGGGTCTACAACTACCAGGACAGCACAGTTAACTACACAAACGCAGGCGCCCGATTGGCTGAAGGCGCTGTCCGTCTCGCCACGTCTCCCCTCGAGAGTCCCGCCCCCACCACGATGATGTCACGACAGGGGGCGTGTCTTCACCAGGGGTGGAGTGTTCTCAGTAGGCGTGGTTGGCGACGAACAGGGATTCTCCAGCAGCTGCGCCTTTGTCTCCGGTGGGAACATACTTCCCGACCGCAGCCTGGCTGTTAGTCTGAGAGAGAGGGAGAGACAGATATCAGCACCGGCTCAGTACAGAGTGTCCGAGCAGCAGACTGCCCCTCCACCCGGCTTCACTGCTGGTCCCCAGGGAAACATTCACTGATCTACTGTCCAGGGCACTTATTTCCTTAAAAAGCAGGAAGCGGTCCTGATCTGTTTCTCTGTGGCAGGTTTCAGTGGGGCAGTCGGTGTGTCAGTACCTGTGAGGGCTTGGTGCTCTCCTCCATGTCATTGTGTCAGTGTGTCAGTGGGTCAGTCACTGCGTCACTGGGTCCGTCAGTGTGTCAGAACGTCAGTTAGTCTGTCAGTGAGTCAGTGGGTCAGCGTGTCAGTTGGTCAGTCAGTGGGTCAGCGTGTCAGTTGGTCAGTCAGTGAGATAGTGGGTCAGTCAGTGAGATAGTGGGTCAGTGGTGAGTGAGATAGTGAGTCAGTGTGACAGTGGGTCAGTCAGTGAGACAGTGGGTCAGTGGGTCAGTCAGTGAGACAGTGGGTCAGTGTGTCAGTACCGTTGCTCTCTTGATGTACTCCTCCTGGGAGGCCTTGGCGTTCTCCTTCTTGCCTGCCCAGGCCTTCAGCGCGGAGGCCTGCAGCGCGCGGCCATACGAGAAGGTCAGGGCCCAGGGCTTGTGCAGGGGGCACTTGTTGATGGCGTTGAGGTTGATGGAGGCCTCCTCCTCACTCTGCCCACCGGACAGGAACGTCACCCCTGGGATAGAGAGGGAGAGAGAGAGGGGCGTCACACAACCGCCGGACGCCACACCCTCGAAATGTAACCCCCACCTCCTCACACTCGCCCTCCAATCCCGCGACCCCTGACCTGGCACAGCGGGGGGCACGGTGCGGCGCAGGGCGGTGACCATTGCCATAGCAATCTCCTGAGGCGTGTATTTCTGGGTGCAGGCGTGTCCGGGGGTCACCATGTTGGGCTTCAGGAGTGTACCCTCCAGGTAGACGTGGTGATCGGAGAGGGCCTTGTACACCGCGGCGAGCACCTGGAGGCACAGAAGCCACGTTTGTCACAACAGCAAGCGGACAAACTCACCGAGGAACAGACACAGCGGGACAACTGCAGCTCAGAGGAATTATTACAATGAGAAACAGCGCCCCCATGGTGCTCAGGCACAGCAGGGGAACTGCAGCTCAAAGGAGTTATTCCAGTGAGAAACAGCACCCCCATGGTGCTCAGGCAAAACAGGGGAACTGCAGCTCAAAGGAGTTTTTCCAGTGAGAAACAGCGCCCCCATGGTGCTCAGGCACAGCAAGGGAACCGCAGCACAAAGGAATTATTCCAGTGTGAAACAGCGCCCCCATGTTGCTCAGGCACAGCAGGGGAACTGCAGCTCAGTAGAATTATTCCAGTGAGAAACAGTGCCCCCATGGTGCTCAGGCACAGCAGGAAAACTGCAGCTCACTTTAAGACCACTTCTAGGGGTAGCACAATAACACACCAACGCTTTAAGGGCGCTATATAAAATAAAGTTTATTATAAAAGCCAGTGCAGGTGTGTAAAGACACAGGAGCCCCAGAGTGTCTTATAAAAGCCGGTGCCAGCGAGGGAGACCGCAGCTATTTAGAAAGTTTCAGTGGTGTGACTGCAGTGCTTTGTAAAACCGCCAGGTGGAGCAATGAAGCTTAACGTGGCTCGTGGAGCAGTTGGGCTGATGCCAGAAAACACAGATTTCCATTCCTGGTCAGTGCTGAGGGACCATCCTTTTCCAATTATAGAATTAAGTTGTACGCTGTTTAGACTCGTTAATTTTAAACTGTTATTATACTGGAGCTTGTGAATGTGATGTGCCTCTTTCAGGTTTACATCCACATAGAGAAAATTCAAAGGTAAATTTTGGTAGCAGAAAATAATAACACTACTGTAATGTAATACATACCTAATGTACACACAGATGGTAATGATAGCTAAATATGAAAATGTACACAGCAATATTCTTTCTCTTTAATATAATTTAAATGATAAAATTTACACAATCACTATTCCTGAGGTCATCCTCTCCTTGCTAGTTCACAGGAGTCTGAATGACTGGAGCTTTATTGAGTCTCAGTACAAGTGATCTCTCACAGCAGGCAGAGCAGAGCCAAGAGTCGCAGGGGGAGGGATCGGAGGGGGGAGAGGAACTGTGCAGCCGGTGAGATAATCTGCTCTTGTTACAAACAGAGTCAGATCTGTGAACTGAAGAGCCTGCACTGAGCTTCTGAAGCAGCAGGGGGGCGCTGTTCCCCAGCATCAGGTGAAGCTTCAAACACCTGTATTCTTCTTGATCCAGGGCCTGAAGCTGAGCACCCTGGTAAGGACCCTGAGGGTGTTGGGGGCTTTGCAGTTCTCACTGGTTATAAAATTCACAACCCTGACCTGAACCCATCTGTTGTTCTCTTTACACACCAGAGGGCCCCCAGAGTCACCCTGTAATGAGAGAGAGAGAGAAAGAGAGAGAGAGGGAGAGAGCAAACACTGCTGGTGGTGGAGGGGATCCCCGTTATCTGTAAAGCGCTTTGAGTGGAGTGTCCAGAAAAGTGCTATATAAGTGTAAGAAATTATTATAATTATTATAATAATTATTATTATTATTATTATTATTATTATTATTATTATTATTATTATTATATTTTGGGTAAAGTAGAGTTGTAGTTACTCACAGTTCTGGGCAGTGTGCTGCAGTGAGAACCCAGCGACTACTGATCAGGGAGCCATCACATTCAAAATACTCTCCAGGTTTCGCGTTGACAGGAGTGATCTGAAGATAAACCATCCAGGGCCACTCTCCCTCTGATGCATCCTGACCACCCACTACAGAGCTCCTGGACAGAGGAGAGCTGGACACTGGAGAGACACAGAGGGGTTGTCATGATGGGTAGTTTTAACACACTCCCTTGTGTTTTAGTTGGTCTAGTAATTGTGAGACACTCCCTGGAGTAAGCTAGTGCGTGAGATCGCAGGTGGCTGACCCGTGAGCGAACTGCTGAATCACCGTTCAATTAGAAAGGTAAGTTAAACACATTCCTTGTGTTGGATATATTTTTATATAAACGAACCCTTAATCACGATATGGTGTCAGAGGCGGTCCTGCTGCAGTAAACACGGGTCGGGGAAGGAATTGCAGCAAACTGAACAAAGGGAAGAAAACTCCGGTGAAACTGGAGAAGTTCCAGCCGCCCCCAGTCTGCAGTCCTCAGGTAATACTGCTGGAAACTGGAATCGATTTAAACAGCGATTCGAAGTGTATTCATCGGCAGTTGTTGCGGATGAAAGAAGTGATGAAACGAAAGCGTCCATTTTATTACATATAATCGGGGAGGAAGCGCCGGAGGTTTAGAACAGCTTTCAGTCTGAAGCCCGAGAACACGTGAAGTTAGAAGTTATACTGGATACGTGTGAAAATACTGCCTTCCGAAACGAAATGTGACTTATGAGAGACACGGATTCTCCACTTGTGCACAGAAACCAGGTGAAACGATTGATCGATATCTGAGTAGCGAATACGGAGCAAAACGTGAGTGTGGAGAGTTAACAGAACCTGTAATAAAAGATAATGTATTCAGGGGAAGGTTGCTAAGAGAGCAAGATTTGGATGTGGAAAAAGCCGTCCGAATATGCGGGCAGCCGAAGCAGTAAAAGCGATGTGCAGGAAGAAAACTGTACGCGTGGTGACCAAAAAATGAAATAAAAAAGCATGTAATTACTGAGAGAAATAAAACGGTAATAAACAAACGCATACACAAAGCGTGCATGTGGACGTAGCGGATTACAGCTCTCTCCTAGACAGTGCCCAGTTTATGGGAAAGTTTGTAACAAATGTCGAAAACTCCGACATTTTGCACGCTGCTGTACAGATCCAGCTATTCCGAATGAGCGAGGGAGACTGCAGTAGTTCACTCCAGCGGCTGCGAGATACTGCGGGAGACCGCAGCTATTTAGAAAGTTTCAGTGGTCTGACTGCAGTGCTCTGTAAAACCGCCAGGTGGAGCAATGAAGCTTAACGTGGCTCGTGGAGCAGTTGGGCTGTTGCCAGAAAACACCGGTTTCCATTCCTGGTCAGTGCTGAGGGACCATCCTTTTCCAATTATAGAATTAAGTCGTACGCTGTTTAGACTTATTAATTTTAAACTGTTATTATACTGGAGCTTGTGAACGTGATGTGCCTCTTTCAGGTTTACATCCACATAGAGAAAATTCAGAGGATTTTGTGGCAGCAGAAAATAACAGAACTGTAATGTAATACATACCTAATGTACACACAGTAGATGGTAGTGATAGCTAAATATGAAAACGTACACAACAGTTCCACCCTCTTCGTAAATATTTTATGCTTCAAAGTCTTTAAATGGTGACTTACGGTGGATTATGGTTTTACTTTGCTTGTTCTGACATCATATACAGTTTATGTACTGAACTTCATAAAAAGTTACTGTATAATGTTTTATCCTTTTCTTAGAATACGTAGTAAGAGCACCACTTGCTGTTATTGTAAAAGAAGTTGTGCTGATTTAATACCCCTTGATAGTAAAATTAATATGGAATCATGTAACTAAGCAGCTAAAATATCACAAGTGGTTGTTTTGGAAACGGGTAACTTGTGTTACCAAGTTGAATACTTTGATGCATAAAATCTTTATGAAGACGGTGGAATACTGCTGTATACTTTTGACCAACTGAGTAATCTTGCTTTTACAAAATATACCTACTTTTTAATCCATTTAATGTTTAACATGCTGTAAAACAGTTTAGAATTATTAAAAGTCTAACAGTATACAACTTTAATTCTGTAATTGGTAAAAGATTGTCCCTCAGCAATGACCAGGATTCGAAACCGGGTGTTTTTTAGCAACAGCCCAAATGCTGCACATGAGACGTTAAACTTTCCCAGCTCCACCTGGCGGTTCTGCAAGGCATTTAAAAACATGGTACATTGCGGTACCTTGCAGATGGTGCACTGCGAATGACTGCAGCATCCCTCCCTCAGTTTGAATGGCTGGATCTGTAGATTCTTCACATTTTTATCATTACCTGTCAAGAACAACTCCGAGTATTTTAATATTTCATATATTCTGCAGATATGCCTTGTGAAAATGTGGTCTAATTACTTCCATCTCCGAAGTTTGCTTGTCTGTGTCCCAGTTCTTGAACTGAGCCCTCAGTCCCTCCTCGCTAGTCACAGGGCTCAGGGGAAGAAGGGTGTCTGTAGTTGATGCTTCTTTTTCCAGAGGCTGTGTGTGTCGGCAGTTCATTGTTGAAATAATTTTTCTTTCACCGCTCGCAGTATGTTGAAATTGAATGTCATCTCCTCTATCCCTGTGCAATAGTAGTGACCCATCATGTTCATTCATCCAGAGCAGGCTCAACTCAAGACAAGCAAAGAAAACTAAGAAAGACTTGGCCCTACTGCTCTCTGTTTATTCAAAGCTTTGTACTACTGAATACAGTTCATCTCGTCTGTCCCAGTACAGAAACGACAGTACGAGGATGTAGCATGTTCATTCACAGGAAACAAAAAAAAAAAGTAAACTTGGCAACACCTTAGAACTGTGGACTATTAAATATGATGAATATTTTATTCCCCATGGCAACTCTTCGGCGCTTTGATAGGCCAGAACAATTCACGTCTCCACTCTGTGAGGAATTGGGGGGTGATTTCCTTTAGCGGAGTTTCTCCCAGTAAGGGCCCATTTGAGGTGCACCTGAGAAACACAAATGTAGAAATGGGGCACCCCGAGCCCTTGCAGGCTTGAGCGAGGACACACACATGAAGGGCTCAAGACCGTTGTGCACATGGAGACATGGTCTCAGGAAACCTGCAGGACTCCAGGACTGGAGCTGGGTCCTATGTGTCTCGTGCTGACTGCCCACATGCTGTGCTGTTAACAGGGTGAAACGGGACCTTATCAAGAGATACAGTTGGCAGCTGTGGAATCTCATCTGCTATGTGCTCCTGTGGAGTGAGCTTGACAGGTTAGAAAGAAATGGCCAGAAGCCATGTCACCCTGCAGTTCACATCTGGCAGCCCACTGAAGCTCAGCAGTGTGAGCCTGGTCAGTACCTGGATGAGAGACCTCCTGGGAAAAAGTAAAGATGCTGCTGGAAGAGGTGTGAGTGGGGCCAGCAGGGGGCACTAACCCTGCGGTCCATGTGGGTCCTAATACCCCAGTATAGTTTTTAAAAAAAAAGCTCTGTCTTTCAGAAGAGACATAAAACCGAGGTCCTGACTCTCTTTGGTCATTAGAAATCCCAGGATGTTTCTTGAAAAGAGTTGGGGTGTTACCCTGGTGCCCTGGCCAAATTTCCTAACTCTGGCCTTTACCAATCATGGCCTCCTAATAATCCCCTCTGCTCTCCTCCTCACTGAGAGCTGGTGTGTGCGGAGTGTACTGGCACACTATGGTTACTGTTGCATCATCCAGGTGAGGCTGCCCACTGGTGGGGTGGAGGGGATCCCCATTACCTGTTAAGAGGCGGTCAGCAGTAGGGACAGGACAGCCAGCAGCAGGACAGTGTGTCCCAGGGAGGGGGCACTGCTGGGGGCGCAGGTGGTGGTGACCACGGTGTTGGGGTTGATGAGAGTTGCTCTCTGAAGGGGTTGTTCTGTTGTGTAACATTATTCCTGTCTTTTTGGCTCTGGTCATGGTCCTGACCTGGACTCAAGGTGTGTCCAATCACGTATGTATCAGTATCTGAAAATGACTCTGATCCTGAGACTCTCTATTAATATTCATGTTGTTACGACCCCAAGTGTCTAGGGGTAAAGGGGTGTAACAGTTAGGATAATTTTGGAAGCAGGTGGGTTCTGGTGAGGGACTAGGAAGCGTGTCAACAAGGGTCGGTACAGAAGTGATGATTTTAAGGTGAATAAGTGACTGGTATGTGATAGGACACAATAACACACAGGGAGAGGGAACTAGAGTTGTGCCAAAGAAAAGAAACAAAATGGAGCTGGTTAAGAAAGTGAGGGAAAGCTGACCTGACTACAGAAGAAAACCCGAAACACACGGTCTTCAACACCCTAGCTAACCTCCACTGACTACCCAAAACCACACAAGACAAACAGCACTCACCCGTACTAAACTAGTGTTACTAATACAAGAATCAACTATGTGTGTGCAAAATGTACCCAACAACCTAAACTAACTCTACACAGAAGTTGACAGAAATACATGTGACGTACGAATACAAATAAGAGTAGACAAGTAACAGGGTACAAAAACACACGGAGGTTGATACAATAAGTGTGGGCAAGATAATGGCGAAATGAGGATAAACACAAACAAACGAAAGTACAAAGAGACGAACCGAAACCAGCAAAACATCAAAGCCGAAGCTATACAAAAGAACACCACCCAAGTGGGACCAAAGTCAAACAAAAGGCCTTTTCCTTCTGAGGGCCTCCATGTTTTATACTGAATAAGATGAGTTGTGATTGGTCGAGAAGCTAATTGAAGATGATGTCATGCGGAAACAGCGGTGTAATGATGGACCAATGGGGGAGGGAGAACAATCAAACAAGAAAACCACACATAGACCACACACTGGGAAGTAACACTCTTTGTGATTGAATATATACCTATTGTACTCCTATTGTACTCTGCTAACCCTCACTATTCACAGTTTTATGTTTTAATAAATGTATCTCATGTACTAGAATCCATGTGTGTGTTGCTATTTTCTAATAGCCATCAAAGAATCATCTTGTGATTTACTGCTACAATTAATTCACTGCACCAATTCATAACTGTCCCAGTAAATGCACAAAACCCCTACATTTGCTGTAGGGGATGTTTCAGAGTGAGGATGGTGCAGATTGAAATGTAAGTCAATGGCACAGAGTAGTCAGTGTGAGAGGAGCACCGCGGGTTCTGTACACGAGCTGAGAGAAAGAAACAGCTCCCCTTACTCTTCAATGTGTAGTGCAGTGTGCTTGATTGTTAAGCTACAGTGCTGTGCAGGCTGATCTGTGAACTTTTGCGATCTATCAGGTTGGTTGTGTATTTGATATGTGGTGCTCTGTGGTAGAACTGTGGTTTTGTACTTAAAAGCTTTCCTGAGTAACAGCGATGGCTGCTAAAATGTCTGAATTAGAGTCTGTTGTAAGTACTCTCTCTAGCAGCGACAATCCTGACTACTGGGACAGTACTGTGAAGCTGAACTTTGACGAAATTGAGAAAATTCAGGCAGAACTTTTAGCTGAGGCAATGAACCAGCTTACTAAGGAAGGTTCTGTGAACACAGTTCAGGTCCTGTCTAGGTTCACTCTAATCCCCAGTAGACAACTTGAATAGTCTTTGTCCAAGTTATCGAAGTTTCAAACGCTTCAGGGTGAACTGGAGAGGTATCAAACTGAGCTGGAGTTGAATTATTAGACCTAATCAAGGAAAAGAGAAAATACAATGAACAATGTGAAAACCACCGCAGACGTTTCGGTGAAACTAGAGGACTTATCTGTTGAGAAAACTGTCACTGAGAAGGCTGGGAGAGGACTGGAGGCGAGCCTGCCTGAAAAGGAAAGGGAACTGGAGAGTTTATATGAACGCACCCATAAAACATGCAAGGACTCGTTACGCGTCAGTGATGAAGATGAGGATGAAGATGCTCAGACAGGAACTGGATGCTGCCCTCCGGGAAGCCAAACAGTTGAGACAGAGCAGGCGTTCCTCACCGGAGCAGTCCGGAGCGCTCGGTTAGCCGGGAGCGAAGGGCTCCGCCTGAGAGAGAGTTCTCCTGGCCAGGGTCATCGTGGGGTAGATCGCCGAGCCCTGAACGCTAGGGAGATTCAATTAGGGCACAGACCTCCTGACCACAATCTCCACCATCCCTGTGTCAGCAGAGAAGCTAGGAAAATGAACCTCCATTCGCTGAGACAGCTGGTGAAGGATATAGAGAGATTGGACCTGACAGTGTCAGAGAGTAATGTTGAGAGTTACATCGATGAGCTCAGGTACTCACTGCAGTTTGTGCCAGGTGCCACAGAACAAGAGAAGGTGCTGCTGGGGAGAGAAACGACCAGCAGAGCCGTACATGAGTGGATGGCTAGGCAGGGAAAGAGGTCTGTAATGACTTTGAGGAGCTGTGCCGAGCCATGATCCAAGAGTACAGTGTGTTTATCAACCAGACATCTGCCATAGCTGGCGCCCATCATGTTAACCACAAGAGAGCTGAGTCCCCTCACGAATATTACAAGAGACTTAGACGCACTTAGTTTGCAGGGCAAAATTATGAGGGTTGTGAAGAGCAAATTTCAAGGGCTTATTCCTTGCCAATCTCCACCCGTCAGTCAGAGAAATGATCGTGATGCCTGCTGATGAACAGACCATGAAAATGACTGATATGAGGAGATCAGCCCAGAAAGCCTGGGAGAATGAGGTCCACAGTCCCTCAGAGAGAAACGCTGCTGAAGCAGCTGTTTGCCGTGAGAGCCGGCGGGGTTGACCATTCCCTCCAGCTTGAGGGGGCAGAGACCCCTGATCCAACAAGCCCCATCAGAAAGCACAGGACCGCACCAAGCGTCCTAAACACCGGGAGGGCACCGGGGGAGGGAAAGGGCTAGAGCAAGCTAGCAGAAAGGCTAAGCAAGAGGAGTTGATAGCCAGGCTTGGACAAGCTTTACTTGAGAAGTCAGGACAGGGACGACCTTTCTCCAAGGCTGCCGGAAGTGTAAATGGACTGAGACTCGCCACCTCTGGAGAGGGGGACACACACCCCCTCCACTGGAGGAGGCATAGCCCCGCCCCCTGCCCCTCCCTCAGTCAGTCTGATTGGGTGGAAGGGTTCCTGCCTGGATGATGTTAGCCACTCCCACTCAGGGCTGACTCCACCCCTGAAGTCAGAGTGATGCAGGCTCTAGATGACTTCCGGGGAAGCTGCCATTGGAGACGTCTTACACAGGGAGGCACTGATTGACACTGGGGCTGAAATGTGTTTGATGTCATCGGGATTATTCGGCAAACTCAAACAGATAGCAAAAGGAAAGGGCATGAGAGTTAGAGTGGAACCTGGTGCATTAGAAATATCCAGCTACACACAAGATCAGGCCAGGATCACACAGAGTGTGGGTACCGCTTATGCTGGGGCCAGTGAAGGTGGTGGCTGCTCATTGGCCAGGACCTGCTCCACTGGCTGGATTGCCAGCAAGGGAAATGGTGGCTCAGGTCAAGACCCCTAAGCCTGTTGTACAGAAGGAAAGGGGGGTCAATGGCTATACTGCGCTCACCCAGCACCCACAGAACACAGTAGCTGATGTGGAGGTTCCCTCTGATCCCTCCGGACAAGAAATAAATGTCTCTTCTGGCTCCCCAGATATACAGGGAAGTCCTGCCCCAGCCAGCGCCCTCACAGCCTCCCTGCCGCAGGAGTGGTGCTCCGAGCAGCCGCCCGGCCCGCCAGGTGAAGCACAGCCCCTCTTCATCCCTGAAGAGGAGCGGATCTCCTCGCTGATGAAAAGGAGTTTCCTCTGTGCACCCTGGTACCAAAGGGGGGCTCAGGACCACCACCCCGCAGTGGTGGGAGGGGTCTAGATGGCAGGAGCGCAGGTGGGTGATGCAGTCCTCACCCTTAGCTCTGAGAAGTCCGCTATTAGTGAGGATCTGTTTGAGCAGCTGTCACAGGGCCACCGCCAGGTGACCCCAGTGCAACCATCGCAGGTCCATAGCTCAAAGTGCTTTACAAACAAAATTAAACTAAAATTAAATTACAGTTTAATAAACAAATAAAATGACAGAACATGGTGTCTGATTTGAGAACATGAGCTGTGGTCAGATGGCCAGGGAGGAGAGGAAAAGAGAAACTCCAGCCGGCGAGGATGCTGGAGAAAATAAACCTCTAGGGGTTCCAAGGCCAAAAGACCGCCCAGCCCCTCCTGGCCATTCTACAGTAATGAACTGTGTCGTAGTTATTCCTTAATCTCTACACATAATGAAAAGTCTTAGAAGATTCATGTCACGAGAGCCGGGTGTTGTAAAGACCCTATGTCCGACGGTATCATCCGGAAGAGTCTGGAGACGGACATCAGGGGACACACATGAGGGTCTATGAGGTGATTACAGTGATCCGCTGCAGGGGGAATCAATCAGAGCCACCAGGTCCAAGGCACATCCAGGAGGAGAGTCGAGGAACAGTCCGAGTGAACCAGGGTCCGGAGGTCCATCCGAGACGCAGACATTTAAAATCCCCAGAAGGGGAAACAGGACTGAAACCTTAATGGGACCAGGTGCTCGAGCCCCAGGCTCAGAGGTCAGGATGTCTGGGGATAAGGCCTGTGCCCTCGGGCTTCTCCAGAGCCCGGTGATAGGCGGACCTTCGGACGTCTGTCTTCCAAAGCTGAGCCAGGAACTGTGGAGATGCTGGGCTTTTATAGCAAAATACAAATGAGAACCGGGAAATAATAAAGCTAATTCGTAACCGAAAAGGGTAGGAGTGCCCTCTAGAGGAGGGATGTGGAACGTAACAATTCATTTCTGCAGGTATCATCGCAGCCGTAGCCTTCATCAGACTTCCAGCATCAAGGCGGCTGCAGAGGACTTTGTACCCAGTGGCCACCCCAGAATACCGCAAAAAGAAACAAATACTAAGCTAGTCATTAGTAGTGATTAGTAAAGAAGAGATTATGATAAAGCCATATTCAAAAAGTGTGTTTTTAGTATTTTTTTAAATGTTCCACACTACTAGCCTGGCGTATCTCTATCGGTAAGGTGTTCCGTATTTTTGGTGCATAGGAGCAGAAGGGTCCCTCACCAGTTCTCCTGCATTTCACCCTGGGAACAAGGAGCAGGCCAGTGCTCGAGGATCTGAGATGACGAATGGGGATTAGGGTGACAAGCATTCTGAAACGTAGGAAGGGCAAGATCGTCCCGAGCCTTATATCCAATTTAGTTTTTTTTAATCAATCCTGAAAGACACAGGCAGCCAGTGTAATGAGACCAGTGAAATGTCCTCAGATTTTCTCTTCCTGGTTTAAACTCTTGCTGCTGCAGGTGACTCATATCTTTCCTTGGCATTTGGGCTGTCGCCAGAAAACTCCCGGTCACTGCTGAGGGACAATCTTTTTCCAATTACAGAATTACAGTTGTATACTGTTGAGACTTTTAATCATTTTAAACTGTGTATTACAGCATCTTAAACATTACACTGATTAAAAGGTTGGTATATTTTATAAAAGCAAGATTGTTCAGTTGGACAAAAGTACACAACCTTTCACCTTCTTCATAAATATTTTATGCATCAAGGTCTTTAACTTGGTAACGTACAGTGGATTCTGGTTTTAACTTGCTTGTTCCAACATTATAAAGCTTTCATAAAAAGCTATAGTGTTTTATCCTTTTCTAAGAATACGTAGTAAGAACACCACTGTTATTGTAAAACTAAAAGTTATACTGATAGTAAAATTAAAATGGAGTCATGTAAGTAAGCAGCTAAAATACATTTTGGTAAAGTTTTGACATTTTGACATTTGACATGACATGAATGTGCTTATCACACAAATCGTGCTGAACTAGAAGTGTTGCAGAGGATGATATACTGTACATGAAACTGCTCAACTCCAGCAGGCATCGTGTGTGCTGTTCAGCGATAAACAAGTTAACTTTAGACAAGGACCCGTGCGCTGTTCTATTTTGCAACAGGGTTATTAGACACAAGAAGGGCAATTTTGGACAATGTTGTGTGGCTCGGGGGGAATTTTTCTGTAAACGTAAGAGTTATAGAGGAGACACATTGTGTATTGCCTCTTTTTACACTTGGAAGAACATTTCAATTTTATTGCGATATGGAAGATATTATCAATAACATTAATAATAAATAATGAATGACGAGCTGGAAAGTGAAGAGTTACAGAGCAGACACGCTGAGACGCGTCTTTTCACCTTGGAATCTAACCTTAGAGTGATCCCTTTGGTTCTTAATTCTTACATGGAAAGTCCCGTACTGCTCACAAAGTAGCTGATTTTGACAAACAGCAAATTATTGCTTGAAGAATTTAAAATCTGTCCTGTAGCTTTATTTAATTGAACAGAAACCCACCATCCTATTACAGCAGCTCTGTTTGTGTCAGTGTGACATTAACACACTGAGATCACCGAGATGGACATTTTAGTAAATATGTTGACAAATGTCTGGATTTTGAGTTTCAAGAGGCAAGGTAGAATTGTATCCAGCTGTGAATTAGCTATGTGACTTTGCCCCTGTGAAGTTCTGGTGGGCAGTGCCCCTCGCAGTGTACTGCCCAGAGAGAGTTAGTTTTCATTTAACAGTTTATTACCATGATCTTGCAAGCACGTTTTTTAACGTTTGTAATCACTATTTTTGCAAATACACTTTGTATTGTCATTCAGTTTGTGTCTGCGTGTTTGAGCAAATGTTCAAGGTGAAAGTTCTTCCACAGGAGGGTAACTTTAAAGTGGAAAAGGCAGCACCAGACGTTTTCTCTGCAAAGGAACCAGTAAAGGTTTATTCCCTGCTGAAAAAGAGAATGTTTCAGCTGAGGAGCCTTCTTCGGGTGTGAGAAAGACGGGGCAGACAGTACAGATTCAACAGCACAGGAGAACAACAGACAAAGAGATCAGTGTGATCACGGCTGTCTGAGGTGAAATGAGAAACTAGGGGCTTGGAGAAATCTTTCATCTTCACAGCCCTGACGTGTTCTCTGAAGCGTCTCCGAGTCTCCTTCCTGTTTCCCCGATGTAGATGGCTGGGCAGTGTTTGCAGGAGATCCAGTAAATGAGGTTGCTGGGGGTACAAGAGGTCACCTGGGTGATCTGGAACCGTCCCCTCAGGTGGTGAGAGAAGAGGGCAAGTAGCCCAGAGAAGAGGAGGAGGAGGAATGATGAAGGGATCTGGAAGAAGATTTAGAGGAAGGCACAGTGGGTCGCAGCAGAGGTGGGCTGAAGTACTTCCAGCAGGGAGCTGTGACAGCGTGTGTAGGCTGCACAGGGAGAAGTCAGGGTGTATTCCATGCTGAAAAGGAAAGAAACACCATGTTTCAGCTGTTGAGACCCGAAGGAGGCTGTTCTCCGGTGCCGAGCAGCACTGTGCTGCTGGGAGTCCTGAGCTCAAGAAAACTGAATCTCCTGCTCCTCTGCTGTAGAGAGTCCACTATGCTCACAGATCTCTCACACTGACACAGCTCTCATTTCTATTAGTGTTACTGTTTATACCTGCAGCCCACTGACGCGCTGTTGTGATTATTACAGAGACAAGAGGGACTTTCAGGTCATTCTGCATCGTGAGGTTTACTGTCACCTTCCCCTGTCCAGAGGAGGGAAGAGCGGGGTCAGAGGTCAACAGGATGTGAAGGTGGTGGTGCTGAGGGCGACCCGGCTGAGCAGGAGACCGACAGAGCGCATGACCAGCTACAGAACACAAGACAGGATCACCCTTCACCCATCCTGATCACTAGATCACTAATAGATCATAGATCTGAGGATCTGGCCCATCAGAGCAGGACAGAGGAGGACTTTAGCCCATCCTGATCACTAGATTCCTCCTTGCGAATCGTCCAGAGACCTGAGCATCTGAGGTCATGACCCAGAGGAGAGCAAGAGCTGAGTCTCCCAGAGAAACAGGCTGCTCTCTGTGGTCTGTTTCCCCACAGCTCTCTGGCCACAGGGGGCAGCGCTGAGCTACTGACCCTCCAGGACAAACCCTGATCTGACAGGAGGGTCAGACTGAGCAACAGAACCACTTCCCTCCAGGACAAACCCTGATCTGACAGGAGGGTCAGACTGAGCAACAGAACCACTTCCCTCCAGGACAAACCCTGATCTGATAGGAGGGTCAGACTGAGCAACAGATCTACTTGTTGAGTTGGTGCAACACAGACAGAAGAGCTCACAGCAGTTAAACACATCTTCATCGGGTTATAAGGGGCAGTTTTTGATTTTTAAAAGTTTCATTCTGTCCTGTTTTCAACTGACAGAAGTACCAGTGCTATTAAGGAGAAAAACATTTGCAGAGCTCATAATATTAGGCAGACTCACATGTTTAACATATATATTGTCTTTTCAAAGACAATAACATGTTGCACAGAAATCAGTGCACATTTTGGTTACAGGAATAAAAAGAATTTAGCCAACTTGTAGACCAAGATGACTTTGCACATGATCTCCAGACACGATGTTGCTTGTGGATCCTCTTATATATTTTGGTCAGTGTTAAATTACATGAAAACGACAGACTACAATCGTTTATAAACAAACTTTATTAATAGGGGTGATTGATCATGGTAAGAAAAAAATGTCAATGTATGGGGGACCACTTTTTAAAATATGTCCAGTACTTCCCTTTTAAATCATGTATATAAAAATAGCATATATATATACATATATAAAGATACCATAATTACTTGATTGTGATAAAGTTATAAAAGCTTTTAAATTGAGCAGTCTTTAAAATTTAAAATTATTAAAGTATAACATTAATTCATGTAAAACCACATTACTACATATTCAAAAGCATTATTTAGGAAAAAAAACAGTCAAATCAAAGTTCACAGGTTTATTTACTGGGTGATCAGAATCTTGACAGGAGTCTCAGAGCAACGTCCTGCACAGCTTCTCTCCTGGAAGTGTCCTGTGAGTCTATGAGTTCTCCTCCTTCTCCTTTCCTGAACACACAGGGGATACAGCACCTCAACACCATCAAAAGACAGACCATTAACATGACCTGTGGGAGGTCCTGTGCAGTAAATATAGTTGTCAGCTGATAGCTAATTACAGAAATGTTATTGCCAGACACAGAAAAACATCATACATTTTGCAAAAACATTTGTGCTTTAATAATGGAAAAACTGAGTTTGTTTTAACTGCGCATCTCTAAATGTAAAACTATAGAACCAATAACTGAACTGAGACTTTACTGTACAGACTCCTTCACTACATACAGCCTCACTAGATTCACTGTGGGACATTCCCCTCTGACTAAAGAGACTCAGTTCCTTCAGCCTCTCAGTGTGGGAGACTCCCTTCAGTCTAAAGAGACTCAGTTCCTTCAGTCTGTCAGTATCTATTAGTCAGTCACTTTCTAGTCACCAACATTTAATTTAGTCTAGTGGACTAAATTTTAATTATAGTCTTACTTTTAATTATAATGAAGTATTTAAGTATATAAGTATTATATAAGTATATAAGTTATAAGTATTTTAGTTGAGACCCATCTGATATGGAACAGACTTTTTACAACATTGTTTTTACAACATTTTAGTCACAGTGACATTTTAGTCAAGCGGTTTAATTTATTTGGATAATAAAATGTATTTCTAAGAAAATATTTACCAGCTCGAAGTTCGATATTCATTTTGTCAAAAGTGTTTTCCACGGTACAGCACTGCGTCACAAAGTGAACAAAGTGAAATATTTCAGATGTGGTCGGAGATGCAGAATTAGGAGCTTTTCAGTTTGTTCTGAGAGTTTGGACACGGCTAGGATTAAAACAAAAGTTGAACAACTAATGAATTGTAGCGCATTTTGTTCCAGGACAGAGGAACAAAAATAAGCGAAATGAAATATATATATATACTGTACATGCCAAAGTTTCAAAAATAATCCCTCAGATAATGATGCTCATCCTGCTGAATACATGAACTGCCGGAGCAGTGCAGTAGTCTCCCGGTGCAGTCTCCTGTGTTTTGGGTTAGTTTATATATATTAAACACAGTTGAACACAACACCAGGAATGAATTTAACTTCACTTCTTACTAGAGCAGCAGGTCTGTCGCCATCTTCTAACCCGCTTGCTCTAGGGAGCGTCTCACAATGACCAAACTAACCAGCGCACAAGGGAGTGTGTCAAAACTACCTCTCATGACACAGGAGCTACCTGTCCGTGAAGAAAAAAAACTCGCCGCTACCAACAAACTTTTGGGCTTCATATGAAGGAAAGCAGAGCTTTCACTGGCTCATTGCCAAACTTTATTGGGAAATAATATAAAGAAAAGACTAGAAAGAAGCGTCCACTTTTCCCTGGATCACGATCAGAGATCAAATAAAACTTCTCTCACATTAAACAAACCACAACAGTAAAAATAAACCCCACGAACATAAAATACTGAATATAGTCATGAATCCCTGTATTAAAGGGAGCCGGGTATTAGACTGGCTATAGCTGGTAACAGAAGCAGCGCTGCCTACAAACTACAACTCCCATAACCACCCTGAGCCACTTCCTGTCTGCGTCACAGTCCCTATTCCTCCTGGCTGTGGTGACGTCAGCGGGTCCCTCCCCGTTCTGGCTGCTTCACAGTCACCGGCGCGCGTAGGAGAGACTCACATGGGATTTCATTTTTAAAAGTTTATTTTCTTAAAACTTAGAAAAAAACACAGCAGGGTTTCCAGAGATATTTACAAGTCAGGAGTACAGCAGGCTGGTAGCGCGTTATCTCGCTCTCTCTCGTACATGTTATTTTCTCCTGTTTAAATGTGTTATAGTAAATTTAAAAAATTAAACACGACACAACATCATCATTTCTACAATTACTACTATATTTCTGACCTCATCTCACTGCCCGTCAGTAAACCCGTCTCCCAGTGTGAGCAGTGGACAGAGAGCTGGGAGAGAGTCAGCCTGTGTTCATGAGTCAGTGACGGGTTTAATCTCCACACTGACAGCAGGCAGCAGCTCAAGGTCTCTATACTGATCCAGAGTCCAGAAGACAGGATAGATCTTCTCCCCCTGAGGGAAGACCATGTCAGTGAAAGTGTAGACATGAGCTCTGGACTCCACTGTGTAAAACGAGACCTTCCTCTCCTCAATATCCACACACACCCCCAGCTTCCTGGGCCGCAGACTGAGGGGGAGACGGGTCTCAGGGTCAGTGAGAGCAGAGAAACCAGACCAGTCAGAGTCAGAGTACAGACACCAGTAACCCCGCTGGGGAGAGAAGCTGAACCTCCCTTTCCTCTCTGCAGACTCTCTGGTCACTCCTATTCTCCAGTATCGATTCACCTCCACCTCCCAGTAGTGTCTCCCTGAGGTGAAGGCCTCCCTGCTCACGACACAGGGCCAGTCATCAAATCTGTGAGGATTGTCAGAGAGACTCTTCCTCTGTCCCCATCTCACTCTCTTCCCATCCTCAGACAGGCTGAGCCCACAGTGAGCTGTATCAGGGTCCAGAGTCACAGCATCTGGGGAATAAAACACAAACATCACAACAGGCTCCTGCCAATCACAGTCCAACTCAACTCCATCAGACTGTGAAATGTCTTTGTCCCCAAACACACCGAGAGAGAAACACCAGTCAGTTACTAATGACTGCTCTTCCCTTCCAGAGAAACGACATCTTCTTCACTGTTTCACTAGTGTTACACATGGGAGTGATCCCAATATCCTCTAAATACAAACATTAAACACTTGTTTTCACAGCGATGAAACTTTATTTTTTAAACGACATTATTAATAAACACAGGACCGACCGGACTGCAGGAGAAACTACAGCCCGACCACTCGCTTTCAAACACTTCACAACCCACCACAGCGACCTGTATACTGTAAGAAACTGGACAGCCTGTCTGTTAAACCGGTTTATTTCAAATCCCAGTTCAGCAGCTCGTTCATCTTCTCTGAGACCATTTTCCTGACGACGCAGAATAAAAAAGTGCTGAATTCAAAGACTGCATAGTGCTCGTTTTTACAGAAGAAAATATAATGGAAAAAGGAAAACCTTGCTGAAATAAAGGACTTCACACTTACTTTGAACATGTGAAGAAATATCTAAAGTATTCAGATTAAACAGAAATAATAATAATAATCTCCTATAGGAGACTGTAGGAGCAGTATTAACTCTTAATTCTTAATTCTTAATACTGAATAAACACTCTCCCTTTGTCTGCCTGTCAATTTAGTGAAAATCAAAGAGTTTCCTCTCAGGTCTTATTTTTTTCTTTACTCCTGGAGTCTAGAAAGGCTGACGCAGCTACCTACATGAATTTATAAAAACCTGCATAATGCTCATTTTTTACAGAAAAAATATAATGGAAAGAACAAAACCTTGTGAAATGTAAGAAAACCCACCACACTTACATTGAAAATGTGAAGAAATATCCAAAGTGTTCAGTTTAAAGCAGAAATAACACATCCAGAAACCCGGAGAGAAAGACGAGAGAAACAGAGGCGCTCATACTGACTTCAGACTGCTCGCGCTCACTGTCCGCCTCTCTGATAGGAGACACCAGCTGTCAATCAGTGAGCTCTGACCACTGAGAGACGGGGGCGGGGCTTATACATGTTCAGAGCGAATGTGGGGTTTTAATCGCTCTTTCGCTGATCTGCCTGTCAATCAAGTGACGATCAAAGACTCTTATCAGCTCTTATTTTTTTACTCTTGTAGCCTAGAAAGCCTGACGCAGACACCTGCATGAATTTATGAAAACACCTGACTCATTTCTAGAAAGGGAGCCGCATTAGTTCTGTGATGAGAAAGGGTGCTCTCTCCTGGACAAGTGTGGAAACTGCAGCATAATCCCTGATGCCGACATGACAACATCTTCCACTGATATTTCACACTTGTTCTGTGTAGAACAGGACACAGTGTCAAACACTGACTTACTCCACAGGAGAGTCTATCAGTCTGGAAACACAGACACCCTCTAGATCACTCCTGTTTGAAACGAGGTCCCCAATATAACAGGCAAACACCCCAATACACACTCACTCTGGTGGGACTAGTGAAATAATATTGACACTCCAGTGTCATTCTTAGTGAAACACACCACTGGGTCTCTTAATGACCAGGACCATGTGAGAACACCAGCTGGGCTGGAGAGAATGGCCCCAAAGTTATTACCCCTGGCCAGTAAGAGGAGCCCTACAGCCCCAGTAAATACCCCTCTTAAACTAACCATGAGCACCTGACTCTGACATGTCTGAGCTGCTCTGAGGAAAACAGGCCACAGAGACACTGACTGACTTCATGTCATTGAAACACTGTCAGTAAAGAGAGATCAGAATGAATTACCCCCTGTCCTGAGAGGAGGGCAATTCTCAGCTCAATACTCTACTGCCCCTTCCTTTCACAGTGCTGGCATGAGTAACTGAACTTCTTATTTTGGCAGGAAATACATTATTTATTGTATTACAATTGGCCTAGGAATAGTCCCTCAATTCAAATTACATATCCCCAACTGTTATAGTAGTTTTTTTCACACATACATTCTTAGACACACAGTCACTGTGTCACACTAAGGAGATAAAGACCTGTCTGATATGGAAACACAGAAGCTAAATTTACTCCCCCTGCCCTGTGAAGACAAACCCAAATCTGAGGTAAAAACCCCAATCTCTACTGACAGTAGAGATTAATGAACTGATGTTGAAATGACTGATCTATTCTGAGACAAACACTCCACTGAGTCTCTTACTGAACCCCCATCACTGCAGCCTGTCTCAGTAGAGCTCACAGCTCTCAGGTTTATTCCCAGATCAATCACAGCCTCAGGGAGCGCAGTGGGAAGGGTCTCATTTCCTAGCGCAGCACAGTGGGAAAAAGACAAAGTTTAGCTGCAGTTTCAATGGAAAAGCAAAGCAAAAGAGGGACGAAACACCAAACAAGATGAATAAGGCCACAAACTGTACAAAAAGAAAAACAATCCTAACCATGGAGAAAAACAGAAAAATAATCCTTATATTGCAAAAAACCCTCAACTTACTTCCAAGGATTTAGCACCAACTTTAAAGCCCTTTAAGAGAGATAATGCTTCTCTTGTGCCTTCAGACAAGCCTGACCAGACCTGCCTTCACTCCCAATTTATACACTGCAGGGGCTGTATAGACTGTAACACACACTGAGACTGGGGAGCATATGGGGAAAAAACATTCATGCCCAGATGAAAATAAACTTTTCTTACTTGATACATCCTCCTGTAAATCAGGATATATAAAAACAGAGAAAAAGAGGGTTTGTTGTATGTTCTGTGTTTTGGCCCTGTCTTACAAGACGTACGGTAATCTGAAAAAGGGCACTGCTGTTAGGAGACATACGGTAGTTAAACAGGTACAGAAAGCAAAAATTGTCCCCAGGTACCAGGACTGGTTTACAGGGAGTCAAATCTAGTTTATGTCATTTTCAGATAGGAAACTTTTTTTTAAACATGGAATGGGAAGATATTTTTTTAAAACCCAGAGTAAGAGAAAGAGAGACAGAGGACAACAAGCTGCAGGACAGCCCAGAGTAAGAGAGAGAGAGACAGAGGACAACAAGCTGCAGGAGAGCCCAGAGTAAGAGAGAGAGAGACAGAGGACAACAAGCTGCAGGAGAGCCCAGAGTAAGAGAGAGAGAGACAGAGGACAACAAGCTGCAGGAGACCTCAGATATATTTATGTGAAGAGTGCCTTGCAACATCATTTTTATCTAGTCTGTAACAGTGTTGTTCCACAGGATTTGGACAGCTGTTTTGTTATGAGTGGCTCAATTCCTGATTCCTCCTGATATTCCACAGTTATTCCCAAATCCCGGGTTCTGCCACATTCAGCCTGTAGATCCTCAGTCAGGAGTGAGCAGAGACCAGAGCACATGGCCTTCAGGGAAAATGAGTTTTCTACACTGTCAGTCCCTTCAGGAGAGATTCTTACTGACCATTAGACTGGAACACAGTTTAGAAACAGAAATTCACACCATGAAGCTTGGATTGATCTTCACAGTATCCCACTTATTAATTATAACAGTATTAATATAGGTTGTTAAAGAAACAGAAGACTGAAATACATCTACTTCAGTGTACACACCAAAACAACAATCTCAAACTACAAAGACCTTCTGAGACTAAATGCAACAACCATGGAGAGCAAGCTTAATATCTTTGTACCACAGGTGCCTCTGTTATCAAAAGAAGACAGACTTACCTGCAGCACTGCAGATCCACCTCCATTCTGAATCAGAGATACAGACACTGTTAATCACAGACACACACTGGAACACAGAGACACAGACACTGTTATTCACAGTCACACACTGGAACACAGAGATACAGACACTGGTAATCACAGTCACACAGTGGCTCCACACAGGATCACAGACACTGTTAATCACAGTCGCACAGTGGCTTCACACTGCATCACAGACTGTTAATAAGTTAGTGTGTTCAGTACAGTCAGTGCTGTCACACAGTGTACAGATTGTCTAACTGATTCACTCACCAGCGAGTTTCTCTTCCCCTGCAAAGAAACACAAACAAAGGAATCAGTTACACAGAATTAAGGCTGCAGAATCTGGAAAATTATTTTAGCTATTTTTTTCTATTATAACACATTCTATATTTCACTGAACAAAAGAACTTAAGGCACACAATAATAGGAAACATTTCTGCTCATCCAGCCCATGTTAGTAGTTAATTTATAGCTTTTTCTGCTGTGCACTTCCTCACAACTGACCCCTCTTAAGTCATTTTTCTGTGATCGATTAGAAGGTCTGGCATTCTCTACATATCATCCGTGATTTCCACTTTAAGGGTTGTCCCACCCCCTGTTGTCACATGATCATGTTTGACCAATGAAAACAGAGCTCATGCCTGACAGACTGAGAGAAAGTCAGTCTCTGCCATCCGGTGGTAAAATGGGCAGGAAGATATGGATATGGGGGTCTTTTTGAATTGTCTTGACTATGGTGAAAATGAAGATATTTCATGCATACATATATTCAGAGTGTGTATATATATACATACTGTATAGCCACTTCCTCCTCCTCTCCCTGTGCTCCAGGCTTGCCCTGTAGGGATCTGACTTTAACACAGTGGACACATCCTGACCCTTGACCTCATGTATCAGTAAGAGAGTGGATCCTGCAGTATCAGCTGATTGAGGATCCCCACCCAGCAGAAGATCAGTGATATCAGTCACGAAGTGAAGCTGGAATATGAGCTCCACATGAGATTAGAGGTCTCTAATCAGAACCCAGAGAGTATACTGGGTATTAAAGGGGTCAGAACTACAGATGAATAGATCCCTGTGTCAGCAGATACACTTGATCCTCACATGCACAGACTGGACAGATGACTGGATCCTGCAGTTGTGTGGATTCAGTGATGTGAGTTGACAGTGATCTTCAGGACAGGATATCAAGGCTCATTCGAGGTTTGGAGTGAATCCAGTCTGGGGGTCTTAGGGCTGTGTCTCTGCTGTTTGAGGATGATGTTGTCTCCTCTGACTGTGATAACAGAGTGAAGAGCTCAGCAGTCTGGGAGGACCTTGGAGCAGAGTCACTGTTCCTCTGGATCGAGAGGAGCTGGTTGAGCTGGTTCAGGTATCTGGTGAGGAAGCCCCTCCAGGCTCCTCCTGCTGGAGGTGTAATGGGCAAACTGGGAGGAGACCCAGCACAGACCCAGGACTCACTGGAGGAGTTATATCCCTCAGCTAGTCTGGAGCAGCTGGGAATCCCCCAGGAGGAGCTGGAGACTGGTCTGCTCTGCTCAAGCTGTTACCACAGTGTCCCTCACCAGGAGTAAGAGGTAAGAAAATGTTTGGATGGAGCTCAGTCTGTTTTTTTATTTTCCTTGTCTCTGTATTTAGTCTCTACTGATATATTATTTTATTAAATTAAGTGAATGTATTTATTTTAGTAAACTCTACTCAGATGTATTTAAGTTGAAAGGAAATGGATTACAGGTGAACTGCAGTGTGTGTTGTCCCTGTGGTCACTACAGTCTCACCTGCAGAAGTGACACAGAAGAGACACTGGACACTCCTACAGGCAGGGCTCTGCTGTCAGCACTGGTCATGTACTGAGCCCAGACTGCAGTGAGGTCTGTGAGTCTTTCACCCTGTGTGAGATACTGTACTTCTCTGAGCACTGATGCTCCTCATCTCGTGTATCACCATGTCTCTCAGACTTTCAGGCCATTGTTGTCCCTTCATTTCAGAACAGAGTGAAAATCTACTGTTTATCTCGCCGTTGATTTCTTTTTCATTATCCTCTGTAACACTGACTTGTCATTAATGGACTCTAATGAATAGCAGTATATAATATACAAACACGTATATAATGAGCACATACTGTCCATTCTTCTCCACTGGATCACTACAAGTACTGATGCTGCTACAGTAACAGCTGCTGTTAGGAAGAGAGCCACCATCCATCTAGAGGGAGCAGGGAAAAAGTCTCCTGGAAAACAGAATAAATGAATAGTTTCATCTTCAGAATAAAACATATAAGTTTCATGCTGTAGTGACCATGCCCCTTCTCTACTGTCAATCAGTGCTGGTTGACATGAATATGCAATCGGACAGGAGACCTGGATCACCTGCACAGATTCTGCTCAAGGAGCCTCAGATGAGTCAGGATATTTAAACTCTGCTCTGACAGCACCCTGAGCTCTCAGGGCTACAGTTCCCGTTTCCCTAGCTTGTGCTTCATTTGGATTCCTGACCTTGTTCCCGGATCACCCCTGTGCCTGTTACACCCCTCTGTTACACCCAGTTATATCCTGGGTGTGTGTTATACCTCAGCTGTGTTACAGGTGAGCTCCAGTGTTCATGTTTAATACTCACTGGGTATGTGGAGCTGAGATCCCCAGTCTGGCTCAGGAAGAGCACTTCTCACCAGGCAGGAGAAGATGTTGGACTCCTGTTTGACTGGGATGTAGCTGCTGACACTGAGGAGCCCCTGACTGTCCGTGTCCACTGTGGGGGGCTGTGATGTCACCTCGTTTCCATCCCTGTCTGTCCAGATCACTGCAGGTTGAGGGAACCAGCCCTCTGATCTGCACAGCAGCTGGGCCTGATCTCCTCCAGGGGAGTGGAGAGACACTGAGGGCTGGGAGCCCAGGGCTGTGGATTCATCACAACAGGAGACATTTCACAGCTGATGAAAGTACACTGGAGTAAATGCATTTGTATTCATTATTTGCTTATAGACGTTATATAAGAAAATGTAGCTATAAATTATAGACATGTTTAGAATCAACAGTTTAAAGTTATTTGTTTTTTAGGGTTTTTTATTTACAAATGCAGCTTCTCTGTTCAGGAAAATAGTTCATTTATTAAAAAATGAACTGAAGACTTGAAGTATCAGTGTTGTCAGTGTGTAGGAGAGGGGGTTTCACAGTGACACAAGACTGGAACAAGACTTGATTTTCTGAGTGATGTGTACTGTCAGTGTAGCATTCTGTTCAATAGGTGGTGTAGATGTCTTTTGTTTTGCAAAGCACTATGCAATGTTGTACTGAATTGTGATATAAAATGCTGTGCTGTTTTGAGTTTTGTTACACACAGGTGACCGGAATCTCGGTTTTCCTGGGACACAGTAACATTCTCACACACAATTGCATTCAAATTGTCTGTACGGCCCTTCAATCCTCCAACCAGTCCACTCAATCATCCAGTTGATCTCATCTATTTAACACTGTCTGCGCTACTCGATTGCTGCTCTGACATTCTGTGCTTTTTTTCAGGAAGTGCTTCACCCTTCCTCTGCTCTGAAAAACACCTGAAGTCCTGAGAACCTGAAATATTCCGAAACCTGAGATGTGGAACCTGGAACCTGAAACCTGATCTGAGTCCTGAGAACTGACACCTGACACCTGACACCTGAAACATGAAATCTAAGATCTGAGACCTGAGTCCTGTTACCTGGGAGCCAAGACCTGAAATATGAAATCAAAAATCTGTAACCTGAGACCCGAGATCTGAGACAGATCTGGAACCTGATCTTTCTGAACTCTTGTTGCATTCAAGCCCTGATCTTCCCACAGCCGTCTGCTTTCAGTTTCTCTAATCCTTTCCTCAGTCTGCCATATCCCAGTCTCATCCCTGTTCCTGTCCGGCTGTCTCTGGTGAGTCTCCAGCTCCTTCTCTGCCAGCTGCTGAGGATCCCCGAGTCCCTGCACCTGGGTCCCTGTCAGTCCGCATCACCAAGCCGCGCTGAAACAGTGTTGAGTTGTAATGTCCTTCGTGGTGTTGAGTGGGTGTCGCTGTGTTTTGCTGTATGACACTGAGTTGAGTTCTACTGTGATGTGTAGTGTTGTGTGTTGTGTAGTGCCGTGCTCAGCTGTGTTGTGTTGATGATGAGACACAGAGGTGATGTGAAATTTTGCTGCTCCTATGGGATCTGTCAGGAGCCGAGACACTGGGGGTCAATTACAACAGACTGGAAGTAGTAACTAACTGGAGTTCAGCCCCAGTTTAACATGCAGCTCCTACCAAACTACTGCTCCTCCTTCAGACCAACTGACCGCTGAAATAAGACTGTAACACTGGATCACTGGATCACATTAGAACATTCCCAAATATACAGCAGTGGAAATAATACTGTCACTATGGAATGGATTTCACTCTTGGAAAATTATTGTAATATTTAACTAAAATTGCTTTCCCGTCACACCACACGTATTCATCAAGCAGTTATTATAATACATACATTTATTAATACGTGTCATTTATTAGTTAGGAGCTATAATGTATATATTTATTTGTAGCTGTATATGGAGTCTTTAGTATGCCAAAAAGTAAATTACCAGATATCCTGGACAGTGAAGAGAACTGAAATACATATTTAGATGGGGTGTAAATCTTAAATGTGCGCCCTCACATCTCACATCTCTAACAGAGTTATTGTATTTTATAGTGATGGGACTCTACACTTGCAGCTTTCATGGGAAAACAGGGATAATGAGGAATTGGGGGGACAGAGATTAAGTTATTTTGGTAAATGTAAAAGAATGATGAAGAAAAAACTCTTATTGGCATCCTTTTAAAAGACAGTTCTTCTGCTGTGGCCCAGTAATAATTCTGGTGAAACAGCTGGAAGGTGTGGAAAGTCTTGAAGACGAACAGGAGGCTCATCCAGTTGAGAGCCAGGCTGTGTCAGACTACATACTGCCCAGCGACGGTGTGACTCTCACTGGACTGGTACACAGACCCAGCGACGGTGTGACTCTCACTGGACTGGTACACAGACCCAGCGACGGTGTGACTCTTACTGGACTGGTACACAGACCCAGCGACAGTGTGACTCTCACTGGACTGGTACACACGCCCCAGTGACAGTTTGACTCTCACTGGACTGGTACACAGACCCAGTGACAGTGTGACTCTCACTGGACTGGTACACAGACCAAGCGACGGTGTGACTCTCACTGGACTGGTACACAGACCCAGTGATGGTGTGACTCTTACTGGACTGGTACACAGACCCAGTGATAGTGTGACTCTTCCTGGACTGGTACACAGACCCAGCGACGGTGTGATTCTCACTGGACTGGTACACAGACCACAATGACAGTGTGACTCTCACTGGACTGGTACACAGACCCAGCGACGGTGTGACTCTCACTGGACTGGTACACAGACCCAGCGACGGTGTGACTCTCACTGGACTGGCACACAGACCCAGCGACGGTGTGACTCTTCCTGGACTGGTACACAGACCCAGCGACGGTGTGACTCTCACTGGACTGGCACACAGACCCAGCGACGGTGTGACTCTCACTGGACTGGCACACAGACCCAGCGACGGTGTGACTCTCACTGGACTGGTACACAGACCCAGCGACGGTGTGACTCTCACTGGACTGGTACACAGACCCAGCGACGGTGTGACTCTCACTGGACTGGTACACAGACCCAGCGACGGTGTGACTCTCACTGGACTGGTACACAGACCCAGCGACGGTGTGACTCTTCCTGGACTTTTACACAGACCCAGCGACGGTGTGACTCTCACTGGACTGGTACACAGACCCAGCGACGGTGTGACGCTCACTGGACTGGTACACAGACCCAGTGACGGTGTGACTCTCACTGGACTGGTACACAGACCCAGCGACGGTGTGACTCTCACTGGACTGGTACACAGACCCAGCGACGGTGTGACTCTCACTGGACTGGTACACAGACCCAGTGACGGTGTGACTCTCACTGGACTGGTACACACACCACAATGACAGTGTGACTCTCACTGGACTGGTACACACACCACAATGACGGTGTGACTCTTCCTGGACTGGTACACAGACCCAGCGACGGTGTGACTCTCACTGGACTGGTACACACGCCCCAGTGACAGTTTGACTCTCACTGGACTGGTACACAGACCCAGTGACAGTGTGACTCTCACTGGACTGGTACACAGACCAAGCGACGGTGTGACTCTCACTGGACTGGTACACAGACCCAGTGATGGTGTGACTCTTACTGGACTGGTACACAGACCCAGTGATAGTGTGACTCTTCCTGGACTGGTACACAGACCCAGCGACGGTGTGATTCTCACTGGACTGGTACACAGACCACAATGACAGTGTGACTCTCACTGGACTGGCACACAGACCCAGCTACAGTTTGACTCTCACTGGACTGGTACACAGACCCAGCGACGGTGTGACTCTCACTGGACTGGCACACAGACCCAGCGACGGTGTGACTCTCACTGGACTGGCACACAGACCCAGCGACGGTGTGACTCTTCCTGGACTGGTACACAGACCCAGCGACGGTGTGACTCTCACTGGACTGGCACACAGACCCAGCGACGGTGTGACTCTCACTGGACTGGTACACAGACCCAGCGACGGTGTGACTCTCACTGGACTGGTACACAGACCCAGCGACGGTGTGACGCTCACTGGACTGGTACACAGACCCAGCGACGGTGTGACTCTCACTGGACTGGTACACAGACCCAGCGACGGTGTGACTCTCACTGGACTGGTACACAGACCCAGCGACGGTGTGACTCTCACTGGACTGGTACACAGACCCAGCGACGGTGTGACGCTCACTGGACTGGTACACAGACCCAGCGACGGTGTGACTCTCACTGGACTGGTACACAGACCCAGCGACGGTGTGACTCTCACTGGACTGGTACACAGACCCAGCGACGGTGTGACTCTCACTGGACTGGTACACAGACCCAGCGACGGTGTGACTCTCACTGGACTGGTACACACACCACAATGACAGTGTGACTCTCACTGGACTGGTACACACACCACAATGACGGTGTGACTCTTCCTGGACTGGTACACAGACCCAGCGACGGTGTGACTCTCACTGGACTGGTACACAGACCCAGTGACGGTGTGACTCTCACTGGACTGGTACACAGACCCAGCGACGGTGTGACTCTCACTGGACTGGTACACAGACCCAGCGACGATGTGACTCTCACTGGACTGGTACACAGACCCAGCGACGGTGTGACTCTCACTGGACTGGTACACAGACCCAGCGACGGTGTGACTCTCACTGGACTGGTACACACGCTCCAGTGACAGTGTGACTCTTACTGGACTGGTACACAGACCACAATGACAGTGTGACTCTCACTGGACTGGTACACAGACCCAGCGACGGTGTGACTCTCACTGGACTGGTACACAGACCCAGCGACAGTGTGACAGAAGTCTCCTAACTTTCAATTTGATTGTAGATGAAATCCACTACCATATACCAGCAGCTTATATTAATGCTAATTCTGTTTAAGAAATAAAATTGCAGATGCCACTGGACATTATCTGGTGGTTTTGTAGTGAATTGCTAATCCGCTTTAAGACATATGTAGTACATTTGTAGTACCTTTGTCAGTCAGTGTTCAGCAGCCCTGTATCTTACTTCTCCAAGTCTGTCTCAAACAGAGAAGATCCACAAACATAAATTAAAAACTCTTAGATGAAGAGCCACAGATGCAGCCCTGAAAGTGATTACATTTATAGTATTGCAGTCACAAATAGTATTGTAGCCTTTAAATAAGACCAAAGTAGTGGTGTGTCTGCTAATTCGTCTGAAGGATCGATTGATGTTCAAATTCAAACCTGCAGCTGCTGTACTTGTTTCTTTAGTGTCTAACTGCAATTGAGTAGTTATACTGTATACTCTCATCATGTATATTTTAGCATGATGCAGGTCATAAATTAATTGCATTAAGCTGTCAGGGTAAATTCAGTTATATATAAACATGAGAAAGACAAAGTAATAATTCCACATTAACATGGCCTAAATATTCACTTGCTGATTAGATTAATTGATATGTTCTTATTCATGCTGATTAGATCAACGACAATGCTGAGCCTTTCACACAGCACTAAGCACAACTTCAACTTTGTTTCACAAGCTTGTTCATTGAGATTGAGCTCAGGGCTGGAGATGATCTCCAGATAGTACCATACTAATTAGTCCGGAGCTTAGCACACTCCAGAGTGCTAAATCCCAAAGTTAATTGCAATTGACCCTGAGTGTGTAAATGTGAGGACAGAGCTGACATCACAACACAGGAACCTCAGTGTTCTCTAATGCCCCTCTCTGTGGAGATTGGGGTTGTGTGTAGTGTAGTGTTGTACTGTGTTGTGTAGTGCTGTTTTGACACTGACTGGGAGAAAACCAAACTGAAAGACACTCACCTCTAACACCCAGGTCAATAACAGTGTCATCCTCCACCTGTTTAGACACCACCATGCATGTGTACTGTCCATGGTCAGAACGTCTCACATCTCTCAGTGTTAAAGACACATTGCCTCTGTGGAGCTCCTGCAGGAATAGACCAGCCCTGTCCCTGTAGTCTGAGCTCTGTGCAGTATGGTCATATGTTCGCTTTCGAAACAAACACACCGGGGCTGTGTAATCCTCTCTAAACCACCTGATCTCTAGATCCTCAGCACTGATGTCTGGTGAGAGGTAACAGGGCAGGACAGCGTCTTCACCAGGGAAAACAAACACAGGAACAGCTGGACCTCGAACCTGAAACGTGTCTGAAAGAGAAAGAGCACAGCTGACATGAGTCTTCAGCCTCAACACAGACAAACACTCTGGGACAAACTGTAGACTGATCACTGTCAGGATAAAGCAGAGCAGCTCAGTGACACACAGTGTATTCTACAAACAGCCCATCACTGATTCAGACCCACATGTGACTGAGGAGCACTGAAGATCAGTGAGTCTCATCTCACCATCTGCTCCTCTTCCTCACACCAGTGTTTCCCAAACTGGGGTCTGGATCTCTCACCCAGGACCCTCAGATCCTCAGCTTCACTCCCTGATAGAAGATCTGTGACTGTGTTCACTGAGGGTCTGTTACTCTGCACTGACAGTAGGGGGTTAAATCAGGCTCTTTATCTGTGTCTCACTCTGCTCTCTGATCCTTTATATACTGAAAAAATTCACATACAGAACCCAGATTATACTGCTGATAAACACACGCAATCTGAACCCATAAATACAGGAGGAACAGTAGTTTGTAGCCAACAGGAACCTGAAAGATTCATGGACTAATTGAGGAGTTTTTAAAAAAGAAAATAAGATATTCTGCAACTTGCAGACGCACAGCCCAGCATGGAAATGAACTAGAGGCAAGATCCAGTCAGGCTCCTTCTACAAGTGTTGGCTGTAACATCTCTCCATCTTCCACAAACACACTTCTGACACATTGCAATGTCCTGTGTGGTTTGGGTCACTCCAGGACTCCCTCTGTAAGTGATGAGTACCTGATGTAGCCAACATTAACTCCCACACTGAGGCACAGACTGGCAGAGAGTGTGAAGCAGCTCTCAGGTCAGCAGTGTGACTTGGCCATGATAGACACTATCTCTGGGTCTGTCAGCTCATCCCACAGGTGCTCAGGGGTCTGATGACAGAGTGACTCAGTGGAGGACATTGATCCCAGACTGACACACAACATCATGAGCAGAAGAAAGGCTGATGACAAGAACAGACTGTTCAGCCCATCAGTGCTCATCACTGTCTTGCACTTTCACAGCACCAGGCTCAGATGTGAAAGTTCAGAGTCTGTGTCTCCACTGTGTGTCCTGGTGATGTGTTAATACCTCCCAGTGCTGCTGCTGACACAGTCAGCCTGGTCACATGGGGCTCCAGTGCAGCTGATTGACCTAGTTTAGGGCTCCTGAGATCAAGACTGGGACATGACTGGGGGTTTGTGTGGGGTGAGAAAATACTATATCATTGATGTTATTTGTATTTTAAATTTTATTTTTTTATTTTGTATATATTTTGAACACTTATTCTTATTTTTGTATGTATTTTCAACACCCAAGAAAAGAAAGATTCTGAATACAGAAACCCAAGACCTGAGAGCAGAAATCTGGAACCCTGATCCAGTGGTGTCTTCCTGCAGCCGCCTGCCTTCAGTGTCACAGATCCTTCCCCCTGTCTGCTATCATCCAGTCACAGCACCATTCCTTCTCAGCTGTCTTCCCCATATTATAACTTAACTCCTCCTTTTCCTGCTCTTGCCCTCCTTCCTCCTTCCTTTATGACATTCTGTCTGGTTCATTCCTTTATAATCTACTATGTTCAATATATTCTGATTTGTCAAATTATCAGCTGCTGCTTGTGATGACACCTGTCCAGCCTATCTGGCGTCCTACCTGTAGAACAGTAAGCAGGCATCCAACCATATCTTCTCTCTCTCTCCTGTTCCCTGAAGTCCGACACAGCTTAATGGTAGTCCACATTTTCCAGCTCCCTCAAGTCTCATAATCCTCTGCTCCAAATTCACAGCCCCTCATTCCAAGGACTCATTCCTCTGGAAGGCCCCTCCTCTCTCTACACTCCCTACATGCCTTGATGCTCATCCTGCCTCCTGTTCCCCTCTTACTGCAGGGGCACATTAAACAAGGTGCAGACATGAATCTGGTCTGTCTCCTCATTCACTCTACTCGCTCCTCCCAATCCAGAAAAGCTCACTGCAGCCTCTGTCTGCTCTTGTACTGAACCTCAGTGTGTCAAGATCCTGATCTTCTGTGATCTCCATTTCAAAAACTGGAGTTCAATTCACTGTGGTTAAAATATCTGGTTCTCCCACCATCACTGAATTCCTTGGAATTACTCAGTTCAAAAGATTTCTGTCTCCTTCCTACACCAATAAGCTTGACTGAATTCAGTTGCATCTTTCTACTATCTTTCGATTTATCCACTAGGTCTGCACAACTCTTGTCAACAATGTGATAAAAAATCATTCCCTGAGTCAGAGCATCCATTTGCACTGTTTCGATCTCATCTAAAGACAGTCAGGTCAGATAAATGTTACAATTATCAGCTTCAGAAATTGGATTCTTAGAAACTGTACTATTTCCATGAGCATTGTCTAGATCCCATCTCATCAGATTACATCAGCATGTAATCCTCCTGTCAATATGATGAAAATTGTTCTTGTGTTTCCATGTGCACTGTCGAGATCTCATCTCTTCAGATATCTCATATCTTCAGATAATATCAGCCTGTAATCCTCACTTCAAATTGCAAAGTAAAGCTTCCGCTCTGGTAGTTATCTTTGGAAAAATAGAATGGTCTTTCGGTCTAATAACGTGTTTCAATCATCTCCCACAGACATTCAGCACTTTACAAATTTTACACTCCGTCAGAGACTGTTATCAAGGTCACTGGTTCTCAGCCCCCTGGTCCTCATGCCCTTTTCCTCTCTCTCCCCTCCTGTATAGTCTTCCTCCTGTGCCTGATTATCATGGTTATTTGTCTGGGGGCTTGATAAACCACTCTTCATTCATTCAGATAAACCTTACTCCTCAATCAAATTGTGTCTGATGGTCATGGCTGTTTCTCCTGGGACTACGTTTGGATAAAACAATCAGTCCTTATTCATTCAGATAAACATGCAGCTGTCTGTGTCATCAATAAGGAAGATTGTCCTCCCTGCTTGTCATGAAACACCTCCATCTCCTCCATTAGCTCTCTTACCCATCAGTTTCTCACTATTACAGCTCACATCCCAGGACACTTCAAGAGCATCTCCCAGTGATCCTCTTTCCATTAATAAGAAAAAACCCCTGGTGTCCTGTAGCTTCTTTGTTTTAGGGCCATGAAATTTGAACTAAATCTGTATATTATGCAGAACAAATCTCTATCTGTTCTTGTCACACAGGTACAGCCTCCTCAGTAACAGGTCAGCAACCCATCACCTCATGACACACCTACAACTCCAGGCCTTTCCTCTCACAGCACTACTATGATAATTTAATACTCCCGAATGTTCTCACTGCAGATGAAAGAAGAGATGAAACAACAGATTTTAAGAGTTACAATTTTATGTTATTAGCTTCAGAAATGTGATTATTGGAAACTATTGAAATTTTTAGTCATCAGTGTGAAATCAGGGTTCTGGTCAGGTTATTGATTAAAATACCAATAAGAGTCTCACTGTACCTGATCGTGAGACACAGGACTGTTGGAGAAACAGCAGAGTCAAAAAGAGCCACTGTGACTGGTCAGACTCCATCTCTGAAACAAAGAAACACTCTGAAGTAAGAAAGACACACTTATGAGTTAAACGTCACCTCTGAAATAAAGGAAACCTCTGACAGAGATTAAATGTTTCTGAAACATGTAGACAGTAAACTTTATTTAAATATACAGACACCCTGTCTTGTAACTGTGCAATGTTCCCATTAACAGAAGCACTGATCATGCCGACGTTTTCAATGAAATCTATGTTCAGAGCAAAAGTACTGCCTGCAGCAAATATTTAGTTCTCACTTGATTGTTCACTCACACAC
Organism: Lepisosteus oculatus; assembly: GCF_040954835.1. Classification (NCBI taxonomy): domain Eukaryota; kingdom Metazoa; phylum Chordata; class Actinopteri; order Semionotiformes; family Lepisosteidae; genus Lepisosteus; species Lepisosteus oculatus. Next base: position 4,498,257 of record NC_090699.1, read on the forward strand.
TGCTGGATCTGACTGATCTCACTGTCACTCCAGCACACAGCAGCTTCAGTCCTGACCTGACTGTTCACTCACACACTGCTGTACCTGACTGATCTCACTGTCACTCCAGCACACAGCAGCTTCAGTCCTGATCTGACTGTTCACTCACACACTGCTGTACCTGACTGATCTCACTGTCACTCCAGCACACAGCAGCTTCAGTCCTGACCTGACTGTTCACTCACACGCTGCTGTACCTGACTGATCTCACTGTCACTCCAGCAGCTTCAGACTTGAACGTTGAATCTTCTTCAGCATATAGATCAACTCTTTGATCAGTCTCTGTGTTGTCTCAATGCTGGTCTGTAATTGTTATTATGTGCTGTAAGGTGAAGTCTTTTCTCCTGTTTAATCCTCCATCTTATTCACAGTAACTGCTGTTCACTGCTACAGAGACACAGTTCTCTTCCTTCTTTCAGTTTACCTAAACAGACCTGTTCTTTCAGCACAGACTCACCCAGCCTGCAGAGCAACACTCCCACTGAGCTGAGTCTGTGTTTGAGCAGTGAACAAGGGCAGGAAAGCAGGTGGGAACAGGCAGAGCTTGAATCTTGTTTATTGTTCCTTTTCAGTCATTGGTGTTTTGTTTCATTTCCCAGGGAATTATTGATGATTTTAGATTTGTGAATGCTGAGTTTAATTTTGAAGTGCTCACAACTGAAGTCTCAGACATTGATACCCTCCATGTTACTATGCATCTTGTGTGACTTTCTTCTGTCTGCTTCTCAACCTGTCCTGACTAAATCTAGTCACACTGCTGTGTCCAGTCTATAGTACAGCCCTCCAAATTTCTGTTCACTTACCATGACACTCAAACACTGCTGTGAGCAGGCAGAGACACTCAGAGCTGTGGTCTGAGCTCTTTTCCAGAGACAATACAGTGAGCAGGACAGGGACACTCAGAGCTGTGGTCTGAGCTCTTTTCAAGAGACAGTACAGTGAACAGGACAGGGACTCTCAGAGCTGTGGTCTGAGCTCTTTTTCAGAGACAGTACAGTGAGCAGGACAGGGACACTCAGAGCTGTGGTCTGAGCTCTTTTCCAGAGACAGTACAGTGAGCAGGACAGGGACACTCAGAGCTGTGGTCTGAGCTCTTTTCCAGAGACAGTACAGTGAACAGGACAGGGACACTCAGAGCTGTGGTCTGAGCTCTTTTCCAGAGACAGTACAGTGAGCAGGACAGGGACTCTCAGAGCTGTGGTCTGAACTCTTTTTCAGAGACAGTACAGTGAGCAGGACAGAGACACTCAGAGCTGTGGTCTGAGCTCTTTTCCAGAGACAGTACAGTGTAACAAACAGTTCTTTCTGGACCCTATGCAGATGACACAATCCAGAATTGTGAGGAAACACTAGGGAAAAAGTCAGGAATATTGGAATGAAAACAGGGGGGCGTGTCCAAAGTGCACTGGTGCACGGGGGAGGTGTGGCCGAGGCAAACAGCCCAGTAGAAATCCAAAGGGGAAATCCAAAACGAAAGCAAAGGTCCATGGCCGTGCAATCCATCCAAAAACCAGGCATTAAAAACAGGTGCCGGGTCAGGACCAGTTGGGGAACAGGAGCAGGAGCAGGAGCAGGAAGCTAAAAACATAACGGACCCAGGCGGAACCAGGACCCGGGCTCGCATGATGCGGAGATCAGATGCAGAGCCTCGAGTGAAGTGAGCACCTGGCTTATAAAAGTGAACTGAAACAGGGTGGAAACAAGTAACAGGTGTGGGGAAAGAGGCAAGTGAGGAGCACCCTTAAGAGGAGGGGTTTGCGATCGTAACATACAGTGAGCAGGACAGGGACACTCAGAGCTGTGGTCTGAGATCTTTTCCAGAGACAGTGCAGTGAGCAGGACAGGGACACTCAGAGCTGTGGTCTGAGCTCTTTTCCAGAGACGGTACAGTGAGCAGGACAGGGACACTCAGAGCTGTGGTCTGAGATCTTTTCCAGAGACAGTACAGTGAGCAGGACAGGGACACTCTGTGATCATTTAAAAAAAAAACATTAATTAGGCAATGTTGTAACAAAGTAACATGCCCTGATATCAACATGCAGGCTAGTATCATCTCTGGCCAAGATTTACACACAAGGGATGATCAATAGTATCAAATCTCCTTTCACTTGATGGTGCTACTGACAGTCACAGCGCTGGGGTGGACATGTAAAAGGTCGTAATGTACACTGTTATTTCATGTCAATTTCATTGGGATTTTATTTTGTTCAATCTGTTATCTGTTATCTACCCATAGAGTCTACATTCAGTTTCAATAGGTAATTTACTGCTTATGTCTGTGAAACACAGCGAGGGGGAGCTCCCGTTGCCTTCCTCATTCACACTAAAAGCCACTGATAAGGAAACAATGAGTTGAGTGACTGATTGCCTGCCCACACCAGCTGAGGAGTCAGATGTCTCTTGTTACTACTGTTGATCAGTTGATCTTGATGAAAATGCCCAGACAGGATCCCCATTTTCTAAGGGATCAAGGGAATAAGAGTGTTGTCTCGGATCCTTGGAACATGGATGAAGTCAGAGGGTAAGGACGTTTACAGACAGGGTCTGTCTGTGTGGCTTTCAGATTACCTTTCCACCCCTTTTTGTTTTCCATTTGACTGGTCAGACTACCGTGAGGAGACCAAACACCGTGCGCTCCCCCAGTGCCAGGGCTTGCAGTGACTGTCCATAAACGGTAGGAAGCCCTGAGGGACGAAGTTACAGTCCTCTTCCTTAGTTTCCTCAGTGAGGCATGGGTCTGCCTTTTGGTCCTCCTTCTCGCACTGGGAACATCAAGAATACGGATGTCATAGTTTTTCTGGGTCTAAAACGAAAGCCTCTTCTCCCCTCATCCCCGCTCCACTACCATCACTGCACAGTTCTCAGCGTACAGAAGATGCCCCCCTGTTCTTTGGAGAGTTTGGCTGCTGACATGTTCTTCTAAAGTCATCGACTGTCTGGGGGTCTGTCTGTCGGACAGTCTGTTCAACCTCTGGCGGTAGGTGGTGAAGATAAGTGTTGAGGAAAAGCTGTTCTTATTTGATTGTTGGTCAATGTTTCAGGTTCTAACCACATCTTAGCTAAATAAACTAGATTGTACATTTGGGAGCGAGCAGAGTCGGGGATCACAGCCCCAGTAATGGAAATGAGCCACAACCCAGGTCGTGACTCCTTCCCTAGCAAGAATTTCAGCTCTAAAAACATATCAGACAATTATGAATTGTCATAATAAGCCCTTTCTTTTTGCTCCTCATTGCATTGAAAAGGAAACACAATACTTGACCTCTGAGCCAGATCCCAAATCAGGCATTCAGCTGTCCTCTCAAATGTCCTCAGGCAGGCTTCTACATTGTCTTGGGGGTTCATCTTTTGCAAGATGTGAGAAGTTGGACCTGAACCTGAGTCGGAGTTTCTCAGAGGCTTTGGAGGTCTATCATCTGTCCTGTCATCTCCCAACAGTCTCTGGGTGGTCTCCACCTGTTCTCCAGGTAGTTTGCTGCCTTCTGGATCATGGAGAGTTGGTCCTGCAGGGTAATGTGGGCCTGATGCTCTAATTCTTTGGCCTCTATTTGTACTGACACCGGTTCGGACGGCACACTCCAGTAGAGAGAGATTATCAGCCATGACGATGCCGTAAGAGACACAGCCCTGTGTTGTACGCAACAATGTGATCGACTCTGAATTCACAGCTGCATCTTAACACCGATGTCTTTGTCTATATCCTGGGGAGCAGATAGAATATCGGTGAGGGCTCGTGCTTAAAAATTGAAAAGCTGTGAGGTGGATTTATTCCGTTGTCTCTATGAGAGAGAGGTGGCATCTTGGCTTGGCACATCAGCTTGACATCTTATACAGCAGCCCTTACAAGGCACCTCAATGACACAGATCCCCAAGCCTTGTAATTGCATTCCCAAGCGGGTGTCAAGACGATGAGAGGTGAGCCAGTTTTGTTATTCTGCTATAGCCTCTACTGGTGATCAGTTTCAGATCAAAACAAAAAGAAAAGATACTCTATTGTGCCAGAAAGCAAGGAGCTGTTGATGAATGTTCATAAACTGAGCACCATTAATGTAACTTTGATATGTAAAATTAAACCTGTTTTCTTTTGTTGACACAAGTCAATTTCATTATTAAAAAACTGTCAGTGTGCTTTCTGTAGTGTGTAATGTTGTAAATTGATTATATGAGACTGATAAAATCTAGAAGGTAACCAATAATGTCTTTGTCTCTGATCTTTGATATCCCTGAGTGAACAATTAGTCTTTTGTATCACAGCAGATCGGCACTGATACAGTGTCACGAACAACACTCCCGCGTACACCTCCCGGCGTACAAACCTGCTTTGCTGTTAGCAATTAGCCCCGCACTCCCTGTTTTCGCATATAAACCCGTTCCCTCTGTTCAATCCTCGCTCACTGAAGAGTTAGTCATAGCCTTTCTCTTGTGTGCGTTCCTTCTTTACTATTTACTGGATACCGACCCTGCTCTGCCTTCAACCACAACTCCGTCTCTGCCCCGTCTCTTGGATTTGGTTACCTTGCTGCTTCGACCTCTGGACTCCCGATCCTGCTCTGCCTCCGAATTCGACTCCGCCTCTGCCTCGCGTCTTTCGGATTTGGTTACCTCGCTGTTTAGACCTCTGGATTCCCGACCTAGCCTGGCTACCCCGACCTTGAACTTTGTCTTTCGTCCCTTGGAAGTCTGACCCGATTCCTTTTAGCACTGCATAGGGTTCGATCATCTATTCGACTAGTCCGTTACTGACTATTGTGACATACAGTATATTCTAATACATTTTTGCTTGTTAGGTGTGTTGGTGTTTTATCAATAAACTGTATTTTACATATTTAGAATCGGGGTGTGGAGAATGTAAATTATAATGTATGATTGGCTCTTAAAAGTTGTCATGTACTCTTGCAATTTACAATGAAATAGTAATCAACAGTAAATTAAAAGCCCACATCTCCTACACAGGCACGATCAGACTCTGCCCAGGTGATCCAGGTCTCCTGTCTAATTGCATATCCACGGCAACCAGCACTGATTGACAGGAGAGAAGGGGAGAGATTCACTGCCATGGCAACGCTACAGAATGACACTAGATTTATCTAATTTATTCTTAATTTATTCTGTTTTCCAGGAGACTATTTCCCTGCTCCCTCTGGATGGATGGTGACTCTCTTCCTAACAGCAGCTGTAACTGTAGCAGCATCAGTACTTCTGGTGATCCAGTGGAGAGGAATGGACAGTATGTGCTCATTATAAATAGACATGTGTGTCTGAATGTCTGTGTCAGGAAGGATTTAAAATTCCTCTGTGTATGAGCAGCTCAGGACATTCCTCTTGAGAACAACTGACAATTTACAATGCAGCCAGTGGGAACTAAAAAACTAAAACTTTTAGCTCAAACGCCAGAGCATCTTCCTCTGCCTGGTCTTGATAAAGACCTGCCCTCCAGGAGAGCTGCAGATGCAGCCATCTATAATAATACAAACATCTATAATGCTCATCAAACCCTGAGATAAACTCACTACATTATACCAGTGAGCCCCAATCATCCCTTCGCTGCTCAAAACAGATCAACAGGTGACACTTGTGAAAATGGCTTCATTTTATCTGTTCTTCCTCCTTAGCCTAATGATCACATGTTTTGAAACTACAATATGTTGTAGCGATTCTCTGTAGTTTCCCTCTGCAGGAGGACGAGAGAGGCAGGAGACTGGGAGTGCAGTGAACTGGTTCTTGTCCTTGTTAGGGACACAGGCGTGCTGGTCACTCAGATAGGGCAGGAAGGAAGAAGGTAAAGAAGAAGAGAGTGATGGCCAGAGAGACAGAGAGAGGAAACTGAACTCTGTTTATAGAGAGAGGAGAGAGCAAGCTGGACGATGAAGGTCAGGTGCTCAGGCTCCAGGATTGTTACAATTGCTATAAATTACAGCACAATATGTTCTTAAAGCCTCTGTGTATAGTATATTTTTAATAAGCAACATGTAAAATAAAATTAACTTTTTTCTAATGTCTATTTATACTCTACACTAAGAATTCTGTGTACTCTATGAAATAAAAATATTTCTGTTAGTGTTACATAGTATTGTGAAATACTGTACAGTAGTTTGTGCAGAGTTGTGCGTAATCATTGTGTTTCATTAGATTGTTTATTGCTACTGTACTGTGTGATTAATGCAGAAAGGCACTAACAGGTAAATCAATAATGTATTTTTTCTTTACAGGGCAGGAGAAACTCAATGGTGAGTAAATCAGCCAGACTCTCTGTACTGTGCTGTGTCCTGTAGTGATCTCCTCTGTAAATGTTCCTGCACCAGTTTTCTAACTGAATTGTACTGTATGTTATTATGATACAAGGTCCATGTTGAACAACTTGTTTATCAACACTTTTCTTATAATTGACAGTTTATTTATGGAAGGAGCAATTAACTGCCAATTTGAAATTGAAAACTTAAACCAATTAGAGTGTCATCAGATACCAGAGGTCTGATGGTCTAAATCATGTCTTATTATTTCCAGCCATTCCTGTCATCCTCGCAGAACTGGGTAAGTGATCTACTGTGTCTGCAAGATCAAAGATCTACAAATACAAACGCAAATTAATTATATTTTAGTGCAGTGTTGTTCTGCAGTTTACTGTACTCTACTGTAATTAACTGTATTGCACTGAAGTGTATCCTTCTTTTATTTTCTTCAGTAATACACACAGATATTTGATTAGTTGAAGACGTACAAAAGCAATAGAAGCTACAGAGAAATTCCTAGACAACAATGTGAATAGGGATCTGAAGACTGACAACAAGCCATCTGTGTCAGACTGATACTCTCTATGTGTCAGTCTTCCTGGATCAGGCCTGGTGTGGAGATGTGCTCACCATGGTGTGTGACTGGTCATCTCTCACTGTCCAGCTGATGTCAGGCAGTGTGACCAGTGAGCAGGACATCTCTGTGTCTCTCTCAGTGATACTGGTCACTGTGGGTACAGGTCACTCAGTCAGTGATACTGGTCACTGTGGGTACAGGACCCTTAGTCTGTGTGAGAGCAGCCCACACTTTCACTCATCTGACTGAACAATGAACAGAATTCAGTATCAGTGGATGGTTATTTAAATATGAAATATCCCTCAGTGCTGGAGACTGCAGGTTGTATTTATGTCTTATCTCTCTCAATGGCTCAAGCACCAGACTCCAGGGTGTCCTTGATGTGTCTGTGTGTCTTATTGCCTTGTGCTGCTCAGTCCTATTGAGTGAGACTCCAGTCTTACAGCCACTGCTGCTCACACTCACTGACACTCTGATCCACACTGCAGTGGAGACTGGGGATCCTAAAATGGACTGACTGCAGACTGTAGGATAAACTCTGCTATAATAACAGGTAAGAGGCAATAATGGTCTTTAATACAATAAAGATCTACTCTCTCTCTGCAAATGCTGTGAAGCGAGCTCCTATCCCTAAATCATGTATGTACACTGTGTGAAACTGCTGAATGACAGCACTGACTGTACTGACATCTTGCTACCAGTGTGTCTGTGTTCCAGTGTGTGACTGGGATTAACTGCGTCTGTAAGCTCTTTGTTCCAGTGTGTGACTGGGATTCACAGTGTCTGTATCTCTGTGTTCCAGTGTGTGTCTGTGATTAACAGTGTCTGTACCTCTGAGTTTCAGAATGGCAGTGGCTGTGCAGTTCTGCAGGTAGGTCTGTTTCCTGTTTAAGATACAGACACAGTACTGCTATTAAGCACTTGTATTAATGAGTATTGATTCCTGATAAGAAAGGCACCGATAAAAGAGTAAGGAGAATGAGAATCAGTGTAAACTGAGATTCACTGCAGGTTCACATCATATTCCTATGGAAAACCTCATCTCCTTTCACAGTGATCATGTTGACATTCAGCCAGTGGAGTCATGTCTGTGCCAAACTGACTGAGGTATAAAATCACCATAACCCCAATATTGTTTGTGCTGGACACAGTGTCCACCAGGACACTACAGCTCAGTACTGACCCTCTCCTTTCTTCTGTACAGGTGAAGGCAGCCCCATCCCTGACCTGCGTAAGTCCACTGTGTGTAAAGTCACAGCTCATGCTGGGCTCCAGCTCTCTCCCTGTCAGTGTGTGTGGAGGACAGAGGGGTATTTAAACTGGGGAACTGGGGGGCAGGGAGCTCCCAAAAGGGCAATTCTGTTGGATCAAAAAAACCTGGACAACACTAACAATGTATCATTAAAATAACACATCACATCAAGTCCATTCTTAAATATCTCTATATTACTAATGTATTTTTTCAATTCTTAGAACATGAGCAATAAAGAGGAGGTTTCGCATTGGTTTCAGTGTGAATGAAGCTGAGTTCCTGATTTTGTATACTGATACTGTATGTCTGTAGTTCTCTTGTAATTTTAACTTTTAGTCTCTTCAAAGGAACCAGTTCAAGAAAGCATTACTGGTCACCAGTGAATTTCATTACCTCTGACCTCTCAATTTTGGTACTATGAGGTTCATAATGAAAACTGTAGTGACATCTTTGTCTCAATATGGAGCCCAGTGTGCGACTGTGATTAACAGTGTCTGTATCTCTGTGTTCCAGTGTGTGACTGTTATTAACAGTGTCTGTATCTCTTTGTTCCAGTGTGTGTCTGTGATTTACAGTGTCTGTATCACTCTGTTCCAGTGTGTGTCCGTGATTAACAGTGTCTGTATCACTCTGTTCCAGTGTGTGTCTGTGATTAACAGTGTACATATCTCTGTGTTCCAATGTGTGTCTGTGATTAACAGTGTCTGTATCTCTGTGTTTCAGAATGGCAATGGCTGTGCAGTGCTGCAGGTAGGTCTGTCTCTTCTTGATGTTAGACATGCTGTTTTATGCCCTACTGTCTGGGGTTATTGGGGTCTTGAGTCCAGAAGATCTCTTGAGTGTGAGATGGTTATTCCTGGTCTGTAAACAGAAGGCGATGTATTTTAATCTCATGTTTCTGTAATATCCTACATGAAATCTCAGTGGGCTGTTAAGATCAATCAAAGTTTGATGGTGATAATTTCTATCTCCATCCTGTATTTCAATCTAATGGCCAGAGTCTCTCCTGGAGGGACTGACAGTGTAGAAAACTCATTTTCCATGTGCCCTGGTCTCTGCTCACTCCTGACTGAGGGTCTACAGGCTGAATGTGGCAGAGCCAGTGACCCTGGATTTGGGAATAACTGTGGAATATCAGGAGTTATCAGGAGCAGAGCCAGTCTCATAATAACAAGCCATTCAAATCCTAAGGAGAAACATTGTTAAAGGATGGTATAATCAGAGTACTCTTCCCCTGCAGTTTCACAGACACACAGCCTCTTGTGAGAGGCAGCAGTGGGACTCTGGTACAGGGGCTCCTCTGGGGCCTGTAGGCCTCTCTCTTGTCTGAGAAATAGCTGCTTCTCTTCACATGTCAACAGGCTGATGGTGTCACGGACGTCCAAAGGGAGAGCAGGAGCAGGAGAGCGGAAAAAGACCCATATGCGTAGCAGCGGAATGAGAAAAAGGCCCGGGCTCGTAGTGCAAAGAGTTCAGGAGTGCCATATAGAAACCTAAGCTCTCAGGTAGCAGACCTGGGGCGACCTGGTGTCTCAGGACATCCGAATATCAATGCTGAGCCAAGGGGAATTAGAGACCCAGAAATATATATCCCCAGAGAGAGAGACACCGGAAGGACAGCAAAGCACAGGAAACTAGAGACAGGACAGAGTAGGAGCACCCTTTGGCTGCAGAGGGCGTGGCAGATGGGTCAGCAGGAAGAAACATAAAATCACCTTCTGTTTCCTCTGGCTGTGTTAATATTCCATTTTTAGGAGCTGAACCTCTTTAACCCCCAGCCCCTCAAAGGTCATTCCCACCTGGAGTGTTTGTGTCCTGAACATCTTGCAATATCTTGGACAGGACAGAGAGTCCAGGCCTGGCTCAGGGTCTGAATTCAAGGAACCACCTGGGAATCAAGTCTGCAACATCAGATTTATATATATCTTACTCAGTACACACGCTAGGAAGAAATATCCGCCCCCCAAAAAAACATTTCATTTCTTCAAAAATGCTACATTTTGAAAAATCACATGTAGATACCTATTTTTCTAGGCGATGTCCAATCTTTTTAAATTTATATAATTCACACTAGATGGGCTCTTTTTTTACAGCCTTTCTATTCTCCAGGATTAAAAAAAATAAGAACTGAGAAAAATCTCTTTGATCTTCAGTAGATTCACCATCAGACAAAAGAAGGAGAGTATTTATTAAGTATTAAAAGATCATACTTAAGTATTTAGTATCAGGAGAGTATTAAGTCAGTATTCATTGTTAATGCGAATAAAGCTTCTTGAATTGAATTGATTAAAGCCCCCATTCGCTATGAACATGTATAAGCCCCTCCCCCGTCTGTCAGTGGTCAGAGTTCACTGATTGACAGCTGTTGTCTCCTATCAGAGAGGCGGACAGTGAGCGCGAGCAGTCTGAAGTCAGTATGAGCGCCTCTGTTTCTCTCGTCTTTCTCTCCGGGTTTCTGGATGTGTTATTTCTGCTTTAAACTGAACACTTTGGATATTTCTTCGCATATTTCAATATTTTCTTTCTCTTGCAATCAGGTCAGTCCTGTGTTTATAAATAATGTCGTTTTAAAAAGTAAAGTTTCATCGCTGTGCAAAGAAATGTTTAATGTTTGTATTTAGAGGATATTGGGGATCACTCCCATGTGTAATACTAGTGAAACAGTGAAGAAGATGTCGTTTCTCTGGAAGGGAAGAGCAGTCATTAGTAATTGACTTGTGTTTCTCTCTCGGTGTGTTTGGGGACAAAGACATTTCACAGTCTGATGGAGTTGAGTTGGACTGTGATCGGCATGAGCCTGTTGTGATGTTTTTGTTTTATTCCCCAGCTGCTGTGACTCTGGACCCTGATACAGCTCACTGTGGGCTCAGCCTGTCTGAGGATGGGAAGAGAGTGAGATGGGGACAGAGGAAGAGTCTCTCTGACAATTCTCACAGATTTGATCACTGGCCCTGTGTCGTGAGCAGGGAGGCCTTCACCTCAGGGAGACACTACTGGGAGGTGGAGGTGAATGACAGGGGGACAATAGGAATGACCAGAGAATCTGCAAAGAGGAAAGGATATTTCAGCTTCTCTCCTCAGCAAGGGTACTGGTGCCTACAGTCTTACTGGTCTATTTTCTCTGACTCTTATGTTTTCTCTGCTCTCACTGACCCTGTGACCCGTCTTCCCCTCAGTCTGCTGCCCAAGAAGCTGGGGGTATGTGTAGATATTGAGGAGAGGAAGGTCTCCTTTTACATAGTGGAGTCCAGAGCTCATGTCTACACTTTCACTGACATGGTCTTCACTCAGGGGGAAGAAGATCTATCCTTTCTTCAGGACTGAGGATTCAGATAAAGACCTTGAGCTGCTGCCTGCTGTCAGTGTGGAGATTAAACCCGTCACTGACTCATGAACACAGGCTGACTCTCTCCCAGCTCTCTGTCCCACTGCTCATACTGAGAGATGGGTTTAATGATGGGTAGTGAGATGATGTCATACATATAATAGTAATTTTAGATGATGACGATGTTGTGTCGTGTTTAAATGCATTATATTAAATTAAAAAAAATTAAATGGGGAAAAATAACATGTACCAGAGAGGGAGATATACCTCAATACCAGTCTGCTGTACTCCTGACTTGTAAATATCTCTGAAAACCTTCCTGTGTTTTTTTTTCTAATTTTAAGAAAATAAACTTTTAAAAATGAAATCCCGTGTGAGTCTATCCTGCCCCCCCCAGGAGACTGTGAAGCTGCCAGAACGGGGAGGGACCCGCTGACGTCACCACAGCCTGGAGGAATAGGGACTGTGATGCAGACAGGAAGTGGCTCAGGGTGGTTATGGGAGTTGTAGTTTGTAGGCAGCGCTGTGTCTATGAACAGCTACAGCCAGTCTAATCACAGGGTCACGTTTTCATATTCAGTATTGTGTATCTTATTTATTATTGGGTTTATTTTTCCTGTGGTGGTTTGTTTAGTGTGAGAGCAGTTTTATTTGATCTCTGACCCGGGGGAAAGTGCGGTGTGGACGCCCTGTGTCCGTTACTCTTTTTTTATTTCATTCCTTTATTTTGGTTCCCAATCAAGTGTGATAATCGGCCAGTGAAGCTCTCTTTTTCTTCATGTGTAAGACCAAAACCCTAAACCGAGCCCAGAGTTTTGGTGGCAGCGGCGGGTTTTTTTCTTCACAGACAGAAACGTGGGCTTGTAAAAAGTGGCAAAGAAGTATGAAGAAATGTCGACCCAGGTTTATTGCCAACAGGACTGAGCTTTACTGCAGGAGCGTCTTTCTTGCAACTGAACAGAGCATTCAACCGGCTGCTTTCTCTAGTGCAGTAAACCACTATTAGAACTATTTCCCAGGATACAGCACTTATTGTCATAACATAGCCCTCTTAAAGGCACATGCAGTTTACAGATAATGCCCATTATATGACACCCATCAGCCTCTTTCTCCACACAGAGGAACCACAGACACCCAGGCATAGATGTGGTCACCTTGGAGCATAAAGTTTTAATACATGGTATGACTAAAACAAAAATAACAAACACTACCAATCCCATCAATACATATTGAGCCAGAGTACCCCCCCACGAGCCGAACACTGACTTCCACCATGAGCTGATGCCCCAATCATCAAGATTATAAGTGTGATACTTCTGTCCTTCATCATAGATGTGCTGTGGTAAATCCGGGATGTGTTCCGAATTGTCAGGGATGTCAGGGATTGTCAACACTCAGCTCCAATTACTGCGCACGTCCCCTCTTGAGAGGCTAACAAGTCATCTAAAGCCAATCGATTTTGCATTGCGACAGTCCTCATGGCCACCATCTCGTCATTGATGGTTCTTAACCCTTCGGACGTTTCGTTAGCGAGTTTTTCTAAGGACGCAGGTGTGAATAGATTCTCTAGCAAGTTTCCCTGTTCCATACCAAGGGAAAGCTATAGCAAAGAATCGTTCTACTTCAGTAATTGCTCGGGGGTGCATTTTAGAGTGATCTGGGGAGAATGGACTGTGTGCCAATATCCAGGCGTGTGGCACCACTTAGCCTAGATAGCGTGTTCCTGACCACTCTGCAGGAAGCCAGGGGTAGGCATTCTTCCCACATACTCAGTAGGTGCTGTTGGGCAGTAACCCATCTAACTGGTCCTTCCCCACTTCCCAAGTATTATTCTCCTTTCATCTTAAAGAACAGAGCTCCGCTGTTTTCTGTTCGATTACACACACTTCTTCCCATGAACTGTGTATTCCGATTATGTGTCCTGTTAAAACATAACCAGCCCCTGTATGGCCTGGCAAGGCGCAAGGCAGGTGGACGTGTACTGTGATTATAACGAGGTGCGTACCAGCCCTCAGAATCTGTGGGATTCCATCCCTGCCCTTTAGCTATTTCTCTATATGGCTGCGTTAAGTTACCTCCCTTTACATTGGCAGATATGTTCAGAGTAGTTCTATTTGTCCAATCTAGTATACGTACATGGTCGTTCATATTAAAAGGAATGACCCCCAAGGGCAGCCCTCCTTGTAGCTGGACGTGATATGGCAATACATACCCAGCATGAGCTCTGATTATTCCTTACTGACAGAAACAGCCTTTCTCCCTGATCCCTATGTTGTTCCTGGTCCCCTGTTGGACCCGCTTCTCTTACATCACACAGCAAAATGGCAGAATACAACAGCTTTAGCTGGTCAAATCTGCTTCTCTTGGAGAAGCTCTCTGACAGTGAGTGACGTGGATCCAGCGGTCTTTCCCCTCCCGCCTGACGGCCGATGCAGTGGTCAGCAGCACCTTCCCAACGGGGGCTGCAAGGTGCCTAAAGGAAACTTCTTGACCCAAACCCACTCGCCAGGGAGCAGATCATGTCCTCCTTCTGGTTGTGGCCCCAGGCCTCCAGCACCCGGTCTCTGTCAAGAGCTGTACGTACTGCCACTGACAATCAGTAATTCAACTCAAAGTTCCTTTGGTTAAGTCTGGGCTGCCCTGTGTCCTGACAGCGCTAGAGAGCATCATGTTGCAGGCCCGAGGAGCCTCCTGTAATTCCTGCAGCCATATGCCAGCATGCACCATCCTGACGTGGCCTCACCTTCTCTGTCCTGTTGTCCAGGCCTTAATGCCGCCTGTCTTCGGCTAGGGCGTTCCCCCTTAACCACCAGTGAATCACTTTTACAATGTCCCTTACACTGCATTTTTAAAGTACAATGTTTTTGCAAAATTTATAATGGTTTTCTGTGTCTGTCAATGACATTTCTGTAGTTAGCAATCAGCTGACACCTGTATTTACTGCACAGGACCTCCCACTGGTCATGTTAATGCTCTGTCTTTGATGGTGTTGAGGTGCTGTATCCTCTGTGTGTTCAGGAAAGGAGAAGGAGGAGAACTCTTAGGCTCATAAGACACTTCCAGGAGAGAAACTGTGCAGGACGTTGTTCTGAGACTCCTGTCAAGATTCTGATCACCCAGTAAATAAACCTGTGAACTTTGGTTTTTCTGTTTTTTTGCCTAAATAATGCTTTTGAATATGTAGTAATATGGTTATACATTAATCAATGTTATACTCAAATAATTTTAAGATCAAAATTTTAATCAAGACTGATTAAAGGCTAATAAAACTAAATCATAACAAAATGATTACAGTATCTTCACATACATGATTTGTGTGTCTAGGAGAGAGCTGTAATCCGCTACGTCCACATGCATGCTTTGTGTATGCATTTGTTCATGGCTGATGAGTCATGGTTTTTATTTCTCTCAGTAATTACATGCTTTTTGATTTCATTTTTTGGTCACCACGCGTACAGTTTTCTTCCTGCACATCGCTTTTACTGTATCGGCTGCCTGCATATTCGGACAGCTTTTTCCACATCCAAATCTTGCTCTCTTAGCAACCTTCCCCTGAATACATGATCTTTTATTACAGGTTCTGTTAACTCTCCACACTCACGTTTTGCTCCGTATTTGCTACTCAGATATTTGATCAATCGTTTCACCTGGTTTCTGTGCACAAGTGGAGAATCCGTGTCTCTCATAAGTCATGTATCGTTTCGGAAGGCAGTATTTTCACACGTATCCAGTATAACTTCTAACTTCACGTGTTCTCGGGCTTCAGACTGAAAGCTGTTCTAAACCTTGAGCGCTTCCTCCCCGATTATATGTTTCATCGCTTCTTTCATCCGCAACAACTGCCGATGAATACACTTCGAATCGCCGTTTAAATCGATTCCAGTTTCCAGCAGTATTACCTGCGGACTGCAGACTTGGGGCGGCTGGAACTTCTCCAGTTTCACCGGCGTTTTCTTCCCTTTGTTCAGTTTGCTGCAATTCCTTCCCCGACCCGTGTTTACTGCAGCAGGACCGCCTCTGACACCATATCGTGATTAAGGGTTCGTTTATATAAAAATATATCCAACACAAGGAATGTGTTTAACTTACCTTTCTAATTGAACGGTGAGTCAGCAGTTCGCTCACGGGTCAGCCACCTGCGAGCTCACGCACTAGCTTACTCCAGGGAGTGTCTCAAAATTACTAGACCAACTAAAACACAAGGGAGTGTGTTAAAACTACCCATCATGACAACCCCTCTGTGTCTCTCCAGTGTCCAGCTCTCCTCTGTCCAGGAGCTCTGTAGTGGTCAGTCAGGGTGTGACGGAGGGACAGTGGTCCTGGATGACTGATCTCAAGCCTGTTCTGTATGAACCCCTCTGTGTCTCTCTAGTGTCCAGCTCTCCTCTGTCCAGGAGCTCTGTAGTGGGTGGTCAGGATGCATCAGAGGGAGAGTGGCCCTGGATGGTTTATCTTCAGATCACTCCTGTCAACATGAAACCTGGAGAGTATTTTGTATGTGGTGGCTCCCTGATCAGTAGTCATTGGGTTCTCACTGCAGCACACTGACCCAGAACTGTGAGTAACTACAACTCTACTTTACCCCAAATATTATAATAATAATAATTTCTTACACTTATGTAGCACTTTTCTGGACACTCCACTCAAAGCACTTTACAGATAACGGGGATGCCCTCCACCCCCACCAGTGTGCTCTCTCTCTCTCATTACAGGGTGACACTGGGGGCCCTCTGGTGTGTAAAGAGAACAACAGATGGGTTCAGGTCGGGGTTGTGAGTTTTATAACCAGTGAGAACTGCGAAGCCCCCAACACCCTTGGGGTCCTTACCCGGGTGCTCAGCTTCAGGCCCTGGATCAGGAAGAATACAGGTGTTTGAAGCTTCATCTAATGCTGGGGAACAGCGCCCCCTGTTGCTTCAGAAGCTCAGTGCAGGCTCTTCAGTTCACAGATCTGACTCTGTTTGTAACAAGAGCAGATTATCTGACCTGTTGCACAGTTCCTCTCCCCCTTCCGATCCCTCCCCCTGCGACTCTTGGCTCTGCCCTGCCTGCTGTGAGAGATCACTTGTACTGAGACTCAATAAAGCTCCAGTCATTCACACTCCTGTGAACTAGCAAGGAGAGGATGACCTCAGGAATAGTGATTGTGTAAATTTTATCATTTAAATTATATTAAAGAGAAAGAATATTGCTGTGTACATTTTCATATTTAGCTATCATTACCACCTGTGTGTACATTAGGTATGTATTACATTACAGTAGTGTTATTATTTTCTGCTACCAAAATTTTCCTTTGAATTTTCTCTATGTGGATGTAAACCTGAAAGAGGCACATCACGTTCACAAGCTCCAGTATAATAACAGTTTAAAATTAATAAGTCTAAACAGCGTACAACTTAATTCTATAATTGGAAAAGGATGGTCCCTCAGCACTGACCAGGAATGGAAACCGGTGTTTTCTGGCAACAGCCCAACTGCTCCACGAGCCACGTTAAGCTTCATTGCTCCACCTGGTGGTTTTACAGAGCACTGCAGACACACCACTGAAACTTTCTAAATAGCTGCGGTCTCCCGCAGCTGCTGGACTGTGAACTACTGCAGTCTCCCTCGCTGGCACCTGTTTTTATAAGAGACTCTGGGGCTCCTGTCTCTGTACACACCTGCACTGGCTTTTATAAGAGACTCTGGGGCTCCTGTCTCTGTACACACCTGCACTGGCTTTTATAAGAGACTCTGGGGCTAATGTCTCTATACACCCCTGCACTGGCTTTTATAAGAGACTCTGGGGCTAATGTCTCTATACACCCCTGCACCGGCTTTTATAAGAGACTCTGGGGCTCCTGTCTCTGTACACACCTGCACCTGCTTTTATAAGAGACTCTGGGGCTCCTGTCTCTGTACACACCTGCACTGGCTTTTATAAGAGACTCTGGGGCTCCTGTCTCTGTACACACCTGCTCTGGCTTTTATAAGAGACTCTGGGGCTCCTGTCTCTGTACACACCTGCACCGGCTTTTATAATAATAAAATTTATTTTATATAACGCCTTTAAAGGTGGCTTCTCAAAGCGCTTACAGAATGACAATAAATAAAAAGAATACAAGAGATAAAACACTATTATAATATGCAGAAGAGACCATGGATGTTGGTACTAAGAAAAGCAGAGGGGTGAAGAATATAACCAGTTCAGTAAAGGCTTTTCTAAAGAAGAAGGTTTTGAGGGTAGATTTGAAGGAGTTGAGAGAAGGAGACTCTCTGATATCCTCAGGGAGAGACAGTTCCAGAGCTTGGGGGCACCTCAGGAGAAGCCCTGTCACCCCTAGAGTGTAGACGGGCTTGGGGATGAGAGACTCTGGGGTTGTCTGTTTTCACACACTTGATAGTTTCATTGTTTTTAAGGAGAAAATGTGTTGCAGTTGTTGCTGTGATTGTGAAAGGTATAGGAAATGACTTGGCATCTTGTCTGAAGGTCTTGCCCTGTGTTTCAGTGAAGTGTCAGTGTTGACACTACAGGGCTTGGTGCCACAGAAGATTCTATCGAAGTAGGAGTAGCGATTGCATTGTGTTGAACTGCAGTTCCTTGGCTATGTTGTCCAGAGTGAAGGGGCGCTGTTTCTCCCTGATCAGATGCAGGAGAATTACTAATGAGCTGCAGTACCTCCACTCTGCCTGTCCAGAGTGCAGGGGCGCTGTTTCTTCCTGATCAGCAGCAGTATTATTATTATTGAGCTGCAACTCCCCTGTCTGGCCTGTACAGACCGAGGGGGCGCTGATTCTCCCTGTTTGGCAGCAGTATCATTATTAATGAGCTGTAATTCCCCTGCCTGGCCTGCAGAGAGGGGGCGTTGTTTCTCCCTGATGGGTAGCAGCAGTATTATAAATAAGCTGTTATTCCCCTGCCTGGCCTGTACAGACTGAGGGGGTGCTGTTTTCTCACCAGATTTCCCCTTCTGTCTTCCCCGCAGTCACCATGCCTCACCAGTACCCTTTCCTGACTCCGGAGCAGAAGAAGGAGCTCTCTGATATCGCCCAGCGCATCGTTGCCCCTGGCAAGGGCATCCTGGCTGCTGATGAGTCCACAGGTAGGGGCGGCTCATTCGCTAGTTGGCCTGGTAATTGCTTAAAGAGCGGTAGAGCGTTGCGTTCCCTGTAACGTGTCTTGTGTGTTTGTGGATCTGTCTCTGTCTCTCAGTATTGGTTTGTGTGTCGGAAATCGATCAATCAATCCCTCTCCCTCTGTCGCTCTGTCTCCCTCTGTCCCTCTGTCTCCCTCCATCTTGCGTCCTCCCTCTCTTACTTTCTCCCTTTCCATATCTCCTACCTGCTGTGTCTCCTCTCTCTTCTTTCTATCGTACTTCTCTCTCTCTTTCTCTCTCACAGGCAGCAAAGAGGCTGCAGAGTATCGGGGTGGAGAACACCGAGGAGGACCTCCACTTCTCACTTCCTCTCCCCTCTCGCTGTGTCTCCTCTCTCACACCCTCGCTGTGTCTCCCCTCTCCCACAGGCAGCATGGCGAAGAGGCTGCAGAGCATCGGGGTGGAGAACACCGAGGAGCACCGCCGCTTCTACCGCCAGATCCTGTTCTCCGCCGACGACCGCGTGAAGCCCTGCATCGGCGGCGTCATCTTCTTCCACGAGACGCTGTACCAGAAGGACGACTCGGGCAAGCTCTTCCCCCAGGTCATCAAGGACAAGGGCATCGTGGTGGGCATCAAGGTGAGAGACAGGAGACACACAGAGAGAACCCTTTCCCCAGGTCATCAAGGTGAGAGACAGGAGACACACAGAGAGAAACAGGAGACACACAGAGAGAACCCTTCCCCCAGGTCATCAAGGACAAGGGCATCGTGGTGGGCATCAAGGTGAGAGACAGGAGACACACAGAGAGAACCCTTCCCCCAGGTCATCAAGGTGAGAGACAGGAGACACACAGAGAGAACCCTTCCCCCAGGTCATCAAGGTGAGAGACAGGAGACACACAGAGAGAACCCTTCCCCCAGGTCATCAAGGTGAGAGACAGGAGACACACAGAGAGAACCCTTCCCCCCGGGTCATCAAGGTGAGAGACGGGAGACACACAGAGAGAACTCTTCCCCCAGGTCA
Organism: Lepisosteus oculatus; assembly: GCF_040954835.1. Lineage (NCBI taxonomy): Eukaryota > Metazoa > Chordata > Actinopteri > Semionotiformes > Lepisosteidae > Lepisosteus > Lepisosteus oculatus. The sequence continues at coordinate 4,517,783 of NC_090699.1, forward strand.
TCAAGGTGAGAGACAGGAGACACACAGAGAGAACCCTTCCCCCAGGTCATCAAGGTGAGAGACAGGAAACACACAGAGAGAACCCTTCCCCCAGGTCATCAAGGTGAGAGACAGGAGACACATGGAGAGAAACAGGAGACACACAGAGAGAACCCTTCTCCCAGGTCATCAAGGAGGAGGGTATCGTGGTGGGCCTCAAGGTGAGAGACAGGAGACACACACAGACAACACTGTCTCACCCTCTGGGGGGGGGACATACCCCAACACAACATGGACTGCAATGAAGGAGAGAGGGGACACTACTCTTGACACAAATTCATGGCCTCATCTGAGCACTTCAGGTCAGTGTGGTGTAATTGTGGGATTCACCTTAATTATTGTTAATTTTTTGTTCTATGTTTCCAAACAGGTTGACAAAGGTGTTGTTCCCCTGGCTGGAACTAATGGAGAGACCACTACACAAGGTGAGACTGGAATGTCCAGTCAGTGTGTCTGTATTAACCCCCCTCTCTCTCAGTGCAGTGTTAATGTACTGGAGTGTCCAGTCAGTGTGTGTGTATTAACCCCTCTCTCTCTCCCAGGTCTGGACGGGCTGTACGAGCGCTGTGCCCAGTACAAGAAGGACGGCGCCGACTTCGCCAAGTGGCGCTGCGTGCTGAAGATCACACCCACCACCCCCTCCCATCTCGCCATCATCGAGAACGCCAACGTCCTCGCCCGCTACGCCAGCATCTGCCAGATGGTACGAGCCGGGGTCGGGGGTTAAGAGACGCATTCAGTTCCGACATCAATTATATTTCTTTTCCCACTTGAATTGACACATCTGAGAGAGTTGACCCCATCAAATTCATTTTCCTACCACTTTTATCCCGATGTAGTTTTGTAGGACACATCCTGTACTGTCTAATGCTGCACTAAGTATGTGGAAAAGCAGAAAATCACAATGGGCAAAAAGCATCGCTGTTTTCTGAGCTTTAACTTAGGCCCCAAAGTACAGTGACGAGGTTAGACATGTTCCAAGTACCAGCGGGATCCTGACCCTAGCCCTAGCTGGGGTGTAAACGGAGAGTTTCAGCAATGTGTTTCTGAAGCCTTCCGCTTAACAGGTTTAAAAACAAAAGGTTCCTCAAACTAAAAATAGGAACTTCAACAATCAAATCCCAGTGGAACAACCAAAATCCCGGTAGGACTGGTGGGCCCTGTAACCAGTTGGACATACTGGACTAGTTCAGGTTTTTGATTTGGAAGCAGTGCGTGCGCGTGCGTGTCAGTCTGTGAGCGCTGCCCCAGCCCGTGTTAACGCAGTGCCGTCGTGTCTGTGCTGCAGCATGGCATCGTGCCCATCGTGGAGCCCGAGATCCTGCCCGACGGAGACCACGACCTCAAGCGCTGCCAGTACGTCACTGAGAAGGTGAGAGAATCGGGGCGCGGGAGGGGGTGAGAGTCGGGGCGTTGGTGCATTATTGTGCTACCCCTTGAAGTGGTCTTACAGTGAGCTGCAGTTCCCCTGCTGTGCCTGAGCACCATGGGGGTGCTGTTTCTCACTGGAATAACTCCACTGAGCTGCAGTTCCCCTGCTGTGCCTGAGCACCATGGGGGCGCTGTTTCTCACTGGAATAACTCCACTGAGCTGCAGTTCCCTGCTGTGTCCGTTCCTCGGTGAGTTTGTCCGCTTGCTGTTGTGACAAACGTGGCTGCTGTGCCTCCAGGTGCTCGCCGCGGTGTACAAGGCCCTCTCCGATCACCACGTCTACCTGGAGGGCACACTCCTGAAGCCCAACATGGTGACCCCCGGTCATGCCTGCACCCAGAAATACACGCCCCAGGAGATTGCCATGGCAACGGTCACCGCCCTGCGCCGCACCGTGCCCCCCGCTGTGCCAGGTCAGGGGTCGCGGGAGTGTGAGGGGGGTTACATTTCAAGGGTGTGGGCTCCGGCGGTTGTGTGACGCCCCTCTCTCTCTCCCTCTCTGTCCCACGGGTGACGTTCCTGTCCGGTGGGCAGAGCGAGGAGGAGGCCTCCATCAACCTCAACGCCATCAACCAGTGCCCCCTGCACAAGCCCTGGGCCCTGACCTTCTCGTACGGCCGCGCGCTGCAGGCCTCCGCGCTGAAGGCCTGGGCAGGCAAGAAGGAGAACGCCAAGGCCTCCCAGGAGGAGTACATCAAGAGAGCAACAGTACTGACCCACTGTCTCACTGACTGTCTCACTGACTGACCCACTGTCTCACTGACTGACCCACTGACCCACTGACCCACTGACCCACTGTCTCACTGACAGACTAACTGACGTTCTGACACACTGAGTGACCCACTGTCACACTGACTCACTGACTGACCCAGTGACACAGTGACTGACCCACTGTCACACTGACACAATGACATGGAGGAGAGCACCAAGCCCTCACAGGTACTGACACATCGACTGACGCACTGAAACCTGCCACAGAGAAACAGATCAGGACAGCTTCCTGCTTTTTAAGGAAATAAGTGCCCTGGACAGTCGATCAGTGAGTGTTTCCCTGGGGACCAGCAGTGAAGCCGGGTGGAGGGGCAGTCTGCTGCTCGGACACTCTGTACTGAGCTGGTGCTGATATCTGTCTCTCCCTCTCTCTCAGACTAACAGCCAGGCTGCGGTCGGGAAGTATGTTCCCACCGGAGACAAAGGCGCAGCTGCTGGAGAATCCCTGTTCGTTGCCAACCACGCCTACTGAGAACACTCCACCCCTGATGAAGACACGCCCCCTGTCGTGACATCATCATATGGGGGCGGGACTCTCGAGGGGAGACGTGGCGAGACGGACATCGCCTTCAGCCAATCGGGCGCCTGCGTTTGTGTAGTTAACTGTGCTGTCCTGGTAGTTGTAGACCCTTCTGTGTGATGTCACTTCCTGTTCCATGTTGTGCCTTCTCTCCTTTTTGCCTCTAATATTGGGGGGGAAAAAATAAATAAAGGTAACCCACAAATGCTGGATTTTGAGTTTTATGGGGAGATTGTCAAATTGTTTCGCTTCTGGAGCAATAAGTGTCTTTACTAGGACGGGAGAACTTACCCCTGTCTCCTGCGGTCAGTGAGCTTGTTACTGAATCAGGAAGTCCAGCAGTGATGTGGACTCAGGGTCACTCCTGAGACTACACTGTGTGAATGAAGACTGCTGGAGGTTCGAGGGGGCTGTCTCACCCCTGGGCTGCTCAGGGACAGGTCGAGCAGAAGGAAAAGACTCAGTGTTTCGGCTGCAGAGTCTCTTCAGGCCTGAGGGAAGACGAGGAGAGCAGGAGAGTCCTGTGCTGGTGTCCTGAGACTGCTGTAGGGAGGAGGGGGTCAGTCCAGCTGGCTGTCTCTTGATTTCAAGCAGCTGAACTAGAACAGGCTAAACTCAGGCTCATAACTGAGGTCCTTAGGCGGTTTCCAGTAGCGTTAGTGATATTGACAGGCAGCCCTGAGCTTGATAGCTCTATTAACCAGTACTGGACACCACAGGAACACCGGTCAGCTCAGATACTCGACACAGCTGGGGCTGATGCTGACCAGCACACACTTCCACAGGAAGAAGCATTAACAGATAATTCCCCTCCGGTGTGTGTGTGTGTGTGTGTGTGTGTGTGTGTGTGTGTGTGTGTGTGTGTGTGTGTGTGTGTGTGTGTGTGTGACAACAGGACAGACAGGAGTCCTCAAGTGTTTGTGTGTGATAATAGGAGAGACAGGAGTACTCAGGTGTGTGTGTGACAACAGGAGAGACAGGAGTCCTCAGGTGTGTGTGACAACAGGAGAGACAGGAGTCCTCAGGAGTGCATGAAAACAAGAAGGACCATGTTTAAGGTTTTATTTATTCTCTTTGACTATTTCAAGTAGAGAGTCAGAAATGGACTGTAAAGCTGGTGTCACATCACTGCAGGATCCCAATAGAAAACTGAAAAACACTCTGGTCCCTCTCCCACAGTGATCTTAAGTGTGAGGCTCCTCTGTTCATCTCCTCACACACTGGCTGACCCTGACACTTAGACTCATGGGAGAACCAGCTGTGACACTGGGCAGAGAGAACTGAGACCAGACGTGTGAAGTCCAAACCTGCATGAGAATAGAGACGATTACAGCACGTTTTGTTCCAACAAATATTAAATTACACGAAAACCAGCCTGTCATTGAGAGAAGGAGAAGGGGTGAATCAAATTTCAGGATCATTTTTGTTTCTGACGTCTTTCTGCTGTGGGAGGTGAGAAACCCTTCTTTGAGAATGCAGACAGAGAGATCGGTGTGATCATGGCCGTCTGAAGTGAAATGAGAAACAATGGGCTTGGAGAGATCTTTCATCTTCACAGCCCTGACGTGTTCTCTGAAGCGTCTCCGAGTCTCCTTCCTGTTTCAATATTCCATACATTTTAATTATAATAAGTCTTACTTTTAGTTGAGTAAAACAGCCATTTTAGTCATATAGACATTTTAGTCAAGAAGTTTAATTTATTTCCATAATAAAATGTATTTCTAAGAAAATATGTAACAGCTCAAAGTTAATATTCATTTTGTCAAAAGTGTTTTCCCGCGGTACAGCACTGCGTCACGAAGTGAACAAAGTGAAATATTTCAGATGCGGTCGGAGAGGGCGGTACTGAGAGTCCTGAACTTGAAGTTTCTCAGGTTGTTCTGAGAGTTTGGACTAAACACGGCTGGGATTTAAAAAAGTAGCGAATTGTAGCATGTTTTGTTCCAAGGTAGAAAGAGGGAGAAAATAATGAAAGGAAACAAATATACATCCCAAAGTTACACAAATAATCCCTCAGATAATGATGCTCATCCTGCTGAATACATGAACTGCTGAAGCAGTGCAGTAATCTCCCGGTGCAGTCTCTCCTGTTTCAGGTTAGTTTATATATATTAAACACAGCTGAACACAACACCAGGAATGAGTTTAACTTCACTTTTTACTGGAACAGTTATTTAGCAGCTCAGCCATCTACTAACTCGCCTGCTCTAGGGAGCGTCTCACAATCACCACACTAACCAGCGAACAAGGGAGTGTGTTAAAACTACCTCTCATGACACAGTCCCTCTGTGGACAGAGAATCGTCCACATGAAATGTCCAAACGGCAGGACGGAAGACAAGACTGACACGGAGCCCAAGTTTCTGTCCGTGAAGAAAAAAACTCGCTGCTGCCATAAACTTTTGGGCTTCCATATGAAGGAAAACAGAGCTTCACTGGACGATTATCACACTTCATTGGGAATCAAAGACCAGAAAAAAGATTAACGGACACAGCGCGTCCACTTTCCCCTGGGTCAGAGATCACATAGAACTTCCCTCACACTAAGCAAAGCTCCACACAATAAACCCCATAAGAACATAAAATACACAATACTGAACATGCTGATGTGACCCTGTCTAAGAGGAGCCGGGTATTAGACTGGCTGTAGCTGCTCACAAACACACGGCTAGTTACAAACTACAACTCCCATAACCACCCTGAGCCACTTCCTGTCTGGGTCACAGTCCCTGTTCCTCCTGGCTGTGGTGACGTCAGCGGGTCCCTCCCCGTTCTGGCAGCTTCACGGTCACCGGCGCGCGCAGGAGAGACTCACACGGGATTTCATTTTTTAAAGTTTATTTTCTCAAAAATTAGAAAAAAAAACACAGCAGGGTTTCCAGAGATATTTACAAGTCAGGAGTACAGCAGGCTGGTAGCGCGTTATCTCGCCCTCTCTCGTACATGTTATTTTCCCCCGTTTAAATGTGTTATAGTAAATAAAACAATTTAAACACAACATCATCTACAATTACTACTATATTTCTGACCTCACCTCAGTGCCCGTCAGTAAACCCGTCTCCCAGTGTGAGCAGTGGACAGAGAGCTGGGAGAGAGTCAGCCTGTGTTCATGAGTCAGTGACGGGTTTAATCTCCACACTGACAGCAGGCAGCAGCTCAAGGTCTTTATTATAATCCCAGGTACCGAAGACAGGATAGATCTTCTCCCCCTGAATGAAGACCATGTCAGTGAAAGTGTAGACATGAGCTCTGGACTCCACTGTGTAAAAGGAGACCTTCCTCTCCTCAATATCCACACACACCCCCAGCTTCCTGGGCTTCAGACTGAGGGGGAGACGGGTCTCAGGGGCAGTGAGAGCAGAGAAATCAGACTGGTAAGAGTCAGAGTCCAGACACCAGTAACCCTGCTGGGGAGAGAAGCTGAACACCCCTTTCCTCTCTGCAGACTCTCTGGTCACTCCTATTCTCCAGCTGTTGTTCACCTCCACCTCCCAGTAGTGTCTCCCTGAGGTGAAGGCCTCCCTGCTCACGACACAGGGCTCTTCATCAAACCTGTGAGGATTGTCAGAGAGACTCTTCCTCTCTCCCCGTCTCACTCTCTTCCCATCCTCAGACAGGCTGAGCTCACAGTGAGCTGTATCAGGGTCCAGAGTCACAGCAGCTGGGGAATAAAACACAAACATCACAACAGGCTCCTGCCGATCACAGTCCAACTCAACTCCATCAGACTGTGAAATGTCTTTGTCCCCAAACACACCGAGAGAGAAACACCAGTCAATTACTAATGACTGCTCTTCCCTTCCAGAGAAACGACATCTTCTTCACTGTTTCACTAGTGTTACACATGGGAGTGATCCCCAATATCCTCTAAATACAAACATTAAACACTTGTGTTCACAGCGATGAAACTTTATTTTTTTAAACGACATTATTAATAAACACAGGACTGACCGGACTGCAGGAGAAACTACAGCCCGACCACTCGCTTTCAAACACTTCACAACCCACCACAACGACCTGTATACTGTAAGAAACTGGACAGCCTGTCTGTTAAACCGGTTTATTTCAAATCCCAGATCATCAGCTCGTTCATCTTCTCTAAGACCATTTTCCTGACGACGCAGAATAAAAAAGTGCCGAATTCAAAAGACTGAATAATGCTCGTTTGTTACAGAAAATATATATATCATGGAGAAAGCAAAGCCTTACTGAAATATAAGAAAGCCTTCACACTTACTTTGAAAATGCCAAGAAATATCCAGTGTTCAATTTAAAGCAGAAATAACACATCCAGAAAGACGAGAGAAACAGAGGCGCTCATACTGACTTCAGACTGCTCGCGCTCACTGTCCGCCTCTCTGATAGGAGACTCCAGCTGTCAATCAGTGAGCTCTGACCACTGACAGATGGGGGGCGGGTCTTATACATGCCCAGAGCGAATGGGGGTTTTAATCAATTTAATTCAAGAAGCTTTATTCGCATGACTAATGAATACTGACTTAATACTCTCCTCATACTTAATACTTCAGTGTTAACTCTTGATACTTAATACTTTCTTTTTGTCTGCCGGTCAATCTAGTGAAGATCAAAGAGATTCTTCTCAGTTCTGATTTTTTTTACTCCTGGAGAATAGAAAGGTTGAAAAAAGAGCCTGTCCAGTATAAATATATTGGACATGGCCTAGAAAAATAGGTATCTACATGTGCTACATTTTCAAAAATCACTTTTGAAGAAATGAAATGTTTTTTTGGGGGGGTCGATATTTCTTCCTAGTGTGGGTACTGAGTAAGATATATATAAATCTGATGTTTCAGACTCACAAACACACAAACACTCCAGGTGGGAATTAGCTTTGAGGGGCTGGAGGTTAAAGAGGTTCAGCTCCCGAAAATACAATATTAACACAGCCAGAGGAAAGAGGGAAACAGAAGAAGAAAAGGTGATTTTATAATGTTTCTTCCTGATGACCCATCAGCCTGGTTGACATGTGAAGAGAAGCAGCCATTTCTCAGACAAGAGAGAGGCCTACAGGCCCCAGAGGAGCCCCTGTACCAGAGTCCCACTGCTGCCTCTCACAAGAGGCTGTGTGTCTGTGAAGCTGCAGGGGAAGAGTACTGTCATTATACCATCCTTTTAGTCCAACCTTTAACAGTGTTTCTCCTTAGGATTTGAATGGCTTGTTATTATGAGACTGGCTCTGCTCCTGATTCCTCCTGATATTCCACAGTTATTCCCAAATCCAGGGTCACTGGCTCTGCCAAATTCAGCCTGTAGACCCTCAGTCAGGAGTGAGCAGAGACCAGAGCACATGGCCCCTCAGGGAAAATGAGTTTTCTACACTGTCAGTTACCTCCAGGAGAGACTCATACTGGCCATTAGACTAAAACACAGGATGGAGATAGAAATTCCCACCATGATACTTTGATCTTCACAGCCCACAAGTAGGATGTTACAGAAACATGAGATTGAAATACATCTCCTTCTGTTTACAGACCATCTCACACTAAAGAGACCTTCTGGACTCAAGAACTCAATAACCCCAGACACTAGAGCTTAAAACAGTATCTCTATCATCAAGAAGAGACAGACCTACCTGCAGCACTGCACAGCCACTGCCACTCTGAAACACAGAGATACAGACACTGTTAATCACAGTCACACACTGGAACACAGAGATACAGACACTGTTAATCACGGACTCACACTGGACCACAGAGACACAGACACTGTTAATCACAGTCACACTTTGGGCTCCACGTTGAGACAACGATGTCACGACAGTTTACATTATGAATCTCTTAGTACCAAAACTCAGGGGGTCAGAGGTAATGAAATTCACTGGAGACAAGTAATGTTTTCTTGAACTGGTTTCTTTCAAGAGACTAAAAGTTAAAATTACAAGAGAACTTCAGACATACTGTATCAGTATAAAACAAATCAGAAGCTCAGCTTCATTCACACTGAAACCAGTGTGAAACCTCCTCTTTATTGCTCATGTTCTAAGAATTGAAAAAAATACATTAGTAATATAGAAGTATTTTAAAACAGACTTCTATGATGTGTTATTTTTATGATACATTGTTGGTGTTGTCCAGGTCTTTCCTGATCCAACAGAATTGCCCTTTTGGGAGCTCCCTGGCCCCAGTTCCCCAGTTTAAATACCCCTCTGTCCTCCACACACACTGACAGGGAGAGAGCTGGAGCCCAGCAGGAGCTGTGACTTTACACACAGTGGACTTACGCAGGTCAGGGATGGGGCTGCCTTCACCTGTACAGAAGAAAGGAGAGGGTCAGTACTGAGCTGTAGTGTCCTGGGGGACACTGTGTCCAGCACAGGCAATACTGGGGTTATACCCCAGACAGGTGAACAGGGCAAAGGTCATGTAAAGATATAGTTTATAGTGTGACAGTGTGTGGGTTATCCGGCTGTGCTGTTCGCTGGCTTTATGTCAAATATCTCTGAAGGAGATTGAGCACCAGTGTGAAAACAGCTCACAACCAGCAGCCAACTGAGACCCAGCAGTGTGAGCCTGGCCAGTACCTGGAGGGGAGACTCCTGGGAGAGCTGAGGCTGCTGCTGGAAGAGGTGTTAGTGGGGCCAGTAGGGGGCGCTCACCCTGCATGCCCCAGTACAGTGATTGGGACACATATTACTGTTATTATGTAGGATCATGAGGTCAGCAGTGAAATAGTGTTCTTATCATCATTTGTGTAAATATTGTAATAACGGATTTTATCATCTCTGTGTAGGACTCATGATTTGTACCCTTGACATGTAGTCTCCTACAGACTGTGAGATTTTCACAGTAAAAAGGTTTTGATTTAGGTTGTGTGATTTTATAGCTCAGTCAGTCCAGCATAGACATGACTCCACTGGCTGAATGACAACATGATCACTGTGAAAGGAGATGAGGTTTTCCACAGGAATATGATGTGAACCTGCAGTGAATCTCAGTTTACACTGATTCTCATTCTCCTTACTCTTTTATCAGTGCATTTCTCACCAGGAATCAATACTCATTAATATTAGTGCTCTATAGCTGTACTGTGTCTGTATCTTCAACAGGAAATAGACCTACCTGCAGAACTGCACAGCCACTGCCATTCTGAAACACAGAGATACAGACATTGTTAATCCCAGTCATACACTGGACCACAGAGACACAGACACTGAATCACAGTCACACACTGAAACACAGAGATACAGACACTGTTAATCACAGACACACACTGGAACACAGAGACACAGACACTGTTAATCCCAGTCACACACTGGACCACAGAGATACAGACACTGAATCACAGTCACACACTGAAACACAGAGATACAGACACTGTTAATCACAGACACACACTGGAACACAGAGACACAGACACTGTTAATCACAGACACACACTGGAACACAGAGACACAGACACTGTGAATCACAGTCATATACTGGGAATAAGATGTCAGTACAGTCAGTCAGCAGAGTTTCATCACAGTGTACATATGTGATTTAAGGATAGGAGCTCTCTTAACAGCATCTGCAGAGAGAGAGAGAGAGAGAGAGAGAGAGAGTAGATCTTTATTATATTAAAGACCTTTATTGCTTCTTACCTGTTATTATACCAGAGTTTATACTACTAGTATGCAGTCAGTTCATTTCAGGATCCCCAGTCTCCACTGCAGTGTGGATCAGAGTGTCAGTGAGTGTGAGCTGCAGTGGCTATAAGACTGGAGTCTCACTCAATAAGACTGAGCAGCACAAGGCAATAAGACACACAGACACATCACAGGACACCCTGGAGTGTGATCCTTGAGCCACTGACAGAGATAAGAAAGAAACACAGTCTGCAGTCTCCAGCACTGAGGGATATTTCAGATTTAAATAACCATCCATTGATACTGAATTCTGTTCATTGTTCAGTCAGATGAGTGAAAGTGTGGGCTGCTCTCACACAGACTAAGGGTCCTGTACCCACAGTGACCAGTATCACTAACTGAGTGATCTGTACCCACAGTGACCAGTATCACTGACAGAGAAACAGAGATGTCCTTCTCACTGGTCACACTGCCTGATCTGTGGACATCAGCTGGACAGTGAGAGATGACCAGTCACACTCCATGGTGAGCACATGTCCACACCAGGCCTGATCCAACAAGACTGACACACAGACAGTATCAGTCTGACACAGACAGGGGCCCAGCTGGCTGAACACAAGCAGTCAGAGCAGTGTCACACTGCTGAGCATCTATTTTCAAAGAAGGGGACCCTACGCAGGTATGATCATGTGTAAACAGTGAAATCCAAGGTCAAGGTCTTAAAACTAACAAAAGGTCAAAAACCAAAAGGGAAATTTAAACCAAAAAATACTCAAGTCTAAACCCAGAAATCGAGGTGGAAAAAGCAAGCCAAAAATCCCAAAACCTAGAGGGAGTCTTGGGAAGATTTCATCACAGTGAAAGAACCATATAGCTCTCAAGGACTAACCCTCTACTGAGCACTGTGGACACAGAGCAGGGTTCAGGTAGGCTGGAGGGGAGGCCTGGTGATTGGTTAACGAGGTCTGATTAACCTACACCTCCCCAGAGCAGATGAGGTACATGCAATCGGCTTGGGTGCCCTCTGGTGGCAGGATGCTGGTACTGTAACAACCAGCTGTGTTGTTCCAGCACTATAGACACTGTGTGTAACAGCAGGACACAGGCAGGACTCCCACAGTGTCAAGATACAGTCTGTTCACTCAGGACAGGGGGCTGATGGCCTGTTGTCAGTCTGAATGGAGACTCTTCAGACAAGAGTGAAGATAATGTGTCTTTGACACATTAGAAGAGAGCAAAGAAGACTGATATTCATACAAGCAGCATTTCTTACTTTATAGTTTCTGCTGCCAGTTAGTTTCTTTCATCCATGCAAGTGGTCTAAAACTAAAGTTTTCATTAAAATATTAACTTTGAAAATGTGTATTAGGACCAAACTGAGAGGGAGTCATAACTGAGTAAGATCTCCTTATTTACATTGTTGTACAGGAATTTCTCTATTTCTCTGTAGCTTCTATTGCTTTTGTAAATCTTCACAACTGATCAAATACCTGTGTGTATTACTGATGAAAATAAAAGAAGGATACAATACAGTTCATTACAGTAGAGTACAGTAAACTGCAGAACAACAGTGCACTCAAATATAATTCATTAGTGTTTGTATTGGTGGATCTGTGATCTCACAGACACAGAAGATCACTTGCCCAGTTCTGCGAGGATGACAGGAATGGCTGGAAATAATAAGACATGATTTAGACCATCAGAGCTCTGGTGTCTGATGACACTCAAATTGGTTTAAGTTTTCAAGTTCAAATTGGCAGTTAATAGCTCCTTCCATAAATAAACTGTCAATTATAAGAAAAGTGTAAATAAACAAGTTGTTCAACGTGGATCTTGTATCATAATAACATACAATTCAGTTAGAACACTGGTGCAGGATCATTTACAGAGGAGCTCCTGCTGAAATCACTACAGGACACAGCACAGAGAGTCTGACTGATTTACTCACCATTGAGTTTCTCCTCCCCTGTAAGAAACACAGACAGGACACTCAGTGACACAGGATCAGGGCAGTAGAAGCTGAAAAAATACATTTGCCATGTTTTCTATTACAGATATTCTATATCTCACTGAACAAAAGAACATAAGAGACAGAATCCTAGCAGGTCATTCTGCTCATCTAGCCATATGTTTGACAGTAATTGATCCACAGATCTTATTCAACCCTTTCTGCTGTGAACTTCCACAGAACTGACCCCTCTTACCTCAGTTCTCTCTGATAGATGAAAAGGTCTGTCTCTCTGCAGTACATCTGTGACTTCTGTGATAGATTTGCAGGTCTGACACTCTCTACCATTCATCTGTGATTTCCCCTTTAAGGATCTCCACCCCCTGCTGTCAGATGATTTTCTGGACACTCCACTCAAAGTGCTTTACAGGTAATGGGGATCCCCTCCACCACCACCAGTGTGAAGCCCCACCTGGATGATGTGACGGCAGCCATAGTGCGCCAGAGCGCTCACCACACATCAGCTATTACTGGGGAGGAGAGCAGAGTGATGAAGCCAATTAATAGATGGGGATTATTAGGAGGCCATGACTGGTAAGGGAAATTTGGCAAGGAAGGGTTGGGGGGTCTTTGAATGGGCTTGACTACGGTGACAAAGATAGATACTTTGGAATCAGAGGACTGCACTACTCTGTAAGTGAATACTTAAACTACTGCAGTTCTGTGTGGTTGTCAAATCTTATTCTAATATTAAAATTGAAATATTTATTCACCTGTTAGTGCCTTTCTGCATTAATCATACTGTACAGTAGCAATAAACAATCTCACGAAATACAATGATTACACACAACTCTGCACAAACTACTGTACAGTATTTCACAATATTGTGTAACACTAACAGAAATATTTTTATTTCATAGAGTACACAGAATTATTAGAAATTGTGTATAAATAGTAATTAGAAAAAAGTTAATTTTATTTTACATGTTGCTTTTTAAAATATATACTATACACAGAGGCTTTAAGAACATATTGTACTGTAATTTATAGCAATTGTAACAATCCTGGAGCCTGAGCACCTGACCTTCATCGTCCAGCTTGCCCTCTCCTCTCTCTATAAAGAGTCCAGTTTCCTCTCTCTGTCTCTCTGGCCATCACTCTCTCCCTCTTTACCTTCTTCCTTCCTGTCCTATCAGAGTGACCAGCATGCCTGTGTCCTTAACAAGGACAGGAGGCCAGTTCACTGCACTCCCAGTCTCCTGCCTCTCTTGTCCTCCTGCAGAGGGAAACTACAGAGAATCGCTACAACATATTGTAGTTTCAAGACATGTGATCATTAGGCTAAGGAGAAAGAACAGATTAAATGGAGCTGCTTTCACAAGTGTCACCTGTTGATCTGTTTTGAGCAGTGAAGGGCTGATTGTGGCTCACTGGTATAATGCAGTGAGTTTATCTCAGGGTTTGATGTGTATTATAAATGTTTGTATTATAGATGTTTGTATTATAGATGGCTGCATCTGTAGCTCTCCTGGAGGGTAGTTCTCTCTCAAGACTAGAAGATGCTCTGGCTAATGAGCTAAAAGTTTTCGTTTTTTTAGTTCCTACTTGCTGGATTGTAAATTGTCAGTTGTTATCAAGAGGAATGTCCTGAGCTGCTCATACACAGAGGAATTTTAAATCCTTCCTGACACAGACATTCAGACACACATGTCTATATATAATGAGCACATACTGTCCATTCTTCTCCACTGGATCACCAGAAGTACTGATGCTGCTACAGTAACAGCTGCTGTTAGGAAGAGAGTCACCATCCATCCAGAGGGAGCAGGGAAATAGTCTCCTGAAAACAAAATAAATTAAGAATAAATAGGTAAATGTAGTGTCATTCTGTAGCGTTGTCATGGCAGCCAACCTCTCCCCTTCTCTCCTGTCATTCAGTGCTGGTTGCCATGGATATACAATAAAACAGGAGACCTGGATCACCTGGGCAGAGTCTGATTGTGCCTGTGTAGGAGATGTGGGCTTTTAATTTACTGTTGATTACTGTTTGATTGTAAATTGCAAGAGTACTTGACAACTTTTAAGAGCCAATCAACCATTATAATTTATATTCTTCACACCCTGATTCTAAATATACAAAATACAGTTTATTGATAAAACACCAACACACGCATAACAAGCAAAAAAATATATTAGAATATACTGTATCAGTTCCGATCTGCTGCAATACAAAAGGCTAATTGTTCACTCGGGGATAACAAAGCTCAGAGACCAAGACATGTTATTGGTTACCTTCTAGGTTTTATCAGTCTCATATAATTAAATTACAGTATTACATGCACTACAGAAAGCACACTGACAGGTTACATCACAGTGTGGTATGGCAACTGAGGTACTGCTGACCGCAGAGCCCTACAGCGGGTGGTGGACACTGCCCAGTCCATCACTGGGGTTGCTCTCCCATCTATACAGGACATTGATGACAGACTGTGCTTGAGGAAAGCTCTGAGCATCATCAAAGACCCCACACACCCCAGCTACAGACTGTATGACCCTCTACCATCTGGAGCATCCAGGCCTGGACTACCAGATTCAGAGACAGTGTTTACCCCTGAAATATCAAACTATATCAATATAAAACTTCCAGCCTCTCTCACCTACAATCTGAACCCTCACAGTGCCTTCTCTCTCTATCAAAACTCAAACACACATTGAAATCTACCTCTACCTCACATGTAAAGACGTTCACTCCCCATTATTTTCTGTCCTTTATTTCATTCTGTTGATGTATGATTTTGCACATGTCTCTGTCTTTCTTTTCTTGCACCATTGTATTGTACTACTTACTGTCTGAGAGCGAGTAAATAGCATTTCTTTATACCTTAGACCTGTGTATGAGTATGATGACAATAAACTTGAACTTGTTGAACTTCAGTCTTGCAATAATACTCTGTGCTCAGTTTGTCTTCTTGTGTGGGGCTGCAAGGTACACAGATGAGAAGAACTAGGCTCATCCTGGCTATAGCTGCTTCTGAATGTGTTTGATTATTCTGGATGTTGTAAAGAGTCCAACTGTCTTATTTCATTGAGGTGAAAATAACAGTGGGTTTGTGGACACAAGGTCTCTTCTGTTTCAGATAGATGATCACGGGGAGAAGTCTGTACTCTTCTGAGTCACTCTCTTGACTTGGTGAAAAGTTAAGGTCCTGACTCAGACTGCTGGCAGACATGTGGTTATAAAGGTCAGAAGACCAGTTCAGTTGGAGAGATTCAAAGTCAGTGAGTTAAGCAGTGAAAATGAACTGGATTCTTGTTTTTAAGGTGGGAATTGGCTGAGATGCCATTAGGAACCCACCCTGCAGACCCCCAATTAGTGAAACTTGCTTTGGGTGATGAGCAGTAACCTTGGACCTGTGGACAAGACAGACTCACTGGATCCCATGTTTCCTAGATATGACCTTTGTATCACTGGACCAAGACCCTAGACTGTGACTGCCTGCATGTTGTCACTCCTGTGTGTTTACTGCACACACCACACTGCCTGTCCCCACTCTTGTGTGTTTACTGCACACACCACACTGCCTGTCCCCACTCCTGTGTGTTAACTGCACACACTGCACCACCTGTCCCCTCTCCAGTCTGCTCCCCTCCTGCACTCAGGTTCACTTCACCCCCACAGCCCGCTGCTCAGCTCCTCCTTCAGTGACATCACATGTAGTACAAAGTCAGTTAACAAGGTACTTTTATGTTTAAGCTCAGTGCTAAAGGATCTAATAGCTAAAGAGTTAACTTGAATGTATCTTGATTTTTTCTGAATTCATATTTATAAGTTGATTATCAGGCAAAACGTTTACAAAAACATTCTTGTAAAGAGTGTAGAGGCAAGGCTTATTAAAATACAGGAATTAAGTTTTCTGCTCCCTTGCCAGTCCCTCCCTCTCTTTCATCTCAGTGGTGCTTGATACAGAAGAGGTCAGTCCATTTGGTTAACAATTAAGGTTTTTCTAGCCGATAGTGTCCTGATAAGGAACAGCTCCCCAATTCCTGAGATTCTCCAGCAACCTTAATAATGTTCATTTCAGCGCCTAAAAGTCTGGGAGATTCCAAGGGAGTCTGATTCAAAGTTGTTTACAACTTTGAGGTCAGGGGGCTTGGTTACTCATCACCAGCAAATCAGGAACTGGCTGGGCAGGTTAACCCCACGTGGGTCTCTGATGCCCATGAAACTTTCAACCAACGAGCGACCTGCGTGTCCTCCAGGTAAAAACAGGCAACACAGAGAGTTTCTCTAGGCACAGGCAAGGCAAGGTACAGAGGCACAGAAACCAGCTCCTCCAGGAACAGATCCAAGCACAGGACGTTCTCGCAGCGCGTCTCCTGAACATCTCCGACTCAGCCCGGACCACCACGTAACCAGGGTGTCCGAGTGCAGGACTTAACTTTTGTTCTAAGAGTCGAGAACGGAGGTAGCCAGCGCTAACCAAAGGATCCACCCGAGGTTAGCCCAGCAGCAAGCCTCGTGAACCCACCGCGAACGGTCACCTGATCAACAAGTGAACTACGGTTGGAACTGTGGACAGCTGAATCAGTATTCAGAACTAGCGCTTCATCAGGAACAAACCGGTCTTCTTCCTGACCTGCTGGGACCCACAGTCACCTTTCTCCTGTGCACAAACTCTTGCTTGTAAGCCAAAACTAACTAGCCAGTCTTCAGAGAGCATCAGCAGCGCACCACGTCACACGCAGCAACAGAAGCCTGGCACCAAGCCAGAGAGCACCGATTGGACAGCCACAAGCCTGCCACTGTTCTTTGAGCCCGCAGGAGATCTGAATCCCCAGAGATTGGATGAGTATTCAACTTCACTGCATTACTGCTCGAGAATTCAATTGTTATCCCAACCAGTTGATATCAATTTAATTCCTATGAGTGATGTACTTGCTTAAGTATCTAGTGTAGAAGTTTTAACCAATTTCATTTACGAAACGGTCTAAATGAATGATATACTGAATGTATGTCCCTCTTAGTATGTGTAACTCTTCATGATTGAATACATACCTGTTGTATTCTGCTAACCCTCACGATAAGATCTGTTATGTTTATATGCACATTCTATGTATTAATAAATGTATTCTCGTGTATTAGTACCTGTGTGTGTGCGTTGTTTGAGTTATCCCACAAGGTTGGATTCTAATGGCATCAAAAGAAGCATTTTGTGACTTACTGCCACAATTAATAATTGTCCCAGTAAATGCCCAAACCCCTACATTACTGGTGCCTCGTGAGATGATACTACAAGAGTGATTTAACTGTGTGTGTTATAATGGGTTTTGAGTAGAGTAATTTCACAATAAGCTAGTGCAGTTTGTGCTCAGTGTCCCAGGTGTGTTATATCCTGGGTGTGTGTTTTACCTCAGCTGTGTTACAGGTGAGCTCCAGTGTTCATGTTTTATACTCACTGGGTATGTGCAGCTGAGATTCCCAGTCTGCCTTGGGCTGTGTGCTTCTCACCAGGCAGGAGAAGATGTTGGACTCCTGTTTGACTGGGATGTAGCTGCTGACACTGAGGAGCCCCTGACTGTCCGTGTCCACTGTGGGGGGCTGTGATGTCACCTCGTTTCCATCCCTGTCTGTCCAGATCACTGCAGGTTGAGGGAACCAGCCCTCTGATCTGCACAGCAGCTGGGCCTGATCTCCTCCAGGGGAGTGGAGAGACACTGATGGCTGGGAGCCCAGGGCTGTGGGTTCAACACAACAGGAGACGTTTCATAGCTGATAAAAGCACACTGGAGTAAATGTAGCTGTCTTAGTGCTTTGATTTCAGAACACATGCAGCAATGATAAAGACACGTTTCCAATCTACAGTTTAAAGTTGTTTCTTTGACAGGTTTTGAAGTTTTAAATCCAGCTTGTCCATTCAGAATTACCATTATCAACAAATTAACTGAAGTGTTCAAGTATGAAGTGTGTGGCTATGGAAAGTATTCACACACCTGGAATTTTTAAATATTTTATTGTTACAATACAGTGTCATGATGTATTTAGCTGGAAGTTTTTGCCATTGATCGACAGAAAACACTCTATATAAAGTGTCAAAGTGAAAACTAAATTCTATAAATCCTCCTAAATTGATTATAAATCTAAAATGGAAAATAACCAATTGCATAAGTATTCACCACTTTTGAGTCAATATTGAGTAGAGGCACATTTAAGATTAAATCTTCTTCTTGGATAAATTTCTACCAGCTTTGCACATTTGGACACTGCAATTTTTGTCCATTTGTCTTTGCAAAACTGCTCAGACTCCCTCAGGTTGGATGGGAAAAGTTGGTCATCAGCAGTTTTCAACTCCTGCCACGGACTCGTGATTGAATTGAGGTCCAGGTTTGACTGGGCCACTCCAGAACATTTACTTTTCTTTTAAACGACTCCAGTGTGTCTTTGGCTGTACGTTTAGGGTCACTGTCGTACTGAAAGATGAATCTTCTCTCAAGTCTCAGACTGCAGCAGGTTTTACCTCAGGATTTCTCTGGACTCTGCTGCATCCAGTTTTCCTTCTGTGTTCACAAGTCTTCCAATCCCTAAAGCAGTGAAGCATCTTTATAGCATGATACTGCCGCCACCATGCTTCACAGAGGGGACAGTGGTCTCAGGAGTATAATATGTGCACTGTTACGATTGCACCAATCATAAAGCTGAACATTGAGGCCTGAAAGGTCTATTTTTGTCTCATCACACCATAGAATCTTCTTCAACTTGCTCTCAGAGTCTCCCACATGACTTCTGCCAAAGTATAGTCAAGAATCAATGTGTGTTTTTTGTCACTCTCCCATGAAGCCCACATTTGTGAAGCATCCAGTCAATTGTCATGTGCACAGTGTCTCAGATCTCAGCCATTGAAGACTGGAATTCCTTCAGAGCCTCTTGGTGGCCTTTCTGACTAGTGCTCTTCTCTCCTGGATACTAAGCTTTTGAGCACACCCTGTTCTTCAGTTTCAGTGCTGTGCATATTTTCTACATTTATTTATAATGGACTTTGCTTTGGGGGATATGTGCTTATACCTTTCCACCGATGGGAGCTTTTCTATAACCTTATCCCAGACTCACTTTGAGAGTTCCTTTGCCTTCATAGTTTTTGTTGGGAGCTGTACTTATCAACTGTGGGACCTGTAGGTACAGTGCCTTGCGAAAGTATTCGGCCCCCTTGAACTTTTCAACCTTTTGCCACATTTCAGGCTTCAAACATAAAGATATACATTTTTTATTTTATGTGAAGAATCACCAACAAGTGGGACACAATTGTGAAGTGGAACGAAATCTATTGGATTTTTGAAACTTTTTTAACTAATAAAAAAAATGAAAAGTGGGGCGTGCAAAATTATTCGGCCCCCTTGCGTTAATACTTTGTAGAGCCACCTTTTGCTGCGATTACAGCTGCAAGTCGCTTGGGGTATGTCTCTATCAGTTTTGCACATCGAGAGACTGGGCAAGAATTTCATTCTTCCTTGCAAAACAGCTCGAGCTCAGTGAGGTTGGATGGAGAGCGTTTGTGAACAGCAGTTTTCAGCTCTTTCCACAGATTCTCGATTGGATTCAGGTCTGGACTTTGACTTGGCCATTCAAACACCTGGATACGTTTATTTGTGAACCATTCCTTTGTAGATTTTGCTGTATGTTTGGGATCATTGTCTTGTTGGAAGATAAATCTCCGTCCCAGTTTCAGGTCTTTTGCAGACTCCAACAGGTTTTCATCCAGAATGGTCCTGTATTTGGCTGCATCCATCTTCCCCTCAATTTTAACCATCTTCCCTGTCCCTGCTGAAGAAAAGCAGGCCCAAACCATGATGCTGCCACCACCATGTTTGACAGTGGGGATGGTGTGTTGAGGGTGATGAGCTGTGTTGCTTTTACGCCAAACATATCGTTTTGCATTGTGGCCAAAAAGTTCGATTTTGGTTTCTTCTGACCAGAGCACCTTCTTCCACATATTTGGGGTGTCTCCCAGGTGGCTTGTGGCAAACTTTAGACGAGATTTTTTATGGATATCTTTGAGAAATGGCTTTCTTCTTGCCACTCTTCCATAAAGGCCAGATTTGTGCAGTGTAAGACTGATTGTTGTCCTATGGACAGACTCTCCCACCTCAGCTGTAGTTCTCTGCAGTTCATCCAGAGTGATCATGGGCCTCTTGGCTGCATCTCTGATCAGTCTTCTCCTTGTCTGAGCTGAAAGTTTAGAGGGACGGCCAGGTCTTGGGAGATTTGCAGTGGTCTGATACTCCTTCCATTTCAAGATGATCGCTTGCACAGTGCTCCTTGGGATGTTTGAAGCTTGGGAAATCTTTTTGTATCCAAATCCGGCTTTAAACCTCTCCACAACAGTATTACGGACCTGCCTGGTGTGTTCCTTGGTCTTCATGATGCTCTCTGCGCTTTCAACAGAACCTTGAGACTATCACAGAGCAGGTGCATTTATACAGAGACTTGATTACACACAGGTGGATTCTATTTATCACCATCAGTCATTTAGGACAACATTGGATCATTCAGAGATCCTCGCTGAACTTCTGGAGTGAGTTTGCTGCACTGAAAGTAAAGGGGCCGAATAATTTTGCACGCCCCACTTTTCATTTTTTTATTAGTTAAAAAAGTTTCAAAAATCCAATAGATTTCGTTCCACTTCACAATTGTGTCCCACTTGTTGGTGATTCTTCACATAAAATAAAAAATTTATATCTTTATGTTTGAAGCCTGAAATGTGGCAAAAGGTTGAAAAGTTCAAGGGGGCCGAATACTTTCGCAAGGCACTGTATACTGCATTTAGCCTGAACTCATGTGAAACACCCCAAATGCACACAGGTGAATTCTATTCAACAAAACATGTGACTTCTAAAGATGTTTCATTGCACAAGAGCCTATTACAGATACAGCCATTTAAAATGAGCAGGTTATACTGCGTTAAAACGCGGTGGGCTTGTCGCGGTATAATATGGGTTACCGTATAATACCGCATAATACCGCAAGTAAGATAATAGTATCCGGAATTTCTATAAAATAATAATAAAGCTCAACCTCTCATGTACAGCGTTTGAGCTGTCGCCATCAAAGTCTTTACCGAATATATTACTAATAGTATTAATAATGAATGACCTTGGACAAGCTGTAAACTCAAAGTATTACCCTGGTCCACATTCTTTGTAACCATCTTTGTAAACGAAAATAGTTTATTTTTTAATTGACCTTCTTTGTAACTGAAAATACTTTATTTTTTCATTAACAAAAAGTAACACCACAGCATTTCTGTCACGCCCTCTGCAGCCAGAGGGCGCTCCTTCTCTGTCCTGTCCCTAGTTTCCGGTCTGTTGTCCTTCCGGTCCCTCTCTTTCCCTTGGGCTATATATTTCCGGGTCTTGCTCTCTGTCCTGGCTCAGCATTGACGTTCGGATGTCCTGAGACCCGCCTAGCACCAGGGCGCCCCACGTCCGCTCCCTGAGGGCATAGGTTTCTATACGGCATTCCTGAACTCTTTGCACTAATGAGCCCGGGCCTTTTTCCTGTCTCGCCGCTACGCATATGGGTCTTTTTCTGCTCTCCTGCTCCCCATGGTTAGTCCCTTTGGACGTCTGTGACAATTTCGTTGATCCAATCATGCATTTGTTTCCAATCATGCAAAGTAATTCTTGAGAATTTCCGATTCACCATGCCTTTCACACGCTCATAAACGATATTAATTTAGGAACATAAACATGTTATATAAACTGTACTGTATATGGCTGGTCTCAGTACTTTAAAGAAAAAATACACACCGGTATTCCATTTCTCCCTAAACATTTTAAGCATCAGAGTCTTACATGTGGTTATTTCGGAAACGTTTTTACGTGCTCCTTGCTCCCTCTGATCATGTTACTAGATGTTTATACACTATACAGTACTCTGTGAGAAAAGCGATAGTTTTAAGCTTTTCTGTGAATACGTTCGATACCGGAGTAAACAAGTACACTTTTAGAATTTGATTAATAGGGAATATAATATGGAATCGCTTATCTAAAGAAATGAATAACGATATAATTATATTCATGTACTGTGACACAAACAGCAGTATATACTGGACACATACAGTATCTATTGATCTGTGTGGCTGTTTCACCCCCTGTCATGTGACTGTGTTAGAGGCGTGATGGTTAAAGTGCTTGACTCATGAGTGAGAGGTCAGCTGTTCAAATCCAGCTGGCGCTACGAATTTCCTTTTAACAAACATTTCTTTGAAAAAATAAAATAGCAGTATTATGGACAATTAATTGACTTTTTTATATTTCACAACACGTTTGATATAAGTTATTTTTTAATAACAACGAATAGTCACCGTCTTTCTCTCTGAATCGGTCCAGTAGCAGGAACCTCTATCGTGTGGATCCCTTCAGATCTCCCTTCAGATTTAAAGGTTATTAATAATATGTCGCATCTGCCCAGTTTAGCTGATCTTTTGCTGCCTACACATGCTTACACAGCTCCCTAGGTAAACTATCATACTTGACAGAGAAAGCCTTAGAGAACTTAACATTTTTATTATCAACTAATTGTAAATACGACGTTTACATTGGTGTTATTAATTTTTCACTTGAGTGTATGGAGGAGTGTCAGCTGTCAATGAGAGCAGACCACCCCCTCTTAGGCTGGGCAAACGATTTTTTTAATTAAAAAATAGATATAATGATATAAACATTTTCTGCAACGTTTCGGCTGTGAATCCTTCTTCTTTGAGTGGCTGCATCTGTACATGTGTCATTGTAAAAGGGGATACATTCTTATGTAATCACTTATATTCTGCTTTATATTTCAAATTTAGGAAGAACTGTAGAATTTTGTTTTCACTCTGACATTATAGAGTGCTTTGTGTCGATCAATGGCAGAAAATCCCAAATAAATACACAGTGATTCTATATTGTAACAGTTAAGTGGGGGGGAGGGGTGAATACTTATGATGGCCACTGTAAGTTGTAATATGCTTTGTTGTGTTGATTTGTACTAGATTGAGTTCTGTTGTAATGCGTACTGCTTTACTTTATACTGCTGAGTGGTGTAGTGTTGTGCTGTAGCGTGTACAGTAGTGTTGCTCTGTACTTTATTTTGCAGTGGTGAGCTGTTATATCATGTTGTGTCGATGAAAAGTCACAGCAGTAATGGAAGCTGACACTGAGTGTCTTAATGTGAGGACTGAGCTGACATCACAAGTCAGGATCCTCAGTGCCCTCTAATGCAACTGCCTGTGCAGACTGGAGTGTGTAGTGTAGTGTTGTACTGTGTTGTGTAGTATAGTGAGGTTCCAGCTGTCTGAAGTCTATGATTATTAAGGACTCGGTTTAGTGCTGCAATTTAAATTAGTTACAATGTGGTAATAACTGTTCTCACTGCCATTTGATCTGAATTAAACAATCTGTAAAGTTGTCCACCTCACTTTTATCTGGTGCATTATTGTGTAGCTGGACTATTGTGTAAAAATAAGACCTCTATTAAATTTGTAGGTATTAACAGCTTGTACAGTAAAATCATCCTTTCCAAAGGCCCATCCCAGTACCAGGGATTTTCTCTATGGTAGAGAAATATAGACAGTCACAAAATATCTTTTAAAGACTGCATAGTTGAAAGCAATGAAACAGAACATGAATTTTTATTTTATGTTTAATATTATGTCAATTTCGACTTAACTGTGAAATTCTGAGTTCTCCTGACAGAGTACAGCTGAGCTCAGTTTATCAGTACTTTTCTCTAAGACATTATTTAATGTATTATAACTCATCATTAGTATCTAATTTCTCATTTTTACTGTGTGTAATTCTGGGAGAAAGACACTCACCTCTCAGACCCAGTTCAATAACAGTGTCATCCTCCATCAGGTCAGAACCCACCATGCATTTATACTGTCCATGGTCAGAGCGTCTCACATCTCTCAGTTTTAAAGACACATTGCCTCTGTGGAGCTCCTCCAGGAATAGACCACCCCTGTCCCTGCAGGCTGGGTTCTGTCTAACAAGGTTATACCAGCCTGATTCATGCAAACAAACAGGTTTATAGTTATCCTCTCTAAACCACCTGATCTCTAGATCCTCAGCACTGATTTCAGGTGAGAGGTAACAGGGCAGAACAGCGTCTTCACCAGGGAAAACGAACACAGGAACAGCTGGACCTCGAACCTGAAACCACTCTGAAAGAGAAAGAGCACAGCAGACATGAGTCTTCAGCCTCGACACAGACAAACACTCTGAGACAAACTGTAAATCATCAGTGTCAGAATAAAGCAGAGCAACTCAGTGACACACAGTGTTTTCTACAAAGAGCCCATCACTGATTCAGACCCACATGTGACTGAGGAGCACTGAAGATCAGTGAGTCTCATCTCACCATCTGCTCCTCTTCCTCACACCAGTGTTTCCCACACTGGGGTCTGGATCTCTCACCCAGGACCCTCAGATCCTCAGCTTCACTCCCTGATAGAAGAGCTGTGACTGTGTTCACTGAGGGTCTGTTACTCTGCAGTGACAGTAGGGGGTTAAATCAGGCTCTCTATCTGTGTCTCTCTCTGCTTTCTGGTCTTTTATCTACTGAAACAATTCACATACAGAACCCTGTTGATTAATACATCTGATAAACAACAGTCAAGATCCAGTCAGGCTCCTTCTACAAGTGTCATCTACATCTCCCCATGTTTCACAACCACATGTTGTAATGTCCTGTGTGTTTGGGTCACTCCAGGACTCCCTCTGTAAGTGATGAGTACCTGATATAGCCAACATTAACTCCCACACTGAGGCACAGACTGGGAGAGAGTGTGTAGCAGCTCTCAGGTCAGCAGTGTGACTTGGCCATGATTGACACTGTCTCTGAGTCTGTCAGCTCATCCCACAGGTGCTCAGGGGTCTGATGACAGAGTGACTCAGTGGAGGACATTGATCCCAGACTGACACACAACCTCATGAGCAGAAGAAAGGCTGATGACAAGAACAGACTGTTCAGCCCATCAGTGCTCATCACTGTCCTGCACTTTCACAGCACCAGGCTCAGATGTGAAAGTTCAGAGTCTGTGTCTCCACTGTGTGTCATGGTGATGTGTTAATACCTCCCAGTGCTGCTGCTGACACAGTCAGTCTGGTCACATAGGGCTCCAGTGCAGCTGATTGACCTAGTTTAGGGCTCTTGAGATCGAGACTGGGACATCACCTAAAAAATGAAAGAATCTGAATCCAGAAACCCAAGACCTGAGACCAGAAGTCTGGAACCCTGATCCAGTGGTGTCTTCCTGCAGCCGCCTGCCTTCAGTGTCACAGATCCTTCCCTCTGTCTGCTATCATCCAGTCACAGCACCATTCCTTCTCAGCTGTCTTCCCCATATTATAACCTAACTCCTCCTTTTCCTGCTCTTGCCCTCCTGCCTCTACCCCTGACGTTCTGTCTGGTTCAGTCCTGTATATTCTAACATGTTCAATATATTCAGATTTCTCTGTTCATCTGGTGTCCTACCTGTAGAACAGTAAGCAGGCGTCCAACCATATCTTCTCTCTCTCCTGTCCCCTGAAGTCCCACACAGTTTAATGGTAGTCCAGATTTTCCAATTCCCTCAAGACTCATATTCCTTTCCTCCAAAATTCACAGCTCCTCGTTCCAAGGACTCTGGAACTCCTCTCTTTACACTCCCTAGATGCCTTGATGCTCATCCTGCCTCCTGTTCCCCTCTTACTGCAGGGGCACATTAAACAAAGTGCAGACATGAATTTGGTCTGTCTCCTCATTCACTCTACTTGCTTCTTCCAATCCAGAAAAAAACTGTAGCCTCTGTCTGCTCTTTTGAAATGTACTGAAGCACACTGTTCCCGGTGTGTCAAGATCCTGATCATCTGTGATCTCCATTTCAAAAACTGGAGTTCAACTCACTGTGGATAAAACATCACTGAATTCATTGGAATTACTCAGTTCAGAAGAGTTTTGTCTCCTTCCTTCACCAAAAAGCTTGACTGCATTCAATTGAATTTTTTTAGTAATTTGTCCACTAGGTCTGCACAACCCTTGTCTTGCTCTGATCACTCTTGTCTTTGCTGGGTCAACTCAACAATGTGATGAAAATCATTCCCAGAGACAGTATTGTGTAGATCTAATCTAGACAACAGTCAGGCCAGATAAATGTTACAATCTTTATGTTATCAGCTTCAAAAATTTTATTCTTGGAAACTGTACTGAGATTTTCAGTCATCAGTGTGAAATCAGAGTTCTGGTCAGGTTATTGATTAAAAAACCAAGAAAAGTCTCACTGTACCTGATCCTGAGACACAGGACTGGTGGAGAAACAGCAGAGTCACAAAGAGCCACTGTGACTGGTCAGACTCCATCTCTGAAACGAAGAAACACTGTGAAGTAAGAAAGACACACTTATGAGTTACATGTCACATCTGAAATAAAGAAACACTCGAACAGAGATCAAATGTCTCTGAAAGATACAGGCAATAAACCTTAATGAAGCACACTTGACACTACTTCTGGAACTGTATCTGACTGGTAACTTCTGTAACCAACCTGATTTCACTGTCACTCCAGCAAACAGCAGCTTCAGACTTGAATACTAAATCTTCTTCAGCTTATAGATAAACTCTTGAATCAGAAACTGTGCTGTCTCAGTGCTGGTCTGTAATTATTATTATGTGCTGTAAGTTGAAGTCTTTTCTCCTGTCTAATCCTCCATCTTATTCACAGTAACTGCTGTTCACTGCTACAGGGACACAGTTCTCTTCCTTCTTTCACTTCACCTGCACAGACCTGTTCTTTCAGCACAGACTCACCCAGCCTGCAGAGCAACACTCCCACTGAGCTGAGTCTGTGTCTGAGCAGTGAACAAGGGCAGCAGAGCAGGTGGGAACAGGAAGTTTGAATCTTGTCTACCGTTGTATTTCTGTCACTGGTGTTTTATTTAATTTGACCAGAGAATTATTGATCAATTTAGTATAATTAACATTGTATTTAATTTGCAAGTGTAGTTCCAGAGGCAATACAGTGAGCAGGACAGGGACACTCAGAGCTGTGGTCTCAGTGCTTTTCCAGAGACAGTACAGTGAGCAGGACAGGGACACTCAGAGCTGTGGTCTGAGCTCTTTTCTACAGACAGTACAGTGAGCAGGACAGGGACACTCAGAGCTGTGGTCTGAACTCTTTTCCAGAGACAGTACAGTGAGCAGGACAGGGACACTCAGAGCTGTGGTCTGAGCTCTTTTCCAGAGACAGTACAGTGAACAGGACAAAGACACAATGAGCTGTGGTCTGTATGTGGTATGGTTGTCAGAAAATTGGTTCATTATAATGTGTTCATTAACCCATCAGTGCTTTTTGTTCATACTAGTGACAATTTCATCAAATGTAATGATTACACTGCTTAGTCATGCAAGTCATATTGTTACCACATCACTACCAGAACTCTAAATGTTACAGTGCTCTACAGTAATAATACAACTACAGTTTTTTTAATTACAGTATATAGAAATATTAGTAATCATTTATAAATAGTTATTAGGGAACTGATAATTGCATTTTGGATTTTAATTCTGAAAACAGTAGTACAATATTGGTAGCTGTGGATATTATTTCATGTAATTTGTGAATGTATAGTGGACTCTGGACTCACACCTGAAGAAGGCTCCAAGGCCGAAACGTTGTGTTTTCTTTCTTTTTTTCAGCATGGAATAAATCTATTACTTGTTCCTTTGCAGCCTACGCATGCTGACGCAGCTACCCACCTGAACTACTAGAGGTCTATAGACTCACACACACAGACAGGGTACAATCCACAAGCACGGACAGAGCACAATCCAAAAATTCAAACAGGCACACAGGGTTTAATTACGTTCACACAGTACTATTACACATACACACAGGGCACAATCAGACAAACACACACAGACAGCACAATTGCAAACACATGCACACAGTGAATAAGTGCAGAGAAAGCACAATCACACACAGAGGGCTCAATCACAGAA
Source organism: Lepisosteus oculatus (assembly GCF_040954835.1). Lineage (NCBI taxonomy): Eukaryota > Metazoa > Chordata > Actinopteri > Semionotiformes > Lepisosteidae > Lepisosteus > Lepisosteus oculatus. The sequence goes on from NC_090699.1 coordinate 4,546,088, forward strand.
ACATACACACACATACTGTAGCACAATCACACAGACACATGCACACACAAGGTACTGTCACATACACTGAATACTATTACAAATGCACACAAAGAGGCCACAGTCTCTCATACAGGGCACAATCACAGAAACACACACAGGACACAATCACCCAATCTCACACACAGGGCACACAGGGTACACCGTCACACACAGAGTACTATAACACAAGCACGCTCACAGGACACAATCACACAATTGGTACTATCTCACACTTAGAGGGCCCCAGTTATATAAATAGCTGCTGCTTTCCTTCCTGAGGCAGTTGGTGATTCAGAGGCCCAAACCCCCCAAAACCCCAATTGCTCCAGTGTGCATGTTGGGGTTGGAGGGGGATCCCCAATGTCTGTGCCCTGTGACCCAGATATAGAGCAAAGGAGGAGGCTCCTGATGAGAATCAGTCTGACCTAATCTTGATATTTCTTCCTGGGCACCTCTGATTATTGCAGGACCAACTCATGAGCCCCTGCCTGGCACCCCGACCACCCCAATGATAGAAAAGCCCAGAAGCTTATCAAATCTTGAGAGGAGGCAGAGGAGAAGGCACCTACGGGCCCAGAGGTCAGGGGTTGGGAGGTCAGACTACATCCAGGGACACCTGGTTACTAACTGTCTCAGTATCCTGTATCACTCGTCTAACTCCCTTACTGGACAAGGTCCTGTAGCTGACAGTTATAGTACTGGTACAGTCGAGTTTACAGCTCAACATCCTGCTCACAGCTGGCTAGCGGCAGAGCTTGACTGGATTTCATGACCTCTGGACAGCAATGTTGAGCTGAACTTCAGACACTGGCATCTAGCCTTATTATAGAGCAGTGTCCAGGCTCGGTAGCGTAGCAAATAGTCATCAGTATCACAATCTGAGACTTGTGAGCTCGATACTCATGCAGGTATCCAGGTATCCAGGCATGACCCTACCATCATAATGGATGGGCTACTCTGGCACTGGAATGTCTGCTCAGGCCCACTCAGACCTTACAAAGCCTGGTTTTATGGTCTTAGGGTCAAGAGGTCAATGTTACTGGATCATACGGCTCAGTAACCAATCAGGAACCTGCAGAGTGTGGTAACCCCACGTCGGTCTCGAATGCCCACGAATCTTTCAACCAATAAATGACCGTAGTTCCTCCAGATAAAAGATGAAGGAGGCTGCACAAGGCTCAGAGCTGTGCTCCTCCTTGTGTCTCAGACTCAGCTTGGACAATCGTGTGACTGCCGGGGTTGTCTGAGTGCCAGGACGTAGCTCTTGCTCTAAGAGTCAAGGTAGGAAGACGCCTGTGTGACAGAAGGACCCGCCCGAGCTCAGCCCTGCAGCGAGCCTCGTGAACCAGCGGTAACCGGCCATGAGCGCTCGCCTGATCAACGAGAGGACTACTGTCTGCTCGGACCTGTCGACAGCTGAATCTCAGTATTCAGGACCAGCGCTGCGTCGGGAACGGACCGGTCTTCTCCAGTCTGAAGAGTGGGACTTGCTTGTGTAGCGGAGCTACATCACCGCCCTCCCTGTGCGTAGCAGGGACCTCAGCCGTCTGGGCTGGGGGAGGTCTCCTTTAGCTCACTCAGCTGGTTCCCTGTTGCGTTACGCCGGAGACCCGGGTTCGAGCCCATGTGTTGCGGGGTGGAGCGGCGAGGGCACGAGCCCGTGTGGAACTGCGACGGTCACACTCGGACCCTCCGTCGCTTTTCTGTGCACAGACTCTGCTAGTTGAGCCAGGACTCACGAGCCGGTCCTCAGAGAGGCACTGCCAGCGCGCCGCAGCAGGAATCTCTCCCTCCTCCGCCCACACCTCCAGCTGCTCCAGGACTGGGTGGGCACGGAGCCGGAGGACGCCGACTGGACGCTGCGACAGAGCCTGCCGCTGTTCCTCTGCTGTCCGCGGGAGATCTGAATCCACATCCATCGGATGAGTCTTCAACATTCGACACTGCAGCTCGAGAATTCAGCTGCTACCTGCACACCAGCTGATGTCAATTTAATTCATATGAGTGATGTACTTGAATTGAGTATCTGATGTAGAAGCTCATTAACAAAATTGTATACTGAATGTACCTCTCGATATTTGGAGCACTTTGTGATTGAATATATACCTGTTGTACTCTGCTAACCCTCACTATATGCACAGTTTTATGTTGTAATAAATGTATCTTGTGTACTAGAATCCGTGTGTGTGTGTGTGTGTGTGTGTGTTGCTTTTTTCTAATAGTCATCAAAGAATCTTCTTGTGATTTACTGCGACAATTAATACAATTAATTTACTGCTAAAATTAATAACTGTCCCAGTAAATGCACAAAACCCCTACATTTACTGTAGGGGATGTTTCAGTGTGAGGATGGTGCAGATTGAAATGAAAGTCGATGGCACAGAGTAGTCAGTGTGAGAGGAGCACTGCAGGTTCTGTACACGAGCTGAGAGAAAGAAACAGCTCCCCTTGCTCTTCAATGTGTTGTGCAGTGTGCTTGCTGCTTAAACCACAGTGCTGTGCATGCTGATCTGTGAACTTTTGCGATCTATCAGGTTGGTTGTGTATTTGATATGTGGTGCTCTGTGGTAGAACTGTGGTTTTGTACTTAAAAGCTTTCCTGAGTAACAGCGATGGCTGCTAAAATGTCTGAATTAGAGTCTGTTGTAAGTACTCTCTCTAGCATTGACAATCCTGACTACTGGGACAGTACTGAGAAGCTAAACTTTGACGAAATTGAGAAAATTCAGGCAGAACTTTTAGCTGAGGCAACGAACCAGCTTAATAAGGAAGGGTCTGTGAACACAGTTCAGGTCCTGTCTTGTTTCACTCCAAACCCCACTAGACAACTTGAATAGTCTTGTCCAAATTATCGAGGTTTCAAACGCTTCAGGGTGAACTGGAGAGGTATCAAACTGAGCTGGAGTTGAATTATTGGACCTAATCAAGGAAAAGAGAAAAGACAATGAAAAATGTGAAAACCAACGCAAAGAAGTTTGAACTTATCTGTTGAGACAACTGTCACTGAGAAGGCTAGGAGAGAACTGGAGGCAAACCTGGCTGAAAAGGAAAGGGAACTGGAGAGCTTAAACGAACGCAGCCATAAAACGTGCAAGGACTCGTTACACATCAGTGAGGATGAAGATGCTCAGACAGGAACTGGATTCTGCCCTGCAGGAAGCCAAACAGTTGAAACAGAGCAGGCGTTCCTCACCGCGGAGCAGTCCGGAGCGCTCGGTGAGCCGGGAGCGAAGGGGTCCGCCTGAGAGAGAGTTCTCCTGGCCAGGGTCATCATGGGGTAGATCGCCGAGCCCTGAACGCTAGGGAGATTCAATTAGGGCACAGACCTCCTGACCACGATCTCCACCATCCCTGTGTCAGCGGAGAAGCTAGGAAAATGAACCTCCATTCGCTGAGACAGCTGGTGAAGGATATAGAGAGATTGGACCTGACAGTGTCAGAGAGTAATGTTGAGAGTTACATCGCTGAGCTCAGGTACTCACTGCGGTTTGTGCCAGGTGCCACAGAACAAGAGAAGGTGCTGCTGGGGAGAAAAACAACCAGCAGAGCCGTACGTGAGTGGATGGCCAGGCAGGGAAAGAGGTCTGTAATGACTTTGAGGAGCTGTGCCGAGCCCTGATCCAAGAGTACAGTGTGTTTATCAACCAGACATCTGCTGTAGCTGGCGCCCATCACGTTAACCATGAGAGAGCTGAGTCCCCTCGCGAATATTACAAGAGACTTAGACGCACTTGTTTTGAGGGGCGGAATTATGAGGGATGTGAAGAGAATGTAAATTTCAAGGGCTTATTCCTTGCCAATCTCCACCAGTATTTTAAATCAATCCTGAAAGACACAGGCGGCCAATGTAATGACACAGGTGAAATGTCCTCAGATTTTCTCTTTTGGGTTTAAACTCTTGCTGCTGCAGGTGACTCATATCTTTCCTTGGCATTTGGGCTGTCGCCAGAAAACTCCCAGTCACTGCTGAGGGACAGTCTTTTCCAATTACAGAATTACAATTGTATACTGTTGAGACTTTTAATAATTTTAAACTGTGTATTACAGCATGTTAAACATTAATCTGATTGAAAAGTAAGTATATTTTAGAAAAGCAAGATTTCTCAGTTGGACAAAAGTACACAACCTTCCACCTTCTTCATAAATATTTTAATTATGCATAAATATTTGGTCCATCAAAGTCTTTAACTTGCTAATTTACAGTGGGTTGTGGTTTTAATGTGCTTGTTCCAACATTATAAAGCTTATAAGGAACAAGTAATAGGTTAATTCCATGCTGAAAAGAGAAGAAAGAAAACACAACATTTCGGCCATGGAGCAACTGACCCTCCAGGACAAACCCTGACCTGAGAGGAGGGTCAGACTGAGCAACAGAACCACTTCCCTCCAGGACAAACCCTGATCTGACAGGAGGGTCAGACTGAGCAACAGAACCACTTCCCTCCAGGACAAACCCTGATCTGACAGGAGGGTCAGACTGAGCAACAGAACCACTTCCCTCCAGGACAAACCCTGATCTGATGGGGAGAAGAGTTGGTTCAACACAGACAGAAGAGCTCACAGCAGTTAAACACATCTTCATCTGTTTATTAAGAGATGTGCAGTTTTTAATAGGAAATGTGGTTCTGTTCAGTTTTCAACTGATAGAAGTACCAGTGATGTTAAGGAGAAAAATATTTGCAGAGTCTATAATATTTAGGCCAACTCACGTGTTCAACAAAAATATATTGCCTTTTCAAAGACCATAACAAGCCACACAGAAAACTGCACATTTTGGTTACAGAAATAAAAATAATTTAGCTGACCTGTAGACTGAGTTCACCTGTAGCCTCATCTGTCTTGTTTGTGATTAACTGTCCAGGTTCACTTTAAAGCTGCACCTCTAAGTGCAGTTTTAAATCTGCAGTATTGCTGTGATTTACACTGACTTTCTTTGGACACAACCTGCAGACATGATGTTGCTTGTGGATCCTTGTAACTTGAGCTTTCATCAAGGCCCTAAAGCCAGCGTTGGAGATACAGAAGGTTTTCTAAGCTCCTCTTAGTTTTAGTCAGTGTTAAATTACCTGAGAATAACAGACTACTTGCACAGGTTGTGAATGGTTTAAAAAAAAACTTTATTAATGGGGGTGATTATGGTAGGAAAAAATGTCCATGTATGGTGGACTGCTTTTTAAATCATGTATGTGAAGACACTGTAATCATTTTACTTTGATTCAGTCTTTAAAATTTAAAATGATTATTGTACTGTATAACATTGATTCATGTATAACCACATTACTTCATATGTAAAAGCATTATTTAGGCAAGAAACCAGCAAAAACCAGAGTTCACAGGTTTATTTACTGGGTGATCAGAATCTTGACAGGAGTCTCAGAGCAACGTCCTGCACAGCTTCTCTCCTGGACGTGTCCTGTGAGCCTATGAGTTCTCCTCCTTCTCCTTTCCTGAACACACAGGAGATACAGCACCTCAACACCATCAAAGGCAGAGCATTAACATGACCAGTGGGAGATCCTGTGCAGTAAATACAGTTGTCAGCTGATTGCTAACTACAGAAATGTCATTGACAGACACAGAAAAACATCATACATTTGACAAAAAAACGGAAAAACTATGTTTTAACTGCGCATCTCTAAATGTAACACTATAGAACCAATAACTGAGCTGAGACTTTACTGTATAGACTGCTTCACGAGATACAGATTCACTAGATTCACTGTTCCTTCAGATTCAGTTCCTTCAGCCTGTCAGTGTGGGACACTCCCTTCAGACTAAAGAGACTCGGTTCCTGCAGCCTGCCAGTGTGGGACACTCCCTTCAGACTAAAGAGACTCAGTTCCTTCAGCCTGTAAGTGTGGGACACTCCCTTCAGACTAAAGAGACTCAGTTCCTCCAGCCTGTCCATGTGGGACGCTCCCTTCAGACTAAAGAGACTCAGTTCCTTCAGCCTGTCAGTGTGGGACACACAGTCTGTATCTATTAGTCAGTCACTTTCTAGTCACCAACATTTAATTTAGTCTAGCGGACTAAATTTTAATAATTATTATAATTAAATTATAATAAGTATTTTAGTTGAGACCTGTCTAATATGGAACAGACCTTTTACAACATTCTTTTTACAACATTGTAGTCATAGAGACATTTTTAGTCAAGCAGTTGAATTTAATTGTATAATAAAATGTATTTCTAAGAGAATAATTGAACAGCTCGAAGTTCGATATTCATTTTGTCAACAGTGTTTTCCCGCGGTACAGCACTGCGTCACAAAGTGAACAAAGTGAAATATTTTCATGTGGTCGGAGATGCAGTATTAGGAGCTTTTCAGTTTGTTCTGAGAGTTTGGACACGGCTAGGATTAAAACAAAAGTGGCAAACAAGTAAAGGAATGAGTTTAACTTCACTTCTTACTTGAACAGCAGGTCTGTCGCCATCTTCTAACCCGCTTGCTCTAGGGAGCGTCTCACAATTACCACACTAACCAGCGCACAAGGGAGTGTGTTAAAACTAACTCTCACGACATAGTCCCTCTGCGGACAGAGAATCGTCCATATGAAATGTCCAAACGGCAGGACGGAAGACAAGACCGACACGGAGCCCAAGTTTCTGTTTCTGAAGAAAAAAAAAACTGCCCCTGGCTTTTCATATGAAGGAAAGCAGAGCTTTCACTGGCCCATTACCAAACTTTATTGGGAAATAAAATAAAGAAAAGACTAGAAAACGATCAGAGATCAAATAAAACGTCTCTCACAAACCACCACAGTAAAAATAAACCCCAAACGAACATAAAATACCGAATATAGTCATGTATCCCTGTATTAAAGGGAACCGGGTATTAGACTGGTTATAGCTGGTAACAGAAGCAGCGCTGGTTACAAACTACAACTCCCATAACCACCCTGAGCCACTTCCTGTCTGCGTCACAGTCCTTATTCCTCCTGGCTGTGGTGACGTCATCGGGTCCCTCCCCGTTCTGGCAGCTTCACAGTCACCGGCGCGTGCAGGAGAGACTCACACGGGATTTCATTTTTAAAAGTTTATTTTCTCAAAATTAGAAAAAAAACACAACAGGGTTTCCAGAGATATTTCTCGCCCTCTCTGGTACATATTATTTTTCCCCGTATAAGTTTACACACGACACAACATCGTCATCATCTAAAAATCCTTTTAAATTGATGACATCATCTCACTACCCGTCAGTAAACCCGTCTCCCAGTGTGAGCAGTGGACAGAGAGCTGGGAGAGAGTCAGCCCGTGTTCATGAGTCAGTGACGGGTTTAATCTCCACACTGACAGCAGGCAGCAGCTCAAGGGCTTTATTCTGATCCACAGTATAGAAAACAGGATAGATCTTCTCCCCCTGAGGGAAGACCATGTCAGTGAAAGTGTAGACATGAGCTCTGGACTCCACTGTGTAAAAGGAGACCTTCCTCTCCTCAATATCCACACACACCCCCAGCTTCTTGGGCCGCAGACTGAGGGGGAGAGGGGTCGCAGGGTCAGTGAGAGCAGAGAAATCAGGGTAGTACTCCAGACACCAGTAACCCTGCTGGGGAGAGAAGCTGAACCTTCCTTTCCTCTCTGCAGAATCTCTGGTCACTCCTATTCTCCAGTATGGATTCACCTCCACCTCCCAGTAGTGTCTCCCTGAGGTGAAGGCCTCCCTGCTCACGACACATTCCCAGTAATCAAACCTGTGAGGATTGTCAAAGAGACTCTTCCACTGTCTCCGTCTCACTCTCTTCCCATCCTCAGACAGGCTGAGCCCACAGTGAGCTGTATCAGGGTCCAGAGTCACAGCAGCTGGGGAATAAAACACAAACATCACAACAGGCTCCTGCCGATCACAGTCCAACTCAACTCCATCAGACTGTGAAATGTCTTTGTCCCCAAACACACCGAGAGAGAAACACCAGTCAATTACTAATGACTGCTCTTCCCTTCCAGAGAAACGACATCTTCTTCACTGTTTCACTAGTGTTACACATGGGAGTGATCCCAATATCCTCTAAATCCAAACATTAAACACTTGTTTTCACAGGGATGAAACTTTATTTTTTTTAAACGACATTATTAATAAACACAGGACCGACCGGACTGCCGGAGAAACTACAGCCCGACCACTCGCTTTCAAACACTTCACAACCCAACACAGCGACCTGTATACTGTAAGAAACTGGACAGCCTGTCTGTTAAACCGGTTTATTTCAAATCCCAGTTCAGCAGCTCGTTCATCTTCTCTGAGACCATTTTCCTGATGATGCAGAATAAAAAAGTGCTGAATTCAAAGACTGTATAGTGCTCGTTTGTTACAGAAAAAATATATATCATGGAGAAAGCAAAACCTTGCTGAAATACAATAAAGCCTTCCCACTTACTTTGAAAATGTGAAGAAATATCCAAAGTGTTCAATTGAAAGCAGAAATAACACATCCAGAAACCCGGAGAGAAAGACGAGAGAAAAAGAGGCGCTCATACTGACTTCAGACTGCTCGCGCTCACTGTCCGCCTCTCTGATAGGAGACACCAGCTGTCAATCAGTGAGCTCTGACCACTGAGAGATGGGGGGCGGGGCTTATACATGTTCAGAGCAAATGGGGGTTTTAATCGATTCAATTCAAGAAGCTTTATTCGCATGACCAATGGATACTGACTTAATAATCTCCTAATACTAAGTAGTTAAGTATGAACTCTTAATAATAAATACTATCCTTATTTTGCCTGCTGGTCAATCTAGTAAAGATCAAAGATTCTTCTCAGTTCTTTTTTTTTACTCCTGGAAAATAGAAAGGCTGTAAAAAAGAGCCTATCCGGTATAAAATATATATATATAAAATATATAAATATAAATAGATTGGACATGGCCTAGAAAAATAGGTATCTACATGCTACATTTTGAAAAATCACTTTTGAAGAAATGATATGTGTTTTTTTGGGGGGTGGATAATTCTTCCAAGTGTGTTTACTGAGTAAGATATATATACATCTGATGCTTCAGACTTGATGTCCAGGTGGTTCCTTGAATTCAGACCCTGAACCAGGCCTGGACTCTCTATCCTGTCAAAGATATTGCAAGATGTTCAGGACACAAACACTCCAGGAGAAAATGACCTTTGAGGAGCTGGGGGTTAAAGAGGTTCAGCTCCTCAAAATACAATATTAACACAGCCAGAGGAAAGAGGGAAACAGAAGAAGAAAATGTAATTTTATAATGTTTCTTCCTGCTGGCCCATCAGCCTGGTTGACATGTGAAGAGAACCAGCCATTTCTCAGACAAGAGAGAGGCCTACAGGCCCCAGAGGAGCCCCTGTACCAGAGTCCCACTGCTGCCTCTCACAAGAGGCTGTGTGTCTGTGAAACTGCAGGGGAAGAGTACTCTGATTATACCATCAGAGTATAATTCCAGTTTTATTCCAGCCTTTAACAGTGTTTCTCTTTAGGATTTGAATAGCTTGTTATTATGAGACTGGCCCTGCTCCTGAATTCTCCTGATATTCCACAGTTATTCACAAATCCAGGTTCACTGGCTCTGCCACATTCCGCCTGTAGACCCTCAGTCAGGAGGAGCAGAGACCAGAGCACATGGCCTTCAGGGAAAATGAGTTTTCTACACTGTCAGTCCCTCCAGGAGAGACTCATACTGGCCATTAGACTGAAACACAGGATGGAGATAGAAATTCCCACCATGAAACTTTGATCTTCACAGCCCACATGTAGGATGTTACAGAAACATGAGATTGAAATACATCTCCTTCTGTTTACAGACCATCTCACACTAATGAGACCTTCTGGACTCAAGAACTCAATAACCCTAGACACTAGGGCTTAAAACAGCATCTCTATCATCAAGAAGATACAGACCTACCTGCAGCACTGCACAGCCACTGCCATTCTGAAACACAGAGATACAGACACTGTTAATCACAGACACACACTGGAACACAGTGATACAGACACTGTTAATCACAGTCACACACTGGAACACAGAGATACAGACACTGTTAATCACAGTTACACACTGGAGCACAGAGACACAGACACTGTTAATCACAATCACACACTGGACCACAGAGATACAGACACTGTTAATCACAGTCACACACTGGAGCACAGAGACACAGACACTGTTAATCACAGTCACACACTGGAACACAGAGATACAGACACTGTTAATCCCAGTCACCCACTGGCACACAGAGACACAGACACTGTAAATCACAGTCAAACACTGGAACACAGAGATACAGACACTGTTAATCACAGTCACACACTGGAACACACAGATACAGACACTGTTAATCACAGACTCACACTGGAAAACAGAGATACAGACACTGTTAATCACAGTCACACACTGGGCTCCATAATCGAGACAGAGGTGTCACGACAGTTTTCATTATGAATCTCATAGTACCAAAATTCAGGGGGTCAGAGGTAATGAAATTCACTAGAGACCAGTAATGCTCTCTTGAACTGGTTTCTTTCAAGAGACTAAAAGTTAAAATTACAAGAGAACTTCAGACATACTGTATTAGTATAAAAAAAAATCAGAAGCTCAGCTTCATTCACACTGAAACCAATGTGAAACCTCCTCTTTATTGATCATGTTCTAAGAATTGAAAAAATACATTAGTAATAGAACTATATAAGAATGGACTTCTGTTATGTATTATTTTTTTGGTTTATTGTTAGTGTTGCCCAGGTCTTCCTGATCCAACAGAATTGCCCTTTAGGGAGCTCCTGCCCCCCAGTTCCCCAGTTTAAATACCCCTCTGTCCTCCACACACACTGACAGGGAGAGAGCTGGAGCCCAGCAGGAGCTGTGACTTTACACACAGTGGACTTACGCAGGTCAGGGATGGGGCTGCCTTCACCTGTACAGAAGAAAGGACAGGGTCAGTACTGAGCTGTAGTGTCCTGGGGGACACTGTGTCCAGCACAGACAATACTGGGGTTATACCCCAGACAGGTGAGCAGGGCAAAGGTCATGTAAAGATATAGTTTATAGTGTGACAGCGTGTGGGTTATCAGGCTGTGTTGTTTGCTAGATTTATGTCTAATATCTCTGAAGAAGATCGAGCACCAGTGTGAAAACAGCTCACAGCCAGCAGCCCACTGAGACCCAGCAGTGTGAGCCTGGCCAGTACCTGGAGGGGAGAATCCTGGGAGAGCTGAGGCTGCTGCTGGAAGAGGTGTTAGTGGGGCTGGTAGGGGGGGCTCACCCTGCAAGCCCCAGTACAGTGATTGGGACACATATTATTGTTATTATGTAGGATCATGAGGTCAGCAGTGAAATAATGTTCTTACCAGCAGTTGTGTAAATATTGTAATAACAGATTTTGTAATCTCTGTTTATTAACATGCTCCACTGTGTAGGACTCATGATTCGTACCCATGATATGTAGTCTCCTACAGACTGTGAGCTTTTCATAGTAAAATGGTTTTGATTAAGGTTGGGTGATTTTATAGCTCAGTCAGTCCAGCACAGACATGGTTCCACTGGCTGAATGACAACATGATCACTGTGGAAGGAGATGAGGTTTTCCACAGGAACACAATGTGAACCTGCAGTCAATCTCAGTTTACACTGATTCTCATTCTCCTTACTCTTTTATCAGTGTATTTCTCACCAGGAATCAATACTCATTAATATTAGTGCTCAATAGCAGTACTGTGTCTGTATCTTCAACAGGAAACAGACCTACCTGCAGAACTGCACAGCCACTGCCATTCTGAAACACAGAGATACAAACACTGTAAATCACAATCACACACTGGAGCACAGAGATACAGACACTGTTAATCACAGTCACACACTGGAACACAGAGACACAGCCACTGTTAATCACAGTCACACACTGGTAGTAAGATGTCAGTACAGTCAGGGCTGTTTCACACAGTGTACATACGTGATTTAGGAATAGGAGCTCGCTTCACAGCATCTGCAGAGAGAGAGAGTAGATCTTTATTGTATTAAAAACCATTATTGCTTCTTACCTGTTATTATAGCAGAGTTTATCCTACAGTCTGCAGTCAGTCCATTTCAGGATCCCCAGTCTCCACTGCAGTGTGGATCAGAGTGTCAAGACTGAGCAGCACAAGGCAATAAGACACACAGACACATCACAGGACACCCTGGAGTCTGGTGCTTGAGCCATTGAGAGAGATATGAAATACAGTCTGCTTTCCACAGCAGTGAATGTTGTTTCATATTTAAAGAAACATCATTGTTACAGAATTCTTTTCATTGTTCAGTCAGATGATCAACAGTATAGCTGCTTTCACGGTGATCAGTATCATATTCATATCATATCATATTCTGTTCAGTAAAATATAATTAGTGTTTGTATTTGTGGATCTTTGATCATACACTCACAGAAGATCACTTACTCTGTTCTGTAAGGATGACAGGGATGGCTTTAAGACTGAGCATTAGTGATGGTAATTTTGGGCCTGGAAATGTACTCGAGCTGTGCAACACAAGCTGTGCCACAGTAACACACAAACGCCCTGCTGGTGTGGAAACTGATAGGGGGCTGACACACCATGTATATACACACCCACCTGACAGGTCAGTCTGAACATTTGATATAACTGTAAAAAATGTATGAACTGTCAGGGTGTCTGTGGGGGTCAGTGTTAAAGAGGGATCTTTGAACTTCAATTTCTTTACAATTGTGACTCCTGATGTCTGTTTCCTGTTGCTATTGTTCCTCACAGCAGCTCAGGGGCAGCGTATGATCTCATTGACAATAATGAAGAACAGACACAGGTAGAACATCCATCTGCCCATTTCTATCCACTGTGTCCAGTACAGGGAAGTGGAGAGTAAAGAGCCTGACCAGGCAAACAGCGGGCACAAGACAGGGTACCCCTGACATGACCCCAGTCCATCGCAGGGCAGACAGAAACAGACACACTCACAACAGGGCCAGTTTTCCCTGAAGCCAGTTCACCCAGTATACCAGCATGACTTTGGACTGTGGAAGGAAACCCACTCAATCATGGGAAGAACATACAAACTCCACTGGGATAGCACAAGAGGTCCAGAATTGAACCCAGGGACCCAAAGGTGCAAGACAGCAATACTGACCACTGTGCCGTCCTATTGCTCACACGAGGGACATGTTGACATGAAACCTGACAGCTCAGTGATGTGGAGCTCCTGTGTTCACATCACTGGCCCTCAGCTGTACTGTGTCTGTGTGTTAATAGAGCTCACTTCTCTGACAGAGTGAGCAGCACTGGAGTCCCTTGCAATCATCACATCACTGCTTTAACACAGGGTCAGGGTGTTAATCCATTACAGTCTGAGTGTGTTAGAGGGCAAGAGACACCTGTGGGAGTTACTGTAGGAAGTACAAGTTCAGTTCAGTTGAATTAATCTCAGTACAGGACAGTCCAGTACTCTACTCTTCAGTACTGTGGGGGTCACTGTCGTTCACACACTCTGAGGTTCTCACCCATTTCTGCTTGAACAACAGGAATTCCTGTAAATAATAATATATCGATTAGACAATCCAGCACACTGATATAAAACAAAAATAATTACAGTACATTGATATAATCTTTTAACAAGATCATCTTGTAATTGCAGTTTGACAAAAGTGTCTAATTACTTTCAGTCCATTTTTAGATGAAATTAAGTAATGCTGAGAAAACATACATTTTCCATAATGTGAGCAAAGTACAAAGAAACAAACAGGAAATTGTTTAATGTGACCACACTTCAGAATACCTCCAGAGAACACATTGATCTACTCACCATTTACTGCATTGATATAATATATTTCAGATTCCCACAGTGTCTCCTCTTCTGTAAGAAACAGACAGTATCACTGACACAGACTTCTGCACTGACACTCTCCTGGGGTCTACAGTTCTAAATATGATGTACACTCACCCCTGATATCGAGAGGAGGTATCCTGTGTTGCTCAAACACTGTCATATAGTGGGATTTTAAACCCATTCTAGCACAGATATTCAGACACACAAATACAGAATATTTAATGAGCACATACTGTCCATTCTTCTCCACTGGATCACCAGAAGTACTGATGCTGCTACTGTAAAAGCTGCTGTTAGGAAGAGAGTCACCATCCATCTAGAGGGAGCAGGGAAATAGTCTCCTGGAAAACAGAATAAATAATTAGATTCATATTCAGAATAAACTATATGAATGTAGTGTGATGGAGTGACGGCAGCCGAACACACCCGTTCTGTGCTGTCAGTCAGTGCTGGTTTCCATGTATGTGCAATCAGACACCTGGATCATCTGGGCAGTTTGCCTCAGGTGGGTCAGGTTATTTAAAGTCTGCTCTGACAGTGCTTAGTTCCTGTTTCCACTTGGATTCCTGACCTGGCTTGACTTGACCTCATTCCCAGATCACCCCTCTGCCTGTTACACTCCTGTGTGTTTACTGCACACACTACACCGCCTGTCCTCACTCCTGTGTGTTTACTGCACACACTACACTGCCTGTCCTCACTCCTGTGTGTTTACTGCACACACTACACCGCCTGTCCTCACTCCTGTGTGTTTACTGCACACACCACACTGCCTGTCCCCACTCCTGTGTGTTTACTGCACACACCACACCGCCTGTCCCCACTCCTGTGTGTTTACTGCACACACCACACCGCCTGTCCTCACTCCTGTGTGTTTACTGCACACACCACACTGCCTGTCCCCACTCCTGTGTGTTTACTGCACACACCACACCGCCTGTCCTCACTCCTGTGTGTTTACTGCACACACCACACCGCCTGTCCTCACTCCTGTGTGTTTACTGCACACACTGCACCACCTGTCCTCACTCCTGTGTGTTTACTGCACACACCACACTGCCTGTCCTCACTCCTGTGTGTTTACTGCACACACCACACCGCCTGTCCCCACTCCTGTGTGTTTACTGCACACACCACACCGCCTGTCCTCACTCCTGTGTGTTTACTGCACACACCACACCGCCTGTCCTCACTCCTGTGTGTTTACTGCACACACCACACCGCCTGTCCTCACTCCTGTGTGTTTACTGCACACACCACACCGCCTGTCCTCACTCCTGTGTGTTTACTGCACACACCACACCGCCTGTCCTCACTCCTGTGTGTTTACTGCACACACCACACCGCCTGTCCTCACTCCTGTGTGTTTACTGCACACACCGCACTGCCTGTCCCCACTCCTGTGTGTTTACTGCACACACCACACCGCCTGTCCTCACTCCTGTGTGTTTACTGCACACACTGCACCACCTGTCCTCACTCCTGTGTGTTTACTGCACACACCACACTGCCTGTCCTCACTCCTGTGTGTTTACTGCACACACCACACCGCCTGTCCCCACTCCTGTGTGTTTACTGCACACACCACACCGCCTGTCCTCACTCCTGTGTGTTTACTGCACACACCACACTGCCTGTCCTCACTCCTGTGTGTTTACTGCACACACCACACCGCCTGTCCCCACTCCTGTGTGTTTACTGCACACACCACACCGCCTGTCCTCACTCCTGTGTGTTTACTGCACACACCACACCTCCTGTCCTCACTCCTGTGTGTTTACTGCACACACCACACCGCCTGTCCTCACTCCTGTGTGTTTACTGCACACACCACACCGCCTGTCCCCACTCCTGTGTGTTTACTGCACACACCACACTGCCTGTCCTCACTCCTGTGTGTTTACTGCACACACCACACCGCCTGTCCTCACTCCTGTGTGTTTACTGCACACACCACACCACCTGTCCCCACTCCTGTGTGTTTACTGCACACACCACACCGCCTGTCCCCTCTCCAGTTTGCTCCCCTCCTGCACTCAGGTTCACTTCACTCCCACAGACCGCTGCTCAGCTCCTCCTTCAGTGACATCACATGTAGTACGAAGTCAGCTATCAAGATACCTTTATTATGTACTAACTATTTCTGGAAGTATTTATATAATACAATGAATTTCAGTTCTTTCATAATAAGCTCCTAGTGCAGGTTGTGCTCAGTGTTCCAGGTGTTTTATATCCTGCGTGTGTGTTATACCTCAGCTGTGTTACAGGTGAGCTCCAGTGTTCATGTTTAATACTCACTGGGTATGTGGAGCTGAGATCCCCAGTCTGGCTCAGGAAGAGCACTTCTCACCAGGCAGGAGAAGATGTTGGACTCCTGTTTGACTGGGATGTAGCTGCTGACACTGAGGAGCCCCTGACTGTCCGTGTCCACTGTGGGGGACTGTGATGTCACCTCGTTTCCATCCCTGTCTGTCCAGATCACTGCAGGTTGAGGGAACCAGCCCTCTGATCTGCACAGCAGCTGGGCCTGATCTCCTCCAGGGGAATGGAGAGACACTGAGGGCTGGGAGCCCAGGGCTGTGGATTCAACACAACAGGAGACATTTCACAGCTGATAAAAGCACACTGGATTACAGTAAATGTAGCTTTATTAGTGTGTCCTTCAGAACACACACAGACATGATAAAGACATGTTTGCAAACAATCATTTAAACTTGTTCCTCTGTCAGGTTTTAAATGTTTAAATACAGCTTTTCCATCCAGGATTACAGTTGATCTATCACCAAATTAACTGAGTGATGACGTTTGAAATTATGTTTAGTGTTGTGTTGTGCTGCGCTGTATACTGTTGAGCTGTGTAATTATGTATTCTATCATGTAGTGTTCTTCTGTACTGTATTGTGTAGTGCTGTGCTGATGATGAGATACAGTAGTGTCAAATTTTGTTTCTGCTCTTCTTGACGCTGACAGAAGCCAAGACACTGAGTGTGTTAATGTGAGGACTGAGCTGGACACAGGAACCTCAGTGCTCTCTCATGTCCCTGCCTGTACAGAATGGGGATGTGTGTAGTGTAGTACTGTGTTGTGTAGCGCTGTATTCACACTCAGTGTGTTCATGTGAGGACGGAGCTGACATCACAACACAGGAACCTCAGTGCTCTCTCATGTCCCTGCCTGTACAGGTGTGTGTAGTGTAGTACTGTGTTGTGTAGCGCTGTATTCACACTCAGTGTGTTCATGTGAGGACTGAGCTGACATCACAACACAGGAACCTCAGTGCTCTCTCATGTCCCTGCCTGTACAGGTGTGTGTAGTGTAGTACTGTGTTGTGTAGCGCTGTATTCACACTCAGTGTGTTCATGTGAGGACTGAGCTGACATCACAACACAGGAACCTCAGTGCTCTCTCATGTCCCTGCCTGTACAGATCAGGGGTGTGTGTAGTGTAGTACTGTGTTGTGTAGCGCTGTATTCACACTCAGTGCGTTAATGTGAGGACTGAGCTGACATCACAACACAGGACTAGGTGTGTGTAGTTTGGTGTTAAACTGTGTTGCATAGTTTTGTATTGTGTTGTGTAGTATAGTGTGGTTTTTCTCAACACTCTGAGTTCTTTAATTTACTGTGATTTTATCCATCTGTGATCTTTGTGGCTTTCTTCCTGAATGGAAAAACATTATAATTGAAAATTCAGGTGTCTGAAGTCAGTGATTATTAAGGACTCAGCTCACTGCAGCTTTTTCAGTGTTTTACAATACATTTATAACTGTTCCCACTGTGACTTGATGTGAATTAAAGAACCTGTTAAGTTGTTCACTTCAGTTTTATCCAGTGTATTATTGTGTAGCTGGACTATTGTGTAAAACCTGTGCTGAATTTGAAGGTATTAACAGTATCTAATATCATCTCCTTTAGCAAAGACAAATCATATTAGTATTAGAGGATTTCTCTATGGAGAAAAAATATTTAAAATACACTAATGCTTATTTAGAAACAATGAAACATAACATAGGAATTTATATTTTATATATATATTATTTCACAGTCAAGATCAATTTGAGCTGTGTTCAATACATCAGTACTGTTGTCATTATTTAATGTGTTATTATTCATCATTACTGTGAAAGTGCTCATTTTTACTGTGCAGTGATCAGTGACTCACCATAAATATAACTGTGGTAAAAACTGAAAGACACTCACCTCTAACAACCAGCTCAATAACAGTGTTATCCTCCATCTGTTCAGACCCTACCACGCATATGTACTGTCCACGGTCAGAACGTCTCACATCTCTCAGTGTTAAAGACACATTGCCTCTGTGGAGCTCCTGCAGGAATAGACCAGCCCTGTCCCTGTAGGCTGGGTTTTGTCTTTGAATGCCCAATTCGTACAAACAAACAGGATTATCAAAATCATCTCTGAACCACCTGATCTGTAGGTCCACAGCACTGCTGGCTGGTGAGAGGTAACAGGGCAGGACAGCATCTTCACCAGGGAAAACAAACACAGGAGCAGCTGGACCATGAACCTGAAACCTCTCTGAAAGAGAAAGAGCACAGCTGACACGAGTCTTCAACCTCAACACAGACCCACACTCTGAGACAAACTGTAGACTCATCACTGTCAGGATAAAGCAGAGCAGCTCAGTGACACACAGTGTTTTCTACAAACATCCCATCACTGATTCAGACCCACATGTGACTGAGGAGCACTGAGGATCAGTGAGTCTCATCTCACCATCTGCTCCTCTTCCTCACACCAGTGTTTCCCAAACTGGGGTCTGGATCTCTCACCCAGGACCCTCAAATCCTCACCTTCACTCCCTGATAGCAGAGCTGTGACTGTGTTCACTGAGGATCTGTTACTCTGCAGTGACAGTAGAGGGTTAAATCAGGCTCTTTATCTGTGTCTGTCTCTGCTCTCTGGTCCTTTATATAGTGAAACACTTCACATACAGAACCCAGATTGAACTGCTGATTAATACATCTGATAAACAACAGGCAAGATCCAGTCAGGCTCCTTCTACAAGTGTTGGCTGTAACATCTCTCCATCTTCCACAAACACACTTCTGACACATTGTAATGTCCTGTGTGGTGTTGGGTCACTCCAGGACTCCCTCTGTAAGTGATGAGTACCTGATGTAGCCAACATTAACTCCCAAACTGAGGCACAGACTGGCAGAGAGGGTGAAGCAGCTCTCAGGTCAGCAGTGTGACTTGGCCATGATTGACACTGTCTCTGGGTCTGTCAGCTCATCCCACCGGTGCTCAGGGGTCTGATGACAGAGTGACTCAGTGGAGGACACTGATCCCAGACTGACACACAACATCATGAGCAGAAGAAAGGCTGATGACAAGAACAGACTGTTCAGCCCATCAGTGCTCATCACTGCCCTGCACTTTCACAGCACCAGGCTCAGATGTGAAAGTTCAGAGTCTGTGCCTCCACTGTGTGTCCTGGTGATGTGTTAATACCTCCCAGTGATGCTGCTGATACAGTCAGTCTGGTTACATGGGGCTCCAGTGCAGCTGATTGACCTAAGAGCCCAAGACCTGAGAGCAGAAGTCTGGAACCCTGATCCAGTGGTGTCTTCCTGCTGCCGCCTGCCTTCAGTGTCACAGATCCTTCCCTCTGTCTGCTATCATCCAGTCACAACACCATTCCTTCTCAGCTGTCCTCCCCAAATTATAACCTAACTCCTCCTTTTCCTGCTCTTGCCCTCCTGCCTCTACCCCTGACGTTCTGTCTGGTTCAGTCCTGTATATTCTAACATGTTCAATATATTCAGATTTCTCTGTTCATCTGGTGTCCTACCTGTAGAACAGTAAGCAGGCGTCCAACCATATCTTCTCTCTCTCCTGTCCCCTGAAGTCCCACACAGTTTAATGGTAGTCCAGATTTTCCAATTCCCTCAAGACTCATATTCCTTTGCTCCACAATTCACAACTCCTCGTTCCAAGGACTCTGGAACTCCTCTCTCTACACTCCCTAGATGCCTTGATGCTCATCCTGCCTCCTGTTCCCCTCTTACTGCAGGGGCACATTAAACAAAGTGCAGACATGAATCTGGTCTGTCTCCTCATTCACTCTACTCGCTCCTCCCAATCCAGAAAAGCTCACTGCAGCCTCTGTCTGCTCTTTTGAAATGTACTGAACCACATTGTTCCCAGTGTGTCAAGATCCTTATCTTCTGTGATCTCCATTTCAAAAACTGGAGTTCAACTCACTGTGGATAAAACATCTGTTCCTCCTGCCATCACTGAATTCCTTGGAATTACTCAGTTCAGAAGAGTTTTCCCTCCTTCCTTCACCAAAAAGCTTGACTGCATTCAATTGAATTTTTTTAGTAATTTGTCCACTAGGTCTGCACAATCCATGTCTTGCTCTTATCACTCTTGTCTTTGCTGAGTCAACTCAACAATGTGATGAAAATCATTCCCAGAGACAGAACATCCATTTGTATTGTGTAGATCTAATCTAGACAACAGTCAGGCCAGATAAATGTTACAATCTTTATGTTATCAGCTTCAAAAATTTTATTCTTGGAAACTGTAGTGAGATTTTCAGTCATCAGTGTGAAATCAGAGATCTGGTCAGGTTATTGATTAAAATACCAATAAGAGTCTCACTGTACCTGATCCTGAGACACAGGACTGGTGGAGAAACAGCAGAGTCACAAAGAGCCACTGTGACTGGTCAGACTCCATCTCTGAAACAAAGAAACACTGTGAAGTAAGAAAGACACACTTATGAGTTACACGTCACATCTAAAATAAAGAAACACTTGGACAGAGATCAAATGTCTCTGAAAGATACAGGCAATAAACTTTACTGAAGCACAGTTGACACTACTTCTGCAACTGTATCTGACTGATCTCACTGTCACTCCAGCACACAGCAGCTTCAGTCCTGACCTGACTGTTCACTCACACACTGCTGGATGTGACTGATCTCACTGTCACTCCAGCACACAGCAGCTTCAGTCCTGACCTGACTGTTCACTCACACACTGCTGGACCTGACTGATCTCACTGTCACTCCAGCACACAGCAGCTTCAGTCCTGACCTGACTGTTCACTCACACACTGCTGTACCTGACTGATCTCACTGTCACTCCAGCACACAGCAGCTACTACTCTGACTCTACCCATGCACTGTAAAGAAAGGAACAGCACTTTATTTGACAATACAATGTGTGGAAATAGAGCAGGGTTTCCAATCTCCCTTTACAGATGGACAATAACATACCAGATTCACACTCACCTTTTTCTATACATACATTGTCATTGATCTCTGCAGTACTAAACACATTGTATTGAATGAAACCTACAAGGTTCAGAAATATATATATATAATGTTTCTTGTCTTCTTATACAGCTAGACAATAACAAAGCAGATTTATACTCTCCTGTTTTTATACTAACAGGATGTTTACAGTATTAATTACAGTCCAGATTCAGAGTGAAGTTTTTTGTCTTTGCAGTGATGAGAGATGTTGTTCTGAGAGAGAGAAACGCCATTCAACTACAGGAAACACAAAGTGAAAGAAAAACCTTCAGCAGGAGCCATGAAATGTACTGTTTGCCTGTTAGATCCAATACAGTGGAAATCCAGTGAAAACAGTGATATCCAGACCTTCAGATTCAGATTAATAATTACAGAGAAAATGCAGTGAAAACTGTGATATTATACACCTTCAGATACACATTAATAATTAATCAGTCGTGTGAATATCTGTACGGTCTGACTGCTACAGGACAGGCCTCACCCTACAGTACACTGTGCTGTTAACTGATGTGAGAATGACAGGATACTTACAGGCTGGATACTCTGATCATACTGGTCTGAGCTCCACTTTCTATTGTTCAGAAAGAAGTGATTGTCTGAGGCCTTTTTCTCATTAGATTTGAAAAGCGACCTGCTCACTTTACTTCTGACACCCTCTTTATCGCAGTAAAGGACTATTTTCACTTTCACTTACAGAGAGGCAGGAGGATTCTGGGAAACTGGGCAGTGGCTTCAGGCTGTGTTGTTGTGATCATGCAGCTTCAGCACAGATCAGTGTTCAAGAACGCAGGAGCTCTGGGACTTTTCTGTAAAACAAGTATATCAAGCTGAAGCCCAGCTCCTCTTGTCCACAGTCTGCAAGATGTGGCTCTTCTCTCTCTTAAAGGAGAAGTTCAGCTCCTGATTGCCTTCCTGTGAGGCTGTGAGATCCTGAGTGAGGGAAAGGAGCTGTCAGGATAGGATGTGTGTAGCATTAGCCTCCTCCTGACTAAATAAAACCTTCTGGGAGAAAAGGGATTTGTCCAGAGTCCAGTCTGGAAGGAGAGTGTGTGAGAGCTCCAGTAGAGAGATCTTGTCTCTAGTGATGATGAGGCAGGTTTACAGGCCTGTGGGCTCTGCAAGTGAGGGGTGCTTGAGAACAGAAGGGGCTCACAGGTGCTGGACAGGGGGGCTGTGTGCTGGTTCCTTTGCCAGGTTCAATGGTGATGAAGGAACAACCAGCTGCACCAGGGCTGACTGGAGGCGTCAGCACCTGGAGGAGTGGAGCACCGCTGGGTGAGGTAGAGTGTACCTGTCACCATCGTCATCCCTCCTCTAGAGGGCGCTCTGGCCCTTTTGTGTTGAGTTCATTATCACATTCAGCTGCCCGTCTTATTTCTTTATTTAAACCCGGTGCTCCAGAAGCTCAGGGCTCTGCAGTGGAAGACAGACGCCCGGAGGCCCTCCTACCATCAAGTCACCCTACGTCCGCGGCTTGAGGGCACAGGCTTCCTGACGCCGTCCAGACCAGCTGAGTCCGGGGCTCGGAGCGCCTGGCCTCATCACTCCATTTTAATCTACTTGTTTCATGTCCCTGTTCCTGCTTTTAATCGTCTTGTCTTGGATGGATTCCCTGGTTTTGGATTTTGGACTGCGCCCGGATTTCCTACATTGGACTGTTCCCTGGACGCCTGCGTTCCCCCCTTGCACCTGATCATTTCCAAGATCAGGAAAGGAATATAAAACTGTTTCAAACTCTAAGCATCTCTTTGCAGTGATTTGGATCAATCAGATCAGAAAAGAACCAGACACTGCCTGGATCAGACTGTCCCTCCACACTGAGCTCACAGACAAGGAGCACACCGTGAGGACGACAGACACTAGAAGAGTTAGAGGACAGTGGCTGAGATTGGAGGATGTTGTCTGTGGCTCAACAATATCCCAGGCACTCCACAGTGGGGCTTGAATGGATTTAAAAAAGGACATGTCTAAAATCCTGCATGGAGCTTTCATGAAGCACCTGTCACGGACGTCCAAAGGGACTAGCCGTGGGGAGCAAGAGAGCGGAAAAAGACCCATATGCACTGTCTCTGCAGACAAGCAGGGTGGGGACAGCATCATGCTGTCGGGCTGCTCCTCCTCAGCAGAGACTGTAGAGCTCGTTAGGATTGCAGGTATAATGGACAGAGCAAATTACAGGCAAATACTGGAGGAAAATATGTTCCAGTCCACTAATGACTTAAATGTACTTGTAGCGGCGAGGTTTATTAAAGTACAGGAATTAAGGTTTCTGCTCCCTTGCCAGTCCCTCTCTCCTTCATCTCAGTGATGCGTGATAAAGAGAGACCATTCCATTTGGTTCAATTAAGGTTTTTCTAGCTGATAGAGTGTCCTGATAAGGAGCATCTCCCAAAAGCTGGTACCCATCAACCACCTTAATAAATGCTCATTTGAGGCGCCTAAAAGTCTGAGATTTCAAGGGAAAGTGTTATTTAAAGTTGGTTTACGACCCTAAGGTCAGAGTGCATGGTTAATCATCATCAGCCAATCAGGAACTGGCAGGTTAACCCCACGTGGGTCTCTGATGCCCAGGAAGATTTTAACCAATGAACAACCTGCAGTGCCTCCAGGTAAAAACAGGCAACACAGAGCACAGAACGGTTCCAAAGGGCAGGACGGCCCGCAGGGCAGGACAGTTGGGAAGGGCAGAACAGTTCCCAAGGGAACACAGTTCCCAAGCTCAGGTCATTCAGCCTCAGAGCACCTCCAAAACATCCTGAGACTCAGCCCAGACCACCACGGAACGGCCAGTGTGTCCGAGTGCTGGACTTTCCTCTGTTCTAAGAGTCTAGAGCGGAGGTTGCCAGAGAGTATCCAGAGGATCCACCCGAGGTTAGCATCAGCAGCAGGCCTCGTGAACAGGTCGGAACTGTGGACAGCAGAATCACTATTCAGAACTAGCGCTTCATCAGGAATGAACCGGTCCTCTTCCTGACCTGCTGGGACCCACAGCCACTCCTCTCCTGTGCACAAACTCTGCTCGTTCCGCCAGCACTAACTAGCGAGTCTTCAGTGAGCACGTCGCAAGCCACACCGAGCACTGCTTGGCACCGAGCCAGAGAGCGCCGATTGGACAGCCACAAGCCTGCCACTGTTCTTTGTGCCTGCAGGAGATCTGAATCCCCAGAGTTTGGATGAGTATTCAACTTCACTGCATTACAGCTCGAGAATTCAATTGTTATCCCAACCAGCTGATATCAATTTAATTCCTATGAGTGATGTACTTGCTTTGAGTATCTAGGGTAGAAGTTGTAACCAAGTTCCTTTACGAAACGGTCTAAACGAATGATATACTGAACGTCCCCCTTGGTATATGTAACTCTCCGTGATTGAATATATACCTGTTGTATTCTGCTAACCCTCACTGTAAGATCTGTTAAGTTTATATGCACATTCTATGTATTAATAAATGTATTAGTACCCATGTGTGTGTGTTGTTCGAGTTATCCCGCAAGGCTGGATTCTAATGCCATCAAAAGAATCATTTTGTGACTTACTGCCACAATTAATAATTGTCCCAGTAAATGCCCAAACCCCTACATTACCGGTGCCTTGTGAGAGGATACTACACCAGCATGCAATGAGCACAAGATAGGATACACTCTTGACAGGACACTAGTTCATAACACACTGATTCTTAACACAACTATAATATAAGATCCTCCAGAGGTACAAAAAGCCTGTACATCTTGTTTTCTGTCTGCAGTATGTCCTCTCTACCTGGCTCACACTGTGTGCAAGAACACATCTGTCCTTTGAGGACTGAGGGACACTCTGACTGTGTTACTGCTGTACACTACACAGTCACAAAGAGGAAAAGAGCACATTGTCACAACTATTGTAAGTAACTACTGAGAAATTTATATGCAATAGGTTGCAGATGGCTATATAGCCAGCAGTCATATCACCCTGTAACTCACAACTGGTAACCCACTGGACCTCAGCAGGTGTGAGCCTGGTCAGTACCTGGATGGGAGACCTCCTGGGAAAAACTAAGGCTGCTGCTGGAAGAGGTGTTAGTGGGGCCAGCAGGGGGCGCTCACCCTGTGGTCTGTGTGGTCCTTATGCCCCAGTATAGTGACAGGGACACTGTGCTGTCCTTTGGATGAGACGTAAAACTGAGGTCCTGACTCTCTGTGGTCATTAAAAATCCCAGGGCGTTTCTCGAAAAGAGTAGGAGTGTTACCTTGGTGTCCTGGTCAAATTGCCCCCTGGTCTTTACCAAACATGGCCTCCTAATAATCCCCATCTCTGAACTGGCTACATCACTCTCCTCTCCTCCCCACTGAGAGCTGCTGTGTGATGAGCGTTCTGGTGCACTATGGCTGCCGTTGCATCATCTAGGTGGGGGGGACACACTGGTGGGGGTGGAGGGGATCCCCATTACCTGTAAAGAGCTTTGAGTGGAGTGTCCAGAAAAGCGCTATATAAGTGTAAGCAATTAGTATTATTATTATTGTCAACAGTTTCCAGTTCTCAGGAGCTTCAACAAAACAAAGAGATGTTTGCTGAGATTCAGGGCTGATCAAAGCAATAATAAAAATAAAGTTTACCTTGGTTAATTAAGTTCTAGGTAAATGATTTAGTGCCTGTTAAGTCCCAGTGTGTGATCTGTGTGTTTTTTTATGTTCCACACTGCTGACCCTTGATTGTTCTCCCTCCCTCATTGGCCCACTATTACACCACTGTTCTGTATGACAATTAGCTTCTCAGTCATTCAGAGTGCATTTTATTCACTATATAACATGGAGGTTTTCTGAAGGAAGAGGCCTTTTGTTTGACTTCGGTCCTGTTTGGTTTTTGGTTATTGCTTTGGGTTTGTTGGTTTGTTGGTTTGTTGGTTTGTTGGTTGTGTTTGTACAGCTTTGGTTTTGTTGGTTTCTTTGTACTTTTGTTTGTTTGTGTGTTTATCCTTGTTTTGCCATTACCTTGCCCTGACGTGTTACATGTTCAACCTTTGTGTTCTTTTGTACCCTGTTCCTGTTGATTACTCTCGTTTTCCCTTATTTGTATTCCTAGTTCACTTGTTTGTTGTGAACTTTTGTATATAAGGTTAGTTTAGGTTGTTGGGTACATTCTACACACTTAGTTGTTTTTGTATTAGTCACACTAGTTCAGTACGGGTGAGTGCCGTTTGTCTTGTAAGGTTTTGGGTAGTCAGTGGAGGTTAGCTAGGGTGTTGAAGATGCTGGAGACCGTGTGTTTCGGGTTTTCTTTTGCAGTCAGGTTAGCTTTCCCTCACTTTCCTAGCCAGCTTCATTTTGTTTATTTTCTTTTCCTTTGGCACAACTCTAGTTCCTTACCCCTGTGTGTTATTGTGTCTTACCAGTCACTTATTCAACTTAAAATCATCACTTTTGCACTCACCTTTGTTATCACGCTTCCTAGTCCCTCACCAGAACCCACCTCTTTCCAAAAGCATTATCCTAAGTGTTACAGCCCTTTACCCCTAGACACTTGGGGTCGTAACAGTGCCTATCAAGAGTTCAGAAACAGGGTATAAAAACAAGCAGAAGAGAGGAAGACAAGAGGGGGCAGGAGCACAGCAAGGCAGAAGATCACCAGGAAAGAACAGGCCGGAGTTCAGTATTTGAATCCTATTAAGAGAGCTTGCTATCCTGAGGTTTTTAGGGAGCTCTGATTTCCTGTGTAAATCCTTTGGTTAAAAGAGGCCTCTCCTGGCTAGTGTTAGTGTGAAGAGGGAGATTTGTTCCCTTTCATTCTGCAGCAGCTGGGTCTGCAGAGAGATTTAACCACATGTTGTGTTTTTAGTTCAGAAGGCAGCTTTCTCTTCTTTTGGCCTTTGGAGGTGTTAAATACATGGTAGCCGTCTGTTTTTCTCTTAATGTTTAGGATATGGGCCTCTGAAACACCTACCTTAGAAATTTGTACATTGTGTAACTTGTGTGTTGTATGTTAATGTTGTGTGTTTAGTCTGTGTATTGCCATTGTTAATAAATATTTGTTTAACCAAGTTTGCATGAATTACTACTCACCAATGTTGTGCCAGAGGACAAAGAGCTCATCGGCCCCTAACTATACCAACCGCTCGAATATATTCTTGACAAAGCTCAATTAGGATTGTAAAGGGTTAAGATTATTAATTTACTTCTTGACTAACATGCTCCATCATTTCTGTTATTCTCCATTTTCATCATCCCTAATTGTAACAGTCTCATAATTTGGCACATATAAATTTAACAACAATGCAAAACATTTTGATAAATAAAAATACTATGAATTAATACAAGTCAAATGATCTCTTATCAGCTAATCTAGCACCCTGAAGTTTCTATGCAAATATATGAATATATAACAGAGCTCATATCAGCTTTGTCTCCCAGCTCTTCTTCGCCCTGCTCCTTGTCTGTCACCTCTCTCAGTTCATTAACCCTCCATCAGCTCACCTGATTCTCTCCCATCACTCTGCAGCATGTGAACACACGCTCACAGGTTCCAGATCAGGATGTAAGAGTGACCACACACCCAGTCTGCACCGGTCAGAGGTCTGAGCTGTCAAGGCACACGCGTGTTTCTGCGAGAGGACAGTCCTTCAGGCAGTGTGAGGACTGTGAGGACATGCAGGAACGCATGTCTACAGCAGACACCACACAGAGACGTGGTGTGTTCTTCTCTTTCTCTGAGAATGAAGTGATACAGGACTGGTGTCTGACAGATATACTCTCAGCACTTCCCGTACTGAAACTACAGCTCGTATTTTTACTGCCTGCACTTAAGGATTTAAATGCCATGTGCCATGTTCTCTTTCTGAATTTTATTTGCTTTCTCTCCAGTGTTATGTTCCTATCGTATCATCTACAAAACCACAAGTTTTCTGTCTTTACCAGAACCTAGAACACCGCTATAAATCAGGAACACAATGTTTTGTCTCCTTCTCAGGGTTTCTCTGATGTTCAAGATCCAACATCTAAACTGCTTTTCCTAGACACAGAGAAAGTATTTATTATCCCAAAGAGGCAGTTTGTTTTATAGTAGCAGAGAATATAAAGAAAAACACACAAATGCTGTACACAATACAAATATACACTGTATTGTCAGAAATGAGAACTGTAAACCTGTTTATCTTCAGAGGTGAAAAAGTGTATCTGCCCTGTGAGGGGAGTATTTGGGATTCATTAAAAAAAGGGTGTGAGGGTCCTCTAGGATGGAATTTGCTTTAAGCAGGACTTATAATCGATAGACGTGGGGTAGGTGTGAAGACTTTCTGACACAGCTTGAAAGTACTCTTCACTTCGATCTTTCTCCTCAGCTTCAAATTCACAAACCAGCAGATCAGGACAAAGAAAAGACTGGTAAAACATTTTAACAAATTGTCAACCTTAAATTGTTTAAGCTTCCTTAAGAAACATAGTTGCTGTTGTCCTTTTTTGAAATTTTAACTTGCAGTTCAGCCCTTCCACTGATTCTCCCCTGATGCAGGTTCGAGTGGGGTTTGAGGGATCTTCCTGAAAGCGATTGAAAGCTCCTCCCACTGAACTGTGACCAGCCAATCATTCTGCTCTGAACTGGCTGAATACATCTGTCACTCATGTGTCTTCTGCTCTCTGATTAGCCTGCCAGTCTGTCAATCACCAGGACTCCCTGTTACATAATTGAAGTTGTAGATTATTGTGTCTTCCACTTTATCAAATGACTCTCTCTGAAAATCAACTCTCATACTCAACTGCTCTAGAAAACTTTTGTTTCTCAACAGGTGAATCTACCTTTTACCACACAGTACAAAACCTCCAAGCACACAATTAACAGGAAAGTGTGGAGTGAAACTGGTACCATGTGTTACTGACAAAAGCCCAGCCCAGCTCCCTGAGAGAGGAAACAGCACTCAAGAGCAACACTGAAGCTCAGAGTGAGGATCCTCAGTTCAACACTATCAACAAAAATATATTAATGTTAAATATATCTGATATTCCTTTACAAAAAAGATTTTCCATCAAACAGGGCCATTTCTGTGCTGTGTAAGTGTCTGAAACCATTGTGGAGGGGTTCAAATAGGTTATTTGCAATGAGACGGTTATTTAAATAAATAGGAACAACATGTTCTATCAAGAGCTTTTGACATGAAAAGAGGGTTTCAGCCTAATGAACTGATAAGATCACTTTATTAGCCCTATACAATTTCTTGCATTAGGAATATGTCTTTCCACAGACCCCAGCTTACACATTAAGTTTATATACTTTGTGAAAAATGATAATGTTTTAACCTTTTCTGCAAATGCGCTCGTTATCAGAGTAAACAAAAGTATACTTTTAGAATTTGATTAATAGGTAATATGGAATCGCGTATGTAAAGAAATTAATAATGGTGTAACTATATTCATGTACTGTAACACAAACAGTAGTATAAGACTTTCTATTGATACAGTATGTGTACTTCTGTTTCACTGTTTAGCACATGACTTCGTCTGTGGTGTGATGGCTTAAGTGACTGACTCACAAGGCTCAGGTTGGAAGTATGAGCCCAGCTGTCGCCATGAGTTTTCTTTTAACAAATAAACATTTCTTTGAAAAACTAAAATAGCAAATATTATGGGCACTATATTGACATTTTTTATATTTCTAAGTACATAAGAACTTCCATGGGTGTAGCAATAGTCCAAGACCGGGTGATCCATCCTGACAGACGAACAGAGTTACAAGCCGGAGCGGGATCTGGCGGAGGGTCGGGGGAATAAAAGGGGGTCACGGGGCCAGACGCTCCCTCATCCCGGACCCAGAAGATCAGGACACCGTGATGAAGCCTGTGCCGCTGAGTCGCTCCTGGACTTCCGGGTGTCCATCTTCCACAGCTGAGCCCAGACTGGCAGGAACGCCTGGCTTGTATAGCAGGGGGGGCAGGAACCGGAGGCAGGTGCAGGAGATCAACACTAAACTAGGAAGGGCTGGAGCCTCCTTAAGAGGAGGGGCTTACGAGCGTGACAGGGGCTCAACAAGTAAAGGTGAATTTATTCTTTTTGGGAAAACATGACAATTCTGTGTTCTGATCCGAGTTTCAGAGTGAACACAATTCAAGAGAAGGTTTTGGTTTTTCACTTAAAACTTCCACAATTACTGTTAGAAAGTCTCACTAAGGTCTGAGATGTTTGTCATGTGATTTGTCTCTGCTGGGGATCAGAGTCAGACAGGTTTCTTATTAATGTCAACTTTATCAGTCTGTTTGAAGTGCTCCTCAGTGAAGGTTATTACTATGATTACATGTAGTATCAATCAGTGATATTCAATACACCCACATTATCATACAAATGTTTTATAGAATTGCTATTATGCAGCATAATTATTTTGTGGGAAACGATTAGTTACATTTTAAACACTCACCTCTAACAGACAGGTCAATAACAGCGTCATCATCCCAGAGATCAGACAGCACCATGCAAGTGTACTGTCCATGATCAGAGCGAGTGATGTTCCTCAGTGTTAAAGACACGTTGCCTCTGGAGAGCTCATTGGAGAAAAGCTCCACCCTTCCCTTGTAGGCTGGGTCCTGTCTGTCAGAGTTATACCTGCTGTTCTGGTACAGACACACAGGTGTATAATAATCCTTTCTAAACCACCTGATCTCCAGGTCCTCTACACTCTCTTTGGTTGAGAGGAAACAGGGCAGGACAACGTCTTCACCAGGGGACACAACTACAGGAGCAGCTGGACCAACAAGCTGTAACACCTCTGGAAGAGAAAGAGCACACAGTCTGCATGAGCCTCCCCCTCTACAAAGCTGCTCACAGTGTGAGCTGGTACAGCACTGTGTCAGGAGCAGCCCCACACTGACCCCAGTAATGTCACTGGTGAGGATTTAGTGATGTTTAGTTTTAACCCACTTGGATTGATTGGAAACCCTCCTGTTGTACTGTCTCAGTTTTAAGCAAACATACCAGTCTGAGTTAGTTCCTTTAAGGAATGTCAGTAAGTTAATATTTAGGGATGTTATTGTTTCATGGGTTAAGGTTTAAGTGTTTGTCTTTGTTTAAAAGTGTATATAAAGTGTACACTGGAGGTTGTGGGGGTCAGATATGAATACTGAATTCTTGTCAGTCAAATGTATTAAGTGGTCATGTTAAGAACATTTATATTGTTAGTTGTAGGTGGAAATAAGTATAAT
This sequence comes from Lepisosteus oculatus, assembly GCF_040954835.1. Classification (NCBI taxonomy): domain Eukaryota; kingdom Metazoa; phylum Chordata; class Actinopteri; order Semionotiformes; family Lepisosteidae; genus Lepisosteus; species Lepisosteus oculatus. The sequence continues at coordinate 4,577,338 of NC_090699.1, forward strand.
TATCATATTAAACAGTACAGTACATGTTATGGAATATTTCAATCCTTAAGCTCTGTGAAGTTGCCCCCCTCCCCACAAACAACACAAACATTGAAACCCCCCACATTCATTAGTGCTGCGTTTGTACCGGTTTGTGGTGTTGAAGCAGCATGTGTTCATGCTCAAGATATTGTATAGCGCCTTGTTTTTTCATGAGTGTGACATCACTCAGCCCCCCTACAGCAGGGCAGGAGAAGCAAACCAGCCTCATTTGTTAGTGCTCTGTTTGTGCTAGGTTGTGCCGTTGAAAGTAGCTTCCGAGCTGCTTTCGTTCCCGAGATACAGAGTCTTATTTTTCAAGTCACGAGACTGCCTAGACAGCGCCTGCTGTTTGCTTTCTCAGCCAGTCCGGAGACAGGGGGACGTGAAATGACATCTGTCTGCAGTATCTTAAGTGCTGCCATTTGAGCCTTTGAGAGGGAACTTTAGCAAACAATTGTATTTTCTGAAAAGAATGTAAGTAGCATGTCATGATACCTCATAGCTGGGTCATCTAAGGAGCTTCTCACTGTATCCTTTTTACATACATATGGATACACAAATAAATACATATTTCTGTCAGCTGAGTTTTTAAAGCCGGGCCTTTCCCCATGGCCCTGGTGCTTCTGAAGTGTTTTTCTGGAAGGCTCCTCTGTCCTGTTCCTGGGGCAGGAGGTTCTTCCCTGACCTGAGGATTGTCTGACTGATTATCTTCACAGTAAAGAGGCTTTGTGTCTGTGCAGCTCTTCTTCATTTGAGAGGAGGGTTAGAAGGAACTTTTTCACACCTTTGGAGGTGAAAATGTGTTCTCTGGGCTATTATGTGAGTTGTATCTGAAGCTCCTGTATTCGATGTGACATCATTCCTGCACAGCTAAGGGGCTTCATAACAGTGTCTGTGCAGCTCTTCTTCATTTGAGAGGAGGGTTAGACTTAGGTGGAACTTCACCTGTGGTGCTGGGTACATTAAAACCCATCCTTCATACATGGATCGTACAACCAAATCACACACAATTTAAAAAGTCAACAGTCTAGTGTGTTATATATTATATAAATATTGACATTACCCAATAGGCTTATAAAAGAGGTGAATTCATTATAAAGACGCTGGTGAATAAGAGAAAGGAGGTGATGAGATATGTTCATAAATCTTAACATCTCCTTTTTCATGGTGAAGAAGGAGACAGAGGGAAACCCTTAGACTTCAGTGGACTAATGGATGCAAGTATGAAGCTGGACAGACAGGCTTAGTCTTCACAGCCAGGAACATGTCCTGATACAGGTGGGAAAAGGACATACAGAGGGGGTGATAGGACCCAGGACAATGTGATTGCAGAATTTATACACTGACCAGAAATACACGCATACAAATACAAAAACTACAAAAAACACACTTTGAAATCCTACAATATGTGTGTTCTACAATAATACAGGTCTTTAAGAGTATGCTGTCTAGAGCTCACTATTCTACCACTGAGAGACACCACTGAGAGACACAACCAGCTCTGGTTGGAGATGCTAAGAAACCCAAACCAGGATGCTGAATGTAAGGACCAATTCTATAAAACATCTATAAATGGTTTGCAGTGAGTGTTCTTGTGCTGTTATTGATGATCATGCCTTTAGGGCTGTGAGTGTTCTTGTGCTGCTATTGATGATCATGGCTTTAGGACTGTGAGTGTTCTTGCATCGATGATTAGGCCATTTCTTTTGTTTTATTAACATTCAAGTGAAGGAAATGATCTTGGTACCACAGGCCTAAGCTGTCAAGTGTAGAGTGGAGCTTAGCCTCTTGAATAGACGTGTCTACAATCACTCTTTGCTATATAAAGGCACAACAAGGTTGCCCCAAGACACTGTGTCATCAGAGCCCATAAGTAAACACATGTCTGGTCTGGGCTCCTCCAGTCACCTGTCTACAATGTGAGAAGAGCAGGAGGAATGGCTGAGCCTTGAGCAGAGCCAGTGGAGATCAATGTAATTGTGCTGCCCTGCTGGTTGAATCTGACACATTGAGGCCTGTCTGTTAGGAAAGAAATAATCCAGAAAATAAGCTGTGGTTTAACGCTCATGTTAACAGGTTTCAGACACGTTTTACCATCATGTGGGGTTAAAAACTGAATGACTCTGGTAACACTGAACAGGAATGTTTATTCAGACAGACACTCTGTGCTTATTGAACAGTGATGTGCAAATCAACCATCTGTGTTTGGGGTACGTGTGTGTTTAGGTCTCACCAAAAAACAAGTCTTCATGTCTCCACCACTTAGGAAACTGAGGAGGATTGCTTCCCTGTGACTCATTAAAGTCATGAAGACTGTTTATACTGCTGCAGGCTATTGTGAGGATTACCTGTGGACTGTCATCTGTGTGAGCTGGGAGCTTGAAGGGGACAGTGTGGATATTTGAGGCACATGGGAGAGTGTTTTGGCTCTCCGATCACATGAACAACTGGAGCTAAACTTGCAGACAATCCTGGACATTATCATGAACACAGGGGTTTGAAGAAGGAAACAAGGACATGAGGATGAAGGGGAGGAGTGTGGCAGAGACTGAAGGGGTTAAATGGGAAGGTACACCCTTCTCTCCCCTCCACTACTCTCACAGCTGTCTGATCCCTAAGGAACACCCTTGACCAGCTCCATGTCCATGAGGAATTCCAGTGGGCACACAGGAGGAGAGCCTTACTGAGACATGGTTAGTGAAATTGTCTAAGGAGTGAGGAAAGGTATTTAAAAATAAGCTCCTGTCTGCTTGACCAGGACACAGAAAACAACCTCTGTTACAGTAATATAAAAACATGGCTAATGAAATGAGAGAGTCTCTCTTCACTGTACCTGATACTGAAGCAGAGGACTGGAGGAGAAGCAACAGAGTCACAGAGAGCCACGCTGAACTGTCAGACTTCATACCTGCAATACAGAAACACTGAGATTAGTCAGACAGCAGTACCTGGAATAATGAAAGACTCTGAGTGGGCAGTCTTAATCTCTCATATGAAGAAACACACTGATCAGTCACAATTCATCTCTACAACAGAGAAGAGAAAACACTGTGATTAATAAGAATTCATCTTGGAAATACAGAAACATTCAGGTTGGTCACACTTCAACTCAGAAGTATAGAAATACTCAGACTGGGTCACGGATAATCACTAAAATATAAAAACATCTTGTCTGATATGAACCGTTTGAAATAGAAAAAAGTCAGATATTTCAAATAAAACCCCTCTAATGTCATTTCACCTTTTAAAAAAATCTCTGATAGATCAATGCTCATTTCTAAAATAAACAGCTACTCAGGTCAGATTTCAGTTCTAAGATAAAGACATGCTCTAATGGGCAGCCTTTACTACTGATTTGCAAATGTAACACTTTGGAGGGTAGATTTCACAGAAATAGACACTAAGAGAATTATCCAGCTGTAGTGTGGTAGTGAGGGGAGCCTCACTTTCAGCAGATTCACACTCACCTGGTTTTATACTGACGGGATGTTTACAGTGTGAACTACAGTCCAGACTGCTGAGAAAAGTTTTTTATCTTTCCAGTGTTCAGAGATGTTGTCCAGAGAGACAGAAGCACCATTCAACTACAGGAAACACAAAGTGAAAGAAAAACGTTCAACTGGAGCCATGGAATTTATTGTTTGCCTGTTGTCAGAGCAAATGCAGTGAAAATACAGTGAAAACTGTGATATTTTACACCTACAGATACACATTAATAATTCATCAGTCGTGTGAATATCTGTACTGTCTGACTGCGACAGGACAGCACCTAATCCTACAGTACACTGTGCTGTTAACTGGTATGAAAATCACAGGATACTTACAGGCTGGATACTCTGAAAATTGTTGTCTGAACTCCAGTTTCTATTGTTCAGGAAGAAATATATGATTGTCTCAGGCCTTTTTATCATTAGATGTGAAAAGTGACCTTCACTCTCGGAGACTCTCTTTATCACAGTAATGGATTATTTTTGCTTTCAATTTTCACTTTCTGCTGTAACACAGAGAAGCAGGAGGATTATGGGAAACTGGGCAGTGGCTTCAGGCTGTGTTGTTGTGATCATGCAGCTCGAGCACAGATCAGTGTTCAAGAGCCCAGCTCTTCATTTCTCACAGAGTGAACTGTAATAAGTACATTGGTTCATTAGGCTAAAACCCTCTTTTAATTTCAAAAGTTCGTTCTCTCTCTCTCTCTCTCTCTCTCAACTGAGGCCAGCAGCCTGGCATGTTCTCCCAGCAGGTAAATATCCAACCTGCTCTTATAGGACCTCCCACAGCTGTGTCTCATCAGAGCACAGAGGTAAATATCCAACCTGCTCTTATAGGACCTGCCACAGCTGTGTCTCATCAGAGTGTAGACTGCCATTCAGTACACACAAAGTCTCAGGATGTACTTTATTTATTTGGTTATTCCTGTGAGGTGTCTTTAATTTTTATCTAGGGCTGTTCTGTTGTTATCTTTCAGTCATTATTGTCCTCCTAGAATAGGGATCTTGTTGCTGTCATAGTGTTACAATGAGGAAGGTGCAGGAACTGTCTGAGGAAGTCTGCTCACTGTACAATCTCAGCTCCACCCCTTCTGCAACATGTGGTTATTGTGGTCTTTGAGACCTGGAACTGAGAGCAGCACTGAGCCCTGAGAGGAGAGGATTGAACACGTCAGCAGCTGACAGGCAGAAGTCATGAAGACAGCTTACTGCTCTCTGCTCACTGTGGAAATGTTTAAACTATACAGTAGGTCACACATGTAATGTTTTTCAAATAATAAAAAAACATTTGAGCAAATTGTCACGCCCTCTGCAGCCAGAGGGCGCTTCTTCTCTGTCCTGTCCCTAGTTTCCGGTCTGTTGTCCTTCCGGTCCCTCTATTTCCCTTGGGCTATATATTTCCGGGTCTTGCTCTCTGTCCTGGCTCAGCATTGACGTCCAGATGTCCTGAGACCCGCCTAGCACCAGGGCGCCCCATGTCCGCTCCCTGAGGGCATAGGTTTCTATACGGCACTCCTGAACTCTTTGCACTAACAAGCCCGGGCCTTTTTCCCGTCTCGCCGCTACGCATATGGGTCTTTTTCCACTCTCCTGCTCCCCACGGCTAGTCCCTTTGGACGTCCGTGACACAAATTAAGTAGTACACTTTTGTTTTGCGATTAAGATATTATAAGAAATATAAATGACAAATTTACAATTGTCAGGTAATATCAGATATATTTAACATTAATATATTTTTGTTGATAGTGTTGAACTGAGGATCTTCACTCTGAGCTTCAGTGTTGCTCTTGAGGGCTGTTTCCTGTCTCAGGGAGCTGGGCTGGGGTCTTGTCAGTAACACGTGGTGCCAGTTTCACTCCACACTTTCCTGTCAGTGGTGTGCTTGGAGGTTTTGTACTGTGTGGTTAAAGGTAGATTCACCTGTTGATAAACCAAAGTTTTCTAGAGCAGTTGGGTATGAGAGTTGATTTTCAGAGAGAGTCATTTGATAAAGTGGAAGACACAATATCAACAACTCCAACTATGTAACAGGGAGTCCTGGTGATTGACAGACTGGCAGGCTAATCAGAGAGCAGAAGACACATGAGTGACAGATGTATTCAGCCGGTTCAGAGCAGAATGATTGGCTGGTCACAGTTCAGTGGGAGGAGCCACTGAGGTGCCTGACACTGATCAGAGTGAAAGCAGACAGAGGGGTGAATCAGAGGAACTTGACTTCTGTCATTTTGAATTGACACTCCAGGAGTATCAGACGAGCTGGTAGGGGACAATATTATATGCATTAATTAGCTGTTTATTATACAGCAGACACTTCATTGCAAGGTTCTGGGAATGAGGGAACTACAGAGCTGCTCTGGCCTTGTGTATTTCTGCTTCCAGCTTCTTGGGTTTCATAAACTTTGAAAAATACTTCTCAATGACCAAAGAGAAAACTATGTAAGCAATTGTTTTTTGTTGTGATGTTGTAAGTAAACAGCATTCATTAACAAGAGGCATCTAGATCATTCAGATTACATTTAAGGGGTTAGTTGTGGGCGGGAAAGACAAACAGATATAAAGCAGTGACAGAAGAAGGCAGAGAGCAGGTTGTGAGTTGAGCTCAGGTGACTGTACACATCACACAGCGACTTGAAGTTTGTAACTGATGTAGAGACAGCAGGGCCCTGCTAACGAAGACACTCCTGCTCAGTGCAGGGCAGAGAAGAGTGGAGATCAAGAGATCAACAGGAAGTGGTATAGAGCTCAGTGAGAGGTGACAGCTGGTGCTGAACCTACAGACTGACAGGGAGAGCCTGAGGGCTCATCTAGACTAGGCTTCTGTATCTCTACGCCTCTGATACACCAGACTTCATGTCTTGCATTGTGTAACAGGATTACAACTCTAACTGATGTGACGTTGTAAAGTTAAAGTTCCAGGAGAGCTCTCTCTGATGCCGATAACTCTGGTTTTCATGTGAAATGAGTAATGAATACATTTTTTTTTAATTCTCAAAGGAATATGCTGTTGATATTGCATTAAATAGTGATCTCATTGCAAATAAACTCTTTGAACCCCTCCAAACTGGTTTAAGACAATTACATAATTATAACAATCAGACAATTCTAAAATAATGATGAGAAGACTCACCAGCAGACATACAGACTTCAAACTTGCTGAGCTGATATGAAACACTGCAGCGATGGAACAAGTTAGGAACAGCAGATGGATCAGACAATCTGGGCAGCTCCTGTCAGAGAGGAACAGTATGTGTCAGTCAGGACCCTGCACCTTCACGAGCTGTTATGGTAGCTTGATTCTTATGAGAGAGTAGTTCTTTCTGACAAATAAAAGCACTTAATCACTTGCACATGTTCCAATATTAACTTCCTTATTCTTTACTCACTCCAGGGTAGTTTAGCCAGGTGCTTTCAGTGCTGATCTTGCTGAAAGATGATTGTTGTCCTGGTTTTAAATATATGTTTCTTCCAGTATTTGCCTGTGCTTTACTCTGTCATTTTTCCTTCAATCCTTATGAGCTCTACAGTCTCTGCTAAGAAGCAGCCCCAAAGCATGATGCTGCCTCCACCCTGCTTGCCTGCAGAGACAGAGCTGACAGGAGATCTGCTGTGCTGAGTCTGTGTCAGACGTACTGTAACACTCAGCATTTACACAAGGAAGTTGCAATCAGGTCTAATCTAACACCTTCTGCCATGTTTGTTTCTTGGAATCACTGAGGTGCTTCATGAAAGCTCCATGCAGGATTTTAGACAGTGTCTGGAATATTGTTGAGCCACAGACAACATCCTCCAATCTCAGCCACTGTCCTCTAACTCCTCCAGTGTCTGTTGTCCTCACCGTGTGCTCCTTGTCTGTGAGCTCAGTGTGGAGGGACAGTCTGATCCAGACAGTGTCTGGTTCTCTTCTCTATCTGATTGATCCACTTCACCTCAAAGAGATGCTTAGACTTTGAAATGGTTTTACATTCCTTTCCTGATCTTTTTTTCTCATTTTGACACCTAACATATGGTCACATTCTGAAAACAAAACTAAGACTACACAATCCTGTGTCCCGTTGTGGTCTTCCTTTGTCTCACTAGCTCTCACTAACTATTTACTTCAGTCTTAATTAATCATCGGTCATATTCAGTCATATTCAACCTGAATAACACAGTGTCTCTCAGTTCTCTATCCTCAATTTCGACTCTTTCACTCTTCAGCAGCACCACTCTTCTCTTTCCCAGCAGATCTTTATATACGGCAGCTGCTTTGCTGTTCAGAGACACCCCTCAGTCTGCTGATGTTCAGAACCAGGGAACACTTGGGACCACCCTGTGCCATCAGGACTCCTCTCTCTCAGCTGTGGGGGGCAGATACACTCTACCTCACCCAGAGACGCTCCACTTCTCCAGGTGCTGACGCTCCTTGGCATCACACTTCACCACCATTGAACCTGGCAAAGGAACCAGCACACAGCCCCCCTGTCCAGCACCTGTGAGCCCCTTCTGTTCTCAAGCACCCCTCACTTGCAGAGCCCACAGGCCTGTAAACCTGCCTCATCATCACTAGAGACAAGATCTCTCTACTGGAGCCTCTACTGGAGATCTCGCACACACTCCGTCCAGACTGGACTCTGGACAAATCTCTTTTCTCCCAGGAGGTCTTATTTAGTCAGGAGGAGGCTAATTCTACACACATCTTATCCTGACAGCTCCTTTCCCTCAGCTGGAGTCTCACTCCCTCAAAGTACCAAAGAGATCTTCAGACCAGCTCTGCCTCATTCCACAGGTTTACCCATTAACAGGCAGTCATCCTGGTACATGACCAAATCACAGGACCTAACAAAACTACATCTCAGACCTCGCAGTCAGGTAATCAGGAGCTGAACCTTTCTGTGAGGCCCCTTTAAGAGAGAGAAGAGCCACATCTTGCAGCTTGTGGACAAGGAGAGCTGGGGTGTCCCAGACCTCCTGCACTCTTGAACACTGATCTGTGCTCGAGCTGCATGATCACAACAACACACCCTGAAGCCACTGCCCAGTTTCCCAGAATCCTCCTGCCTCTCTGTAAGTGAAAGTGAAAATAGTCCTTTACTGCGATAAAGAGGGTGTCAGAAGTAAAGTGAGCAGGTCGCTTTTCAAATCTAATCAGAAAAAGGCCTCAGACAATCACTTCTTTCTGAACAATAGAAAGTGGAGCTCAGACCAGTATGATCAGAGTATCCAGCCTGTAAGTATCCTGTCATTCTCACATCAGTTAACAGCACAGTGTACTGTAGGGTTAGGCCTGTCCTGTAGCAGTCAGACCGTACAGATATTCACACGACAGATTAAGTATTAATGTGTATCTGAAGGTGTATAATATCACAGTTTTCACTGTATTTTCACTGTAATTATTAATGTGAATCTGAAGGTCTGGATATCACTGTTTTCCCTAAATTTTCACCGTATTGGATCTAACAGGCAAACAGTAAATTTCATGGCTCCTGCTGAAGGTTTTTCTTTCACTTTGTGTTTCCTGTAGTCGAATGGCGTTTCTCTCTCTCAGAACAACATCTCTCAACACTGCAAAGACAAAAAACTTCACTCTGCATCTGGACTGTAATTAATACTGTAAACATCCTGTTAGTATAAAAACAGGTGAGTGTAAATCTGCTTTGTTATTGTCTAACTGTATAAGAAGACAAGAAACATTATATATTTCTGAACCTTATAGGTTTAATTTAGTAAAATGTGTTTAGTACTGCAGAGATCAATGACAATGTATGTGTAGAAAAAGGTGAGTGTGAATCTGGTTATTGTCCATCTGTAAAGGGAGACAGGAAACCCTGCTCTATTTCCACACATTGTATTGTCAAATAAAGTGCTGTTCCTTTCTTTATAGTGCATGGGTAGAGTCAGAGTAGTAGCTGCTGTGTGCTGGAGTGACAGTGAGATCAGTCAGGTACAGCAGTGTGTGAGTGAACAGTCAGGTCAGGACTGAAGCTGCTGTGTGCTGGAGTGACAGTGAGATCAGTCAGATCCAGCAGTGTGTGAGTGAACAGTCAGGTCAGGACTGAAGCTGCTGTGTGCTGGAGTGACAGTGAGATCAGTCAGGTACAGCAGTGTGTGAGTGAACAGTCAGGTCAGGACTGAAGCTGCTGTGTGCTGGAGTGACAGTGAGATCAGTCAGGTACAGCAGTGTGTGAGTGAACAGTCAGGTCAGGACTGAAGCTGCTGTGTGCTGGAGTGACAGTGAGATCAGTCAGGTACAGCAGTGTGTGAGTGAACAGTCAGGTTCTGGAGTGACAGTGAGCAACAAAAAGATGCAAACTTAAAGACTAGGAAAATATTTATAAATATTAATTATCACACAAAACTTACAACAGTTACCGTAAAGGCACCGTTTTATAAGCACACTTGTATTCTTAGCCTGAGGATTCCAGAGTATTGGAAACCAGAATTTCCTAATATGAATAAGACAGAAAGCTCTCAATAATAATACAAACTCCCTGGGTCTAAGTATGATTAGTTAGAGGTTACTGGTACCTCTCATAGCTCAGCGACATCCTCTCCTTTCTTCATCCTGTCCCTCTTCTTCCTCCTGTACATCAATACCTGTGCTCCCTCAATACTGAATACTTATCGTAAAGTTTATAAAGTTTATTAACATCGATGGGTTGGTTTCAAACAAATACAAATACAAAAACGAGATGAGGAAATTACATTTCTAATTGAGATATAAAGTTTGATCAATCAGAGTGTTTCATTATTTCAGAGATGAAGTCTGACCAATCAGAGTGGTTTCCTAGGCTCTGCTGGTTTTCTGTTATTCTGCTGCTTCTCCTCCAGTCCTGCGTTTCAAAATCAGGTGAGAACAGATTCAAAATCTTCTGTTTTTTTAAATATCATGATTACAATCCAGTTCCTAAAATAGTCACTGACAAAAAATCAAGATGCACTTATCACTCCAAATTTTAATTTCATTGATGATAATTATTATTATCAGCATCAGTTGCTTAGCAGACACCCTTATCTAGGATCACTAACACATACTACAGTGCACATGAGATCCACATTTAATGAATAAGCTCATGTACACACTGTGTTAGTGCAATGCATGTCAAGGACAAGCACAAGTGGAAACGCAATGCAAGACCTGTGCTAGAAAGACTGATGAGATTTAAACCAGTACAGAGACAGTATACAGTGTGGACACCAAGCAGCAGTGAAAACGTTCTGGTTCAGATCTACAATGACCTAGAGCAATAGGGAACTCACACCACCAGCTTGAGAGACAAGGAAACTTATTTACTGAAGAAAGTCTGGTGGAACAGGAGCTGGAGAGAGGAGATGTGGGGAGTTTTAAGACAAGAGCAGAGTGGATGAGACACCAGTAGGGTTTGAATGTGTGGCCAGAGGGAGCCAGTGGACAGACTGCAGTGGGATTAACACAGCAAAGAGGAAGAGGAGAAACAGCAGAGCTGCAGACAGTCCAGTGAAGATGAAGGTAAACTAGTCTGAGAGAGAGACCTCCAGGGCCAGGACTGGGAGTTGTGTGGAACAGTTAGTGAAAAAGGAGCAGAATTGAGGAATGCTGCTCCAGGCGGGAAAGTGCCAGAGAAGGGAATAGGAGAAGGAGGGATCAAGAGTGATGCTGAGGTCCTGGGCAGAGGAAGAGGAGGGAGAGGGCAGAGACAGAGTCAAGAGGAAGAGATGGAGAGATTCACACAGGGGAAACAGAAAGAGAAGGAAAGGTCAGACTCTGAGAGCTGAATGTATGAGGGTAGAGTGCCCTCAGGAGGAGACAGCTGAGACTGGAGGAGACCTGCATACTAGAGAGAGAAAGGAGAGGTTTGGTGGAGCATCCTCAGTCTAAAAGTGATGTAAAGAGCTACAGGAAGAGATGAGTGGACACAGGGACACAGGAAGGGGGTACAGAGAGAGAACAGTGGGGGACCCAGGAGAGGGCCATGAGGGACAAACAGGAAGAGAGAACAGGAGCAGAGCTTCGCCAGGTGACTTAATAGATTGAACCTATTCTCCCAAATCAAGCTTTTTTCATTATAATGGTTCACTTAATATATAACAGCAGAATTGTTTTTCTTCTTTTATTAGTGAGGTTGAGTGATTAGTGTTTGAAAGTGTTGGTTTGATTGTCTCTGGTGAGAAATTACTGTACCTGGCTTTTCTGAGGACACACTGGACTGTCCCTTCGTCACCTCTCTTTAAGATTCTCTGATGTGAAGAAGATCAGACACTCATATCCTTCTCAGTGACATGTGGATTTGAATCAGAGAGGAGACTCTGGGATTGGGCTTCTGCATGCAATGGGAACAATAATCATTAACACAGTACAGTACCAAATGGTTACTGAGCTGTTTTATTTAAGGAATTAGCGTGTATGAATGTTATGGGGTGGTGTGGTGGCTCTGTGGCTCAGAACCTGTGTCTGTAGCTGGAAGGCTGCTGGTTTGAATCCCACAGCTGGTAGAAAATTCCTACTCCATTGGGTCCCTGAGCAAGGCCCTTAACCCCCAACTGCTCCAGGAGTGCTGTATAAATGTCAGACCCTGTGCTCTGACCCCAAGCTTCTCTCCCTGTCTGTGTGTCTCATGGAGAGCAAGTTGGGGTATGCAAAAAGACAAATTCCTAACACAAGAAATTGTATATGGCCAATAAAGATCTTATCTTATCATACTATGACTAAGGTCCATAGAGTAAGAGAACTGGTCTTGATGTAGCCAGTCTGAGACCTGAATTCAGCAACTCAGCACAAACAGTAAGGGCATACTGGGTAGTCACAGCAGATTGTAGAAAGAGCTGGTATTATTGAGACTTTACACCTCTGGCCTCTCAAAACCAATCACTGTGTGTGGCTTATTGAACAATGATATGGGTTTGCGTGGGCAGGATACAGACTTATACCTTGCGTTTTCTAATGAAATTTCCTGTATAGCAGTTTGATTGAATGTCTGAAAAGTCTGAAACCGTTTCTTTCTCTTTTAGAGTTTCAGGTTGTTGTTTCAACTGATCATGTTGTTGCTGTAGCTGGTGAAGAAACTGTTCTGCCCTGTTACCTCCTTCCTGAAATCAGTGCTGTGGATCTACAGATCATGTGGATTAGAGACAATTACGTTGCCCCTGTGTGTTTGTTTGAGTTTGGCTTCTATAACTTTCAAACACAGGACCTCTCCTACAGAGGCAGGACTGAGCTTTTCCTAGAGGAGCTTCTATTTGGCAATGTGTCTCTAAAGTTGAGAGGAGTGCGCGGCTCTGATCATGGACGGTACAGATGCATGGTAAAGTCTGAACAATGGGATGATGATGCTGTTATTGACCTGGCAGTGAGAGGTGAGTGTGACAGATTGATATCCTGTCCAGGGTGTTGTACCCTGTGCTTCCTGGTTGCTATAGCCCTTTTAGACAAAGTGTATTTTCTGATCATTGAGGAAGCTTTAGTTTCTCGTTGTTTATTTACTGTATTTTCCTCACTGAACCTTCTTGAAATGTACCATTTGATAAACAGAGTTATAAATTAAACATATAAATTCATTTATACATTTTATGTTGGCTTATCTGTCTTTGATTACATTATGTTTATTGAGAACCAGCAGAGTGCTGACAAAGATGTTTCTAGTTGTCCTCCATCATACTTCTCACTCTCAGAAATCTCTTGTGTTGAACCCATAGCCCTGGGCTCCCAGCCCTCAGTGTCTCTCCACTCCCCTGGAGGAGATCAGGCCCAGCTGCTGTGCAGATCAGAGGGCTGGTTCCCTCAACCTGCAGTGATCTGGACAGACAGGGATGGAAACGAGGTGCCATCACAGCCCCCCACAGTGGACACGGACAGTCAGGGGCTCCTCAGTGTCAGCAGCTACATCCCAGTCAAACAGGAGTCCAACATCTTCTCCTGCCTGGTGAGAAGCACACAGCCCAAGGCAGACTGGGAATCTCAGCTGCACATACCCAGTGAGTACAGAGCTTACCTTAATCATTACAGTAAGTAGACTATTAAATATAACAAATGATTTTGTAAAAGTCTAAAACAAACTTCACAGACATATTATTGAAACAAACAATTGAGAATGAATTCCCCTTATAATAAAAACATTTATATGTAATGGTGCTGTTGTCATTAAGTCTAAATGATGAAACCATTATGGGATTTATTGTTATAAAAACATTAAGAAGGATATATCAGTTTCTAAGATGTAACTCTTTAGTTCCATGAGATTTTCTTTTACCATGTCGTTGCAGTAAAGCAGGAGTCACTGTTTCAGTCAAAGGCTTGCTATGCACATGTTACGTTCCACATCCCTCCTACCCCTTTCGGTTATGATTAATTTCTATTATTTCCTGGTGCGTCCTGTTTGCTTTTTGGTTAAAAGCCCAGCATCTCTGCAGTTCTGGGCTCAGTATTGGAAGATGGACGCCACAAGGCTTGCCTATTTTCCAGGTTCTACGAAGGCAGGCCTTTTCCCCGGTGTCCTGACCGCCTGGGATGCAGACCAGTTATGTTTTTAGTTCCTGTTCCTGTTCTTGTGCCGGTTCCGACCCGGTTCCCCCTTTTAACTGTTTGTCTTGGATGGATCTCCCGGCTCTTGGATTATAGACTGCGCCCTGACTTCTCTTTTGGATTTCTTTGGACTTGATTGCTACTTCATTTCCCCCGAGCACCTGCTCACTACGGTCACCTCCCCCTGTCTGTCCACCCATCCTAACCTTGTCTTTTACGGATTATACCGTCCGCATAGGGTCTTTAATAACGCACTCCACGGGAGTCAGAACCGGCTCTATTGACAGCACGCAGGAGAGTCTCAAGGGAAATTCTGTGATTCTTGAGCTCTCTCTGCCTGTTTATTTTGGATCACATACAATTTCAATATGTTCCGTTTTTTCTCTGGTAACACCTACTGATGATTATCTTTCTCATATACTGTAATTCTTGACATAAATTCTAAAAGATCAAACTTTATCTGTCAGTCCATTCAGAGAGATCCCCTCTTTATGGTATACAGATTTTGTCTTGTGTATACCAGCAATATAGAAAGCAAACAATATTTAGTTTTGAATACAGTTTAGGAAAAACAAATCTCCATAAAATACCTCCAGAATTCTCCCTCACGTGTCACTGACACTCTAGTTGTGATTTATTTGCTGCTACATTTTCTTACCCATCTTGCCCATATTATTCTCAGTTTAACCAAAGAAGAGCACTGTGACTATTTAAATTCTCCAGGTGTCATTACTGGATCTTTGCCTCTCAACAGCAGAGCTCTGTACTTCAGTCTGGCTCCATTGTGACATCGTCACATCAGCTGGAGTGATTCAGCATCTGGGCTCAACCAGTCTCCCTGACTGAGACACTTCAACTGGCGACAGTCCTATGGCTCCCTGTCTAGAGAGAGATTTCTGCTCCACACTGTAGTCTTTTGTGCTGGTGGCTCACTTGGCTCACACAGATCTCTCTGCTGATTTTGTGGTCTGCAGCTCCTGATAACTAAACTGCATGTTTATCCATCAAATCTGTTTCGCAGGCAGATGTAGTCAAACACTGAGTTGGTCTCACATGACTGTTTAATGACCTTTGACCAGTCTTAAAGTGGTCAGTGATAAGGAAGACTTGACAGCTGTCTGTGTGGGTTGGACACCTGTGTAATATGAATGTCATTTTATAAGAAGAACACCTGTGCAATATTGTCAATTTTAATATTATTCTGTTTTTTAATCATTTAAAATGTACTTATGCATTAGTTGTGGTTTGTCAGATTGTGATGTTATTTGTAGGTTGTGAATTATTTTACAAGACATAATGATCCAGGCTTCCTGGTTGACATGTGTATAGAGAACTGAGACCTGACACACATGGACCCTAACAGAATAATACTACCCAGTGCAGAGTGACACCACAACCATACAAATAAAGAGAGTCATACCAGCACGACAGTATGAATAGAGGAGCAGTGGAGTATCACTCACACCCATACAAAATGTACAATACTACTCTAGGCAGTAGAAACATGAAAAAGTGAGTGATTCTAAAACAATATTTCCCAGAAGAGTATGATATTGCATGGGGTCTATTTAGGGTTGAATCAGTGTGCAGCTATACATCAATTCTACAGTATCTGTACATCGTATTATAGATTTAACAAAAATATTTCTTCACGCTGACCGTAACAAACCCTACTAGTTGTGTGTCAGTGTCTGTGTGATAATATCCCTGTCCTGTTTTCCAGGAGACTATTTCTCTGCTCCCTCTGGATGGATGGTGACTCTCTTCCTAACAGCAGCTGTTACTGTAGCAGCATCAGTACTTCTGGTGATCCAGTGGAGAAGAATGGACAGTATGTGCTCATTATATATAGACATGTGTGTCTGAATGTCTGTGTCAGGAAGGATTTAAAATTCCTCTGTGTATGAGCAGGTCAGGACACTCCTCTTGATAACAACTGACAATTTATAATGCAGCCAGTAGGAACTAAAAAAATGAAAATGTTTAGCTCATTAGCCAGAGCATCTTCTAGTCTTGATAGAGAACTACCCTCCAGGAGAGTTACAGATGCAGCTATCTATAATACACATCAAACCCTGAGATAAACTCACTACATTATACCAGTGAGCCACAATCAGCCCTTCGCTGCTCAAGACAGATCAATAGGTGGAACTTGCGAAAGCAGCTTCATTTAATCTGTTCTTCCTCCTTAGCCTAATGATCACATGTCTTGAAACTACAATATGTTGTAGCGATTCTCTGTAGTTTCCCTCTGCACAGGAAGACGAGAGAGGCAGGAGACTGGGAGTGCAGTGAACTGGCCTCTTGTCCTTGTTAGGGACACAGGCGTGCTGGTCACTCAGATAGGACAGGAAGGAAGAAGGTAAAGAGGGAGAGAGTGATGGCCAGACAGACAGAGAGAGGAAACTGGACTCTGTTTATAGAGAGAGGAGAGGGCAAGCTGGACGATGAAGGTCAGGTGCTCAGGCTCCAGGAACGTTACAATTGCTATAAATTACAGTACAATCAGTTCTTAAACCCTCTGTGTATACTATATTTTTAATAAGCAACATGTAAAATAAAATTAACTTTTTTTTTATGACTATTTATACACAATCTCTAATAATTCTGTGTACTCTATGAAATGAAAAATATTTCTGTTAGTGTTACACAATATTGTGAAACACTGTACAGTAGTTTGTGCAGAGTTGTGTGTAATCATTGTATTTCATGAGATTATTTATTGCTACTGTACAGTATGATTAATGCAGAAAGGCACTAACAGGTAAATAAAAATTAAAATTTTAATATTAGAATAAGCTTTGACAACCACACACAGCTGCAGTAGTTTAAGGATTCACTTTACAGAGCAGTGCAGTCCTCTGATTCCAGAGTATCTATCTTTGTCACCATAGTCAAGCCCATTCAAAGACCCCCAACCCTTCCTGTCTATTTCACCCCGATGGCAGTGACTGTCCCTCAGTCTGGAACAGTGTATTCATGAGCTCTGTATTCATTGGTCAAACATGATCATGTGACAGTAAGGGGTGGGGACCCTTAAAGAGGAAATCACAGATGAATGGTAGAGAGTGTCAGACCTGCTAATCTATCACAGAAATCACAGATGTACTGGAGAGAGTGACAGAACTTTCCAATCTATCAGAGAGAACTGAAGTAAGAGGGGTCAGTTCTGTGGAAGTTTACAACAGAAAGGGTTGAATAAGATCTGTGGATCAATTACTGTTAAACGTATGGCTAGACAGGCAGAACAACCTGCCAGGATTCTGTCTCTTATGTTCTTTTGTTCAGTGAAATATAGAATATGTGTAATAGAAAACATGGCTAATGTATTTTTCCAGCTTCTGCAGCCCTGATGCTGTGTCACTGACTGTCCTGTCTGTGTTTCTTACAGGGAAGGAGAAACTCAATGGTGAGTAAATCAGTCAGACTCTCTGTACTGTGTCCTGTAGTGATTTCAGCAGGAGCTCCTCTGTAAATGATCATGCATCAGTGTTCTAACTGAATTGTATGTTATTATGATACAAGGTCAACGTAGAACAACTTGTTTATTAACACTATAATTGACAGTTTATTTATGGAAGGAGCTATTAACTGCCAATTTGAAATTGAAAACTTAAACCAATTTGAGTGTCATCAGACACCAGAGCTCTGATGGTCTAAATCATGTCTTATTATTCCAGCCATTCCTGTCATCCTCGCAGAACTGGGTAAGTGATCTTCTGTGTCTGTGAGATCACAGATCCACCAGTACAAACACTAATGAATTATATTTGAGTGCACTGTTGTTCTGCAGTTTACTGTACTCTACTGTAATGAACTATATTGCACTGAAGTGTATCCTTCTTTTATTTTCATCAGTAATACACACAGGTATTTGATCAGTTGTGAAGATTAACAAAAGATTTATAAAAGCAATAGAAGCTACAGAGAAATAGAGAAAGTTCTCTACAATAATGTAAATATGGAGATCTTAGTTTTGACTCCCTCTCAGTTTGGTCCCAATGCACATTTTCAAAGTTAATATTTTAATGAAAACTTTAGTTTTAGACCACTTGCATGGGTGAAAAAAACTAACTGGCAGGAGAAACTATAAAGTAATAAATGCTGCTTGTATGAATATCAGTCTTCTTTGCCCTCTTCTAATGTGCCAAAGACACTCTGAAAAGGCTCGTTTCAGACTGACAACAGGCCATCAGCCCCCTGTCCTGAGTGAACAGCCTGTATCTTGACACTGTGGGGGTCCTGCCTGTGTCCTGCTGTTACACACAGTGTCTGTAGAGCTGGAACAACACAGCTGCTCTGACTGCTTGTGTTCAGCCAGCTGGGCCCCTGTCTGTGTCAGACTGATACTGTCTGTGTGTCAGTCTTCCTGGATCAGGCCTGGTGTGGAGATGTGCTCACCATGGAGTGTGACTGGTCATTTCTCACTGTCCAGCTGATGTCCAGAGATCAGACAGTGTGACCAGTGAGCAGGACATATCTGTGCCTCTGTCAGTGATACTGGTCACTGTGGGGACGGGTCACTTAGACATTGATACTGGTCACTGTGGGTACAGGACCCTTAGTCTGTGTGAGAGCAGCCCACAATTTCACTCATCTGACTGAACAATGAACAGAATTCAGTATCAATGGATGGTTATTTAAATATGAAATATCCCACAGTTCTGGAGACTGCAGACTGTGTTTATTTCTTATCTCTCTCAATGGCTCAAGCACCAGACTCCAGGGTGTCCTGTGATGTGTCTGTGTGTCTTATTGCCTTGTGCTGCTCAGTCCAAGTGAGACTCCAGTCTTACAGCCACTGCTGCTCACACTCACTGACACTCTGACCCACACTGCAGTGGAGACTGGGGATCCTGAAATGAACTGACTGCAGACTGTAGGATAAACTTTGTTATAATAACAGGTAAGAAGCAATAATGGTCTTTAATACAATAAAGATCTACTCTCTCTCTGCAGATGCTGTGAAGCGAGCTCCTATCCCTAAATCACGTATGTACACTGTATGAAACTCTGCTGACTGACGGCACTGATTTTACTGACATTATATTACCGGTGGGTGACTGGGATTAACAGAGTCTGTGTCTCTGTGTTCCAGTGTGTGACTGAGATTAACAGTGACTGTGTCTCTGTGTGACTGTGATTAACAGTGTGTGTATCTCTGTGTTCCAGTGTGTGTCTGTGTTTCACAGTGTCTGTATCTCTGAGTTCCAGTGTGTGACTGTGATTAACAGTGTCTGTATCTCTGTGTTTCAGTGTGTGACTGTGATTAACAGTGTCTGTATCTCTGAGCTCCAGCGTGTGACTGTGATTAACAGTGTCTGTATCTTTGTGTTTCAGTGTGTGACTGTGATTAACAGTGTCTGTATCTCTGCGTTCCAGTGTGTGTCTGTGATTAACAGTGTCTGTATCTCTGTTTCAGAATGGCAGTGGCTGTGCAGTTCTGCAGGTAGGTCTGTTTCCTGTTGAAGATACAGACACAGTACTGCTATTGAGCATTAATATTAATGAGCATTGATTCCTGGTGAGAAATGCACTAATAAAAAAGACAGGAGAATGAGAATCAGTGTAAAGTGAGATTCACTGCAGGTTCACATCATATTCCTGTGGAAAACCTCTTCTCCTTCCACAGTGATCATGTTGTCATTCAGCCAGTGAAATCATGTCTGTGCTGGACTGACTGAGCTATAAAATCATCCAACCTAAATCAAAACCTTTTTATTATGAGAAGCTCACAGTCTGTAGGAGACTACATGTCATGGGTACGAATCATGAGTCCTACACAGTGGAGCATTTTAATAAACAGAGATGACAAAAATCCGTTATTACAATATTTACACACTGATGGTAAGAACACGATTTCACTGCTGACTTCATGATCCTACATAATAAGAATGTGTCCCCGTCACTGTACTGGGGCATGCAGGGTGAGCACCCCCTACTGGCCCCACTAACACCTCTTCCAGCAGCAGCCTCAGCTCTCCCAGGAGTCTCCCCTCCAGGTACTGGCCAGGCTCACACTGCTGGGTCTCAGTGGGCTGCTGGTTGTGAGCTGTTTTCACACTGGTGCTCGATCTCCTTTAGAGATATTAGACATAAATCTAGCAAACAACACAGCCTGATAACCCACACACTGTCACACTATAAACTATATCTTTACATGACCTTTGCCCTGTTCACCTGTCTGGGGTATAACCCCAGTAATCTGTGCTGGACATAGTGTCCCCCAGGACACTACAGCTCAGTACTGACCCTCTCCTTTCTTCTGTACAGGTGAAGGCAGCCCCATCCCTGACCTGCGTAAGTCCACTGTGTGTAAAGTCACAGCTCCTGCTGGGCTCCAGCTCTCTCCCTGTCAGTGTTTGTGGAGGACAGAGGGGTATTTAAACTGGGGAACTGGGGGGCAGGAGCTCCCTAAAGGGCAATTCTGTTGGATCAGGAAGACCTGGGCAACACCAACAATGTATCATAAAAAATAACACATCACAGAAGTCCATTCTTAAATACTTCTATATTACTAATGTATTTTTTCAATTCTTAAAACATGAGCAATAAAGAGGAGGTTTCACACTGGTTTCAGTGTGAATGAAGCTGAGCTCCTGATTTTTTATACTGATACAGTATGTCTGAAGTTCTCTTGTAATTTTAACTTTTAGTCTCTTGAAATAAACCAGTTCAAGAGAGCATTAGTGGTTTCCAGTGAATTTCATTACCTCTGACCCCCTGAATTTTGGTACTTTGAGGTTCATAATGAAAACTGTAGTGACATCTCTGTCTTGATTATGGAGCCCAGTGTGTGACTGTGATTAACAGTGTCTGTATCTCTGTGCTCCAGTGTGTGACTGTGATTAACAGTGTCTTTATCTCCGTGTTCCAGATGTGTGACTGTGAATTGACAGTGTCTGTATCTCTGTGCTCCAGTGGGTGACTGTGATTAACAGTGTCTGCATCTCTGTGCTCGAGTGTGTGACTGTGATTAACAGTGTCTGCATCTCTGTGCTCCAGTGTGTGACTGTGATTAACAGTGTCTGTATCTCTGTGCTCCAGTGTGTGTCTGTGATTAACAGTGTCTGTATCTCTGTGTTTCAGAATGGCAGTGGCTGTGCAGTGCTGCAGGTAAGTCTGTCTCTTCTTTGATGAGAGTGATGCTATTTCAAGCCCTAGTGTCTGGGGTCATTGAGTTCTTGAATCCGGAAGGTCTCTTTACTGTTAGATGGTCATTCATGGTGTGTAAAAAGAAGGAGATGTACAGTATTTCAGTCTCATGTTTCTGTTAAATCCTACATGTGGGCTGTGAAGATCAATCAAAGTTTCATGGTGGGAATTTCTATCTCTATCCTGTATTTCAGTCTAATGGCCAGTATGAGTCTCTCCTGGAGGGACTGACAGTGTAGAAAACTCATTTTCCCTGAAGGCCATGTGCTCTGGTCTCTGCCCACTCCTGAATGAGGGTCTACAGGCTGAATGTGGCAGAGCCAGTGACCCTGGATTTGGGAATAACTGTGGAATATCAGGAGGAATCAGGAGCAGAGCCAGTCTCATAATAACAGGCCATTCAAATCCTGAGGAGAAACACTGTTAAAAGATGGTATAATGACAGTACTCTTCCCCTGTAGTTCCACAGACACACAGCCTCTTGTGAGCGGCAGCAGTGGGACTCTGGTACAGGGGCTCCTCTGGGGCCTGTAGGCCTCTCTCTTGTCTGAGAAATGGCTGCTTCTCTTCACATGTCAACCAGGCTGATGGGTCAGCAGGAAGAAACATTATAAAATCACCTTTTCTTCTTCTGTTTCCCTCTTTCCTCTGGCTGTGTTAATATTGTATTTTCAGGAGCTGAACCTCTTTAACCCCCAGCTCCTCGAAGGTCATTTAATCCTGGAGTGTTTGTGTCCTGAACATCTTGCAATATCTTGGACAGGACAGAGAGTCCAGAACTGGTTCAGGGTCTGAAATCAAGGGACCACCTGGACATCAAGTCTGAAACATCAGATTTCTGTATATCTTACTCAGTACACACGCTAGGAAGAAATATCCGCCCCCCCAAAAACATTTAATTTCTTCAAAAGTGATGTAGCACATGTAGATACCTATTTTTCTAGGCCATGTCCAATCTATTTATATTTATATATTTTACACTAGATGGGCTCTTTTATACAGCCTTTCTATTATCCAGGAGTAAAAAAATAAGAGCTGATAAGAATCTCTTTGATCTTCACTAGATTGACAGGCAGACAAGCAAAAGGGGAGTATTTACTCAGTATTAAATATCAAGAGTTCATACCTACCTATTTAGTATCAGGAGAGTATTAAGTCAGTATTCATTAGTCATGCGAATAAAGCTTCTTGAATTGAATCGATTAAAACCCCCATTCGCTCTGGACATGTATAAGCTCCGCCCCCCGTCTGTCAGTGGTCAGCGCTCACTGATTGACAGCTGCTGTCTCCTATCAGAGAGGTGGACAGTGAGCGCGAGCAGTCTGAAGTCAGTATGAGCGCCTCTGTTTCTCTCGTTTTTCTCTCTGGGTTTCTGGATCTGTTATTTCTGCTTTAAATTGAATACTTTGGATATTTCTTCAGATTTTCAAAGTAAGTGTGAAGGCTTTTCTTATATTTTAGTAAGGCTTTGCTTTCTCTATGATATATATATATTTTTCTGTAACAAACGAGCATTCATCAATTTCCCTACGGGATTAATAAAGTCTGTCTATCTATTATGCGGTCGGTCCTGTGTTTATTAATAATGTCGTTTAAAAAAATAAAGTTTCATCGCTGTGAAAACAAGTGTTTAATGTTTGTATTTAGAGGATATTGGGATCACTCCCATGTGTAACACTAGTGAAACAGTGAAGAAGATGTCGTTTCTCTGGAAGGGAAGAGCAGTCATTAGTAATTGACTGGTGTTTCTCTCTCGGTGTGTTTGGGGACAAAGACATTTCACAGTCTGATGGAGTTGAGTTGGACTGTGATCGGCAGGAGCCTGTTGTGATGTTTGTGTTTTATTCCCCAGCTGCTGTGACTCTGGACCCTGATACAGCTCACTGTGGGCTCAGCCTGTCTGAGGATGGGAAGAGAATGAGACTGGGAGAGGGAGAACAGGATCTCTCTGACAATCCTCACAGATTTGATCACAGGAACTGTGTCGTGAGCAGGGAGGCCTTCACCTCAGGGAGACACTACTGGGAGGTGGAGGTGAATCGATACTGGAGAATAGGAGTGACCAGAGAGTCTGCAGAGAGGAAAGGAAAGTTCAGCTTCTCTCCCCAGCAGGGTTACTGGTGTCTGAAATATAACCCTGGTTTCTCTGCTCTCACTGACCCTCGGACCTGTCTCCCCCGCAGTCTGTGGCCCAGGAAGCTGGGGGTGTGTGTGGATATTGAGGAGAGGAAGGTCTCCTTTTACACAGTGGAGTCCAGAGCTCATGTCTACACTTTCACTGACATGGTCTTCACTCAGGGGGAGAAGATCTATCCTGTCTTCTGGACCTGGGATCAATATAAAGCCCTTGAGCTGCTGCCTGCTGTCAGTGTGGAGATTAAACCCGTCACTGACTCATGAACATAGGCTGACTCTCTCCCAGCTCTCTGTCCACTGCTCATACTTGGAGACGGGTTTACTGACGGGTAGTGAGATGAGGTCAGAAATATAATAGTAATTTCAAAAATGATGATGTTGTGTCGTGTTTAATTTTTTAATAACATGTACGAGAGAGGGCGAGATAACGCGCTACCAGCCTGCTGTACTCCTGACTTGTAAATATCTCTGGAAACCCTGCTGTGTTTTTTTCTAATTTTGAGAAAATAAACTTTTAAAAATGAAATCCCGTGTGAGTCTCTCCTGCGCGCGCCGGTGACGGTGAAGCTGCCAGAACGGGGAGGGACCCGCTGACGTCACCACAGCCAGGAGGAATAGGGACTGTGACGCAGACAGGAAGTGGCTCAGGGTGGTTATGGGAGTTGTAGTTTGTAACCAGCGCTGTGTCTGTGAGCAGCTACAGCCAGTCTAATACCCGGCTCCTCTTAGACAGGGTTACATCAGCATGTTCAGTATTGTGCATTTTATTGCTTATTGGGTTATTTTGACTGTGGTGGTTTGTTTAGTGTGAGAGCAGTTTTATTTGATTTCTGACCCTGGGGGGAGTGCGGTGTGGACCCGTTGTGCCTGTTAATGGAGTTTTTAATGAAAGTTCGGGAGGAATGAAGGCAGCCGCGCTCATTCGACAAAGCTGCTGCAATTCTCACTAATACTGATGTAAGCAACCGGTCTCCATAAATATCAAACGTCACCCTCTCCTCTTCCTCGTTCGTTTTCTGCATGGTTTGTTTTTGCCTAGCTCGAATCCGTGCTCCCTTCTCATGGATCTACAAATCCGCCGCTCCGATGAAGACCTTTTCTGCAGCGCAGGAGACTCTCCTACCTTTCTCCGTCTCATCGCCTCCTTCAGCCGCCGTGCCACATCAGCGCCGCTCATCTCCCAGCCAGTCCTCACAAGATCCAACTCCTCGCCGAAGACTGCATTCTGCCGTCGTAGTCCCTCTCTCATTACAAACCCAGCCTTCTCATTCCTCCACGGCAAAAATCTCCAAATAACCCCCGCTTCTCTTGAGGATGTCCCTGCCGCCGCGCTTCATGCACATCGGCTCCCCCTTCTCCTGGATCTTCTCTCGCGATTTCCAACTGGACCGTAGCAAGCCTCCAGAGGATACTTCAAAAACATGGCGTCCATTTTAAAAGAAACGCTTCCAAAAAAAAAAGCTCTGTTTTCCCCGTACTTAACCGCAGTCTACACAAGGAAACATCAACTCCCCAGCTTCCCCCGGCGCTCTCTGATGACATCACCCGCGCCGCCGCCACTCATCCCAACGTGAGGACCCCGAGGCCGCTGTCGTATCTTCTGTCTTGTCTTGTCCTGATACATCTGTGTCTGTCTCTTCCCCCAAGCAATCCATTCCTCTGCTGAACAACTGCACCTAGCCTCTTCCACCCAGCCTCCTGCCCTAATCTCCTCGCTGCCGAGTCTAAGGCCCCAGGCTCACGCCCCTCCCCCCCTTCTCCGCTTAATCTAATTTCTGCACTCTCCTGTCTATACCTCCGGCGTCCAACACGGCTCAAGCTCCGCCAGCTTGGTGCCTTCGGCCCCGGTTTCTTTTCTTTCGGCTCATGCTGCTGTCTCCACGGTCCGAAGGCCAGCTAGTAAACAACCCCCAGCTCAGCCAGCAGGCGGCCCTTACCCTCCCCCACCCCCTGGCATCCAAGACGACTCGGCAGCCTCCTCAGTCCCTAACGCAGCCTTCGCCCCTGCTTCAATTCCTCAACAGTCTTCGGCTTCCATATCCCAAGCCCGAGCTCCAGGCCCCAGATCCGTCAAACCCCTCCTACCACAATCTGCTTTCCGCTCTTCTTCCCTCCTCATCTTCTCCCTTCCCCGGTGTCCAACACGGCATCCGTCATCCCATGCCTTCGGCCCTGGATCCCAATCTCCCCTTTACTAAGGACTTTCCTCTCCGAACAGCCGTTCCTCTCCCAGCTCCTCCTAACACTAAAGTTTAGTCCTCCTCCCATCCCCTTTTCACTCCGGCAGCAAATTCTGAGGTGGGGACGTCAATCTAGCTCACCTTCTCTCTTCCTCCACTTACAACTCCGATTCTAGAACAGTCGACTGCGGCTCGATTTCCAAAAACGTTCGCGGTCGCCCCATCGTGATGATCAGAGGCCAACAAATTTCCAACATCTTCAATTCCTCTACACGTACCTCTCCCCTTCGTCGCTTCCTTCACATTTGCAGCTTCTGCGGCGAAACTCATGCTCGCTTGCTCTGCCTGCCCCCGCCGGCCCTTCCATGCTCGCTCCACCTTCAGCATTCCCAAAAGACTACTGGCTTTTCCGTCTACCCCAATCGACATCCCCACTCTTGCTTTCGGCCTGCTCCGTCACCCCGACCCCTCTTCCACCCACATCTTACTCGACGGCCTTTCCTTCGGATTCTCACCAGGCCCGTGCACACTTCCTTCCTTCATCTTTTGCAAAAATTTGCAATCTGCCACCGCCGATCCCCAGTCCGTTGATTCCTTGCTAGCATCCAAAGTCGAGAATGGTTTCATGATCGGCCCACTTGACTCTTCCCCATTCCCTGCATACCACATCAATCCCATTGGTATAGCGGTCCGTCTGGGCGCCTGGCTCGCTAAGGTCAACATCTCCAGTGCCGTTAAAGTTATGCCTCCTGACCCAGACCTCTGGCACCTCTTCGGAGTTCATTGGCGGAACAAGTTCTTCGCAGTCCGCCTTACCTTCGGACGTAGAAGTAGCCCAAAACATTTTCGGTACCTTAGCCGAAGCTCTCGGCTGGATCCCGTCGAATAACTATAAGTTTCCTTTTCTCATCCACCTTCTCGACGATTTCCTAACCATAGACTTTCCTCACACCTGTAGCGGCGAGGCTTATTAATAAGGCAGAATTAAGTGTTTCTGAGCTTTCCCAAATTAGGCCCCATTTCTCTGTTCATCTCTGTGGTGCAGCCACAGAGAAACTATTCCCAGGGTGATTTAAGGTCCTAGGACAGCTCCCAAAGGGGGATGCACTTAGCTAAGTCTGGCTATCATGATCAATGGTCATCCATTGGCGCCTATCTGTCTAGGGAGTGCCAGTTGGACATCTGGACTGCATTACTAAGTGTCAGGAGTAAGTGACTCATATCTCACCTTGATCAACCAATCAGGGACTGGTAGGGCCGAGTAACCCACGTGGGACTCTGATGCCCATGGAACTTTCAGCCAATCAATGAGCTGAAGTTCCTCCAGGTAAAAACAGGCAACACAGAGATTCAACAAGATTCAGAAGGGGAGATTCAGTAAGATTCAGTAAGATTCTGGAGAGGATTCTGTGGACTGTTCTAAAGGGAATTCAAAGGAGAATTCCAGGGCAGGACGGCCCAGGAGCAGAAGGCTCCCAAGGGCAGGACATTCTCGCAGCGCGCCTCCTGACCATCCTGAGACTCAGCCCGGACAACCACGGAACGGCCAGTGTGTCCGAGTGCCAGAACTTTCCTTTGTTCTAAGAGTCTAGAGCGGAGGTTGCCAGAGAATAACCAGAGGATCCACCCAAGGTTAGCACCAGCAGCAGGCCTCGTGAACAGGTCGGAACTGTGGACAGCTGAATCACTATTCAGAACTAGCTCTTCATCAGGAACGAACCGGTCCTCTTTCTGACTTGCTGGGACCCACAGTCATCATTTCTCCTGTGCACAAACTTTGCTAGTTAAAGCCAACAGTGAACATCAGCAGCGCACCGTCGCAAGCCGCACAGCACAGCCTGGCACCGAGCCAGAGAGCGCGGATTGGACAGCTACAGCCTGCAACTGTTTCTTTGTGCCCGCAGGAGATCTGAATCCCCAGAAATTGGATGAGTATTCAACTTCAATGCATTACAGCTCGAGAATTCAATTGTTATCCCAACCAGTTGATATCAATTTAATTCCTAAGAGTTATGTACTTGTTTTGAGTATCTAATGTAGAAGTTGTAACCAAGTTCACTTTACGAAACGGTCTTAATGAATGATATACTGAACGTATGTCCTCTTGATATATGTAACACTTCGTAACTGACTGAATATATACCTTTTGTATTCTGATAACCCTCTCGATAAGATCTGTTAGGTTTATAGGCATATTCTATGTATTAATAAATGTATCCTCGTGTATTAGTACCTGCGTGTGTGCGTTGTTTGAGTTATGTCGCATGGTTGGATTCTAAAGCCATCAAAAGAATCATTTTGTGATTTACTGCTACAATTAATAATTGTCTCAGTAAATGCCCAAACCGTACAGAACTGGTGCCTTCAGAGAGCCACTACATTACATATTTGGCGTCCCTGAACGGCTATGAATCACTACACACCCCAACTGCAAGAGCCTCCTCCACACTTATTTCCGTTTTAGGAAACTAGGGGTACCCCTTGCCATGGACAAAACAACTGGCCCCTCTCATATAATCCAATTCCTCGGGATCACCCTCAATTCCATCAATTTCTCCACTTCCCTGTCTCGCGACAAAATCGACAGGATCCAGATGTATATCTCTATCTATTCTTCCGCCAAATTTCGCACAAAGAGGGAACTTCTCTCTCCGCCCGGCCACCTCAATTACGCCATGCATATCATTCCTCAAGGACGGTCTACATTCTCGACCTTGCCTCTTCCGTGCCCTCTCTTTACCACCACGTAAGCCCTTCAGCCAACTGTAAATCCGAGCTCAGGCTTTGGAGCTTCTCTTGGCCAACTGGAATGGCATATCTCTCTTCTACGATGACCTCCTCTCTGACACTGAGGATATCCAGCTTTTCACAGACGCAGCCCCCTCAGTCGGTTTCGGAGGCTATTACAAAGGCCAATGATTTCTCTCCAACCAGTCATCCCTCTCGCCAACCAGTCATCAGCCTTGTTAGAAATATTTCCAATTGTCGTTGCTGCTTCTCTTTGGGGCCACAATTGGAAACAAAAACCGTCCTCATCCATTTGGCCATCCATGCAGTAGTTCATATAATCAACAAAGGAAGGTCTTCATCCCAATCCATCATGAAATTCCTCTGCCGCCTTAAATGGATTTCTCTCGCATCAATTCATCCGTGCAGCTGCTCACATTCCAGGCCACCTTAATGAGATAGCTGACTCTCTCTCTCTCGCTTTCAATTCAGGAACTCGGCACCAGATGCAAGACCGAACCCCTGCACGGTACCTCCCTATTCGGAACTCACGTTCCATCATCCTTTCCATCGCTATCTCCAGCTGGCCCAGCAAACTATCCTCTTAGGGATCGCCCCTCGACCTCTCAATTCTTACTGCACTGCCTGGAAGGGCTTCCAATCCTTCGACCTCTCCGCAAACATAAAATTCCGTTCTTCCGATATTCTCACCGTATCATCCTTCGTTTGCTATCGTAGAAACTTACTCAAGGTACGAGCATCCACCACCAAAGTATACCTGTGCGGCATCCACTCCTTTTCGGCACGATCTGTCCATCCCTTATCTACCCTCAAATTACTCTCCTTAAAGGCTTTCGGTGGCTTGAAAAACCACTTCCGAACCTACGCGTACCACTTACCTCAGACATCCTTGAATCCCGCATCTACGTTGTCAGGTCAGGTTACCACTCACCCTGGGTCGACCGCCCTCTCGAATCTTTATTCTTGTTAGCCTTCTTTATCTCCCTAAGGTGCTCCGAAATTACCGCTAATTCCACATCCTTCGATCCTTCTTCTCAACGCTGCTTATCCAACATCTCCATCTTATCTTCCAAGACACTGACCTTCTATCTCAAGAAAAGCAAAACCAACCAACTCGGATCCGCCACTCTCATCTATTATTTCAAACTCTGTTCCTACATAAGCCCTTACGAGCCTCTATCCCATTACGCACATCTTCGCACCTCTGCCGGAGCTTCGCCTACTGTCCCTCTGTTCGCAAACGAGAAGGGCCGTATCATGATACCCTCCTAAACAATTCTCTGGGCACTCCTTTAGATCAGGGGCCGCATCCTCCAGATGCGCTCGCCAAGGCATACCCCAGTATCTCATCAAGCAACTCGGCCATCGATCCTCCGAGGCTTATCGTGCATACATTAAAACTAACCCCGGTATCCTCAAGCAGGCACTTTCTCTCCTCAGCTGAATTGGTCCAATAATCTTTTGTTTTTGTTTTTCTGCACTGGTGACTGGGGGTCCTGCTTGGTTCTTTTGGGGGGTCCTATCCTCCCCGTCCAACGGCCGGGAGGTTGGCCCTCAGCCAAGCGGGTTACGCCAAATCTCCACATCACAATAAACAATTCTAATTTCTCCCAAGCTTTCGGCTGCTGTCATTCCTCGTGAACTCTTTTTTTCTCGTCTTTTCTTAATTTCAGCTCCCAATCAAGTGTGATAATCAGCCAGTGAAAGCTCTCTTTTCCTTCAGATGAAAGACCAAAACCCTAAACCAAGCCCAGGGTTTTACATCTGTTTGGTGGCAGCGGCGGGTTTTTTTCTTCAAGAACAGAAACGTGGGCTTGTAAAACGTGGCGAAGAAGTATGAAGAAATGTCGACCCAGGTTTATAGCCAACAGAACTCAGCTTTACTGTGGGAGCTTCTTTCTTGCAATTGAACAGAACATTCAACCCGCTGCTTTCTCTAGTGCCGTAAACCATTATTAGAGCATTTCCCAGGATACAGCACTTATTGTCGTAACACAGCTCTCTTAAAGGCACATGTGGTTTACAGATAATGCCCATTATATGACACCCATCAGCCTCTTTCTCCAAACAGAGGAACCACAGACGCCCAGCCATATTTACAACACAAGCCTGAGCCCTGCCTGCAGAAACTCCAGATCATTTCTCACTTGATAATCACTGTGCTGGGATACCAATGAGAAGGCAGTAAAGATGTGGGTTTTCTCTTAGCACTGTAACATCACCTGCTGGGCTGGGACGTGGGGGTGATTCTATCATGGAGAGAGACTGTCTGTCACAACACACACTGCCCCTCGGACACCATCAGCTCCTGTTCTTATCTCCTGGAACGGTTTGAGACGAGCACAGCTGATCGCAGACATGTCCTGACGTGTCAAACTCTTATCTGATTCCTGTGCAGCTTTATTCTGAAAGGTGTGAAGAGATCTTGTTTGCTTCTGTCTCCAGCTTTCTGAGAGAAGTGTGCAAAGCACTCCTGCTCGGGAGCTCAGTGCAATTTCATAAGAAAACAAGACCGGTCACAAACAAGATGAGACCATTCTGCCCATCTGCCCTGGTAGATTTTCTTTCTCAAATTTTCTTCCACACTCCCACCACCCTTTGTGTACAGTAGTTCCTCCTGACCTGACCGTAGGATCTCATCCGGTTATTTCTGCTGTAGGGGTTTTGTGCATTTTCTGGGACAATTATTAATTGTAGCAGTAAGTCCCAAAATGATTCTTTGTTGGCTATTAGAAAACTGACCTTGCGGGATAACTCAGCAACGCACACACACGGATACTAATACATGACAATACATTTATTAACATCTAAAATGTGCATATAAACATAACAGATCTTATAGTGAGCGTTAGCAGAATACAAAAAGTATATATTCAATAATAAAGAGTTACAAATACCAAGAGGGACATACATTTAGTATACCATTCATTTATACTGTTTCGTTCATGAACTTTGATTACAATTTCTGCACTAGATACTCAAAGGCAAGTACATCACTCAAAGGAATTAAATATATCAACTGGGGTTGAGGTAACAACTGAATTCTCGAGCTGTAATGCAGAATGTTGAATACTCATCCAATCTGTGTGGATTAGGATCTCCCACAGACACAAGGGAACAGCGGCAGGCTGTTGATGAGTCCAATCGGCATCCTCTGGCCCGGTGCCAGGCAGTCCTGGTTCAGTGTGAGGTGGGGGAGAAGTAGGGAGAGATTCCTGCTGTGGCGCAGGCAGTGATTCTCTGAAAACTGTCTAGTCTGTCCTGGCTGAACTAGCAGTGTTTGTGCACATGAGAAGTGACTGCGGGTCCAAGCAAGTTACACTCTTTAGACGGGAAGAAGACCGGTTCATTCCTGAAGTAGTGCTAGCCCTGAATCCTGAGATTCAGCTGTCCACAGTTCCGGCCGTAGTTCACTTGTTGATCAGGTGAGCATTTGTGGTGGGTTCACGAGGCTTGCTGCTGATGCTAACCTCGTGTGGATCCTTTGGTTACACGCTGGCAACCTCCGTTCTCGACTCTTAGAACAAAGTAAAGTCCTGGCACTCGGACACACTGGCTTTCATGTGATTGTCCGAGATGAGTCTGAGAATGTCCAGGAGGAGCCCGGAGGAGCCCTGTGCTGCCTGTTTTACCTGGAGGAACTTTCAACATTGGTTGAAAGTTCCTCGGGCATTTGAGACCCACGTGGGATTACCCTGCCCTACCAGTTCCTGATTGGCTGATCAAGATGGAGGATGTGTAACCATGCTCTCTGACATTAGGGTTGTAAACAACCTGGGATGAGTCTCCCAGACAGTAAGGTGCCAGAGATGACCATTTATTAGGGTGGCTAATGTGTCTCAGCTTTGGAAGTTGTTCCTTATCAGAACACTCTATCAGTTTGAAAAACACCTTAAATGTGAACCAAATGGAATGGCCTCTCTGTACCCAGCACCACTGAGATGAGGAAGAGAGAGACTGGCAAGGGAGCAGCAAACTTAATTCCTGTATTTTTAATAAGCCTTGCTGCTACATATCCCCCCTTTTTGAAGGTCAGGAGGTCCTGAGACGTTGTTATACATCACTTAGCTTATTGCAACACCTGGAGCACGTATAACCAAGGTAGTAGGCATCACACATCAGGAAGTTCACATATCTGATACCTCTGTAGTTGGCAGATATTTGGGAAGAAGTCACATCCTTTCTTTTGACATGCTACCTTTGACCCATTTGTGCTACCCGGAGTACATCTTGATATGAGAGTACAGCATCCAGAGTACACCCCCAGTCATGATCCAGCTACCCAGCAGCTGTATTAGAATAACACCGGTTCCTTTCCCCAGCCCCCCTGATGAACCACAGGTAGGTGTTGGGCGCCTACCAGGGTGGTTTGGAGGTTTGTACCATTAAAGGCAAACTCAACTACCTGTAACTCTTCAGGGCTTACTGTTTCTTTGGATTTTACTATCCCATTCAACAATGTGGCACCTGAAGGCATCCACTACCTCAAGTTTGGTTTTATGTTGTCTGGTTCCAAGACCGTACAGTGTTAAGTTCAAGAGCACTGTGGCCTCCTCGGGAACGTGCAGGGAAACTGTTTGATTGGGCAGCTGCATTGTGGTAGCTGTATCATACCCGTCATAAGTCATAGTGACAGTTAAATGTGGTGTGCTGACCAGCCATTTAATTCCCACCTGCTCTCCATGGGGTTCATTAACCTCCCTCTGCTCGTTAGTAGCTTTACACCCTTCACTGGTGGATCATTTAGACATAGCCAATGGATAGCTTTGGTAGCCATACCAATCTCAAGATTTGGAACTGAATTCAATCTTGGATCACCATCTGGGTGAGCTATGAGTGATGGGGTGGTTAATGTCACCTGCTCTTATACTGAGAAGAGTGGGATCAAGCGGGTTGGGATTTGCCCTATGGCTAGACTGGCTACAGTGGCACTAAACTCCCTTAACCGGTCTTGTGTCAACATTCTGGCCTGTTGCACACAAGCGTAAACCCACTGTATAACCCCGACAATCATGCCCACTGGGTGGGGGATAAGATTTAATCCTGTTGCATAGGAAGTTGCCTGTAGGGTTCTCCCTAGGCTTTCCAGCTTTTGCTGCTGTTGATACAACCTGTCACTACCCTCTGGCATCTCTGACACCTGCCTTCTTAGGGGGGTCAGGGTGAGAGTGCCAGTAGCAAACAAGCCTACCAAAAATAGCAAATGCACAACAGTGGCGGCAGCAATCAGTCCTCCCAAAAGTCTTTTAGGGTGGCTGATCCCAGTCATCTCCTTCTGGGTGACTGTTGCGTTTCTAAGCTGGCACAGCGAGTAGATGGTGTCTTTCTCAGTAGGCCCTGTGGCATCTTGGGCACCAACATCCTGGAAATCTGGGGAGATCTGACACAGCTGCTGATGCTGCTCCTCCGTTTCCAGGGCATCTGCTTTTTTGATTTGTTCATGCCTGTGCTCTAGGAACCCTGCAGGGGGCGGTGCAGCGGTGGAGCATGCCTGACCCTCGGCTGAGTGGTCATCTGGAGCCCCTGAATGATCTGGGATTGTTACCCCATTCTCACTGTTCAGGTCCACCCTGCACCCCTCCTGATTGAGGAATCCCTCTATCGGCATGTTTACAATCGTTTGCTGGGCGTGGGTGTAGGACACCTGCTCGGCCCCCCCTTCTGTCGCTAGGGGTTCAGAGAGCAGCCCCAGCACTGGGATAGCCAGTTCACAGTCTTTGAACTCACTATCACTCACCAGGCCCATGTCAGGGCGGGCGGGGATTCTGACACCCCCTTTTCCATGTTCTGCACTAACAGGCAAGTGGCTTGTCCATCCAGCTCCAGTCTTGCTGAACCACTGTTGGTCAGACTCAGACTGACAGACTGAGCTGGTGGCTGTAAGAAAACCTGCTCGGCTTTCATTCCCTGTCCCTTCCAGTCCTTCCAGGGTGTGTTGGAAACCCTGCCGTCAAGGCAGGAACAATCAGGTCAATCTCACTCCCTACCTGGTAGTTCAGAGAAATAATGTTACCTGACTGCAGGTTCCCTGGGTCACAGCAGAGGGAATCGGCATCTGGGATCAGGCGTGTCCACAGCGCAGTAGTCCCAGTGTCCAGCTGGGCCTCCTGTCTAACCTGTGAATGTTGCATCAGGGGCACCTGGCGGTGGCCCTGTGACAGCTGCTCAAGCAGATCCTCACTAATAGAGGACCTCTCAGGGCTAATGGTGAGGGCTACATCCCCAACCTGCGCTCCTGCCATCTGGACCCCTCCCACCACTGCGGGGTGGTGGTCCTGAGCCCCCCTTTGGTACCAGGGTGCACAGAGGAAACTCCTTTTCATCAGCGAGGAGATCCGCTCCTCTTCAGGGATGAAGAGGGGTTGTGCTTCACCTGGCGGGCCGGGCGGCTGCTCGGAGCACCACTCCTGCGGCAGGCAGGCTATGAGTGCGCTGGCTGGGGCAGGACTTCCCTGTATATCTGGGGAGCCAGAAGAGACATTTATTCCTTGTCCGGAGGGATCAGAGGGAACCTCCACATCAGCTGCTGTGTTCTGTGGGTGCTGGGTGAGAGCAGTATAGCCATTGACCCCCCTTTCCTTCTGTACAACAGGCTTAGGGGTCTTGACCTGAGCCACCATTTCCCTTGCTGGCAATCCAGCCAGTGGAGCAGGTCCTGGCCAATGAGCCCTTTCCTTTTGCTATCTGTTTGAGTTTGCCGAATAATCCCGATGAAATCAAACACATTTCAGCCCCAGTGTCAATCAGTGCCTCCCTGTGTAAGACGTCTCCAATGGCAGCTTCCCTGGAAGTCATCTAGAGCCTGCCTTCACTCTGACTTCAGGGGTGGAGTCAGCCCCTGAGTGGGAGTGGCTAACATCATCCAGGCAGGAACATGGGGTCAGACATGGGGTCTTTACCACACCCGTCTCTCGTGACACGAATCTTCTAGGACTTTTCATTATATGTAGATATTAAGGAATAACTACGACACAGTTCAATACTGTAGAATGGCCAGGAGGGGCTGGGCGGTCTTTTGGCCTTGGAACCCCTAGAGGTTTATTTTCTCCAGCATCCTTGCCGGCTGGAGTTTCTGTTTTCCTCTCCTCCCTGGCCATCTGACCACAGCTCATGTTCTCAAATCAGACACCATGTTTTGTCATTTTATTTGTTAATTAAATTGTAATTTAATTTTAGTTTAATTTTGTTTGTAAAGCACTTTGAGCTATGGACCTGCAATGGTTGCACTGGGGTCACCTGGCGGTGGCCCTGTGACAGCTGCTCAAGCAGATCCTCACTAATAGAGGACCTCTCAGGGCTAAGGGTGAGGGCTACATCACCAACCTGCTCTCCTGCCATCTGGATCCGTCCACCACTGCAGGGTGGTGGTTCTGACCCCTCTTGGGTGCCAGGGTGCACAGAGAAAGCTCCTTTTCATCGCCAGGTGGGGAGATCTAATCTTCTTTAGGGATGTAAAAGGTGTGTGCTTTACCTGGAGGATCAGGCGGCTGCTCGGAGCACCACTCCTGTGGCAAGGAGGCTGTTGGGACCTCGGCCGGGGCACAACTTCCCTGTATATCCAGGAAACAAGAGAATATTTGTATTTCTTGTCCAGAGGGAACAGAAGGAATCTTTGCATGGGCTTCTGTGTTCGGTGGGCACTGTGTGAGCACAGTCTGCCTCTTGGCCCCCCTTTCCTTCTGTACAAAAGGCGTGGGGGCCTTGACCTGATTCCACACTTTACCTTTCCACCAAAGGTTCCACTCTGAGTCGCATACCCTTTTCTTTTTCTACCCGTGTGACATCAAACACCTTTCGACCTCAGTGTCAATCAGTGTCTCACTGTGTAAGACATCTCCCATGGCAGCCTTGAGGTAAAAGCTTCTTGCTTTTCCTCTGTGTTTTACTGCCTGCTCTGTGACTTCAGGGGTGGAGTCAGCACTCGCTTGGGAGTGGCTGACCTCATCCAGGCAGGAACCCTTCTGCTCAATCAGATTGACTGAGGGAGGGGGCGTGGTCCGCTCTCCTGAGGTGGAAAGTTCTATCTCATTCACGTTTCCAGCAGCCTTGGGAGTGTTTGTCTCTGTCCAGATAAAGCCTGTTCAAGCCTGGCCAGGTGGGCGGCTATTGAATCCTTTTGCTCAGCCTTTTTGCTAGCTTTCTCTAGCCCTTTCCCTCCCCCGGTGTTCTCACGGCATCTAGGATGCTGGATACGGTCCTGTATGACTGCTTTGGGCCGGGGCTTAGCAAGCTCAGGAGCTTCCACTCCTTTGAGCAGGGGGAAATTAACCTCTGGCTGGCTCTGACGGCGAACACAGTCGCTTTAACACCTTTTTGCTTTTGCTTTTTGTGACTTTGGACATCATACTCCCAGGCTTTCTGCGCTAATCTCCTAATATCTGTCATTTTCATGGCCTGCGCATCTGTATGCATTAAGTTCATCTTTCTGACTGACGGTGGAGATTGGCAATGAATAAACCCTTGAAATTTGCGTTCTCTTCGCAACCCTCATCATTTTGCCTTGCAAAATAAGTTCGTCTAAGTCTCTCGTAATATTCGCGAGGTGACTCGGCTTTTTCGTGTTTAACTCGAAGGGCGGCACCTATCACAGCAGTCAGGTCAATAAACGCACTGTATTCTTGGATAAGTGCTTGACACAGCTCCTCAAAGTCATTACAGACTTCTTTCATCTGCCTAGCCATCCACTCATGTACGGGTCTGCTGGTTGTTTTTCTGACCAGAAACACTTTCTCCTGTTCTGTGGCATTTGGCAGGAACTGTAGTGTGTCTCTGAGGTCCTGAATATAACTCTCGACATTATTCTCTGACACTGCTGGGTCAAATCTCTCTATATCCTTCACTAGCTGTCTCAGAGAATGGAGGTTTATTTTTCTAGCTTCTCCGCTGACGGAGAGATGGCGGAGATCGTGGTCTGGGCGGCTCACGCCTTAATTGACTCGGCTTTCTACCCCACAATGTCCCAGTTACAGGTCCCGTCCAGGAGAGGTCTTCCTCAGGCGGAACCTTTTTCCCCGGGTAACCAGGCGCTCCGGACTGCTTGGTGGTGAGGAACGCCTGCGTTGCGGTTTCTGTCTAAGCGAGTTTTTAATCCTCACTGACGCGCATTTTATGGTTACGTTCGTATAAACTCTCCAATTCCCTTTCTTTTTCAATACGACAGTAGTCAGACTTGTCGCTGCTAGAGAGAGTGCTTACTGGCGACTCTTGTTCAGACCTTTTAACAACCATCGTTAAACTTAAGAGTATTACTTTTAAGGTCATTGGTCAGTAGCAATTGGTATGGTCCCTCCCAGCGGGGTCATAATGTCTGGCAGGGTATCATCTTCACCCACACCCACTCACCAGGTATCAGGTCATTTTCTCTCTCTACTGGAGGTCCCCAAGTGTCCAGCACCTGCTTAAATCTGCAATATTGCAATAGAGAATCAGTTAGTAAACTCAATGATCCGCTACCCAAATTTGGCCCTCCAGGGAGTTTCATTGATTGGCCTGTGATGATCTTAAATGGGCTCAGTACCACAGTTCTGCTCGATTCAGCCCACAGGCTGCACAGGACAGCAGGCAGAGCATCAGCCCACAGTGTTCCTCCAGCCAGATATTTCATCAGTCGGTCTTTCAAAGTTCTGTTCATTTGTTCCACCATCCCCCCAGGTTGAGGGTGATTGGGGCAATGGTGGTCCAATCTCACTCCCAGCGACGCGGCCACAGCCTGACACACCTTCCCATTGAAGTGTGTCCCTTGTTTTGAATCCAAGCAGCAGGGCAGTCCCCACCAAGGGATTATTTCCATCATCAAACCATTCGGGATGAAACTGAACATCAAGAAGACGGAGTACCTGGAATGCGGTGATCAAACCGATGGCACAATCGCAGCTGGTGGGGTCCAACAGAACAAAGTGACCCAGTTCAAGTACCTAGGCTCATGTGTCAACTCTGACTGCACTACCCACCAAGACGCCAAGACTCAAGTCAGCGCCGCTTGGATGAAACGGCGGCAGGTCACTGGAGTACTGTGCGACGAGAAGATCCCTTTGTGCCTAAAATCCAAAGTCTACCGCCCAGTGGTCAGACCAGTGGCCCTATACGGAACTGAATGCTGGCCAACGACAAAGAAACATGAACAGGCACTCCATAAGATGGAAATGAAGATGCTGCGATGGACCCTCGGCTTGACAAGACTAGATTATGTCATGAATGAAGATGTTTGAAAAACACTCAAAGTCGCCCCAATCACTGAGAAAATGAGGGAATCGTGCCTGCGATGGTATGGACACGTTCTCCGCAGCAATGACACATCAATGGCAAAGACAGCCCTCGAATTGAATATGGAAGGCCACCGGCCCCATGGGCGACCATTTACGCGCTGGCTGGATCGGCTGAAAGACGACATGCGCCTCGCAAAAGTCACCTGCCGAGACGCCACAGACCGTACAAAGTGGAAAAATCTGTGCAAACAAGCAGACCCCACATAAGTGGGAAAATGCGAAGAAGAAGAGATCAAATATTTAACAGTCACAGAGGCCTCAGTTAACTGGAAATGCCTCAACCCATCTGGAAAACAGATCCACTATCACTAAGAGTACAGTATTCCCTTTACACACTGGTAAGGTGTAATAGTCAATCTGCCAGTGCATGAAAGGTCCCTCAGGGGCAGGCTGTCTGAAAGGTGGCACTTGTGCCTGAGCTGTATTTGAGTTCTTTTGGCATCACATTGACATACCACATCAGTGGCAACTACTACACACCCAGTTCTCACCCAGTTCTGGGAAAACCAGCATTTGACTCACACCTGGGTGTCCTATGGATTGTATTGGTCGTGCAACAAAGGGCATTAGGCTGTGAGGGCATGCAGGACATCCAGTCTGCTGGCAACACCCCACCCCATCATCATGCAACCCCACATTCTTTTCTAACCATGTCCATTTCTCTGTTTTGGGGGCCTCAGCTTGAATGTCCTGTAGCTGTTCTTTTTTCACCAGCAGTGGTCACAGAGGGATCTCAGGCTCCTGCACTCCTAGGGCCACTCGCCTGGCCATGGAAGATATTTCTTTATTGTGTCCCTTGCACTTTACCACAGCTACTTCAGTCAGCAGCTGCAAAGCTTCTAACAGTTCAGAGACCAACCCTGCGTTCTTAACAGGGGTACCTGCAGCTGTGAGGAAATCCCAATTCCTCCACAGTTGCCCAAAGTCATGGCATACACCAAATGCATACCTAGAATCAGTATAAATAGTTACAGTTTTTCCTTTAGCATATTTACAAGCTTCAGTCAGTGCTCTCACCTGACTTGCTGCGCTGAGGCAGTGGGGGACATCTTTCCAGTTGTTAGCAACTCAAATTCTGTCATAACTGCCCAGCCTGCTCTTCACTCCCCCCTTATGCACCAGAGAGAACTGATCAGTAAAAAGCACTACATTTTCATGTGTGATTTGTGACCAAGGGGGGCCATTCTGTCAATGTATTGATTTGCAACTTTATAATTCACTGTGAACTGCCAGGCGCCACTGGCCTTCCCGACTGGCCAGCTGGGGCTGTTGCTGTTGCTGATGTTGATGCTGAAGCTGATGCTGATGCTGTTCCTGTTGCTGTTGCTGTTGCTGATGCTGATGCTGATGCTGTTGTTGATGCTGATGCTGTTGCTGTTGCTGTTGCTGTTGCTGTTGCTGATGCTATGGGTCTTCTGAATTACTCCCTGTTCCAGGAGGGTTTTTTTTTGTACAACTGGTCACACTCCCTCCTCCACTTCCTTCTGTATCGCATAGTGATATTTATACTGGTATTTATACTTATACATTTCAGACACTCTTATATTTCCTACTCACTTAAGTTGCTTTTGATCTGCTTAGTCAAGTCTCTTTAGTTAATTCTCTAGCCTGTCCGGCAGGCTAAACACACACCATCCTATGAACATTTTAGGTATAATTTAATTATAATTTTGGTTCTACCATAAATTAACTTTTTGTTTTACCTTAGTTAGTATAGGTAATAAGATAAGAGATCACTTTATTTTCCATATACAATTTCTTGTATTAGGAATTTGTCTCTTCGCATACAGTACCTCCAGATCAAAATGCCTCTCAAAGTCTTTAGAGAGGACTTACAACGCACTGTTCACAGGTAAGGACCGAAAACACGAGCGACCCTCCTCCTGGATCAGCCATTCACCATTGCTGTTTTTGCCCTGGGGTGTACTTACGCACTGGGCTCCAGTCAGAGCTATTCTCGGATCTCAACGTTCTTTATATCCTGATACTGAGTGATTTGCTCCTTTTTTATGAGGTGTGTAATCTACTTCCCACTTTCATTCACACTAAACATTCCTTTTTACTCTTTTTAAAAAAAACAATTACAGATACGGACTATGGGCACAACCAGTTCAGAACTCTGCACACATGATAGGCAACCACGGTTTCTTGCCTGCCTGTTCTTGCACTGGGAACATCAAGAAGACGGATGTCATAGTTCTCCTGGGGCAGAGATTGTCTAAAACGAAAGCCTCTGCTCCCCTCATCCCTGCTGCACTCCCATCAGTGCACAGCTCTCGACGTACAGAGGACGTCCACTTTTGTTCTTTGGAGAGTTTGACTGCTGACGTGTTCTTCTAAAGTCATCGACTGTCTGGGGGTCTGTCTGTCAGACAGTCTGTTCAACCTCTGGCGGCAGGTGGCAAAGGTAGGTATTGAGGAAAAGCTGTTCTTTTTTGATTGGTGGTTAATTTTACAGGTTCTAACCACATCTTAAATGAAATAAATTAGATCGTAAATTTGGGAACAAGTGGAGTTGTGGGGATCATAGCACCAATCATGGAAATGTGCAACGACCAGGGTTGTGACTTCTTCCCAAGCAAGAATTTCATCTCTAAAAACATATAATTTAAGGAAGCAGCACTGTCATAATATGCCTTTTTTGTGCTTCTCTGCAGAGAAAAAGAGACGCAATATTTGTCCACAGAACCAGATCCCAAATCAGGCTTTCAGCTATCCTCTCAAAAGCCCTTAGACAGGCTTCTATATCACTTTGTGGGGTCATCTTTTGCAAGATGTTAGAAGGTTGGACCTGATCCTGAGTTGCAGTTTCAGAGGCTACTGTGAGACCTATCATCTGTCCTGTCATCTCCTCGCACAATCTCTGGGATGCCTCTACCTGTTCTTGCAGTAGAAGGTAGTTTGTGCCGAAGCTGCTTCTGGATCATGGAGAGTTGGTTCTGAAGGGTAATATGGGTAATATGGGTCTAACGCTCTAAGTCTTTGGCCTCCATTTGTAACGACACTGACTGGGAAAGTGCTCAGATTATCAACCTTGAGGATTCCCTAAACGACACAGCCCACAACAAAGTAATCGACTCTGATTTCCCAGCTGCGTCTTAACACCGATGTCTCTGTCTATATCCTTGGGAGCAGATAGAATATCGGTGAGGGCTCGTGCTTAACAATTATTCTGTTTGAAAAAGTAAGGGAGCTCAAAAAGCACTGAGGGCGGATTAACTCCGTTGTTGACTCGAGAGATAGAAGTGGCATCTTGTTTTCAGACATCTGCATGGACATTTTATATAGCAGCCCTTATAAGGCACAGCAATAAAACAGATTCCCAAGCCTTGATGTCAAGACGATGAGAAGTGAGCAAGTTTCATTATTCTACTATAGCCTCTAGTGGTGATCACTTCCAGATCAAAAGAAAAAGAAAAGATTCTCAATGGTGCCACAAAAGAAAGAGCTTTTGATGAATGTTCATTAATTGAGCACAATGAATATAACTTTGGTATGTAAAATTAAACCCTTTTCTTTTATTGGCACATGTTAATTTCATTATTAAAAATCCTGTATGTGAAAACTGACCTGAAAGACAAGAGAGATTGTTCGGCATGATCAACAGAGTTCAGTCATGAATGAGAAACACACACCTGGACTGATACTGATACCACCCTGATCTGTCCCTCGCTCCTGTACACTTGTACTGTCTTCATGCTCTGTGCACACGAATCAGGTCTGCAGTTCACTTTGTAGGTGAGACCTGACACAGTCTCTCAAAAAGAGCTCTGAGTGTCCCTGTTTTCCGCACTACACTGTCTCCCAGTGTGACAGGGAGTGAACAGAACCTTTTAGGGGCTGTTCTAAAGGCAGGACAGAGCTGTGTGAGCAGGAGCTGTCAGAAGAGAGTCACACAAGATGTGGCAAGATTACCTTCATGTGTTCAGGAGCCTAAAAATCCATTACAACATTCACATAACTAAAAAGGTCAACTCTCTTTCCCGTGTGTGCAATTAAACAGAGAAAACAGGATTCAAACTATCCCGACCTGCTCTTCTGCCCTCGTTCACTGCTCAGACACAGACTCAGCTCAGTGGGAGTGTTGCTCTGCAGGCTGGGTGTGTCTGTGCTGAAAGAACAGGTCTGTGCAGGTAAAGTGAAAGAAGGAAGAGAACTGTGTTCCTGTAGCAGTGAACAGCAGTTACTGTTAATAAGATGGTGGATTAAACAGGAGAAAAGACTTCACCTTACAGCCCTGAGACAATACAGCTTTTTAAATCAGCTCTGAGATGATACAGAAGGACACTGATCCAAGAGCCAAACTATGTGCTGAAGAAGTTTCAGAGGTCAAATCTGAAGCTGCTGTGCATTGGAGTGACAGCAGTGTGTGAGTGGTGACAGTGTGCTTCAGTAAAGTGTACTTCCTTTCTTCAAGAGATGGAGTCTGACCAGTCACTGTTTTTCTTCTATCTACCATACTGAGAGCTGATGTGTGGTGATCATCATCCAGGTGGGGCTACATGCTAGTAGTGGAAGGGATCCCCATTACCTGAAAAGCACTTTGTTGAGTGGAGTGTCTTGAACAGCGCTATAGATATGTAAGGAATTAATTATGAATGTATTGTTTCTTTATTGCAGAAATGGAGTCTGACCAGTCACAGTGGCTCTTTGTGACTCTGCTGTTTCTCCACCAGTCCTGTGTCTCAGGATCAGGTACAGTGAGACTCTTATTGTTGTTTTACCAACCGGACCGGTACCCAGACTTTGATGTTGAAAATGTTAGAACAATTTCTTAGAATCAAAGTCCTGAAGCTCATAGCATAAAAATCATAACATTTATAATTGTGGAAGAAGTACCTAATGATCACAACAGTGCTCTGAGATGAGTCCTGAAGTGCTGAAAGCCTGTGGAAGAGGAGGCAGAAAGCTGATGAGGGCTTGTTGCAGGACAGCAGTACTGGTTCTGTTGTGATACTGTTGCTCTGGTCACCTGTCGTAGGTGTGTCACAGTCAGCAGGGAGGACAGTCTTCCTAATTGATGACACAGAAACAGATTATCTGAACCAATGAGGATCGATCATTTTAAATGTGACTCCAAGAGATGCAGCCATGAAAATTAGACATAATTTGAATTGGGGGAAGACTGCAGCAGGAGTGAGAGAAGAAAAGGGCCTGAGAACTAATGACCTTGACTCTGAAGAAGTTGACAGACGTGAGCTTGTAAAATCTGAAGGTCTGTGGGAGGTGATTGAAACACATCTTATAAAGTGACAGCCCATTCTATTGTATAAAAAATAAATACCACATCTGAAGTTTTACTTTGAAATGTGAAGTGAGGATTACGTGCTGATGTAATCTGATGAGATGAGATCTAGACAGTGCAGATTGAAGCTCAGTCTGGGCGAATGATTAAGTTGACCCAAAACAAGAATTCTCTCGTGCAAATCTTAGTTGGATGAGTGAGCAGAAAGATACAACTGCATGTAATCAGCTTACTGTGAAGTGTAACAGTGGGGGTTTTGGAGCTACCTGTTTCACTGGCGGAGGATCAGTACCTTTTGCTGAGGTAGAGAGCAGACAGAGGTAGCGGTTTTATAGCCAGCCAGACAATATTAAGAAATGTACTATTTTTACACTAGGGTTGAAATTTCTCTTTAGAGAGTAGAAAGACGGATATCCACAATCTAAGGACTGGTGCCGTGATTCTGATGCGAACACTGGGGGACCTGCATAAGAATGATATACAGTGCCTCTTAATGAGAACCGAGGTGTTGCTGATACACGTTGATTCTCATGTGTATAACTGGACAGCCATCTAGTGGTGTACAGTGGGGAAACCTTACCCACTGTCACAGAAGCAAAGAGATAAAAATAATCTGAATTGAAT
This sequence comes from Lepisosteus oculatus, assembly GCF_040954835.1. Classification (NCBI taxonomy): domain Eukaryota; kingdom Metazoa; phylum Chordata; class Actinopteri; order Semionotiformes; family Lepisosteidae; genus Lepisosteus; species Lepisosteus oculatus. The sequence goes on from NC_090699.1 coordinate 4,621,674, forward strand.
AATTCTAAAGCTGGTTGCAGGAATTTTGTTTGGAGAAGAAACATGCAAGAAATGACATCAAGACTGATTATGCTTTAAGACTGGGGTGAAAGTTACCATCCCACCTGAATGTGCATTGACAACCTCTTTTTTCAAACAAGATGCATACAAAATTACGAATAAATATTTTAAATACAAATAATATAGAAAATATATCAAATGTATATATATAACATTTTATATAATTAAGATTCATTAATAACTTTTCACAAAACTTATATCATACAAACCCCAATCATGTAGTTATTATTAATAATTGATTACACTTATAAAGCACTTTTCTGGACACTCTACTCAAAGCAGTTTACAGATAATGTGGAATTTACCACCACCAGTGTGTCGTCCCACATGGATGACCTGCCAGTACATTCATACACAGCAGCTCTCAGTGAGGAGGAGATCAGAATTTTAAAATCAATTGGGGATTATATGGCCAATAAAGTGATCTTAATTAAAGCAGCATCTTAGTTTTTCCCAGGAGGGCTCCTATCCAGGTACTGACCAGGCTCATACATTCAGTGGACCGCCAGTGCTGAGATGAGGGTTGCTTGGCTGTTGCTGTACTTGTCCCGTCTGTGCAGTTGTGAGTTGCAGGGTGATATGGCTGCTGGCCAATGTCCACATCTCGATCTCAGGAACCCTAAACTACAGTAGGTCAGTCAGCTGCACTGGAGCCCCATGTGACCAGACTGACTGTGTCAGCAGCAGCACTGGGAGGTATTAACACATCACCAGGACACACAGTGGAGACACAGACACTGAACTTTCACATCTGAGCCTGGTGCTGTGACATTGCAGGACGGTGATGAGCACTGATGGGCTGAACAGTCTGTTCTTGTCATCAGCCTTTCTTCTGCTCATTATGTTGTGTGTCAGTCTGGGATCAATGTCCTCCACTGAGTCACTGTGTCATCAGACCCCTGAGCACCTGTGGGATGAGCTGACAGACTCAGAGACAGTGTCAATCATGGCCAAGTCACACTGCTGACCTGAGAGCTGCTTCACCCTCTCTGCCAGTCTGTGCCTCAGTGTGGTAGTTAATCTTTGCTACATCAGGTACCCGTCACTTACAGAGGGAGTCCTGGAGTGACCCAAACCACACAGGACATTACAACATGTCAGAAGTGTGACTGTGGAAGATGGAGAGATGTTACAACTGACACTTGTAGAAACAGCCTTGCTGGATCTTTCCTGTTGTTTGTCATCATTACGTACTGTGAGTCTAAAAGAAAAAATCAAGAATCATGTCCTTCTGTCCCCCATTTGTTAAAAGATTGTATTAAAAGTACAGTATTAATCAGCAGTTTAATCTGGGTTCTGTATGTGAAGTGTTTCAGTTTATAAAGGACCAGAGAGCAGAGAGACAAAGAGCCTGATTTAACCCCCTACTGTCACTGCAGAGTAACAGACCCTCAGTGAACACAGTCACAGCTCTATCAGGGAGTGAAGCTAAGGATCTGAGTGTCCTGAGAGGCATTTGGAAAAACTGCTGTGAAGAAGTAGAGCAGCTAATAATAATAGGGTGCGAATGAGGCTCTACAGCCAAAATGTTGTTTCCTTTCTTCTCTTTGCAATAAACATATTAGAAGAAGGTTTTTAGTCAGGATTTTTAAGGAGTTTAGGGAAGGTGACTGATATTTTTGTGGACAGAGTTGCAGTACTTTGAGACATAACAGGAGAAGGCGCTCTCATCCATAGATGTAGACATAGATGTCAGAGATTCAATTAAAGAGAACAGAAACAGCCATATCAGTGAGAGGTTTGGTATTGATATAGATTTGAGTATCATCAGCATAGAAATGATAATTGAGGCCATGTGATCTTAAAAGCCGACCTAGTGGAAACATAAATACTGAAATGTAGGGGCCGCTATCAAGCCTTGAGGAACACCAGATTAAGTCCAATGAGTCCAATTTCAGAACTAAATCTGCCAAGAGAGACAAAGTGACAGAGATCAGTGAGGTAAGATTTGAACCACAAGATGGTGAGATGAGACTCTCACTGATCTTAAATGCTCAATAATCACTTGTGGTTTGAATCGGAATATTCAGATTATGCTGTATATTGCCAGTTGCTATCAGAGTTTTTTTTTCCACTTCTTAAGCTGTGGTGAAAGAAAGACTCCAGCAAACTGTGCTCTTTCTCTTTCAGAGTGGTTTCAGGTTGTTGGTCCAGCTGTTCCTGTGTTTGTTTTCCCTGGTGAAGACACTGTTCTGCCCTGTTACCTCTCACCGGGCATCAGTGCTGAGGATCTACAGATCGGGTGGTTTAGAAATGATTACACAGCTCCTGTGTGTTTGTACCAGAACCACGGGTATATATTTGAGGATCAGATCCCATCATACAGGGGAAGAGCTGAACTTTTCCCAGAGGAGCTCTTCAAAGGCAACGTGTCTCTGAGACTGAGAGATGTGAGGCGCTCTGATCATGGGCTCTATAACTGCCTGGTTCGATCTCCTCAGCATTTTGAAATAGCTCTTATTGACCTGAGTGTTAGAGGTGAGTAGCTTTCCACATGTTTTTTTTTCTTTTCTTCTAATACACATCTTTTACATAAGACAACTGAACGCAGTACAGCATGACACTACACAACACAGCAAGGTAAAGTCCACTTCTGTTACTCAGGGTCAAACAACACAATATTGATCACAGAACCTGACACAGATCCTCCTCTGTGTACTCACACAGACAACATGACCACTTTGATTTGTGATGTGATTCTGTGAATACTACTACTAATAAGAAACAAGTAATAGATTTATTCCAAGCTGAAAAAAAGAAGAAAGAAACAACATTTCTGCCGTGAAGCCTTCTTCAGGTGGGAGAAAGACAGGGCAGTAGGCAAAGGTAATGTAGCAGGAGAACAAAAGTTGGGAGAAAAGCTGCAGCTAGGATCACACCTTCCCCCTTCTCTTAACAACAAACTACTTTTCTTCTAAATTCTCTCTATACATTGTAAGTTTCAATTCACACCTCTCTACACCTATTCTGACTTCACACCTCTTGATTGGCCTCTCTGTCCCCTGCTCCCGCCTCTCACTCCTCCTCCCTCCCAGCCTTTGTTCTCCCGCTACTTTACCTTTGCCTACTGCCCTGTCTCGCTCACACCTGAAGAAGGCTCCACGGCCGAAACGTTGTTTTCTTTCTTCTTTTTTAAGCATAGAATAAGCCTATTACTTGTTCCATTGCAGCCTACGCATGCTGATGCAGCTCCCCACCTGAACTACTACTACTAATAATACTGTTGTTACCTGACAAATTATATCTGTGCTTGAGTCATAAAAGTCACCATATTTTAAATTTAAACCACATTAAAAATATAAAACAAAATTAAACAGTTTATGCTTTATCTATTATGTTTTGAAAGAACAGAATTTTACTCCTCTGTGCTTTTGTTAGCTGTGAAATGTCTCCTGTTGTGTTGAATCCACAGCCCTGGGCTCCCAGCCCTCAGTGTCTCTCCACTCCCCTGGAGGAGATCAGGCCCAGCTGCTGTGCAGATCAGAGGGCTGGTTCCCTCAACCTGCAGTGATCTGGACAGACAGGGATGGAAACGAGGTGACATCACAGCCCCCCACAGTGGACACGGACAGTCAGGGGCTCCTCAGTGTCAGCAGCTACATCTCAGTCAAACAGGAGTCCAACATCTTCTCCTGCCTGGTGAGAAGTGCTCTTCCTGAGACAGACTGGGGATCTCAGCTCCACATACCCAGTGAGTATTAAACATGAACACCAGAGCTCACCTGTAACACAGCTGAGGTATAACACACACCCAGGATATAACACACCTGGGACATTGAGCACAACCTGCACTAGGAGCTTATTGTGAAAGGACTGAAAACCCATTATAAAGCTTTGCATCTCAGTCTGGGACAAACACAGTTAAATCACTATTAACACGAACAATTTTTTGACTGATCATCAAGAAATATATAATATAACAGGTGGAGCCATTTGTGCAGTAAACACACAGGAGTGGGGACAGGCGGTGAAGTGTGTGCAGTAAACACACAGGAGTGGGGACAGGCGGTGTAGTGTGTGCAGTAAACACACAGGAGTAAGGACAGGCAGTGTGGTGTGTGCAGTAAACACACAGGAGTGAGATCAGGCGGTGTGGTGTGTGCAGTAAACACACAGGAGTGAGGACAGGCGGTGTAGTGTGTGCAGTAAACACACAGGAGTGGGGACAGGCAGTGTGGTGTGTGTAGTAAACACACAGGAGTGAGGACAGGCGGTGTGGTGTGTGCAGTAAACACACAGGAGTGAGGACAGGCGGTGTGGTGTGTGCAGTAAACACACAGGAGTGAGGACAGGTGGTGTGGTGTGTGCAATAAACACACAGGAGTGGGGACAGGCAGTGAATGGGTAAAACGCAGTCCAGAATCATGGTCCAACAAAGCTGGAGTCTTGTCTGATTGCTTATCCATTGTCAGGAGAGAGGGGGTGTGGTCGGCTGCCAAGGCAATTCTCCACTATGGCGCTACTTTTATTCAAATTACTCGGAATAAAAAATAGCTATTCTTTCTGCTTTCCAGGAGATTATTTCCCTGCTCCCTCTGGCTGGATGGTGGCTCTCTTCCTAACAGCAGCTGTTACTGTAGCAGCATCAGTACTTCTGGTGATCCAGTGGAGAAGAATGGACAGTATGTGCCCATTGCAAATATATTTATATCTATATCTGAATGTCTGTGTTAGGATTTATTGGTCTTCTGTGTGACAGTTTATAAGCATCACAGGACACCTCCTCTTGGAGACACCATGTCTAAAACTGGACACCCCAGGAGGCCATCTTCTCAGAATGTCCCACTGTGAGTGCTTATGTAGATGAGTCAGTTTGAAGCCTCTTGTTTTCTTCTCAGGAATTGTTCCATCAAAATCCCTTGTGCAGCAGTAAATACAGGGTTTGAAAGTTATAATTGGAGTTATAATTGGATACATCAGACCAGTACCAGTTACAGTGTTACTGAATCTGTCTGTCTCTTACAGAGCAGGAGGCACTGTGGAAATCTGAACTATATTATATTATGGCAGTATATGGTGAGTAAATAAGTTTTTTCCATAGTTATTCTGCAGGAGGTCACACTAAGAAATTGTTTTTTATTTGTATTGCACTCAGATTAATGAAAATTTGAGCATTCTGAGCAATACTTAACTTAAAAATGCACTGAAAGCTTAAAAATGCAGCTGGATTGTATAATTCATTCATTATTATTTTCCAGGAATTCCAGTCGTTCGTGCAGAAATCGGTAAGATCCTCAGACCGGCCTGACTCTCTACTGGACTGTAGTGTCAGTGTTCAGCATTTATGTCTTATCTCTCTCGATGGGTCAAGCACCAGACTGCAGGGTGTCCTGTGATGTGTCTGTGTGTCTTATTGCCTTGTGCTGCTCAGTCTTATTGGGTAAGACTCCAGTCTTACAGCCACTGCTGCTGTAACGAACAGTTCTTTCGGGACCCTATGCGGACGACACAATCCAGAATAGTGAGGAAACACTGGAAAAGTCATGCAGGAACAGGGATGAAAACAGGGGGACGTGTCCATACGGTGCTGGTGATCCGGGGAGGTGTGGCTGAGGCGATCAGTCCAGAATAAATCCAAAAGGGGGAATCCAAAAACGAAAGCAAAAGGTCCAAGGCTGGGAAATCCATCCAAACAAGAAATTAAAATCAGGTGCCGGGTCGGGACCGGCAGGGGGAACAAGGACAGGAGCAGGAGCAGGAAGTTAAAAACATAACAGAGCCAAGCGCAACCAGGTCCCGGGCTCGCACGATGCAGGGATCAGATGCAGAGCGCCGGGTGAAGTGAGCGCCTGTCTTTTAAAGGCGAACAGAAACAGGGAAGAAACAAGGAACAGGTGGCAGGAATTATACAAATGAGGAAGGGCTGGAGCGCCCTTAAGAGGAGGGGTTACGATCGTGACAGCTGCTCACACTCATTGACACTCTGATCCACACTGCAGTGGAGACTGGGGATCCTGAAATGGACTGACTGCAGACTGTAGTATAAACTCTGCTATAATAACAAGCGAGAAGCAACATAGCTCTTTAATACAATAAAGATCTACTCTCTCTCTTTGCAGATGCTGTGAAGCGAGCTCCTATCCCTAAATCACGTATGTACACTGTGTGAAACTTTGCTCTCTGACAGCACTGACATTTGTGACTGTGATTAACAGTGTCTGTGTCTCTGTGTTCCAGTGTGTGTCTGTGATTAATAGTGTCTTTATCTCTGTGTTTCAGAATGGCAGTGGATCTGCAGTGCTGCAGGTAGGACTGTCTCTTCTTGATGACACAGGGGCTGTTTTCCATCCTGGTGTCTAGGGTTATTGAATTTAGTCTCAGACGATCTCTTTAGTGTGAGATGGTCATTTGTGGTGTCAGCAGAAGTAGATGGATTTCCATGTCATGTTTCATGTTTCTGGTGGGAATTTTTATCTCCATTCTATGTTTCAGTCTAGCAGCCAGAGTGTCTCCTGGAGGGGTTGAAAACTCGTTTCTCTGAAGGCCATGTGCTCTGGTCTCTGCTCACTCCTATATGAGGGGCTGCAGGCTGAATGTGGCAAAGCCAGTGACCCTGGAGTCTGGGATAATAGTGGAATATCAGGAGGAATCAAGGACAGAGCCAATATCATAACTAGCAGCTGTTAGGGCTGTGAAGATTAAAGATTAAAGATTAAAGATCTCTCCAAGCCCATTGTTTCTCATTTCATCTCTGATGGCCATGATTATACTAATCTCTTTGTCTGTGTTCTCAAACCTGGTTTTCCTAACTCCTACATCAGAAAGACTTCAGAAACTAAAATTATCCTGCACTTGGATCACACCTTTCCCCTTCTCTCAGTGACAGACTAATTTTCTTCTAAATTCTCTCTATTCATTGTAGGTTTCATTTCATACCTCTCGACACCTATTCTGACTTCACACCTCTCGGTTGGTCTCTCTTTCTGTCCCCTGCTCCCGCCTCTTACTCCTCCTCCCTCCCAGCCTTTGTTCTCCCGCTACTTTACCTTTGCCTACTGCCCTGTCTTTCTCACACCTGAAGAAGGCTCCACGGCCGAAAACGTTGTGTTTTCTCTCTTCTCTTTTCAGAATGGAATAAACCTATTACTTGTTCCTCTGCAGTCTACACATGCTGACACATCTCCCTGCCTGATCTCCTTAAATTGTTGTGAGAGGGAAAGACTTACAGCAATTTTGGAAGAATTATGGAGGGTGACTGGTACTGATTAAGATGAATCTGGTAAATGTGGTGTAAAGGGTTAATCTGAGTTCAGCACACCAGGGTATCTCCGTCTCTGTTTGTGATTATTGTATCTAAGAGACATGGAGTAGAGGAATTCTCCTGTCCTGGAATTCCTGAGTTTGACTGAAGGAAGAAGAGTTAATCTGAAGAGTGAAAGTCTCTTTGGGAAGAATGTCTGAACAGTGGACTGTGCAGGCTTCTCCAAAAGGGTACCAGTAGAAAATCTACTAGCCCGGGGGGGATCCCTCTGCCAGAATTAATTACAGGGCACTCTGATGTGCACATTTTAAGTGACACACTTACTTAAAGCTGTAATTTGAGGTTCATGGGCTGGTGTCACCACACCTGTCTGGTTAACAAGGGGTCTGGGGCAGATGCCTATAGCCTCTCAGTCAGGGGGTATTTATCTGGGAATGAGGGGTTCTTCCCAGGAAAGGGGGGATATATGTGTGTCCTGACAGAGCTGTCAGATCCAGTCAGAAAGACTGTGGACTGTTACTTTCCCAAAGTCTGGGACTCTTTACCATCAGGTGGTTTAGTAGTCATGGGAAGAGGAAGCATGTTGGGGTGTTTTTCTGTCAGCATTTCAGTCGAGCTTTATTGTCTCATTTTGTTTTATAGAACACACAATCATTTACGAACAAAAAAGTCAGTGGGGCTCGGCTAGCACTGTTGGTAGAGTATGACAGTCACAATCTCAGGGTAGTGGGTTTGTGTCCCACACTGGGCGCCAGGTCATCCATGAGTTACAATTCAATGGACTGGCGTCACTTCCCGGCTGTACCCTGCCTTGTGCCCGTTGCTTGCCGAGATAGGCTCTGGGTTCCCTGCGACCCTGAATGGGATAATGCGGTTTGGAAAATGGATGGATGGAAGAAGTCAGTCCAACAGTGTTACAGCACGATAAGGGAGAGAATATTTACGATACATTATGTGAAAGAAAAATAGTGCAGTGGGGATAAAAGATTTCCGGGGGCACAGAAGCGTCTCCCACACAGGAGAAGTGTGAATGCGCAGTGCAGGGGCTGAGAGATAATATCCTTTGGTTTCTTTGCCACCCTTTGTTTGTACAGGATATTTGAGGCGGTTTGTTTTGCTCTAACTAATTTGTTACTTATTTTGATTAGTTTTTCCTGCTTATTACAATCAATGGTACTGATGTTACTAAACCAGCAAGCAAGACAGTATTTAAAGACAGTTTCAGCAAAAGACTTGTAGAAAAGTGTTATCTGACGTTTATTTTTTATTAATGGTCTTGCAGCATGTGTCTCAACCCCATGTACTTGTAGTCATTGACAATTTCTACAGTTTGACCATTAATTACAATAGGTTGGAGGGGGGTTGTATTTTTCTTAAAATCAATGACATGCTCCTTTGTTTTCAAAACATTTAACTGCAAAAAGAACTTGTCGCACCATTTAGTAAAGTCAGTTAGACTAACTGGGTCCCTTGATAAGATGAGCAGTGTCATTTTCAGCCTTATTGAGATGCCTGTTTGTGTGTTTGCCTCTCTCAATTGTCAGTGTACAAAATGTACAGTAAGGGGGATAAAACACAGCCCTGTGGTGATCCAGTGGGAGTGCAGCGAATGTCAGAATCCCAGTTTGACCTGTTGAGTTCTCTTTGTTAAAAAGTTTAGGACCCATCTTATCAATTTACTGTTTAGCTTTACATTAACATCCGAGTGCTTAACATCCGAGAGGAAATGTCAACCAATAATATCCTTACAAATGAGCTTGCTGGATCAAGATGCTGATAGACCAGATTTAACAATGTGAGGATTGCATCAGCAACCCCCTCTGTTCTCTGTGTGCAAACTGCAGGAGGTCAGTAAGGTCCTGTGTGTTCTTTGTGATGTACTGTTTTAAGATTCTCTCCAGGCTTTTCATTGGGAGAGATATAAGAGCAACAGGCCTGTAGCTGTTAAGCTCAGTTAGCCTGGCTGTTTTTGGAATAGAGATAAGGATGGATTTCTCCCACAGAGAAGGGAGGATTTGTAAATTTAAGGACATTTGTAAAAGCAAACAGAATATATTGCACAGCTGATCTGCACAATATTGTAATTTGCAGAAGTCTTCCACACTGCCGTTTGTATACTGGGCTGGGGAATAGATCTGAGAGCTGTGAGCTCTACTGAGACAGGCTGCAGTGATGGGGGTTCAGTAAGGGACTCAGTGGAGTGTTTGACTCAGAATAGATCCGTCATTTCAACAGCAGTTCATCGTTATCACTACTATCAACAATGATTAGGAGTTTTTATCTCAGATTTGACCCCAGAAGGGTCTTCACGGGGCAGGATGAGTAAATTTAGCTTCTGTGTTTCCATATCAGACAGGTCTTTATCTCCTTAGTGTGACACGGTGACTGTATTCTACACAGAATAGATGCATTTAGATGCAAAATATCTGTAGAAAATGTAAATTTTTATTCCACGCTGAAAAGAGCAGAAAAGAAAAGCTGTAAAGATGAAGCATGGGAGAACAAAAGCCAGGAATGGAGAGGAGGCAGGAGCAGGAAAGAAACAGAGTGAGCACTCAGGTGAGACCTGCAAAAAAATAGAGAGGATTAGATGGAAACAAGCCTGTCAATGAAAAAAGGGGCAAGATGTGATCCTAGTTTCAGAATAATTCTAGTTTCAGCAATAGGACTTCTGAAACTGTAGCGCAGCTGGTTGCAGCACGGTGATGTCACTGTCCTCCCTGCGTATAACGGGGACCTCAGCTGTCAGGTCTCCTCTAGCTCAGTCGGCTGGTTCTCTGTTGTGTGAGGCTGGAGACCCAGGTTCATTCCCAGGTGTTGTGGGATTAACCAGCAGGGTGGAGCAGTAAGGGCACGAGCCCATGCAGAACCGCAATAGTCGCATAACCCCCCTTTGAGAATGCAGATGGAGAGATCACTCTGTTTATGGCCGTTGGAACATGTTGGCTTCAGGGTTGCAGTTTCCAAACTTGTCTCATCTCTCATCATTAAACTTAAGGAGCTCTTTGTGCCAAGATGAGGTCGGGTGTCTTTTATAAATGTATTTATTTTTAATGCAAATTGAAAAGAGAGTTTAACTTGCTAAGCAAAAAAAAAAAGCAAAAAATGGTGTTCATTTTCTGAAGCATGTGAAGTCCCAGAGATCTCTTTTTCAGAGAGAAGACTTGATGAACAGCAGTGTTGTAGCTAGTCATTTGAAGAACAGAATGCTTAATTAGAATCAGTGGACAGCATATACATATGCTTATATATCCATTCATTATAGGGGAAAATAAAGGTTAATTCCTCTGTGTAAAGTAGAAAGTTAAAACAGTGTTTTGGGTGTTAAGCCACTTCACGTGCCATATATACATCTACAGTGTATAGAGAATGTACTTATATACACAGAATAGACAGAATACTTTATTTGTAATGGAATTGGCAGGAGCCTGTTGTGATGTTTGTGTTTTATTCCCCAGCTGCTGTGACTCTGGACCCTGATACAGCTCACTGTGAGCTCAGCCTGTCTGAGGATGGGAAGAGAGTGAGACTGGGACAGACGAAGAGTCTCTCTGACAAACCTCACAGATTTGATTCCTGGCGCTGTGTCCTGAGCAGGGAGGCCTTCACCTCAGGGAGACACTACTGGGAGGTGGAGGTGAACAACAGCTGGAGAATAGGAGTGACCAGAGAGTCTGCACTGACGAAAGGGAGGTTCATCTTCTCTCCCCAGCAGGGTTACTGGTGTCTGTACTCTTACCTTCATGATTTCTATGCTCTCACTAGACCTTTGACTGATCTCAACCAAAGTCTGCAGCCCAGGAAGCTGGGGGTGTGTGTGGATATTGAGGAGAGGAAGGTCTCCTTTTACACAGTGGAGTCCAGAGCTCATCTCTACACTTTCACTGACATGGTCTTCCCTCAGGGGGAGAAGATCTATCCTGTCTTCTGGACCTTGGATGAGTGTAAAGACCTTGTGCTGCTGCCTGCTGTCAGTCTGGAAATTTAACCTGTTACTGACTCATGAACACAGGCTGACTGTCTCCCAGCTCTTTGTCTCACTAGTAATATTATTTATATTAAGTGTTTAATTTGTGTTGATGTGATCATGTGATGAGTCGAGGGAACAGAAGTTGGGAATAGAGCATCCTTCAGGAGGGTAGTGAGATAATGTAAGTTTTAAATGGGGGAAAATAACATGTACTGTATGAGAGGGGTAGAGAGACCCTTGTATGAGCCTGCTGTATTCCTGACTTGTATATACAGTATCTTTGGAAACCTGGGTTTTGTGTTCTAATTTTGTAGAAAATAAATGATCTAATCCCATTTAAGCTCCTCTTGTATGTCAGTGACAATCATGTACTAGAACTGGGAGGGAACCGCTGACAGGCGGAACAGGAACTGTGATGTAGATGGTGTCAGGAAGTGGCTCAGGGTGTTTATGGGAGTTGTAGTTTGTAGGCAGCGCTGTGTCTGTGAGCAGCTACAGCCAGTCTAATACCTGGCTCCCCTTAAGACAGGGTTTACATCAGCATATTCAGTTTTGTGTATTTTATGTTCTTATTGTGTTTATTTTTACTGTGGTGGTTTGTTTAGTGTGAGAGCAGTTTTATTTGATCTGTGACCCAGGGAGAAGTGTTATTATGCCCGTTTCTCTTTTTTTCTTCTCTTTTCTGTATTTTAGTTCCCAATAAAGTGTGATAATTGGCCAGTGAAGCTCTGTTTTACTTCATATGAAACCCCAAAACCCTAAACCGAGCCCAGGATTTTACATCTGTTTGCTGGCAGCGGCGAGTTTTTTTCTTCACGGACAGAAACTTGGGCTCCATGTCAGTCTTGTCTTCTGTCCTGCTGTTTGGACATTTCATGTGGATGATTCTCTGTCTGCAGAGGGACTGTGTCGTGAGAGGTAGTTTTAACACACTCCCTTGTGCGCTGGTTAGTGTGGTAATTGTGAGACGCTCCCTAGAGCAAGCGGGTAAGAGGATGGCAACAGACCTGCTGTTCAAGTAAAAAGTGAAGTTAAACTCATTCCTGGTGTTGTGTTCAGCTGTGTTTAATATATATAAACTAACCCGAAACAGGAGAGACTGCACCAGGAGATTACTGCACTGCTTCGGCAGTTCATGTACTCAGCAGGATGAGCATCATTATCTGAGGGATTATTTTTGTAACTTTGGGATGTATATTTGTTTCCTTTCATTATTTTGTCCCTCTCTCTACCTTGGAACAAAACGTGCTAATACAGTCTAATACAAGGCTCCCATTAAGACAGAATTACATTAGCATAATTCAGTATTTTGTAATTTCTGTTCTTTTTGTGTTTATTTCTATTGTGGTGGTTTGTTTAGTGGGGTAGGAGTTTTTTTTATCTCTGACCCATGGGAAAGCTGACATGCTGTGTCAGTTCTTTTTTTTCTGTTAATTTCTTCATTTTAGTCTCAATAAAGTGTGATAATCAGCCTGTGGAAGCTCTGTTTTCCTTCATAACATAGCACCCTCACCGGAAGCCAGCCTTCTGCCCCTGTGACCTCTGACACTAGTGCATTACAGCAAGAAGCGCCATGGGAGACCTTTAAGGTGCAATTCCAGCTGGCAGACTGGACCAATGGCTGGAGCCAGGAGGAGATGGCAGGCCACCTGGCCTCAGCACTGGAATGCAAAGCTTGCCAGGCCCCTCTGAAAGGCACAGGGATGAAGGGTACCCTTGTCCCCATGATGTTGGGATAGGATAGCGCCGACTCCGTGGGCAGAGGCATCCAGTTCCAGGACAAAAGGCAGCGAGGGATCAGGGTGACGGAGGAGTGGAGCGGAGGTGAAAAGGTGCTTAAGGTGTCGAAAGGTGCAGTCAGCTTCAGGAATCCACTTGTCGTGACAGAGGCCCTTGCGGGTCAAGGAGGTAATGGGAGCCGCGACAGAACTGAAGTCTCTAATAAAGCGGCGATAAAAATGGGCAAATCCCAGTAAACGCTGAATCTGTTTTAAATTCTCGGGGGTGGGCCAGTCCCTTATGGCTTCCATCTTGGCACGGTCCATCTCAACACCAAGTATGTATCCTAGAAATGGTACCTTAGACACATGTAAAAGGCAATATGGCATATAGCTTGTTGTCAATAAGGTGAGGAAGGACCTCCCGGACATGGGTTGTGTGCTCCTGAGGGGTGCTGGAGAAGACCAAGATATCATCCAGGTAGACCAGGACATACCTATTAATAATATCGCACAAAATGTCATTCATAAAATTCTGAAATACGGCCGGGGCATGACCTGATATTCATAGTGGCCGTGAGTGGTGATGAAAGCCTTCTTCCCTTCGTCGCCCTCGCGGATGTGGATGAGATGGTAGGTGCCGCTCAGTCAAATTTCGAGAAGATTGTGGCTAGATAGATTCTATAGTGGCGGGAATAAGAGGCAGAGGGTAGCGGTTCTTAACCGTTCAGGACTGGTGTGGGCCTTAATTGCGCCCGGAGTTCTGAAGGTCAGAACTGGTGTGGGCCTTAATTGCGCCCGGAGTTCTGTGACTCGGGATCGGTGTGGGCCTTAATTGCGCCCGGGGTCCTGAGATTAGCTACGCCTTGATCGTGCACGGATTGGCGTGGTGTGGTTTTTTGTTTTAAAGGAAACAGGAGTAGAAAAGATATATATGTATGTATGTTTTTGGTGTTTTCCTTGTTTGTGAAATATATATACACACGCACGACACTAACATAAACACACCTCATAATAAAAGAGCAAAGCATTAAGTAGCGGGATTTAAAGGACGTTGAGACCCGAGAATCGCCCTGATTGAGCTCAGTGCGTAAGTCCACCCCGGGGCAAAAGCAGCGATGCTGGCGTTCTGGGGATGGTGAATTACTGATCAAGAAAGGGGGTTTTCGAGGTCTCGTCCCTTACCTGTGAACAGTGCGGTGTAAGTCCTCTCTAAAGTCTCTGAGAGGTATTTAGATCTGGAGGTAACAGACGCCCTTGGCTGAATGAGTGCAGGAATGCACAGGTTTTTCAAGTGAAAGCATCCCCTTACTGTATGAGCTGTTACCTCACACACGACAAAAGTAAAAGAGACCGAACATGTGTGCTAACTGATGGTTTGAGAAAGTGGTGGAAGGGTCCGTTTATATATCGGAAAAGTGTAAGTTGACGGAAAAGAAGTAGAAAAATATGGAAAAAGCTGAGTTTGTCAGAGGGAATTTGGGGCGAAGACGCCTGTAAAGAAAGCATATGAGTATTGATTGGCAAAAGCACAAGCATGTAGCTCCCACCCTGGTGCACGGCCGGCACCAGTGGTGGCAGATACATGAGAAAAAAAAAGAAATTGGGATGTGACTTAAAAGTGTGTTTACGGGGAAAACAAAAACCCGGAAGAAAAGATACTTTACTCGCTACGAAAGAGTATAGAAAAAAAGCTAAAAGAGGCAGTACAGGAGAATGAGAAACTAAAGAAGGAATTAACTCCTGGTCACGCTGCACTGGTTAATGTGCTGCAGCCAGCGACTAAGTTATATCCTGCTCTCCCACAGGGAACAAACAGGCAGGAAACAAAAATAATTGGGATCAATTCCCACAGTGGCCATATGGAGAAGGGGGGTCTGATTGGGATAACACTTGGTATGAGTGTGATAAAGACGGATCAGGGTCTCCCCTGTTAGAGGGAGGGCGCCCGCAGATCTGTACTCTCACTCGAAGTGGGAAAGGACTTGATGTAGCAGGGGCTGGCACCGTTGATGACAGCGCCACTCTAACACTGTCTCGCACCCCGTCGAGGGGGTCTGCAACTTCCCTGATTCCCCCATACGATCAAATCCAAAACCGTAAGATAATGACCGGTGGGCTAAAGTACCGCACCCGAAATTAGAAATGCAGCGAACCTGGAGTGCGCTTCAGGAATTAAAAGGATTCATGTAGAAGTAAAACAAGAATACAGCACATTGTATTACGAAGAGAAAAATATATTCTCGATGTGTATGTGTGTTTTATGAATTTGTGTGCCGGCATGTATGTGTGTAACTGTGAGTTTTGGTATACTAAATGACGGTGTGAGTGTGTTTAGCCAGCGGGACTGGCTAGAGATGTAACTAAAGAGACTTGACGAAAATCAACTTAAGGAGATTGGAAAATATAAGAGCGTCTGAAACGTATAAGTACAGTACAGGTGGACGTAAAAGTAGTTAAACAGTTTTTGTATTTTTATACAATTAGTTGCAATAATGGAAACAATTTGGTTTTATTCGAATGTCTCGAAACCAGACATGCTGAAACGCTGTAGGTTTAGAATCGAGACTGGGGAGAATAACGTCTTGTGAGAAAATCTGTTTACCTAACGATTAGATCCTGTAAATCCCTTATAGCCTCCCTATGTCTGTCCCAGTCCAGTGGTTAAAAATGTACTGTTAATGGAGTGTTGGTTTCTCTGTTAAGGGATACTGGAGCACTACTGTCATGCTTGTTTCACTCCTCTGTTCAATAGTGTGCTATAGATTAATGTATATGGGAAGATGGCAGGAGGCCACAGGAGTATTGGGACAGCAATTTTTACTTGCCGAGTACCAGATTTTAATGGGTGGTTTTATTCCAGATCTATTGGGTTGGAATATTATGCATTACAAAGAATGACTATCCAGAACAGGGTATCACGTGGCTTCAACTGGCTGTGATCATTCAGTATGTTGATGGTATTCTGAGTGCTTCCTCTGACGAGGAAACCCACAAGTCTGAGTTGCTTCAGCTTTAGAGTGTCTAATAGAAGCAGTTATGATAAGGCCCTTTTATGTCTAGCATTGTGAAATTTTAACAGGGCCTGGGTGCAATGTTTTTACAGGGTGAGCACAACTCTTAACAGATCTGCTTAAGGGGGGAGTGCAGTACAAGGACAAGATTGCCTTGGTTCCTGCAGCAAAAGCCGCCTGTAATAATTTGAAACAAGCTCTCTTACAGGTGCTGAGACTGGGGTTTCCTCAGATGGATCAACCATTCCTTTGTATTATTGCAAGTTGCTGACAGAGGCCACCCAAGGAGCGAGCAGGTCCTGGAGGCGTGGGGACCACCACCTGAAGGAGGGCACAACCTCATCCCAGGAGAGTGGGTGTGGATCAGGAAATTTCCTTCACAGGTTCTCCAGCCCAGGTGGGACGGACCCTACCAGATCCTGTTGACAACCGAGTCTGCGGTTCGAGTGGAAGGAAAAGATCGCTGGATCCACGCGCCACACTGCCGACGAGCCTCATCCCCATTTACAGACTCAGAATGAAATCATTTCTGTTAATAACGATAATTGTTGCTGTAGGACTATGTTCCGCAGGAATTAATGATCATCTCTCCCACAAAGGAGAACATGGAATTAATTCCTTTTTAGGCCTCTCCTATCTGACAGCTAAGAAAACCAACCAAAGTGCCTGCTGGGTGTGTGCCGCATTACCCAAATATGTACAGGGAGGACTTTCTATGGGAGCCATTCCTTGGCGTCGCGAGGAAGTCATAGGCATGATCATTTGGAGGGATAATTTAGGAGATTTTAATATGACAAACTATGGGGGTTGCCATAACACGACTTTAACCTGCACAACATTACAATATCTACAGGAGCGAGGCTTAGAGCCCACGAGTTTCACAGGCTCTTACGCTCCTAAATATAACAGAAGCCATACACCACCATACCTGACTCTAAATAAGGAACGTGAGGGAAACATATGTTTCAGCACACTAATGGTCTGCACTTGGTTGGATGGAGTCGTTGCAACCTTACCATCGCTGCAAATATATCCACCTCTACCTTCCAAATTCCAGGATGGGATCGGCTCACCCCACAATTCGGTATAAGCTTCTTATTTTCAGAGGCATGGGGAGCGCCAAACGGAACATCTTTCATTTGTGGAAAACGAGCCTACCCATGGTTGCCAGCCCAGTGGTCTGGCTCATGTTATTTAGGATATGTGGTTCCTCATATCCGTGTTCAAATCCACAGCCCCTTCGGACCCAACCACAGACCACAAAGAAAATTGGCTGATTGGGAATATTATTTAGGTATAATATTTCCACAAGCCGGCATGAACTTTCTGAATCGAGAGTTAATTCAAATGGCCTCGACTTTAGAAGAATTAGCAAATTCTACCTCATCTAGTCTGAATGCTGTTAATGATGAGATGGTAGCCCTCAGAACAGTGGCCATGCAGAACCGACTAGCTTTAGATTATGTACTGGCGGCCCAAGGAGGAACTTGTGCAGTAATTGGCACTGAATGCTGCACATATATTCCTGATAATTCTGAGCACATCTCAGATCTGGCCCAACACATTTACAATGAGGGACAGAAATATCAGGACTATTATACTGAAAATTGGGGAACTGGGTCTTGGGTAAAGTCTGTGTTTGGGGCCTGGGGTGGAACCTTTTTATAGTGTTTATCTGTAGGAATAGTATTGTTTATATGTATAATTGTAATCATCACGTTCACAAAAACATGTATCACATCTTGCTATAACCGTGGAACGTACAATGACATGGCAATACATACCTGTTCGCCAAGAAAGGAAATATCTGCCCTGACATTGTACGTATAAAAATAGGCTACACTGATGTACAGATGCAGCCATTCAAAGTGCGTGGTACAGACACCACAGTACAGATACCGCAGGTATGATGACACGGGGTACCGCGGTGCGTGAGTGGTTGACCGACAGGGGCACTCGTGGTCCGTTGGTCTGTCGTAGA
This sequence comes from Lepisosteus oculatus, assembly GCF_040954835.1. Lineage (NCBI taxonomy): Eukaryota > Metazoa > Chordata > Actinopteri > Semionotiformes > Lepisosteidae > Lepisosteus > Lepisosteus oculatus. The sequence continues at coordinate 4,639,618 of NC_090699.1, forward strand.
AAGACTTTCTGTAAACGTCTTTACTGTGCCCGTTGTAGATATTTAATTTTACCACTGAAGGGAAATCTTAGTAGCTGAGCATAAAAAGAATAGGAGCATACTGTAACGCGTGTGAAGGCCATAAACGATATTAATTTTGGAACGTAAACATACAGTATATAGCTGGTCTTGGTACTTTAAAGAAAAAAATACACACCGGTATTCCATTTCTCCCTAAACATTGTAAGCTTCGAAGTCTTTAACTAACGTGATACCGGAGTCAACAAGCATACTTTTAGAATTTGATTAAAAGGGAATATAATATGGAATCGCGTATCTAAAGAATTTAATAACGGTATGATTATATCCGTGTACTGCGGCAGGGCTGTGTAGGGCTGTTTCGCCTGCCTGATCATGCGAGCTGTCTTGTAGCCTACTGGTCTAGGCGCGTGACTACCCACTGGCAGGTTGTGTGTTCGAATCCAGCTGGTGCTGGACTTTTCATTTTTATTTATTTATTTTTTAATCGCGTAACATAAACATATTACTGTATGCAAACTGTACTGTATACAGTATGTATATGTATATTTAATGTCTTAACTGTGCCCGTTTAATTGAATTAAAAAAAATTATTTAACACGAACATTAAGCTGTTTACATCTTCCGCCTGAGAACAGTCACCCGTTGCTACCCAACGCAGAATGGTGATTGGCTGACACTATCTGACACCCCTCTGATTGGAGAAAAAAGACGTGCTGGTGTGCTATACACACTGTGCCAGGAAGAGGATTTCTTTCTATTCAAAACGTGTATTTTAAAAGTTTAAGAAGTAAAAACCTTACAGCGTACACAGATTTCTAAACTGATCAGGATCGTTATCTTTGTCTTATGCATAATAATGTTCACCGCTCTGTCCAGCAAATTAATAATAAACTTTTTATATAGCGTTTTAAACTAATAAGTAATTAGATTGCTCATTAACCTAAGCACTTGCTTTTTCTTTTTATTTAGGCTCAGATTTCAACTATAGATCGTATTATTTTACCACTGAAGGGAAATCTTAACATAAACATACGGTATATGGCTGGTCTCGGTACTTTAAAGAAAAAAATACACACCGGTATTCCATTTCTCCCTAAACATTGTAAGCTTCGAAGTCTTTAACTAACGTGATACCGGAGTCAACAAGCATACTTTTAGAATTTCATTAAAAGGGAATATAATATGGAATCGCGTATCTCAAGAATTTAAAGACCAGACAATCGCAAACTCATTTTCAATAAAATTATTTTATTCACTCAGCAGTTTGTGAGAGGGACATCCAGCAGGGAGAGACACACACACCGGTTTTCATTGACAAAATTGTTTTTTTTTCAATTCCTCTTGTCTAACAGGAATGTTTTGTTTGTGGACAGACTGTTAGACAAGAGGAAAAGACCGCCTCCTCCTACGAAGCATTTCGTTGATCCGATCACGAATTCTTTTCCAGTCGTACGCAGAAAGGGTTGAGAATCTCCGATTCACCATCGTACTAATGGTTTCCCGGAGATTGCAAGGCAAGGCACTTTTGCCTCTGGACCCATCGAAATTTACAGACGTGGTCCACCCCCAGTAAATTTCAAAAGTCACAAGATTTCGAAACACGAGGGCGGCGTAGCGGTCGGCTCTTGCTTTCCCGTCTATGCCGATGCACTGCAAGTACAACCCCCCCTCCATCTCCTGGGTGATGGGTAGCAGTTGGACATCTGGGAGAATTATTCGTCCCACTGGCATCTGTGAATTCCGCTGTGCTTCCTGGGGGGAGATAGCTGGCGGGGACAGCATCAACAGATTCCTGCGCGGTGGTGAACTGAGAGGCCGGGATGGAGTATCCTGAGGCGGTGTGTGCTCTGCGGGGGGCAGAGCTTCCGCCAGGCATTGCAGCCTGCGCGGCGGGGAGAGGCACTTTTCGGGAGACAGCTGCTCAACTGTTTGACTGCTGGAACTCTAGCCTCCCAATCCTCCCCAGTAATGCATCGTAATGCTCCGGCTGCTGCCGAAATGTCTCCATACAGGTGCTGCTTCTACAGGTTGGCACCCTGGCCAGTGGCCGAGAGCAGAGACCCACGGCCTGTGGCAAAATAACATAATTCATGTAAGAAATAAAGTCACACAGTAGTATTCATCAGTCGCGGAACAGAAGTCAAAATAAACTTTTCTTTTTTTCCGTCTTACCGCTTTCTTTTTTACTGTCCTGGTGGTAGATCGTTTCGCCCGTGCGGTGTTTTCTTGAAGAACAGGCTACGAAGAAATAATTATAATTGAATTTAAAATTCAAAACGGCAATAATACCTTGTAATATGCGCTGTAATCGCGTATTTCAGATGAAGTCTGCTGTATTTGCTTACCCTTCGCTCTTTGGAAGCTGGGGCGGCAGAAGCACCCCGTCTCTTCCCGTAAAACGCCTTGGTCTCCATACTGTACTATGGTCGCTGTAGTGCAGGTTCGCAGTTTTTTTTTGTGATGGGAGCTCACCCAATCCCTTGGTGTCTTTTATGCGTCACACATACTGTATTTCAGCGCCATATATTTCATGGATATTATGGAATATAATGGATGGATATCTTAGTTATCTTTCTAGTTCACAGGTTTGAATGCATAATTTAATTTTGAAAGCCACTGAGACATCAGGTACTACTGTTGTATTTATGAAAAAGAAACAAAACAAAAAACATACTAACAACTGTGCCATCCTACTCCTTAGTTAATACATTTTATTATTCATAAACAGTCAACATTGTTAGCAAAATATTTTGAATTATATTTAACCCTATTTTTTCTTTAGTTTTGTATTTAACTTATTATATGATAGTCAGACTTAATGTATATTTGAACAATGAAAATATATTTTTACAAGATTTTACATTAAGCACTTAAAATTAATATGGTTAATAATAGTAAACTGTAACATGCTGTAACAAGATCGGTTAAACTGCGAAGAAAATGCTTTCAGAGAAAATGTTTCAGGTGTGAAGAACATTGATCAATGCAATTTCAACCAAACCTGTTCCCACATACTACCATTAGAATATACACAAACATTTTAGCGTTTCATTCTGAGCAGAAGACCCTCACACCTGAAGAGTGCTGGCTGTGACGAATTAAACCGGTTTTACAGGTTTCAATCACAGACCATGTGACATGGGACTCAGTAAACTACAGTAACACCGTATTTGATAACGCTTTAAAAACGCTATAAAATAATGTGACTTGGCACAGAACAAGTTTACAGCACAGTACAAAGATAAATGCTGACCATGACTTTAGAAGCATAAATTGCCTTACACTCAATTTAAACACAAGCTGTTTTATTTGCATGACAGATGGGTACAAGCAGTGTTGGGTATGTATATTGTAACGCTTACTGCCGACAGGCACTGTGTAAGACCCGGCGCACCGAGGGAGCGTCTGCATTAATAACTTAGTTTTTAAAATTAGTCAAGCAATATGAAGCATCTCCTTTTACTTTTAACTCCCTTAAATACATTGAGCACAGCTTTCTCACCACTTAAGATTGCTTTTGATACCATCCTTACAAGGGAAACCTTCTGCCCCTTATGCAAAACCAAGCCCTCCTCCCATCCCAGTTTACCCTCTTTATCATCCTCAAAATCTACCTCGATTTTCGACTTAAAGCATTACTGCTTACTGGGTTTTTGAGGGGGAGGTGTCTTTTGCTGGAAATCTCGCCTGCCTCCACTACTCAACCCCTTCCCTCCCGGAGTGCTGGCTGTGACGAATTAAACCGGTCTCACAGGTATTCAAAGTAGGAAGTACAGTGTTAAGTGGTAGCTGGGCTACTCCCTCAATAGAATCGCTTTAAGAAAAAGCATTTTCAGAGAGCAATCACGCTGTGTTTATGTAGAAAAAGCGATTAGGTTTATGAGCAATCTAATTACCTATTCGCTTAAAACGCTATATAAAATAAAGTTTATTTAGAGATGAATGATCAGTGTCACAGTTTAAATAATTTTTGTAGGAGGGCTTGGACAGATTCCAAGTGCATTTTTGCAATTTACGTTGCCTTGTCCAATGTTCTGTTGTAATACAGGCTAGAATACAGTAGTCTAAGCTTTATCAGCCTATTTAAAATAATTTTTTTGAATCCCCAGCGGAACACACTCCATAGGAATCAGCGCTTTTATACAGTATATCGCCTTTTAACACATATATTTAAACACGCGTTTACGATTTAAATCAAAATGCGATTCAAATCAATATAAATGTATATTTTGTAACGCATTTTGTTTGGTGCGAGTGAGGTTTTATTTAATTTTTGACCAAGGGAAACGTTTCATTTTTTCAAAGAAATGTTTGTTAAAAAATAAAGTCATAGTTCAATGGGTTTCAATTACAGACCATGTGACATGGGAGTCAGGAAACTAACACACAGCGCCACTGGATTTAATAACGCAATAAAAACGCTATAAAATAATGTGACTGGGCACAGAAAAAGTTTACAGCACAGTACAATAATAAATGCTGACCATGACTTTAGAAGCATAAATGACCTTACACTCAATTTAAACACAAGCTGTCTTTCTGTATGAACCTCTAAGCTGGTTCATACAGAAAATGTAGAAATGCATTAGCCTGATTATGATTAAAAAACACATAATTAAACACGCGTTTGCGATTTAAATCAGAACACGATTTAAATCAATATAAATGTTTATATTTCAGGTGGGTAGCTGCATCAGCATGCGTAGGCTGCAAAGGAACAAGTAATAGGTTTATTCCATGCTGAAAAAAAGAAGAAAGAGAACACAACGTTTCGGCCGTGGAGCCTTCTTCAGGTGTGAGAGAGACAGGGCAGGGCATAAATGTTTATATTGTAACACATACTGTCCAGCCTCCATTTCTCTATAAAAATTTACTCTGTTTCACACACACACACACAATAGAAGCAGGAACCGCTGCCAGAAGGGAAGAAGGTGACTATTTATTGTTATCAAAAATGACTTAGAATCGATCATTGCGATATTTTGAAATATAAAAGTCAATTGATTGTCCATAATATCGCTATTCTATTTTTTCGAAGAAATGTTTGTTAAAAGAAAAGTCCAGCACCAGCTGGATTTGAACACACACCCTGCGAGTTGTTAGTCAGGCATGTAGACCAGTAGGCTACAAGGGAAGTCACATGAAAAGGGAGGCGAAACAGCCCTACACAGCCCTGTCGCAGTACACGAATATAATCATACCGTTATTAAATTCTTGAGATACGCGATTCCATATTATATTCCCTTTTAATCAAATTCTAAAAGTATGCTTGTTGACTCCGGTATCACGTTAGTTAAAGACTTCGAAGCTTAAAATGTTTAGGGAGAAATGGAATACCGGTGTGTATTTTTTTCTTTAAAGTATCAAGACCAGCTATATACTGTATGTTTTTGTTCCAAAATTAATATCGTTTATGGCCTTCACACGCGTTACAGTATGCTCCTATTCTTTTTATGCTCAGCTACTAAGATTTCCCTTCAGTGGTAAAATTCAATATCTACAACGGGCACAGTAAAGACGTTTACAGTAAGTCTACGACAGACCAACGGACCACGAGTGCCCCTGTCGGTCAACCAATCACGCACCACATCATATTGTGTCATGATACGCGATACCGCAGCCAATTACCGCTCACTTTGAATGGCTGCATCTGTATGTGGTTTATTTTATCATGACTTTTTTTCTTCATATTTGACATATATTATAAATATTTCTTTTGTTTTTGACCTCTCATGTCAAAGCTAGTAGTGAAATTAGATCGTAAGACGGGTTCAAACTTTAAAGTCATTTGAACCTGTAATTTGACAGCAGTGAGAATGAGACACAAGGAACAGGGGATATTTGTAATGAAAGGCATCACAGAACATTTCTGCTTTCTATGGAGCAGCGCGGGTTTGAAGGAGTGTTACTGAATGGTAGTCATCGTCGATGTGAGGCATGGGGTCAGTTTGGAAGGTTTAAGAAAAAAAGAAACAGAAACAGAGAAGGAAAAGCCTCTATTGACAGCGGGGTTAGGGATACTATTATTATTAATACTCTGAGTTGGCAGACTTAATCTCTCATATTAACAAACACACTGATCAGTCACAATTCATCTCTAAAAGAGAGAAGAGAAAATACTATGATTCATAAGAATTCATCTTGGAAATACAGAAACGTTCTGGTTGGTCACACTTCAACTCAGAAGTATAGGAATACTCAGACTGGGCCAGGGATAATCACAAAAATCTAAAAACATCTTGTCTGATATGAACCGTATGAAATAGAAAAAAGTCAGATATTTCAAATGTAATATTTCAAATAAAACCCCTCTAATGTCATTTCACCTTTAAAAAAATCTCAGATAGATCAATGCTCATCTCTAAAATAAACAGCTACTCAGGTCAGATTTCAGTTCTAAGATAAAGACATGTTCTAATGGGCAGCCTTTACTACTAACTTGCAAATGTAACACTTTGGAGGGTAAGATTTCACAGAAACAGACACTTAGAGAATTATCCAGCTGTAGTGTGGTAGTGAGGGGAGCCTCACTTTCAGCAGATTCACACTCACCTGGTTTTATACTGACGGGATGTTTACAGTGTGAACTACAGTCCAGACTGCTGAGAAAAGTTTTTTATCTTTCCAGTGTTCAGAGATGTTGTCCAGAGAGACAGAAACGCCATTCAACTACAGGAAACACAAAGTGAAAGAAAAACTTTCAACTGGAGCCTTGGAATTTATTGTTTGCCTGTTGGCAGAGCAAATACAGTGAAAATACAGTGAAAACTGTGATATTTTACACCTTCAGATACACATTAATAATAAATCTGTCATGTGAATATCTATATGGTCGGACTGGGACAGGACAGCACCTAACCCTACAGTACACTGTGCTGTTAACTGGTATGAGCTCCAGTTCCTATTGTTCTGAAAGAAATATACAATTGTCTCAGGCCTTTTAATAATTAGATTTGAAAGTGACCTTCCCTTCGGAGACTCTCTATCGCAGTAACGGATTATTTTTGCTTTCAATTTTCACTTTCAGCTGTAACACAGAGAGGCAGGAGGATTCTGGGAAACTGGGCAGTGGCTTCAGGCTGTGTTGTTGTGATCATGCAGCTCGAGCACAAATCAGTGTTCAAGAGTGCAGGAGCTCTGGGACTTTTCTGTGAAACAGGTATATCAAGCTGAAGCCCAGCTCCTCTTGTCTATTGAGTGTGTTCACAAGTACAGGCACTCCTGAGTGCTGAGCTGTGTGATCACAGGTTCAGGTCTGGATCATTTCCCCTGTGGTGGCGCACAGGCTGAGCCCTGTCCAGTGTAGAGTCAGTGGGCTCTCAGCCAGACTCCCAGGTGTTTTCAGTCTCACCTCTCCTGTCTCTGGGGCTGTGCTGTCTGTGACACCAGTGGCTCCAGTGTGGGAGTGTTGGAGGAGTCTGCCTACTCTTCCTCATTTACCATCATCAGCGGTTACACAGATCACGAAGCCAAGAAACCAGTCATCCATTTCCCACCAACTATTTATGGATATAAATTAGATTGAATATATTGAAAATATGTGGACATTGAGTGTCTTTCAATATCATGAAAATATATATTTAAATCAACTCATAATTCCTTAAATTATACTTGAATTATAATGAAAAATATATTTCCAATAATATATTGTAACAAGCATATTTCCTATTATTCCAAAAATACACTTACATTAGTTATACCAGATTATTACATATTCAGTGTACTGTGTTGTCTCCCAGGTGTGTTTCATTCACTTCCATGTCTTTCTAAATGTGTTTTTCCAGACCAGGAGAAAGAACTCAAGAGTCTATGAATAAAGTTGAGCCAGACTGAGTTCCCATGTGGGTCTGAAGGGAAGACTAGACAGTCAAAGATTTCACAGCTTGATTCTGGTTCAGAAGATTAACAATGAGCTATTTTCCAGAGCTGAAAAGGTACAAGATAAAAATATTTTTTAGAAACAGCACATAAGATAGCAGTGATTCACCCAGAACTGAGCTCTTTTTAATTTCACTTATTTTATTGACACATCCAATGTTATTACAGTAACCAGAAGAATAAAGAAACTTCTTGAAGAAGTTAAAAGAGAGGAAAAACAGCACTGAATTTCAATCAAAAGAGAGTCTGAAGCAATTCAGGGGACAGGAGAGTATGTGGGAAGGAGAATCAATTAGTGGCCTCCTTCATTTCTCACAGAGTGAACTGTAATAAGTACATTGGTTCATTAGGCTAAAACCCTCTTTTAATTTCAAAAGTTCTTGATAGAATATGTTCAGTATGTTCAATAATTCAGTCATTATTGTCCTCCTAGAATAAGGATCTTGTTGCTGTCTTCGTTTTATAATGAGGAAGGTGCAGGAACTGTCTGAGGAAGTCTGCTCACTGTACAATCTCAGCTCCACCCCTTCTGCAACATGTGGTTATTGTGGTCTTGGAGACCTGGAACTGAGAGCAGCACCGAGCCCTGAGAGGTGAGGACTGAGCACGTCAGCAGCTGACAGGCAGAAGTCATGAAGACAGCTTGTTGCTCTCTGCTCACTGTGGGGACTGACTGAAGGTCTGTGTCACTTCAAGAGCAAATCTTCTGGGTTACAACTTCACAGGTAGAAAAGTGTTTGTTAATCTGGCTGTGGAAACGTTTAAATTATACAGTAGGTCACACATGTAATGTTTTTCAAATAAAAAAAAAATATTTGAGCAAATTATTAAGTAGTACACTTTTGTTTTGCCATTAAGATATTACAGTATATTGCATAAGACAGTTCATTAGTGAAAGAAATATAAATTACAAATTTACAATTGTCAGGTGTTTGATGGAAAATCAAGTTTTTTGTAAAGCAATATCAGATATATTTAACGTTAATATATATTTGATAGTGTTGAACTGAGGATCTTCACTCTGAGCTTCAGTGTTGCTCTTGAGGGCTGTTTCCTCTCTCAGGGAGCTGGGCTGGGCTCTTGTCAGTAACACATGGTACCAGTTTCACTCCACACTTTCCTGTTAATTGTGTGCTGGGAGGTTTTGTACTGTGTGGTAAAAGGTAGATTCACCTGTTGAGAAACCAAAGTGTTCTAGAGCAGTTGGGTACGAGAGTTGATTTTCAGAGAGAGTCATTTGATAAAGTGGAAGACACAATAATCTATAACCTCAATTATGTAACAGGGAGTCCTGGTGATTGACAGACTGGCAGGCTAATCAGAGAGCTGAAGACACATGAGTGACAGATGTATTCAGCCAGTTCAGAGCAGAATGATTGGCTGGTCCCAGTTCAGTGGGAGGGGCCACTGAGGTGCCTGACACTGATCAGAGTGAAAGCAGACAGAGGGATGAATCAGTGGAACTTGACTTCTGTCATTTTGAATTGACACTCCAGGAGTATCAGACGAGCTGGTAGGGGACAATATTATATGCATTAATTAGCTGTTTATTATACAGCAGACACTTCATTGTAAGGTTCTGGGAATGATGAAACTACAGAGCTGCTCTGACCTTGTGTATTTCTGCTTCCAGCTTCTTGGGTTTTATAAACCTTGAAAAATACTTCACATTGACCAAAGAGAAAACTAAGTAAGCAATTATTTTCTGTTGTGATGTTTAACGTAAACCCGATTCATTCAAAAGCTGCCTCTAGATCATGCAAACTCATTTCTGGAGGTCAGAAGAGGACAGGAAGGACAGAGAGAGGTAGTGCAGTGACAGAAGAAGAAGGTGGAGAGCAGTTAGACTGTACACACACACACACACATGCACACACACAAGTCGCAGAGATTGTAGATGATGTAGAGACAGCAGAGACTCCTGCACAGTGAAGGGCAGAGACCAGTGAGAGGTCACGTCTCAGCTCATCACCCAGTCTGAAGGTGAAAAGGTCAACAGGAAGTGCAATAGAGGTCAATGAGAGGTCATGCCTCAGTACATTGCCAAGTCTGAAGGTGGAAAGGTCAACAGGAAGTGCTATTGAGGTAATGAAAGGTCACAGGTAGTGCAGAACTTACAGACTGACAGAGTTTCTAACACATGGGAGAGCTTGAGGGCACATCTAGACTGAAAACCTCTGTGGACAGAAGATGTCTGTATTCTGTATCTACCACTGGCTCACACTGATGTTTTTTAAGTTGTTTTACTCGTTATTGCTGCTGCTGTTCTGTGTTTATGATTTTCTTTAATGTCCTTGTATTGGAGCCGATATGCAAGTAAGCCTCTCATTGCACTTGTGCAGATGACAATAAACTGAAGTGAATTGTGTAACAGGATTAATATTCTGATGATTCTGATAAATACATTGTAAAAGTTAAAGTTCCAGGAGAGCTCTCTTTGATGCCGATAACTCTGGTTTTAATGTGAAATGAGTAATTAATACATTGTTTTATTTCTCAGTAGAATGTGCTGTCGCTATTTAATTAAATAAACATCTCATTGCAAATAACCTCTTCAAACATCTCCAAACTGGTTTCAGACAATTATACACTTATAATAATCAGACAATTCTAAAATAATGATGAGACGAGAAACCCACAGAGCTGATACGAGACACAGTAGCAACAGGACAAGTCAGCAGAGGACAGATAGATCAGACAGTCTGGGCAGCTCCTGTCAGAGAGGAGCAGGGTTGTCGAACTCTCTTGGCCCTTCATGGCTCTGAGGATGAGCTGGAGGACTGAAGCTTGTTGAAGTGTGGAGTTAAGCTGGGAGAGAGACGCAGTCTGGTCTATAGAGCACAGCGACTGGACATTCACAGTAGAACCACTCTGATGATGTTGTTCAGTTTGTCACTCAGTGTGAACAGAACTACTAGAAGCAGAATGTCTCTGAGAACAAACACAAGACAAGATCCCTCAGACCCCACTCGAACCTGCATCAGGGGAGAATCAGTGTAGTTACATTTTGAGGTGCACGTCAATTCTATTTTAAAAAAACTATTTTTCTTAAGGAAGCTTAAATAATTGATGTTGACAATTTGTTGATGATAACGTTTTACCAGTCTTTTCTTTGTCCTGATCAGCTGGTTTGTGAATGTGAATCTGAGGAGAAAGATCGAAGTGAAGAGTACTGTCAAGCTGTGTCACAAAGTCTTCGGTGCAGATGGTTCACACCTACCCCATGTCTATCGGTTATGAGTCCTGCTTAAAATAAATTCCATCCTAGAGGACCCTTCACTCCGTTTTTTAATGAATCCCAAATACCCCCCTCACAGAGCAGATTCAGATTTCCCTCTCTGAAGATAAACAGGTTTACAGTTCTCATTTATTACAACACTGTGTATATCTGTATTGTGTACAGTATTTGTGTTTTTTTTTATATTCTCTGCTACTATAAAACAAACTGCCTCTTGGGGATAATAAAGACTCTCTCTGTGTCTAGGAAAAGTAGTTTAGATGTTGGATCTTGAACATCAGAGAAACCCTGAGAAAGAGAGAAAAGATTGTGTTCCTGATTTATAGCGGTGTTCTAGGTTCTGGTAAAGACAGAAAACTTGTGGTTTTGTAGTTGATCCGATAAGAACATAACACTGGAGAGAAAGCAAATCAAATTCAGAAAGAGAACATGGCACATGACATTTAATATCCTTTAGTGCAGGCAGTAAAAATACGAGCTGTAGTTTCAGTACGGGAAGTGCTGAGAGTATATCTGTCAGATACCAGTCCTGTATCACTTCATTCTCAGAGAAAGAGAAAAACACACCATGTCTCTGTGTGGTGTCTGCTGTAGACCTGTGTTCCTGCATGTCCTCACAGTCCTCACACTGCCTGAAGGACTCTCCTCTCGCACTAACACGCGTGTGCCTTGACAGCTCAGGCCTCTGACTGGTGCAGACTGGGTGTGTGGTCACTCTGACATCCTGATCTGGAACCTGTGAGCGTGTGTTCACATGCTGCAGAGTGATGGGAGAGAATCAGGTGAACTGATGGAGGGTTAATGAACTGAGAGAGGTGACAGACAAGGAGCAGGGCAAAGAAGAGCTGGGAGACAAAGCTGATATGAGCTCTGTTATATTTTCATATATTTGGCTAGAAACTTCAGGGTGCTAGATTAGCTGATAAGAGACCAATTGACTTGTATTAATTCATAGTATTCTTATTATCAATATGTTTTGCACTGTTGTTAAATTTATATGTGCCAAATTATGAGACTGTTACAATTAGGGATGATGAAAATGGAGAATAACAGAAATGATTGAGCATGTAAGTGAAGAAGTAAATTAATAATCTTAACCCTTTACAATCCTAATTGAGCTTTGTCAAGAATATATTCGAGCGGTTGGTATAGTTAGGGGCCGACGAGCTCTTGGTCCTCTGGCACAACATTGGTGAGTAGTAATTCAGGCAAACTTGGTTAAACAAATATTTATTAACAATGGCAATACACAGTCTAAACACACAACGTAACATACAACACACAAGTTACACAATGTAAAAATTTCTAAGCGAGGTGTTTCAGAGGCCAAAAGAAGAGAAAGCTGCCTTCTGAACTAAACAAAACACAACATGTGGTTAAAACTCTCTGCAGACCCAGATGCTGCAGAATGAATGGGAACATATCTCCCTCCTCTACACTAACACTAACACTAACACTAGCCAGGAGAGGCCTCTTTTAGCCAAAGGATTTACACAGGAAATCAGAGCTCCATAAAAACCTCAGGATAGCAAGCTCTCTTAATAGGATTCAAATACTGAACTCCGGCCTGTTCTTTCCTGGTGATCTTCTGCCTTGCTGTGCTCCTGCTCCTGCTCCTGCTCCTCTCTTCTGCTTGTTTTTATACCCTGTTCCTGAACTCTTGATAGGCACTGTTACGACCCCAAGTATCTAGGGGTAAAGGGCTGTAACACTTAGGATAATGCTTTCGGAAACAGGTGGGTTCTGGTGAGGGACTAGGAAGCGTGATAACAAAGGTGAGTGCAAAAGTGATGATTTTAAGTTGAATAAGTGACTGGAAAGACACAATAATAGGGTGAGGAACTAGAGTGGTGCCAAAGGAAAAGAAAATAACAAACAAAATGGAGCTGGCTGGGAAAGTGAGGGAAAGCTAACCTGACTACAGAAGAAAACCCGAAACACACGGTCTTCAACACCCTAGCTAACCTCCACTGACTACCCAAAACCATACAAGACGAACAGCCATACTAAACTAGTGTAATAATATAAAATCAACTAAGTGTGTAAAGTGTACCCAACCACCTCAACTAACTAACCACCTCAACTAACCTTACACAAGTTCACACAAAAACACAAGTGAACTAGGAATACAAATTAGGGAAAACAAGAGTAATCAACAGGAGCAGGGTACAAAGAACAGAGAGGTTGAACATATAACACGTTAGGGCAAGGTAATGGCAAAACAAGGATAAACACAAACAAACAAAAGTACAAAGAAACTAACAGAAACCAACAAACTAACAAAGCCAAAGCAATAACCAAAACCAATCAGGAACTAAGTCAAACGAAAGGGCTCTTCCTTCAGAAAACCTCCATGTTATATCCTGAATAAAATGCACTCTGATTGGCTGAGAAGCTAATTGTCATACAGAACAGTGGTGTGATGGTGGGCCAATGGGGGATGGAGAACAATCAAGGGTTAGCAGTGTGGAACATAAAAAAAACACACAGATCAAACTTTATTTGTATTATTGCTTTGATCACCCCTGCATCTCAGCAAACATCTCTTTGTTTTGTTGAAGCTCCTGAGAACTGGAAACTGTTGACAATAATAATAATACTAATTGCTTACACTTATATAGCGCTTTTCTGGACACTCCACTCAAAGCGCTTTACAGGTAATGGGTACTCCCCTCCACCACCACCAGTGTGTCCCCCCCACCTGGATGATGCGACGGCAGCCATAGTGCACCAGAACGCTCATCACACATCAGCTATCAGTGGGGAGGAGAGCAGAGTGATGAAGCCAGTTCCAAGATGGGGATTATTAAGAGGCCATGATTGGTAAGGGCCAATGGGAAATTTGGCCAGGACACCGGGGTTACACCCCTACTCTTTTTGTGAAATGCCCTGGGATTTTTAATGACCACAGAGAGTCAGGACCTCAGTTTTACGTCTCATCCGAAGGACAGCACAGTGTCCCCGTCACTATATTGGGGCATTATGACCAACACAGACTACAGGGTGAGCGCCCCCTGCTGGCCCCACTAACACCTCTTCCAGCAGCAACCTTAGTTTTCCCAGGAGTCTCCCATCCAGGTACTGACCAGGCTCACAGTGGGGATGCCAGTTGAGAGTTGCAGGGTGATTTGGCTGCTGACCATATAGCCATGTGTTACCTATTGCATCTAGATTTCTCAGTAGTTACAATAGTTGTGACAATGTGCTCTTTTGTTCTTTGTGACTGTGTAGTGTACAGCAGTAACACAGTCAGAGTGTCCCTCAGTCTCTCAAAGGACAGATGTGTTCTTGCACACAGTGTAAGCCAGGTAGAGAGGACATACTGCAGACAGGAAACAAGATGTACAGGCTTTTTATACAGTACCTCTGGAGGATATAATTGTGTTAAGACTCCATGTGCTATGAATTAGTGTCCTGTCAAGAGTGTATCCTATCTTGTGCTCATTGCGTGCTGGGATAGACTGCAGTGATAAAAATGTCACAGACAGCATTATCCCATAGCAGAGCATCAGCACCAAAGAGAGGAGAGGAGATAACTTCACATGCCTGAAAACACCTCGGAATCTGGCTGAGCCCACTGATTCTACACTGGACAGGGCTCAGCCTGTGTGCCACCACAGGGGAAATGATCCAGACTTGAACCTGTGATCACACAGCTCAGCCTTGAGGAGAATCATGAATCCTCACAGTAGACCCCTAAAGACTTTTCTGAGTCTTTGTACAGGATATATAATGAAGAATCAGGTTTTCTTAGTGCTAATGTAGGCTGGACTTATTAAGTGTTATTAAGTACATTGTGAACAGAACAGTGTCTTACTGTCTTACTGCAGACATCTGTGTACCATATTGTGAAATTACACTCTGACATATTCACACTTTTCAAACTTCACATTTTATTTAAAACCAAAATGCTCAAACTGAAGGATTCCAAATGTAAGATAAGATACAGGAAATATTGGTAAAAAACGAGAGAAATCTCAAAGAGAGAAATGTCTTTTTGGAAAAGTCTGGTGTAGTTCTTGTCCATTATTCTTGTCAGATTTGTTCAATCTGATGAGAGATGAGGTTGATGAGAGATCATTTATTTTCAAGTCTTTCCACAGATTCCCAATAGGATTCAAGTCAGGACTTTGACTGGGACACTCAAGGATATTAACTTCCTTATTCTTCATCCACTCCAGGGTAGTTTGACCTTGAACTTTGGGTGATTGTCCTGCTGAAAGGTGATTTGTGGTTTTAAGTCATTAGCAGACTGGAACATGTTTTCCTCCTGTATTTGCCTGTACTTTGCTCTGTCCATTATACCTGCAATCCTTACGAGCTCTACAGTCTCTGCTGAGACCCACAGCATGATGCTGTCCCCACCCTGCTTGCCTGCAGAGACAGAGCTGACAGGAGACAGGAGATCTGCTGTGCTGAGTCTGTGTGTAATGTCCTGTAACACTCAGCATTTACACAAGGAAGTTGCAATCAGGTCTAATCTAACACCTTCTACCATGTTTGTTTCCCAGAATCACTGAGGTGCTTCATGAAATCTCCATGCAGGATTTTAGACAGTGTCTGGAATATTGTTGAGCCACAGACAACATCCTCCAATCTCAGCCACTGTCCTCTAACTCTTCCCCACGGTGTGCTCAGTGTGGAGCGACAGTCTGATCCAGGCAGTGACTGGTTCTCCTCTCTATCTGATTGATCCACTTCACCTCAAAGAGATGCTTAGACTTTGAAATGGTTTTATATTCCTTTCCTGATCTTTTCTCCAATTTTGACACCTAAATTATGCTCACAGTCCTCAGACAGCTCTCTTCACTACCTTTCCCAGTAGATCTTTATATACGGCAGCTGCTTTGCTGTTTAGAGACACCCCTCAGTCTGCTGATGTTCAGAACCAGGGAGCACTTGGGTTCCCCCTGTGCCATCAGGACTCCTCTCTCTCAGCTGTGGGGGACAGGTACTGTAAGGATGTGTAGTTTAGGACCCTGTGCAGACGGTATAATCTGGAAGTGACTGGAAAAGGGCTACGGGGATAACACAGTCAGGAAGAGAAGGGATGGTGAACGGGGGGCGGTGCTGATGGTGATCAGGTGCAAGAGGGGAGCGCAGGCGTCCAGGGAACAGTCCAATGTAGGAAATCCGGGCGCAGTCCAAAATCCCAAACCAGGGAATCCATCCAAGACAAGACGATTAAAAGCAGGAACAGGGACATGGAACAAGGAGATTAAAAATGGAGTGACGAGGCCAGGCGCTCCGAGCCCCGGACTCAGCTGGTCTGGACGGCGTCAGGAAGCCTGTGCCCTCAAGCCACGGATGTAGGGTGACTTGATGGTAGGAGGGCCTCCGGGTGTTCTCTTTTGTTCTGTTCCCCTCACGTGCAGAGCCCACAGGCCTGTAAACCTGCCTCATCATCACTAGAGACAAGATCTCTCTACTGGAGCTCTCACACTCTCTCCTTCCAGACTGGACTCTGGACAAATCCCTTTTCTCCCAAGAGGTCTTACTTAGTCAGGAGGAGGCTAATTCTACACACCTCCTATCCTGACAGCTCCTTTCCCTCACTCAGGATCTCACTGCCTCTCAGGCAGGCAATCAGGAGCTGAACTTCTCCTTTAAGAGAGAGAAGAGCCACATCCTGCAGCCTGTGGACAAGAGGAGCTGGGCTCCAGCTTGATATACTTGTTTCACAGAAAAGTCCCAGAGCTCCTGCACTCTTGAACACTGATCTGTGCTCGAGCTGCATGATCACAACAACACACCCTGAAGCCACTGCCCAGTTTCCCAGAATCCTCCTGCCGCTCTGTAAGTGAAAGTGAAAATAGTCCTTTACTGCGATAAAGACGGTGTCAGAAGTAAAGTGAGCAGGTCGCTTTTCAAATCTAATCAGAAAAGGCCTCAGACAATCACTTCTTTCTGAACAATAGAAAGTGGAGCTCAGACCAGTATGATCAGAGTATCCAGCCTGTAAGTATCCTGTCATTCTCACATCAGTTAACAGCACAGTGTGCTGTAGGGTGAGGCCTGTCCTGTAGCAGTCAGACCGTACAGATATTCACACGACTGATTAATTATTAATGTGTATCTGAAGGTGTATAATATCACAGTTTTCACTGTATTTTCTCTGTAATTATTAATGTGAATCTGAAGGTCTAGATATCACTGTTTTCACTGGATTTTCACTGTATTTGATCTAACAGGCAAACAGTAAATTTCATGGCTCCTGCTGAAGGTTTTTCTTTCACTTTGTGTTTCCTGTAGTTGAATGGCGTTTCTCTCTCTCAGAACCACATCTCTCAACACTGCAAAGACAAAAAACTTTTCTCTGAATCTGGACTGTAATTAATACTGTAAACATCCTGTTAGTATAAAAACAGGTGAGTATAAATCTGCTTTGTTATTGTCTAGCTGTATAAGAAGACAAGAAACATGATATATTTCTGAAGCTTGTAGGTTTAATTCAGTATAATGTGTTTAGTACTGCAGAGATCAATGACAATGTATGTATAGAAAAAGGTGAGTGTGAATCTGGTATATTATTGTCCATCTGTAAATGGAGACAGGAAACCCTGCTCTATTTCCACACATTGTATTGTCAAATTAAGTGCTGTTCCTTTCTTTATAGTGCATGGGTAGAGTCAGAGTAGTAGCTGCTGTGTGCTGGAGTGACAGTGAGATCAGTCAGGTACAGCAGTGTGTGAGTGAACAGTCAGGTCTGGACTAAAGCTGCTGTGTGCTGGAGTGACAGTGAGATCAGTCAGGTACAGCAGTGTGTGAGTGAACAGTCAGGTCAGGACTGAAGCTGCTGTGTGCTGGAGTGACAGTGAGATCAATCGGGTCTAGCAGTGTGTGAGTGAACAGTCAGGTTCTGGAGTGACAGTGAGCAACAAAAAGATGCAAACTTAAAGACTAGGAAAATATTTATGAATATTAAATATCACACAAAACTTACAACAGTTACCGTAAAGGCACCGTTTTATAAGCACACATGTATTCTTAGCCTAAGGATTCCACAGTATCGGAAACCAGAATTTCCTAATATGAATAAGACAGAAAGCTCTCAATAATAATACAAACTCCCTGGGTCTAAGTATGATTAGTTAGAGGTTACTGGTACCTCTCATAGCTCAGCGACATCCTCTCATTTCTTCATCCTGTCCCTCTTCTTCCTCCTGTACCTCAATACCTGTGCTCCCTTAATACTGAATACTTTTTTAAAGTTTATAAAGTTTATTAAGTTTATTAACATCGGTGGGTTGGTTTCAAACAAATACAAATACAAAAACGAGATGAGGAAATTACATTTCTAATAGAGATATAAAGTTTGACCAATCAGAGTGTTTCATTATTTCAGAGATGAAGCCTGACCAATCAGAGTGGTTCCCTGGGCTCTGCTGGTTTTCTGTGATTCTGCTGCTTCTCCTCCAGTCCTCCGTTTCAAAATCAGGTGAGAACAGATTCAAAATGTTCTGTTTTTTTAAATATCATGATTACAATCCAGTTCCTAAAATAATCACTGACAAAAAATCAAGATGAACTTATCACTCCAAATTTTAATTACATTGATGATAATTATTATTATCAGCATCAGTTGCTTAGCAGACACCCTTATCTAGGATCACTAACACATACTACAGTGGACATGAGATCCGCATTTAGTGAATAAGCTCATGTACACACTGTGTTAGTGCAATGCATGTCAAGGACAAGCACAAGTGGAAACACAATGAAAGACCTGTGCTAGAAAGGCTGATGAGATTTAAACCAGTACAGAGACAGTATACAGTGTGGATACCAAGCAGCAATGAAAACGTTCTGGTCAAGATATACAATGACAAAGAGCAATAGGAAACTCACACCACCAGCTTGAGAGTCAAGGACACTTATTTACTGAAGAAAGTCTGGTGGAACAGGAGCTGGCAAGAGGAGATGTGGGGAGTTTTAAGACAAGCACAGAGGGGATGAGACACCAGTAGGGAACAACTAGGGTTTGAATGAGACGCGTGTGGCCAGAGGGAGACAGTGGACAGACTGCAGTGGAAATAACACAGCAGAGAGGAAAAGGAAAGACAGCAGAGCTGCAGACAGTCCAGTGAAGATGAAGGTAAACTAGTCTGAGAGAGAGAGCTCCAGGGCCAGGACTGGGAGTTGTGTGGAACAGTTAGTGAAAAAGGAGCAGAATCGAGGAATGCTGCTACAGGCGGGAAAGTGCCAGAGAAGGGAATAGGGGAAGGAGGAATCAAGAGTGATGCTGAGATCCTGGGCAGAGGAAGAGGAGGGAGAGGGCAGAGACAGAGTCAAGAGGAAGAGATGGAGAGATTCACACAGGGGAAACAGAAAGAGAAGGAAAGGTCAGACTCTGAGAGCTGAATGTACGAGGGTAGAGTACCCTCAGGAGGAGACAGCTGAGACTGGAGGAGACCTGCATACTAGAGGGGGAAAGGAGAGGTTTTGTGGAGCATCCTCAGTCTAAAAGTGATGTAAAGAGCTACAGGAAGAGATGAGTGGACACAGGAACACAGGGAGGGGGTACAGAGAGAGAACAGTGGGGGACCCAGGACAGGGCCATGAGGGACAAACAGGAAGAGAGAACAGGAGCAGAGCTTTGCCAGGTGACTTAATAGGTTGAACCTATTCTCCCAAATCAAGCTTTTTTCATTATAATGGTTCACTTAATATATAGCAGCAGAATTGTTTTTCTTCTTTTATTAGCGAGAGCTTGAGTGATTAGTGTTTGAAAGTGTTGGTTTGATTGTCTCTGGTGAGAAATTACTGTACCTGGCTTTTCTGAGGACACACTGGACTGTCCCTACGTCACCTCTCTTTAAGATACTCTGATGTGAAGAAGATAGGACACTCATACCCTTCTCAGTGACATGTGGATTTGAATCAGAGAGGAGACTCTGGAATTGGGCTGCTGCCCGCAATGGGAACAATGATCATTAACACAGTACAGTACCAAATGGTTACTGAGCTGTTTTATTTAAGGAATTAGCTTCATAGTGTGTATGAATGTTATGGGGTGGTATGGTGGCTCTGTGGCTCAGAACCTGTGTCTGTGGCTGGAAGGCTGCTGGTTTGAATCCCACAGCTGGCAGCAAATTTCTACTCCATTGGGCCCCTGAGCAAGGCCCTTAACCCCCAACTCCTCCAGGGGTGCTATATAAATGTCAGACCCTGTGCTCTGACCCCCAGCTTCTCTCCCTGTCTGTGTGTCTCATGGAGAGCAAGTTGGGGTATGCAAAAAGACAAATTTCTAACACAAGAAATGTATATGGCCAATAAACATCTTATCTTATCATACTATGACTAAGGTCTATAGAGTAAGAGAACTGGTCTTGATGTAGCCAGTCTGAGACCTGAATTCAGCAACTCAGCACAAACAGTAAGGGCATACTGGGCAGTCACAGCAGACTGTAGAAAGAGCTGGTATTATTGAGACTTTACACCTCTGGCCTCTCAAAACCAATCACTGTGTGTGGCTTATTGAACAATGACATGGGTTTGCATGGGCAGGATACAGACTTATACCTTGCATTTTCTAATAAAATTTCCTGTATATCAGTTTGATTGAATGTCTGAAAAGTCTGAAACCGTTTTCTTTCTCTTTTAGAGTTTCAGGTTGTTGTTCCAACTGATCATGTTGTTGCTGTAGCTGGTGAAGAAACTGTTCTGCCCTGTTACCTCCTTCCTGAAATCAGTGCTGTGGATCTACAGATCATGTGGATTAGAGACAATTACGTTGCCCCTGTGTGTTTGTTTGAGTTTGGCTCCTATAACTTTCAAACACAGGACCTCTCCTACAGAGGCAGGACTGAGCTTTTCCTAGACGAGCTCCTATTTGGCAATGTGTCTCTAAAGCTGAGAGGAGTGCGCGGCTCTGATCATGGACGGTACAGATGCATGGTAAAGTCTAAACAGTGGGATGATGATGCTGTTATTGACCTGGCAGTGAGAGGTGAGTGTTACAGATTGATATCCTGTCCAGGGTGTTGTACCCTGTGCTTCCTGGTTGCTATAGCCCTTTTAGACAAAGTGTATTTTCTGATCATTGAGGAAGCTTTAGTTTCTCATTGTTTATTTACTGTATTTTCCCCACTGAACCTTCTTGAAATGTACCATTTGATAAACAGAGTTATAAATTAAACATATAAATTCATTTATACATTTTATGTTGGCTTATCTGTCTTTGATTACATTATGTTTATTGAGAACCAGCAGAGTGCTGACAAAGATGTTTCTAGTTTCCCTCCATCATACTTCTCACTCTCAGAAATCTCTTGTGTTGGACCCATAGTCCTGGGCTCCCAGCCCTCAGTGTCTCTCCACTCCCCTGGAAGAGATCAGGCCCAGCTGCTGTGCAGATCAGAGGGCTGGTTCCCTCAACCTGCAGTGATCTGGACAGACAGGGATGGAAACGAGGTGACATCACAGCCCCCCACAGTGGACACGGACAGTCAGGGGCTCCTCAGTGTCAGCAGCTACATCCCAGTCAAACAGGAGTCCAACATCTTCTCCTGCCTGGTGAGAAGTGCTCTTCCTGAGCCAGACTGGGGATCTCAGCTCCACATACCCAGTGAGTACAGAGCTTACCTTAATCATTACAGTAAGTAGACTATTAAATATAACAAATGATTTTGTAAAAGTCTAAAACAAACTTCACAGACATATTATTGAAACAAACAATTGAGAATGAATTCCCCTTATAATAAAAACATTTATATGTAATAATAATAATAATAATAATTGCTTACACTTATATAGCGCTTTTTCTGGACACTCCACTCAAAGCGCTTTACAGGTAATGGGGACTCCCCTCCACCACCACCAATGTGCAGCATCCACCTGGATGATGCGACGGCAGCCATAGTGCGCCAGAACGCTCACCACACATCAGCTATCAGTGGGGAGGAGAGCAGAGTAATGTAGCCAATTCATAGAGGGGGATTATTAGGAGGCCATGATTAGTAAGGGCCAATTGGAAATTTAGCCAGGACACCGGGGTTACACCCCTACTCTTTTCGAGAAGCGCCCTGGGATTTTTAATGACCACAGAGAGTCAGGACCTCGGTTTTACGTCTCATCCGAAGGACGGCGCCTGTTTACAGTATAGTGTCCCCATCACTACACTGGGGCATTAGGACCCACATGGACCGCAGGGTGAGCGCCCCCCGCTGGCCCCACTAACACCTCTTCCAGCAGCAACCTTAGTTTTTCCCAGGAGGTCTCCCATCCAGGTACTGACCAGGCTCACACCTGCTTAGCTTCAGTGGGTTGCCAGTTGTGAGTTGCAGGGTGATATGGCTGCTGGCATATGTAATGGTGCTGTTGTCATTAAGTCTAAATGATGAAACCATTATGGGATTTATTGTTATAAAAACATTAAGAAGGATATATCAGTTTCTAGGATGTAACTCTTTAGTTCCATGAGATTTTCTTTTACCATGTCGTTGCAGTAAAGCAGGAGTCACTCTTTCAGTCAAAGGCTTGCTATGCACATGTTACGTTCCACATCCCTCCTCTAGAGGGCGCTCCTACCCCTTTCGGTTATGATTAATTTCTATTATTTCCTGGTGCGTCCTGTTTGCTTTTTGGTTAAAAGCCCAGCATCTCTGCAGTTCTGGGCTCAGTATTGGAAGATGGACGCCACAAGGCTTGCCTATTTTCCAGGTTCTACGAAGGCAGGCCTTTTCCCCGGTGTCCTGACCGCCTGGGATGCAGACCCGTTATGTTTTTAGTTCCTGTTCCTGTTCTTGTGCCGGTTCCGACCCGGTTCCCCCTTTTAACCGTTTGTCTTGGATGGATCTCCCGGCTCTTGGATTATAGACTGCGCCCTGACTTCTCTTTTGGATTTCTTTGGACTTGATTGCTACTTCATTTCCCCCGAGCACCTGCTCACTACGGTCACCTCCCCCTGTCTGTCCACCCATCCTAACCTTGTCTTTTACGGATTATACCGTCCGCATAGGGTCTTTAATAACGCACTCCACGGGAGTCAGAACCGGCTCTATTGACAGCACACAGGAGAGTCTCAAGGGAAATTCTGTGATTCTTGAGCTCTCTCTGCCTGTTTATTTTGGATCACATACAATTTCAATATGTTCCGTTTTTTCTCTGGTAACACCTACTGATGATTATCTTTCTCATATACTGTAATTCTTGACATAAATTCTAAAAGATCAAACTTTATCTGTCAGTCCATTCAGAGAGATCCCCTCTTTACGGTATACAGATTTTGTCTTGTGTATACCAGCAATATAGAAAGCAAACAATATTTAGTTTTGAATACAGTTTAGGAAAAACAAATCTCTATAAAATACCTCCAGATTTCTCCCTCACGTGTCACTGACACTCTAGTTGTGATTTATTTGCGGCTACATTTTCTTACCCATCTTGCCCATATTATTCTCACTTTAAACAAAGAAGAGCACTGTGACTATTTAAATTCTCCAGGTGTCATTACTGGATCTTTGCCTCTCAACAGCAGAGCTCTGTACTTCAGTCTGGCTCCATTGTGACATCGTCAGCATCTGGGCTCAACCAGTCTCCCTGACTGAGACACTTCAACTGGCGCCAGTCCTATGGCTCCCTGTCTAGAGAGAGATTTCTGCTCCACACTGTAGTCTTTTGTGCTGGTGGCTCACTTGGCTCACACAGATCTCTCTGCTGATTTTGTGGTCTGCAGCTCCTGATAACTAAACTGCATGTTTATCCATCAAATCTGTTTCGCAGGCAGATGTAGTCAAACACTGAGTTGGTCTCACATGTCTGTTTAATGACCTTTGACCAGTCTGACAGTGGTCAGTGATAAGGAAGACTTAACAGCTGTCTGTGTGGGTTGGACACCTGTGTAATATGAATGTCATTTTATAAGAAGAACACCTGTGCAATATTGTCAATTTTAATATTATTCTGTTTTTTAATCATTTAAAATGTACTGTATATGCATTAGTTGTGGTTTGTCTGATTGTGATGTTATTTGTAGGTTGTGAATTATTTTACAAGACATAATGATACAGGCTTCCTGGTTGACATGTGTACAGAGAACTGAGACCTGACACACATGGACCCTAACAGAATGGACCACATGGACCACAACCATACAAATAAAGAGAGTCATACCAGCACGACAGTACGAATAGAGGAGCAGTGGAGTATCACTCACACCCATACAAAATATACAATACTACTCTGGGCAGTAGAAACATAAAAAAGTGAGTGATTCTAAAACGATATTTCCCAGAAGAGTATGATATTGCATGGGGTCTATTTAGGGTTGAATCAGTGTGCAGCTATACATCAATTCTACAGTATCTGTACATCGTATTATAGATTTAACAAAAATATTTCTTCACGCTGACCGTAACAAACCCTACTAGTTGTGTGTCAGTGTCTGTGTGATAATATCCCTGTCCTGTTTTCCAGGAGACTATTTCCCTGCTCCCTCTGGATGGATGGTGACTCTCTTCCTAACAGCAGCTGTTACTGTAGCAGCATCAGTACTTCTGGTGATCCAGTGGAGAAGAATGGACAGTATGTGCTCATTATATATAGACATGTGTGTCTGAATGCCTGTGTCAGGAAGGATTTAAAATTCCTCTGTGTATGAGCAGGTCAGGACACTCCTCTTGATAACAACTGACAATTTATAATGCAGCCAGTAGGAACTAAAAAAATGAAAATGTTTAGCTCATTAGCCAGAGCATCTTCTAGTCTTGATAGAGAACTACCCTCCAGGAGAGTTACAGATGCAGCCATCTATAATACACATCAAACCCTGAGATAAACTCACTACATTATACCAGTGAGCCACAATCAGCCCTTTGCTGCTCAAGACAGATCAATAGGTGGAACTTGCGAAAGCAGCTTCATTTAATCTGTTCTTCCTCCTTAGCCTAATGATCACATGTCTTGAAACTACAATATGTTGTAGCGATTCTCTGTAGTTTCCCTCTGCAGGAGGACGAGAGAGGCAGGAGACTGGGAGTGCAGTGAACAGGCCTCTTGTCCTTGTTAGGGACACAGGCGTGCTGGTCACTCAGATAGGACAGGAAGGAAGAAGGTAAAGAGGGAGAGAGTGATGGCCAGACAGACAGAGAGAGGAAACTGGACTCTGTTTATAGAGAGGAAAGAGCAAGCTGGACGATGAAGGTCAGGTGCTCAGGCTCCAGGAACGTTACAATTGCTATAAATTACAGTACAATCTCTTCTTAAACCCTCTGTGTATACTATATTTTTAATAAGCAACATGTAAAATAAAATTAACTTTTTTTCTTATGACTATTTATACACAATCTCTAATAATTCTGTGTACTCTATGAAATGAAAAATATTTCTGTTAGTGTTACACAATATTGTGAAACACTGTACAGTAGTTTGTGCAGAGTTGTGTGTAATCATTGTATTTCATGAGATTATTTATTGCTACTGTACAGTATGATTAATGCAGAAAGGCACTAACAGGTAAATAAAAATTAAAATTTTAATATTAGAATAAGCTTTGACAACCACACACAGCTGCAGTAGTTTAAGGATTCACTTTACAGAGTAGTGCAGTCCTCTGATTCCAGAGTATCTATCTTTGTCACCATAGTCAAGCCCATTCAAAGACCCCCAACCCTCCCTGTCTATTTCACCCCGATGGCAGTGACTGTCCCTCAGTCTGGAACAGTGTATTCATGAGCTCTGTG
Source organism: Lepisosteus oculatus (assembly GCF_040954835.1). NCBI lineage: Eukaryota > Metazoa > Chordata > Actinopteri > Semionotiformes > Lepisosteidae > Lepisosteus > Lepisosteus oculatus. The sequence goes on from NC_090699.1 coordinate 4,665,436, forward strand.
TTCATTGGTCAAACATTATCATGTGACAGTAAGGGGTGGGGACCCTTAAAGGGGAAATCACAGATGAATGGTAGAGAGTGTCAGACCTGCTAATCTATCACAGAAATCACAGATGTACTGGAGAGAGTGACAGAACTTTCCAATCTATCAGAGAGAACTGAAGTAAGAGGGGTCAGTTCTGTGGAAGTTTACAACAGAAAGGGTTGAATAAGATCTGTGGATCAATTACTGTTAAACGTATGGCTAGACAGGCAGAACAACCTGCCAGGATTCTGTCTCTTATGTTCTTTTGTTCAGTGAAATATAGAATATGTGTAATAGAAAACATGGCTAATGTATTTTTCCAGCTTCTGCAGCCCTGATCCCGTGTCACTGAGTGTCCTGTCTGTGTTTCTTACAGGGGAGGAGAAACTCAATGGTGAGTAAATCAGTCAGACTCTCTGTACTGTGTCCTGTAGTGATTTCAGCAGGAGCTCCTCTGTAAATGATCCTGCATCAGTGTTCTAACTGAATTGTATGTTATTATGATACAAGGTCAACGTAGAACAACTTGTTTATTAACACTATAATTGACAGTTTATTTATGGAAGGAGCTATTAACTGCCAATTTGAAATTGAAAACTTAAACCAATTTGAGTGTCATCAGACACCAGAGCTCTGATGGTCTAAATCATGTCTTATTATTCCAGCCATTCCTGTCATCCTCACAGAACTGGGTAAGTGATCTTCTGTGTCTGTGAGATCACAGATCCACCAGTACAAACACTAATGAATTATATTTGAGTGCACTGTTGTTCTGCAGTTTACTGTACTCTACTGTAATGAACTATATTGCACTGAAGTGTATCCTTCTTTTATTTTCATCAGTAATACACACAGGTATTTGATCAGTTGTGAAGATTAACAAAAGATTTACAAAAGCAATAGAAGCTACAGAGAAATAGAGAAAGTTCTCTACAACAATGTAAATATGGAGATCTTAGTTTTGACTCCCTCTCAGTTTGGTCCCAATGCACATTTTCAAAGTTAATATTTTAATGAAAACTTTAGTTTTAGACCACTTGCATGGGTGAAAAAAACTAACTGGCAGCAGAAACTATAAAGTAAGAAATGCTGCTTGTATGAATATCAGTCTTCTTTGCCCTCTTCTAATGTGTCAAAGACACTCTGAAAAGGCTTGTTTCAAACTGACAACAGGCCATCAGCCCCCTGTCCTGAGTGAACAGTCTGTATCTTGACACTGTGAGGGTCCTGTCTGTGTCCTGCTGTTACACACAGTGTCTGTAGAGCTGGAACAACACAGCTGCTCTGACTGCTTGTGTTCAGCCAGCTGGGCCCCTGTCTGTGTCAGACTGATACTGTCTGTGTGTCAGTCTTCCTGGATCAGGCCTGGTGTGGAGATGTGCTCACCATGGAGTGTGACTGGTCATCTCTCACTGTCCAGCTGATGTCCAGAGATCAGGCAGTGTGACCAGTGAGCAGGACATATCTGTGCCTCTGTCAGTGATACTGGTCACTGTGGGGATGGGTCACTTAGACATTGATACTGGTCACTGTGGGTACAGGTCACTCAGTCAGTGATACTGGACACTGTGGGTACAGGACCCTTAGTCTGTGTGAGAGCAGCCCACACTTTCACTCATCTGACTGAACAATGAACAGAATTCAGTATCAGTGGATGGTTATTTAAATATGAAATATCCCTAGTGCTGGAATAGTGCTGGAGACTGCAGACTGTGTTTATTTCTTATCTCTCTCAATTGCTCAAGCACCAGACTCCAGGGTGTCCTGTGATGTGTCTGTGTGTCTTATTGCCTTGTGCTGCTCAGACTTATTGAGTGAGACTCCAGTCTTACAGCCACTGCTGCTCACACTCACTGACACTCTGATCCACACTGCAGTGGAGACTGGGGATCCTGAACTGACTGCAGACTGTAGGATAAACTCTGGTATAATAACAGGTAAGAAGCAATAAAGGTCTTTAATACAATAAAGATCTACTCTCTCTCTGCAGATGCTGTGAAGCGAGCTCCTATCCCAAAATCACGTATGTACACTGTGTGAAACTCTGCTGACTGACAGTACTGACTGTACTGACATCTTATTACCAGAGTGTGACTGTGATTCACAGTGTCTGTATCTCTGTGTTCCAGTGTGTGACTGTGATTAACAGTGTCTGTATCTCTGTGTTCCAGTGTGAGACTGTGATTAACAGTGTCTGTGTCTCTGTGTTCCAGTGTGTGTCTGCGATTAACAGTGTCTGTATGTCTGTGTTCCAGTGGGTGACTGTGATTAACAGTGTCTGTATCTCTGTGTTTCAGAATGGCAGTGGCTGTGCAGTGCTGCAGGTAGGTCTGTTTCCTGTTGAAGATACAGGCATGGTACTGCTATTGAGCACTAATATTAATGAGTATTGATTCCTGGTGAGAAATGCACTGATAAAAGAGTAAGGAGAATGAGAATCAGTGTAAACTGAGATTCACTGCAGGTTCACATCGTGTTCCTGTGGAAAACCTCATCTCCTTTCACAGTGATCATGTTGTCATTCCGCCAGTGGAGTCATGTCTGTGCTGGACTGACTGAGCTATAAAATCACCCAACCTAAATAAAAACCTTTTTACTATGAAAAGCTCACAGTCTGTAGGAGACTACCTGTCATGGGTACAAATCATGAGTCCTACACAGTGGAGCATTTTAATAAATGGATGACAAAATCTGTTATTACAATATTTACACAACTGATGGTAAGAACACTTTCACTGCTGACCTCGTGATCCTACATAATAACATTAAGAATAATATCATGTGTCCCCCTCACTGTACTGGGGCTTGCAGGGTGAGCGCCCCCTACCAGCCCCACTAACACCTCTTCCAGCAGCAGCCTCAGCTCTCCAGGGAGTCTCCCCTCCAGGTATTGGCCAGGCTCACACCTGCTGGGTCTCAGTGGGTTGCTGGTTGTGAGCTGTTTTCACACTGGTGCTCGATCTCCTTCAGAGATATTAGACAAATCCAGCAAACAGCACAGCCGGATAACCCACGCCCTGTCACACTATAAACTATATCTTTACATGACCTTTGCCCTGTTCACCTGTCTGGGGTATAACCCCAGTATTGTCTGTGGTGGACACAGTGTCCCCCAGGACACTACAGCTCAGTACTGACCCTCTCCTTTCTTCTGTACAGGTGAAGGCAGCCCCATCCCTGACCTGCGTAAGTCCACTGTGTGTAAAGTCACAGCTCCTGCTGGGCTCCAGCTCTCTCCCTGTCAGTGTGTGTGGAGGACAGAGGGGTATTTAAACTGGGGAACTGGGGGGCAGGAGCTCCCTAAAGGGCAATTCTGTTGGATCAGGAAGACCTGGACAACACTAACAATGTATCATTAAAATAACACATCACAGAAGTCCATTCTTAAATACTTCTATATTACTAATGTATTTTTTCAATTCTTAAAACATGAGCAATAAAGAGGAGGTTTCAATGTGAATGAAGTTGAGCTCCTGATTTTTAATACTGATACTGTATGTCTGAAGTTCTCTTGTAATTGTAACTTTTAGTCTCTTGAAAGAAACCAGTTCAAGAGAACATTAGTGGTCTGTGAATTTCATTACCTCTGACCCCCTGAGTTTTGGTACTTTGAGGTTCATAATGAAAACTGTAGTGACAACTCTGTCTCGATTATGGAGCCCAGTGTGTGACTGTGATTAACAGTGTCTGTGTCTCTCTGCTCCACTGTGTGACTGTGATTAACAGTGTCTGTATCTCTGTGTTTCAGAATGGCAGTGGCTGTGCAGTGCTGCAGGTAGGTCTGTCTCTTCTTGATGACAGAGATGCTGTTTTAAGCCCTAGTGTCTGGGGTTATTGTGAAGATCAATCAAAGTTTCATGGTGGGAATTTCTATCTCCATCCTGTTTTTCAGTCTAATGGCCAGTAGCAGTCTCTCCTGGTGAAGGGGCTGACAGTGTAGAAAACTCATTTTCCCTGAAGGCCATGTGCTCTGGTCTCTGCTCACTCCTGACTGAGGGTCTACAGGCTGAATGTGGCAGAGCCAGTGACCCTGGATTTGGGAATAACTGTGGAATATCAGGAGGAATCAGGAGCAGAGCCAGTCTCGTAAAAACAAGCCATTCAAATCCTAAGGAGAAACACTGTTAAAGGTTGGAATAAAAGGATGGTATAATGAGAGTACTCTTCCCCTGCAGTTTCACAGACACACAGCCTCTTGTGAGAGGCAGCAGTGGGACTCTGGTACAGGGGCTCCTCTGGGGCCTGTAGGCCTCTCTCTTGTCTGAGAAATGGCTGCTTCTCTTCACATGTCAACCAGGCTGTTGGGTCAGCAGGAAGAAACATAAAATCACCTTTTCCTTTTCTGTTTCCCTCTTTCCTCTGGCTGTGTTAATATTGTATTTTTGGGAGCTGAACCTCTTTAACCCCCAGCTCCTCAAAGGTCATTTTATCCTGGAGTGTTTGTGTCCTGAACATCTTGCAATATCTTGGACAGGATAGAGAGTCCAGAACTGGTTCAGGGTCTGAATTCAAGGAACCACCTGGACATCAAGTCTGAAACATCAGATGTATATATATCTTTCTCAGTACACACGCTAGGAAGAAATATCCACCCCTCCAAATAAAAACACATTTAATTTCATCAAAAGTGATTTTTCAAAATGTAGCACATGTAGATACCTATTTTTCTAGGCCATGTCCAATCTATTTATATTTATATATTTTACACTAGATGGGCTCTTTTATACAGCCTTTCTATTATCCAGGAGTAAAAAAATAAGAGCTGATAAGAATCTCTTTGAGCTTCACTAGATTGACAGGCAGACAAGCAAAGGGGAGTATTTACTCAGTATTAAGGTATTCAGTATTAAGAGTTTACACTGAAGTATTAAGTATGAGGAGAGTATTAAGTCAGTATTCATTAGTCATGCGAATAAAGCTTCTTGAATCGATTAAAACCCCCATTCGCTCTGGGCATGTATAAGCCCCGCCCCCTGTCTCTCAGTGATCAGAGCTCACTGATTGACAGCTCGTGTCTCCTATCAGAGAGGCGGACAGTGAGCGCGAGCAGTCTGAAGTCAGTATGAGCGCCTCTGTTTCTCTCGTCTTTCTCTCCAGGTTTCTGGATGTGTTATTTCTGCTTTAAATTGAATACTTTGGATATTTCTTCACATTTTCAATGGAAGTGTTAAGGCTTTATTATATTTCAGTAAGACTTTGCTTTTGCCATTATATTTTTTTTTCTGTCACAAACGAGCAGTATACAGTCTTTGAATTCAGCACTTTTTTATTCTGCGTCATCAGGAAAATGGTCTTAGAGAAGATGAACGAGCTGCTGATCTGGGATTTGAAATAAACCGGTTTAACAGACAGGATGTCCAGTTTCTTACAGTATACAGGTCGTTGTGGTGGGTTTGAAGTGTTTGAAAGCGAGTGGTCAGGCTGTAGTTTCTCCTGCAGTCTGGTCGGTCCTGTGTTTATTAATAATGTCGTTTAAAAAAAAAAAGTTTAATCGCTGTGAAAACAAGTGTTTAATGTTTGTATTTAGAGGATACTGGGGATCACTTCCATGTGTAATACTAGTGAAACAGTGAAGAAGATGTCGTTTCTCTGGAAGGGAAGAGCGGTCATTAGTAATTGACTGGTGTTTCTCTCTCGGTGTGTTTGGGGACAAAGACATTTCACGGTCTGATGGAGTTGAGTTGGACTGTGATCGGCAGGAGCCTGTTGTGATGTTTGTGTTTTATTCCCCAGCTGCTGTGAATCTGGACCCTGATACAGCTCACTGTGGGCTCAGTCTGTCTGAGGATGGGAAGAGAGTGAGACGGGGACAGAGGAAGAGTCTCTCTGACAATCCTCACAGGTTTGATCTCTGTCACTGTGTCGTGAGCAGGGAGGCCTTCACCTCAGGGAGACACTACTGGGAGGTGGAGGTGAATGATGACTGGAGAATAGGAGTGACCAGAGAGTCTGCCAGGAAGAAGGGAGAGTTCAGATTTGTTCCCCAGGAGGGTTACTGGTTGTTGAAATACTGGTGGCTGAACTCTTATCTCTGTGAATTCTCTGCTCTCACTGACCCTGAGACCCCTCTCCCCCTCAGTCTGCGGCCCAGGAAGCTGGGGGTGTGTGTGGATATTGAGGAGAGGAAGGTCTCCTTTTACACAGTGGAGTCCAGAGCTCATGTCTACACTTTCACTAACATGGTCTTCCCTCAGGGGGAGAAGATCTATCCTGTCTTCTGGACTGAGGATCGTAATAAAGCCCTTGAGCTGCTGCCTGCTGTCAGTGTGGAGATTAAACCCGTCACTGACTCATGAACACAGGCTGACTCTCTCCCAGCTCTCTGGCCCACTGCTCATACTGGGAGACGGGTTTACTGACGGGTAGTGAGGTGATGTCAGAAATACAATAGTAATTGTAGATGATGTTGTATCGTGTTTAAATTTTTTATTTCAATATAACACATTTAAATGGGGAAAAATAACATGTACGAGAGAGGGCGAGATACCTCGCTACCAGCCTGCTGTACTCCTGACTTGTAAATATCTCTGGAAACCCTGCTGTGTTTTTTTTCTAATTTTAAGAAAATAAACTTTTAAAAATGAAATCCCGTGTGAGTCTCTCCTGCGCGCGCCGGTGACCGTGAAGCTGCCAGAATGGGGAGGGACCCGGTGACGTCACCACAGCCAGGAGGAATAGGGACTGTGACGCAGACAGGAAGTGGCTCAGGGTGGTTATGGGAGTTGTAGTTTGCAGGCAGTGCTGCGTCTGTGAGCAGCTACAGCCAGTCTAATACCCGGCTCCCCTTAGTCAGGGTTACATCAGCATATTACTCTTTTTTCTGGTCTTTGGTTCCCAATGAAGTGTGATAATTGGCCAGTGAAGCTCTGTTTTCCTTCATATGGAAGCCCAAAAGTTTATGGCAGCGGCAAGTTTTTTTCTTCACGGACAGAAACCTGGGCTCCGTGTCAGTCTTGTCTTCCATCCTGCCATTTGGACATTTCATGTGGACGATTCTCTGTCCACAGAGGGACTGTGTCAGAGAGGTAGTTTTAACACACTCCCTTGTGCGCTGGTTAGTGTGGTAATTGTGAGACGCTCCCTAGAGCAGGCAAGTTAGTAGATGGCTGAGCTGCTAAATAACTCTTCAAGTAAAAAGTGAAGTTAAACGCATTCCTGGTGTTGTGTTCAGCTGTGTTTAATATATATAAACTAACCTGAAACAGGAGAGACTGCACCGGGAGATTACTGCACTGCTTCGGCAGTTCATGTACTCAGCAGGATGAGCATCATTATTTGAGGGATTATTTTTGTAACTTTGGGATGTGTATTTGTTTCCTTTCATTATTTTGTCCCTCTCTCTACCTTGGAACAAAACGTGCTACAATTCGCTATTTTTTTAAATCCCAGCCGTGTTTAGTCCAAAATCTCAGAACAACCTGAGAAACGTCCAGTTCAGGACTCTCAGTACCGCCCTCTCCGACCGCATTTGAAATATTTCACTTTGTTCGCTTCGTGACGCAGTGCTGTACCGCGGGAAAACACTGTTGACAACATGAATATCGAACTTCAATCTGTTACATATTTTCTTAGAAATACATTTTATTATGCAAATAAATTAAACTTCTTGACTAAACTGTCTGTATGACTAAAATGGCTGTTTTACTCAACTAAAAGTAAGACTTATTATAATTAAAATGTATGGAATATTGAAACAGGAAGGAGACTTGGAGACGCTTCAGAGAACACGTCAGGGCTGTGAAGATGAAAGATTTCTCCAAGCCCCTAGTTTCTCAGTTCACCTCAGACGGCCATGATCACACCGATCTCTCTGTCTGCATTCTCAAAGAAGGGTTTCTCACCTCCCACAGCAGAAAGACGTCAGAAACAAAAATGATTCTGAAATTTGATTCACCCCTTCTCCCTCTCTCAACGACAGACTGGTTTTCGTGTAATTTAATAAAGTATATTTGTTTCCTTTCATTATTTTGTCCCTCTTTCTACCTTGGAACAAAACGTGCTGTAATCGTCTCTATTCTCACACGTCTCTCTCCCCCTCTCCACTTTGCAGCACCTTCTGAATGGTCTCTCTGTCTCTCCCCTCTCCCCTCTCCTGCCTCCCGGGTTTTCTTCTCCTGCTACATTATCTCTGCAGTTTCCTTCCTCCGCTTTTCAGCAGGAATAAACCCTTCCTGGTTCCTTTGCAGCCTACGCATGCTGACACAGCTCCCTACCAGCTACAGGGAGATCAGTTACAGGGAAGAAACCTTCACTGGGTCCTTTGCAGCGTTTAAACTTGCTTACTGCACTTCACATGTGTACAGTCATTAATGATGTCACGTCAGTCAAGGAAAAATTAGTCTTGACTTCTGCCTTTCGAAAAAGTACAGCCAACCTTCTGCACCTGAACACCTCCATTGCGTCGAGCCTGTCTACCGAAACACTGTCTAATTTCTACATTTGCATTGTGATCTTAATGATCTGGAAGTTCATTTACAAATGTAAAAACTCCATCGAAGTCCCTTCCGCATTTGTGAAACTGGGGAGAGTCAGTTGAGAGACGGAACAAACTACAAACAGACCTGGACCAATAAAATCACTGCAGACAGGAGTGTGAATGCTTGGAGCTTTATTGAGTCTCAGTACAAGGGATCTATTACAGCAGGCAGAGCAGAGCCAAGAGTCTCACCAGAGAGGACGGGAGACACAGTGAGAGAGAAGATCACAGAGAATCCCTCAGTAATAAACACACACAGCAGGACAGGAGACACAGTGAGAGGGAGAGTAGATCACAGAGACTCCCTCAGTAATAAACACACACAGCAGGACAGGAGACACAGTGAGAGGGAGAGTAGATCACAAAGACTCCCTCAGTAATAAACACACAACAGGACAGGAGACACAGTGCTTCAAAAGTTTATCAATAATCTCTAAATAGAAAACAACATCAGAGGTCAGACACAAAATTGTTATTGTCATTCTAAGTTAATTTTTAAACTCAACAAACTATATTTTATTCAAACTCATTCATCTTGAAATAAGTCTAAGATGTATACCCAAAGAGAGGAAGTTCAGGAAAATCATTTTCACCTTCCTGGTTTTCACAGAACTCTCAGAACTTCAACTCAGAAGTTCTTGTTGGTCTGTACTCAGCTCGTCAGAAGTTGTCTGGTGGTGTCTGTGGAACGTGGTCACATCGTATATATAGACACACTGTTTCCTGCAGACTCAGGATGAGATGAGAGAAAGGTCTGCTGAGGTCCAGCATGAAGACGTTCCTCTCTACATCAGTGGTCTCAGTGCTCATTAAGATAACAGTGTGGTTTTTATTCTTTTCATTCCCCCAAACCACAGGGCTGGTTCTCAGACGCACACAAGGGCCACGCGATTTTGAGAAGAATCTTGTTTGCATGGAAAATGTATTTGAGAGTCCCTGTGCACATGTCCCTGTGCTGAAGAACTGATCTCAGTTCTCTCTGCCCAGTGTCACAGCTGGTTCTCTCATGAGTCTCAGTGTCAGGGTCAACCAGTGTGTGAGGAGATGAACAGAGGAGCCTCACACTCAAGATCACTGTGGGAGAGGGACCAGAGTGTTTTTCAGTTTTCTATTGGGATCCTGCAGTGATGTGATACCAGCTTTACAGTCCATTTCTGACTCACTACTTGAAATAGCCAAAGAGAATAAATAAAACCTTAAACATGGTCATTCTTGTTTTCATGCACTCCTGAGGACTCCTGTCTCTCCTGTTGTCACACACACACACCTGAGGACTCCTGTCTCTCCTGTTGTCACACACACACCTGAGTACTCCTGTCTCTCCTATTATCACACAGAAACACCTGAGGACTCCTGTCTCTCCAGTTGTCACACAACCACAAGAGGACTCCTGTCTCTCCTGTTGTCACACACACACACACACACACACCTGAGGATTCCTGTCTCTCCTGTTGTCACACACACACACACACACACACACACACACACACACACACACACACACACCTGAGGATTCCTGTCTCTACTGTTATCACACACACACCCCTGAGGACTCCTGTCTCTCCTGTTGTCACACAAACACAAGAGGATTCCTGTCTCTCCTGTTGTCACACTCACACACCTGAGGACTCCTGTCTCTCCTGTTGTCACACACACACACACCTGAGGACTCCTGTCTCTCCTGTTGTCACACACACACACACCTGAGGACTCCTGTCTCTCCTGTTGTCACACACACACACACACCTGAGGACTCCTGTCTCTCCTGTTGTCACACACACACACACCTTAGGACTCCTGTCTCTACTGTTATCACACACACACACCCCTGAGGACTCCTGTCTCTCCTGTTGTCACACAAACACAAGAGGACTCCTGTCTCTCCTGTTATCACACACACACACACACACACACCTGAGGACTCCTGTCTCTCCTGTTGTCACACACACACACCCCTGAGGACTCCTGTCTCTCCTGTTGTCACACACACACCCCTGAGGACTCCTGTCTCTCCTGTTATCACACACACACACCTGAGGACTCCTGTCTCTCCTGTTGTCACACAAACACACCTGAGGACTCCTGTCTCTCCTGTTGTCACACACATACCTGAGGACTCCCGTCTCTCCTGTTGTCACACACACCGGAGGGGAATTATCTGTTAATGCTTCTTCCTGTGGAAGTGTGTTCTGGTCAGCATCAGCCCCAGCTGTGTCGAGTATCTGAGCTGACCGGTGTTCCTGTGGTGTCCAGTACTGGTTAATAGAGCTATCAAGCTCAGGGCTGCCTGTCAATATCACTAACGCTACTGGAAACTGCCTAAGGACCTCAGTTATGAGCCTGAGTTTAGCCTGTTCTAGTTCAGCTGCTTGAAATCAAGAGACAGCCAGCTGGACTGACCCCCTCCTCCCTACAACAGTCTCAGGACACCAGCACAGGACTCTCCTGCTCTCCTCGTCCTCCCTCAGGCCTGTAGAGACTCTGCAGCTGAAACACTGAGTCTTTTCCTTCTGCTCGACCTGTCCCTGAGCAGCCCAGGGGTGAGACAGCCCCCCCGAACCTCCAGCAGTCTTCATTCACACAGTGTAGTCTCAGGAGTGACCCTGAATCCACATCACTGCTGGACTTCCTGACTCAGTAACAAGCTCACTGACTGCAGGAGACAGGGGTAAGTTCTCCTGTCCTAGTAAAGACACTTACTGCTCCAGAAGCAAAACAATTTGACAACATCTCCCCATAAAACTCAAAATCCAGCATTTGTGGGTTACCTTTATTTATTTTTTTCCCCCAATATTAGAGGCAAAAAGGAGAGAGAAGGCACAACATGGAACAGGAAGTGACATCACACAGAAGGGCCTACAACTACCAGGACAGCACAGTTAACTACACAAACGCAGGCGCCCGATTGGCTGAAGGCGCTGTCTGTCTCGCCACGTCTCCCCTCGAGAGTCCCGACCCCATGTGATGATGTCACGGCAGGGGGCGTGTCTTCACCAGGGGTGGAGTGTTCTCAGTAGGCGTGGTTGGCGACGAACGGGGATTCTCCAGCAGCTGCGCCTTTGTCTCCGGTGGGAACATACTTCCCGACTGCAGCCTGGCTGTTAGTCTGAGAGAGAGGGAGAGACAGATATCAGCACCGGCTAAGTACAGAGTGTCCGAGCAGCAGACTGCCCCTCCACCCGGCTTCACTGCTGGTCCCCAGGGAAACACTCACTGATCGACTGTCCAGGGCACTTATTTCCTTAAAAAGCAGGAAGCGGTCCTGATCTGTTTCTCTGTGGCAGGTTTCAGTGCGTCAGTCGGTGTGTCAGTACCTGTGAGGGCTTGGTGCTCTCCTCCATGTCATTGTGTCAGTGTGACAGTGGGTCAGTCACTGCGTCACTGGGTCAGTCAGTGTGTCAGAACGTCAGTCAGTCTGTCAGTGAGTCAGTGGGTCAGCGTGTCAGTTGTCAGTGGGTCAGCATGTCAGTTGTCAGTGTGACAGTGGGTCAGTGAGATAGTGGGTCAGTCAGTAGGTCAGTGGGTCAGTCAGTGTGACAGTGGGTCAGTCAGTGAGACAGTGGGTCAGTACCGTTGCTCTCTTGATGTACTCCTCCTGGGAGGCCTTGGCGTTCTCCTTCTTGCCTGCCCAGGCCTTCAGCGCGGAGGCCTGCAGCGCGCGGCCGTACGAGAAGGTCAGGGCCCAGGGCTTGTGCAGGGGGCACTGGCTGATGGCGTTGAGGTTGATGGAGGCCTCCTCCTCGCTCTGCCCACCGGACAGGAACGTCACCCCTGGGACAGAGAGGGAGAGAGAGAGGGGCGTCACAAAACCGCCGGACCCCAAACCCTCGAAATGTAACCCCCACCTCCTCACGAGCGAGCACCTGGAGGCACAGCAGCCACGTTTGTCACAACAGCAAGCAGACAAACTCACCGAGGAACGGACACAGCAGGGGAACTGCAGCTCAGTGGAATTATTCCAGTGAGAAACAGTGCCCCCATGGTGCTCAGGCACAGCAGGGGAACTGCAGCTCAAAGGAGTTATTCCAGTGAGAAACAGCACCCCCATGGTGCTCAGGCACAACAGGGGAACTGCAGCTGTGGAATTATTCCAGTGAGAAACAGCGCCCCCATGGTGCTCAGGCACAGCAGGGGAACCGCAGCACAAAGGAATTATTCCAGTGTGAAACAGCGCCCCCATGGTGCTCAGGCACAGCAGGAAAACTGCAGCTCACTGTAAGACCACTTCTAGGGGTAGCACAATAACGCACCAACGCCCCCTCTCCCACCCCACCCTGCGCCCCGACTCTCTCACCTTCTCAGTGACGTACTGGCAGCACTTGAGGTTGTGGTCTCCGTCGGGCAGGATCTCGGGCTCCACGATGGGCACGATGCCATGTTAACACGGATTGGGGCAGCGCTCGCAGGTGGGTGCACAGGGGTGCACAGGGGAGCAGGCCCAGAGCTCACAGACTGGGACGCACACACACGCACGCACTGCTTCCAAATCAAAAACCGGAACTAGTCCAGTATGTCCAACTGGTTACAGGGCCCACCAGTCCTACCGGGATTTTGGTTGTTCCACTGGGATTTGATTGTTGGAGTTCCTATTTTTTTAGTTTGAGGAACCTTTTCTTTTTAAACCTGTTAAGGGGAAGGCTTCAGAAACGCATTGCCGAATCTCTCAGTTTCCACCCCAGCTAGGGCTAGGGTCAGGATCCCGCTGGTACTTGGAACATTTCTAACCTTGTCGCTGTATTTTGGGGCCCAGGTAAAGCTCAGAAAACAGCGATGCTTTTTGCCCATCATAATTTTCTGCTTTTCCACATACTTAGTGCTGCATTAGACAGTACAGGATGTGTCCTACAAAACTACATCAGAATGAAAGTGTTAGGAAAATGAATTTGATAGGGTAAACTCTCTATGATGTGTCAATTCAAATGGGAAAAGAAATATAATTGATGTCGGAACTGAATGCGTCTCTTAACCCCCGACCCCGGCTCGTACTATCTGGCAAATGCTGGCGTAGTGGTCGAGGACGTTGGGGTTCTCGATGATGGCGAGATGGGAGGGGGTGGTGGGTGTGATCTTCAGCACGCAGCGCCACTTGGCGAAGTTGGCGCCATCCTTCTTGTACTGGGCACAGCGCTCGTACAGCCCGTCCAGACCTGGGAGAGAGAGAGAGGGGTTAATACAGACACACTGACTGGACACTCCAGTACATTAACACTGCACTGAGAGAGAGAGGGGTTAATACACACACACTGACTGGACACTCCAGTACATTAACACTGCACTGAGAGAGAGAGGTTAATACACACACACTGACTGGACACTCCAGTACATTAACACTGCAGTGAGAGAGAGGGGTTAATACAGACACACTGACTGGACACTCCAGTACATTAACACTGCACTGAGAGATAGAGGGGGGTTAATACAGACACACTGACTGGACACTCCAGTACATTAACACTGCACTGAGAGAGAGGGGTTAATACAGACACACTGACTGGACACTCCAGTACATTAACACTGCACTGAGAGAGAGGGGTTAATACAGACACACTGACTGGACACTCCAGTACATCCCAAAGCCTGTCTACACTCTAGGGGTGACAGGGCCTTCTCCTGCTGTGCCACCAAGCTCTGGAACTCTCTCCCCAAGGATATCAGAGAGTCTCCTTCTCTCAACTCCTTCAAATCCAGACTCAAACCTCCTTCTCTAGAAGAGTCTTTACTGACCTGGCTTGTTCCTCACCCCTCTGCTGTTCTCACTACCACCCTCCACGGTCTCCTCTGTGTGTTGTCATTGTTTTTATCTGGTGTAGTCTTATTTATTGTCATTCTGTAAAGCACTTTAAGGGTGCTATATAAAATAAAGTTTATTATAAAAGCCAGTGCAGGTGTGTACAGAGACAGGAGCCCCAGAGTCTCTTAGAAAAGCCAGTGCAGGTGTGTACAGAGACAGGAGCCCCAGAGTCTCTTATAAAAGCCAGTGCAGGTGTGTACAGAGACAGGAGCCCCAGAGTCTCTTATAAAAGCCAGTGCAGGTGTGTACAGAGACAGGAGCCCCAGAGCCTCTTATAAAAGCCAGTGCAGGTGTGTACAGAGACAGGGCCCCAGAGTCTCTTATAAAAGCCAGTGCAGGTGTGTACAGAGACAGGAGCCCCAGAGTCTCTTATAAAAGCCAGTGCAGGTGTGTACAGAGACAGGAGCCCCAGAGTCTCTTATAAAATAAGGTGCAGGTGTGTACAGAGACAGGAGCCCCAGAGTCTCTTATAAAAGTCAGTGCCAGCGAGGGATACTGCAGTAGTTCACAGTCCAGCGGCTGCTAGATACTGCGGGAGACCGCAGCTATTTAGAAAGTTTCAGTGGTCTGACTGCAGTGCTTTGTAAAGCCACCAGGTGGAGCAATGAAGCTTAACGTGGCTCGTGGAGCAGTTGGGCTGTTGCCAGAAAACACTGGTTTCCATTCCTGGTCAGTGCTGAGGGACCATCCTTTTCCAATTATAGAATTAAGTTGTACTCTGTTTAGACTTGTTAATTTTAAACTGTTATTATACTGGAGCTTGTGAACATGATGTGCCTCTTTCAGGTTTACATCCACATAGAGACAATTCAAAGGTAAATTTTGTTAGCAGAAAATAATAACACTACGGTAATGTAATACATACCTAATGTACACACAGATGGTAATGATAGCTAAATATGAAAATGTACACAGCATATTCTTTGTCTTTAATATAATTTAAATGATAAAATTTACACAATCACTATTCCTGAGGTCATCCTCTCCTTGCTAGTTCACAGGAGTGTGAATGACTGGAGCTTTATTGAGTCTCAGTACAAGTGATCTCTCACAGGAGGCAGAGCAGAGCCAAGAGTCGCAGAGAGAGGGATTGGAGGGGGGAGAGGAACTGTGCAGCAGGTCAGATAATCTGCTTTTGTTACAAACAGAGTCAGATCTGTGAACTGAAGAGCCTGCAATGAGCTTCTGAAGCAGCAGGGGGCGCTGTTCCCCAGCATCAGGTGAAGCTTCAAACACCTGTATTCTTCTTGATCCAGGGCCTGATGCTGAGCACCCGGGTAAGGACCCCGAGGGTGTTGGGAGCTTCGCAGTTCTCACTGGTTATAAAACTCACAACGCCGACCTGAACCCATCTGTTGTTCTCTTTACACACCAGAGGGCCCCCAGAGTCACCCTGTAATGAGAGAGAGCACACTGATGGTGGTGGAGGGGTTCCCCATTACCTGTAAAGTGCTTTGAGTGGAGTGTAAGTTGTTATTGTTATTATTATTATAATATAAGTGAAGTAGAGTTGTAGTTACTCACAGTTCTGGGCAGTGTGCTGCAGTGAAAACCCAGCAACTACTGATCAGGGAGCCACCACATTCAAAATACTCTCCAGGTTTCGTGTTGACAGGAGTGATCTGAAAATAAACCATCCAGGGCCACTCTCCCTCTGATGCATCCTGACCACCCACTACAGAGCTCCTGGACAGAGGAGAGCTGGACACAAGAGAGACACAGAGGGGTTCATACAGAACAGGCTTGAGATCAGTCATCCAGGACCACTGTCCGTCCTTCACACCCTGACTGACCACTACAGAGCTCCTGGACAGAGGAGAGCTGGACACTGGAGAGACACAGAGGGGTTGTCATGATGGGTAGTTTTAACACACTCCCTTGTGTTTTAGTTGGTCTGGTAATTGTGAGACACTCCCTGGAGTAAGCTAGTGCGTGAGATCGCAGGTGGCTGACCCGTGAGCGAACTGCTGACTCACCGTTCAATTAGAAAGGTAAGTTAAACGCATCCCTTGTGTTGGGGTTGTATATATAAATGAATCTCAAAGCGGTGCAGCTGTAGTAAACAAGGGAAAGGAATTTCAGCAAACTGAACAAAGGGAAGAAAACTCCGGTGAAATTGGAGAAGTTCCAGCCGCCCCAAGTCTGCAGTCCGCAGGTAATACTGCTGGAAACTGGAATCGATTTAAACGGCAATTTGAAGTGTATTCATCGGCAGTTGTTGCGGATGAAAGAAGTGATTAAACATATAATCGGGGAGGAAGCGCTGGAGGTTTAGAACAGCTTTCAGTCTGAAGCCCGAGAACACGTGAAGTTAGAAGTTATACTGGATACGTGTGAAAATACTGCCTTCCGAAACGATACATGACTTATGAGAGACACAGATTCTCCACTTTTGCACAGAAACCAGGTGAAGCGATTGATCGATATCTGAGTAGCGAATACGGAGTAAAACGTGAGTGTAGAGAGTTAACAGAACCTCTAATAAAAGATCATGCACTCAGGGGAAGGTTGCTAAGAGAGCAAGATTTGGATGTGGAAAAAGCCGTCCGAATATGCAGGCAGCCAATACAGTAAAAGCGATGTGCAGGAAGAAAACTGTACGCGTGGTGACCAAAAAATGAAATAAAAAAGCATGCAATTACTGAGAGAAATAAAACGGTAATAAACAAACGCATACACAAAGCGTGCATGTGGACATAGCGGATTACAGCTCTCTCCTAGACAGTGCCCAGTTTATGGGAAAGTTTGTAAGAAATGTCGAAAACTCAGATATTTTGCACGCTGCTGTACAGATCCAGCTATTCCGAATGAGCGAGGGAGACTGCAGTAGTTCAGTCCAGCGGCAGCGGGAGATCGCAGCTATTTAGAAAGTTTCAGTGGTGTGACTGCAGTGCTTTGTAAAGCCACCAGGTGGAAGCGTGTCAACAAGGGTTGGTACAGAAGTGATGATTTTAAGGTGAATAAGTGACTGGTATGTGATAGGACACAATAACACACAGGGAGAGGGAACTAGAATTGTGCCAAAGAAAAGAAAATAAACAAAATGGAGCTGGCTAAGAAAGTGAGGGAAAGCTGACCTGACTACAGAGGAAAACCCGAAACACACGGTCTTCGGCGTCTTCACCATTCTAGCTAACCTCCACTGACTACCCAAAACCACACAAACAGCACTCACCCGCACTAAACTAGTGTGACTAATACAAGAATCAACTATGTGTGTGCAAAATGTACCCAACAACCTGAACTAACTCTACACAGAAGTTGACAGAAATACATGTGATGTACGAATACAAACGAGAGTAGACAAGTAACAGGGTACAAAAACACACAGAGGTTGATGCAATAAGTGTGGGCAAGATAATGGCAAAATGAGGATAAACACAAACAAACAAAAGTACAAAGAGACGAACAGAAACCAGCAAAACATCAAAGCCGAAGCTATTCAAAACAACGCCAACACCAAGTGGGACCAAAGTCAAACAAAAGGCCTTTTCCTTCTGAGAGCCTCCATGTTTTATACTGAATAAGATGAGTTGTGATTGGTCAAGAAGCTAATTGAAGATGATGTCATGCGGAAACAGCGGTGTAATGATGGACCAATGGGGGAGGGAGAACAATCAAACAAGAAAACCACACATAGACCACACACTGGGAAGTAACACTCTTTGTGATTGAATATATATCTATTGTACACTGCTAACCCTCACTATTCACAGTTTTATGTTTTAATAAATGTATCAGTTCAGGTCCTGTCTAGGTTCACTCTAATCCCCAGTAGACAACTTGAATAGTCTTTGTCCCAGTTATCGAAGTTTCAAACGCTTCAGGGTGATCTGGAGAGGTATCAAACTGAGCTGGAGTTGAATTATTAGACCTAATCAAGGAAAAGAGAAAAGACAATGAACAATGTGAAAACCAACGCAGACGTTTCAGTGAAACTAGAGGACTTATCTGTTGAGAAAACTGTCACTGAGAAGGCTAGGAGAGGACTGGAGGTGAGCCTGGCTGAAAAGGAAAGGGAACTGGAGAGTTGTTATGAACGCACCCATAAAACGTGCAAGGACTCGTTACGCGTCAGTGAGGATGAAGATGTTCAGACAGGAACTGGATTCTGCCCTGCGGGAAGCCAAACAGTTGAGACAGAGCAGGCGTTCCTCACCGGAGCAGTCCGGAGCGCTCGGTTAGCCGGGAGCGAAGGGCTCCTCCTGAGAGAGAGTTCTCCTGGCCAGGGTCATCGTGGGGTAGATCGCCGAGCCCTGAACGCTAGGGAGATTCAATTAGGGCACAGACCTCCTGACCACAACCTCCACCATCCCTGTGTCAGTGGAGAAGCAAGGAAAATGAACCTCCATTCGCTGAGACAGCTGGTGAAGGATATAGAGAGATTGGACCTGACAGTGTCAGAGAGTAATGTTGAGAGTTACATCGATGAGCTCAGGTACTCACTGCAGTTTGTGCCAGGTGCCACAGAACAA
The DNA here is from genome assembly GCF_040954835.1 of Lepisosteus oculatus. Lineage (NCBI taxonomy): Eukaryota > Metazoa > Chordata > Actinopteri > Semionotiformes > Lepisosteidae > Lepisosteus > Lepisosteus oculatus. The sequence goes on from NC_090699.1 coordinate 4,684,202, forward strand.
GAGAAGGTGCTGCTGGGGAGAAAAACGACCAGCAGAGCCGTACGTGAGTGGATGGCTAGGCAGGGAAAGAGGTCTGTAATGACTTTGAGGAGCTGTGCCGAGCCCTGATCCAAGAGTACAGTGTGTTTATCAACCTGACATCTGCCATAGCAGGCGCCCATCATGTTAACCACGAGAGAGCTGAGTCCCCTCAATATTACAAGAAACTACGCACTTAGTTTGCAGGGCAAAATTATGAGGGTTGTGAAGAGAATGCAAATTTCAAGGGCTTATTCCTTGCCAATCTCCACCCACCAGTCAGAGAAATGATCGTGATGCCTGCTGATGAACAGACCATGAAAATGACTGATATGAGGAGAGCAGCTCAGAAAGCCTGGGAGAATGAGGTCCACAGTCCCTCAGAGAGAAACGCTGCTGAAGCAGCTGTTCGCCGTGAGAGCCGGCGGGGTTGACATTTCCCTCCAGCTCGAGGGGGCAGAGACCCCTGAGCCAACAAGCCCCATCAGAAAGCACAGGAGCACACCAAGCGTCCTAAACACCGGGAGAGCACCGGGGGAGGGAAAGGGCTAGAGCAAGCAAGCAGAAAGGCTAAGCAAGAGGAGTTGATAGCCAGGCTTGGACAGCCTTTACTTGAGAAGTCAGGACAGGGACGACCTTTCTCCAAGGCTGCCGGAAGTGTAAATGGACTGAGACTCACCACCTCTGGAGAGGGGGACACACACCCCCTCTGCTGGAGGAGGCATAGCCCCGCCCCCTGCCCCTCCCTCCCTCAGTCAGTCTGATTGGGTGGAAGGGTTCCTGCCTGGGTGATGTTAGCCACTCCCACTCAGGGGCTGACTCCACCCCTGAAGTCAGAGTGAAGGCAGGATCTAGATGGCTACCGGGGAAGCTGCCATTGGAGACGTCTTACACAGGGAGGCACTGATTGACACTGGGGCTGAAATGTGTTTGATGTCATCGGGATTATTCAGCAAACTCAAACAGATAGCAAAAGGAAAGGGCTCATTGGCCAGGACCTGCTCCACTGGCTGGATTGCCAGCAAGGGAAATGGTGGCTCAGGTCAAGACCCCTAAGCCTGTTGTACAGAAGGAAAGGGGGGTCAATGGCTATACTGCTCTCACCCAGCACCCACAGAACACAGCAGCTGATGTGGAGGTTCCCTCTGATCCCTCCGGACAAGAAATAAATGTCTCTTCTGGCTCCCCAGATATACAGGGAAGTCCTGCCCCAGCCAGCGCCCTCACAGCCTCCCTGCTGCAGGAGTGGTGCTCCGAGCAGCCACCGACCCGCCAGGTGAAGCACAGCCCCTCTTCATCCCTGAAGAGGAGCGGATCTCCTCGGTGATGAAAAGGAGTTTCCTCTGTGCACCCTGGTACCAAAGGGGGGCTCAGGACCACCACCCCACAGTGGTGGGAGGGGTCCAGATGGCAGGAGCGCAGGTGGGTGATGCAGTCCTCACCCTGAGCTCTGAGAAGTCCTCTATTACTGAGGATCTGTTTGAGCAGCTGTCACAGGGCCACCGCCAGGTGACCCCAGTGCAACCATCGCAGGTCCATAGCTCAAAGTGCTTTACAAACAAAATTAAACTAAAATTAAATTACAGTTTAATAAACAAATAAAATGACAAAACATGGTGTCTGATTTGAGAACATGAGCTGTGGTCAGATGGCCAGGGAGGAGAGGAAAAGAGAAACTCCAGCCGGCGAGGATGCTGGAGAAAATAAACCTCTAGGGGTTCCAAGGCCAAAAGACCGCCCAGCCCCTCCTGGCCATTCTACAGTAATGAACTGTGTCGTAGTTATTCCTTAATCTCTACACATAATGAAAAGTCCTAGAAGATTCGTGTCACGAGAGCCGGGTGTTGTAAAGACCCTATGTCCGAAGGTATCATCCGGAAGAGTCTGGAGACGGACAGCAGGGGACACACATGAGGGTCTATGAGGTGATTACAGTGATCCGCTGCAGGGGGAATCAATCAGAGCCACCAGGTCCAAGGCACATCCAGGAGGAGAGTCGAGGAACAGTCCGAGTGAACCAGGGTCCGGAGGTCCATCCGAGACGCAGACAGTTAAAATCCCCAGAAGGGGAAACAGGACTGAAACCTTAATGGGACCAGGTGCTCGAGCCCCAGGCTCAGAGGTCAGGACGTCTGGGGATAAGGCCTGTGCCCTCGGGCTTCTCCAGAGCCCGGTGATAGGCGGACCTTCGGACGTCTGTCTTCCAAAGCTGAGCCAGGAACTGTGGAGATGCTGGGCTTTTATAGCAAAATACAAATGAGAACCGGGAAATAATAAAGCTAATTCGTAACCGAAAAGGGTAGGAGTGCCCTCTAGAGGAGGGATGTGGAACGTAACAATTCATTTCTGCAGGTATCATCGCAGCCGTAGCCTTCATCAGACTTCCAGCATCAAGGCGGCTGCAGAGGACTTTGTACCCAGTGGCCACCCCAGAATACCGCGAAAAGAAACAAATACTAACCTAGTCATTAGTAGTGATTAGTAAAGAAGAGATTATGATAAAGCCATATTCAAAAAGTGTGTTTTTAGCATTTTTTTAAATGTCCCACACTACTAGCCTGGCGTTTCTCTATCGGTAAGGTGTTCCGTATTTTTGGTGCATAAGAGCAGAAGGGTCCCTCACCAGTTCTCCTGCATTTCACCCTGGGAACAAGGAGCAGGCCAGTGCTCGAGGATCTGAGATGACGATTGGGGATTAGGGTGACAAGCATTCTGAAACGTAGGAAGGACAAGATCGTCCCGAGCCTTATATCCAATTTAGATTTTTTTAATCAATCCTGAAAGACACAGGCAGCCAGTGTAATGAGACCAGTGAAATGTCCTCAGATTTTCTCTTCCTGGTTTAAACTCTTGCTGCTGCAGGTGACTCATATCTTTCCTTGGCATTTGGGCTGTCGCCAGAAAACTCCCGGTCACTGCTGAGGGACAATCTTTTTCCAATTACAGAATTACAGTTGTATACTGTTGAGACTTTTAATAATTTTAAACTGTGTATTACAGCATGTTAAACATTACACTGATTAAAAGGTTGGTATATTTTATAAAAGCAAGATTGTTCAGTTGGACAAAAGTACACAACCTTTCACCTTCTTCATAAATATTTTATGCATCAAGGTCTTTAACTTGGTAACGTACAGTGGATTCTGGTTTTACCTTGCTTGTTCCAACATTATAAAGCTTTCATAAAAAGCTATAGTGTTTTATCCTTTTCTAAGAATACGTAGTAAAAACACCACTGTTATTGTAAAACAAAGTTATACTGATAGTAAAATTAAAATGGAGTCATGTAAGTAACCAGCTAAAATACATTTTGGTAAAGTTTTGACATTTTGACATTTGACATGACATGAATGTGCTTATCACACAAATCCTGCTGAACTAGAAGTGTTGCAGAGGATGATATACTGTACATGAAACTGCTAAACTCCAGCAGGCATCGTGTGTGCTGTTCAGCCATAAACAAGTTAACTTTAGACAAGGACCTGTGCGCTGTAACAGGGTTATTAGACACAAGAAGGGCAATTTTGGACAATGTTGTGTGGCTTGGGGAATTTTTCTGTAAACGTAAGAGTTATAGAGGAGACACATTGTGTATTGCCTCTTTTTACACTTGGAAGAACATTTCAATTTTATTGCGATATGGAAGATATTATCAATAACATAAGCCCCAGTGTCAATCAATAAATAATGAATGACGAGCTGGAAAGTGAAGAGTTACAGAGCAGACACGCTGAGACGCGTCTTTTCACCTTGGAATCTAACCTTAGAGTGATCCCTTTGGTTCTTAATTCTTACATGGAAAGTCCCGTACTGCTCACAAAGTAGCTGATTTTGACAAACAGCAAATTATTGCTTGAAGAATTTAATATCTGTCCTGTAGCTTTATTTAATTGAACAGAAACCCGCCATCCTATTACAGCAGCTCTGTTTGTGTCAGTGTGACATTAACACACTGAGATCACCGAGATGGACATTTTAGTAAATATGTTGACAAATGTCTGGATTTTGAGTTTCAAGAGGCAAGGTAGAATTGTATCCAGCTGTGAATTAGCTACGTGACTTTGCCCCTGTGAAGTTCTGGTGGGCAGCGCCCCTCGCAGTGTACTGCCCAGAGAGAGTTAGTTTTCATTTAACAGTTTATTACCATGATCTTGCAAGCACGTTTTTTAACGTTTGTAATCACTATTTTTGCAAATACACTTTGTATTGTCATTCAGTTTGTGTCTGCGTGTTTGAGCAAATGTTCAAGGTGAAAGTTCTTCCACAGGAGGGTAACTTTAAAGTGGAAAAGGCGGCACCAGACTTTTTCTCTGCAAAGGAACCAGTAAAGGTTTATTCCCTGCTGAAAAAGAGAATGTTTCAGCTGTGGAGCCTTCTTCGGGTGTGAGAAAGACGAGGCAGACAGTACAGATTCAACAGCACAGGAGAACAACAGACAAAGAGATCAGTGTGATCACGGCTGTCTGAGGTGAAATGAGAAACTAGGGGCTTGGAGAAATCTTTCATCTTCACAGCCCTGACATGTTCTCTGAAGCGTCTCCGAGTCTCCTTCCTGTTTCCCTGATGTAGATGGCTGGGCAGTGTTTGCAGGAGATCCAGTAAATGAGGTTGCTGGAGGTACAAGAGGTCGCCTGGGTGATCTGGAATCGTCCCCCCAGGTGGTGAGAGAAGAGGGCAAGTAGCCCAGGGAGGAGGAGGAGGAATGATGAAGGGATCTAGAAGAAGATTTAGAGGAAGGCACAGTGGGTCGCAGCAGAGGTGGGCTGAAGTACTTCCAGCAGGGAGCTGTGTCAGCGTGTGTAGGCTGAACAGGAAGAAGTCAGAGTGTATTCCATGCTGAAAAGAAAAGAAACACCACGTTTCAGCTGTTGAGACCCGAAGGAGGCTGTTCTCCGGTGCCGATCCAGCACTGTGCTGCTGGGAGTCCTGAGCTCAAGAAAACTGAATCTCCTGCTCCTCTGCTGTAGAGAGTCCACTATGCTCACAGATCTCTCACACTGACACAGCTCTCATTTCTATTAGTGTTACTGTTTATACCTGCAGCCCACTGACGCGCTGTTGTGTTTATTACAGAGACAAGAGGGACTTTCAGGTCATTCTGCATCGTGAGGTTTACTGTCACCTTCCCCTGCCCAGAGGAGGGAAGAGCGGGGTCAGAGGTCAACAGGATGTGAAGGTGGTGGTGCTGAGGGCGACGCGGCTGAGCAGGAGACCGACAGAGCGCAGGACCAGCTACAGAACACAAGACAGGTTCACCCTTCAGCCATCCTGATCACTAGATCACTAATAGATCATAGATCTGAGGATCTGACCCATCAGGGCAGGACAGAGGAGGACTCTGTATAGAGAGGAGGACTTTAGCCCACCCTGATCACTAGATCACTAATAGATCATAGATCTGAGGATCTGCCCCATCAGAGCAGGACAGAGGAGGACTCTGTAGAGAGAGGAGGACTTTAGCCCACCCTGATCACTAGATTCCTCCCTGTGAATCATCCAGAGACCTGAGACCTGAGCATCTGAGGTCATGACCCAGAGGAGAGGGAGAGCTGAGTCTCCCAGAGAAACAGGCTGCTCCCTGTGGTCTGTTTCCCCACTGCTCTCTGGCCACAGGGGGCAGCGCTGAGCTACTGACCCTCCAGGACAAACCCTGAGGAGGGTCAGACTGAGCAACAGAACCACTTCCCTCCAGGACAAACCCTGATCTGACAGGAGGGTCAGACTGAGCAACAGAACCACTTCCCTCCAGGACAAACCCTGATCTGAAAGGAGGGTCAGATAGGTCTGATAGGGGAGAAGAGTTGGTGCAACACAGACAGGAGAGCTCACAGCAGTTAAACACATCTTCATTGGGTTATAAGGGGCAGTTTTTGATTTTTAAAAATTTCATTCTGTCCAGTTTTCAACTGACAGAAGTACCAGTGCTATTAAGGAGAAAAACATTTGCAGAGCTCATAATATTTAGGCAGACTCGCATGTTTAACATATATATTGTCTTTTCAAATACCATAACATGTTGTACAGAAATCAGTGCACATTTTGGTTACAGGAATAAAAATAATTTAGCCAACTTGTAGACTGAGATGACTTTGCACATGATCTCCAGACACGATGTTGCTTGTGGATCCTTGTGAATTGACCTTTCATCAAGGCCCAAAAGCCAGTGTTGGAGATATGGAAGGTGTTTCTTAGCTCCTCTTATATATTTCGGTCAGTGTTAAATGACATGAAAACGACAGACTACAACTGTTTAAAAACAAACTTTATTAATAGGGGTGATTGATCATGGTAGGAAAAAATGTCAATGTATGGTGGACCACTTTTTAAAATATGTCCAGTACTTCCTTTTTAAATCATGTATATAAAAATACCATATATACATATATATACATATAAAGATACCATAATTACTTGATTGTGATAAAGTTATAAAAGCTTTATATAGGTTAAAATTATTAAGGTATAACATTAATTCATGTAAAACCACATTACTACATATTCAAAAGCATTATTTAGGCAAAAAAACAGTAAAATCAAAGTTCACAGGTTTATTTACTGGGTGACCAGAATCTTGACAGGAGTCTCAGAGCAACGTCCTGCACAGCTTCTCTCCTGGAAGTGTCCTGTGAGTCTGAGTTCTCCTCCTTCTCCTTTCCTGAACACACAGGGGATACAGCACCTCAACACCATCAAAGACAGACCATTAACATGACCAGTGGGAGGTCCTGTGCAGTAAATACAGTTGTCAGCTGATTGTATTCATATATTCATTTTGTCCACAGTGTTTCCCCGTGGTACAGCACTGCGTCACAAAGTGAACAAAGTGAAATATTTCAAATGTGGTCGGAGATGCAGAATTAGGAGCTTTTCAGTTTGTTCTGAGAGTTTGGACATGGCTAGGATTAAAACAAAAGTGGCAACAAGTAACGCATTGTAGCGCGTTTTGTACCAATACAGAGGAACAAAAATAAGCGAAATGAAATATATATATACTGTACATGCCAAAGTTTCAAAAATAATCCCTCAGATAATGATGTTGATCCTACTGAACAGATTAAGTGCCGAAGCGGTACAGTCTCTCGTGTTTTGGGTTAGTTTGTAGATATTAAACACAGCTGAACACAACACCAGGAATGAGTTTAACTTCACTTCTTACTAGAACAGCAGGTCTGTCGCCATCTTCTAACCCGCTTGCTCTAGGGAGCGTCTCACAATTACCACACTAACCAGCGCTCAAGGGAGTGTGTTAAAACTACCTCTCACGACACAGGAGCTACCTGTCCGTGAAGAAAAAAAACTCGCCGCTACCAATAAACTTTTGGGCTTCATATGAAGGAAAGCGGAGCTTTCTCTGGCCCATTACCAAACTTCATTGGGAAATAAAATAAAGAAAAGACTAGAAAGAAGCATCCACTTTTCCCTGGATCACGATCAGAGATCAAATAAAACTTCTCTCACATTAAACAAACCACCACAGTAAAAATAAACCCCATAGGAACATAAAATACTGAACATAGTCATGTATCCCTGTATTAAAGGGAGCCGGGTATTAGACTGGCTGTAGCTGGTAACAGAAGCAGCGCTGCCTACAAACTACAACTCCCATAACCACCCTGAGCCACTTCCTGTCTGCGTCACAGTCCCTATTCCTCCTGGCTGTGGTAGCGAGTTATCTAGCCCTCTCTCGTACATGTTATTTTCCCCCGTTTAAATGTGTTATAGTAAATAAAACAATTTAAACACAACATCATCTACAATTACTGCTATATTTCTGACCTCATCTCACTGCCCGTCAGTAAACCCGTCTCCCAGTGTGAGCAGTGGACAGAGAGCTGGGAGAGAGTCAGCCTGTGTTCATGAGTCAGTGACGGGTTTAATCTCCACACTGACAGCAGACAGCAGCTCAAGGTCTTTATACTGATCCCAGGTCCAGAAGACAGGATAGATCTTCTCCCCCTGAGGGAAGACCATGTCAGTGAAAGTGTAGACATGAGCTCTGGACTCCACTGTGTAAAAGGAGACCTTCCTCTCCTCAATATCCACACACACCCCCAGCTTCCTGGGCTTCAGACTGAGGGGGAGAGGGGTCACAGGGTCAGTGACAGCAGAGAAATCAGACCAGTAAGAGCTCAGACACCAGTAACCCCGCTGGGGAGAGAAGATGATCCCCCCTTTCCTCTTTGCAGACTCTCTGGTCACTCCTATTCTCCAGCTGTCATTCACCTCCACCTCCCAGTAGTGTCTCCCTGAGGTGAAGGCCTCCCTGCTCACGACACAGTAATTCCAGGAATCAAATCTGTGAGGATTGTCAGAGAGACTCTTCCTCTCTCCCAGTCTCACTCTCTTCCCATCCTCAGACAGGCTGAGCCCACAGTGAGCTGTATCAGGGTCCAGAGTCACAGCAGCTGGGGAATAAAACACAAACATCACAACAGGCTCCTGCCGATCACAGTCCAACTCAACTCCATCAGACTGTGAAATGTCTTTGTCCCCAAACACACCGAGAGAGAAACACCAGTCAATTACTAATGACTGCTCTTCCCTTCCAGAGAAACGACATCTTCTTCACTGTTTCACTAGTGTTACACATGGGAGTGATCCCAATATCCTCTAAATACAAACATTGAACACTTGTTTTCACAGCGATGAAACTTTATTTTTTTAAACGACATTATTAATAAACACAGGACCGACCGGACTGCAGGAGAAACTACAGCCCGACCACTCGCTTTCAAACACTTCACAACCCACCACAACGACCTGTATACTGTAAGAAACTGGACAGCCTGTCTGTTAAACCGGTTTATTTCAAATCCCAGTTCAGCAGCTCGTCTGTATAGTGCTCGTTTTTACAGAACAAAATATATAATGGCAAGTCTTACTGAAATATAATAAAGCCTTAACACTTACTTTAAAAATGCGAAGAAATATCCAAAGTGTTCAATTTAAAGCAGAAATAACACATTCAGAAACCCGGAGAGAAAGACGAGAGAAACAGAGGCGCTCATACTGACTTCAGACTGCTCGCGCTCACTGTCCGCCTCTCTGATAGGAGACACCAGCTGTCAATCAGTGAGCTCTGACCACTGAGAGACGGGGGGCGGGGCTTATACATGTCCAGAGCGAATGGGGGTTTTAATCGATTCAAGAATCTTTATTCGCATGACAAATGAATACTGACTTAATAGTCTCCTCATACTAAATAGGTAAGTATGAACTCTTGATATTTAATACTGAGTAAATACTCCCCTTTGCTTGTCTGCCTGTCAATCTAGTGAAGATCAAAGAGATTCTTATCAGCTCTTATTGTTTTACTCCTGGATAATAGAAAGGCTGTATAAAAGAGCCCATTTAGTGTAAAATATATAAATATAAATAGATTGGACATGGCCTAGAAAAATAGGTATCTACATGTGCTAAATCACTTTTGAAGAAATGAAATTTGTTTTTATTTGGGGGTGGATTTTTCTTCCTAGCGTGTGTACTGAGTAAAATATATATATATGATTTTTCAGACTTGATGTCCAGGTGGTTCCTTGAATTCAGACCCAGAACCATCCTGTCCAAGATATTGCAAGATGTTCTGGACACAAACACTCCAGGAGAAAATGACCTTTGAGGAGCTGGGGGTTAAAGAAGTTCAGCTCCCAAAAATGGAATATTAACACAGCCAAAGAGGGAAACAGAAGAAGAAAAGGTGATTTTATAATGTTTCTTCCTGCTGACCCATCAGCCTGGTTGATGTGTGAAGAGAAGCAGCCATTTCTCAGACAAGAGAGAGGCCTACAGGCCCCAGAGGAGCCCCTGTACCAGAGTCCCACTGCTGCCTCTCACAAGAGGCTGTGTGTCTGTGAAACTGCAGGGGAAGAGTACTCTCATTATACCATCCTTTTATTCCAACCTTTAATAGTGTTTCTCCTCAGGATTTGAATGGCTTGTTATTATGAGACTGGCTCTGCTCCTTATTCCTCCTGATATTCCACAGTTATTCCCAAATCCAGGGTCACTGGCTCTGCCACATTCAGCCTATAGACCCTCAGTCAGGAGTGAGCAGAGACCAGAGCACATGGCCTTCAGGGAAAATGAGTTTTCTACACTGTCAGCCCCTCCAGGAGAGACTCTGGCCATTAGACTGAAACACAGTGTCACGAAATTAGTTCCCCCTCCTTAAGGGTGCTCCAGCCCTTTCACTCAAGACTTTATTCTGTGCACCTGTTTCCCATTCCCAGCCCACCTTAAAAGCCAGGCGCTAACGCTCATCCGGGCTCTGCATCTGATTTCCATATCGTGCGAGTCCGGGACCTGGAAGCGCCTGGTCCCGTTAACGTTTTAATCTCTGTTCCCGTTCCTGTTCCCTCTCCCCCGGTTCCGACCCGGCCTTCATGTTTTTAATTCCTTCTTCTGATGGATCTCCTGGTTTTGGACTTTCTCGTGTGTTTTTGGATATTCCCTAAGGACTAATCTTTTGGATTGTTCGCCTCGGCCACACCTCCCCCGTGCACCAGCGCACCTTGGACACGCCCCCCCTGTCTTCTGCCCCGTATTCCTGCATGACGTTTCCCTAGTGTTTCCCCACTCCGTTGGACTGTGTCGTCCGCATAGGGTCCGGAAAGAACTGTTCATTACACACAGGAAGGAGATAGAAATTCCCACCATGAAACTTTGATTGATCTTCACAATCCACATGTAGGATGTTACAGAAACATGAGATTGAAATACATCTCCTTCTGTTTACACACCAGGAATGACCATCTAACACTAAAGAGACCCCCTGGACTCAAGAACTCAATATCCCCAGACACTAGGGCTTAAAACAGCATCTCAAGAAGAGACAGACCTACCTGCAGCACTGCACAGCCACTGCCATTCTGAAACACAGAGATACAGACACTGTTAATCACAGTCACCCACTGGAACACAGAGATACAGACACTGTTAATCACAGTCACACACTGGAACACAGAGATACAGACACTGTTAAATACAGACACACACTGGGGGCGCTCACCCTGCATGTCCCAGTACAGTAATGGGGACACATATTATTTTTATTATGTAGGATCATGAGGTCAGCAGTGAAATATGAATCTAATTTCTGCACTCTCCTCTGTCTCTACCTCCAGCGTCCAACACGGCTCAAGCTCCGCTGGCTTGGTGCCTTCGGCCCCAGTTTCTTTTCTTTCGGCCCCTGCTGCTGTCTCCACGGCCCAAAGGTCGTCCAGTAAACCCCCAGCTCAGCCAGCAGGCGGCCCTTCGAGGGCTCCCTGTTCTACGATTACCATAAGCAGTTCTCGGCCAAGGCCTCTGCCCGCCTACTCCAATGGAACCAGCGCACCTACTGGGGAGCCCTCGACATCGAGCTTTACTGCCGCACTTTCACCGGTGTCCAAGCTCTTTCCTGTGACTTCTGTTCCTCTTGGACACATTCATCAAATCTTTGCCCAGATACCGTCTGCAAGCTCAACCCTGACTCTCCCCCACAGCATCTATTCTCCCGCCAGGTCTTCTTCAAACCTTCCCGGTCCAGACGTTCACGGTCGCCCCATCGTGATGATCAGAGGCCAACAAATTTCCAACATCTCCAATTCCTCGACACGTACCTCTCCCCTTTGTCGCTTCCTTCACATTAGCAGCTTCTGCGGTGAAGCTCAGGCTCGCTCTGCCTTCCACGCTCGCTCCACCTTCAGCGTTCCCAAAAGACTACTGGCTTTCCTGTACCCCGATCGACATCCCTGCTCTTTCTTCCGACCTGCTCCGTCACCCCGACCCCTCTTCCACCCACATCTTACCCGACGGCCTTTCCTTCGGATACTCACCAGGCCCGTGCACACTTCCTTCCTTCATCTTTTGCAAAAATTTGCAATCTGCCACCGCCGATCTCCAGTCTGTTGATTCCTTGCTAGCATCTGAAGTCGAGAACGGTTTCATGATCGGCCCACTGGACTCTCCCCCATTCCCCGCATACCGCATCAATCCCATCGGTATTGCGGTCCGTAAGTATTCCGGTAAAAAACACCTTATAATTGACTTGTCAGCCCCTCATGACACGTGGGAGATAAGTCTCAATAGCCTTATTCCCAGCTCAGCCTTCTCCCATCACTATGCCACAATCGACTACGACATTTCTCTCATCAAAATTGCAGGTCCGGGTGCCTGGCTCGCTAAGGCCGACATCTCCAGTGCCTTTAATGTTATGCCTCTTGACCCAGACTTCTGGCACCTCTTCGGAGTTCATTGGCAGAACAAGTTCTTCTTCGCAGTCCGCCTTACCTTCGGATGCAGGAGTAGCCCAAAAATGTTCGATACCTTAGCCGAAGCTCTCTGCTGGATCCTCTTGAATAACTATAGGCTTCCTTTTCTCGTCCACCTTCTCGATGATTTCCTTACCATAGACTTTCCTCAGGCCCCACCTGCAAGAGCCTCCTCCACACTTTTATTTCTGTTTTAAGGAAACTAGGGGTACCTCTCGCCACAGACAAAACAACCGGCCCCTCTCATATAATCCAATTCCTCGGAATCGCCCTCAATTCCATCAATTTCTCCGCCTCCCTGCCTCGTGACAAAATCGACAGGATCCAGATGTATATCTCTATCTATTCTTCCACAAAATTTTGCACAAAGAGGGAACTTCTCTCTCCGCTCGGTCACCTCAATTATGCCATGTGTATCATTCCGCAAGGACGGTCTACCTTCTTGACCTCGCCTCTTCTGCGCCCTCTCTTTACCATCATGTAAGCCTTTCAGCCGACTGCAAATCCGAGCTCAGGCTTTGGAGCTTCTCTTGGCCAACTCGAATGGCATATCTCTCTTCTACGATGACCTCCTCTCCGACGCCGAGGATATCCAGCTTTTCACAGACGCAGCCCCCTCAGTCGGTTTCGGAGGCTATTACAAAGGCCAATGGTTTGCGGGCCCTTGGCCTCCTGAATTCTCTTCAATCCCTCTCGCCGACCAGTCATCAGCCTTGTTCGAAATATTTCCAATTATCGTTGCTGCGTCTCTTTGGGGCCACAATTGGAAACAAAAATCCGTCCTCATCCATTCGGCCATCTATGCAGTAGTTCATATAATCAATAAAGGAAGATCTTCATCCCAATCTATCATGAAATTCCTCCGCCGCCTTAAATGGATTTCTCTCGCATCAATTCATCCTTGTAGTTGCTCACATTCCAGGCCACCTTAACGAGATAGCTGACTCTCTCTCTCGCTTTCAATGTCAGAAATTCAGGAACTTGGCACCAGATGCAAGACCGAAGCCGAATCCTTCTTCTCAACCCTGCTTATCTGACATCCCCATCTCATCTTCCGAGACACTGACCTTCTATCTCAAGAAAAGCAAAACCGACCAACTCAGATCCGCCCCTCTCATCTATTATTTCCTACATAAGCCCTTATGAGCCTCTATCCCATTACACAAATCTTCGCACCTCTACCGGAGCTTTGCCTACCGCCCCCCTGTTCGTAAACGAGAAGGGCCTCCTGAACAATTCTCCGGCCACTCCTTTAGATCAGGGGCCGCATCCTCCAGATGCGCTCGCCAAGACATACCCGTGTATCTCATCAAGCAACTCGGCCGTTGATCCTCCGAGGCTTATCGTGCATACATTAAAACTAACCCTGGTATCCTCAAGCAGGCACTTTCTCTCCTCGGCTGAATTGGTCCAATAATCTTTTGTTTTTTGTTTTTCTGCACTGGTGACTGGGGGTCCCGCTTGGTTCTTTTGGGGGTCCTATCCTCCCCGTCCAACGGCCGGGAGGTTGGCCCTCAGCCAAGCGGGTTACGCCAAATCTCCACATCCCAATAAACGATTCTAATTTCTCCCAAGCTTTTGGCTGCTGTCATTCCTCGTGAAATACTATTACACATGCACACAAAGAGGGCAAAGTCTCTCATACAGGGCACAATCACAGAAACACACACAGGACACAATCACACAATCTCACACACAGGGCACACAGGGTGTAACGAACAGTTCTTTCCGGACCCTATGCGGACGACACAGTCCGACAGAGTGGGGAAACACTGGGGAAACGTCATGCAGGAAAACGGGGCAGAAGACAGGGGGGCGTGTCCAAGGTGCGCTGGTGCACGGGGGAGGTGTGGCCGAGGCGAACAATCCAAAAGTGTAATCCTTAGAGTATCCAAAACACACGAGTAAATCCAAAACCAGGAGATCCATCAGAAGAAGGATTAAAAACCACGAAGGCCGGGTCGGAACCGGCGGACGGGGAACGGAAACAGAGGTTAAAACCTTAACGGGACCAGGCGCTTCCAGGTCCCGGACTCGCACGATATGGAAATCAGATGCAGAGCCCGGATGAGCGTCAGCGCCTGGCTTTTAAGGTGGGCTGGGAATAGGGAGCAGGTGCATAGAATACAGTCTTGAGTAAAAGGGCTGGAGCACCCTTAAGGAGGTGGAACTAATATCGTGACACAGGGTACACCGTCACACACAGAGTACTATAACACAAGCACGCTCACAGGACACAATCACACATTTGGTACTATCTCACACTTAGAGGGCCCCAGTTATGTAAATAGCTGCTGCTTTCCTTCCTGAGGTAGTTGGTGATTCAGAGGCTGCCAGTCATTACAGGAAGCCCAAAACCCCAATTGCTCCAGTGTGCATGTTGGGGTTGGAGGGGGATCCCCAATGTCTGTGCCCTGTGACCCAGATATAGAGCAAAGGAGGAGGCTCCTGATGAGAATCAGTCTGACCTAATCTTGATATTTCTTCCTGGGCACCTCTGATTATTGCAGGACCAACCCATGAGCCCCTGCCTGGCACCCCAACCACCCCAATGATAGAAAAGCCCAGAAGCTTATCAAATCTTGAGAGGAGGCAGAGGAGAAGGCACCTACGGGGCCAGAGGTCAGGGGTTGGGAGGTCAGACCACATCCAGGGACACCTGGTTACTGACTGTCTCAGTATCCTGTATCACTCGTCTAACTCCCTTACTGGACAAGGTCTTGTAGCTGACAGTTATAGTATTGGTACAGTTGAGTTTACAGCTCAACATCCTGCTCACAGCTGGCTAGCTGCAGAGCTCGACTGGATCTCATGACCTCTGGACAGCAATGTTGAGCTGAACTTCAGACACTGGCATCTAGCTTTATTATAGAGCAGTGTCCAGGCTCGGTAGCGTAGCAAATAGTCATCAGTATCACAATCTGAGACTTGTGAGATCGATACTCACGCAGGTATCCAGGTATCCAGACATGACCCTACCATCATAATGGATGGGCTACTCTGGCACTGGAATGTCTGCTCAAGCCCACTCAGACCTTACAAAGCCTGGTTTTATGGTCTTAGGGTCAAGAGGTCAATGTTACTGGATCATACAGCTCAGTAACCAATCAGGAACCTGCAGAGTGTGGTAAACCCACGTCAGTCTCGAATGCCCACAAATCTTTCAACCAATAAATGACCGTAGTTCCTCCAGATAAAAGATGAAGGAGGCTGCACAAGGCTCAGAGCTGTGCTCCTCCGTGTGTCTCAGACTCAGCTTGGACAATCGTGTGCCTGCCGGGGTTGTCTGAGTGCCAGGACGTAGCTCTTGCTCTAAGAGTCGAGGTAGGAGGACGCCTGTGTGACAGAAGGACCCGCCCGAGCTCAGCCCTGCAGCGAGCCTGGTGAACCAGCGGTAACTGGCCATGAGCGCTCGCCTGATCAACGAGAGGACTACTGTCTCAGACCTGTCGACAGCTGAATCTCAGTATTCAGGACCAGCGCTGCGTCGGGAACGGACCGGTCTTCTCCAGTCTGAAGAGTGGGACTTGCTTGTGTAGCGGAGCTAATTTCGGCCCAGTGACGTCACCGCCCTCCCTGTGCGTAGCAGGGACCTCAGCCGCCTGGGCTGAGGGAGGTCTCCTTTAGCTCACTCAGCTGGTTCCCTGTTGCGTTACGCCGGAGACCCGGGTTCGAGCCCGTGTGTTGCGGGGTGGAGTGGCGAGGGCACGAGCCCGTGTGGAACTGCGACGGTCACACTCGGACCCTCCGCCACTTTTCTGCGCACAGACTCTGCTAGTTGAGCCAGGACTAACGAGCCGGTCCTCAGAGAGGCACTGCCAGCGCGCCGCAGCAGGAATCTCTCCCTCCTCCTCCCGCACCTCCAGTCGCACCAGGACTGGGTGGGCATGGAGCCGGAGGACGCCGACTGGACGCTGCGACAGAGCCTGCCGCTGTTCCTCTGCTGTCCGCGGGAGATCTGAATCCACATCCATCGGATGAGTCTTCAACATTCGACACTGCAGCTCGAGAATTCAGCTGCTACCTGCACACCAGCTGATGTCAATTTAACTCATATGAGTGATGTACTTGAATTGAGTATCTGATGTAGAAGCTCATTAACAAAATTGTATACTGAATGTACCTCTTGATATTTGGAGCTCTTTGTGATTGAATATATACCTATTGTACTCTGCTAACCCTCACTATATGCACAGTTTTATGTTGTAATAAATGTATCTCGTGTACTAGAATCTGTGTGTGTGTGTTGCTATTTTCTAATAGTCATCAAAGAATCTTCTTGTGATTTACTGCTACAATTAATACAATAAATTTACTGCTAGAATTAATAACTGTCCCAGTAAATGCACAAAACCCCTACATTTACTGTAGGGGATGTTTCAGAGTGAGGATGGTGCAGATTGAAATGAAAGTCGATGGCACAAGAGTAGTCAGTGTGAGAGGAGCACTGCAGGTTCTGTACACGAGCTGAGAGAAAGAAACAGCTCCCCTTGCTCTTCAATGTGTAGTGCAGTGTGCTTGCTTGTTAAGCTACAGTGCTGTGCATGCTGATCTGTGAACGTTTGCGATCTATCAGGTTGGTTGTGTATTTGATATGTGGTGCTATGTGGTAGAACTGTGGTTTTGTACTTAAAAGCTTTCCTGAGTAAGCGATGGCTGCTAAAATGTCTGAATTAGAGTCTGTTGTAAGTACTCTCTCTAGCAGTGACAATCCTGACTACTGGGACAGTACTGAGAAGCTGAACTTTGATGAAATTGAGAAAATTCCAGCAGAACTTTTAGCTGAGGCAATGAACCAGCTTACCAAGGAAGGGTCTGTGAACGCAGTTCAGGTCCTGTCTAGGTTCACTCCAAACCCCAGTAGACAACTTGAATAGTTTTTGTCCAAGTTATCGAAGTTTCAAACGCTTCAGGGTGAACTGGAGAGGTAAACTGAGCTGGAGTTGAATTATTAGACCTAATCAAGGAAAAAAGAAAGGACAATGAACAATGTGAAAACCAACGCAGATGTTTCAGTGAAACTAGAGGACTTATCTGTTGAGAAAACTGTCACTGAGAAGGCTGGGAGAGGACTGGAGGCGAGCCTGGCTGAAAAGGAAAGGGAACTGGAGAGTTTATATGAACGCAGCCATAAAACGTGCAAGGACTCGTTACGCATCAGTGAGGATGAAGATGTTCAGACAGGAACTGGATTCTGCCCTGCGGGAAGCCAAACAGTTGAGACAGAGCAGGCGTTCCTCACCGCGGAGCAGTCCGGATCGCTCGGTTAGCCGGGAGCGAAGGGCTCCTCCTGAGAGAGAGTCCTCCTGGCCAGGGTCATCGTGGGGTAGATCGCCGAGCCCTGAACGCTAGGGAGATTCAATTAGGGCACAGACCTCCTGACCACGATCTCCACCATCCCATAATTTAGCAAAGGGAATGAGAAGAGTGACAAACTAGTACCCTAGTACTAGTACTGCTTGTACCCATCTGTCATGCAAATAAAACACCTTGAATTGAATTGAATTGAGGGGAGAGGGGGGGATACTAAAGCCAATACTGGCTCAATACCCTCAATGGGCTTTGACGTGCTAATGCATTGGTTTAACAGTCCGGGTGTGGCAGGCTTCCAATGTCAACTCGACTCGATTGGAAGACAATGAACGTATTTTAGCCCTAAATGAATTAATAGCAAACATGGTTTACATAAAATACATTTTTCCAAGAAAGTTTATAATAATACAATCTATAGTTGAAATCTGAGCCTACTTTAAAAATAAAGGAAAAGCATTTTCAGAGAGCAATCACGCTGTGTTTATGTAGAAAAAGCGATTGGGTTTATTAGCAATCTAATTACCTATTCGCTTAAAACGCTATATAAAATAAAGTTTATTTAGAGATGAATAATCAGTGTCGCAGTTTAAATAATGGGAGTCAGGAAACTAACACACAGCGCCACCGGATTTAATAACGCAATAAAAACGCTATAAAATAATGTGACTAGGCACAGAAAAAGTTTACAGCACAGTACAATAATAAATGCTGACCATGACTTTAGAAGCATAAATGACCTTACACTCAATTTAAACACAAGCTGTCTTTCTGTATGAACCTCTAAGCTGGTTCATACAGAAAATGTAGAAATGCATTAGCCTGATTATGATTAAAAAACATATAATTAAACACGCGTTTGCGATTTAAATCAGAACACGATTTAAATCAATATAAATGTTTATATTGTAACACATACTGTCCAGCCTCCATTTCTCTATAAAAATGTACTCTGTTGCACACACACACACAATAGAAGCAGGAACCGCTGTCAGAAGGGAAGATATGTTCAAAATATCGCAAATATCGATCATGTTGCGATATTTTGAAATATAAAAGTCAATTGATTGTCCATAATATCGCTATTCTATTTTTTCAAAGAAATGTTTGTTAAAAGAAAAGTCCAGCACCAGCTGGATTCAAACACACAACCTGCCAGTTGGTAGTCACGCACCTAGACCAGTAGGCTACAAGACAGCTCGCATGAACAGGCAGGCGAAACAGCCCTACACAGCCCTGTCGCAGTACACGGATATAATCATACCATTATTAAATTCTTGAGATACGCGATTCCATATTATATTCCCTTTTAATCAAATTCTAAAAGTATGCTTGTTGACTCCGGTATCACGTTAGTTAAAGACTTCGAAGCTTACAATGTTTAGGGAGAAATGGAATACCGGTGTGTATTTTTCCTTTAAAGTGCCGATTCCTGGAATCTGACTGGCTGACACCCCTCTGAAGTGGTTCCATAAAATCTGGTATATGGAAAAGAAAGCGTTGATAAATACAAGTGTCTTTTAATACACTTTGCTGTGCTCTTGAGGATCCTTGTGATATTTTAAGCTCTAGTTGAATGATAGGTGTCGCATTTTAAATCATTTTCGTAGTTAGAAATTATGAAACGCCCTGTTAAAAGCAAGGAAGTTTTTATGCCCGTTGAAGTAAAACAAAATGCCTGACAAAGTATGGCTTGGACAGATTCCAAGTGCTTGTACAAATGTGCTAAAGAAATTATACTTTGAGTATACAGCTTGTCCAAAGCCATCCATTATTAATACTATTAGTAATATCTTCAGTAAAGGCTTTGATGCATAAATATTTCTGATAAAGGTAGGTTGTGTACTTTTGTCCAACTGAGCAATCTTGCTTTCATAAAATATACCAACATTTTAATGACTGATGATTAACATGCTGTAATACACAGTTCAAAATTAAAGGCTCAAATGCTGTACATGAGAGGTTAAGCTCCCCCTGGAGGTTTTACAAGGCGACGCCGGATAGTTAGCCACGTGACACACGTGAACTGCGTGATACCGCGACACGCCCACCGGGGTATGCCGCGAAATACCTCACCCATTTTGAATGGCTGCATCTGTAGAAGTACCAGTGATATTAAGGAGAAAAATATTTGCAGAGTCTATAATATTTAGGCCGACTCACGTGTTCAACAAAAATATATTGCCTTTTCAAAGACCATAACAAGCCACACAGAAAACTGCACATTTTGGTTACAGAAATAAAACTAATTTAGCTGACCTGTAGACTGAGTTCATCTGTAGCGTCATCTGTCTTGTCTGTGATTAACTGTCCAGGTTCACTTTAAAGCTGCACCTCTAAGTGCAGTTTTAAATCTGCAGTATTGCTGTGATTTGCACTGACTTTCTTTGGACACAACCTGCAGACATGATGTTGCTTGTGGATCCTTGGAACTTGAGCTTTCATCAAGGCCCTAAAGCCAGTGTTGAAGATACAGAAGGTGTTTCTAAGCTCCTCTTAGTTTTAGTCAGTGTTAAATTACCTGAGAGTAACAGACAGGTTGTGAATTGTTTTAAAAAAAAACTTTATTAATGGGGTTGATTATGGTAGGAAAAATGTCCATGTATTGTGGACTGTTTTTTAAATCATGTATGTGAAGAGACTGTAATCATTTTACTTTGATTCAGTCTTTATAATTTAAAATGATTATTGTACTGTATAACATTGATTCATGTATAACCACATTACTTCATATGTAAAAGCATTATTTAGGCAAGAAACCAGCGAAACCAAAGTTCACAGGTTTATTTACTGGATGATCAGAATCTTGACAGGAGTCTCAGACCAACTTCCTGCACAGCTTCTCTCCTGGAAGCGTCCTGTGAGTCTATGAGTTCTCCTCCTTTTCGTTTCCTGAACACACAGGGGACACAGCACCTCAACACCATCAAAGACAGACCACAAACATGACCAGTGGGAGATCCTGTGCAGTAAATACAGTTGTCAGCTGATTGCTAACTACAGAAATGTCATTGACAGAGAGAAAAACATCATACATTTTGCAAAAACATTTGCACTTTAAAAATGGAAAAACTATGTTTTAACTGCGCATCTCTAAATGTAACACTATAGAACCAATAACTGAACTGAGACTTTACTGTACAGACTGCTTCACGAGATACAGATTCACTAGATTCACTGTTCCTTCAGATTCAGTTCCTTCAGTCTGTCAGTGTGAGACACTCCCTTCAAACTAAAGAGTTTTAGTTCCTTTGGCCTGTCACTGTGGGACACTCCCTTCAGTCTAAAGAGACTCAGTTCCTCCAGCCTGTCAGTGTGGGACACTGCCTTCAGACTAAAGAGACTCAGTTCCTCCAGCCTGTCAGTGTGGGACACTCGCTTCTGACTAAAGAGATTCAGTTCCTTCAGCCTGTCAGTGTGGGACACACAGTCTGTATCTATTAGTCACTTTCTAGTCACCAACATTCCATTTAGTCTAGCGGACCAAATTGTAATTATAATTATTTAAATTATAATAAGTATTTTAGTTGAGACCTGTCTAATATGGAACAGACCTTTTACAACATTGTAGTCATATAGACATTTTCAGTCAAGAAGTTTAATTTATTTGTATAATAAAATGTATTTCTAAGAGAATAATTGAACAGCTCGAAGTTCAATATTCATTTTGTCAACAGCGTTTCCCCGCGGTACAGCACTGCGTCACAAAGTAAAATATTTCAGATGTGGTCGGAGATGCAGAATTAGGAGCTTTTCAGCTTGTTCTGAGAGTCTGGACACGGCTGGGATTAAAACAAAAGTTGAACAAGTAACGAATTGTAGCGCGTTTTGTTCCAATACAGAGGAACAAAAATAAGCGAAATGAAATATATTTATATACTGTACATGCCAAAGTTTCACAAATAATCCCTCAGATAATGATGTTGAATACACAAACTGCCGAAGCAATGCAGTAAACTCCCGGTGCAGTCTCTCGTGTTTTGGGTTAGTTTATATATATTAAACACAGCTGAACACAACACCAGGAATGAGTTTAACTTCACTTTTTAGTAGAACAGCAGGTCTGTCGCCATCTTCTAACTCGCTTGCTCTAGGGAGCGTCTCACAATTACCACACTAACCAGCGCACAAGGGAGTGTGTTAAAACTACCTCTCACGACACAGTCCCTCTGTGGACAGAGAATCGTCCACATGAAATGTTCAAACGGCAGGACGGAAGGCAAGACTGACACGGAGCCCAGGTTTCTGATTCTGAAGAAAAAAAACTGCCCTTGGCTTTTCATGTGAAGGAAAGCAGAGCTTTCACTGGCCCATTACCACACTTTATGGTAGCAGCCATATCAGCAGCCATATCAGCCTGCAACTCACAACTGGCAACCCACTGAAGCTAAGCAGGTGTGAGCCTGGTCAGTACCTGGATGGGAGACCTCCTGGGAAAAACTAAGGTTGCTGCTGGAAGAGGTGTTAGTGGGGCCAGCAGGGGGTGCTCACCCTGTGGTCCATGTGGGTCCTAATGCCCCAGTATAGTGATGGGGACACTATACTGTAAACAGGCGCCGTCCTTCGGATGAGACGTAAAACCGAGGTCCTGACTCTCTGTGGTCATTAAAAATCCCAGGGTGCTTCTCGAAAAGAGTAGGGGTGTAACCCTGGTGTCCTGGCCAAATTTCCAATTGGCCCTTACCAATCATGGCCTCCTAATAATCCCCTTCTATGAATTGGCTACATTACTCTGCTGTCCTCCCCACTGATAGCTGATGTGTGGTGAGTGTTCTGGCGCACTATGGCTGCCGTCGCATCATCCAGGTGGGGCTGCACATTGGTGGTGGTGGAGGGGAGTCCCCATTACCTGTAAAGCGCTTTGAGTGGAGTGTCCAGAAAAGCGCTATATAAGTATAAGCAATTATTATTATTATTGAGAAATAAAATAAAGAAAAGACTAGAAAACGATCAGAGATCAAATAAAACGTCTCTCACAAACCACCACAGTAAAAACAAACCCCAAACGAACATAAAATACTGAATATAGTCATGTATCCCTGTATTAAAGGGAGCAGGGTATTAGACTGGCTGTAGCTGCTCACAGACGCAGCGCTGGTTACAAACTACAACTCCCATAACCACCCTGAGCCACTTCCTGTCTGCGTCACAGTCCCTATTCCTCTTGGCTGTGGTGACGTCAGCGGGTCCCTCCCCGTTCTGGCAGCTTCACGGTCACCGGCGCGCGCAGGAGAGACTCACACGGGATTTCATTTTTAAAAGTTTATTTTCTCAAAAATTAGAAAAAAACACAGCAGGGTTTCCAGAGATATTTACAAGTCAGGAGTACAGTAGGCTGGTAGCGAGTTATCTCGCTCTCTCGTACATTTAAGTTTTCCCCGTTTAATATTTTTTAATATAACGCATTTAAACACAACACAACATCGTCATCATCTACAATAACTATTGTATTTCTGACCTCATCTCACTGGCCGTCAGTAAACCCGTCTCCCAGTGTGAGCAGTGGACAGAGAGCTGGGAGAGAGTCAGCCTGTGTTCATGAGTCAGTGACGGGTTTAATCTCCACACTGACAGCAGGCAGCAGCTCAAGGTCTCTATACTGATCCCGGGTACAGAAGACAGGATAGATCTTCTCCCCCTGAGTGAAGACCATGTCAGTGAAAGTGTAGACATGAGCTCTGGACTCCACTGTGTAAAAGGAGACCTTCCTCTCCTCAATATCCACACACACCCCCAGCTTCCTGGGCTGCAGACTGCGGGGGAGATCAGTCTCAGGGTCAGCGAGAGCAAAGAAAACAGACCGGTAAGAGAGCAGACACCAGTAACCCCGCTGGGGAGAGAAGCTGATCCCCCCCTTTCCTCTCTGCAGACTCTCTGGTCACTCCTATTCTCCAGCAGTCATTCACCTCCACCTCCCAGTAGTGTCTCCCTGAGGTGAAGGCCTCCCTGCTCACGACACATTCCCAGTAATCAAACCTGTGAGGATTGTCAGAGAGACTCTTCCTCTCTCCCAGTCTCACTCTCTTCCCATCCTCAGACAGGCTGAGCTCACAGTGAGCTGTATCAGGGTCCAGAGTCACAGCAGCTGGGGAATAAAACACAAACATCACAACAGGCTCCTGCCGATCACAGTCCAACTCAACTCCATCAGACTGTGAAATGTCTTTGTCCCCAAACACACAGAGAGAGAAACACCAGTCAATTACTAATGACTGCTCTTCCCTTCCAGAGAAACGACATCTTCTTCACTGTTTCACTAGTGTTACACATGCAGGTGATCCCCAATATCCTCTAAATACAAACATTAAACACTTGTGTTCACAGCGATTAAACTTTATTTTTTTAAACAACATTATTAATAAACACAGGACCGACCGGACTGCAGGAGAAACTACAGCCCGACCAGTCGCTTTCAAACACTTCACAACCCACCACAACGACCTGTATACTGTTAGAAACTGGACAGCCTGTCTGTTAAACCGGTTTATTTCAAATCCCAGTTCAGCAGCTCGTTCATCTTCTCTAAGACCATTTTCCTGACGACGCAGAATAAAAAAAGTGCCGAATTCAAAAGACTGAATAATGCTCGTTTGTTACAGAAAATATATATATCATGGAGAAAGCAAAGCCTTACTGAAATATAAGAAAGCCTTCACACTTACTTTGAAAATGCCAAGAAGTGTTCAATTGAAAGCAGAAATAACACATCCAGAAACCCGGAGAGAAAGACGAGAGAAACAGAGGCGCTCATACTGACATCAGACTGCTCGCGCTCACTGTCCGCCTCTCTGATAGGAGACTCCAGCTGTCAATCAGTGAGCTCTGACCACTGACAGATGGGGGGCGGGGCTTATACATGCCCAGAGCGAATGGGGGTTTTAATCAATTTAATTCAAGAAGCTTTATTCGCATGACTAATGAATACTGACTTAACACTTACTTCAGTGTTAACTCTTGATACTTAATACTCTCTTTTTGTCTGCCGGTCAATCTAGTGAAGATCAAAGAGATTCTTCTCAGTTCTGATTTTTTTTACTCCTGGAGAATAGAAAGGTTGAAAAAAGAGCCTGTCCAGTATAAATATATTGGACATGGCCTAGAAAAATAGGTATCTACATATGCTACATTTTCAAAAATCACTTTTGAAGAAATGAAATGTTTTTTTTGGGGGGGTCGATATTTCTTCCTAGTGTGGGTACTGAGTAAGATATATATAAATCTGATGTTTCAGACTCACAAACACACAAACACTCCAGGTGGGAATGACCTTTGAGGGGCTGGAGGTTTAAGAGGTTCAGCTCCTGAAAACACAATATTAACACAGCCAGAGGAAAGAGGAAAACAGAAGAAGAAAAGGTGATTTTATAATGTTTCTTCCTGCTGACCCATCAGCCTGGTTGACGTGTGAAGAGAACCAGCCATTTCTCAGACCAGAGAGAGGCCTACAGGCCCCAGAGGAGCCCCTGTACCAGAGTCCCACTGCTGCCGCTCACAGGAGGCTGTAAGTCTGTGAAACTGCAGGGGAAGAGTACTGTCAGCATACCATCCTTTTATTCCATCCTTTAACAGTGTTTCTCCTTAGGATTTGAATGGCTTGTTATTATGAGACTGGCTCTGCTCCTGATTCCTCCTATATTCCACAGTTATTCCCAAATCCAGGGTCACTGGCTCTGCCACATTCAGCCTGTAGACCCTCAGTCAGGAGTGAGCAGAGACCAGAGCACATGGCCTTCAAGGAAAATGAGTTTTCTACACTTTCAGTTACCTCCAGGAGAGACTCATACTGGCCATTAGACTAAAACACAGGATGGAGATAGAAATTCCCACCATGATACTTTGATCTTCACAGCCCACAAGTAGGATGTTACAGAAACATGAGATTGAAATACATCTCCTTCTGTTTACAGACCATCTCACACTAAAGAGACCTTCTGGACTCAAGAACTCAATAACCCCAGACACTAGGGCTTAAAACAGCATCTCTATCATCAAGAAGAGACAGACCTACCTGCAGCACTGCACAGCCACTGCCATTCTGAAACAGAGATACAGACACTGTTAATCACAGACACACACTGGAACACAGAGATACAGACACTGTTAATCACAGTCTCACACTGGAACACAGAGATACAGACACTGTTAATTACAGACACACTTTGGGCTCCACGTTGAGACAACGATGTCACGACAGTTTACATTATGAATCTCTTAGTACCAAAACTCAGGGGGTCAGAGGTAATGAAATTCACTGGAGACAAGTAATGTTTTCTTGAACTGGTTTCTTTCAAGAGACTAAAAGTTAAAATTACAAGAGAACTTCAGACATACTGTATCAGTATAAAACAAATCAGAAGCTCAGCTTCATTCACACTGAAACCAGTGTGAAACCTCCTCTTTATTGCTCATGTTCTAAGAATTGAAAAAAATACATTAGTAATATAGAAGTATTTAAAAACAGACTTCTATGATGTGTTATTTTTATGATACATTGTTGGTGTTGTCCAGGTCTTTCCTGATCCAACAGAATTGCCCTTTTGGGAGCTCCCTGCCCCCCAGTTCCCCAGTTTAAATACCCCTCTGTCCTCCACACACACTGACAGGGAGAGAGCTGGAGCCCAGCAGGAGCTGTGACTTTACACACAGTGGACTTACGCAGGTCAGGGATGGGGCTGCCTTCACCTGTACAGAAGAAAGGAGAGGGTCAGTACTGAGCTGTAGTGTCCTGGGGGACACTGTGTCCAGCACAGACAATACTGGGGTTATACCCCAGACAGGTGAACAGGGCAAAGGTCATGTAAAGATATAGTTTATAGTGTGACAGTGTGTGGGTTATCAGGCTGTGCTGTTCGCTGGCTTTATGTCTAATATCTCTGAAGGAGATCGAGCACCAGTGTGAAAACAGCTCACAACCAGCAGCCCACTGAGACCCTGCAGTGTGAGACTGGCCAGTACCTGGAGGGGAGACTCCTGGGAGAGCTGAGGCTGCTGCTGGAAGAGGTGTTAGTGGGGCCAGTAGGGGGCACTCACCCTGCAAGCCCCAGTACAGTGAGGGGGACACATGATATTATTCTTAATGTTATTATGTAGGATCATGAGGTCAGCAGTGAAAGTGTTCTTACCATCAGTTTTAATATTGTAATAACAGATTTTGTCATCCATTTATTAAAATGCTCCACTGTGTAGGACTCATGATTTGTACCCATGACATGTAGTCTCCTACAGACTGTGAGCTTTTCATAGTAAAAAGGTTTTTATTTATGTTGGGTGATTTTATAGCTCAGTCAGTCCAGCACAGACATGGTTCCACTGGCTGAATGACAACATGATCACTGTGAAAGGAGATGAGGTTTTCCACAGGAATATGATGTGAACCTGCAGTGAATCTCAGTTTACACTGATTCTCATTCTCCTTACTCTTTTATCAGTGCATTTCCCACCAGGAATCAATACTCATTAATATTAGTGCTCAATAGCAGTACTGTGTCTGTATCTTCAACAGGAAACACAGACCTACCTGCAGCACTGCACAGCCACTGCCATTCTGAAACACAGAGATACAGACACTGTGAATCACAGTCACACACTGGAACACAGAGACACAGACACTGTTAATCACAGTCACACACTGGAACACAGAGATACAGACACTGTGAATCACAGTCACACACTGGAACACAGAGATACAGACACTGTTAATCCCAGTCACACACTGGACCACAGAGATACGGACTCTGTTAATCACAGTCACACACTTGCAATAAGTATCAGTATAGTCAGTACTGAGTTTCACACAGTGTACATACGTGATTTAGGGATAGGAGCTCGCTTCACAGCATCTGCAGAGAGAGAGAGTAGATCTTTATTATGTTAAAGACCTTTATTGCTTCTTACCTGTTATTATACCAGAGTTTATCCTACAGTCTGTAGTCAGTCCATTTCAGGATCCCCAGTCTCCACTGCAGTGTGGATCAGAGTGTCAGTGAGTGTGAGCAGCAGTGGCTGTAAGACTGGAGTCTCACTCAATAAGACTGAGCAGCACAAGGCAATAAGACACACAGACTCATCACAGGACACCCTGGAGTCTGGTGCTTGAGCCATTGAGAGAGGTAAGAAATAAACACAGTCTGTCCACAGCAGTGAGCCATCTTTGACTTTCTGTATTGACTGCTCTCACACTGCCTGACTGACCTGTATCACTGACTGAGTGACCTGTACCCACAGTGACTGAGATACAGAGATGTCCTTCTCACTGGTCACACTGCCTGATCTCTGGACATCAGCTGGACAGTAAGGGATGACCAGTCACACTCCATGGTGAGCACATGTCCACACCAGGCCTGATCCAGGAAGACTGACACACAGACAGTATCAGTCTGACACAGACAGGGGCCCAGCTGGCTGAACACAAGCAGTCAGAGCAGTGTCACACTGCTGAGCATCTATTTTCAAAGCAGGGGACCCTATGCAGGTATGATCACGTGTAAACAGCTAAATCCAAGGTCAAGGTCTTAAAACTAACAGAAGGTCAAAAACCAAAAGGGAAATTTAAACCAAAAAATACTCAAGTCTAAACCCAGAAATCAAGGTGGAAAAAGCAAGTTAAAAATCCCAAAACCTAGATGGAACATTGGGAAGATATCACAATGAAAGAACCATGTAGCTCTCAAGGTCTAACTGACTACTGAGCTCTGTGGACACAGAGCAGGGTTTAAGTAGGCTGGAGGGGAGGTCTGGTGATGGGTTAACGAGGTCTAATTAACCTACGCCTCCCCAGACCAGATGAGGTACATGCAATCGGCTTGGGTGCCCTCTGGTGGCAGGATGCTGGTACTGTAACAACCAGCTGTGTTGTTCCAGTTCTACAGACACTGTGTGTAACAGCAGGACACAGGCAGGACCCCCACAGTGTCAGGATACAGACTGTTCACTCAGGACAGGGGGCTGATGGCCTGTTGTCAGTCTGTAGTGAGACTTTTCAGAGAAGAGTGAAAAAAGCAAAGAAGACTGATATTCATACAAGCAGCATTTTTTACTTTATAGTTTGTGCTGCCAGTTAGTTTATTTCACCCATGCAAGTGGTATAAAACTAAAGTTTTCATTAAAATATTAACTTTGAAAATGTGCACTGGGACCAAACTGAGAGGGAGTCAAAACTGTACAGGAAGTTCTCTATTTCTCTGTAGCTTCTATTGCTTTTGTAAATCTTCACAACTGATCAAATACCTGTGTCTATTACTGACAAAAATAAAAGAAGGATACACTTCAGTGTAATATAGTTCATTACAGTAGAGTACAGTAAACTGCAAAACAACAGTGCACTAAAATATAATTCATTACTGTTTATATTTGTGGATCTGATATCTCACACACAGAAAATCACTTACCCAGTTCTGTGAGGATGACAGGAATGGCTGGAAATAATAAGACATAATTTAGACCATCAGAGCTCTGGTGTCTGATGACACTCAAATTGGTTTAAGTTTTCATTTTCAAATTGGAGGTTAATAGCTCTTTCCATAAATAAACTGTCAATTATAAGAAAAGTGTAAATACAGTATACAAGTTGTTCTACGTGGACCTTGTATTATAATAACATACAGTACAATTCGGTTAGAAAACTGGTGCAGGATCATTTACAGAGGAGCTCCTGCTGAAATCACTACAGGACACAGCACAGAGAGTCTGACTGATTTACTCACCATTGAGTTTCTCCTCCCCTGTAAAGAAACACAGACAGGACACTCAGTGACACAGGACCAGGGCTGCAGAAGCTGAAAAAATACATTAGCCATGTTTTCTATTACAGATATTCTATATTTCACTGAACAAAAGAACATAAGAGACAGAATCCTTGCAAGTCGTTCTGCCCGTCTAGCCATATGTTTGACAGTAATTGATCCACAGATCTTATTCAACCCTTTCTGCTGTGAACTTCCACAGAACTGACCCCTCTTACTTCAATTCTCTCTGATAGATTGGAAAGTCTGTCACTCTCTCCAGGTCATCTGTGATTTCTGTGATAGATTAGCAGGTCTGACACTCTCTACCATTCATCTGTGATTTCCCCTTTAAGGGTCCCCACCCCCTCCTGTCACATGATCATGTTTGACCAATGAACACAGAGCTCATGAATACACTGTTCCAGACTGAGGGACAGTCACTGCCATCAGGGGTGAAATAGACAGGAAGGGTTGGGGGTCTTTGAATGGGCTTGACTATGGTGACAAAGACAGATACTCTGGAATTAGAGGACTGCACTGCTCTGTAAGTGAATCCTTAAACTACTGCAGCTGTGTGTGGTTGTCAAATCTTATTCTAATATTAAAATGTAAATATTTATTCACCTGTTAGTGCCTTTCTGCATTAATCATACTGTACAGTAGCAATAAACAATCTCATGAAATACAATGATTACACACAACTCTGCACAAACTACTGGACAGTATTTCACAATATTGTGTAACACTAACAGAAATATTTTTATTTCATAGAGTACACAGAATTATTAGAAATTGTGTATAAATAGTAATTAGAAAAAAGTTAATTTTATTTAACATGTTGATTTTAAAAACAATATTATACACAGAGGCTTTAAGAAAATACTGTACTGTAATTTATAGTAATTGTAACAATCCTGGAGCCTGAGCACCTGACCTTCATCGTCCAGCTTGCTCTCTCCTCTCTCTATAAACAGAGTCCAGTTTCCTCTCTCTGTCTCTCTGGCCATCACTCTCTCCCTCTTTACCTTCTTCCTTCCTGTCCTATCTGAGTGACCAGCATGCCTGTGTCCCTAACAAGGACAAGAAGCCAGTTCACTGCGAAGGGCTGATTGTGGCTCACTGGTAAAATGCAGTGAGTTTATCTCAGGGTTTGATGTGTATTATAGATGTTTGTATTATAGATGGCTGCATCTGTAACTCTCCTGGAGGGTAGTTCTCTATCAAGACTAGAAGATGCTCTGGCTCTTGAGCTAAAAGTTTTCGTTTTTTAGTTCCTACTGGCTGCATTGTAAATTGTCAGTTGTTCTCAAGAGGAATGTCCTGAGCTGCTCATACACAGGGGAATTTTAAATCCTTCCTGACACAGACATTCAGACACACGTGACTATATATAATGAGCACATACTGTCCATTCTTCTCCACTGGATCACCAGAAGTACTGATGCTGCTACAGTAACAGCTGCTGTTAGGAAGAGAGCCACCATCCATCCAGAGGGAGCAGGGAAATAGTCTCCTGGAAAACAGGACAGGAATATTATCCCACAGGCACTGACACACAACTGTTAGGGTTTGTTACTGACAGTGTGAAGTAAGATTTTTGTTCAATTTCTAATATAATGTACACATACTGTAGAATTCATTTTTATCTGTTCATTGATCCAGCCCTATATAGATCCTATGCAATATCATACTCTCCTGGGTAATATCACATTGTGTCTACTGCTCAGGTAGTATTATCCTGCTCTTATCACTCACATTTTGTATGGGTGTGAGTTATACTCCACTGCTCTGAGCAGTATTGTCCTGTAATTGTCACCCCCATTATTTCTAAATGGTTATCACACTTTATTAGTACTGTTGAGCTGATATCACTATTTGTTTTTTATGGTTGTGATGTCACTCTGCACTGGGTAGTATTATTCTGTTAGGGTCCATGTGTGTCAGGTCTCAAGTCTCTGTACACATGTCAACCAGGAAGGCTGTGTCATTATGTCTTGTAAAATAATTCAGAACCCACAAATAACATCACAATCTGACAAATCACAACTAATGAATATACAGTATATTTTAAATGATTAAAAAACAGAATAATATTATAATTGACAATATTGCACAGGTGTCCTTCCTATAAAATGACAATCATATTACACAGGTATCCAACCCACACAGACGGCTGTCAGGTCTTCCTTATCACTGACCACTGACAGACTGGTCAAAGGTCATTAAACAGTCATGTAAGACCAAGTCTGTGTTCGACTACATCTGCCTGCGAGACAGATTTGATGGATAAAAATGCAGTTTAGTTATCAGAAGCTGCAGACCACAAACTCAGCAGAGAAATCTGTGTGAGCCAAGTGAGCCACCAGCACAAAAGACTACAGTGTGGAGCAGGAACATCTCTCTAGACAGGTAACCATAGGACTGGCGCCAGTTGAAGTGTCTCAGTCAGGGAGACTGGTTGAGCCCAGATGCTGAATCACTCCAGTTGACGTGATGATGTCACAATGGAGCCAGACTGAAGTACAGAGCTCTGCTGTTGAGAGGCAAAGATCCAGTCATGACACCTGGAGAATTTAAATAGTCACAGTGCTCTTCAAATGACTCAGACAGGTATCCTACTAGACTTGATGAGACAGTTCAGTTCAGTAGAAAAGCTGTCTTGTTGAAATCTAGTTTGTGGAGAACTGTGAGCTTAAAACATCATCAGGCTAGTTGTCTATGCCTGAGCACCACTGTACAGTATACATGTATCTGCATATGACTGTATCACTGGGCAAGAAAGAGAACCAGTGCTCCTCTCTCATGGGTATTTTATAACACTCTTACTAACACACGATAATAAAGGGAAAGTAACACTTAACTTGTTTAAAGAGAGAATAATATGGGCAAGATGGGTTAGAAAATGTATCAGTAAATAAATCACAACTAGAGTGTCAGTGACATGTGAGGGAGAATTCTGGAGGTTTTTTATAGAGATTTGTTTTTGCATAAACTGTATTCAAAACTATATATTGTTTGCTTTCTATATGGCTGCTACTGTACACACAAGACAAAATCCAGGTACTGGAGAGGGGTAATATCTCTGAATGGACTGAAAGATAAAATTTGATATTTTTGATTCTATGTCAAGAATTATATGAGAAAGATAATCATCAGTAGGTGTTAACAGGGAAAAAACGGAACATATTGAAATTGTATGTGATCCAAAATAAACAGGCAGAGAGAGCTCAAGAATTTTGAATTTCATTTGAGATTCTCCTGTGTGCTCAGCAAGCCTTTGACTGAAAGAGTGACTCCTGATTTACTGCAACAACATGGTAAAAGAAAATCTCATGGAATTAAAGAGTTACTGTACATCATTGAAATGTATATATTCTTCTTAATGTTTCTATAACAATAAATCCCATAATGGTCTCATCATTTAGACCTAATGACAACAGCACCAGCACATATACATGTTTTTATTATAAGGGGAATTAATTCTCAATTGTTTGATTTCAATCAGCTGATTGACTGTGGCGTATGTTTATTCAAACAATTCAAGGTACCAGCTTCAATAATATGTCTGTGAAGTTTGTTTTAGACTTTAAAAAAATCATTTGCTATATTTAATAGTCTACTTACTGTAATGATTAAGGTAAGCTCTGTACTCACTGGGTATGTAGAGCTGAGATTCCCAGTCTGCCTTGGGCTGTGTGCTTCTCACCAGGCAGGAGAAGATGTTGGACTCCTGTTTGACTGGGATGTAGCTGCTGACACTGAGGAACCCCTGACTGTCCGTGTCCACTGTGGGGGGCTGTGATGTCACCTCGTTTCCATCCCTGTCTGTCCAGATCATTGCAGGTTGAGGGAACCAGCCCTCTGATCTGCACAGCAGCTGGGCCTGATCTCCTCCAGGGGAGTGGAGAGACACTGAGGGCTGGGAGCCCAGGGCTGTGGGTTCAACACAAGAGATTTCTGAGAGTGAGAATATGATGGAGGGCAACTAGAAACATCTTTGTCAGCACTCTGCTGGTTCTCAATAAACATAATGTAATCAAAGACAGATAAGCCAACATAAAATGTATAAATGAATTTATATGTTTAATTTATAACCCTGTTTATCAAATGGTACATTTCAAGAAGGTTCAGTGAGGAAAAAACAGTAAATAAACAACGAGATACTAAAGCTTCCTCAATGATCAGAAAGTACACTTTGTCTAAAAGGGCTATAGCAACCAGGAAGCACAGGGTACAACACCCTGGACAGGATATCAATCTGTCACACTCACCTCTCACTGCCAGGTCAATAACAGCATCATCATCCCACTGTTTAGACTTTACCATGCATCTGTACTGTCCATGATCAGAGCCGCGCACTCCTCTCAGCTTTAGAGACACATTGCCGAATGGGAGCTCCTCTAGGAAAAGCTCAGTTCTGTCTCTGTAGGACAGATCTTGTGCTTCAGAGTTATACCAGCGAAATTCAAACAAACACACAGGGGCAAGGTAATTGTCTCTAACCCACATGATCTGTAGATCCACAGCACTGATTTCAGGAAGGAGGTAACAGGGCAGAACAACATCTTCGCCAGCTACAGCAACAACATGATCAGTTGGAACAACAACCTGAAACTCTGAAAGAGAAAAGAAAACAGTTTCAGACTTTTCAGACATTCAATTAAACTGCTATACAGGAAATTTTATTAGAAAATGCAAGGTATGAGTCAGTAACCTGCCCATACAAACCCATATCATTGTTCAATAAGCCACACACAGTGATTGGTTTTGAGAGGCCAGAGGTGTAAAGTCTCAATAATACCAGCTCTTTCTACAGTCTGCGGTGACTGACCAGTATGCCCTTACTGTTTGTGCTGAATTGCTGAATTCAGGTCTCAGACTGGCTACATCAAGACCAGTTCTCTTACTCTATAGACCTAAGTCATAGTATGATAAGATAAGATCTTTATTGGCCATATACAATTTCTTGTGTTACAAATTTGTCTTTTTGCTTACCCCAACTGGCTCTCCATGAGACACACAGACAGGGAGAGAAGCTGGGGGTCAGAGCGCAGGGTCAGCCATTGTACAGCACCCCTGGAGCAGTTGGGGTTGAGGGCCCTGCTCAGTGGCCCAACAGAGTAGGAATTTTCTGCCAGCTATGGGATTCAAACCAGCAGCCTTCCAGCCACAGACACAGATTCTGAGCCACAGAGCCACCACACCACCCCATAACATTCATACACACTATGACGCTAATTCCTTAAATAAAACAGCTCAGTAACAATTTGGTACTGTACTGTGTTAATGATCATTGTTCCCATTGCGGGCAGCAGCCCAATCCCAGAGTGTCCTCTCTGATTCAAACCCACATATCACTGAGAAGGGTATGAGTGTCTGATCTTCTTCACATCAGAGAATCTTAAAGAGAGGTGATGAAGGGACAGTCCAGTGTGTCCTCAGAAAAGCCAGGTACAGCAATTTCTCACCAGAGACAATCAAACCAACACTTTCAAACATTAATCACTCAAGCTCTCACTAATAAAAGAAGAAAAACAATTCTGCTGTTACAGATGCAGCCATTCAAAATGCGCGGGCGATACCGCATTATTTTGCGGTACGCTGTACGCAGTCTACCGCAAGCTACCGGTAAATACCGCGAGTTACCGGTAAATACCGCTAGTTACCGTAAATTCTCCTATAATACGACAAGCAAAATAATAGTATCCGGAATTTCCGCAAGGTGGAGCTAATAAAGCTCAACCTCTCATGTTTGAGTTGTGGCCATCAGTCTTTAACGAAGATATTACTAATAGTATTAATAATGAATGACCTTGGACAAGCTGTAAGTGTAAACTCAAAGTATTGCCCTGGTCCACATTCTTTTTTTCATTGACCTTCTTTGTAAAAGTAACACCACAGCATTTCGCAATCACGCATTTGTTTCCAATCGTGCAAAGTACAGTAATTTTTGAGAATCGATTCACCATGCCTTTCACATGCTCATAAAAGAGATTGATTTAGGAACATAAACATATTACCGTATGCAAACTGTACTGTATACAGTATGTATATGTATATTTAATGTCTTAACTGTGCCCGTTTAAGTATTGAATATTCATATCTAATTTTACCACTGAAGGGAAATCTTAGTAGCTGAGCATAAAAAGAATAGGAGCATACTGCAACGCGTGTGAAGGCCATAAACGATATTAATTTTGGAACAAAAACATACAGTATATAGCTGGTCTTGGTACTTTAAAGAAAAAAATACACACCAGTATTCCATTTCTCCCTAAACATTTTAAGCTTCGAAGTCTTTAACTAACGTGATAATGGAGTCAACAAGCATACTTTTAGAATTTTATTAAAAGGGAATATAATATGGAATCGCGTATCTAAAGAATTTAATAACGGTATGATTATATTTGTGTACTGCGACAGGGCTGTGTAGGGCTGTTTCGCCTGCCTGTTCATGCGAGTTGTCTTGTAGCCTACTGGTCTAGGTGCGTGACTAACAACGCACAGGTTGTGTGTTTGAATCCAGCTGGTGCTGGACTTTTCTTTTAACAAACATTTCTTCAAAAAAATAGAATAGCGATATTATGGACAATCAATTGACTTTTATATTTCAAAATATCGCAACATGATCGATTCTAAGTCATTTTTGATAACAATGAATAGTCACCTTCTTCCCTTCTGACAGCGGTTCCTGCTTCTATTGTGTGTGTGTGTGTGCAACAGAGTAAATTTTTATAGAGAAATGGAGGCTGGACAGTATGCGTTACAATATAAACATTTATATTGATTTAAATCGTGTTCTGATTTAAATCGCAAACGCGTGTTTAATTATGTGTTTTTTAATCATAATCAGGCTAATGCATTTCTACATTTTCTGTATGAACCAGCTTAGAGGTTCATACAGAAAGACAGCTTGTGTTTAAATTGAGTGTAAGGTAATTTTACTTACACTCAATTCCCTTACACAAAGCAGAAGGGAAATCATCTGCCCCTTATGCAAAACCCTTATGCAAAACCAAACCCTCCTCCCATCCCAGTTTACCCTCTTTATCATCCTCAAAATCTACCTCGATTTTCAACTTAAAGCATTACTGCTTACTGGGTTTTT
Source organism: Lepisosteus oculatus (assembly GCF_040954835.1). Lineage (NCBI taxonomy): Eukaryota > Metazoa > Chordata > Actinopteri > Semionotiformes > Lepisosteidae > Lepisosteus > Lepisosteus oculatus. Next base: position 4,720,612 of record NC_090699.1, read on the forward strand.
GAGGGGGAGGTGTCTTTCGCTGGAAATCTCGCCTGCTTCCACTACTCAACCCCCTCTCTCCCGGAGTGCTGGCTGTGACGAATTAAACCGGTCTCACAGGTATTCAAAGTAGGAAGTACAGTGTTAAGTGGTAGCTGGGCTACTCCCTCAATAGAATCGCTTTAACATGCTAATGCGTTGGTTTAACAGTACGCTGGGCAAACGTTCCGAGGTCAAATTCTTCCAGCACGGGGGTACCTTTAAAGTGGGGACGACGGCACCGAAATTTTTTGGCGCGCCTTCTCTTTAAAGCCCTGGTCAAATATGAAGACAGTACGTACAGTTATAATTCAAACTGAATTAAAAACTACACATCCCAGTTACCATGGTGGTGCTTGTGATCATTGCGTTTAACCAACGAAACAGGGCGAAAAATCAGTCACATGACTTTGGGGCAGAGTTTCGAAAGCTTAACCTACCAGCAACAAAGCGAAATTTACACGATAGGCTACCTCAAACTGTCAGTTACACGACTGTGTATGTCGCTTAAGCCACTCCTATTTGGCATTTTAGTTATGGAGGCGAGAAGACGCCCCCCCCCCCCCCCCTGGGTGTCTGATTTGCCGCCATCTTTAACTGTTCGGTGTCCTAATCGGAGTAGCTACGCGTACGAAATAAAGTTAATCCCAACTACAAAACATATTTTTGTGGTAAGAGGGTGCAAAACATCAGTATTTACTGCTATTAATTACTGTACGATTTATAGTTGAAATCTGAGCCTAGATATAAAGTTAGATATAAAGTTAAAATCTCGACAAAGCAATGTAGGAAATACAGAGAAAAGAAATCCTTTCTGACATCTAATATCAGTTTCGATCAAGGTCTCTAAAACGAACAAGAAAAAGAGGATTTTCGGAGGGCAATTACGCTGTGTTTATATAGAATAACTGATTTATAATCTAATTTCTTGTTCGTTTAAAACAGTGAAATGTCAGCTGCAAAAGATCACACCAGAAACAGCACTCTCTCTGCCTGTCATAGACGTTCAGGAAAGGCTGAATGAAGTCATGTCAAGTACAATAATTCGGTGATCAATAATAACAGTTGTAGGACAAGAAACAAAAGATAGTGAAAACTTAAGATTTTTAAGGCTAAAACTCAAATTCATTCTACAAATTAAGGCAAATGAAAATTCAGGACGTTAAAGTGCACAAAAATGCACATGGCCAAAAAGTTTTAGAAATGGAGCAGGTGTTGCTTTGAAATAAACAAACGGAAAAAAAGCCATGACTATAGTGCAGAAGAGGGATGCAGGAACACTTGCTTAGATATACAAAAAAATCACAAAAAGGTGTATGTTACAAAAGAACATGCAAACATGTTCATCATGTACATGAACATGTACATCAATTTCCCTTCGCAATCAATAAAGTCTTATCTATAAACATGAAACAGAGTGAGGAATCAGAAAATTAGCATGCATAAAAAACAGCAATTCTGTCAATGAGCCCTAAACGAATTAATAGCAACCATGGTTTCATGGAGGGCTTCTCAGATAGTTGGGCATTCAGGTAGATTGCCAGGTGAAAGGATTTGTAAACATACTTTGTTAAAGCAAGTCAGTTTTTTCTGCAACACATAAAAGACATTTTTCCAAGAAAGTTTAGCCTTTGTCACTAATGAAACCACTAAATAAAGACATAAATATAGAAATCATAAGATTTTTTTTATTCAATGTTGGTAGCAGGATGAACTGTACTAAGTGTATATTTTGTCGCAGAGTTGCTGCAAGATGTTAACAGTGAAAAAAGGTATTTAGAAATGATTATTTCTAGTTATTTAATAGTTATTTCAAGAAGAAAATTTTCAGAATAATTGCAAATCTAGCAGGATAGAGAAAGCACAGAAAACAAGCAGTTAGATTGATCAGATTAGTATGAAAAGTTATTTAGCAAAGGGAATGAGAAGAGTGACAAACTAGTATGCTTTAGCTCATTTTATCTGAACCAGGGAAAACTGATCATGTTTCCCTATAACAATAATAAAAAACTTTATTTTATATATCGCCTTTAAAAGTGGCATCTCAAAGCAATACAGTAGATGTAAAAACAGATAAAAGGACCACAGATTACAAAGTAAGTACATATAAGAAAGACAAGCAGTTAGAGGTGCTACCAAAATTAGAAAATGAAGCAGATACAGACACTAAGTCTTCTGAAAAGAAAGGTTCTGAGGTTAGATTTAAATGCACTCAGGGTACGTGACTGATATCACTGGGAATACAAATTGAGAGCTCTGGGGTGCAGCTAGAGAAGACCCTGTCACCCACAGAATGTAGATGTTCTTGAGGACAGCTAGAAGACCAGAGTCAGACGGACAAAGGTGGGGGAGTAGACAGATAATAAGCCATACACTGTAGGTACTGAATGAGGATGAGGATTTTGAAGTTGACTCGACACCTGATAGATAAACAATGCAAGGACTTGAAAACAGGTGTAATGCATCCCTGATAGGATTCTCGCTGTCATATTCTGAACATATTGAAGATTGCTCAGTGTGGATTTAATTTCCCCAGTGAACAGGATGTGCATTTATTAATTCTAGAAAAAAAAAGCCTTTCTTGATTTCTCTAGTTCTTAGTTTCTCTAGTTCCCTTTAAAATAAACTATTATTCCACAATGCAGAGTATTACATGGCCAGTATTTACACATGATATTTGTGATTTCAAGAAATTAACACAAGCAGCTTTTGGAGATTTTAAGTGTTGGCTGAGTTATTGCTAAAAGACTAGAGATGTTGGTAAGAAGAAGATAATTTTGGGATAGCTGAGGAATACACTGATAACAAGACACTTCCTAATGGGGTTAGGCATACTTTTGATGAAGATGATGAAGTTAACAGACTGTATGTTTACATAGATACTGAAATGAGGATTGTATTTTAGATTTTGTGTAGTTGCTAGCGTTGAACTGTGTGTTGGATGCACATGAATTGAAGGAATGGGCAAACATAGCTGATGCGGATCCACAGAGCCAGCATATTAAGATGTTTATAATTAGAGGCAATTTGTTTAAATAACTAGGTATGGATACTGATGTGCAAGAGAGGTGGAAAGGCTGTTTCCTTAAGCCAGCACTATAAAATATTTTATTCTCAGTGAGATGCTGCCATTTCATAGTGGGTTTCTAACACTGTGTATAGTTCCATCCACACAGTGCCTTTACTTCCATCCATTTCTAATCTCTTTATCCAGTACAGAGGATTTGGAGCCTATCCCAGTAAGCGACGGACACAAGGCAGAATACACCCTGGACATAGCGACAGTCCATCACAAGACAGACAGACACAAACACACACACACCAGGGCCAGTTTAAATCTGACCTCAGAACCTTTCTTTTCAGAAGACTTAGTGTCTGTATCTGCTTCATTTTCTAATTTTGGTAGCACCTCTAACTGCTTGTCTTTCTTATATGCATTTACTTTGTAATCTGTGGTGCTTTTATCTGTTTTTACATCTACTGTATTGCTTTGAGATGCCACCTTTAATGGTGATATATCAAATAAAGTTTTTTATTATTGTTATAGGGAAACATGATCAGATTTTCCCTGGTTCAGAAAAAAAGATCTAAAGTATACTAGTTTGTCACTTTTCTAATTCCCTTTGCTAAATGACTTTTCATACTAATCTGATCAATCTAACTGCCAGTTTTCTGTGCTTTCTCTATCCTGCTAGATTTGCAATTATTCTGAAAATTTTCATCTTGAAATAACTCATTTCTAAATACCTTTTTTCACTGTTAACATCTTGCAGCAACTCTGCAACAAAATATACACTCTGACAGTTCATCCTGCTACCAACATTAAATAAAACAAATCTTAAGATTTCTATATTTATGTCTTTATTTAGTGGTTTCATTAGTGACAAAGGCTAAACTTTCTTTGAAAAATGTCTTTTATGTGTTGCGGAAAAAACTGACTTGCTTTAACAAAATATGTTTACAAATCCTTTCACCTGGCAGTTTACCTGAATGCCCAACTATCTGAGAAGCCCTCCATGAAACCATAGTTGCTATTAATTCATTTAGGGCTCACTGACAGAATTGCTGTTTTGTATGCATGCTAATTTCTGATTCCTCACTCTGTTTCATGTTTATAGATAAGACTATTGATCGCGAAGGGAAATTGATGTACATGTTTGCATGTTCTTTTGTAACATACACCTATTTTGTATATCTAAGCAAGTGTTCCTGCATCCCTCTTCTGCACTATAGGCATGGCTTTTTTTCTGTTGGTCAATTTCTAAAACTTTTTGCTCATGTGCATTTTTGTACACCTCTAGCACTTTAACGTCCTGAATTTTCATTTGCCTTAATTTGTAGAATGAATTTGAGTTTTAGCCTTAAAAATCTTAAGTTTTCACTATCTTTTGTTTCTTGTCCTACAACTGTTATTATTGATCACCGAATTATTGTACTTGACATGACTTCATTCAGCCTTTCCTGAGCGTCTATGACAGGCAGAGAGAGTGCTGTTTCTGGTGCGATCTTTTGCAGCTGACATTTCACTGTTTTAAACGAACAAGAAATTAGATTGCTCATAAATCACTTATTCTATATAAATACAGCGTAATTGCCCTCCAAAAATCCTCTTTTTCTTGTTCGTTTTAGAGACCTTGATCGAAACTGATTATATAATTATATGAATTACACGAATATAATTATATCTTATTAATTTCTTGAGATACGCGATTCTCTTAATACAGTCTTTGCTGTGCTCTAGAGGAACCTTGTGATATTTCGAGCTCTGGTTGAATGATAAGTGTCGCAGTTTAAATCATTTTCGTAGTTAGAAATTATGGAACGCTCTGTTAAAAGCAAGGGAGTTTTTATGTCCGTTGCAGTTCTTTTGCAACATGAATATAATTATATCGTTATTCATTTCTTGAGATACGCGATTCCATATTATATTCCCTTTTAATCAAATTCTAAAAGTATGCTTGTTGACTCCGGTATCACGTTAGTTAAAGACTTCGATGCTTAAAATGTTTAGGGAGAAATGGAATACTGGTGTGTATTTTTTCTTTAAAGTACCAAGACCAGCTATATACTGTATGTTTAAGTTCCAAAATTAATATCGTTTATGGACTTCACACGCGTTGCAGTATGCTCCTATTCTTTTTATGCTCAGGCACTAAGATTTCCCTTCTGCTTTGTGTAAGGATGGTATCAAAAGCAATCTTAAGTGGTGAGAAAGCTGTGCTCAATGTATTTAAGGGACTTTCGAAACTCTGCCCCAAAGTCATGTGACTGATTTTTCGCCCTGTTTCGTTGGTTAAACGCAATGATCACAAGCACCACCATGGTAACTGGGATGTGTAGTTTTTAATTCAGTTTGAATTATAACTGTACGTACTGTCTTCATATTTGACCAGGGCTTTAAAGAGAAGGCGCGCCAAAAAATTTCGGTGCCGTCGTCTCCACTTTAAAGGTACCCCCGTGCTGGAAGAATTTGACCTCGGAACGTTTGCCCAGCGTACTGTTAAACCAACGCATTAGCATGTTAAAGCGATTCTATTGAGGGAGTAGCCCAGCTACCACTTAACACTGTACTTCCTACTTTGAATACCTGTGAGACCGGTTTAATTCGTCACAGCCAGCACTCCGGGAGAGAGGGGGTTGAGTAGTGGAAGCAGGCGAGATTTCCAGCGAAAGACACCTCCCCCTCAAAAACCCAGTAAGCAGTAATGCTTTAAGTTGAAAATCGAGGTAGATTTTGAGGATGATAAAGAGGGTAAACTGGGATGGGAGGAGGGTTTGGTTTTGCATAAGGGTTTTGCATAAGGGGCAGATGATTTCCCTTCTGCTTTGTGTAAGGGAATTGAGTGTAAGTAAAATTACCTTACACTCAATTTAAACACAAGCTGTCTTTCTGTATGAACCTCTAAGCTGGTTCATACAGAAAATGTAGAAATGCATTAGCCTGATTATGATTAAAAAACACATAATTAAACACGCGTTTGCGATTTAAATCAGAACACGATTTAAATCAATATAAATGTTTATATTGTAACGCATACTGTCCAGCCTCCATTTCTCTATAAAAATGTACTCTGTTGCACACACACACACAATAGAAGCAGGAACTGCTGTCAGAAGGGAAGAAGGTGACTATTCATTGTTATCAAAAATGACTTAGAATCGATCATGTTGCGATATTTTGAAATATAAAAGTCAATTGATTGTCCATAATATCGCTATTCTATTTTTTTGAAGAAATGTTTGTTAAAAGAAAAGTCCTAGTCGTTCCCTACTGGTGTCTCATCCCCTCTGTGCTTGTCTTAAAACTCCCCACATCTCCTCTCGCCAGCTCCTGTTCCTCCAGACTTTCTTCAGTAAATAAGTTTCCTTGTCTCTCAAGCTGGTGGTGAGAGTTTCCTATTGCTCTTGGTCACTGTAGATCTGGACCAGAACGTTTTCACTGCTGCTTGGTGTCCACACTATATACTGTCTCTGTACTGGTTTAAATCTCATCAGTCTTCAGGTCTTGCATTGCGTTTCCACCTTGTGCTTGTCCTTGACATGCATTGCACTAACACAGTGTGTACATGAGCTTATTCACTAAATGCAGATCTCATGTGCACTGTAGTATGTGTTAGTGATCCTAGATAAGGGTGTCTGCTAAGCAACTGCTGCTGATAATAATCATCATCAATGAAATTAAAATCTGGAGTGAAAAGTTCATCTTGATTTTTTGTCAGTAATTATTTTAGGAACTGGATTGTAATCATGATATTTAAAAAAACAGAACATTTTGAATCTGTTCTCACCTGATTTTGAAACGGAGGACTGGAGGAGAAGCAGCAGAATCACAGAAAACCAGCAGAGCCTAGGAAACCACTTTGATTGGTCAGGCTTCATCTCTGAAATAATTAAACACTCTGATTGGTCAGGCTTCATCTCTGAAATAATTAAACACAGGTCAGGTTTCATCTCTGAAATAATGAAACACTCTGATTGGTCAGGCTTCATCTCTGAAATAATGAAACACTTTGATTGGTCAGATTTCATCTCTGAAATAATGAAACACTTTGGTCAGAGTTCATCTGTGAAATAATGAAACACTCGGGTTAGTCAAACTTCATATCTCTATTAGAAATTTAATTTCCTCATCTCGTTTTTGTATTTGTCTTTGTTTGAAACCAACCCACCGATGTTAATAAACTTGATAAACTTTATGATAAGTATTCAGTATTGAGGGAGCACAGGTATTGAGGTACAGGAGGAAGAAGAGGGACAGGATGAAGAAAGGAGAGGATGTCGCTGAGCTATGAGAGGTACCAGTAACCTCTAACTAATCATACTTAGACCCAGGGAGTTTGTATTATTATTGAGAGCTTTCTGTCTTATTCATATTAAGAAATTCTGGTTTCCGATACTCTGGAATCCTCAGGCTAAGAATACAAGTGTGCTTATAAAACGGTGCCTTTACGGTAACTGTTGTAAGTTTTGTGTGATATTTAATATTTATAAATATTTTCCTAGTCTTTAAGTTTGCATCTTTTTGTTGCTCACTGTCACTCCAGAACCTGACTGTTCACTCACACACTGCTGTACCTGACTGATCTCACTGTCACTCCAGCACACAGCAGCTTCAGTCCTGACCTGACTTTTCACTCACACACTGCTGGACCTGACTGATCTCACTGTCACTCCAGCACACAGCAGCTTCAGTCCTGACCTGACTGTTCACTCACACACTGCTGTACCTGACTGATCTCACTGTCACTCCAGCACACAGCAGCTTCAGTCCTGACCTGACTGTTCACTCACACACTGCTGTACCTGACTGATCTCACTGTCACTCCAGCACACAGCAGCTTCAGTCCTGACCTGACTGTTCACTCACACACTGCTGGACCTGACTGATCTCACTGTCACTCCAGCACACAGCAGCTTCAGTCCTGACCTGACTGTTCACTCACACACTGCTGTACCTGACTGATCTCACTGTCACTCCAGCACACAGCAGCTTCAGTCCTGACCTGACTGTTCACTCACACACTGCTGTACCTGACTGATCTCACTGTCACTCCAGCACACAGCAGCTTCAGTCCTGACCTGACTGTTCACTCACACACTGCTGTACCTGACTGATCTCACTGTCACTCCAGCACACAGCAGCTTCAGTCCTGACCTGACTGTTCACTCACACACTGCTGGACCTGACTGATCTCACTGTCACTCCAGCACACAGCAGCTTCAGTCCTGACCTGACTGTTCACTCACACACTGCTGTACCTGACTGATCTCACTGTCACTCCAGCACACAGCAGCTTCAGTCCTGACCTGACTGTTCACTCACACACTGATGTGTCTTACCTGATATCATTGTCACTCCAGCATACAGCAGTTTCAGACAAAAGACTCCAAAACTGAATTTTCTTCAGCATATAGATCAGCATAGATCATATAGATCTTAGATCAGTGACTGTGTTGTCTCAGACCTGGTTTGTAATTATTATTATGTGCTGTAAGGTGAAGTATTTTCTCCTGTTTAATCCTCCATCTTATTCACAGTAACTTCTGTTCACTGCTACAGGGACACAGTTCTCTTCCTTCTTTCACTTTACCTGAACAGACCTGTTCTTTCAGCACAGACTCACCCAGCCTGCAGAGCAACACTCCCACTGAGCTCAGTCTGTGTCTGAGCAGTGAACAGGGGCAGGAAAGCAGGTGGGAACAGGCAGACCTTGAATCCTGTTTCTTTTTTTTGTTTCTGTCATTGGTGTTTTATTTATTTATGTTAATCATTTTAGTTATATGATTGTTGTGTTTAATTTTCAGGTGCTTGAGCAAAGTCAATCTGTACCATCAATACCTTTAATTTTACTAGGTTCCTTGTGTGACACAATTCTGACAGCTCCTGACCCTGTGCTAACAAGGTCTGCTCACACAGTCCATAGTCCAGTTCACCCACTGTAACACGGCAGCAGTGAGCAGGACTCACAGACTGTACTTAGAGACAGTACAGTGATCAGGACAGGGACACTCAGAGCTGTGGTCTGAGCTCTTTTCCAGAGACAGTACAGTGAGCAGGACAGGGACACTCAGAGCTGTGGTCTGAGCTCTTTTCCAGAGACAGTGCAGTGAGCAGCACAGGGACACTCAGAGCAGTGATCTAAGCTCTTTTCCAGAGAAAGTACAGTGAGCAGGACAGGGACACTCAGAGCTGTGGTCTGAGCTCTTTTCCAGAGACAGTACAGTGAGCAGGACAGGGACACTCAGAGCTGTGGTCTGAGCTCTTTTCCAGAGACAGTACAGTGAGCAGGACAGGGACACTCAGAGCTGTGGTCTGAGCTCTTTTCCAGAGACAGTACAGTGAGCAGGACAGGGACACTCAGAGCTGTGGTCTGAGCTCTTTTCCAGAGACAGTACAGTGAGCAGGACAGGGACGCTCAGAGCTGTGGTCTGAGCTCTTTTCCAGAGACAGTACAGTGAGCAGGACAGGGACACTCAGAGCTGTGGTCTGAGCTCTTTTCCAGAGACAGTACAGTGAGCAGGACAGGGACACTCAGAGCTGTGGTCTGAGCTCTTTTCCAGAGACAGTACAGTGAGCAGGACAGGGACACTCAGAGCTGTGGTCAGTGATAATTTTAATCAGCAAAAGTGGACTGGATAATCTGATCACATTGATTTACCTTCCACTCTCTTGTTTCTTTAAAAGACATATACAGATATCCGAGATCTATTTAAAATCAGATTTGAAAAACAAAATGCCCACTTGACTTCTGAATCCTCTTTATCACAGTAATGGACTATTTTCACTTTCACTTCCTGCTGTAATACTGAAAGGAGAGGATTGTGGGTAACTGGGCTGCTACTGCTGGGTGTGCTGTGATCAAGTGGCTCAATCACAGCTCAGTGTTCAAGATGATGTGGGACATTTCTGTTATCATATGAATATTGAAGTGAAATAAGAACATCAGTCTGGAGCCCCTCTCCCCTTGTCCACAGGCTGTAGGATGGCAGCACTTCTCTCCCTGAAAGGAGCCTCACAGAGAAGTTCAGCTCCTGATTACCTGCCTGGGAGAGAGTGAGATGTATTTTGTTAGCTCCTGTGATGTGGTCATGTGCCAAGAAGCCTACCTGTTAACTGGGGAAACCTGTTGTATGAGGCAGAACTGGTCTGAAGGAGTCTTTGCTACTTTGAGGAAGTGGGATCTGAACTGATGGATAGGAGTAAAGATGTCCATGGAGTTAACTACTCCTCTGGGTCAATTAAGAGATTTATAAGACCAGTTGGAGAAAAGGGGTTTCTGTCTGCATCTAGGCTCCAGCTGGAAGGAGGGAGAGTGAGAGTTCCAGTAGGTGGTGCTAATTAGGCATGACGAACAGCACCAGCAACGTGTTCATGTTTCCAAATAATCTGATGCAGGGATGCACTACTCTGTATAACGGCCAGGTGGTGCAGTGAATCCTTAAAGCACTGCGGCTGTGTGAGATTGTCAGACAAATCAGTACATTATTAAATGTCTATCAATCCAATAGTGCTTTCCTGTGCTAATAAAATTGTATACAAACTGTGCTAGTAACATGATTTCTTCAAATATAAAGATTACAGACAGCTACAAATAATATACAGATATATAATTTTGTATATAGATTTTTTTGTGGTAAGACAAGATATAGAATGTTTAAGTACACACAGCATAAAGAATTATAAGTAAATGTGTATAAATAATAATTAGAAAACAAACAATTTTATTTTAGATTTTAATTATATTTGATTAAATATACATTATAAATAATGGCTTTAAAACATTTAACATTTAATAGCAAATAAGCACATAAAAACAAAAAAAGAAGTCAGATTAAAATAAGTTTTGAGTAATTATTTGAATTTGTTAGTCACGTACTGTAAGTTGTGGATTCTGAAAATTCAATTAGGTATTAGATATTATTCAAATAAAAGTTGTGAAAATACTCACATTTTACCTGCACATTTCTGTTAAATTGATGGTTTTTGAAATAGACATCATCCTAGGGGGCTAAACTACCTCTGTATGGGAGTAAAAAAGCCTTGAGATGTAGATGTTATCGTATGGGAAGCCAGTGAACTCACGTCAGGACTTTGAGTTTCTGTGTTCTGGTTAGAACCCTACTGGCAGCATTGAAGGGTCAACCTAATAATATGGCATCACACTAGTCAAGCTTCAGTCTTAATATGGAGTGGAGATTCTTAATTAGCTTAATTATAATAATTAATCAACTTAATAATTAATTTATCCATGTTTCTGAGATGGAGAAAAGAAACTCTAGCCACCCACTTCCACTGCAAATCAACATGAAGGTCAGGGGGAAACAGTTCACTGAATTACAATATCTTGCTTTGTTACTGTGATGCTAACAGTGTGATCAGCTATATTAAAAGGGAACTGTGACACATCACGATGAGCTCTTTTTAGGCCCAGTGATAAGGTCTTTGGCTTTGTTTATCTGGCAATAGTTAATAAGTGGCATTCAGTAATTTGTGGTTTTCCAGTGTTTCATTTCATTTTCTGAAAGCTAATAGACTTTTCTTCGTGGTGCTCAGGGGTGCTGTGAAAACCTTGCTGGGGAGTGCATTCTGAAGTCTGTACCGGCCTTTGAGAGAATTTCTCATTTTCATAACAAACTCTGAGGGCCTCAGTTTCCTCCTGTGCTGAAGGATTGAGTGCTTGACAATTCCAAACCAGGTCTCAACACGGCAGTACGTGGCTCTAAGTTGTGACGTGATCCTTCGCCTTTGATCTGCTTTCTTTGCAGTCTGAAGCACATCTTCCCACATCACCACACAGAGATAATAATGCCAACAGGAAATGAATTATGTCATCAGTGAAATAGGGGCTCACATCGTCACTTGTTTCACAGTCTTCCTCTCTTTGACCTGATGTGTATAAGTCCTTACATGCAGCTTGAAACAAAATGAGAGCAGCCAAGTATGGTTCTCACAGTTGTGTGCACTTCCTCGTCTGTAACTTTGACTTCAGCCTCTTTTTCTGTAAGCTCTGGTATCTGTGTGTGAGAAATGTAAGCATTAAGGAGGGTGATCTGATAGTGGCTTTGACCTCACTGGTAAACCTCCTGGTTGAGAAGACAATACATGTGTTTGAAAACATTTGTGGCAACATTCAAAGATGTGCTGTTTTGCAGGATGACAACGGAAACTTTTGCTACAATCTTGCAATCCTGTGTCTGTTGGTTTATTCCCAGTTGCTTTAGACATGGGCTTAACAACCTGTAGAGAAAAGGTGCAGAGCAGTGAACATCTGTAGCTCTGTGTTCTTTAGTTCTCCCTGGCAGACTTGCATAGCGCGATCTACGTATGAGCACTGTGAATCAGGGCCCAGCTGTGGTCACTCTTGGTGGTACATTTAGAGTTGTAATAACCATGTTTCGTGAGACAATTTTTTAAACAAGACATGGTGTGATCATTTGTCAAAATTTCAGACACCAGTAATGGAGGCTTGTTCTTTCCCCCTCCTGTAGTACTGAATTTATATTTTCTGCCATTACATTTTTGTGACTACCCCTCCTGTTGCATCCAAGTAAAGGCTCACTTTTTCCTTCCTCCTTAGATGGGCACCTAGAATTCCCATACCCTGTTCTGGGTAAAGATGGGCAGCAAAGGGGTCAACCTGCAAACCCTGTATACATCCGGGCCTCTGGACATGGTCTGTGTCTCTCTCATTATCTTCTGGGTCAACTTTAATTCTACTGTCATATCACAGTGAAGGCATGTTCACTGAACCCCGATGACATCATTTCAGGACATCCTGTGTTAGTGAGATGAATAAACTGAAGCTACAGTTTCAGCTGCCAGGGTTCTACTGTGTGAAACAGTCAGTGTGAGACTCTTGGGCGTAGTTGTGAAAAAGCTATTAACTCATTAAGGTCACCCCCCATCCCAGTGTATTGCCTATCAAATGATGCCATATTCTAAGAATCTTTAAAAACTAAAGAAAAGTTTCACAAGTCAAAGCAAGACCGTGAAAGGTCAAGAGGCCTGCCTACTGTGTAAAACACTCAGTTGAGGCCTCTGGGTGTGGTTGTGTAGAAGCTTTTGACTCGTGAAGAGCCCCTCCTATCCCAGTGTATTTCCTGTCTAATGGTGCCACATTAAAAAAAAAAATCATACAGAAAGAAAAGTTTCACAAATCAAAGCAAAGCTGTGAAAGGTCAGTCTTCTGCGTACAACATTTGCTTTGAACATCATGAACGCTGTTTTTAATAAGCTCTTGAGAACAGAAGAGGATGTTTCCTGCTGTCAGCAGTAATGTGTACGTAGTTACCTGAATGAATACAGCACATAAAGAAAAAGTTTCAGAAATGAAACAAAGTTTAATTCCCATCTGTTACTATCCCTGCCTCCCGGCAACGGAGGAGGCAGAAGTAGGCGTAGCCCCTATCCGTAGTTCACCTATCAGTTTTCCCATTCACCACCACACCCCCGTCTCATCCTACTTAAACACCTGTCGTTCCCTACCTCTTTGCTCAGTATTGGTTTTCCCTTTCGAGCTTCCTGGTTGCGCTACTCCTACTTCTACCTTGTGTTCGTCTTGGCTTTCGGTTTGCGGTTTTTCTCTTTGGACTTCGGCTTTTCGGATCTCGGCTTGGATTGGTTACTTACGCTCTGTTTCGGATCACTGGCTACCCCTGGATTATCGGATTGCTCTACTGACTACGACTTCGGATCACGCTTCGGCTTCGGTACTCGTTCCCTTTCGGATATCTGGCTTCCCCTGGACTCTCGGCTCGTTCCTACGATTACGGCTTGCTTTCGGATTACGGCTTGGCTTTGTTCGCTCCTGCAAGTGGGTTCACTCACTGGTTTCGGTCCCTCTTACCGAATCCTTAACACCATCCTTACAGGCTGGATAATTGGAGACTAGATTAAGTTTCTCTTTGTGCTATTTAGGTGCGTGAACACATACTGAGCAGTATTTCTCGCATTGTGAACGTATGCACACAGCGGTCCCACAGTATTCCAGTTGGCGTGCAATTGCACAACAATCAAAAAGCTAAGGTTTATAAAAAGACGATTAGCTGACTGCTAACTGATGTGAAGGTTGTGAACATTTTTACAAATTGTGATCTTTAAAATGTGTCTGGTTTGAAGGCTTTATGTGTTTCCCTTGCAAAGGTATTGACAACAGAATACTCCCGTGTGGGAAGAAAAGGTGTCAAAATGACTACAGTAAGTGAAGGTGTGAAAACACTCACAAATCATTTCATGCACGATGCAAGTAGTTTTCTATCACTAGGAGGTTTCGTGAAACAGCTCTTGACATGAATATGGAACTTTGAGCTAGCTGTACCGCAGTCAGGAGTCCCTCCATGGAAATTCGAAGGAGAATGTTGTAGCCGATCACCTGCTTAGCTTTGGGGGCATTTTTCCGTAGGCCGGAGAGTTATAGCAGAGTTGTCTCTTGTGAAACTGCCTGCTTCATTTTAACGAACAGTTTGTTACAAGGGTGGGGGTGGTTGTTAATTGGACTAAGCGGGCTTGTCTGGGTTGTGGGTGTTTTTCCTTTGCGGGACTGTGTGGGACTGGCGTGGTGTGTTAGGGCACTGGTGTGTAACCAGTCAGCACTCCGTCAGCAAGGGAGCTCTGCGAGTTTGAAGCCTGCTGCTGGACTCCTGGAGAGAAGGAGGGTGGAACTTTGGTCTGCTAATAATAAAATAAGAATATTTTAGATGCTTGTTGGGTGTCAGGCAGTGTTACATTGTTTTATTGATTTTGGGAGGAGGGGTTATGTTGGAGAGCTGGGATTTTTTTTCTTCTAGGTTTGTTTATTTCAATGTAGCCAGTTAGTTGCGAAGAAGATTTTTTTGGCATTGCCATCGTTGTTGTTTTTCGGGAAAGGGATTTGTGAAAATGTGTGATCGAGAATAGCTTCTCTTTAAAAAAACAAAATCTTCCCAGAGTTCGAGGGAGATAAAAACATATTTTGAATTGGGTTTCATGATACCACTAATCTTTGTTTGTGAGGTTAATGCCACTTCTGGCTGAACCGTCATGGCACTAAGGAGGCTGTTGGTCAGCAGAACTGTGTTTTACACTCCTCACTGTCGGTATTCACACGTTTGCTCATTCACACCTGAAGAAGCTTCCTCAGCCTCTCTTTCTTCTGAATAAAACTTCATCTTCCTGCAGCCTACACATGCTGATGCAACTCCCTGCTCAAACTTTTCTCACTTATGTTCATTCATGTACAGATGCAGCCATTCAAAATGCGCGGACGATACCGCATTATTTTGCGGTACGCTGTACGCAGTCTACCGCGAGTTACCGGTAAATACCGCAAGTTACCGGTAAATACCACTAGTTACCGTAAATTCTCCTATAATACCGCAAGCAAAATAATAGTAACCGGAATTTCCGCAAGGTGGAGCTAATAAAGCTCAACCTCTCATGTTTGAGCTGTCGCCATCAAAGTCTTTAATGAAGATATTACTAATAGTATTAATAATGAACGACCTTGGACAAGCTGTAAACTCAAAGTATTGCCCTGGTCCACATTCTTTTTTTCATTGACCGTCTTTGTAAAAGTAACACCACAGCATTTCACAATCACGCATTTGTTTCCAATCATGCAAAGTACAGTAATTTTTGAGAATCGATTCACCATGCCTTTCACATGCTCATAAAAGAGATTGAATTAGGAACATAAACATATTACTGTATGCAATAAAACCTCACTCACACCAAACAAATTTATATTTCTACATATCACAACATGATCGAATTTAAGTCATTTTAATAACAATGAATAGTCACCTAGGCGTTACAATATAAACATTTATATTGATTTAAATCGCATTTAAATCACCTTTATTTAAAACCCATAAATAAAGCTGATACTGTTTAGACTTTTAATTATTTTAAACTGTATTACAGCAGCACAATGCACAATGCAACGTAAATCGCTATCTTTGTCTTCTGCGTAATAATGTTCACCTCTTTGTCCAACAAATTAACAATAGTAATAATAATTAACTTTATTGTATATGGTGCCTTTAAAGCTGGCTCCTCAAAGCGCTTTACAGGTTAAAAACAATAACAACAATACTGTTAGGCTGGGCAAACGATTTTTTAAAATAGAAATTGATACATATACATACTGTATACAGTACAGTTTTCATATGGTAATATGTTTATGTTCCTAAATCAATCTCTTTTATGAGCATGTGAAAGGCATGGTGAATCACTGTACTTTGCATGATTGGAAACAAATGCGTGATTGTGAAATGCTGTGGTGTTACTTTTACAAAGACGGTCAATGAAAAAAAGAATGTGGACCAGGGCAATACTTTGAGTTTACAGCTTGTCCAAGGTCGTTCATTATTAATACTATTAGTAATATCTTCGTTAAAGACTTTGATGGCGACAGCTCAAACATGAGAGGTTGAGCTTTATTAGCTCCACCTTGTGGAAATTCTGGATACTATTATTTTACTTGCGGTATTATAGGAGAATTTACGGTAACTCGCGGTAGACTGCGTAAAGCGCACCGCAAAATAATGCGGAATCGCCCGCTTGTTTTGAATGGCTGCATCTGTACAATTCCATATTAATATTCCATATGAAGTGGATTTAAGCATGCACAGTAGAGATACAGATTCAATGAAGCAATCGTTTCACTAACATCTAATGCACCACTTATTGATCATCTTCAACCAGCGAACTGCATAACGCAATGCACCGCACGACCTTTACTGTATTAGGAAGATATACTGTGTGTTCTGAGTGCCTGAATCTGGAGTTAGGGGTCTTTTGTTTGAGAACGATTTGAAAGTCTTATTTTTGGTGGTGGCTTGTCTTGGACAAAGGACAAAGTGAGTAATCCTGCAGTTTGGTGTTTGTATTAAGGATCCCATTTGCTTGTGGTTTTCTTCCTAAAAGAGGGAACTTGCTTGTGTCTTTGGATACCTTTGTTTTAAAAGACTTGAGGACAAAATCCTGGCTTTTCTCAAAAATCCAAATTTTCTCAGGACAAAATCCTGGCTTTTCTTACTGTATCCAGACTGATTAACTTCTCAGAGGTGTTGACAAGAAAGTGGGTTTCCATCACAGCACAGGAGTACTACTTTACACAAACAGTGGTGGGAGTGTGAAACAGGTTTCACAACCCCTTAGAGTAACATGAGATGAGATGGTCAGACTAATTAGTTTTTAGCAATTATCAGACACGCGGGGTGTTGTCAGTCCCTTTGGATGGAAGGAGAGCTGCTGCACACAGAGATCAGGGGCTCACTGTTGCGCTGGGTGGATGGAGATCACAATCACACCCACATGACACTACCCTGTCCATCTGCTCCTCCAGCGTCTCTCGGGGGAGAGATGGGCTCGTGACTCTCTGCAGCGCTCCGCAGGTCTGTGCGGCTCACAGGGGGGTCACTGCGCAGGTGAAGCACGAAGCCCTGGACATACCCTGCTGGCCCACACGCTGCAGGGCAGAGCCAGACAGCAGGCTGGGCTCACTGGCCTGGAGAGAGAGACACAGCAGGCTGGACTGCTCGCAGTAAGAGCTCACACCCGGACAGTGAAATCCTCTGAACCATGTGGAGCTGTGACGCCCCTCTGTCAAAACACAGCTGGAGGAGATCCTGGAGCCAAATAACTCCCAACGATTAAACAGCTGGATGGGCCAGCTGGCCTCCTCTTGTCTGTCACCATCATGCTCTGATCTTCTCATGCTGTGTGAGTGAGTTAGTATTTTATTGTTTTGATTATTGGGAACACAAACAACTGGATTGACTCCACATGAGCAGCTACTAACATCCAAGTTTATTAAAAATACTTTAATTAAATTTAAATGTAAAATTAAAACCTTTAATTTAAATTAAACACCTCCCCTACAACACCAGACCTTCTTTTAAACAACAACCACCAACAACCACCAAAGCCGTTTCATAACTGCAGCATTAAACCACATCCGCTAATAACCCTGCAGATCCAGGAAATGTCAATCAATTTCGTTTCAAACAGCCTCACTGCAGCTCTGTCTCTACTGTTCCTCTCTGTGCAGCTTTTACTTGTCAGAAAAATGGCAGAAGGCACTTTTCCATTTTCTCAGGACCAGTTCAGGTGCTCAGAGTGTCTGGATTTGCTGAAGGATCCAGTGACTCTGCTCTGTGGACACAGTTACTGTAAGGGCTGTATTAAGAACTGCTGGGATCAGGAAGATCAGACTGGGATCTACAGCTGCCCCCAGTGCAGACAGACCTTCACCCCAAGACCTGATCTTCACAGGAACACCATCCTGGCTGAAGTGGTGGAGAAACTGAAGGAGACAGGGCTCAGTGGTCCTCCTCCTGCTCACAGTCCTGCTGGCCCTGGAGATGTGCTGTGTGATGTCTGCACTGGGAGACAGAGGGGAGCTGTGAAATCCTGTCTGGTGTGTCTGGCCTCTTACTGTCAGACTCACCTCGATCTACACAATGAGCTCAATCCAGGAAAAAAACACAAGCTGGTTGATGGCACAGGACAACTGCAGGAGAAGATCTGCTCCACTCATGACAAACCTCTGGAGGTCTATTGCCGTACTAATGAGAAGTGTGTTTGTTATCTTTGTGTAATGGATGAACACAGAGGCCATGATACTGTCTCAGCTGCAGCAGGAAGGACAGAAAAACAGGTGAGGACTTTGAGTATGTATTTAAAGTGTCTAGTACAACATGTAAAAAGGATATGTAGTATATCTGGGGCTCCAAGTGATCTCTGGACTGTATTTACTGTATATGTAATGCTGGATCTCCACTGCTGATGTCACGGACGTCCAAAGGGACTAACCGTGGGGAGCAGGAGAGCGGAAAAAGACCCATATGCGTAGCGGCGAGACGGGAAAAAGGCCCGGGCTCGTTAGTGCAAAGAGTTCAGGATTGCCGTATAGAAACCTATGCCCTCAGGGAGCGGACGTGGGGCGCCCTGGTGCTAGGCGGGTCTCAGGACATCCGAACGTCAGTGCTGAGTCAGGACAGAGTGCAAGACCCGGAAATATATAGCCCAAGGGAAAGAGAGGGACAGGAAGGACAGCAGACCGGAAACCAGGGACAGGACAGAGAAGGAGCGCCCTCTGGCTGCAGAGGGCGTGACAGCTGAGTCCTGCTCATGTACTCAGCTGTGATCCACACTGGTTGTGTCTCTGAAGTGTCTCCTGTTCTTCTGTCTGTTGTTCATTATCTCCTCCTCCTCACCTGCACTGTTTCCCTCTTTACTGTCCTCTTGTAGCATCAATGAACCTGTACAACTACACACCACACTCAACACTTCTAGAACAGACTGCACCTTCATTAATGCACAACACACTAAACACCTCTAGAACAGACTGCATCCTCATTAAAGAAGTCCTACTTTAATTTCACCACAACTGTATGATCAATAATAATAAACATTATTTTTATATGACACCTTTACAAGAGGTGGTAAAAAAAGCAAAGGGTAGAAACAGACCCAGTTAAATTTAAGCTCTTGAATGAATGAATAGAAGATTGTGAGTCTGAATTTGAAAGAGCTCAGAGAAAGTGACTCTATGATACCCATAGGGATAGAATTCCAGAGCTTTGGGCTGCAGCAGGAGAAGCCCTGTCACCCAGAGTGCTGGTTTGGAGGACAGACAGGAGACCAGGATTAGAAGAGTGAAGGTTGTAAGGTGGGGAGTAGGATGATAGTAACTCTGACAGGTACTGAGGTGTCAAGCCATGCAGAGACTTTTAGGGGAGCATGAGGACATTGAAGTCGACATGAAACCTGATAGGAAGCCAGTGCAGGGACTCCAGGAAAGGAGTAATGTGATCAGTTGCACTAGACCTGGTCAGAATCCTGGCTGTCAAATTCTGGACATACTGAATTTTGTTCAGTGTTGGTTTAGATACCCCAGTGAGTGGAGTGTTACTGTAGTCAATAAGAGGAAAGATGAAAGAGTTGACAAGCTTTTCAGCAACAGTTAGCTCTAACATAGGACGCAGCCTGGCAGTATTTCTGAGGTGGAAGAATGATGTTTTGATAATTTGTTGAATATGTCATCGTGGATCAGATATCACCCCCAAGTTCTTCAATTTTGTCTGTGACTCCAGTACAGTGTCATCCACAGATAAGGATACTGCATTGGTGTGCCAAGAAGCATGACTTCTGTCTTGTCGCAGTTTAAATGAAGGAAATTGTGAGTCGTCCATGAGTTTATGTCAGAGAAGCAATTAGAGCAGAGACATGTCAGTGTCAGTTTAGTATGGACAGACTGTACTGCAGATTTGAGTATCATCAGAACTCATACATGCTGAAGGGTAGGGGGCCAGTGTCAACACCTGAGGAAGACCAGACTTAATTTGTCCAATTTCAGAGCTACAATCGCCGAGAGAGACAAAGTGAAAGTGATCAGTGAGGTAAGACTGGAACCATTGAAGAGCAGTGTCAGAAACTCCAAACCGTCTCAAGACAAGAAAGTGAGAGGTCATGGCTGACAGTGTCAAAAGCAGCACTGAGCTCAGTAAGAATGAGGACAGAAAGAGAACCAGAATCAGAAGTCATTAGAAGATTGTTAGTGACTTTGACCAGGGTGGTTTTTGTGCTGTGAAGTTGTCTGAAACCAGATTGGAGTTTAAAGAGGATTCTTTAACTGAAATCTAGCAGCACATTCTAAAATTTTTGCAAGAAAAGGTAATGAAAGGGTATGAATGTTGGATATAGGTCGACATTTGTTTAGGTTATCGAGACCCTTGATTCTTTTTTTTTCACGCAGGGGTAACAGCAGCAGTTGTGAAGCCTCTGGTACCACATCAGTGCTCAAGGATTCATTTATTATATTGAGGACTATGGGGCAGAAAACAGAGAAACAGGATTGAAATAAAGTGCTGGGAATGGGATCTAATAGGCAGGTGGTGGATCTCAGACACAAAAAACAGTTAACTGTGGTATAATATCTTCACATGCGCTATTAAATACAAGACTCACGCTGGGCTCTGCTGGAGTCAATCTGACACAGAACATGTTTCCTTTTCTCCTTTGAAATGATCTGAATTTTCCCAGAAGCAGACAGGATGTGAGATGTGGTCAGACACATGGTCTGCCTGGTCCAGAACCTCCTCCAGAGGTCAAGCACATTCAGCCACGGGTCTCAACTGACTGCAGGGGAAACTAGTAGCAACAGGGCTCATCAGCACTGCTGAAATCCTCTGTTTGGAGATGCAGAGAGCAGTCAGGACACTATATTGAGATTAATGAAATCTGAAATCTCTAGATTATGTTTTATATATAATTAGAAACATGATTATTTCATTTTTACATTTCACTTCACATACAGATGTGCAGACCCAGGTGTCAGGTGTCTGCTGCGCTGCACATGCTGCCGGTGTAGATTAGACAAGAAACAGGAGCATGTCAGACAGGACCAGGAAACATCTCGTGTGGATTAGACATCAGGGATAGAGAGTGTGAATTTTCCAGGGTGACTCTAAGGGGTGTCTCTGTGACGTGATTCTCTTACAGCAGAAATGTCCTGAGTGTCTCTGTTTCTCCACAGAAGCAGCTGGGGGCGACACAGACACAAACCCAGCAGAGACTACAGGAGAGAGAGAAGGAACTGCAGGAACTGAGACAGGCTGTGGAGTCACTCAGAGTGGGTATTGAACAGAGGAGTGGACACACTGGCACACATTTCCACAGCTGGACACTGGACAGTACCCTTTGGAAACAGAGTATACAGCATAATGTAGTTTGAGTGTTTTCCTGTGTAATAATCCAGTGTGTGTCTCCTCCCTCAGAGATCTGCAAGCACAGCAGTACAGGACACTGACAGGATCTTTACTGAGCTCATCCGCTCCATTGAGAGAACACGCTCTGAGGTCACACAGCTGATCAGAGCTCAAGAGAGGGCTGCAGTGAGTCAGGCTGAAGGACTTCTAGAGCAACTGGAGAAGGAGATTACTGAGCTGAAGAGGAGAGACTCTGAGCTGAACCAGCTCTCCCACACAGAGGATCACATCCATTTCCTCCAGGTAACATCACTGCTCTGTGACTCTGCAGTACAGAAGGGTGTCTCTCACACAGAGCTGCTCCTGGCTTCTCCCCAGGAATGTGTGTTGTGTTTGACTGGAAACTCCTCTTTCTCTTCCCTGCTGCAGAATTTCCAGTCTGTCTGTGTCCCTCCTGGAGCTGGAGACTCACCCAGTGTCCCTGTCAGTCCACACTTCTCTCCTGAGGCAGTGAGGAGAGCTGTCTCTGGACTGAAAGAGCGACTGGAGGATCTCTGCAAGAAGGAATCAATAAAGATTTCCACAACAGGTTAGTGGAGAAACACACTGATGTCTTTCTGGTTAACTTATAAATGTCACGTTTTTCTCTTATATAGAGTTTATTTAACTAAAGTTCAGGAGGGATGACAACAACCATGCTCAATCATTCCCAGCCGACAGTGATAAGCGATCACTTCCTTCGTCCTTCCTACACCGAATGTTGTAAATACCAAATGCAATATCTCCCTCTCCCTCATGTGCGTCTTTTGCATCCAACCTCCACCCCAACTCCAGCTCTGCAGCTGCCCCTTGGTTACCTTGCAGGGGGGTCCTGGCCTCTTTGTGCAATGGCCAGGAGGTCGGCCCTCAGCCAAGAGGGTTAAGCCAAATATCCACTCCAATAGTTCGCCACACTTTGATTTCGGGGCGTTGTCATTCCTCGTGAAATTGTTAATGGATTTTCTGTGCAGTGACTGTATGTATCAAAGCAGCTTATCAGTCAAGGATTCAAATTCTAGGTGAAATAACTTAAATTCTCTAATCTCACAAATCTTTATGACAGTAACTGTATTGTTATATTGTGCTGTATATAGTTTAACAGGAACATTTTAATATGAGCTACAGGCTCAGTATAGTAGAACAGTTCTGTTACAACGTGTGTTAATTTGATTAACAGTGTCTGTATCTCTGTGTTCCAGTGTGTGTCTACAGTACCAATACAGTAGGACAGTCCTGTTACAATAGGAGCTACGGCTCAAGTGAAGAAGAACAGCTCTGTTATTCCTGTTACTCTGTTACTGCAGCCCTGATGCTACATTTCTCTGTCTCCCCAGTGACTGAAGTCTACAGTCTGCTGAATCCAGAGCCCGGGTCCAGAGCAGAGCTTTTACACTGTGAGTCTGTTTTCACAACAGTTCCCCTCTGAAATATACCTGGAGCTCAAACACACAGCAGGAACAGTGATACAGAAACTGATACACACTCTGACACACACTGATTCACACAGTGAAGCATACTGGTCACTGTGGGTACAGGTCTCTCAGTCAGTGATACTGGTCACTGTGGGTACAGGACAATGATGACTGAGCAATGCTCAGTTCTCAGTATCACAGCTGGTTCTTTATGAAATCACTGCTCACTGCTGTGGACAGACTGTGTTTCTTTCTTATCTCTCTCAATGGCTCAAGCACCAGACTCCAGGGTGTCCTGTGATGTGTCTGTATGTCTTATTGCCTTGTGCTGCTCAGTCTTATTGAGTGAGACTCCAGTCTTACAGCCACTGCTGCTCACACTCACTGACACTCTGATCCACACTGCAGTGGAGACTGGGGATCCTGAAATGGACTGACTGCAGACTGTAGTATAAATTCTGCTATAATGACAGGTAAGAAGCAAGAATGGTCTTTAATACAATAAAGATCTACTTCTCCTCTGCAGATCCTGTGAAGCGAGTTCCTCTACCTAAATCACGTATGTACACAGTGGGAAACTCTGCTGACTGACTGTACTGACATCTTATGACCAGTTTGTGACTGTGATTAACAGTGTCTGTATATCTGAGTTCCAGTGTGTGTCTGTGATTAACAGTGTCTGTATCTCTGTGTTCCAGTGTGTGACTGTGATTAACAGTGTCTGTATCTCTCTGTTCCAGTGTTTGACTGTGATTCACAGTGTCTGTATCTCTGTGTTCCAGTGTGTGACTGTGATTAACTGTGTCTGTATCTCTCTGTTCCAGTGTTTGACTGTGATTCACAGTGTCTGTATCTCTGCGTTCCAGTGTGAAAGTGTGATTAACCGTGTCTGTATCTCTTTGTTCCAGTGTGTGACTGTGATTAACAATGTCTGTAACTCTATGTTCCAGTGTGTGTCTGTGATCAACAATGTCTGTATCCCTGTGTTTCAGTGTGTGTCTGTGATTAACAGTGTCTGTATCCCTGTGTTCCAGTGTGTGTCTGTGATTAACAGTGTCTGTATCTCTGTGTTCCAGTGTGTGTCTGTGATTAACAGTGTCTGTATCTCTGTGCTCCATTGTGTGTCTGTGATAAACAGTGTCTGTATTTCTGTGTTTCAGAATGGCAGTGGCTGTGCAGTGCTGCAGGTAGGTCTGTCTCTTCTTGATGATAGAGATGCTGTTTTAAGCCCTAGTGTCTGGGGTTATTGAGGTCTTGAGTCTATTTAGAAAGTCTATTTAGAGTGAGATGGTTATTCCTGGTGTGTAAACAGGAGATGTATTTCAATCTCATGTTTCTGTAACATCCTACGTGAAATCTCAGTGAGCTATGAAGATCATTCAAAGTTCCATGGTGGGAATTTTCTGTAGGCCTCTCTGTTGTCTGAGAAATGGCTTCTTCTCTTCACATATCAACCAGTCTGATGGGTCAGCAGGAAGAAACATTCAGGACTTAATCTGTCTGGAAAATCAGAGCAAAGGACACCTCTCAGCAAAATCATGTGTCCTTCTATAGTAGGAGAGAGGGTATCTTCTTAATTTGTTGTGAGAGTGAACGACTTACAGTGATTTATGCTTGGATACATTGTGGTAGAATATTCTGGTGTTTCTGCTCCACTGTCTCGTTATTGAAGGTGACTGGTACTGATTTAGGTGAAGTTGGAAAACTTGGTGTAAAGGGTGTTTCTGTTTGTGATTACTGTATTAGAGAGAAATGGAGTAGCTGAGAGGAATTCTCCTGTTCTGGACTTCCTGAGTTTGATTGAAGGTGGAAGAGTTCATCTGAAGAGTGAAAGTCTGAACAGTGTACTCTGCAGGCTTCTACTAAAGGGGACCAGCAGGAAATCTGGGAGCCTGGAGGGGTTCCCTCTGCCAGAATTAATTACAGGACTCTCTGATGTGCACATTTTAATGTGATGTGTTTACTGAGAGCTGTAATTTAAGGTTCATCGTTTGGTGCCACTACACCTGTCTGGTTACCTGTCTGGGGCAGATGCCTATAGCCTCTCAGTCAGGAGGTATTTATTCGGGAATGAGGGACTCTTCCCAGAACAGGGGGCATATCTGTGTGTCCTGACAGAGGTCTCAGGTCCAGTCAGTAAGAGACTAGTGGACTGTTTCAAGAGTCTGAGACTCTTGCCCATCAGGTGTCTTATTAGTACTGGTAAGATTGGGGTGTTGGGGGTATTTATCCCCCACACAGCCTGTTACACAGTTTGTCCATTGCTGGCTTGCTGTTTACTGGGACCAACAGTAAGAGTGACAGGAAGCCAACAGGAGGTATAAGTCATCATAAATGTATTCCATTCAGTGTTTAAAGAGTGAGCAAACACCCTGTACAGGACATGTTTTTGCAGTTTCACATCAAGAGTAACAGACATTTGGAAATCTGTGTCAATTCTCTTTGTCACAGAAATGGTAAAAACGACACACGTTTAACCCTGGAACACTCACAGACAGCTTTCTGTACTTCATGTGTACAGGACAGGACATGTGCTCCTTTAGATTATTGTTTTTCCAGAAAGAGGAGTGTGATGATATTCTTCTGTTGTTAAAGTCAATGCTGCTTTACACAAGACAATATTATTGCATATATAATACCAGATATTCAAACAGTAGGCAGGATTGTTCACAAATTAACTACTGCATTCAAACACAATACTATCTCATCTAACCACAATAAATACTTTCACTCTGTGACACAAAAAAGCTTCTGTAAATTTCAGTTACTCATGCCAGCACTGTGAATGGAAGGGGCGGTAGAGTATTGAGCTGAGAATTGCCCTCCTCTCAGGACAGGGGGTAATTAATTCTGATCTCTCTTTACTGACAGTATTTCAATTAAATGATTTCAGTCAGTGTCTCTGTGGCCTGTTTTCCTCAGCTCTGACATGTCAGAGTCAGGTGCTTATGGTTAGATTAAGAGGGGTATTTACTGGGACTGTAGGGCTCCTTTTACTGGCCAGGGGTAATAACCCAGTGGTGTGTTTCACTAAGAATGACACTGGAGTATCAATATTCTTTCATTAGTCCCACCAGAGTGAGTGTGTATTGGGGTGTTTGCCTGTGATATTGGGGACCTCATTTCAGGACAGGAGTGATCTAGATGTTGTCTGTGTTTCCAGACTGATAAACTCTCCTGTGAATAAGTCAGTGTTTGACACTTTGTCCTGTTCTACACAGAATAAGTGTCAAATATCAGTGGAAGATGTTGGCTTCAGAGCTGCAGTGTCCAGCAGAGGGCACCCTCTCTCATCACTGAAATACAGGTGCTCTGAGTCCAGAAATGAATGTGGTGGTTTTATAAATTCATGTAGGTAGCTGTGTCAGCCTTTCTAGACTCCAGGAGTAAAGAAAAGAAATAAGACCTGAGAGGAATCTCTTTGATTTTCACTAATATTGACAGGCAAACAAAGGGAGAGTATTTATTCAGTATTATATATTAAGAATTAAGAGTTAATACTGCTTCCACTGTCTCCTATCAGAGATTATTATTCTTGTTATTTCTAGTTTAATTTGAATACTTTGGATTTTTTTTCACATTTTCAAAGTAAGTATGAAGTCCTTTATTTCAACAAGGTTTTGCTTTTTCCATTATATTTTTTTCTGTAACAAACAAGCATTATGCAGTCTTTGAATTCAGCACTTTTTTATTCTGCCTCATCAGGAAAATGGTCTTAGAGAAGATGAACGAGCTGCTGAACTGGGATTTGAAATAAACCGGTTTAACAGACAGGCTGTCCAGTTTCTTACAGTATACAGGTCGCTGTGGTGGGTTGTGAAGTGTTTGAAAGCGAGTGGTCGGGCTGTAGTTATTCCTGCAGTCCGGTCGGTCCTGTGTTTATTAATAATGTTGTTTAAAAAAAATAAAGCTTCATCGCTGTGAAAACAAATGTTTAATGTATGTATTTAGAGGATATTAGGGATCACTTGCATGTGTAATACTTAGTGAAAAAATGAAAGAATATATTGTTTCTCTGGAAGGGAAGAGAAGTAATAAGTAACTTACTTGTTTTTCTCTCTTGGTGTGTTTGGGGACAAAGACATTTCACAGTATAATGGAGTTGATTTAGAAATGTAATTGGAGCCTGTTGTGATGTTTTCTGTTTAATTCCCCAGCTGTTGTGACTCTGGACCCAGATACAGCTCACTGTGAGCTCAGCCTGTCTGAGGATGGGAAGAGAGTGAGATGGGGACAGAGGAAGAGTCTCTCTGACAATCCTCACAGATTTGATCTCTATCCCTGTGTTGTGAGCAGGGAGGCCTTCACCTCAAGGAGACACTACTGGGAGGTTGAGGTGAATCAATACTGGAGAATAGGAGTGACCAGAGAGTCAGCAGAGAGGAAAGGATGGATCAGCTCCTCTCCCCAGCAGGGTTACTGGTGTCTGAACTCTGGCTCTGCTGGTTTCTCTGCTCTCACTGCTCCTGTGACCCCTCTCCCCCTCAGTCTGTGGCCCAGGAAGCTGGGGGTGTGTGTGGATATTGAGGAAAGGAAGGTCTCTTTTTACACAGTGGAGTCCAGAGCTCATCTCTACACTTTCACTGACATGGTCTTTGCTCAGGGGGAGAAGATCTATCCTGTCTTCTGTACGGAGGATTCAGATAAAGACCTTGAGCTGCTGCCTGCTGTCAGTTTGGAGATTAATCCCGTCACTGACTCATGAACACAGGCTGACTCTCTCCCAGCTCTCTGACCTACTGCTCATATTGGGAGACGGGTTTACTGAAAGGTAGTAAGATGATGTAATAAATATAATAGTAATTTTAGATGATGACGATGTTGTTTAAACATGTTATATTACAGTAAAGGTTTTAAACAGGGGAAAGCAACATGTACAAAAGAGGGTGAGATAGATAACTCGCCACCAGCCTGCTGTACTCCTGACCTGTAAATATCTCTGGAAACCCTCCCGTGTTTTTTTTTCTAATTTTAAGAAAAACTTTTAAAAAAGAAATCCCGTGTGAGTGTCTCCTGTGCGCCGGTGACTGTGAAGCTGCCAGACCAGGGAGGGACCCGCTGACGTCACCACAGCCAGGAGGAATAGGGACTGTGACGCAGATGACAGGAAGTGGGTCAGGGTGTTTATGGGAGTTGTAGTTTGTAGGCAGCCCTGCGTCTGTGAGCAGTTACAGCCAGTCTAATACCCTGCTCCCCTTAGTCAGGGTTACATCAGCTTATTCTGTATTGTGTATTTTTTTGTTTTTATTGGGTTTATTTTTCCTGTGGCGGTTTGTTTAGTGTGAGAAGTTCTATTTGATTTCTGTCTCAGAGGGAAGTGCGGTATCCTTTTCTCTTTTTTTCCTCTCGTCTTTTCTATATTTTCATTTCCAATCAAGTGTGATAATCGGCCAGTGAAAGCTCTGTTGTTCTTCATATGAAAGCCCAAAACCCTAAAATACCAACCCTCAAAATTTGTGGGATTCCATCCCTGCCCTTTAGCTATTTCTCTATATGGCTGCGTTAAGTTACAAATTGAAATATTAGACAAAGATAACACAAGTAAACACAAAATGCAGTTTTTAAATGAAGGTTTTTATTATTAAGAGGAAAAAAATCCAAACCTACCTGGCCCTGTGTGAAAAAGTGATTGCCCCCCTGTTAAAACATAAATCAACTGTGGTTTATCACATCTTCGGAAAGCGGAATTCAATTTCTAATATTTCAATTTGTTTGATGATCTGAAACATTTCAGTGTGACAAACATGCAAAAAAATAAGAAATCAGGAAGGGGGCAAACACTTTTTCACACCACTGTATATGTTCAGAGTACTTCCATTTGTCCAATCTAGTATACCTAGATTGTCATTCATATTAAAAGGAATGACTCCCAAGGGCAGCCCTCCTTGTAACGTGTGACGTGGTTTGGCAATACATACCCAGCACGAGCTCTGATTATTCCTTACTGACAGAAACAGCCTTTCTCCCTGATCCCTATGTTGTTCCTGGTCCCCTGTTGGACCCACTTCTCTTACATCAAACAGCAAAATGGCAGAATACAACAGCTTTAGCTGGTCAAATCTGCTTCTCTTGGAGAAGCTCGCCGACAGTGAGTGACGTGGATCCAGCGGTCTTTCCCCTCCAGCCTGACGGCCGATGCAGTGGTCAACAGCACCTGGAACGCTCCTTCCCAATGGGGCTGCAAGGTGCTTGAAGGAAACTTCTTGACCCAAACCCACTCGCCAGGGAGCAGATCATGTCCTCCTTCTGGTTGTGTCCTCAGGCCTCCAGCACCCGGTCTCTGTCAACAGCTGTACGTACTGCCACTGACAATCAGTAATTCAACTCAAAGTTCCTTTGGTTAAGTCTGGGCTGCCCTGTGTCCTGACAGCGCTAGAGAGCATCGTCTTGCAGGCCTGAGGAGCCTCCTGTAATTCCTGCAGCCGTTTGCCAGCATGTACCATCCTGACGTGGCCTCACCTTCTCTGTCCTGTTCTCCAGGCCTTAAGGCCGCCTGTCTTCGGCTAGGGCGTTCCCCCCTTAACCACCAGTGAATCACTTTTACAATGTCCCTTACACTGCATTTTTAAAGCACAATGTTTTTGCAAAATTTATAATGGTTTTCTGTGTCTGTCAATGACATTTCTGTAGTTAGCAATCAGCTGACACCTGTATTTACTGCACAGGACCTCCCACTGGTCATGTTAATGGTCTGTCTTTGATGGTGTTGAGGTGCTGTATCCCCTGTGTGTTCAGGAAAGGAGAAGGAGGAGAACTCATAGACTCACAGGACACTTCCAGGAGAGAAGCTGTGCAGGAAGTTGCTCTGAGACTCCTGTCAAGATTCTGATCACCCAGTAATTAAACCTGTGAATTTTGGTTTGACTGTTTTTTTGCCTAAATAATGCTTTTGAATATGTAGTAATATGGTTATACATTAATCAATGTTATACTCAAATAATTTTAAGATCAAAATTGTAATCAAGACTGATAACTTTAAAGGCTAATAAAACTAAATCATAACAAAATGATTACAGTATCTTCACATACATGATTTGTGTGTCTAGGAGAGAGCTGTAATCCGCTACGTCCACATGCATTTGTTCATTACCGTTTTTTATTTCTCTCAGTAATTGCATGCTTTTTGTTTTCTTTTTTGGTCACCACGCGTACAGTTTTCTTCCTGCACATCGCTTTTACGGTTTCGGCTGCCCGCATATTCGGACGGCTTTTTCCACATCCAAATCTTGCTCTCTTAGCAACCTTCCCCTGAGTGCCTGATCTTTTATTACAGGTTCTGTTAACTCTCCACACTCACGTTTTGCTCCGTATTCGCTACTCAGATATCGATCAATCGTTTCACCTGGTTTCTGTGCACAAGTGGAGAATCCGTGTCTCTCATAAGTCATGTATCGTTTCGGAAGGCTGTATTTTCACACGTATCCAGTATAACTTCTAACTTCACGTGTTCTCCGGCTTCAGACTGAAAGCTGTTCTAAACCTCCAGCGCTTCCTCCCCGATTATATGTTTAATCACTTCTTTCATCCGCAACAACTGCCGATGAATACACTTCGAATCGCCGTTTAAATCGATTCCAGTTTCCAGCAGTATTACCTGAGGACTGCAGACTGGGGGCGGCTGGAACTTCTCCACTTTCACCGGAGTTTTCTTCCCTTTGTTCAGTTTGCTGCAATTCCTTCCCCGACCCGTGTTTACTGCAGCAGGACCGCTTCTGACAACATATCGTGATTTAAGGTTCGTTTATATAAAAATATCTCCAACACAAGCAATGTGTTTAACTGAACTTGAACGGTGAGTCAGCAGTTCGCTCACGGGTCAGCCACCTGCGATCTCACGCACTAGCTTACTCCAGGGAGTGTCTCAAAATTACTAGACTAACTAAAACACAAGGGAGTGTGTTAAAACTACCCATCATGACAACCCCTATGTGTGTCTCCAGTGTCCAGCTCTCCCCTGTCCAGGAGCTCTGTAGTGGTCAGTCAGAGTGTGAAGGAGGGACAGTGGTCCTGGATGACTGATCTCAAGCCTGTTCTGTATGAACCCCTCTGTGTCTCTCTTGTGTCCAGCTCTCCTCTGTCCAGGAGCTCTGTAGTGGGTGGTCAGGATGCATCAGAGGGAGAATGGCCCTGGATGGTTTATTTTCAGATCACTTCTGTCAACATGAAACCGAGAGTATTTTGAATGTGGTGGCTCCCTGATCAGTAGTTGCTGGGTTCTCACTGCAGCACACTGCCCGGAACTGTGAGTAACTACAACTGTACTTTACCCAAAATATAATAATAATAATAATAATAATAATAATAATAATAATAATAATAATAATAATAATAATAATAATAATAATTTCTTACACTCTGGACACTCCACTCAAAGCACTTTACAGATAACGGGGATCCCCACCACCCCCACCAGTGTGCTCTCTCTCTCATTACAAGGTGACTCTGGGGGCCTGAAGGACTGGGAGATATGGAGCTGTTATTTATTCTAATTAATCAAAAGAACCGCTTCTTTTACCCTGAAAGTCAACATACTGCTAGTTTGAAGTTACTTCTGTTATTTATTAATTTAAGTCAATACGTTACTGTATACAGAACCCAACGATCTAGCTGTAAAGAGTTCATTCAGCACCGATCACAGACTCACACCTGGAGAATTAGTCTTTACTGAAGTAGACATTCATTATGAATTTCTCTCTCTTATTGTCTTCTGTCTCACTGTCATTGTCTTTCTCTCTTAGGGTGACACTGGAGGCCCTCTGGTGTGCAAAAATAATCATAAATGGGTTCAGGTTGGGGTTGTGAGTTTTGGAAGTGATGTCATCTGTGAAGACCCCAAGACCCTCGAGGTCTTCACCCGGGTGCTCACCTTCAGGCCCTGGATCAAGAAGAATACAGGTGTTTGAAGCTTCACCTAATGCTGGGGAACAGCACCGCCTGCTGCTTCAGAAGCTCATTGCAGGCTCTTCAGTTCACAGATCTGACTGTTTGTAACAAGAGCAGATTATCTGACCTGCTGCACAGTTCCTCTCCCCCCTCCGATCCCTCCCCCTGCGACTCTTGGCTCTGCTCTGCCTGCTGTGAGAGATCACTTGTACTGAGACTCAATAAAGCTCCAGTCATTCACACTCCTGTCTGCAGTGATTTATTCACCTTGTGGTCCATTGTGTACAAACCTGACCTGGGCTCATTCCTCACCTGGCCTGAGTGTGTGTGACATTTCAGAAATAACAGCAAGGAGAGGATGACATCAGGAATAGTGACTGTGTAAATTTTATCATTTAAATTATATTAAAGAGAATATTACAGCTAACAAAAATATGAACAATTATTTAACCAAATACAGTATTTTCTATACACCAGGTTATTTTTTGCAAGAATACCAAAAATATTTTGTTAAACACCAATTTCAAATGCCAAATTTGAAAGGAACAGTGCACACTTTGGTTGTAAGGAAAAGAACCTGACTGTTTTAGCTGACCTGTAAACTGGGGTAACTTGTAGCATCATCTGTCTTGTGTGTGATTAACTGGCCATGTTCATTTTTAAGCTGCACCTCTGAGTGGAGTTTTAAATTTGCAGTATTTCTGTAATTCACACTTTTTCTTTTTGCACACAATCTCCAGACATGATATTGCTTTGTGGATCCTTGTAAATTGACCTTTTATGAAGGCCCTAAAGCCAGTGTTTGAGATATGGAAGGTGTTTCTAAGCTCCTCTTGGACATTCTGGACAGTGTTAAGTTACCTGAGAACAACAGACAACTTGCACAGGTAGTGAAATGTTTTCAAAAACACTTTAATATTGGGGGTGATTAAGCATGGTAGGAAAAAATGTAAATGTGAGGCTTTTTAAATCATGTATGTGAAGATACTGTAATCATTTTATTATGATTTAGTTTTATTAGCCTTTAAATTTATCAGTCCTTATTAAGTTTCAATCTTAAAATGATTAATGTATAACTTTGAATCATGTATAATTAAAAGTATTATTTAGGCAAAAAAAAAACAGTAAAACCAAAGTTCACAGGTTTATTTACTGGGTGATCAGAATCTTGACAGGAGTCTCAGAGCAACATCCTGCACAGCTTCTCTCCTGGAAGTGTCCTGTGAGCCTAAGAGTTCTCCTCCTTCTCCTTTCCTGAACACACAGAGGATACAGCACCTCAACACCATCAAAGACAGACCACTAACATGACCAGTGGGAGATCCTGTGCAGTAAATACAGTTGTCAGCTGATTGCTAACTACAGAAATGTCATTGCCAGACACAGAAAACCATTATAAATTTTGCAAAAACATTGTGCTTTAAAAATGAAGTGTAAGGGAGATTGTAAAAGTGATTCACTGGTGGCTAAGGGAAACGCCCTAGCCGAAGACAGGCGGCATTAAGGCCTGGACAACAGGACAGAGAAGGTGAGGCCACGTCAGGATGGTGCATGCTGGCATATGGCTGCAGGAATTACAGGAGGCTCCTCAGGCCTGCAAGACGATGCTCTCTAGCGCTGTCAGGACACAGGGCAGCCCAGACTTAACCAAAGGAACTTTGAGTTGAATTACTGATTGTCAGTGGCAGTACATACAGCTCTTGACAGAGACCGGGTGCTGGAGGCCTGGGGACACAACCAGAAGGAGGACATGATCTGCTCCCTGGCGAGTGGGTTTGGGTCAAGAAGTTTCCTTTAGGCACCTTGCAGCCCCCGTTGGGAAGGTGCTGCTGACCACTGCATCGGCTGTCAGGCTGGAGGGGAAAGACCGCTGGATCCACGTCGCTCCCTGTCGGAGAGCTTCTCCAAGAGAAGCAGATTTGACCAGCTAAAGATGTTGTATTCTGCCATTTTGCTGTTTGATGTAAGAGAAGCGGATCCAACAGGGGACCCGGAACAACATAGGGATCAGGGAGAAAAGCTGTTTCTATCAGTAAGGAATAATCAGAGCTCGTGCTGGGTATGTATTGCCATATCACGTCCAGCTACAAGGAGGGCTGCCCTTGGGGGTCATTCCTTTTAATATGAATGACCATGTAGGTATAGTAGATTGGACAAATAGAACTACTCTGAACATATCTGCCAATGTAAAGGGAGATAACTTAACGCATATGTATAGAGAAATAGCTAAAGGGCAGGGATGGAATCCCACAGATTCTGAGGGCTGGTACGCACCTCGTTATAAGCACAGTACACGTCCACCTGCCTTGCGCCTTGCCAGGCCATACAGGGGCTGGTAATGTTTTAACAGGACACATAATCAGAATACACAGTTCATGGGAAGAAGTGTGTGTAATCGAACAGAAAACAGCGGAGCTCTATTCTTTATGATGAAAGGCGACAATAATACCTGGGGAGTGAGGAAGTACCCGTTAGATGGGTTACTGTCCAACAGCACCTACTGAGTATGTGGGAAGAATGCCTACCCCTGGCTTCCTGCAGAGTGGTCAGGAACGTGCTATCTAGGCTGAGTGGTGCCACACGCCTGGATATTGGCACATAGTCCATTCTCCCCAGATCACTCTAAAATGCACCCCCGAGCAATTACTGAAGTAGAACGATTCTTTGCTATAGCTTTCCCTTGGTATGGAACAGGGAAACTTGCTAGAGAATCTATTCACACCTGCGTCTTTAGAAAAACTCGCTAACGAAACGTCCGAAGGGTTAAGAACCATCAGTGACGAGATGGTGGCCATGAGGACTGTCGCAATGCAAAATCGATTGGCTTTAGATGACTTGTTAGCCTCTCAAGAGGGGACGTGCGCAGTAATTGGAGCTGAGTGTTGTACCGACATCCCTGACAATTCGGAACACATCCCGGATTTAGCACAGCACATCTATGATGAAGGACAGAAGTATCACACTTATAATCTTGATGATTGGGGCATCAGCTCATGGTGGAAGTCAGTGTTCGGCTCGTGGGGGGGTACTCTGGCTCAATATGTATTGATGGGATTGGTAGTGTTTGTTATTTTTGTCATATCAGGTATTAAAACTTTATGCTCAAAGGTGACCACATCTATAATGATAGTCCATTCTGAAGACAAAAAAACATCAGAACGTTTGTTACATTTGTTTGTTGTGTAGAACATGATTGGCAAATGTGTCAATATGTTCTAAGGGGGGACTGAGGGATCAAACATTTATTTCTCTTTTTTCACCAGTTTGCTTTTACTGTGTAAATAACTGACTAACTATCCTGCTAGAATAATGGAAGATGACTAACTGCAGCTCAAGTGTGAGCTGGCTGCGTGCCTGAACCGTGAAGGGCAGAGCCAGCCTCGGGCAGCCTGACCTGAACTGAGACACGATTAACACAATCTAGAAGTATGTACTGTCTGCTTAAACACTAAATAAAGGAACACAAGAATATTCTTACAGTTTCTCACGTACCAGGGCTAGCCGCCTTGGCTTTACTCCATATATGGCATGGGATTGTACTGGAACTGTTCTGGGTGGGTTTTCTGTCTGTGATTTTGTATAAAAAGCCTCCTTTTGTATCAGTGAGTTGAGTCAGTGCTTCATTGGCTTTGGCTTCCGTGTACACACCTGATAAAGGTCATTCCTTCTTCATACTGTAACGCTCGGGGGTTCACGTGGGTACGCGCCCTCGCCACTGCCACCTCAGGTTGCCCCCCAGCGTTGGGGACTCGAACCCGGACCTCTGGCGTCACTCAACAGGGACCCAGCCACTTGAGCTAAAGGGAAATCTCCCATCAGCCCGGCAGCTGCGGTCCCAGCTATTCACATGGAAGGGAAACATGACGTCACCATGCAGGTAAGCAGGCTCTCACAACTAATGGTGGCCCTATGCGTTACAATATGGATCGTATCTCCTTTGTTGGAAAAACACCCACCGCTGCCACCAAAACCCTGGGCTCGGTTTAGGGTTTTGGACTTTCATATTAAGAAAAACAGAGCTTTTACTGGCCGATTATCACACTTGTTTGGAAACCAAAATACAGAAAAGTCCAGAAAAAAAGAGTAACGGACACAAAGCGTCCATGCCGCACTTTCCCCTGAGACAGAGATCAAATAGAACAGCTCTCACACTAAACAAACCACCACTGGAAAAAAAAAACAATAAGAGCATAAAATACACAATACTGAACATGCTGATGTGACCCTGTCTTAAGGGGAGCTGGGTATTAGACCGGCTGTAGCTGCTCACAGATGCAGCGCTGCCTACAAACTACAACTCCCATAAACACCCTGAGCCACTTCCTGTCTGCGTCACAGTCCCTATTCCTCCTGGCTGTGGTGACGTCAGCGGGTCCCTCCCTGTTCTGGCAGCTTCACAGTCACCGACGCGCAGGAGAGACTCACACGGGATTTCATTTTTAAAAGTTTATTTTCTTAAAATTAGAAAAAAAAACAAAGGAGGGTTTGCAGAGATATTTACAAGTCAGGAGTACAGCAGACTGGTAGTGAGGTATATCTCACTCTCTGGTATATGTTATTTTTCCTCATTTGATTTTTTTAAATTTAATATAATGCATTTAAACACAACACAACATCGTCATCATCTAAAATTACTATTATGTTTATGACATCACCTCACTGCCCGTCAGTAAACCCGTCTCCCTGTGTGAGCAGTGGACAGAGAGCTGGGAGAGAGTCAGCCTGTGTTCATGAGTCAGTGACGGGTTTAATCTCCACACTTACAGCAGGCAGCAGCTCAAGGTCTTTATACTGATCCTCAGTCCTGAAGACAGGATAGATCTTCTCCCCCTGAGTGAAGACCATGTCAGTGAAAGTGTAGACATGAGCTCTGGACTCCACTGTGTAAAAGGAGACCTTCCTCTCCTCAATATCCACACACACCCCCGGCTTCCTGGGCCGCAGACTGAGGGGGAGATCAGTCATAGGGTCAGTGAGAGCAGAGAAAACAGACCAGTAAGACTGCATGCACCAGTACTAAGTATTACACATGGGAGTGATCCCCAATATCCTCTTAATACAAACATTAAACATTTCTTTGCACAGCGATGAAACTTTTCTTTTTAAAACGACATTATTAAACACAGGACCGACTGGACTGCAAGAGAAAGAAAATATTGAAATATGCGAAGAAATATCCAAAGTGTTTAATTTAAACCAGAAATAACACATCCAGAAACCCGGAGAGAAAGACGAGAGAAACAGGGGCGCTCATACTGACTTCAGACTGCTCGCACTCACTGTCCGCCTCTCTGATAGGAGACTCCAGCTGTCAATCAGTGAGCTCTGACCACTGACACACTTCTGGTCAATACGGCAATAGACCTCCAACGGTTTGTCATGAGTGGAGCAGATCTTCTCCTGCAGTTGTCCTGTGGCCTCAACCAGCTTGTGTTTCTTCAATGGAGCAGCTTCATAGTGAGGCTGGAGGTGAGTCTGACAGTAAGAGGCCAGACACACCAGACAGGATTTCACAGCTCCCCTCTGTCTCCCAGTGCAGACATCACACAGCACATCTCCAGGGCCAGCAGGACTGTGAGCAGGAGGAGGACCACTGAGCCCTGTCTCCTTCAGTTTCTCCACCACTTTAGTCAGGATGGTGTTTCTGCGAAGATCAGGTCTTGGGATGAAGATCTCTCTGCACTGGGGGCAGCTGTAGATCCCAGTCTGATCTTCCTGATCCCAGCATTTCTTAATACAGCCCTTACAGTAACTGTGTCCACAGAGCAGAGCCACTGGATCCTTCAGCAAATCCAGACACACTGAGCAGCTGAACTAGTCCTGAGAAAATGGAAAAGTGCCTTCTGCCATTTTTCTGACAAGTAAAAACTGCACAGAGAGGAGCAGTATAGACGGAGCTGCAGTGAGCCTGTTTCTAGTGAAATGAAACTGATCTCTGAGTTTCACTTCCTGGATCTGCACAGAGCTGCAGGGGTGTGATTATTAGGGGGTGTGGTTGTTAGGGGTGTGATTAGGGTTGTTAGGGGGAGTGGTTTAGAGCTGCATTTATGAAACAGCTTTGGTGGTTGTTGTTTGGGGAAGGTGTGGTGTTGTAAGAGATGTGACTTTCTGTGTCATTTTGGATGTACAGAAAGAAGTTTTTTTAATAAACGTCGATGTCAGTAGCTGCTCAGGTGAAGTCAATCCAGTTGTTTGTGTTCCCAATAATCAAAACAATAAAATACTTCCTCGCTCACACAGCATGAGAAGATCAGAGCATGATGGTGACAGACAAGAGGAGGCCAGCTGGCCCATCCAGCTGTTTAATCATTGGGAGTTATTTGGCTCCAGGATCTCCTCCAGCTGTGTTGTGACAGAGGGGTGTCACAGCTCCACATGGTGCAGAGGATTTCACTGTCCGGGTGTGAGCTCTTACTGCGAGCAGTCCAGCCTGCTGTGTCTCTCTCTCCAGGCCAGTGAGCCCAGCCTGCTGTCTGGCTCTGCCCTGCAGCCTGTGGGCCAGCAGGGTACGTCCAGGGCTTCGTGCTTCACCTGCGCAGTGACCCCCCTGTGAGCCGCACAGACCTGCGGAGCGCTGCAGAGAGTCACGAGCCCATCTCTCCCCCGAGAGACGCTAGAGGAGCAGATGGACAGGGCAGTGTCATGTGGGTGTGATTGTGATCTCCATCCACCCAGCGCAACAGCGAGCCCCTGATCTCTGTGTGCAGCAGCTCTCCTTCTGTCCACAGGGACTGACAACACCCCGCGTGTCTGATAATTACTAGAAACTCATTAGTCTGACCATCTCATCTCATGTTACTCTAAGGTGTTGTGGAACCTGTTTCACACTCCCACCACTGTTTGTGTAAAGCAGTACTCCTGTGCTGTGATGGAAACCCACTTTCTTGTCAACACCTCTGAGAAGTTAATCAGTCTGGATACAGTAAGTCCCTCCTGAATCTCCTGCAGCTGAGATTGTGTGAGAAAAGATATGGAGGTATGTGAAGTGAGTGAGGACGGTGTGTTCGACAGAGACAAGTGGAGAAGAGCAACCAAAGCAGCTGACCCCAGGACAGTCTGGGACTAAGGCTGTGAAAAAGAAGAAAAAGCAGTAAAAGTCGGGCAGTGTTTTGGGATATGCAGTTCACTGGCCGATCAATAGGTGGCACTTGTGCTGCATTAGATGTTAGTAAATCGATTTCTTCATTTAATCTGTATCTCTCCTGTACATGTTTAAATCCACTTCATATGGAAAATTAATATGGAATTGTACAACTAAAGGGAAATTTTGGTGGATGAACATAAAAAAGTATAACATAATATATACCTAATGTAATGCAAATTTCAACAACAAATAATCATGAAACAATCTAACTTTACATTTTTATTATTAAAATATATTTCACACATACTGCTCTGTAGTGGCTTCAAAGCCATACAGTCATATGTAACATATACCTTATGTACACACAGTACAGTAGATGGTAGTGGTAGCTAAATAAAAAAATAAGTACACAGTATTCCACCATTTTCATAAATATTTTATGCAGCAAATTCTTTAACTCAGTTACGGTAATGTATGGTGGTTATTTGTAGAAAGTTTTGATGTGCTTGTTCTATGTATATAATGTTTATATACTTCATAAATACTATAATAGTTTATCCTTTCCTAAGAATATGTAATAAGAACACTTCCCGTCATTGTTGTAAAAAAAGGTGTAATACTGTTTTAAAACCACATGATAGGGAACATTAATATGGAATTGTGTAACTAAAGCAATCTGGGCAGTTAAAATTATTACTTGTGGATATTTTGGAAACATTTTGATATTCTTTTTAAAAAGACGTCATTGTCCTTATAGCAGCAATGAACAATGAAACACTCATAGACTGTAATGTAGGGCACTGCACTGGGTGGCAGTATAGCACAGCACTTAAGACAAGTAGTTGCTGTTCTGAGGAAGGTGGTTCAAGTCCCGATCAAAGCTCTCCTTTTGGCTATGTCTTTTACAAAGCTGGATGTATAAAAAATAGTTTATTATTAGAGTTTGTTGTGAGCGTGATGTGCCTCGTTCAGGTTTGCATCCACATCTACAATCTATATTTTGTCTTTATGCAAATTTCAGCAATGAGTTATCATCAAACAATTTAACTTTAAATTCTGATAATGAAAAATATTTCACACTACTGTATGTACTGTAGTTACTTTAAAACCATATGGTATCATAGTATACAGTATATACAGAACAGAGGGGCAAGTAGCCCCATACAGCTCTTCCTTGTTCCTTTATATCCAGTGTATCTTTAAGGCATCCGATCACACTGCTGTTCATTGCCCTGTGTGCTACTGTTTCGGTATATCTGTGGATCTGACTTCATGGGATTTGTGTGTGTGGAACAGCGGGACATAGGACCCAGTGGGGGTTTTGTTCTGATTATACTATGAATGACTCCCTGAGGCATACCATCCAAGTCCCAAAATTATAAAAAAAATAAACCCTGTTAAGTTTGGTCGAGAGAAAAAGGTAAGTTTTGAGAAGTTGTGTACCTCTTGCCAAGATTCTGATTTTGACAAACAGCTGATTTGTTTGAAGAATTTAGAATCTGTCTGTACTGTAGCTTTCATTTAACTGAGCAGAAAGGCACCTTGCTCTTCCAAGCGGCTCTATTAGCAGAGTCTGTGTTAACACACTGCCCCCTTTTAGCACTTTTATCAGCTTTGTCTGTCCGGATGGTGGGGGAGAGTGAAATAAAAGCTCACACCCAGTTTCCCTTCCCCTTACTGCCAGGCGAGGGTGCACTAGCTACAGATGGTCTGGAGGTTCATTCATTCATGTGTTTACTTTATTAATATTAAGATTTTCACTTAGCAGAAATCTGGAATGAGTTTGCATATTATTTTATTGCGAAAGAATCACAATTGTATTTGTCATTGTATGTACAGTTTACAACAGATATTTCAGTCCTGGAAACATGTTTATTGCAGTGTGCTGTGGAACTGAACAGTAGTTGTTCCTGCCCTTTCTCAGCGGAAGTGGGGGTTTACGTTATGTGTTTCTGGGGAAAGTAGTTTTCATAGCTTCAGTTAGCTGCTCAGTGGAAGCTATGCTGTTCAATATAGTTGGCTTTCAGCATGATGCTTGAGTGCCTCCACATTGTGAAGCAGATATAACACAGGCGACGAGGGGGAGGGAAGAGGTAAGCAGAAGTTCTTCTGAAAGTTTGTGATAGGGAGGCTGGAGTGTTTGTTTGTTTTCTCATGCAAGCGACATAGTGAGCCCTGCAAAGAAACGTTCAATTCTTTTAAGTGTGTGCAGTGCAGCTACGTATTCAACACCCAGATCTCTCGCAGGCCCATGAAAACCTACTGAAGTGGCTTATGCAGAATTCATTGAGTGCTTGCAGAAACATTATTGTCACGTCCACCAGCAACCATATCCTATCCCACAAGCGACCTCTCACTAATCAGGCCACACCTACAGGTAATTCCATGAAACACCAGCGCGCTGATCAAATATCCAACCACGACACCACACTCCTGACCTCCACTTCCCGGGATATTTAAATCCTGTCTACCCTCAGATCGGCGCTCGGTATTTTTTAGGAGCTCCTACCTCGCCGTTCTTTGCTGAGAAATTCTCTTCCTGACCGAACCTCTGGCCTTCGATACACAACCTTCATCCCTTGACCTCAACTTCAGCCCAGTGTCTTGGAAAAATAGCCATCGATCTCCTCTCCCTTTACCCTTTTCTCCGACCCTCCGGAAATCTCAGAATAACACACAGAGTCCTTCCTCGCTCTTGTGGACACAGTATTCGTAACAATTATGACCCGACGCCGTCCACTATAGTGCAGCGATATCATTGCCATCATTGTAAACAGCAGCAAGACAAACCCATAGCCACGTAGAGGAGCTGAGGAAATTGTCGGTGTCTGTGAGTTCGGAGACCAGCTGGAGGACATGTTGCGAGACCGGTTAGTGTGTGGCATCCGTGATGAAGCTGCCTGCTGGCAGAACCAACACTAACTTTTTAAACTGGATGAGGAAGAAGCACTGGCTGAAAAAACAGTCACCATAAGTTCTTGCCAGTTGAGGTCAGAACCTGAAACAAGCACTGTCATGCCAGTGGAGCAGCATCAGACAAGACTTAAAACAAAAACAGA
The DNA here is from genome assembly GCF_040954835.1 of Lepisosteus oculatus. Classification (NCBI taxonomy): domain Eukaryota; kingdom Metazoa; phylum Chordata; class Actinopteri; order Semionotiformes; family Lepisosteidae; genus Lepisosteus; species Lepisosteus oculatus. Next base: position 4,762,800 of record NC_090699.1, read on the forward strand.
CAAAACAGGGTTCTGTATGACGGCAGAGAACATGAAGATAAACTGTGTTTTCGACTGGGAGGTTCACACGATCCGAATGATTGCCCCTTTTCTACAGCTGTGTGCTGCAGCTACAACAAAGGACACATTGCTCAAGTTGGCTGGATGAGACAGAGCTCGCTAAAACTGCTGTCAGTGTCTCAAACAGAGGACGAGCAGCTCACAGGACAGACGAGGTGTCTAGAATGACAGCCTGGAGTGTAGAATTAAGAGCATACATCAAAGACAACGATGGTAAACATAAAATGGAAGTGGATTCAGAATCCAACTGCTCACTTCCAAAATGATGAAACACATCACTCTTTGTGTTCCGATGCACCGCCTGAAATAAAACTGCACTCAGCAGTGCTCAGACACAAGCTGCCCGTGTTGGGAGAGATCAGGGTAGGGTTGGAAACAGGATAATCGATGCAGATCACCGCTGCTCATCACTGAGGGAAGAGGGAGCAGTCTGCAGGGGTGTGACTGGTTTGAACCATGCAGCATCAAGCTCACAGGGGTAGAGACCACCAGGCTACTGTACAACTGTACATTTTCAAAGAGTGAGGAGCCTGTCGTGGTCCACCAGTGACCATTGAGGTGCACCCCTTCGTCGCCCCCAGGTTCCTAAAACCATGGCCAGTCCCACTTGCAATACGCCGCGAGATGCATGAGACACTGGACAGCTCAGAGTAGCAGGAGATTTTCAGTCCAGTCCACTTCTCTAATCGGGCAACCCCCATGGTCCCAGTGGCAAAGAAAGATGGGGCATCAAGGATATGTGGAGACTCTCAATGCACAGTCAACACAGCCGTGAAGCCAGGTGTTTACCCTCTCCCTGCTGTCTCAGAACTCTTTGCATCATTGGCTTGAGGGGCAGTGTTCACCAACCTGGATCTGAAACACTACCAGCAGTGACCCTGCATTACACTCCACACACTCACCAGCAGTGACCCTGCATTACACTCGACACACTCACCAGCAGTGACCCTGCGTTACACTCCACACACTCGCCGGCAGTGACCCTGCGTTACACTCCACACACTCGCCGGCAGTGACCCTGCGTTACACTCCACACACTACCAGCAGTGACCCTGTGTTACACTCCACACACTCGCCGGCAGTGACCCTGTGTTACACTCCACACACTCACCAGCAGTGACCTACTGAGAACACTCCACCCCCTGATGGGGACACGCCCCCTGTCATGACATCATCATGGTGGGGGCAGGACTCTCGAGGGGAGACGTGCTGGTCAGTCTCTGCTGTAGGGAACAGGTGGTCAGTCCAGTCGGCTGTCCAGATGGTTCTGTCTTTTGATTTCACCTAGCTGAACTAGAAAAGGCTAAACTCAGGCTCATAACTGAGCTCCTTAGGTGGTTTCCCAGTAGCGTTAGTGGTCTTGACAGGCAGCTCTGAGCTTGATAGCCGATACATGTATTACCCCAGTACTGGACACCACAGGAACACCGGTCAGCTCAGATACTCGACACAGCTGGAGCTGATGCTGACCAGCACACACTTCCACAGGAAGAAGCATTAACAGATAATTCCCCTCCGGTGTGTGTGACAACAGGAGATACAGGAGTCCTCAGGTGTGTGTGTGTATGTGTGTGTGACAACAGGAGAGACAGGAGTCCTCAGGTGTGTGTGTGTGTGACAACAGGAGAGACAGGAGTCCTCAGGTGCGTGTGTGTGACAACAGGAGAGACAGGAGTCCTCAGGTGTGTGTGTGTGTGACAACAGGAGGGACAGGAGTCCTCAGGTGTGGGTGTGACAACAGGAGAGACAGGAGTCCTCAGGTGTGTGTGTGTGTGTGACAACAGGAGAGACAGGAGTCCTCAGGTGTGTGTGTGTGTGTGACAACAAGAGGGACAGGAGTCCTCAGGTGTGGGTGTGACAACAGGAGAGACAGGAGTCCTCAGGTGTGTGTGTGTGTGAGACAACAGGAGAGACAGGTGTCCTCAGGTGTGTGTGCGTGACAACAGGAGGGACAGGAGTCCTCAGGTGTGTGTGTGTGTGTGTGTGTGTGTGTGTGTGTGTGTGTGTTGTGTGTGTGTGTCTGTGACAACAAGAGAGACAGGAGTCCTCAGGTGTGTGTGTGTGTGAGACAACAGGAGAGACAGGTGTCCTCAGGTGTGTGTGCGTGACAACAGGAGAGACAGGAGTCCTCAGGTGTGTGTGTGTGACAACAGGAGAGACAGGAGTCCTCAGGTGTGTGTGTGTGTGTGACAACAGGAGGGACAGGTGTCCTCAGGTGTGTGTGTGACTGTGTGTGTGACAACAGGAGAGACAGGTGTCCTCAGGTGTGTGTGTGTGACATCAGGAGAGACAGGAGTCCTCAGGTGTGTGTTTGACAACAGGAGAGACAGGTGTCATCAGGTGTGTGTGTGTGACAACAGGAGAGACAGGAGTCCTCAGGTGTGTGTGTGTGACAACAGGAGAGACAGGAGTCCTCAGGTGTGTGTGTGTGTGACAGACAGGAGTCCTCAAGGGTGTGTGTGAGACCAGTTCTTCTGCACAGGTACATTTAAACACTAAAACACATTTGTCACACCAACAACAGGCCTGTGCTCAAAATAACGTGGCCCTTGTGTGCTTCTGAGATCCAGCCCTGTGGTTTGGGGGGGATTGAGAAGAGTAAAAACAACACTATTATCTTAATGAGAACTGAGACCACTGATATGGAGATGAACGTCTTCATGTCGGAAACCGTCTTTAGCTGATCCCTCTCTCATTTTGAGGCAGCAGGAAACTGTCATAATAATAATAATAATTGATATTATTTTAAAATATTATTAATTAAAATAAAATATAGCTATTTTCTGGATACTCCACTTAAAGCCCTTTACAAGTAATGGGCTTACTTCCACCACCACCAGTGTGTCCCCCCACCTGGATGATGCACCAGAACACTCACCACACAACAGCTCTCAGTGGGGAGGAGAGCAGAGGGATGGAGCCAGTTCAGAGAGGGGGGTTATTAGGAGGCCATGATTGGTAAGGGCCAATGGGACATTTGGCCAGGATGCCGGGGTAACACCCCTACTCTTTTCGAGAAACGCCCTGGGATTTTTAATGACCACAGAGAGTCAGGACCTTGGTTTTATGTCTGATCCGAAGGATGGGGCCTTTTTCCAGTATAGTGTCCCCATCACTATACTGGGGCATTAGGACCCAGGACCCACATAGATCATAGGGTGAGCACCCCCAGCTGGCCCACTAACTTACTTCTTCCAGCAGCAACCTTAGCTTTTCCCAGGTGGTCTCCCCTCCAGGTCCTGACCAGACTCACTGAGCTTCAGTGGGCTGCCAGCTGTTAGTTGCAGGGTGACATGACTGGCTAATATATAAGACATGACCACATTCCACAGACACCACCAGACACTTTTGAAGAGCTCTGGCCTGGCCATCCCAGAGACCTGCTCCATCACACACTGAGACTCTGGACTGACCAACACCAACTTCTGAAGAGCTCTGGACTGACCATCCCAGAGACCTGCTCCATCACACACTGAGACTCTGGACTGACCCACACCAACTTCTGAAGAGCTCTGGACTGACCATCCCAGAGACCTGCTCCATCACACACTGAGACTCTGGACTGACCAACACCAGCTTCTGAAGAGCTCTGGACTGACCCAGAGACCTGCTCCATCACACACTGAGATAAAGACTTTACAGATCAAGACCCATGACTTTTTTTCAAAGTTCCAAAGCAATACTAATATACATTTGGTTCAATGCTCCTGACAATACTGAATTTGCAATAACAACAGGGGAATTACTGCATGAGTTACTTAACAATATTAAAATTGGAGAGGATGAGTAATATACAGTACACATTCTTTAACTCACTAGTTAGTTCAAGACTAGTTATTATTAATAACTAGCCCTTTTAACCATAATATTCCAGTGGAAAAACGACCGCAGTCTAAGAGTGGTCTAAGTGCTAATGACTGTGCCAGTATCATGCTAACAAAGTGGCAGGCCTGTGCTTCAGTGTGTCACTGCGCTCCACAGACACTCTTCTGAAGAAATAAGCAAATAAGCTGTTGGTGCTACAATCATTTAAAAATAAAAGAAATGTAATTCATAATTAAATATGTTTTCTTGCTTAGCTTAACACCCAGCCACATATGTAATTAAAGGACATTCATTTCCAATGGCTTTTACAGGCTGTGAAATGCACAGTACACAAAAGACTCACCATCTCAACATCTGGAAAATAAAATCTGAACAAAAATGACATGTCTGACAGAGCTCCCTTGCGAAGCTGAAATGCTTCCAAGCAGCTTTTACATTTCAGGAGAAACTTACAGTAATTCTCACACATACTGTAAATCTGCAGCCAAGACAAAAACGAGTCATTTCCTAACATGCAGACCATTAACTCGTGCATTCTTGCTTTTCTGGTTAATTTGTTGACGAGCTGCACTGTATGAAAATGGATGTTTTAATGCAAAAGTGCCGGCGAGCTCCGACTCATAAGGAGCTTCAGATGTTTTGTAGATTTCAGCTCTTTACTGTAAGTGTAGCCGCGTTCTGCTGACCTGCTGTGTGTTTTGCTGTATGACGCCCTGTCAGACTCCAGGTCTTTTCCTCCCAGCTGAAGGCGCGGAGAACCACAAGGATTTCTTGCGTCCCCACGGCTGAGCTTTTTCTCAGCCCGCTGCTGCAGTTTTAATACTTGATATAACGAGCGCAGCGTGTACACCTCATTGTTTTATCTGGGAACCGATCCAGGAGGAAACGAGAAGAAAGCATCAGACGAGGTGTGGAAAAGACTGGCCGGGAGTCTGAGGAAGAAGAGAGGAGGGAAAGAGGCACACGAGGTGTGGAAAAGACTGGCCAGGAGTCTGAGGAAGAAGAGAGGAGGGAAAGAGGCGCACCCCTGATTCCCCCCTGGGAGTGTGCTCGTCAATCGTTACACCGGACAGAAAGCAGGCGCGCAAACACGCCGAAACTGCATGTGAGGGAATTTCATTTCTGCACGAGTTTGACTCAGACAGGTCAGTTCGTCTCGCCTCAATTCCCTCGAGCAAAACTTGCAGAGGAATTTCGTCTTTGTAGCCATCATTGTGGATTATTTTCGTGAGCGCTTTGTCCTTGGTGACTAAACTGAAAAACAGGTCATTGGTGGACGTTTTCATCACCGTTTCCGTCAACTGCATTAACCCCGATTCCCACGTACAGCAGCTGACAGGGAGGCGAGCGCTGAGCCGAATTCCTGGTTCTGTGAGGCCCTCTAGTGGTCACCAGCAGGATTGCGGCTTGCTGTGCCACAGCCAGCAATGGGAACATCCAGGTGGGGCTGCACACTGGTGGTGGTGGAGGGGATCCCCATGACCTGTAAAGCCTTTTGAGTGGAGTGTCCACAAAAGTGCTATATACAGTAAGTGTAAGCAATTATTATTATTACAGCAGTGCCTAAGGGACTGATTTTCTCTATGACTCTACAATGAAGGCTCTCAGTGGAACAGGAGGAACAGAAGACAGGGGTCCCCCAGGACCAGTGCTGGGAGCCCCTGTTCCAGATCCTCTCAATGTGTCTGGAGCTGCTCTGCTCTTTGCTGGGGACTCAGAGACGGGGGGACCCCTTGATCACATGTGAGGGGAAGGAGTTCCAGTCAGTTCAGCCCCATGAGGAAACAAACAGGAGACGCCCCCCACAGCCCCCACAAGACCAGGGGGTTCTAGATCACATGGCTCCCTGTGTGTGCTTTGTCTTTTACAGCTGTGACACAGAAGGGGAACATTTCAAGAGATGATCTTCCCAGGCAGCTTGGAGGTGGGGTGGGGTTTGAGGTTTGGGGTCCCCCGTGTGCCCCACTGCTGTGTCTCCTGAGCAAGAAGCAAGAACAGAGGCTGGTGGAGAGAGAACAGATGTCTGATGCAACAAGGTAGATTTTTATTAAGTGCTGTTTAGTTACTTTTGTTTTACTGAGGACAGTGAAACAGAGAGCAGCCCAGAGCAGCACAGGAGGAGCCTTCATCATCGTGACAGAGAACAGACCAGAGCTGAGTCCACTGGGACACAGCAGGCTGGGGGAGACAGGACATGTGGTACAAAGAGGTAACGTTTATCTTGAAGTGAATCATGGGTAATGCTTTAGTTATTCAGTTCTCTGCAAAAAAGCATTAGATCTGTGTTGTGTGTAGAGCTGTGATAAAAGGAATGTCTCAGTGTGAGCGTTGCATTGCCAAATACAAGATGCATTAAATAACAGGAGCAAGAGCTAGGAGCTTAGTGCAATGAGAATGTACCTTTTTCGAATATTATTTTATTTTGTTTGGTAAGTCCAAGTGAACAGTGTCCGTGTGCTCCGGAGAGTGATTTCAAAAACGATCACGATGATGAGGACATAGAGTGAAGGGTGGACTGAAAAAAAAGAGTTTTGTTTTTTTATGCTCGAAAATTAAAAACAATACATTCATAAGTCTTTAGAGGAAATTCATCATAAAAAAACATGTTTAGACAACTGACACTATCTAAATTGTGCTGCAAAGTCCCAGAGGGGTTCAAAGCCAGAAAAAGGAACAGAATATGTACAGAATTACTTCTTCGCTGCTCAGGAACTTGTGGACGAGCAATTGATTGATTGACCTGGTGATAGTAATTTACGCGCATAATGTTATTTGTGTACAGTTGTGTCACAACACTGGGAATTGTTTTAAGTGTTAAAAATCGGTAAGTATGGAATGAAAAATCAATGAGCCTGTCGAAATTGCGCTGGTCTGCATGGCAGTAGGTTTGCAGCCTGTGTACATGTTCCCACAGAAAACGAATCCATGACTTGATCAAAAATGATTGATTAAAAAAAATCTATGCAGAAATCCCTAGGAGAAAATGGATAACCAAAAAACAAAGCATTTTCAGACAGCGGACACAGTCCCAGCAGGATTCAAGGCTGATAAAGACAAGAAGACTTTCAGAATAATTTCACTACTGGTGAGAAACCTGGACTGATTGATTGATTGATTGATTGATTGATTGATTGGGTGGTTGACCAACTTGATCATGGTGTGAGCATAGTTCTCTCACACATTAGGATTTTTTTTACCAGCGCTAGGAAAATAAGCAAAACTTAAAAATCTGACAGGATGAAATGGATATCTGAAAAACAAAGCCTTCTGGGGCAGCTTGTCTGAATCGTGCTGGTATCAAAGTCAGTAATTTTTATAGCCTGTGTATGTGTTCACACAAGAGACAATATCATGAAAGGTATGAAAAGAAGACAGAATATCAGCCTTGAAGTCCAGCCTGCAGCAGGGAGAGAGACACGTCCATGTTCCAGGCTCTAGAGGTGTCCAGTGAGTGGACAGGACTCAGGGTGTGGAGGTCCAGGCTGTCAGCAGTAGGGACAGGACAGCCAGCAGCAGGACAGTGTGTCCCAGGGAGGGGGCGCTGCTGGGGGTGGGGGTGGTGGTGACCACGGTGTTGGGGTTGATGAGGGGCAGGGTGGGGCCCACGTTGCTCTGCAGGAAACTCTGGTATCTGGACACCTTGGGGAACACCCCCTGCTGCAGAGCTCGGGCCACACGCCCCTTTCGTTGGACAGTGTTGTCCACTGCAACAATGCCGGCCTGAATCCAGAGAGAGTCCTGTTGACACACCAGGGGATCCCCTGAGTCTACCTGGACAGAGAGAAACACAAAGATAGAAGGGTTAATACATTGTTGCCTGAATATTGTGTTTTAAAGAAGAAGCAGGAGATTTCAGTGTCTGGAGGTCTGGGTACCTGCTGTAGGTCCAGTGATCCAGTACAGAGGTTGTCAGCTGAAGAGACGTTCACACACGCGGTGATCGCTGTGGACACTTGCTGGAGAGTGTTCTCACCTGACAGTATCGGGACACATGGGAGATCTTAGCTTTCAAGAGAAAGTGGGAAAATCTGACCTCTCCCACTTCCTGACTCATCTACCTGGCACTGAGTGTGGAGAAATGTTGGTCTTGTCACCCCGCCTCCAGGATAGAGGTGTAAGAAAGGAACGTGTTTTGATATTTGATATTACCAGTTCTCAAAGAACAGCAATTTTATCTTCACCCACTCAACACTCAACACTCAACAAGCAGCAATTTCAAAGAGATTCTGAACATTTTTCCCTAGAGTTCAGCCTGTGAGACTGTGTTGCATATAAAGGACTCAAAAAGCTGTAGTGTGATCTAGTCCTCCTCCTGTCCCCTTGATATGCAGCAGTATTTTATTTAATGCAGTTCCTGATATTAAATTAGGAAGCTATTACTGTTTTTTACCATTAACGTTAAAATCAAACTGCTTAAATCCATGGAAACACCACTGTACATAAAGGAACAAATGAAATTGTGCAAACAAGTGGAGCACATGGATAGAGAATGCAATAGCGCTGTCCACACTGGGGACCTGGGGGATCCCACCCCCAATATTGGTGCCCCTGCATACAGATGTACAGCTGGGCCAGTTTGTGTGCAGTACCTTGATCAACGACAACAGCACTGCCCACACGGTAAAGCTTGTGTCCCTCTCTCTGATCCTGGAATATGATCCAAAATTCTGGTCTCACCTGTCCCAGCTGCGTTGCCCCAGCCAGTGACCCAACACTGAGTTCCAGTGGGGAATGAGACTCTCTCCCCAGCCAGGCAGATGGGCTGGATGTAGTCAGTGAAGGAGACCTTGGTGTCCAGTTTCAGGAGGGCGATGTTGGTGCCACCAAGCTGGCTGGTTTGGACACTCTGGACCCCCAGGGATCTCTCGGAGGGGTTTGAGCCATTCTGCTTCAGTCTTCCCAGGATCACTGTCCACTCCTGGACAGTCACCGGACTGGAGGGACATAGAGGAGGGAGTACAGATACATTGGACAGCACAACGTATCAACACTGAAGAGAAACTCGCAGGGACACTGACCTCATTGTCTCTCAGTCTAAAGCCCCCTTGCACTGTCTGTATCTGGAGTCCTGTTGGAACATGTATTTCCACAGCACTGCTGTCACAGTGCCAAAATTAAATGCATCATTCTGAGTCTCAGTTGCATCCATTCCTGTGTTGGTGTGTGAATTACTGTTGTATTAACTCAGAGTGTTTGTGACATGAATCGTTATGTGGTGAGTCATCATTTTTGGCTTTCTAAAGGGTCTTAGTGTCTGACCTTATTCCTTTATTTCTGGCTGTGGTCATTCTCCTGTCTTGGTTTCATGATGTCATTGTGTCTAGTCCCGTGTGTCCCAGTGTCTGAACATGAGAACGATTCTACGACTACCTCGGTATTTATTTAACTGTTTTAATAGCTGTTTTATATGGTCACATCAGAATTGTTTCAACACCATTAGTGGAGTCTTGTTATTTTTCACCTGGGAGTGAGAGACAGGTGGGGTTGGTCTGTACGTGGATAAGAGGGACAGGTAAGGTTGGTCTGTACCTGGGTGAGAGGGACAGGTGGGGCTGGTCTTTACCTGGGTGAGAGGGACAGGTGGGGTTGCTGTGTACTTGGGTGAGAGGGACAGGTGGGGTTGGTCTGTACCTGGGTGAGAGGGACAGGTGGGGTTGGTCTGTACCTGGGTGAGAGGGACAGGTGGGGTTGCTCTGTACTTGGGTGAGAGGGACAGGTGGGGTTAGTCTGTACCTGGGTGAGAGGGACAGGTAGGGTTAGTCTGTACCTGGATAAGCACTGTGCAGTTGTCATCACCCAGTCACCGGTCACAAGGGTCCCTCCACACACATGTCTCCCATTTCTCTGCAGGCTGGCCATCCATGGCCAGGACCCCTCTGCAGCTGACTGACCCACGAGAAGGGATGTATTAAGTTTGGGCTTCCCACAGACTTGTACTGAAAAACGCAGTGAAACAGCAGAATCACCCTAGAGGACTGGACAGATTTCTCACATCCAGCCCTCCAATATCACCACATGACTTTTTATACTCTCATTAGATCCTATGCAGAGGTCATAGGAAGATCATATTCAAAATAATGACAAATAACATACAGTGAAAGAGTGGTGTGAATGAGGACCATACATGTTGCAGGAGTGTGCTTTGTTTGAAGTGGCATTTCCAGACATGCAATGTTTCAATGGAACACTGATGGGTAAGGAAGTGAAGGAGAAGTAATGCAGGTGATGGGACACAAGTCAGGAGGTGGAGGCAGTAAAACCATTGGAATCATGTCCAAACAGACTTAACTCTGTGTTTGCCAGTGGAAGACACTGCAATCACCTGCCAAAATTAGCCTGCGGTGAACTGCACTGATATGGAAGCAGAAATCACTTGCTGGTGTTTGCTAGACTTGAATCGATGGTTGAGAACAGATTCCAAGGGAAACCCCCAAAAGATGAATACTAACACAACCATTGAAAATGCGCTTCAAAACCCGTTGACATGGTAAATTAGGGTGTGCTATACTGCCTTTAGATTCAGAATTACTAATCAAACTGCCCAAAGAATCTTCACTGGGCAAAAAAATGTCAATAGGTGGCACTTGTGTTGCGTTGGATGTTAGTGAATTTGTTGCTTCATTTAATCTACACTTAATATGGGAGTCATGTAACTAAAGAAAAAATTCAGTAGATGAAAATAAAAATAAACAAAGGATAACACCTTTCCCAGTATCGTTAACAATATTAATTTTTTGAATATACCTATATTTATAGAGCTTGGAGAGGGTCGACACCCCACCTGTTGGACACCAACACAGTGGGGGTTAAGCGGGCAGCAGGGGGAAGGAGAGTAGCACAAACAGAAGAGTGATAGGGGGTACAGTTGTTCCAGTGTTCCAGGGAGGCTTGACAATATTTCAGGGGAAATGGAATAAAAGAGCAGACAGCATGGCAAGTATAGAATGAAAGAAACATCGATCTCTACTGTCCTTCACCCTGACATCTGCCTAACGATACCATTGTGCATCAAGGTGCATAAAATAACCTTACTGACCCACACAGATTGTTGACTGACCTCTATGTGAAATAACAGTGATTTCAGAATTAATACACCTATCTTTGTAAGATCCCCATAGTCAGGTACCGAATCTAAAAATAAAAATTCAGACAGGTGCTTTCAGGACAACTGAGAGATGAAGAAAACACAAATAAGGAGAAACATTTGAACAAAACCTTGAAACCACAGACTATCACCTTCAGCACTCTGAAGATAATAATTAAGATGTGGACTGTGTCATAAGCACTCAGCATAAATCAGACTGTTCTTTCTAAATGAGCTGTTGGGTAAGGAGGAAACTGTTTAGGGATGTGACAGTAAGGTTAAAGATTGCTTTAAGAGAACTACAGAGGTCAATGACTGAGATGTGAATAAATGTCCGTGTGTCAACAATATACAGTAAGTTCTGGACATTCATGAGGGTTCAGTGTCATGATCCGTGGCAAATAGCCTAATTCATATAAACCAAGTCCACAGCTATACAGTTGCATAACGTATACATTATATGATACAGCATGTATGGTTAAAACACATAATATAAGAAAGGGTTACCTATGATTAAAATACTAATGCATTGGTTAATTAAAATAGCATTGATCAGATAAAATAAACAAAAGTAATCAAAACCTTATAGCAATTGGTTAATATAAACAACATCCAGCCTGCAGTTTCTATCACTGTGTCAGTGATTGTGATGATGTTAACAAAACCATCAGTGAGCCTGTAAAGCTGTCTCCAGCCTATCATTCCTCACACTGCCAACACAGATTCAGGAGTGTCTGTTACAATATCAAAACAAGACCACGCTGAGTTATGGACACTAGGCAATATTTGGGCAGACCAGAAGGAGAGGCTCCATTACGAGCTAGATATGTCTCATGGTCCGGGACCGTTGTGCCTCTAATTAGAAAGTTTCTGTAATTACTGCAATTGATGCCAAAGGTGCTTTCACATCAACTCTCAGATGACATAAAGCTCTGAATTATTTGCAGTTCACCATTTTATCATGAACACTAGACACAACTGTGTTATTCACAGATATGTGCGGATATTAACTCACTGGGGAGTGCATCAGAAGTGGTTACTGTAGATGTATGAATAGTAGAGGAAACAGTGGACTCTGGTGCTGTAGTATCAGAGGGACTAGTAGTCACTGGTGCTGTAGTAGGAGAGGAGGCAGTGGACACTGGTGTTGTAGTAGTAGAGGTGGCAGTGGACACTGGTGCTGTAGTAGTAGAGGAGGCAGTGGACACTGGTGCTGTAGTAGTAGAGGAGGCAGTGGACACTGGTGTTGTAGTAGTAGAGGAGGCAGTGGACACTGGTGTTGTAGTAGTAGAGGAGGCAGTGGTCACTGGTGCTGTAGTAGTAGAGGGAGTGGTGGCCACTGGTGCTGTAGTAGTAGAGGAGGCAGTGGACACTGGTGCTGTAGTAGTAGAGGAGGCAGTGGACACTGGTGCTGTAGTAGTAGAGGGAGTAGTGGACACTGGTGCTGTAGTAGTAGAGGAGGCAGTGGCCACTGGTGCTGTAGTAGGAGAGGAGGCAGTGGACACTGGTGCTGTAGTAGTAGAGGAGGCAGTGGACACTGGTGCTGTAGTAGTAGAGGAGGCAGTGGACACTGGTGCTGTAGTAGTAGAGGGAACAGTGGACACTGGTGCTGTAGTAGTAGAGGAGGCAGTGGACACTGGTGCTGTAGTAGTAGAGGGAACAGTGGACACTGGTGCTGTAGTAGTAGAGGAGGCAGTGGTCACTGGTGCTGTAGTAGTAGAGGAGGCAGTGGCCACTGGTGCTGTAGTAGGAGAGGAGGCAGTGGACACTGGTGCTGTAGTAGTAGAGGAGGCAGTGGACACTGGTGCTGTAGTAGTAGAGGAGGCAGTGGACACTGGTGCTGTAGTAGTAGAGGAGGCAGTGGTCACTGGTGCTGTAGTAGTAGAGGAGGCAGTGGCCACTGGTGCTGTAGTAGGAGAGGAGGCAGTGGACACTGGTGCTGTAGTAGTAGAGGAGGCAGTGGACACTGGTGCTGTAGTAGTAGAGGGAGTAGTGGACACTGGTGCTGTAGTAGTAGATGAGGCAGTGGTCTCTGGTGCTGCAGTAGTAGAGGAGGCAGTGGACACTGGTGCTGTAGTAGTAGAGGAGGCAGTGGACACTGGTGCTGTAGTAGTAGAGGGAGTAGTGGACACTGGTCCTGTAGTAGTAGAGGAGGCAGTGGACACTGGTGCTGTAGTAGTAGAGGAGGCAGTGGTCTCTGGTGCTGTAGTAGGAGAGGAGGCAGTGGACACTGGTGCTGTAGTAGTAGAGGAGGCAGTGGACACTGGTGCTGTAGTAGTAGAGGAGGCAGTGGACACTGGTGCTGTAGTAGTAGAGGGAGTAGTGGACACTGGTCCTGTAGTAGTAGAGGAGGCAGTTGGGTCGTTACATATGGAATTGTTGTTAAATTGCACAAATTCCGCAGTGTTTGAACCAACTTGTGCTTTAATCCAGGAATTGTAATTGGATACTCCAGCATAAGACACTAAGTATTTGGGACAGTAGTTTCTAAAATTTACAACTCCAGCCTGAATCCAGTAAGATCCCTGTTTACACACCACTGGACTCCCTGTGATTCCAGGGGAAGCATAATTTGCATTCTGTAAAGAGAAATAGAATAGGGTTAATACAGACACACTGACTGGACACTCCAGTACATTAACACTGCACTGAGAGAGAGAGGGGTTAATACAGACACACTGACTGGACACTCCAGTACATTAACACTGCACTGAGAGAGAGAGGGGTTAATACACACACACTGACTGGACACTCCAGTACATTAACACTGCACTGAGAGAGAGAGGGGTTAATACACACACACTGACTGGACACTCCAGTACATTAACACTGCACTGAGAGAGAGGGGGGTTCATACACACACACTGACTGGACACTCCAGTACATTAACACTGCACTGAGAGAGAGAGGGGTTAATACAGACACACTGACTGGACACTCCAGTACATTAACACTGCACTGAGAGAGAGAGGGGTTAATACAGACACACTGACTGGACACTCCAGCACATTAACACTACACTGAGAGAGAGAGGGGTTCATACACACACACTGACTGGACACTCCAGTACATTAACACTGCACTGAGAGAGAGAGGGGTTAATACAGACACACTGACTGGACACTCCAGTACATTAACACTGCACTGAGAGAGAGAGGGGTTAATACAGACACACTGACTGGACACTCCAGTACATTAACACTGCACTGAGAGAGAGAGGGGTTAATACACACACACTGACTGGACACTCCAGTACATTAACACTGCACTGAGAGAGAGAGGGGGGCTAATACTAATAAAGAGGTTTAAATAGTGTTTTAATGCTGTGTTGTCAGAATCAGGATATCAGTTCCCATTTACTTGTGAGCAAAGAGGGAGAAAAGGCTTAGTGAGGTTTCTTCCCAGCCTGTTACAAATTTTACAAATGTATATGATAGTGGCAGAATTTCTGTAGGGGGTGGAATTTTCATACCTGTTAGTGTTGATATTGTGCGATATTTCATATCATTTATTGGAAGAAAGATTGTTTTACTTTGAAAGTTTGGGTCTGGTTATCAAGCTGTACTGTAGAATATAGATGTGTTGTGAAATGCACACTAATCCCACAATAGTTGTTCTTTATCATTTGCTGGTGTAGCGTTTTGGTGTCAATATCTCATTATTATGTTTTATTTTCATCAGTTCCCCCTAAATAACAGCAATAACAATAAGATGTGTAGAGAAGAAAGATCTACTTCAGATACCATGCATGATTTGTCCTTTGGAGTCTCTCCAGTGCAGATCATTGTTTCTGTTACCAATTTAAAATTATAGATCGCATTGGTCTGATTCATACAGTCTGTGTTCTCAATGATGGGCAGCTGGACCTGCTGTAGGGTCTGGTTCCCTGGCAGGGATGCTGTTGAAAGAAACAGATTCTCAGTGTCCTTCCCTCAGTCAGTGACAGACTCTCCCAGCAGCTCTACAGTGTGGAGATCCTGAGGTCTCACTCCTCTTGGTTCAGAGCCCCATCTCTGCCTCTCCTCAGGGTCTCAGACACTCAGCAGGATGACCATGGGCTCATGGGCTCACAGGTGTGTGACACAGGGACAGGTGGAGACCTGCTGTAGAGCCCTGAAGGACCCAGTGGTACAGCTGTGGAGTGAGAGTGTGCTGCAGCAGTGAGCTGTGTGGGAGCTGATGGAAAGTGACCAGTGGACAGACGACAAGAGTGACTTGTGTCACCTCTGACCCCCTGTCTGCTGGCAGAGATCAGTGTCCACAGGAGGCAGAGTCAGAGACAGGGGCTGCTGAAGGGGATTGAACTGAGGTTCATCTCTGGGTTTGAGAGACAGGAGTTAATGAATAAAAGTGTTATATCCACATGGGCACGGATACAAAAATTAGATTAACCTACTTCCATCAGTCATGTTGCCCCAGCCCGTGAGCCAGCAGCTGGTGCATCTGTGGAAGGAGCTGTTGGTGTCGGCCAGACAGATGGGCTGGATGTAGTCAGTGAAGTTCACAGGGTTTCTCAGCTTCAGCAGGGCGATGTTATTAGGAGTGATATCAAAAGTGAAGGGGTAAAAAATGATCGTCTGGACCCCTCTGGTCACTTCATGAGGATTCATGCCCAGCTGTGTCTGTCTGCCCAGGTACACTGTCCACAGACTGGCATTGGTACTGCTCCTGGAGAGAGAGAGAGAGAGAGAGAGAGAGAGTTACAGAACCTCAGATCCCCAGCACTGCAGGTGCTTTGCTTGTTGTTTGCAGTGATACAGCATCTGTAATTGTCTGACTTCAGAGTTGGCATTTTTACACTGACTCTTCTTCAGTGTCACAACATGTGAAGACTGACAATATCTCAGCCTCTATTCATGAAACTGAACAACAGAACCCAAGAGGAATGGAAAGCAGTTCCATTTGTTACATTGTCAGTATCTATTGGATAATACAGAGGAGATGTCTTCTGCTCCCCTACCAGATAAGGCAAGCTGCAGAGGTCAGCACCCAGTCGCTGTTGATCAGTGAGCCTCCACACGAGTATTGACCATTCACGTGCAGGCTGGCCTGCCAGGGCCAGGACCCCTCCTGGGCAGAGTCTCCCTGCAGGACACTGGGACTCAGGGGCGCCTGGCCGCAGGCTGGAGAGATACACCCAAGAGAGAGAGAGAGACAGGTAGTGAGAGCGAGCTGTCAATCTCCCATATACAAAATCTCAAAAACAAAGGTTTTTTATTTCACAGAAACATCTGTTAAAACAAATTCAGCTGCACACTCAACACTATCAAAAAATAGAAAATGTATTTAAAACAGATGTATGTGTTATAGCCTACAGGTCTTCAGCAATCATAGTGATGCACACAATTCTGAAATTGAGCAATGAGTCCCCTGGCTTTGAGCCAAACTGTCCCCCTCTCAGGGAGACCTCGTTCCCCACAGAGAGGGGGCTCCCTCTTCCCCAGTGCATGCTCCCCTAGAGACTACCTTCCTTATTTAGCTCAGCCAGTTAATGCTCAGTGGTGCATGCTCCTATGTTGGTGTGACAAACGCCACTGTTACTCCACTCTTCCTCTGGGTGCATTACCTGAACAACATCCACTGGGCGCACCCTGCCTAAACTCACATGTGGGTGTGTAACAGGGTTAATAACGTCTAGTTTAACAGATTTAAGGAGGAACTGAAACATTATTTTTATATTTCAGGGTTGGAAAGTATCAGCATTGATAAGTAAATTTTGAACCACAACAAAAATAAACTGTACACAGTAACCTCTAAAACCTCCAATTTACATCACAAAATAGAAAAAAGTTCCAGGTCTGCGCAGCGCCATGTTCTGAGATTCAGAACGAGGCAACAAAACATCCGGTGACCTGTTGCGACTCTATGAGACTGTAAACAAGCAGGCTTGTGAATACATCTCTTAATCCAATAGAAATATTGCTTTTGATATCCAGACAATTTTGGTGACATACTACTTACTTGTTAACTCTGCATGGGACTTTTCTGCAGCAAAATGTCTGCGGCACAGCCTGTACTTACTCACTCGTCCATCTCAATACATTAGTCAGAGACTAGTGAGCAGGAAGGGCCTCTTCACATCACAGTACACCAATCAGTACAGGTACTAGTGAGCAGGAAGGGCTACGTCACATTGCAAAAACAAGCAGACTTGTGAGTCCACCTCTCTTAATCCAGTAGACACACTGCTCTGAACTTTGAGGCGGTTCTGCCTACAAATACTGCTTACTTATTAACTCTGCACGCAGATCGCCTTGGAACATCGTCACGGTGAAATATCTGCTGCACAGCCTGTACTTACTCACTCGTCCATCACAGTACATCTATCATGACAGAGACTAGTGAGCAGGAAGGGCTACCTCACATCACAGTACAGCAGTCAGTACAGGGACTAGTGAGCAAGAAGGGCCTCTTCACATCACACTACATCAGTCAGTACAGGGACTAGTGAGCAGGAAGGGTCTCTTCACATCACAGTACATCAGTCAGTACAGGGACTAGTGAGCAGGAAGGGCCACTTCACATCATAGTACAGCAGTCAGTACAGGGACTAGTGAGCAGGAAGGGCCACTTCACATCGCAATTCACACAAACTCTCGCCTGTGGTGAGACCACGGGTTTGCACCAACATGACAACTTACAGTACTTTCACCAGGTTCACGATTCTGTGCTTCATCTGAAATTTGTGAAATTGCCGGACGGCCTCAATGGGATTTATTCTGTGACAAAGATGTAATGACCAGTCTGTAACGAAGTGAACCGGGTAGATGTCAGAATTCCTAGGAGAGCAGTAGAAAGCCAGGGGTACTTATCCGAGAACTCAAATCCAAAGCCGCAGTCTAAGAAGACGAATTGGTCACAAAGCCGGGAGATCAGGAAGAACAAGGTAAGACGCGCTGGGCTGACACGAGAGAGGGAAAGCTCTGCTCATAGATTCGATGCCAAGCAAGCTGGGGCAGGTAAGCAGTCCTTAAATAGTGTGGGATAGGATAGTCGGCTCAGGTGGTGCTGTTATTGGTCATTAGGAGCCGGTTGGCGGTGATTAACGGAAGCTGAGTCTCCTTGGGACAGGTGGAACCGTGACACAGTCTGAGAAATTGGGACTGCAGGTGCCCTTTCAAACTTGTGTTTGAATTTGTATCCTCCTCTAACTTTTGATACAGTGGTGATCATGATTGCATTCTACCGTTTATCACCTCATATTGCACGTCATGCATGTGTGTTTTAGCAGTGATATGGTTTGGTGCACAGTATGAATGAAACAAGTTCGGTCTTCACATTTTCACAATGAAAAAAATATGCAGCTGTGTACAGATGCAGCCATTCAAAGTGCGCGGCACAGACACGTACCGGAGGTAATTGGCTATAACCTCGCGCATCGTGACGCGCGTTGACGCAAAATACCGCGGTACGTGATTGGTTGACCGACAGGGGCACTCGTGGTCTGTTGATCGGTCGTAGAAAGATTTAAATGTCTTTACTGTGCCCGTTTTAGTATTGAATATTTATATGGAATTTTACCACTGAAGGGAAATCTTAGTAGCTGAGCATAAAAAGAATAGGAGCATACTGTAACGCGTGTGAACTTAAACGATATTAAGTTTGGAACATAAACATACAGTATATGGCTGGTCTCTGTACTTTAAATAAAAAATACACACCAGTATTCCATTTCTCCCTAAACATTTTAAGCATCAAAGTCTTTAACTAACAAGATACCGGAGTCAACAAGCATACTTTTAGAATTTGATTAAAAGGGAATATAATATGGAATCACGTATCTAAAGAAATTAATAACGATATAATTATATTCATGTACTGCAACACAAGAATAGTACACGCTGTACATTGTCTGTTGATAATGTCTCTATAGGGCTTTTTCAGCACTCCACATGTGACCTTGCCAGTGGTGCTGTGGGTTAGGTTCCTGACTCCCATGTCACATGGTGAGTGTTTGAATCCAGCTGAAGACATGACTTTTTTTTTAACAAACATTTCTTTGAAAAAATAAAACTTTTCCCTGGCTCAGAGATTAAATAAAACGTCACTCGCACCAAACAAATTTATATTTCTAAATATCACAACATGATCGAATTTAAGTCATTTTAATAACGATGAATAGTCACCTATGCGTTACAATTTATATTGATTATATTGATTTAAATCGCGTCTTGATTTAAATCGCAAATGCGTGTTTAAATATATGTGTTTTTTTATTCACAATCAGAAAAATGCAACATAAATTGATATCTTTGTCTTCTAAGTATCTTAATAAACTTTCAGCATAGCTTTCTCCCCATTTAGATTTATTTTTCTTGGGATCTTGGGATCAAATGTGGAAAGATTAGATTGTTTTTATTTTTTTAAATACATTTTAGAAAAGTGTCATCTATACTAAAAAGCTGTACACCACCTGCTATAAAGATACATATTGTAATACTTTCGGGTTCGGATAGGACAGACACAAGAACTCAGACTTGCGGAATTAAAGCAAGTTAAAGCCTTGATTTTATAAATCACCTTTAAAAGTGGCATCTCAAAGCAAAGTAAATATCCAACACTGATTGTACCCATCTGTCATGCTAATAAAGCACCTTGAATTGAATTGAATTGAGATAGAGAGAGAGAGAGAGAGAGAGAGAGAGAGGGGAGCGAGAGAGCACTGCCAGGACAGGCAAATAAGATACACTCCACAGACATTCACAACAGCGACATATCATAAAACGTTTGCACATATAGTTAAATTATAACTTGTTTTTCAGGAAGTTAAAAAAACACTTGAATTACTTATCCAGTCTCTCGAAATAAAATTATTTTTCAAGCAATGCAACTAACGTCGGGCACCGTGTTTTTTTTAATCCAACATTGACAGCCGCATCTTAAATCTTGTCAGTCAGCTCTTTTTTCTCTATCTGAATTGTGGCGATTCAATCAACCTGGGATAACAAGTGGTCTCAAAGTCACCGAGCTCACAGAGCTACAACAACAGATGACAATTCCCTTAGTCCTTCCTTAGTCTTCCTGAAATTGTCGGATTATGAGTGAATAAAAGCATCTTATTAAAAACACGTTTGCGTTTGTTTGGGAGCTATATTATGTATTTTTCATATGTAAGATATAATGATGTGTTCCCGCTTACACATCGCACGACTTTAAAAGCTAGAAAAACAGGTTTCGATTCACATTATCTGGCGAGCCTTGTTTTGTCAAAGGACAGCACAAAAAAAAACAGACAATACACGGGGGGGGGGGAGGGCAAGCGAGAGAGAGAGTTTTTTGCCCTCTGTCAAAAAACCCCAAATCACCTGGGCAGAGACTCTGGGGGGATCATTGTGTGGTACAGAGTGGAGCTCAGTCACTCCAAACAATTAGTAAAGAGAGAAGAGTCAACAATTGATTTAAGGACGATCTGACGAAGTGCAATGAAATACAATATTGTTGTTGTTGTTATTGTTGTTTTTATCCTGTAAAGCGTTTTGAGAAGCCACCTTTAAAGGTGATATATAAAAGCGCTGATTCTTATGGAATGTGTTTTCTTTCTTCTTTTTTTCTGCATGGAATAAACCTATTCTTATGGATGCCCGGTTCCGCCAGGGATTCAATTTTTTTTTTATTGCGTATGTAAGGAAATAGCAGTATAACCTTGTTCATGCACAAACAGTGGCATGTTACAGTATTAATTTGTGTGTCTCCTCTTGCCAGAAAGCTCTAAATTGCATTTTGAGTGCGGTTTTTGACGTTTTTTAAATTGCAACCCATAAATAAAGCTGATGCTGTTTAGACTTTTAATTATTTTAAACTGTATTATAGCAGCACAATGGATAATGCAACGTAAATTGCAAAAATGCACTTGGAATCTGTCCAAGCCCTACTTTGTCAGGCATTTTCTTTTACTGTAACGGACATAAAAACTCCCTTGCTTTTAACAGACCGTTTCATAATTTCTAACTACTGCGACACTTATCATTCAACCAGAGCTCAGCAAAGACTGTATTAAAAGTATACTAGTGACAAACTAGTGAAGTAAGAGACAAGATGAAAAAGCGTTAACTTAAGTCAGTTCTGCCTGAAAATTAGACTTCTAAGCAACAGGGGTTTATGGCAGGAAAGGGGGTTAACTGATAAGGATTCCAGATGCGAGCAAGGAACCCCCTGGGGGCTTAATCTTAAACTGACCATTTGGCCAGAGTCTCTTAACTGGCCAAATACCATGACCCCCCCCTTACCATAACACCGAATGACGTCCGAAGCAGCAAGCAAGGACTATATAACCTAAAAGTTTGTACCGGCACATCGAACAATACTTCGGTGTTGTTGTTTCTTGCGGGAAACAAGTCTTCGGCTTTATTGTTCCTTGCATGCAATAAACTCATCTGTTTTACTTCATCTCGGGATCAAGAACCTTATTCCTTCTGTTACAACACTAGTATAATTTATATCTTTTTTTCTGAACTGGGGAAAATCTAATCATGTTTCTCTATAACAATAATAAAAAAACATTATTTTACATATCACCTTTATGTGATATCACCTTAAGGAAAGCACATACAAGGGTTAATTGCACAATGGACCGCGCAAAGAAATTTAAAATAGTCTTCTTTAGGGGTGAGGGCAGGAGTGGATCGCAGCAGGCATAATCAGCAAATTAGGAAAACAAAGAACAGGACAGGTGAGACGTGTATCCAGAGAGCGAGTGATCAGAAAAAGGAACATCTGTTACGCCCAGGTTCATTCAACATTCAGAAATACAATTGAGAATAGTTTTGTGGTGTTTGTATAGATGAAACGTTCTTAAAACGTATAACATAACAAAATTAAAGACGATTAAAATCTGTAATCTTTCCACTTGTATGTCATCGGAAAATACAAGAAGTTTCTGCTTTGTGTAAGGATGGTATCAAAAAGTAATCTAAGTGGTGAGAAAGCTGTGCTCAATGATAATTAAGGGACTTAAAAGTAAAAGGAGATGCTTCACATTGCATGACTACTTTTAAAAACTAAGTTATAAATGCAGACACTCCCTTGGTGCCGTGCCGGGTGTAAATATCTAAATATACATTCGCCCCGGGGTGCGCGGGGAAGAGCAGGACAGGAGTGAAAGTGGTCAGGGCGGGGTTTAGGAAGGCCGCCGACCAGTGCGGCTGTCCCACAGTCTGGGGAGGTATCCGTTTTCCTTGTAAATAGTTCCCTGCTTCTGCACCCCTGGGTCTTACTCTCTCTCTTTTCTCTCTCTCTCGGGCGCGTGGGCGATGTGTTGGCTCGCGCTGTTGGCGGGCGGGGGTGCGGGAGAGCTGGGCTGGCAGGTGGTGACGGAGAAGAAAAATAAAGGCTTTCACTTTTCTAAAACGTATTTAAAAAATAAAACCGATTACAATCTAATCCTTCCACGTTTGATCCTAAATTCCCAAGAAAAATAAATCTGAACGGGGAGAAAGCTACACTGAAAGTTTCTTAAGATACTTAGAAGACAAAGATATCAATTTATGTTTCATTTGTCTGATTGCGATTAAAAAAACACATCTAATTAAACACGCGTTTGTGATTTAAATCAATATAAATGTTTATATTGTAACGCATACTGTACAGCCTCCATTTCTCTATGAATATTTTAAAGATCGTGTGCGCAGCCTAAGAGGGGGGTCCACTGTCAGTGACAGCTGACAATCCTCCATACACCTATGTGAAAAATTAGTAATGCCAATGTAAACATCGTATTTACAATTCGTTGATAAGAGAAATGTTAAGTTCTCTAAAGCTTTGTGATAGTTGACCAAGGCAGCAAAAGATCAGCTGCACTGGTAAGATGCAAAACCAAAGATATGATTAATAACCTTTTAAATCTGAAGGGAGATCTAAAGGGATCCCCCCCCACACACACACACATTATAGAAGCAGGAAGCAGAAGCAGGGACCGTTGTCAGAAGGGAAGAAGGTGACTATTCATTGTTATCAAAAATGACTGAAATTCGATCATGTTGTGATATTTAGAAATATAAAAGTCAATTAATTGTCCATTATATTGCTATTCTATTTTTTCAAAGAAATGTTTGTTAAAAGGGAAGTCACGGCGCCAGCTGGATTTGAACACACAACCTGTAGGTTAGTAATCAGGCATGTAGACCAGTGGGCTACTAGGAAAGTCACAATAAGAGAGAGGCGAAACAGCCCTACACAGCCCTGTCGCAGTACGTGAATATAATCATATCGCTATTAATTTCTTTAGATACACGATTCCATATTATATTAGCAGAAAAGCTTAAAACTACCACTTTATTACACGCTATTTCACATGTTAGTTAAAGACTTCGATGCTTAAAATATTTAGGGAGAAATGGAATACCTGTGTGTATTTTTCCTTTAAAGTACCGATTCCTGGAATCTAACTGGCTGACACCCTTCTGAAGTGGTTCCATAATATCTGGTATACGGAAAAGAAAGTGTAGATAAAAAAGCCTGGGTTCTCATGTATCTGATACAAGTATCTTTTAATACAGTCTTCGTTATGCTCTTGAGGATCCTTGTGATATTTTGAGCTCTGGTTGAATGATAAGTGTCGCAGTTTAAATAATTTTCGTAGTTAGAAATTATGAAACGCTCTGTTAAAAGAAAGGGAGTTTTTATGTCCGTTGCAGTAAAAGAAAATGCCTGACAAAGTAGGGCTTGGACAGATTCCAAGTGCTTGTACAAATGTGCTAAAGAAATTATACTTTGAGTTCACAGCTTGTCCAAAGTCATTCATTATTAATACTATTAGTAATATCTTCGGTAAAGGCTTTGATGCATAAATATTTCTGATAAAGGTAGGTTGTGTACTTTTGTCCAACTGAGCAATCTTGCTTTCATAAAATATACCAACTTTTTATTGACTGATGATTAACATGCTGTAATACACAGTTTAAATTTAAAAGCTCAAATGCTGTACATGAGAGGCTAAGCTTTATTGGCTCCTCCTGGCGGTTTTACAAGGTGATGCCGGATACTTTCCAGCATGACGTTAAATGACGCGATTTACCCCGTGATACTGCGTGATACTGCGACACGCCCACCGGGGTATACCGCGAAATACCCCACCCATTTTGAATGGCTGCATCTGTATGTTGATTTAGGAAAAGTTTCATTACATTTGTTTCTGTGCAAACCCATGCAGAAAAGAAAACACAAGACGTTTGCCGGCTCCGATTTTGTTAGATTGCAATTCTCGATATTGAATCTTTCTCAAAGGGAAAAGAATAACCAGTTTCTGGGTCGGTAGAGAGAAATGATAAAGACACCTCTAGCAGTGTTTTGAGTAGGGAACAAGGTAATGATGAGATTCATGCTAATGTTTTATAATAAATCTAATATGCATTTTTACATATTTGTGAAATATATTGTCTTACTTATTTTAAGAAGCATTAAAATAAAGATTAAAATGTAGTGCCCCCCCCCCATGTACAATGCCGTACATGAGACATTAATTAAGAAATTAATTACGATATTATTATATGTAATTATAATGTATTATATGTATATAATATGTGTACCTTATATGCCTCAAGTCAGGGTTCAAACCCAGCCGTCACCATGTGGTTTTCTTTTAACATAAAAATGTCTTTGAAAAGCTAAAATGGCTAATTTTATGGACACTATATTGACGTTTCAGAATTTTTATTAATACGGAATATAATATGGCATCACGTTTCTAAAGAAATGAATAACAATATAATTATATTCATATACCGTAGCTCAAATCCTGCTAAACTAGAAATTAGAAGAGTATTATTGGACAATGTTGTGAGGCTCTGGCAGGATTTCGCCATAAACTGAAAAGGTATAGAGGAGACACGTTGTGTATCGCCTTTTTTTACACTTGTAAAAAAAATAACATCAAATCATCAATATAGCTGCGTTCAAACCCCCCACCTAGCATATACAAGGTACAAGCTTAAGCCATTATACCACAGACATAATCACATGTGAAAGAGTGAAACTGAAGCAGACATATCAAAAGAAAGTGTACTACTGCGATAATTTGAGCTACAGCATATGAATATAAATATATCGTTATTAATTTCTTTAGATACGCGATTCCATATTATATCCCTATTAATCAAATTCTAAAAAGTATGCTTTTGTTTGTTGTGATAACGAGCATATTCACAGAAAAGGTTAAAACATTATAACTTTTTACAAAGTATATAAATATAGTCAGAAGGAACACATAAAACATTTCCAAAATAACCACATGTAACCACATGCAAGACTTTGATGCTTTAAATGTTTAGGAAGAAAGTGGAATAATGGTGTATATTTTTTATTTAAACTACCAATACCATTCATATACAGTTTATATAATATGTTTATGTTCCCAAATCAATATTGTTTATGAGCATGTGAAAGGCACGGTGAATCAGAGATTCTCAAAAACGTATAATTGGAAATGAATACGTGATTGGATCAACGAAATTCTGTGGTGTAAAATATTTCTGCATAATTAAAATATTTATGATGAAGGTGGAGGGCTGTGTACTTTTGTCCAACTGAGCAATCTTACCGACTAATGTTTAATGATTAACATGCTGTAATACACAGTTTAAAATTATTAAAAAACTAAAGAGTATACAACTTAAATTCTAAATTGGAAAAAGATCTGCAGTTTATTTCTGGTGACAGCTCAAATGCTGTACATGAGAGGTTAAGCTTTATAAGCTTCACCTGGTGGTTTTACAAGGCTCATGCGCTGAATTGAAAACTAAGTGCTGTGCCTGATGAGGCACACACTTCCTGTTCTCTTTAAAAAGAAATAAAATAATTTTATAAATATAATATTAATACATGTGACTCATATGTAAAATACAAAATATATCAAAATATAAAATACAAAATATAGTACAAAAAATAAAATTATACTGTACATAAAAGTTTAATTTGAAAGCTGTGTGTTGCTTTCATCTGTGTGCTTACTGTACATATGAGATAAACTGCATGTTAAAATGATGAAAATGATAGATGTAAATAAGAGTTCTGCTTACAAATGTCATCACTCACTCTCTCTCACACACACAAAATCTCCCTGTTTAAATTCTCTCCTTCGAAGATGAATAAAATATTTTGAATTCAATTGACTTAAAGGGTCATTATAGAAATGACACATAGAAAACATAAAAGTATTTCAAGAAAATCCTTTAATATTTTTAAGAAAAACTTTTGTTATTGGACACAGACTCATTAACTAATCTCCTCTTTGTACTCCATACTAAATGTACTAAATACTTTGTATTTCCAGAGCTCGTCAGTTACTCGTCAGCTCTCCTGTGGATACACTGTGCTGGTAAATGAGGGCAGTAGAGCTCATGAGAGCCCTGAGAGACACAGCTCAGCCACTGGCCAGACAGACACCACCTACCTCTCACTGTCAGGACCAGAGCCGCCAACACGCAGAGACTGATGCCCACCGCCATGACTGCTAGTGTGTCAGAGTCCTGTCTGCAGCTTCTCCTTTCTCTCCTCTCCTCTCTCCCTCTGTCTGTCTGTCTCCTGTTCTATACACACCTGGAGAGACACGCCTCCTCTCCCTCCTTCTCTCCCTCCCTCCTCTGTTCTCTCTCTCTGCACCTCTCTCTTCCTCTCTGTCCTCCTCTCTCTCAGTTCAGTAATGCAGCTCAGTGATTTTTTAAAAAAGAAACAATCAGTAATAAACACACACAACAGGATAGGAGACACAGTGAGAGAGAGAGGAGATCATCGACAATCCCTCAGTAATAAGCACACAAAACAGGACAGGAGATACAGTGAGAGAGAGATTATTTACTTCCATTTGCTCTAATTTTAGTATAAGCCCCATATACAGTACATTACTGCTCAGTGCTTTTGTCACTATGCTTTACTGCACTGTACTGTGTGTTACCATGGCCCAACTCCCTGCACTCTGCTTTTACCATCATTTCACTGGGCTTTAGTAAAACGTACTGTGCTTTTATCACAGTCCAGCTGGGCTTTACTGTGCTGTGCACTTACCCTGATCTTTTCTGAGCTTTACTGCACTGCACTGTGCTTTAAGACCAATCTCTATGGTCTCTGCTGCACTGCACTGTGTTTTTAACACAGTCTGACTGTGGTAGCACTTTTCAGCACTCTGCTGCAGTTTGAGCTTGAATACACTGTTCTGGATTTTGTGGAATAGAATTAAATCAATTCTTTTGGGGTTGTATACAAACATGGTTTCCTGGTAGTCTGGGAGGTAAAGTAAACAGACATTAGTAACCCTTTACAATTTCTTGCATTAGGAATTGTCTTTTCACATATCCCAGCTTGCTCTCTATGAGACACAGACACAGAGAGCGCTTGGGGTCTGCCATTGTACAGCACCCCTGGAGCAGTTGGGGTTCAGGGCTTCACTCAGGGGCCCAATGGTGTAGGATTCCTCTGCCAGCTGCAGGATTTGAACCAGCAACCCTCCAGCCACAGCCACAGCGCCACCGCTCCGTCCCCAGGTAGGCGTAGATGTAGTTTTCCTTACAGGAATGTGGTCTAACGACTCAGACAGAAAGTCAAGGAGCTCTTATTCGCTTTGACATCTCAAAGAATTTGTTTTTCAGCAGTTTTGTAACCCTCCACCCCAGTGCCTTCGGGCCCAGATTATTAATTTATCACACATCACGAGACTTCTCCTTACTGGGCTGGTAGCTTTCACACGGAGGTATATGACACAGCCTTCAGACACACAGTAGGACTTCACAGTTTCAGGCTTATTTGTGGCCAATATGCTGAGGTGCTGATTGAAATGTTGAATACCTTGGAATGGTCAAGTCTGTGCTGAATTACCAAAACTTAAACTCCCCTGATTTGAACAATATTTCAGATATTTTGACTCATTTCCTTGTGTCCTTGTCTAACTGGCTGTCTAATTGAAAGCCGGTTTCTAATTGAAGGCCAATCAGAGCCCATGTTCCCGGGCTAGTCGGACGTGGGGTCCTGTTTGAGCTCAGTGTGATCTGGCCACACACACACATGTACACAGGGAGCCCACACACACACACACACACACACACACACACACACACATACACGTACACAGGGAGCCCACACACACACACGTACGTACACACACACACGTACACAGGGAGCCCACACACACACACACACACATATGTATGTACACAGGGAGCCCACACACACACATGTACAACTTGTTTTCCACTCATCGCTTGCACCTGCTCCCTGTTCCAGCCCTTTTCAGTTCCCCTTAAAAGCCAGACGCTGACGCCAAGCCGGACTCTGCACTGGTTCCCATACCAGACGAGTCTGGGACCTGGAAGTTAATGATGTTAATAGATTACAGCTCGGCCTTTAACACAATTGTTCCCACCAAGATGGTCCTAAAGCTCAGGAATCTGGGGTTAAAGTGTGAATCAGTGGTAGTGGTAGCATTTCATAATCTGACAGCTTGTGGGAAGACATTGTCTCTGAATCTGGAGGTTCATGTCTTGGTGACCAGAGGGCAGGGAGAGAAAATGAGGAACCAGGATGACTGGTATCCTTAGCGATACTTCCAGCCTTCCTGAGACAGTGGGTTGTAAAAACGTCCACAATAGCGGGGAGCTGTGCTCCAGTGATGGACTGGGCTGACCTGATCACCCCCTGTAATGCCATCCGGTCAGACAACGAGCTGCTGCCAGACCACACTGTGATCCCACAGGTGATCCCACACTCTCAACAGAGCACCTGCAGACTGGAGTAAGAATACCTGCAGATAGATCAATATTTTTCATCTGTCTGAGGAAGTAAAGGTGCTGTTGCGTCTTCTCTGTAGCTCCAGTTACACGCTGGGACCCCGTTATCATCAGTAACGAAGGTACCCAGGAACCTGAAGCTGCGGACCATCTCTACGATCTCCCCATCGATGTGAATAGGGGTGTGGTCCCCACCCTGCTGTCTAAAATTCACAACCAGCTCTTTGGTTTTGCTGAAGTTGAGGGAGAGAACACCAGGGTCCTGACCTCATCCCCATAGGCCCTCTCAACGTTACTGGTGAACATAAAGGAGAAAGGGTTGCAGGTGAATGGAGCCTATCCCAGAAAGCAACGTGGGCAGGGCAGGGAACACTCTCGCTGGGATGCCAGTCGATCACAGGGCGCTACAACTCCCACCAAGATCAAATTTCCTAGAAGCCCTTAAGACTACCGGTATGTGGTGTGTGTTTATTACAGAGGGATTCTCTGTGATCTCCTCTCTCACTGTGTCTCCTGTCCTGCTGTGTGTGTTTATTACTGAGAGATTCTCTGTGATCTCCTCTCTTTCTCACTGTGTCTCCTGTCCTTTTGTGTGTGTTTATTACTGAGTGAGTCTCTGTGATCTCCTCTCTCTCTCTCACTGTGTCTCCTGTCCTGTTGTGTGTGTCAATGTGGTTTGATGGCACTGGAAGCCCCTGAGCTCTGAGCTGCTGTGGGGTGGTGGAGGAATGTGTTTTTCACTGGAATGTCGTTCTGCAGGTACAGAGGCCCCGGAGGCTGACAGCTTATTTTCAGGGATGTTCGAGAGGATGACAGCCCCTTTACAGATCTGACAGGTTTTTTTCTACAATTTGATAATTGAAAAAATGTCAAAACACCTAGTAAATCCATCCAAAAATGTTTTTGAGGCCAGACTCACTGTACAGACTAGCTGTACTGTAGCTAAGGAGCAATCTTCAGTGACTGGTTGCATTGAGAAAGATGTAAAAAAAACAGTTCATATAAATGACATTACAGGAGCTGATGATAGTGAAGCACACAGCTCTTTGAAATTCACTGTTCTTCTTTTTATGTCCATCTAAGGGTCAAAACTGAGCATTCAAAGGTTGTCTTGTTTTCCATCTCACAGGACATCTACAAAAATATAAAGATCTTCCAGCATATTGTGTCCAGGTAACTTGAAAGCCTGAATTCTCTCCCCATGTGAGCTACAGTCCCAGTACAGTACAACAGTCCTGTTACAATAGGAGCTACAGTCCCAGTACAGTAGCACACTCCTGTTACAAGAGGAGCTCCAGTCCCAGTACAGTACAACACTCCTGTTGCAATAGGAGCCACAGTCCCAGTACAGTACAACAGTATGTTACAATAGGAGCTACAGTCCCAGTACAGTAGCACACTCCTGTTACAATAGGAGCTACAGTCCCAGTACAGTACAACAGTATGTTACAATAGGAGCTACAGTCCCAGTACAGTAGCACACTCCTGTTACAATAGGGGCTACAGTCCCAGTACAGTAGCAAACCCCTGTTACAATAGGAGCTACAGTCCCAGTACAGTAGCACACTCCTGTTACAATAGGGGCTACAGTTTTAGTAAATCACTATAGTTTACTATAGTTTTCATTTTAAATCCTCTTCCTGGTATAGAAAACCATCACGTCTTTTTTCTCCAATCAGAGGGGTGTCAGATGGTGTCAGCCAATCACCATTCTGCGTTGGGTAGCAACGGGTGACTGTTCTCAGGCGGAAGATGTTAACAGCTTAATGTTCATGTTAAATATTTTTTTTTTAATTCAATTAAACGGGCACAGTTAAGACATTAAATATACATATACATACTGTATACAGTACAGTTTGCATACGGTAATATGTTTATGTTACGCGATTAAAAAATAAATAAATAAAACTGAAAGGTCCAGCACCAGCTGGATTCAAACACACAACCTGCCAGTTGGTAGTCACGCACCTAGACCAGTAGGCTACAAGACAGCTCGCATAAGCAGGCAGGCGAAACAGCCCTCCCGCAGTACACGGATATAATCATACCGTTATTAAATTCTTGAGATACGCGATTCCATATTATATTCCCTTTTAATCAAATTCTAAAAGTATGCTTGTTGACTCCGGTATCACGTTAGTTAAAGACTTCGAAGCTTACAATGTTTAGGGAGAAATGGAATACTGGTGTGTATTTTTTTCTTTTCATGATAGGTGTCGCATTTTAAATCATTTTCGTAGTTCTTCAATTAGAAACCGGCTTTTGCCTTTTTGGGGGTTGGAACAATAATGTTTTTTTTAAAGCAGATGGGGACCATGGACTGTGACAGGGAGGAATTAAAGATTAGTGAGTTACTGAACACAGAGACTGTGTTACTGAACTGGAACTGTAGCTGCTATTGTAACAGGAGTTTGCTACTGTATTGGGACTGTAGCTCCTATTGTAACAGGAGTATGCTACTGTACTGGGACTGGAGCTGCTATTGTAACAGGAGTGTGCTACTGTACTGGGACTGGAGCTGCTATTGTAATAGGAGTGTTTTATTGTACTGGGACTGTAGCTCCTATTGTAAGAGGACTGTTCTAATGTACTGGGACTGTAGCTGCTATTGTTACATTTTGTAACATTTTGAGGCATGTTGCCAACAGTACATCTGACATGTAGTTGAACTTCTTGCATGCTTGACATGCTTCTATAATGACAGGCTCTACAAGCCCTGAGCCATGTGGCAGGAGAAAGCTGCCCACAGTCCCAGGACACTTCTGGGTTTCTCAAGAGTTAAGAGCTGAGTGTGATCAATGACTCAGATCACAGATTCCAGGCTGAAACGACCTTTGCAAATGCCATCGTCCCAGGTCATCTGCATTTCTCCTCATGGTGAGAGAGGGTGTGGCACAGCCAACAGCAAGTTACTGGAGAAAGAACTTTACTTCCGGCTGCTGATGTCCACAAAACCTGCATGAAAGACTCTTGGGCGTAAGTCTGCAGTTACTGCTGGTTGTACAGGCTTCTCACTCATATTATTATTTTTCCCCAAACCTATTTTTATGAGTCATATCAATGTATAAATTTACAGTGCGATTCTACTGGTTTGTATAAAGATCTGTGTCATTTTATCATTCATTATTAATAAAAATAATAATAAACTTTAATTTCTATAGCACCTTTAAAGGTGTCTTCTCAAAGCGCTTTACAGGATGAAATGTAATGTGAACACTTGCACTAGACCTGGTCAGGATTCTGGCTGCTGAATTTTAGACATACTGCAGTTTGTTCAGAGTAGATTTAGATACCCCATCGCGTAGAGCATTGCAGTAGTCAATTCGAGAGAATACAAGTATTTTGATCAGTTTTTCAGCAACAGTTAATGATAGCATAGGATGTAGTCTTGCCATATTTCTAAGGTGAAAAAAAGATGTTTTGACAGTATGCTACACATGTGGGTCAAATGTTAAGCCAGAATTGAATATTACCCCAAGGTTTTTCAATTTTGATTGAAGCTCAAGTACAGAGCCATCTACAGATAGGGTTACAGGACTGGCTTTACGAAGTTGATGGGGGGTACCAATAAGCATGACTTCAGTCTTGTCGCAGTTAAGATGAAGGAAGTTTTGAGTCATCTAAATTTTTATGTCAGAGATGCAATTAGATAGAATAGGGACAGCCACATCAGTGTCAGGTTTGGTATGGATGTATATTTGAGTATCGTCAGCGTAGAAATGAAAGCTGACCAAATGGGAACATGTAAATGCTGAAGAGCAAGGGGCCCAGTATTGGGCCCTGGGGGACACCAGACTTGACAAGACCAATTTCAGACCTGTACCCATTGAGAGAGACAAAGTGACAGCAATCAGTGAGGTAAGACTCAAACCATTTTAGGGCAGTGTCAGAAACTCCAAACACAGTCTCGAGACGAGAAAAAAAGATGTTATGGTCAACAGTGTCAAAGGCAGCACTGAGATCAAGAAGGATGAGTATGGAAAGAGAACCAGAATCAGAAGCTATTAGAAGATCGTTGGTGACTTTTACCAGGGCAGTTTCTGTGCTATGAAGTTGACGGAAGCCAGATTGGAGGGGTTCGAAAAGGTTGTTTGTCGTGAGGTGGTCATGTTACTGAAGTGTTAAAGCATGTTCTAGAATTTTAGAGAGAAAGGGTAAGTTGGAGATGGGGCGAAAATTGTTGAGATTGTCGAGAGCCATGTTAGGCTTCTTTGGCACGGGGGTAATGGCAGCAGTTTTGAGGACCGTTGGTACAACGCCGGTGCTCAAGGATTCATGTATTATATTGAGGACAATGGGACAGAAAGAAGAGAAACAGGACTGGAATAAAGTGGTGGGAATGGTATCAAAAATAGATGTGGTGGGTTTCATGCGTGTAACTAGTTTGTTGAGGGATGCTGAGTCAAGAAGAGAGAAGCTGGAGAGATGGGAACCAGAGAAGTTGGATGAGGAGGGAGGAGGTATGGAAATGATAGGCATAGTGGAGAGAATGTGATGCCGGATGTTGTCAATCTTAGAACTAAAGAAATCTAAGAATGTATTGTATTTATTGTATTATTGTATTTATTCACAGATATTAGTAGTATTGGTATCAGATTTGATCGTGTTGTTGTTTTCCATCAAGGTAAAAACAAACAACACATTGTCAGGATGTCCAAACAGTTGAATGAATTCAAGGACAAATAACACATCTGTGCTCCAAAAAAATTAAAACGAAATGCCAAAAACGAACAGACAAGTCGGGAGAGGCTGCTAGCTTCAATTGCAGTTCAGGTGAGGTGGTGAAGGAGGAGAATCTCTCTCACCTGGAGGGCTGTGAAATTAATGCCCCAGAAGCATTAATCTACTGAGTTTTCATTTCTGCAATTAGTGTCCACTGTTCTTAAACACATACAAAATAAACAGAGTTGTAATTGATTTAAGAAGACATGTCCTAAGGCCTGTGACTGTTAAATGGGAGAGACAGTTTATTAACTCTGGTAAAAATGGTAACAAAATAAATTCATTGGTGCTATAATATAATTGTACAAATTTCAAACTGGGCACAAAATCGTGAACTCTGTGAAAGCACTGTATGGTCGCCATTTTGTTGCAAACTGCTGATATGGCCTGTGTACTGTGATGTGAAGAGGCCCTTCCTGCTCACTAGTCCCTGTACTGACTGGTGTACTGTGATGTGAAGAGGCCCTTCCTGCTCACTAGTCCCTGTACTGACTGGTGTACTGGGATGTGAAGAGGTCCTTCCTGCTCACTAGTCACTGTAATAACTGATGTGATGTGATGTGATGGACGAGCGAGTAAGTACAGGCTGTGCAGGAGACATTTCACTCCAGAAATGTTCCACTGTGATCTACAGGCGAGTTAACAAGTGAGGAGTATTTGTCTCGAAATCGAGAGCAATATGTCTATTGGATTGAAAGAGGAGTTTTCACAAGCCTGCTTGTTTACAGCGTCAGAGGGCTGCTTCACCTCACCGGAGGTTTTGTTGCCTTGCTCTGAATTGCAGAACATGGTGCTGCGCAGCCCTGGAAATTTGGTCTAATGGGAGGTTTAACATGTTAACAAAAAAAACCTCTTAATTTAGAAGTCTTGTAGGGATCACAGATTTGCAGCAGTACAGGATTCCGATGGCGATACTAAGAAGGGCTAAGCGAGCACAAGAAGAGAGAAAACAGTAAGCTTGCGGATTACAGGAGTCTTCTTAAGAAGAAAAAGAATAATAAAACAATTTTGAGTATAAAGCCAAAAAATGATTTCCTAGTCCCACTGGTCCCTAATCTAATCCTAATGTTGTCCAACCTTTAATCTAATTAAAGAAAATCTGACCTTGAGTAAAAGACTAACCTACTACTGAAGCAATACGGAGACAATTCCCCCTATTAAAAATGTTTCACCAGTCCGTTCTCTCAAACCAGACCCAGAGCTCATTCTGTTCTGGCACCAGTGCTTGGGCTCTGTTTCCAGGGCTGATGTTATCTGCTGCCCATTTAGGAGTCTCTCCCTGTGCTGGTCTAGAGTAGAGTATTCTCACTGGTGGTATGGTTGTCGGTACAACCTTGCACTCAAGAACCTTGGACTCTCCTCTTGTCAAACACACACACACACCTGAGGACTCCTGTCTCTCCTGTGGTCACACACACACACCTGAGGACTCCTGTCTCTCCTGTGGTCACACACACACACCTGAGGACTCCTGTCTCTCCTGTTGTCACACACACACACACACACACACCTGAGGACTCCTGTCTCTCCTGTTGTCAAACACACACACACCTGTGGACTACTGTCTCTCCTGTTGTCACACACACACACCTGAGGACTCCTGTCTCTCCTGTGGTCACACACACACACACCTGAGGACTCCTGTCTCTCCTGTGGTCACACACACACACCTGAGGACTCCTGTCTCTCCTGTTGTCACACACACACACACACACCTGAGGACTCCTGTCTCTCCTGTTGTCAAACACACACACACCTGTGGACTCCTGTCTCTCCTGTTGTCACACACACACACCTGAGGACTCCTGTCTCTCCTGTTGTCACACACACACACACACCTAAGGACTCCTGTCTCTCCTGTTGTCACACACACCTGACGACTTCTGTCTCTCCTGTTGTCACACACACACACACCTGAGGACTCCTGTCTCTCCTGTTGTCACACACACAGATGAGGACTCCAGTTGTCTCACACACACACAAACACACACACACACACCTGAGGACTCCTCTCTCTTCCGTCTCTTGTCTCTCCAGCCTGCAGCCAGGCGCCCCTGAGTCCCAGTGTCCTGCAGGGAGACTCTGCTCAGGAGGGGTCCTGGCCCTGGAAAGGCCAGCCTGCACGTGAATGGTCAATACTGGTGTGGAGGCTCACTGATCAACAGCGACTGGGTGCTGACAGCTGCAGGTTGCTTCTATGGGTAAAGAACTAGAAGACATCTTTTCTATATCTGCTCAGAGATACATCTGATGAATGAGTTTCATCGCCTCTCAGTATGTTATGTTAAGTTTGATGTACAAGTGGCTGAGAATCACTGATTACAGGAAGTGCCACAGCAATGACAAATCCAATGAAATGAAACAGAACAGCAATGAGCAATGAACCAGTTTACACATTATAACACACGCGTCTTGACACTGATGACCCCCCTCTCTCTCTCCAGGAGCAGTACAATCCCAGTCTGTGGACAGTGTACCTGGGCAGACAGACACAGCTGGGCTCGAATCCTCATGAAGTGTCCAGAGGGGTCCGGATGATCATTATTTACCCCTACACATCCTATATTTTTTATGATAACATCGCCCTGCTGAAGCTCAGCAGCCCTGTGAACTTCACTGACT
Organism: Lepisosteus oculatus; assembly: GCF_040954835.1. Lineage (NCBI taxonomy): Eukaryota > Metazoa > Chordata > Actinopteri > Semionotiformes > Lepisosteidae > Lepisosteus > Lepisosteus oculatus. The sequence continues at coordinate 4,798,824 of NC_090699.1, forward strand.
ACATCCAACCCATCTGTCTGGACGATGTCAACAGCTCCTTCCTCAACTGCACCAGCTGTTGGGTCACCGGCTGGGCCAACATGACAGACAGTAGGTTAATCTAATACTCCCGTGTCCTTCCACAGAGCAGATTTCAGATTTGATTTCCTTCTGCATCAAGCCCTCCTGTCTCTGATTGTCAGGAACGAGCCTCAGTTCAATCCCCTTCAGCAGCCCCTGTCCCTGACTCTGCCTCCTATGGGCACTGATCTCTGCCAGCAGACAGGGGGTCAGAAGTGACACAAGTCACTCTTGTCGTCTGTCCACTGGTCACTTTCCATCAGCTCCCACACAGCTCGCTGCTGCAGCACACTCTCACTCCACAGCTGTACCACTGGGTCCTTCAGGGCTCTACAGCAGGTCTCCACCTGTCCCTGTGTCACACACCTGTGAGCCCTCAGTGCTGAGTGTCTGAGACCCTGAAGAGAGGCGGAGATGGGGCTCTGAACCAAGAGGAGTGAGATCTCAGGATCTCCACACTGCAGAGCTGCTGGGAGAGTCTGTCACTGACTGAGAGAAGGACACTGACCACCTGTCTTGTCTTTCAGACTTGGCCTTGTCAGGGAACAAGACCCTACAGCAGGTCCAGCTGCCCATCATTGAGAACACAGACTGTATGAATCAGACCAATGCGATCTATAATTTTAAATTGGTAACAGAAACAATGATCTACACTGGAGAGACTCCAAAGGACAAATCATGCAAGGTATCTGAAGTAGATCTTTCTTCTCTACGCATCTTATTGTTATTGCTGTTATTTAGGGGGAAGTGATGAAAATAAAAATAAAACATAATAATGAGATATCGACAGCAAAACGCTACACCAGCAAATGATAAAGAACAACTACTGTGGGATTAGTGTGCATTTCACAACACATATTCTATATTCCACAGTACAGCTTGGACCAGGAAAACACATACAAAAAGTAACACAATCTTTTGTCCAATAAATGATATAAAATTTTAGGCCATAAACATACATTTAAAGGTAAGTAAATTCTTACAGTCCAACTCCCTATAGAAATTCTGCCACTATTATATACATCCCTAAAATCTGTAACAGATTGGGAAGAAAACTCACTAAACCTTGATTTTCCTCTTCGCTCACGAGTGAATGGGAACTGATATCCCGATTCTGACAACACATCATTAAAACACTATCTTAAACCCCTTTATTAATATTAACCCCTCTCTCTCAGTGCAGTGTTAAGGTACTGGAGTGTCCAGTCAGTGTGTGTGTGTGTATTAACCCCTCTCTCTCAGTGCAGTGTTAATGTACTGGAGTGTCCAGTCAGTGTGTCTGTATTCACCCCTCTCTCTCTCTCTGTGTGTGTGTTTCCCGCGAGTGAGTGGGCGGAGCTTCGGATGTGTTTGAATCGTGTGGCGGTGTTTCTTCACTGGTTTTTATGTTTTTCTGTCTTTTTTGGGGAAAAGAGGGGTTAATTATCTCATCATGGCCGGTTCTGGAGGCTCTGATCCTCCAGACCTCTCCTTTGAGAAATTAACTCGACAACATGGTGTGAAAATCTCCCCTTCGGAGTTCTGTCCGCTGGAGAGGTGCGTTCTTGCGGTCGGGGAGGTCGTGGGCTGCAGGAACATCAGGTCCGCTTCCTGCATGAGTGGAGGGATAGTCATTTTCCTGCAATCTACCAATCTGGCAAACGCCCTGGTGGAGAAGGGATTCGTCCTGGACGGCACCTTCACCCCGGTTCTGCCTCTCACGGCCCGGCTCGAAAGATCACCCTCTCCAACGTGCCTCCGTTCATGAGGAACGAGCTGCTGGAGAGGGAGCTGTCCTGGTACGGACAGGTGGTCTCTCCGATCAAGAGGGTCCCTCTGGGCTGCAGGGCACCGCAGCTGAAGCACGTCGTCTCTTTCCGGAGACAAGTCTACGTCATCTTAAAAAACCCCACAGAAGAGATCAATGTGGCCCTTAAATTTCGAATTGACAGCTGTGACTACGTTGTATTCGTGACTTCGGAATCGATGAAGTGCTTCAGGTGCGGGCGCGAGGGGCATGTGGTCAAGAACTGCCCGGAGGTGGAGGACGAGACGGGCAGGGAGCCTCAGTCCCAGGGCGCACAGGAGGCTAGCAGACAGCGTCAGGCAGCGGGGAGTGAGAGCCCACGGCCGGGGTGCAGGAGAGGAGATCGCTGGAGGGAGCAGGTGAGCCCGAGCCGGTGGTGTCCCAAGCAGGAGAACAGACAGTAAAGAGTGGACCACCACAGCCCTCGGAAGAGCAGGGAGCCCCCCACACCGGAGAACAAGATACGAGCGCTGGCGGAGCAGGGGAGCTGCAGAGGTAGGTAAGATCAGGGCAGGACAGCGGAACGCACCTCAGCACGAATGAGTCCTGTCTCTCACGTCACATCACAATCCGTCTGTGTGCTACATGTCTGTTCGTGTTTTATGTTCTTTCTTTTTTTCTTTTCCGCAAACATAGGCGACATTAGAAGAGGGAGTTTGAACACCAATAGGTGCAGGAGGGCTTTGAAGCGAGCTGCAGTGTTGGAGATTATCAAAGGAAAGAGCCTGCAGGTGATTTTCCTGCAGGAGACCCACACTGACAGCTCCAACATCGTAGCCTGGCAGCGGAGTGGCAGGGGGACATCGTGTACAGTCACGGGTCCCCTGTGAGCGCGGGGGTCACGGTGCTGTTCTCTGTGGGGTTCAAGCCCCTCTCTATCGCCGTTCTCGGGAAGAAAACCTTGTTTTTATTAACGTTTACGCACCCACCGACGGCGGGGAGAGGGTCACCCTCTTCAGGGAGCTTGAGACTGCACTGGCGACCTGCCAGCCTGAAGAGCTGGTCTTCCTGGGGGGTGATTTTAACTGCACAGAGAAGAGCACACTGGACAGGAATCACGCAGAGCCACATGGCCCGTCGGCCCGTCGGCCAGGGAGCTGCGCAGGATCCCATTGATATCTGGAGGAGATGTAATGGGGACACGAGGCAGTACACCTGGGCCCAGGTCAGGGGGGATTACCCTCTCTCTGGCCAGGCTAGACCGATTCTACTGCCGTAAACATCATTACAGCATCGTCTCTAGGGTTCAGAGTGCATCACAGGTAGACGCTTCGACTCGCTACTTTTTCGGCCTTGAGAAGAAACCGGGCCTGAGTCGGCAAATCCACTGCCTGCGCTCGGAGACAGGGCAGGAGCTGCACGAGGCCGGGCAGATCCAGAAGAGGACCGTGCAGTTCTACAAAGTGCTCTTCTCCATCGAGGTTAGTGAGGACTCGGTCCGCACACGCAGGTTCCTTGACGACCTTCCACAGGTCCCCGAAGAGGAGAGGGCAGGGCTGGAAAGGCCTCTCTCCCTGGAAGAGCTCTCCACTGCACTCAGTGGCTTGAGCAATGGCAAGACCCCTGGCTTCAATGGCCTTCCAGCTGAATTCTATTGGGCCTTCTGGGCTGTGCTGGGACCTGACCTGCTGGATGTATATTTGGAAAGTCTGGAGCAGGGGGACCTGCCACTGAGCTGCAGGAGAGCTGTTGTCACCCTGCTGTCTAAAAAAGGGGACCTGTGTGACATTAAGAACTGGAGACCTGTTGCCCTGCTGTGTGTGGATTATAAAATCCTGTCCAAGGCTCTGGCCAACAGGCTGAGGGTGGTGCTGGGGTCCGTGGTGCACTCCGACCAATCGGACTGCGTGTCCGGAAGGTCAATCTTTGATAACATATTTTTGATTCGAGATGTTTTGGCCACCTCCAGCCTATTGGGTTTAGATACTGGTCTAATAGTCATTAGACCAGGAAAAGGTCTTTGATAGGGTTGAACATCAGTATCTGTGGAGGACCATGAGGTCCTTCGGGTTCAGCCCCGTCTTTGTTGCCATGATTCAGGTGCTGTACAGTGACATCTTCAGTGTGCTAAAGGTCAACGGAGGGCTGAGTGCTCCGTTTCCAGTGCGGAGGGGAGTCAGGCAGGGCTGTGCACTCTCAGGAATGCTCTACTCCCTTGCCATTGAGCCTCTGCTACATCAGCTGCGCCGGGTCATCAGGGGCCTGTCCATCCCGGGCTGCCCCGATTCCACTGTCAAGATCTCGGCGTACGCTGATGACATCATGGTCGTGGTCGGAGGAGAACAGGATGTCAGGGCGCTACAGACAACTTTGAGTGATTTCCAGCGGCTATCATCAGCCAAAGTAAACTGGGCCAAGAGTAGCGCCCTACTCCTGGGGGAGTGGAGCGAGATGGGTCCCCCAGTCTTGCCAGAGAGGCTCAGCTGGACCAGAGGGGGACTCAAATACCTGGGGGTGCACCTGGGGGACAAGGCCAGCGTGAAAAAGAACTGGGAGGGGCTCCTCAAAAAAGTGAAAGGTCGTCTGGACTCCTGGCGCTGGCTGCTCCCCCAGATCTCTTACAGAGGCCGGGTTCTGATTGTCAACACCCTGGTGGCTTCGATGTTGTGGCATTGCCTGGTGTGCCTGGAGCAGGCCACGCTCCTCGACTTCTTCTGGGACGGACTGCACTGGCTGCGGAGGGGCGTCCTCTATCTGCCCAGAGAGGACGGAGGGCAAGGACTTATCAACATCCGGAGCCGGGAGGACGCCTTTCGCTTGCAGGCAGTGCAGAAGCTGCTGTTCGGCCCGGCCTCGCTGTCCTGGAGGGAGCTGACCTTCACCCTGCTGCGTCGAGCAGGACACCTCGGGCTCGACTGTGTGCTCTTCCTGATGGACACCAGCAGGGTTGACCTATCTCCACTGGCGCCTTTCCAGCGCAGTCTCCTGGAGGCCTGGCGGCATCTGCGCGTGCAGAGAGAAGAGGAGTGGCCCAGTCTATACTGGACACTCAGAGAACCGTTAATACACAATCCACGAATGGACACACAACCAGGCCGCTCCTTGGACTTTACCAGCAGACTGGTCCACGCCAACATCACAAAGCTCCACCACCTGCTGGACATGGATCAGGGCTGCTGGCGCAGCGTGGAGTGGAGTGGACGTGCGACGCCCTGGGACTACACTCGCGGCAATGTGTAGACAGGTTTCTTAGTCAGCTTCGCTCTGCTCTGCCTCTCGAGGAGATGCTGTTGGTCCAGGGTCTGTTTGAGGACCATCGCCTTCCAACCACACAGCCTCCTTTCCCTGGTCTGCTAGTGTCTCCTGCGCTCAGTCCCGGACCGACGGGATCTCTCCTTGAGCCCCTTGCTTCAGAGGAGAGGTCTCTAGCTGGTGTTGGGGGGAAATGTCTGTACAGACTAGTCATAACATCTAGACACCAGGCCCAGCCGTCCGCGCTCCCCGACACTCCCTGGAGGGCTCGTCTGGGATTGCCGGATGACATCCGGCCTGCCTGGGGTAGCCTCTACAGATTTCCCCTCAACAAGAGGGCTAGTGATCTGCAATGGAGGGTCCTGCACACCATCCTGGGGGTCAACTCGTTTGTGTCGGTTCTGAACTCGGGGGTGTCTGACGGCTGTCCCTTCTGCGCTCAGAGGGAGACGGTGTTCCACTGCTACAGCGCCTGCCCCCGCCTCTCGCCCATGTATGCCGTACTGATCCGACTCTTCACATACCTTGGCCTGGTCTTCAATGACGTTATTTTCGTGTTTGGGGTGGGTCATACGAAAAAACGGAAAACTCAGACCCTCCTCACCAATTTTCTGCTGGGCCAGGCCAAACTCACCATCTACAAAACTCGGAAAAATAAGATCTCTGGTTCCGGGTCTGCACACTTGCTGAGGGTGTTTGAAGGGTTGGTGAAGAGCAGGATATCGTTAGAATTTTTGTTTTATAAATCTCATAATGACCCCGGAACGTTTGAAAAGCTGTGGTGTTTTGGAAATGTCCTGTGCAGGACTGTAAATAATGAAAGAGTATTATTCAACTTATGATTTTATTTTCTTAATTCTTGATTAAATACTTTTGTTTCTTTTTTCTGTCAAAGTTTGATTGAACTCTCTCTCAGTGCAGTGTTAATGTACTGGAGTGTCCAGTCAGTGTGTCTGTATTAACCCCCCTCTCTCTCAGTACAGTGTTAATGTACTGGAGTGTCCAGTCAGTGTGTGTGTATTAACCCCTCTCTATCAGTGCAGTGTTAATGTACTGGAGTGTTCAGTCAGTGTGTCTGTATTAACCCCTCTCTCTCAGTCCAGTGTTAATGTACTGGAGTGTTCAGTCAGTGTGTCTTTATTAACCCCTCTGTCTCTGCATTAATTCATTGTGGTATCTAGTCAATATATCTGATTCTAATTTCTTTGGTAATTAACTGTATTCTCCATAGAGTCAGTTTGTCTATTAACCTCTTTTTTGCAATGTAGTGTTAGTTTATTGAAGTGTTCAGTCAGTAATTCTGTATTTATGCACATTTCTCAGTGCAATGTACTGTAGTACCAAGGTTTGAATTAATTATTTTTTCCTCTCTCATTTTAGGTTTTAGCTTTGTCCATTCCTGGAATCGCAGGGAGTCCACTGGTGTGTAAACAGGAGTCTTCCTGGATTCAGGCTGGAGTTGTAGATTTTAGAAACGCTTGTCCCAAATATTTATTGGTTCTTACAGGAGTACCCAATTACAATTCCTGGATTCAAGACCAAGTTGGTTCAAGCAGTACAGACTTTGTGCAATACAGGGGAAATTCCACATGTTATCCATCAACTGTCTTACCAGTAACCACTACTCAGTTCAGTACCTTAAGTGGACCAGTGACCACTTCTTTCACTACAGGAACTACTGAAATAGTGTCCACTGCCTCCTCTCCTACTACAGCACCGGTGTCCACTGCCTCCTCTCCTACTACAGCACCGGTGTCCACTGCCTCCTCTCCTACTACAGCACCGGCGTCCACTGCTCCCTCTACTACTACTACAGCGCCGGCGTCCACTGCCTCCTCTCCTACTACAGCGCCGGCGTCCACTGCCTCCTCTCCTACTACAGCGCCGGCGTCCACTGCCTCCTCTCCTACTACAGCGCCGGCGTCCACTGCCTCCTCTCCTACTACAGCGCCGGCGTCCACTGCCGCCTCCACTACTACAGCGCCGGCGTCCACTGCCGCCTCCACTACTACAGCGCCGGCGTCCACTGCCTCCTCTCCTACTACAGCACCGGCGTCCACTGCTCCCTCTACTACTACTACAGCGCCGGCGTCCACTGCTCCCTCTACTACTACTACAGCGCCGGCGTCCACTGCTCCCTCTACTACTACTACAGCGCCGGCGTCCACTGCCTCCTCTCCTACTACAGCGCCGGCGTCCACTGCCTCCTCTCCTACTACAGCGCCGGCGTCCACTGCCTCCTCTCCTACTACAGCGCCGGCGTCCACTGCTCCCTCTACTACTACTACAGCACCGGCGTCCACTGCTCCCTCTACTACTACTACAGCACCGGCGTCCACTGCTCCCTCTACTACTACTACAGCGCCGGCGTCCACTGCCTCCTCCCCTACTACAGCGCCGGCGTCCACTGCCTCCTCCCCTACTACAGCGCCGGCGTCCACTGCCTCCTCCCCTACTACAGCGCCGGCGTCCACTGCCTCCTCCCCTACTACAGCGCCGGCGTCCACTGCCTCCTCTCCTACTACAGCGCCGGCGTCCACTGCTCCCTCTACTACTACTACAGCACCGGCGTCCACTGCTCCCTCTACTACTACTACAGCACCGGCGTCCACTGCTCCCTCTACTACTACTACAGCGCCGGCGTCCACTGCCTCCTCCCCTACTACAGCGCCGGCGTCCACTGCCTCCTCCCCTACTACAGCGCCGGCGTCCACTGCCTCCTCCCCTACTACAGCGCCGGCGTCCACTGCCTCCTCTCCTACTACAGCGCCGGCGTCCACTGCCTCCTCTCCTACTACAGCGCCGGCGTCCACTGCCTCCTCTCCTACTACAGCGCCGGCGTCCACTGCTCCCTCTACTACTACTACAGCACCGGCGTCCACTGCTCCCTCTACTACTACTACAGCGCCGGCGTCCACTGCTCCCTCTACTACTACTACAGCGCCGGCGTCCACTGCCTCCTCCCCTACTACAGCGCCGGCGTCCACTGCCGCCTCCCCTACTACAGCGCCGGCGTCCACTGCCGCCTCCCCTACTACAGCGCCGGCGTCCACTGCCGCCTCCCCTACTACAGCGCCGGCGTCCACTGCCGCCTCCCCTACTACAGCGCCGGCGTCCACTGCCGCCTCCCCTACTACAGCGCCGGCGTCCACTGCCGCCTCCCCTACTACAGCGCCGGCGTCCACTGCCGCCTCCCCTACTACAGCGCCGGCGTCCACTGCCGCCTCCCCTACTACAGCGCCGGCGTCCACTGCCGCCTCCCCTACTACAGCGCCGGCGTCCACTGCCGCCTCCACTACTACAGCGCCGGCGTCCACTGCCGCCTCCACTACTACAGCGCCGGCGTCCACTGCCGCCTCCACTACTACAGCGCCGGCGTCCACTGCCGCCTCCACTACTACAGCGCCGGCGTCCACTGCCGCCTCCACTACTACAGCGCCGGCGTCCACTGCCGCCTCCACTACTACAGCGCCGGCGTCCACTGCCGCCTCCACTACTACAGCGCCGGCGTCCACTGCCGCCTCCACTACTACAGCGCCGGCGTCCACTGCCGCCTCCACTACTACAGCGCCGGCGTCCACTGCCGCCTCCACTACTACAGCGCCGGCGTCCACTGCCGCCTCTACTACTACAGCACCAGTGACCCCTGCTCCCTCCAATGCTGATACAACTACTTCTCCCAGTTCTGATGCACTGCCCAGCGAGTTAATAACTGCACATATCTGTGAATGAGACAGCTGCGTCCAGTGTTCATGATAAAGCAGTGAACTGCAAAATACCGGGAGCCTACCTATGTTGTTCGATGATGTATGCATATAGTGCATATGATTCATAGATGTTTTTAAACATCTTGTAATCAATACAGGGTTGAATTGTGCTCTGTGATGGGTCTGTGACAGATGCAACATAAACGTTCCAATAATTTCCCGTCTGAGCAGAAGAATTATTGCCAACTTTTACATGATCAGTTAGATCTTTTGTTAGCAACTCCATTGGTGATCTGTTTTCCTCTGTACCATACAGACCAGTACAGCAGGTCCTCGCTATCAGTACATTTTAATGATTTTCCTTCTCTGTGATTCAGTCTCGCCAGTATTCTGTTCTATGGCAAAAGAGTTGTTTATGTTAATGTTAAGACCCAGAGCCGATAGGTGCTAACTGCAACTTTCAACATGGAGGCCCAACAGACTCGGACTGTGAGATGAATCGAGCTTCTCCCTGGCCCCTGCCTCATTACCCACTACCCAGCACCTACATTTCAGCTGTCTGCTCTTTCTTCCAGTTCTCCCTGGAAGTGTGGAACACCCACGGCTGTCTCCTGCCCTCTTTCACTCTTCTGCTTTCCCCATTAGGACTGCAGCTCTGCTGTGTCTCTGGGCCCATCGTTGCCCTGGAAGACTGAAGCGTTCTTATAAGGAATGACGGATATCCTGGGTTTGCCACTCTGATCGGATCCTCTTCAGCTGATCCCATCTAATGATCTATTAGCACCTCATTTATCTTCCTCTTTCCTTTATATTCCTGAGGCACCTCTCTTGCAGCGCTTCCTCATGATTCTTCTCCTACTCCCTCCCTGGCAGTACTGTCCCTTCACAGTCCCTTCAGTCTTTACTCTGCACGGTGGCTCCAAGTCTTTGCACTCATTCCTGGAATATTCTCTGCTGTCCCCTTATTCCTGTCAATCCATGACTTCACTCCATCCAGGACACATTCTGGAGCCACAAACTTCCTCAGTTTCTCCCTTTACACTCTCTCCTTCCCAGGTTGTCTTGGTCACCTAGTCATTTTCCATTCATTTTTCTTTCCATACCTGAGCCACCTTCCAGTGCCCCAGCAGAGCCCTTTTCTCTCCTTTACTCTCAAGTTCTTGGTCTCTGACTGGGAGCTCAGCCCATGGATGTGTCACCCCGAGGCTCCAGAAGCTGAAAGGGAGCTAGAGGACTGGCATCAGTGTGACCCATTCTTGGCAGATATGTCCCCTGGTTGTTCCAAGGGGGACACTGGGTATCCAGTGCCTATTGCACCCAGATTACTTCCGTTAGGGTTTTCCCAGGAGATTGAGTTGACAGCAAATGCCTGGTTAGATCTTAGGAAGAGACCCCCCACTAGGGCATGTGCCTTGAATCTACCAGCTTCTGGGCCCCCTCATTGGACCTGTTTGCTGGAGCTCCCTGACCAGACATCGCTGGTCCGACCCCTCCACTCAGTGAGCCTTGAGGGTGTAGCACAGCTGTTTATTGCCGTGTCTCCTTCCTGTCAATCTGTCAGCACCCCATGCACCCCAGACTAATCAGGTGGCCTGTCCCCTGGACCTTGTGACCCCCTTTCTTCATGAACCTAACCATAGGGAACTGCTATAAAACAGAGAGCAACACCCCGAATGGCCAGGCTGCTCGATTTTGGTCGGCGGATCCGAGCGGACAGTCCCTGCCAGCCCTTCTCTTCCCCACCTGTGATGCAGTGGGCCTGCATCCCTCAAGACCATTGTGTCCGTTCCCCTCTTCTCTTCTTCCTCATCTGCCAGGGCTGCTCAGCTCCACCACCCCATGTTCTCTATTTCTTTAATACCCCTGAAACGTACAGTCATGTTGTCACAGCTCAGTCTGCTCTCTCCTTCCCAAATGTTGGCATCCAGTTAGAGGGGTGTTGGCCCTCGGCAAGCTTCAGCCTGGAGATAAAGCAGATATTTCTTTGTCTTTTGGGGACTCAGCTTTGAGTCTGTCCTTATGCATTCAGTTCCAGCAATTAAGTCTTGAGTAAGTTTATACATGATGGTTGAACTGCCTCCAGTTCACTGACTTGAGCCAACCATCACCTGCATCACATGTGCTTCTCCCTCCCTTGCTTGCTTATCCATCAGTGTTCCACTGAAACACTACGTGTCTGTATCTACCACTTCAAATAAATCTCACTCCCGCATCATTCACACTTAATATTCACTCCACTCATTCATTCTGAACTTTAAAAGGGCTGTCCTCAGTTAGCTGTCCTCATTTCCTCAGATATCACCAAATTCAAATTATAAGGTAGCTTTATATCTCCCAGCTTATTTTGTCATAATCAGAATTACAGTTCTGGAAAAGGTGTTGTTTAACAACAGAAGATCAAGTATAATAAATACAGCTTTGCTGATTGATGAACAAATAAGAAATATTAATCCCTACTTCCAAGTGCCATAAACTGCAAGCTTTGGAGCAATGCATTGAAAATTAAAGCTGTACAAGGTCTGAATACCTTTGTAAGGCACTGTACTCGCCCAATTGGGTCTGTTTCAGTCAAGGCATTCTCTGATGAGCTCAAATATATCCCAGTCTGCAATTTTACAAACTTGCTATAATCTGTTCCTCCCCTCTGATGGGTCCAGGTCTCTTGATAAGTAGACTCTCTAAGCCAGCCCTGAATGTTTTTATCTTTATTTGGAATAGGATTACCCTGTGTCTTCTACATGAGTTTTACACACGACTGAATTTCTAAATAGCTGCGGTCTCTCGCAGTATTTGGCAGCCGCTGGACTGAACTACTGCAGTCTCCCTCGCTCATTCGGAATAGCTGGATCTATACAGCAGCGTGCAAAGGGGCTGAGCTTTCCACATTTCTTACAAACTTTCCCATAAACTGGGCACTGTCTAGGAGAGAGCTGTAATCCGCTATGTCCACATGCACGCTTTGTGTATGCGTTTGTTTATTACCGTTTTATTTCTCTCAGTAATTGCATGCATTTTGATTTCATTTTTTGCCACCACGCGTAGTTTTCTTCCTGCACATCGCTTTTACTGCTTCGGCTGCCCGCATATTCGGACAGCTTTTTCCACATCCAAATCTTACTCTCTTAGCAACCTTCCCCTGAGTGCATGATCTTTCATTACAGGTTCTGTTAACTCTCCACACTCACGTTTTGCTCCGTATTCGCTACTCAGATATCGATCAATCGTTTCACCTGGTTTCTGTGCACAAGTGGAGAATCTGTGTCTCTCATAAGTCATGTATTGTTTCGGAAGGCAGTATTTTCACACGTATCCAGTATAACTTCTAACTTCACGTGTTCTCGGGCTTCAGACTGAAAGCTGTTCTAAACCTCAAGCGCTTCCTCCCCGATTATATGTAATAAAATGGACGCTTTCGTTTCATCACTTCTTTCATCCGCAACAACTGCCGATGAATACACTTCGAATCGCCGTTTAAATCGATTCCAGTTTCCAGCAGTATTACCTCAGGACTGCAGACTGGGGGCGGCTGGAACTTCTCCAGTTTCTCCGGAGTTTTCTTCCCTTTGTTCAGTTTGCTGCAATTCCTTTCCCGACCCGTGTTTACTACAGCTGCACCGCTTTGAGGTTCATTTATATATACAACCCCAACACAAGGGATGCGTTTAACAGCAATCAGCAGTTCGCTCACGGGTCACCTGCGATCTCACGCACTAGCTTACTCCAGGGAGTGTCTCAAAATTACTAGACCAACTAAAACACAAGGGAGTGTGTTAAAACTACCCATCATGACAACCCCTATGTGTGTCTCCAGTGTCCAGCTCTCCTCTGTCCAGGAGCTCTGTAGTGGTCAGTCAGGGTGTGACGGAGGGACAGTGGTCCTGGATGACTGATCTCAAGCCTGTTCTGTATGAACCCCTCTGTGTCTCTCTTGTGTCCAGCTCTCCTCTGTCCAGGAGCTCTGTAGTGGGTGGTCAGGATGCATCAGAGGGAGTGGCCCTGGATGGCTTATCTTCAGATCACTCCTGTCAACACGAAACCTGGAGAGTATTTTGAATGTGGTGGCTCCCTGATCAGTAGTCGCTGGGTTCTCACTGCAGCACACTGCCCAGAACTGTGAGTAACTACAACTCTACTTCACCTATATTATAATAATAATAACAATAACAACTTACACTCCACTCAGAGCACTTTACAGGTAATGGGGAACCCCTCCACCGCCACCAGTGCGCAGCCCCAACTGGATGATGCTACAGCAGCCATAGTGCACCAGTACACTCCCCACACACCAGCTATCAGTGGGGAGGAGAGCAGAGTAATGAAGCCAGTTCAGAGATGGGGATTATTAGGAGGTCATGATTGTTGAGGGTCAATGGGAGATTTGTAATGACCACAGAGAGTCAGGACCTCGGTTTTACATCTCATCCGAAGGACAGCGCCTGTTTACAGTATAGTGTCCCCGTCACTATACTGGGGAATTAGGACCCACATAGACTGCAGGGTGAGCGCCCCCTGTTGGCCCCACTTACACCTCTTCCAGCAGCAGCCTTAGTTTTTCCCAGGAGGTCTCTCATCCAGGTACTGACCAGGCTCACACCTGCTGAACTTCAGTGGGCTGCCAGCTGTGAGTTGCAGAGTGATATGGGTGCTGGCTTGATATGTGATATGTGCTGGATATGAAAATATAGCAAACAATCCCTGCTGTGTAAGTTGTGCTGAGCTGTTTTGTGTCCTCCTGTGGTCTAACTTCACAAGTCTAGACAGAGATCTCCAGTGCTCAGAGCGCTTCACTGAGAGCTGATGGAATCTCCCATCTGACTGTCTCCTTGGCTCAGACGTGTGGAGAGAAGTGGTCTAACTGGGGGTGAAGTGAAAAAAGACGCAGGACTTACAAGCTGGGGCTCTGAGGGGCTGTGTAGCTCAAGAGTAACTGAGGCAGCTGGAGTAGAGCAGAGTCACTGAGACAGCTGACAATGCAAAGCAATGGAGTTGAGTTCCTCATGCTGTAAGATACCATAGATTACTGGCCTGGATTCAGCACATTGTCATTCTCTTAACTTACAAAATCTATACCCATTGAAGCTCTAATCATTGATAAGGCAGAATGTGGATGCATACAGCTTATCCCCAAGGAGTCTTCATGAGTCCAGATTTACACTGACCTTTAACCCCTGACTGAAGACACTAGAGCACTGAAGGACTGGGGCTCTCAGGGGCTGAACTGGGCCAGTTACTGTCTTCATGAGTCCAGATTCACAGTGACCTTTAACCCCCGACTGAAGACACGAGAGCACTGAAGGACTGGGAGATATGGAGCTGTTATTTATTCTTATTAATCAAAAGAACTGCTTCTTTTACCCTGAAAGTCAACATACTGCTAGTTTGAAGTTACTTCTGTTATTTATTAATTTAAGTCAATACGTTACTGTATACAGAACCCAACGATCTAGCTGTAAAGAGTTCATTCAGCACCGATCACAGACTCACACCTGGAGAATTAGTCTTTACTGAAGTAGACATTCATTATGAATTTCTCTCTCTTATTGTCTCACTGTCATTGTCTTTCTCTCTCAGGGTGACTCTGGAGGCCCTCTGGTGTGCAAAAATAATCATAAATGGGTTCAGGTTGGGGTTGTGAGTTTTGGAAGTGATGTCATCTGTGAAGACCCCAAGACCCTCGGGGTCTTCACCCGAGTGCTCAGCTTCAGGCCCTGGATCAAGAAGAATACAGGTGTTTGAAGCTTCACCTGATGCTGGGGAACAGCGCCCCCTGCTGCTTCAGAAGCTCATTGCAGGCTCTTCAGTTCACAGATCTGGCTGTTTGTAACAAGAGCAGATTATCTGACCTGCTGCACAGTTCCTCTCCCCCCTCCGATCCCTCCCCCTGCGACTCTTGGCTCTGCTCTGCCTGCTGTGAGAGATCACTTGTACTGAGACTCAATAAAGCTCCAGTCATTCACACTCCTGTGAACTAGCAAGGAGAGGATGACCTCAGGAATAGTGATTGTGTAAATTTTATCATTTAAATTATATTAAAGAGAATATTACAGCTAACAAAAATATGAACAATTATTTAACCAAATACAGTATTTTCTATACACCAGGTTATTTTTTGCAAGAATACCAAAAATATTTTGTTAAACACCAATTTCAAATGCCAAATTTGAAAGGAACAGTGCACACTTTGGTTGTAAGGAAAAGAACCTGACTGTTTTAGCTGACCTGTAGACTGGGGTAACTTGTAGCATCATCTGTCTTGTGTGTGATTAACTGGCCATGTTCATTTTTAAGCTGCACCTCTGAGTGGAGTTTTAAATTTGCAGTATTTCTGTAATTCACACTTTTTCTTTTTGCACACAATCTCCAGACATGATATTGCTTTGTGGATCCTTGTAAATTGACCTTTTATCAAGGCCATAAAGCCAGTGTTTGAGATATGGAAGGTGTTTCTAAGCTCCTCTTGGACATTCTGGACAGTGTTAAGTTACCTGAGAACAACAGACAACTTGCACAGGTAGTGAAATGTTTTTTTAAAAACTTTAATATTGGGGGTGATTAAGTATGGTAGGAAAGAATGTAAATGTGAGGCTTTTTAAATCATGTACAGATGCAGCCATTCAAAACAGGTGGGGTATTTCGCGTTATACCGCGGTGGGTGTGTCGAATCAAAACGCAGTATCACGCAGTATCACGCGGTGTATCGCGTCATTTGACGTCATACCGGAAAGTATCCAGAATCACCTTGTAAAACCGCCAGGAGGAGCCAATAAAGCTTAACCTCTCATGTAAAGCATTTGAGCTTTTAAATTTAAACTGTGTATTACAGCTTGTTAATCATCAGTCTTTAAAAAGTTGATTTATTTTATAAAAGCAAGATTGCTCAGTTGGGCAAAAGTACACAACCTACCTTTATCATAAATATTTTAATTATGCAGAAATATTTTATGCATCAAAGCCTTTACCGAAGATATTGCTCATATTATTAATAATGAATGACCTTGGACAAGCTGTAAACTCAAAGTATTACGCTGGTCCACATTATTTGTAACCGTCATTTTAAATGAAAATACTTTTTTTTTCATCGACAAAAAGTAACAACACAGCATTTCGTTGATCTAATTAACAAGGACGGGACATTAGCTAGCCAATAGGATAGAGGAATAAATTACTTTTTTTGTTTATTTCTCTAGCATTTATTTGAATGTTTCCATCGATTGTACAAGCACTGAAAAACTGTCCGATCCCTAGTTCGTCAGGCATTTTCTTTTACTATAACAGACATAAAAACTCCCTTGCTTATAACAGAGCATTTCATAATTTCTAACAACGAAAATTATTTAAACTGCGACACTTATCATTCAACCAGAGCTCGAAATATCACAAGGATCCTCAAGAGCACAACAAATACTGCTTTAAAAGATACTTGTACCAGATACATAAGAATCCAAGCTTTTTTATCTACGCTTTCTTGTCTACGCTAAGAAGTAGTCTTTAAAATTTATCACACAGTAAAAAGTTAAATTCCAGGGGTGTCCGTATACCAGAGATTATGGTACCGCTTCAGAAGGGTGTCAGCCAGTCAGATTCCAGGACCGGAATTATCTGTTTTATAATCGAGAATATGTAATCACGTATCTAAATAAATTAATAATGATATCAATTTAAGGATCTAAATATCTAAATCTATACTGACCCACTGACCCGCTGATGCACTGATACAGTGAGAGACTGACACACTGCTTGACACACTGACTGACCCACTGACCCACTGATTCAC
The DNA here is from genome assembly GCF_040954835.1 of Lepisosteus oculatus. Lineage (NCBI taxonomy): Eukaryota > Metazoa > Chordata > Actinopteri > Semionotiformes > Lepisosteidae > Lepisosteus > Lepisosteus oculatus. The sequence continues at coordinate 4,815,343 of NC_090699.1, forward strand.
TGATTCACTGATACAGTGAGAGACTGACACACTGCCTGACACACTGACTGACGTACTGACCCACTGACCCGCTGATGCACTGATACAGTGAGAGACTGACACACTGCCTGACACACTGACTGACGTACTGACCCACTGATTCACTGATACAGTGAGAGACTGACACACGTTAACTAACACTTTGATGATCTGACACACTGCTGGATCCACTGATTGACAACCCGATGATCTGTCATCTGAAATACTGATGATCTGACATCCTGACATACTGACAACCTGATGATCTGATACCTGAAATACTGGTGATCTGACACCCTGGCCTATTGACACACTGATGCTCTGACATACTGACACACTCATGCTCTGGCACACTGCTGGATCCACTGACTGACAGGACAGGCTGGAAAGACAGTCTGCTGCTCTGACACACTGTACTGACTGAGTAGAAAAACTGACAATATTTTAACCCCCTCTCCCACTCTTTCCCTTCAGCTCCTTCCCTTACTTACCCCCTTTCTTTCTCTCTCTCTTTTTCCCTCCTCTTCTCCTTCTCTTCTCTCTCAGACTAACAGCCAGTCTGTAACTGAGAAGAATGTTCCCACCAGAGACAAAGTCACAGCCACTGGAGAATCTCTGTCACTAGCCATGCCTACTTAGAACACTCCACACCATCAGAAACCACTCTCCCATTGTGATGTTACTGAGAATCCTGCTCCCTTCTACTCTGAGCTAGCCGGAGATTATGTGGCAGGACAGATAGCATCTTCAGCCAATCATTCTTATACTGCATTCATATACTTAACTGTGCTGATCTTCTTATTATAGAACATACTATGTGATGTCACTACCTAATCCATGTTGTGATTTCGCCTCTTTTTTGCCTGTAATATTTAAAATAGTTATTAGAAAAAAATAAATGTAGTAATCACAAACACTGAATTGAGTGAGATTTAAAGAGTAAGTTTGTTAATTTTATCTCTTTAAGAGAGATAGGGACTTGCCCCTTGTCTCTTGCAAGCAGTGAACCTGTTACTGAGTCAGAAAATCCAACAGTGATGTAGAAACAGGGTCGCCCCTGAGATGGAACCGTATAAATGAAGACCCAGATGGAGGCACTCTTGGGCTGCTAGAAGAGACAGGAGTCCCCAGGTGTGCGTGTGACAACAGGAGAGACAGGAGTCCTCAGGTGTGTGTGTGTGTGTGTGTGTGTGTGTGTGTGTGTGTGACAACAGGAGAGACAGGAGTCCTCAGGTGTGTGTGACAACAGGAGAGACAGGAGTCCTCAGGTGTGTGTGACAACAGGAGAGACAGGAGTCCTCAGGTGTGTGTGACAACAGGATAGAACACACTATAGGAACATTCAAAAACAAAAATTAGGTTTGCTACTGTATAAACAACACATGCTTCATCTCAAAATCATACCTTTGATTGCTTCTGAGAATCGGTGTGTGTGGTTTGTGAGGTTTGAGAGGAATGAAAACCACACTGTCATCTTCATGAGAACTGGGACCCCTGAGATGGAGAGATTTATCCTTGTGCCTCACATGGATCTTTCCTGCACCCTCCTCTCAGCACTTCTTGAAACAGCAGTAAAGTGTGGGAACACGTCAAATCCGATGACTGGAGGACTTCATAGACAGATTGTGAAACTGCTCAGTTGAAGCCCCAGCTAGGATTCAAACACTCCTTAGACAATTTTTACTCTCAGTGCCTGATTTGTGGGCCCAAGACAGCTTTAGGACGAGTGGTTTTTTTTTGGTCCTATTTGAATTTTTTTTCTGAAACTCTTGGCTGCCTGGATGTCGCGGGGCACCATTTTGAAACTGTATCGCAACAATTGAGACTGTTGGACAAAAAATGGGAACAAAACATTATCGAATCTAATAAATTTGGAACAGCTTTTCTCAATGGCTACCACTGTATCTCAAACAGACAGCTTGCTTTGGGGAATATATCAAAATCTGATGACTGGAGGACTTCATAGACAGATTGCAAAACTGCCCAACTGAAGCCACAGCTAGGGTTAGGGTTAGCATTCAAACACTCCTTTTTTACTTTTTTTTACTGACAATTTTTACTTTCAGCACCGGATTTTGGAGCTCAAGACAGCTGTAGGACGAGTGCTTTTTTGGTCCTTTTTGAATTTTTTGGGGGAAACTCTTCACTGACTGGATGGAGCAATGCACCGTTCCAAAACTGCATCGCAAAACTGAGTCTGTTGGATCAAAAAGTGGAACAAAACATTATCGAATCTAATAAATGTGCAACAGATTTTCTCAATGGTTTCGGTTGTTCCTCACTCATACAGTTTTCTATGGGTAAGACGTCAATTCTGAGAGACAAAGTCGCAATTGCGAGATACCATAGCATGTTCTTTTTTTTACTCCCTGGAGCAGATCATCCTTCTGAATACATGAAATGCCGAAGCAGGGCAGTAAACTCTTGGTTCAGTCACTCGTGTTTTGGGTTAGTTTATATATATTAAACACAGTTGAACACAACACCAGGAATATGTTTAACTTCACTTTTTACTTGAACAGTTATTAAGCAGCTCAGCCATCTTCTAACTCGCCTGCTCTAGGGAGTGTCTCACAATTACCACACTAACCAGCGCACAAGGGAGTGTGTTAAAACTACCTCTCATGACACAGTCCCTCTGTGGACAGAGATTCTTCAACATGAAATGCCCAAACAGCAGGACAGAAGACAAGACTGACACGGAGCCCAAGTTTCTGTTCATGGAGAAAAAAAAACGCCGCTGCCAACAAACAAATGTAAAATCCTAGTCTCAAAAAATAAACAAAAATAAGAACAATAAAATACAAAATAATGAATATGCTAACACAAATTAAACCCCTCTCCCAGCATTACCAGTGGGACAGAGAGCTGGGAGAGAGTCAGCCTGTGTTCATGAGACAGTGACGGGTTAAATCTCCACACTGACAGCAGGCAGCAGCTCAAGATCTTTATACTCATCCCCAGTCCAGAAAACAGGATAGATCTTCTCCCCCTGAGGGAAGACCATGTCAGTAAAAGTGTAGAGATGAGCTCTGGACTCCACTGTGTAAAAGGAGACCTTCCTCTCCTCAATATCCACACACACACCCAGCTTCCTGAGCTGCAGACTGAGGGGGAGACAGGTCGCAGGGTCGGTGAGAGCAAAAAAACCAGCCCAATAAGACTTCAGACACCAGTAACCCTGCTGGGGACAGAAGCTGAACTTTCCTTTCCTCTCTGCAGACTCTATGGTCACTCCTATTGTCCACCAGTCATTCACCTCCAGCTCCCAGTAGTGTCTCCCTGAGGTGAAGGCCTCCCTGCTCAGGACACAAGGCCAGTGATCAAATCTGTAACGATTGTAAGAGAGACTCTTCATCTGTCCCAGTCTCACTCTCTTCCCATCCTCAGACAGGCTGAGCTCACAGTGAGCTGTATCAGGGTCCAGAGTCACAGCAGCTGGGGAAGAAAACAGCAAACATCACAACAGGCTCCTGCCGATTACATTCCAATTCAACTCCATTATACTGTAAAATGTCTTTGTCCCCCAAACACACCAAGAGAGAAAAACAAGTATATTACTAATTACTTCTCTTCCCTTCCAGAGAAATGACATATTTAATTGTTTCACGAGGTATTACACATGGGAGTGATCCCCAATATCTTCTAAATACAAACATTAAATTTGTTCTACTAGACATGAATCTGTTTTTTTAAAAGACATTAATATGTGAAATTACAGCTCAACAACATGTTTTCAGAAACTTCAAATCCCACCACAACGACCTGTATACTGTAAGAAACTGGACAGCCTGTCTGTGAAACCGGTTTATTTTAAATCCCAGTTCAGCAGCTCGTTCATCTTCTCTAAGACCATTTTCCTGATGATGAGGAATAAAAAAGTGCTGAATTCAAAGAGCAAAAATTGCTATATTCACCCGAAGAAGGCCTCACAGCTGAAATGTTATGTTTTCTCTCTTCTCTTTTCAGCATGGAATAAACCTATTACTTGTTCTATATTCAAGGACTGCATAATGCTTTTTTTTTACAGATCAGAATATAATGGAAACAGAAAAACAGTTCTGAAATATAAGAATACCATCACACTTAATTTGAAAATGCCAAGCAATATCCAAAGTGTTCAATTTAAACCAGAAATAACACATCCAGAAACCCGGAGAGAAAGACGAGAGAAACAGAGGCGCTCATACTGACTTCAGAATGCTCGCACTCACTGTCCGCCTCTCTGGTAGGAGACACCAGCTGTCAATCAGTGAGCTCTGACCACTGATAGATGGGGGGCGGGGCTTGTACATATTAATAGTGAATAGGGGATTTAATCAATTCAATTCAAGAAGCTATTTTATTTGCTTTATTTTTATACTGAATAAATACTCTTCTTCACTTTTCTGCCTGTCAATCTAGTGAAGATCAAAGAGATTCTTATCAGCTCTTATTTTTTTACTCCTGGAGCCTAGTAAGGCTCATCCAGCAGCCACATTACCCTGCAACTCACAGCTGGCAGCCCACTGAAGCTCAGCAGGTGTGAGTCTGGTCAGTACCTGGTCAATACCTGGATGGGAGAGCTCCTGTGAAAAACTAAGGTTGTTGCTGGAAGAGGTGTTAGTAGCGCCAGCAGGGGGCGCTCACCCTGTGGTCTGTGTGGGTCCTAATGTCCCAGTATAGTGATGGGGACACTATACTGTAAAAAGGTGCCGTCCTTCGGATGAGACGTAAAACCGAGGTCCTGACTCTCTGTGGTCATTATAAATCCTAGGCCTCCTAATAATCCCCATCGATGAATTGGCTTCATTACTCTATGCTCTCCTCCCCACTAAAAGCTGATGTGTGGTGAGCATTCTGGCGCACTATGGCTGCTGTCGCATCATCCAGGTGGATGCTGCACATTGGTGGTGGTGGAGGGGAGTCCCCATTACCTGTAAAGCGCTTTGAGTGGATTGTCCAGAAAAGCGCTATATAAGTGTAAGCAATTATTATTATTATAAGGCTGACGCAGCTTCCTACATCAGTTTATAAAAACACCTCACTGATTTGTGGACACAGATTTTCTTTAGCCCAGTGATGGCAGAAGGTGCCATCTGCTGGACAACAGTGAAAACTGCAGCTCTGAAGCTGATATGACAACATCTTCCACTGATATTTCACACTTATTCTGTGAAGAACAGGACACAGTGTCAAACACTGACTTACTCCACAGGAGAGTCTATCAGTCTGGAAACACAGACACCCTCTAGATCAGTGGTTCTCAAAGTTCAATGGTCCGCGGACCACTTACACCAAGTCACGGATGCGGTGGACCACATCTTACCCTTTAAAAATCATCACCTATTCAAGTACTAAAAATAAATAATATTGAATTAAATTTTATGAAAAGTACAAATATTTTTACAAACAAAGATGCAAATTTTGCAAATGGTTTTGTTACTTAAAAAGTTAATGTGAAGAATGTAGCTGCTTTAGTTGAGCAATCAGAGAAGTGATATCTGGATCCACCCTGGGCAACTTTAGTCTCATGTCCGGCTCCACATTCAGCCGATTTCTCTTCGTTTTCAGTCCAACAAGTGTCGAAAATCCAAGCTCACAAGTATAGGTTGCTGGGAAAGGTTATAGATGCTTAAGAGCTATGTCACTAAGTCCAGCATTCTTGGATCGTACATGGAGCAGAAAACCGATAATTTGTTTCTTAAATTAAAGTGATTTTAAGGTTTAAAACTGATGTTTTACCATATTTAAATCCCAATTGGTTGAATCACAAGGCAAAGCAGGAGAGAACATAAGCAGATGACAGTGTATTACAAAGAAAACAACATAAGGGCGCTAGAGCAGATCAGGACTCGACTCCAGAACAGCGAGATCAAAATACAGAAGAGAGAGGGACAAGAGCCAGGCGGGAGAAGTGTGGCGAGCTAGTCAGCACAACAGAAGAAAAAAGCACAGGTTACGTTATCTGCATCGATTGTGAAGCACTTTTTCAAAAATGACAGTCACAAGGCCAGGTTACTTTAGTCTGTTTAAAACAAGGAATCTGGATATGCTGTTTCAGTAAGTGTTGATCAAATGAAAGTTCGAATCTGGTTGGGTGTAATTTCTAATGGAGCGGGTTCGGACCAGCTTTGGGTCAGTACTTTCAACATTTTAAATCAGGTTGGGGTGGTGCAGGTAAAAAAAAGCATTACTAACGACAACAGACTGCTGCAGGGCGCCACAAAACTGACTGTCTCGTTTTCAATGTGTGACATCATTTCATTCGCGGTGCATAAATCTCAAACACTGAAGTGACAGGCGCTGCTGGGGAGAATGAAGAGGCGAGGTGATCTGTCATAACACAAGCTTCATTAAAACACAAAGGTAACAGAAGGGTATAGGTTCAGGTGGGTAGCTGCGTCAGCATGCGTAGGCTGCAAAGGAACAAGTAATAGGTTTATTCCATGCTGAAAAAAAGAAGAAAGAGAACACAACGTTTTGGCCGTGGAGCCTTCTTCTTTTGACACCTGAAGAAGGCTCCACGGCCGAAACGTTGTGTTCTCTTTCTTCTTTTTTTCAGCATGGAATAAACCTATTACTTGTTCCCACAGAAGGGTATAGTCAAGGAGAATGAATGGAACACTTTGCCCTTTCGGCAGACCCTCAAGTCCCTCCTCCCACTATTTACAGTTTGCAGTTCTAAACAGTGCTCCTAGAGGGAGCCCCTTCGTAGTGGACGCTACAATATTCCTTCCTCTGACTTAAACAGCATAGACTTCCTTTAAGAAAGATGATTAGGTCAGCCTGCGGACCACCTGGCTCATGCTCTCGGACCACTGGTGGTCTGCGGACCACACTTTGAGCACCACTGCTCTAGATCACTCCTGTCCTAGGAGAAAAGTAGAAACTAGAAAAAGTATTGTTGCAGTATCACAGGAAAAGCAATGCAAAACAAGGAATAAACACAAAAGATGAATAAGACAAAGACAAACTGTCCAAAAAGGAAAAAACAAAAACAAAACAAAAATCCTTATAATGAACAAAAAACAAAAATAATCCCTATACTGCAAAATAAAAAACCTCACCCTACTTCCAGAAAGCTCACCTTACTTCCTACTATCCGGAAATGAGGTCTCCAATATCACATAATATGAGTAACTGAAATATTAATTTTTGTAGGAAATAAAGAATGTATTACTCTTGGCCTAGGAATAGTCCCTCAATTCAAATTAAATATCCTCAAATATTATAAGTGACTTTGTCTAAGAATGTGTGAAAAAGTGTCACTCTAAGAAGATAATGACTAGTCTGATATGAAAATACAGAAGCTAGATTTACTCCCCCTGCCCTGTGAAGACACCCGCATATCTGAGGTAAAAACCCCAATCTCTACTGACAGTAGTGATTAATGAGCTGATGTTGAAATGACTGATCTATTCTGAGACAAACACTCCACTGAGTCTCTTACTGAACCCCCATCACTGCAGCCTGTCTCAGTAGAGCTCACAGCTCTCAGATTTATTCCCAGGAAACAGACTCCTTACTGACAGATAGACACCCCCAAAACCCCAATCTTACCAGGACTAATAAGACACCTGATGGTCAAGAGTCTCAGACTCTGGGAGAGAAACAGTCCACTGAGTCTCTTACTGACTGGACCTGAGATCTCTGTCAGGACACACAGATATGCCCCCTGTCCTGGAAGAGCCCCTCATTCCCAGATATATACCCCCTGACTGAGAGGCTATAGACATCTGCCCCAGACCCCTCGGTAACCAGACACACGTGGTGACACCAGCCCATGATCGTCAAATTACACCTCTCAGTAAACACATCACGTTACAATGTGCACATCAGAGTGTCCTGTAATTAATTATGCCAGAAGGATCCCCTTCGGGCTCCCAGATTTCCTGCTGGTCCCCTTTAGTAGAAGCCTGCACAGTTCACTCTTCAGACTTTCACTCTTCAGATGAACTCTTCCTCCTTCAGTAAAACTCAGGAAGTCCAGAACAGGTGAATTCCTCTCAGTTACTCCAGATACAATAATCACAAACAGAGACACTCAGGTTCCCCAGCTTCATCTTAATTAGTACCAGTCACCTTCCATAATGAAACACAGGAGCAGAAACACCAGTTAGGAATGTGTTCTAAAGGGATGCTATTGCAGAAATATACAGCAGATATTAACAGTTCTGCGTGCACATGGATATGTGCTGTACAAAGAGATCAAATACAGACTTGCAGAGTAACATACACAGAAGAGGACAGGAGATCAGCAGTTAAATATTTTCTTTGAAGAGGGAACTACAAAAACATATAAATTAAAATACTATATCCTCCATCAGTAACAGTAGTTAAAATGGAGTATGTTTAGTTTCACTAATGGATAAAGACTGAACACAGTTAGAAAGGACACCCAAGGGTACAGCAAATTAAACCACTGAACCAGAGAGCTGTGTACAGGAAACAGACTCTAACAATGCTCTCAGAAATCCTACTCCAGGCTGCTGCAGATACTGATGGAAGAGTTACAGGAGGGACTAGATAATGAAGAAATAAAGGGCTTAACAGGGGAAAGTAAGAGAAAGTGAACCAGGGGGAGTGGAAGAGAGACAAGAGCTACTTCACACAGACACACTGAGAGTGTGGGGAGAGGGGAGAGAGGAGAGAGAGGAGAGAGGAGAGAGGAGAGAGGAGAGAGGAGAGAGAAGAGCTACTTCACACAGACACACTGAGAGTGTGGGGAGAGGGGAGAGAGGAGAGAGAGGTGAGAGGAGAGAGGAGAGAGGAGAGAGAAGAGCTACTTCATACAGACACACTGAGAGTGTGAAGAGAACAGAGAGGAGAGAGGAGGGGGAGAGAGGAGAGAGGAGAGGGGAGAGAGGAGAGAGAAGAGCTACTTCACACAGACACACTGAGAGTGTGAAGGGAACAGAGAGGAGAGAGAGGAGAGAGGAGAGGGGAGAGAGGAGAGAGAAGAGCTACTTCACACAGACACACTGAGAGTGTGAAGAGAACAGAGAGGAGAGAGAGGAGAGAGAGGAGAGAGGAGAGGGGAGAGAGGAGAGAGAAGAGCTACTTCACACAGACACACTGAGAGTGTGAAGAGAACAGAGAGGAGAGAGAGGAGAGAGAGGAGACTGGGGACAGAGGAGAGAGGGGAATAGTACAGAGAGGAGAAAGGAGAGAACAGAGAGGAGAAAGAGCAGACTGGGGACAGAGGAGAGGGGAGAGTACAGACAAAAGAAAGGAGAGAGTGTGGGGAGAGAGGTGAGAGGAGAGAGTGTGGGTAGAGAGGAGAGTGGGGAGTACAGAGGAGAAAGGAGACGTGGTGAGAAAGAGCTGAGTAGTACCAGGCACTGTGTCTGTAATGAAATGGAGAAATTAGTCTGATACAGCACAAGGGGTCAGCATGTATTTCTCACTGGGAGCCCAGAACAAGTCACAGCCTCAGGGAGCACAGTGGGAAGGGTCTTATTTCCTATTTACAGTGTAGAGACAGCAGCAGCGGAGTGGGGAAAAGACAAAGTACAGCTGCAGTTTCCCTGGAAACGCAATGCAAAAGAGGGGAGAAACACAGAAAAAATTGAATGAGGCCAATAACTGTAAAAAACTAAAAATAATAAATTCCTTACAATGAAAAAAAAAATCCTTATACTGCAAAATAAAAAAAACCTCACCCTACTTCCAAGGATTAAACAACAGCTTTAAAGTCCTTTAAGAGAGATAATGCTTCTCTTGTGCCTTCAGACAAGCCTGACCAGACCTGCCTTCACTCCCCATGTATACACTGCAGGGGCTGTATAGACTGAAACACACACTGAGAGTGGAGAGCGAGAAAAAACAGTTTTACAAGCATATGGGGAATAACATTGCAGCCCAGTTGAATATAAACATTTCTTACTTGATACATCCTCCTGTAAATCAGGATAAATAAAAACATAGAAAAATGGGTATATTTTATGTTCTGCGCTTGGGCCTAGCTTTACAAGTGTACACACCCAGAACTACAATTTCAAACTACAAAGAGATTATGAGACTAAATGCAATAACCATGGACAACAAGCTTAATATCTTTGTACCAAAGGCCCCGCTGTTATCAAGAGAAGACAGTCTTACCCGAAGCACTGCAAATCCACCTCCATTCTGAAACACAGAGATACAGACACTGTTAATCACAGACACACACTGGAACACAGAGGTACAGACACTGTTAATCACAGACACACACTGGAACACAGAGATACAGACACTGTTAATCACAGACACACACTGGAACACAGAGATACTGACACTGTTAATCACAGTCACACACTGGAACACAGAGATACAGACACTGTTAATCACAGACACACACTGGAACACAGAGATACTGACACTGTTAATCACAGTCACACACTGGACCACAGAGATACAGACAGTGTTAATCACAGTCACACACCGGAACACAGAGATACAGACACTGTTAATCACAGTCACACACTGGAACACAGAGATACTGACACTGTTAATCACAGTCACACACCGGAACACAGAGATACTGACACTGTTAATCACAGTCACACACCGGAACACAGAGATACAGACACTGTTAATCACAGACACACACAGGAACACAAAGATACAGACACTGTTAATCACAGTCACACACCGGAACACAGAGATACAAACACTGTTAATCACAGACACACACAGGAACACAAAGATACAGACACTGTTAATCACAGTCACACACTGGAACACAGAGACACAGACACTGTCAATCACAGACACACACTGGAACACAGAGCTACAGACACTGTTAATCCCAGTCACACTCTGGTAATAAGGTGTCAGTACAGTCAGTGCTGTCAGTCAGCAGAGTTATGCACAGTGTATGGAGAGTCAAACTTATTCACTCACCAGTGAGTTTCTCCTTCCCTGCAAAGAAACACAGACAATTATGTTAAGACACAGGACTAAGGGTGCAGAATTTGGGAAATTATTTTCGCCATTTTTCTATTACAACACATTCTGTATTTCACTGAACAAAAAATACACAAGAACAAGAAACATTTCTACTTATCTAGCCCATGTTAATAGTTAACCAATCCAAGGATCTTTAACAGCTCTTTCTGCTGTGCACTTCCTCACAACTGAGCCCTCTTATATCAGTTTTCTGTGATAAATTAGAGGGTCTGGCACTGTCTACATGTCATCTGTAATTTCCACTTTAGGGTCATCCCACCCCCTCCTGCCACATGATTGTGTTTGACCAATGAAAACAGAGCTCATGGCTGACAGACACATAAAGACATAAAGTCTCTGCTATCAGGAGGTAAAATAAACAGGAAGATATGGGGGGTCTTTTTGAATTGGCTTGGCTTGACTATGGTGAAATTGAAGATATTTCCGATCTAATATAATCATTGAATATATATGTAGCCACTTCTCCCTTCTCTCCCTATGCTCCAGGTTTGCCCTGTAGGGATCTGACTTTAACACAGTGGACACACTCTGACCCTTGACCTCATGTATTAGTAAAACTGTAGATCCTGCAGTAACAGCAGATTAACAAAGAGTCCCCACCCAGCAGAAGATCAGTGATATCAGTCACAAAGTGAAGATGGAATATAAGCTCCACATGAGATCAGCGGTCTCTAATCAGAACCCAGAGAGGATACTGGACATTGAACTGGTAGATGAATAGATCACTGTGTCAGCAGATACACTTGATCCTTACATGCACAGACAGGACAGATGACTGGATACTGCAGTTGTGTGGATTCAGTGATGTGAGTTTACAGTGATCTTCATGGACAGGATATCAAGGCTCAGTCTAGGTTTGGAATGAATCCAGCCTGGTGGTCTAAGGGCTGCAACTCTGCTGTTTGAGGATGATGTTGTCTCCCCTGTCTCTCTGACTGTGATAACAGAGTGAAGAGCTCAGCAGTCTGGAAGGACTTTGGAGCAGAGTCACTGCTCCTCTGGATCGAGAGGAGCTGGTTGAGCTGGTACAGGTATCTGGTGAGGAAGCCCCTCCAGGCTCCTCCTGCTGGAGGTGTAATGAGCAAAATGGGAGGAGACCCAGCACAGACCCAGGACACACTGGAGGAGTTATATCTCTCAGTGCACTGAGAGGACAGACCCAGGACACACTGGAGGAGTTATATGTCTCAGTGCACTGAGAGGACAGACCCAGGACACACTGGAGGAGTTATATCTCTCAGTGCACTGAGAGGACAGACCCAGGACACACTGGAGGAGTTATATCTCTCAGCCCACTGGGAGGAGACCCAGCACAGACCCAGGACTCACTGGAGGAGTTATATCTCTCAGCCCACTGGGAGGACAGACCCAGGACACACTGGAGGAGTTACAGTATATCTCTCAGCTGGTCTGGAGCAGCTGGGAATCCCCCAGGAGGAGCTGGAGACTGGTCTGCTCTGCTCAAGTTGTTACTACTGTGTCCCTCACCAGGAGTAAGAGGTAAGAAAATGTTTGGATGGAGTTCAATCTGTTTTTTCTTTTCCTTGTCTTTGTATTTCGTCTCTACTGATATATTATTTTATTAAATTTAGTGCATGTATTTATTTTAATAAACTCTACTCAGATGTATTTAAGTTGAAAGGAAATGGATTACAGGTGAACTGCGGTGTGTGTTGTCCCTGAGTTCACTACAGTCTCACCTGCAGAAGTGACACAGAACAGACACTGGACACTCCTACGGGCAGGGCTGTGCTGTCAGCACTGGTCATGTACTGAGCCCAGACTGCAGTGAGGTCTGTGAGTCTTTCACCCTGTGTGAGATACTGTACTTCTCTGAGCACTGATGCTTCATCTTGTGTATCACAACATCTTTCAGATTCCACTGACTTGTCATTAATGGACTCTAATGAATAGCAGTATTTAAATCCTTATTTAAATCTTATTTATTTAAAAATCCTTATTTAAAAAGTATTTAAAGCTTAAAACACACATATATAATGAGCACATACTGTCCATTCTTCTCCACTGGATCACCAGAAGAACTGATGCTGCTACAGTAACAGCTGCTGTTAGGAAGAGAGCCACCATCCAGCCAGAGGGAGCAGGGAAATAGTCTCCTGGAAAACATAATAAGTATTTTAATATTCAGAATAAAACATATGCTATATGTAGTGTCATGCTGAATTGACCATGCTCCTTCTCTCCTGTCAGTTCTGGTTGCCATGGATATAATCAGACAGGAGACCTGGATCACCTGGACAGATTCCACTCACACTGCCTTAGGTGGGTCAAGTTATTTAGTGTCTGCACTGACTTTGTGATTCATTCGGATTCCTGGCCTGGCTTCTGGCTTCTCATGACTTCATTCCCAGATCACCTTTGTGTCTGCTACACTCCTCAGCGTTTACTTTGTTTCAGGCCTGTTTCGTCCCGACCTTGTCTTCTGGATTCTGCCTTACGCTCTGCTCTCTGCCATGGATTCTGCTTGCCTAGACCTAAAATTCGGATTTTCTTGGTGCTTAACTCCTGGGCTTTCCTGGATCTGACCTGCTTAACTGGACCACAACCCTGGACTGTGTCTGCCTGCCTGTCCTCACTCGTGTGTTTACTGCACACACCACACTTCCTGTCCCCACTCCTGTGTGTTTACTGCACACACCACACCGCCTGTCCCCACTCCTGTGTGTTTACTGCACACACTGCACCACCTGTCCTCACTCCTGTGTGTTTACTGCACACACTGTACTGCCTGTCCTCACTCCTGTGTGTTTACTGCACACACCACACCGCCTGTCCTCACTCCTGTGTGTTTACTGCACACACCACACCGCCTGTCCCCACTCCTGTGTGTTTACTGCACACACTGCACCACCTGTCCTCACTCCTGTGTGTTTACTGGACACACCACACCGCCTGTCCTCACTCCTGTGTGTTTACTGCACACACCACACCGCCTGTCCTCACTCCTGTGTGTTTACTGCACACACCACACCTCCTGTCCTCACTCCTGTGTGTTTACTGCACACACCACACTGCCTGTCCCCACTCCTGTGTGTTTACTGCACACACTACACTGCCTGTCCTCACTCCTGTGTGTTTACTGCACACACTGCACTGCCTGTCCTCACTCCTGTGTGTTTACTGCACACACCACACCGCCTGTCCCCACTCCTGTGTGTTTACTGCACACACTACACTGCCTGTCCCCTCTCCTGTCTGCTCCCCTCCTGCACTCGGGTTCACTTCACCCCCACAGACCGCTGCTCAGCTCTCTCCTTCAGTGACATCACATGTAGTAAGAACTCTGTTAACAAGGTACTTTTTTGTTTAAGGTCAGTGGTAAAGGACCTAATAGCTGCAGAGTTAACTTGAATTAATCTTGATTTTTTAAAATGTATACTTATAACTTGATTACCAGGCAAAACGTTTACAAAAACATTCTTGTTAAAAGTGATTTTACTGTGTGTGTCGCTGATTGACTAGTGATGTAGGACTTTATGATGAGTTTTGAGTAGATTAATTTCACAATAAACTCCCTGTGAAGGTTGTGCTCAGTGTCCCAGGTGTGTTATATCCTGTTTGTGTGTTATACCTCAGCTGTGTTACAGGGAGCTCCAGTGTTCATGTTTAATACTCACTGGGTATGTGGAGCTGAGATCCCCAGTCTGGCTCAGGAAGAGCACTTCTCACCAGGCAGGAGAAGATGTTGGACTCCTGTTTGACTGGGATGTAGCTGCTGACACTGAGGAGCCCCTGACTGCCCGTGTCCACTGTGGGGGGCTGTGATGTCACCTCGTTTCCATCCCTGTCTGTCCAGATCACTGCAGGTTGAGGGAACCAGCCCTCTGATCTGCACAGCAGCTGGGCCTGATCTCCTCCAGGGGAATGGAGAGACACTGAGGGCTGGGAGCCCAGGGCTGTGGATTCGACACAACAGGAGACATTTCACAGCTGATAAAAGCACACTGGAGTAAAAGGCTGTTTCAATGTTGTTCTTTCAAAACACAGAAATGATAAAGACAATGCCATAAACAGTTCAATTTTCTTTTAGATTTTTAATGTGTAGCGGCGAGGCTTAATAATAAGGCAGAATTAAGTGTTTCTGAGCTTTCCCAAATTAGGCCTCATTTCTCTGTTCATCTCTGTGGTGCAGCCACAGAGAAACCATTCATGCAAGATGTTTTCTTTTGATAAGGACAGCTCCCAAAGGGGGATGCACTTAGCTAAGCCTGGCTATCATGATCAATGGTCATCCATTGGTGCCTATCTGTCTAGGGAGTGCGAGTTGGACATCTGGATTGCATTCCTAAGTGTCAGGACTAAGTAACTCATATCTCACCTTGATCAACCAATCAGGGACTGGTAGGGCCGAGTAACCCACGTGGGACTCTGATGCCCATGGAACTTTCAGCCAATCAATGAGCTGAAGTTCCTCCAGGTAAAAAAACAGGCAACACAGAGAGCCTGTGAGATTCAACAAGATTCAGACAAGATTCAGAAGGAATTCAAAGGAGAATCCCAAGGGCAGGACATTCTCGCAGCGCGCCTCCTGACCATCCTGAGACTCAGCCCGGACAACCACGGAACGGCCAGTGTGTCCGAGTGCCAGAACTTTCCTTTGTTCTAAGAGTCTAGAGTTGAGGTTGCCAGAGAGTAACCAGCAGCAGGCCTCGTGAACAGGTCGGAACTGTGGACAGCTGAATTACTATTCAGAACTAGCTCTTCATCAGGAACGAACCGGTCCTCTTCCTGACTTGCTGGGACCCACAGTCATCTTTTCTCCTGTGCACAAACTTTGCTAGTTAAAGCCAACAATGAGCATCAGCAGTGCACCGTCGCAAGCCGCACAGCACAGCCTGGCACGGAGCCAGAGAGCGCGGATTGGACAGCAACAGCCTGCAACTGTTTCTTTGTGCCCGCAGGAGATCTGAATCCCCAGAGATTGGATGAGTATTCAACTTCAATGCATTACAGCTCGAGAATTCAATTGTTATCCCAACCAGTTGATATCAATTTAATTCCTAAGAGTTATGTACTTGTTTGAGTATCTAATGTAGAAGTTGTAACCAAGTTCACTTTACGAAACGGTCTTAATGAATGATATACTGAACGTATGTCCTCTTGATGTGTAACTCTTTGTAACTGATTGAATATATAACTTTTGTATTCTGATAACCCTCTCGATAAGATCTGTTAGGTTTATATGCATATTCTATGTATTAATAAATGTATCCTCGTGTATTAGTACCTGTGTGTGTGCGTTGTTTGAGTTATATCGCATGGTTGGACTCTAAAGCCATCAAAAGAATCAACTTTGTGATTTACTGCTACAATTAATAATTGTCTCAGTAAATGCCCAAACCCTACAGAACTGGTGCCTTCAGAGAGCCACTATGATTACATATTTGGCGTCCCTGAACCGGCTTAATCTACATTATTTGGCGTCCCTGAGTCGGCTTAATCTACAAATGTAATGTTTTAAATTTAAAATATGGTGACTTTCTGCACTCAAACACAGAGTTAATTTGTCAGGTAACAGTATTAACAGTATTAACAAATTAACAGTATTAATTTGTCAGTTAACAGTATTATTAGAATCACAATCACATCTGTAATTAAGGTGGTCATCTTGTCTGCAAGAGTGCAGGAGAGGAGGTTCAGTGTCAGAGGTCAGGAACAGAGATCAGTGATGTGAGACTAGAAACACACTTTATGTGATCAGTGTTGTGTTGTTTGATCCTGACTAACAAAAGAGATGTAGACTGTACTTGTGTAGTTTCATGCTGTACTGTGTTCAGTTGTGTATGTTAGAGACATGTGTTAGAGGAAAGAACATTAAAACATGTGGAAAACCACTCACCTCTAACACCCAGGTCAATAAGAGCGACTTCATAATGCCGAGGAGATTGAACCAGGCAGTTATAGAGTCCATGATCAGAGCGCCTCACATCTCTCAGTCTCAGAGACACGTTGCCTTTGAAGAGCTCCTCTGGGAAAAGTTCAACTTTTCCCCTGTATGATGGAAACTGATTCTCAAAGATATACCTGCGGTTGTGGTACAAACACACAGGAGCTGCATAATTGTCTCTGAACCACCTGATCTGTAGGTCCTCTGCATTCTCTCTGGGTGAGAGGTAACAGGGCAGGACAGCGTCTTCACCAGGGGACACAACTACAGGAGCAGCTGGACCAACAACCTGAAAAGTGTCTGAAAGAGAAAGAGCAGAGCTGGTTGGTATATTTCTTTTCAACACAGATAAACATGTTGAGAAAAACTGTACCAGCAACTGGCACATTTAGAGAGTAATCTCAATATAATGGCCAAACAATGTTTTCTGCATATGCAGTATCTCTGATTCACACCACATGTGATTCAGGAGCACCGTCTCATCTCACCATCTGCTCCTCTTCTTCACACCAGTGTTTCCCAAACTGGGGTCTGGATCTCTCACCCAGGACCCTCAGATCCTCAGCTTCACTCCCTGATAGAAGAGCTGTGACCGTGTTCACTGAGGGTCTGTTACTCTGGACTGACAGTAGGGGATTGAATCAAGCTCTTTATCTGTGTCTCTCTATGCTCTCTGGTCCTTTATATACTGAAACTCTTCACAGAACCCAGATTAAACTGCTGATTAATACTTCCAACACAATCTGAACTCACAAACACAGAAGGCACAGTGGGATGTAACCATGGACCTGAATGATTCCAGGTTTTAACCAGCAGTTTTTAAAACACAAACTCAGAATAAGATGTTCTGCAATATCTAGACACACAACCCAGAATAGGGATGAACTACAGAAGATCCAGTCAGGCTCCTTCTACAAGTGTTGGCTGTAACATCTCTCCATCTTCCACAAACACACTTCTGACACATTGCAATGTCCTGTGTGGTTTGGGTAACTCCAGGACTCCCTTTGTAAGTGATGAGTACCTGATGTAGCCAACATTAGCTCACACACTGAGGCACAGACTGGCAGAGAGGGTGAAGCAGCTCTCAGGTCAGCAGTGTGACTTGGCCATGATTGACACTGTCTCTGAGTCTGTCAGCTCATCCCACAAGTGCTCAGGGGTCTGATGACAGAGTGACTCAGTGGAGGACATTGATCCCAGACTGACACACAACATCATGAGCAGAAGAAAGGCTGATGACAAGAACAGACTGTTTAGCCCATCAGTGCTCATCACTGTCCTGCACTTTCACAGCACCAGGCTCAGATGTGAAAGTTCAGAGTCTGTGTCTCCACTGTGTGTCCTGGTGATGTGTTAATACCTCCCAGTGCTGCTGCTGACACAGTCAGTCTGGTCACATGGGGCTCCAGTGCAGCTGATTGACCTAGTTTAGGGCTCCTGAGATAAAGACTGGGACATGATTGGGGGTTTGTGTGGGGTTAGAAAACATTATATAATTGATGTTATTTTTATTTAAAATATGAAATTCTTATTTTTGTATGTGTTTTCAACACCCAAGAAAAGAAAGATTCTGAATACAGAAACCCAAGATCTGAGAGCAGAAATCTGGAACCCTGATCCAGTGGTGTCTTCCTGCAGCTGCCTGCCTTCAGTGTCACAGATCCTTCCCTCTGTCTGCTATCATCCAGTCACAGCACCATTCCTTCTCACCTGTCTTCCCCATATTATAACCTAACTCCTCCTTTTCCTGCACCTGCCCTCCTTCCTCTATGACATTCTGTCTGGTTCATTCCTGTTTATTCTAATATGTTCAATATATTCAGATGTCTCCAATTGCCAGCTGCTGCTTGTGATGACACCTGTCCAATCTATCTGGCGTCCTAAATATAGAACAGTAAGATAACATAACTTTATTGGCCATATACAATTTCTTGTATTAGGTCTTATTGCATACCCCAACTTGTTCTCCATGAGACATTCAGACAGGGAGAGACGTTTGGGGTCTGAGCACAGGGTCATCTATACGGCACCCCTGGAACAGTTGGGGTTAAGGGCCTTGTTCAGGGGCCCAACAGATCAGGACTCCTCTGCTGGCCAAGGGATTCGAACAAATACCCTTCCAGCCACAGAACCACCACACCACAGGCATCCCACCATGTCTTCTCTCTCCTGTCCCCTGACATAGCTTACTGGTAGTCCAGATTTTCCAGCTCCCTCAAGTCTCATAATCCTCTGCTCTAAATTCAAAGCTTCTCATCCCAAGGACTCATTCCTCTGGAAGGCCCCTCCTCTCCCTACACTCCCTACATGTCTTGATGCTCATCCTGCCTCCTGTTCCCCTCTTACTGCAGGAGCACATTAAACAAGGTGCAGACATGAATCTGGTCTGTCTCCTCATTAGCTCTACTTGCCCCTTTCAAGCCAGAAAAGCTCAGTGCATCCTCTGTCTGCTCTTTTGAAATGTACTGAACCTCACTGTTCCCAGTGTGTCAAGATCCTTATCTTCTGTGATCTCAATTTCAAAAACTGGAGTTCAGCTCACTGTGGATAGAACAGCTAGTCTTCCTACCATCACTGAATTCCTCACTCAGTTAATTACTCATTCAGGAAGATTTTAGTCTCCTTTCTCCAGCAAAAAGCTTGATTGCATTCAGTTGCATCTTTCTACCACCTTGTCTACTAGGTCTACACAGTTCTTGTCTTGCTATTATCTATTGTCTTTGCTGGGTCAACTCAACAATGTGATGAAAATCATTCCGAGAGACCAAACATCCATTTGCATCTAGACAACAGTAAGGTCAGGCAAATGTTACAATCTTTATGTTGTCAGCTTCAGAAATTTGATTCTCAGAAACTATACTGAGATTTGCAGTCATCAGTGCGAAATCTGGGTTCCATACAGGTTACTGATTAAAACACCAATAAGAGTCTCACTGTACCTGATCCTGAGACACAGGACTGGTGGAGAAACAGCAGAGTCACAAAGAGCCACTGTGACTGGTCAGACTCCATCTCTGAAAGAAAGAAACACTCTGAAGTAAGAAAGACACACTTATGAGCTACACGTCACATCTGAATTAAAGAAAAACAGAGATGAAATGTCTCAGAAAGACACAGGTACAGCAGTGTACAGTCCTGACCTGACTGTTCACTCACACACTGCTGTACCTGACTGATCTCACTGGCACTCCAGCACACAGCAGCTTCAGTCCTGACCTGACTGTTCACTCACACACTGCTGTACCTGACTGATCTCACTGTCACTCCAGCACACAGCAGCTTCAGTCCTGACCTGACTGTTCACTCACACACTGCTGTACCTGACTGATCTCACTGGCACTCCAGCACACAGCAGCTTCAGTCCTGACCTGACTGTTCACTCACACACTGCTGTACCTGACTGATCTCACTGTCACTCCAGCACACAGCAGCCTCAGTCCTGACCTGACTGTTCACTCACACACTGCTGTACCTGACTGATCTCACTGTCACTCCAGCACACAGCAGCTACTACTCTGACTCTACCCATGCACTATAAAGAAAGGAACAGCACTTTATTTGACAATACAATGTGTGGAAATAGAGCAGGGTTTCCTGTCTCCCTTTACAGATGGACAATAACATACCTGATTCACACTCACCTTTTTCTATACATACATTGTCATTGATCTCTGCAGTACTAAACACATCACACTGAATTAAACCTACAAGGTTCAGAAATATATCAAGTTTCTTGTCTTCTTACACAGCTAGACAATAACACAGCAGATTTACACTCACCTGTTTTTATATTAACAGGGTGTTTACAATTTTAAATACAGACCGGATTCAGAGAAAAGTTTTTTTGTCTTTACAGTGTCGAGAGATGTTGTTCTGAGAGAGAGAAATGCCATTCAACTACAGGAAACACAAAGTGAAAGAAAAACCTTCAGCAGGAGCCATGACATTTATTGTTTGCCTGTTAGATCAAAAACGGTGAACATCCAGTGAAAACAGTGATATTATACACCTTCGGATACACATTAATAAGTAATCTCTCGTGTGAATAACTGTACTACCTGACTGCTACAGGTATAGCATACTAACATTACAGGACACCATGCTGTTAACTGATGTGAGAATGACAGGATACTTACAGGCTGGATACTCTGATCATACCACTCTGAGCTCCACTTTTATTGTTCAGAAAGAAATCTGTTATTCTCTGAGGCCTTTTTATAATTAGATTTGAAAATAAGCTCGCTCTTTCTCACAGTAATGAACTAGTTTCACTTTCACTTCCTGCTGTAACACACAGAGGAAGGAGAGGATTCTGGGAAACTGGGCTGTGGCTTCAGGGTGTGTTGTTGTGATCATGCAGCTCGAGCACAGATCAGTGTTCAAGGACGCAGGAGCTCTGGGACTTTTCTGTGAAACAGGTATATCAAGCTGGAGCCCAGCTCCTCTTGTCCACAGGCTGCAGGATGTGGCTCTTCTCTCTCTTGAAGGAGAAGTTTAGCTCCTGATTACCTGCCTGTGAGGCTGTGAGATCCTGAGTGAGGGAAAGGAGCTGTTACGATAAGATGTGTGTAGAATTATCCTCCTCCTGACTAATTAAGACCTCTTGGGAGAAAAGGGATTTGTCCAGAGTCCAGTCTGGAAGGAGAGCATGTGAGAGCTCCAGTAGAGGCTCCAGTAGAGATCTTGTCTCTAGTGATGATGAGGGGCTCACAGGTGCTGGACAGGAGGGCTGTGTGCTGGTTCCTTTGCCAGGTTCAACGGTGATGAAGTGTGATGCCAAGGAACAGGCCAGCTGCACCAGGGCTGACTGGGGGCATAGGCCTCCGAACGGCGTACAGATCTTCTATTATCACTTTAGTTAATTACATTAATGAAGTAAAGACTTGGATGTGTGAAAACTCTTTGTTATTCAACCTGCAGACAGTGCCCCCACCTGGTGTGTCCTCTGCTTTAACAATTCGATACTCTGCCTGCTGTGAGAGATCAGTTATCCTGTGACTCTGTCAACAGCTCAATAAAACTGCAAGCATTCAAAATCCTGGCCTGGATACTGAAGTTATTCACAGAGTAATCAGTGAGGATTGGGGTACACATAGAGAATAGGGTTCACTGTTAGACTGACAGGAATCAGTGAGGTTAGGGGTACACCTGGAGAATGGGGTTCACTGTTGGACTGACAGGAATCAGGGAGGATTGGGGTGCTCATGGAGAAGAGGGGTTCACTGTTGGACTGACAGGAATCAGGGAGGATTGGGGTGAACATGGAGAATGGTATGAATTATTAAGAGTGTGGATAGATACTTTATTGATCCCGTGAGGGAAATTGCAATGCAACAGCAGCTTAACACAGACACAGTGTAACGAATGATACAATAATACAACAATACAATCCATACAATACAATCAGTCCAGTGAGTGAGAATTGCACTAAGAAGAGTTACTCACGGTCCAGAACATAGAAAGAACAAACCAGAAACGTGAATTCTTTATTCTCTGGCACAGCTTTGGTGAGAGGAGTAATTATCCAGGCACACTTAGTTAAACAGATATTTATTACAATGACAGGACACCAACGACGCTACACATAGCATACAACACACACGTTACATTATGTAGAGTATCTCAAAACAAGGCATTTCAGAGGCCAAAACCCAGGTCACCCAGAAAATACCAGACTGCTACTAAGCACTAAACTCATAATATACCTACAGAGGCCACACAAGAGATCAGCTGCCTCCTAACTAAATACAATCCAACCTGCAGTTAAATCTCTCTGCACCCTGGGTGCCACAAGGTTAATGGGAGCCTATATCCCTCTCCATATAAATACACCCTATGTAGCGATGCGTTGGTCAGGACCCTGTGCAGATGGTATAATGGGAAGTGGAAACGGACATGGGGAGGAGACAACGAGGAACTGGGCAGGTTGACAAACAGAGGGGGGCTAACTGTGCTCGGGTGCTCGGGTGCTTGGGTGCTTGGGTGCTTGGGTGCTTGGGTGCTCAGGGAGGGGTGTGGCCATGGCGAACTAGTCCAACTGGAAAATCCAGGGCGAAGACCAAGAGTCCAGAGCCGGGAGATTCATCCAAGACCAAAACAAGACAAGGCTTAATAAAACGGAAGGGGATCTGGTGCGGGGACAGGGAGTCAAACCGGGGTAACGAGGCAAGGCACGCCGAGCCCCGGACTCAGATGGGCAGGACGCCATGGTGAAGCCGATGCCAGGTCTCTCCTGGACCCACTGGTAAGGATAGCGGGAGCACAAGTCTTAAATAAGGAGACAGAACAGGGTTCAGGTGCGTGTACTCAACTAAAATACGAAAGAGCTGGGAAACCCTTAAGAGGAGGGATTGCGATCGTGACACCCTCAGCAGGAAAGACGTATAACCGTGAAGCAGATATCTGTGAAGCAGATATCCGGGCCGCGTGGTTTCTGAGTGGGCTGGCCGAGACACACAGAGACATCCAGGGACAAACAGAGACACATGCAATCCTTCTGCAGCTGAGGCGAAACACTGGGCCTTCGGGTTTGCAGGAACACAAGACGATTGCAAACGAGAGGAGGCCTTTAGGCCCTCTGAGCCCACAGAGTAGTTAGCAGCTACATGATCTGAGAGTCTCACCCGGCTGTGTCTCCACGGAATCCAGGGTATCAGCTCGTGCCATTCTCCCACCACCCTTTGTGTAAAGAAGTGCCTCCTGTCCTGATTGCAGGATCTCATCCATCGAAAGGAATCTTGTTCATCAACTAGAACTTGTTCATCTCAGGATCTCATCCAGCTGCGTCCGGGGCAGGGGTTCTTTACACAAAGGTGATGAGCGGATGGCTCGGGCTGCCCAGACATGTTGTTAAAGCTGATTCAGGAAATGGCTGGATAAGATCCTGGAATATGATGGTAATATCGAAAGTTGAACACTGTCCTCCTATCTGTGACCTGTCCTATTAGAGTTGTGACCTAGTAATCTCAGGACCTCATCCACCTGTGCCTGGGGGGGAGGGGGGTTTACACAGAGGGTGGTGGAGTGTAAAACAAGCTGCCAAGCCATTTTGTTGAAGCCCATACCTTTCTTTCAGGAACTTGATTCACGAGATCTTGGAGATGAGCATGACAGTAATTCTACATGGGTTACAATATACAAATTATATACAACATAATTCTATACGGGCTGATGCGAGACCACTCTGCTCAGACAGCTGCTGCAGATCAACACTGGATAACAAGGTGCTGTGAACTCGGCCTACTTTCCTCGTGGTCTTGCAGTTGTGTTCTGTTCTGAGTCACTTCTTATCATTCTGTACCATTCTCGCATTGATGACATGTCTCTTTCGCGATCAGATCTGATATGCCGCGCTGATGAAGAGCAGACTGATGATCTGATTATCTGAGCAGCACTGCAGTGTGGTCTGAGCATACAGCTCTGTGGCACTCAAAGTGTTCCTGAAAGATCCAACATCTGCAGCTCATCTGTCTGCAATCACTCAGACGGTCCAGGTCAGGGCTGTCCAGTCCTGGTCCTGGAGGGGTCAGTCAGTGTGTCTGAAGCAGGGCTGTCATGTCCTGGTCCTGGAGGGGTCAGTGTGTCTGCAGCAGGGCTGTCCAGTCCTGGTCCTGGAGGTTGCAGTCAGTGTGTCTGCAGCAGGACTGTCCAGTCCTGGTCCTGGAGGGGTCAGTCAGCATGTCTGTAGAAGGGCTGTCCAATCCTGGTCCTGGAGGGGTCAGTCAGTGTGTCTGCAGCAGTGCTGTCCAGATGCCGGTCATTGTGTCTGAAGTGGGGTTGGTCCTGGAGGGGTCGGTCTGTGTGTCTACAGGTCAATTCAAAGCTGAAAGACACAAAAAGCTGTCAGAAGCAGGAAAATGTTTGAATTTGTCCTGATAAGCCTAAAAAATAAAAATGAACTTTCATGAGTCCAGACTCACAGTGACCTTTAACCCCTGAGTGAAGACACTAGAGCACTGAAGGACTGGAGACCAGGGCTGGAGAATAGTTTTCGCAGCTCCTGTGTCCTCTGGGTGTCTTCTCAGCTGAGCTCTCTGAGGTGCTGACTCAGACTCTGTGGTCTGTACTCTGTGGGCCCACTTGTTTTTGTGTGCTTTTGTTTCCTGTGGGAGTGGTTTGTATCAAGGTATGTATATATATAAAATGCCTCAAGGGTGTTTGATACAACAGGAGGGAGAGTCGTCTTCTGTCTACTGCAGTAGTTGGGGTGGGTCAGTCCTCTGTGTCCAGCACTAGTTAGGGAGGGACTGTCCTCTGTGTCCAGCACTAGTTAGGGAGGGACTGTCCTCTGTGTCCAGCACTAGTTAGGAGGGACCATCTGTTTGCAGTGAGACATTAGAAGAGTGAAGATGCTTTTCCTGCAGCTGCTGTTTGGGATCCTGATCCTGGACTCTGAAGGTAAGAGCAGAGCTATTCTACTACTGACTGTTACTGCTCTTGTTCCTGCTTCTGTTAAAACTCATCACACTAATAATAAGCAAAACCACCTGGATGTTCCCAGTCTGGAATCATTCTGTCTGCAATCAGCACGACAGACCACTGTCTCCTGTGTCCAGCTCTCCTCTGTCCAAGGGCTCTATACTGGTTAGTCAGGGTGTGAAGGAGGGACAGTGGTCCTGGATGACCGATCTCAAGACAGTTCTGTATGAACCCCTCTGTCTCTCTCCAGTGTCCAGCTCTCCTCTGTCCAGGAGCTCTATAGAGGTCAGTCAGGGGGTGAAGGAGGGACAGTGGTCCTGGATGACTGGTCTCAAGCCTGTTCTGTATTATCCCCTCTGTGTCTCTCCAGTGTCCAGCTCTCTTCTGTCCAGGAGCTCTATAGTGGGAGGTCAGGAGGCACTGAAGGGAAAGTGGCCCTGGATTGCCTTTATTGAAATTGTGAGGTTTAATAATAGAATTGAAAACTGCGATGGCACCCTCATCAGTGATCACTGGGTTCTGTCTGCGGCCCACTGCTTTAACAAGTGAGTGTCTGTGTCTCACGGATTTCATACCTGAGTCTGTGTCTCACTGATTCCATGCCTGAGTCTCTTTGTCTCACGGATTTTATGCCTGAGTCTCTGTGTCGCACTGATTTCACGCCTGAGTCTCTGTGTTTCACTGATTTTATGCATGAGTCTCTGTGTCTCATGGATTTTACACCTGAGTCTCTGTGTCTCACTGATTTCAATCCTGAGTGTCTGTGTCTCACCGATTTCATGCCTTAGTGTCTGTTATTTGCTTTTCACCTGCTCTTGTTTCTCTCTCTACTGGAGGTCTGTCAATCTCCCTGTCATATCCTTGGTCCTTTAGGCTGTGCTGTCCTATTTGTGTGTGCATGTCTTTGTGTTTGTCCCTCTGTCTGTCCCTTTCTGTCTGTGCACCTGTCTCTCTTGTGACTTTCACGGTAACCTGTCTCTCTCTCTCAGCACTGTCACTGTTACTTTTCCATATCTTATGTATGTCAATGATACTTGTTTCACTCTCTCATGACCCATACTGCTACTCCTCTCTCTCAGGGTTGTCACTGCTACTTGTCTCTCTCTCTCTCCTGACTGTCACTGTTACCTTTCTCTCTCTCCTGACTGACGCTGTTACCTGTCTCTCTCTCTCCTGACTGTCACTGCAACCTGTCTCTCTCTTCTGACTGGCACTGTTACCTGTCTAGCTGTCTCTCTCTCCTGACTGTCAGTGTTACCTGTCTCTCTCTCTGTCACGATATTAGTTCCCCCTCCTTAAGGGTGCTCCAGCCCTTTTACTTAAGGCTTTATTCTCTGCACCTGTTCCCTATTCCCAGCCCACCTTAAAAGCCAGGCGCTGACGCTCATCCGGGCTCTGCTCTGATTTTATATCGTGCGAGTCCAGGACCTGGAAGCGTCTGGTCCCGTTAAGGTTTTAATCTCGGTTCCCTTTCCTGTTCCCTGTCCGCCGGTTCCGTCCCGGCTTTCGTGGTTTTTAATCCTTCTTCTGATGGATCTCCTGGTTTTGGACTTTCTCGTGTGTTTTAGGATTTTCCCTAAGGACTACTCTCGGATTGTTCGCCTCGGCCACACCTCCCCCGTGCACCAGCGCACCTTGGACACGCCCCCTTGTCTTCAGCCCCGTTTTCCTGCATGACGTTTCCCTAGTGTTTCCCCACTCCGTCGGACTGTGTCGTCTGCATAGGGTCCGGAAAGAACTGTTCGTTACACTCTCAGGACTGTTGCTTCATTGTTTGCTTTTGCAGACATGACAGACTGAGAGACTCCAAGGTGACTCTGGGCCGTTACCAGCTGTCGAAGCCCAGCAACAATGAGCAGGTCTTCTCAATAAGGAATGTCATCGTTAACGGGAACTTCAGTGATATCATGACAGGGAACGACATCGCCGTGGTGGAGCTGGAGGGGAGAGCGTCCCTCAATGGCTACGTCAAGCCTCTCGCCCCACAAAACCTGCACACAGACTTCACCAGAAACTCCAACTGCTGGCTGGTGGGCTGGGGCAACATGGACAGCAACGGTAGGTGATCCCAGGGGCTGCTGGGTAGGTGCCTCTCTGGCCAGGGCAACATCAACAGCAATGGTAGGTGATCCCAGGGGCTGCTGGGTAGTTGTTTCCCTAGTTTCCCTTGTTTCCCTCTGCTTTTCCTCGTACCACCATCCACTGTCTCCTCTGTGTGTTGTAACTGTGTTTTGTCTTGTGTATTCTTTTTATTTATCGTTGTTCTGTAAAGCGCTTTGAGAAGCCACCTTTAAAGGCGCTATATAAACTAAACTTTTTTATTATTATTATTATTATTATTATTATTTAAAGACGCAGGCCATCTATTGTCCCAAAATTGTGTCCTGTGTCTGCAGTTCCCCTTCCAGAGCCCAGGACTCTGCGCAACGTGAACCTCCCTGTTCTGTCGAAGGAAGAGTGTGAGGATTACTGGCCGGTTAAAGGTGGAATGGTCTGCGCTGGAAGAGGAGCAGTGGGAGGCTGCTCTGTGAGTCACAGGGGCAACTGAAGACACAGTAGGACTTTAGGACAGAGAACTACAGCATCAGAGCAGCAGAGCTGTAGGACAGAGAGCAGTGGAGCTGTAGAGCTGTAGGACAGAGGGCAGTAGAGCTGTAGAGATGTACATCAGAGGGCAGTGGAGCTGTAGGCTTGTAGGACTGAAAGTTGTAGAGCTGTAGGACTCAGGAGTGTAGGACATCAGGTCACAAAGCTGTTGGACCATAGAACACAGAACTGTAAAGGTGTAAGATGGTGAAATGTAGAACTGAGGGAGAGAGAGGCTTTTAGACTACAGGGCTGAGGGACTGTTAAGCAAAAGAAAGGAAGAGTTAGTTGGCTCTCTTTGCCCCTGACAGCTTCTCTCCTTCTCTCCCCCTGTCTCCCTCTCCATCACTCTCTCTGCAGGGTGACTCTGGGGGTCCCCTGGTCTGTGAGAAGGCCAGTCACTGGGTCCAGGTGGGATTGGTCAGCTATGGCCAGGCAAACTGCTCTCCTCCCTTGAAGCCCACAGTCTTCACTCAGGTCTCCAGCTACAGGAACTGGATCAAGAAAAAAACTGGTGTCTGACCTGCAGACAGCACCCCCACCTGGCTGGGTGTGTCGCCTCATCCTCTGCTTTAACAATCTGATACTCTGCCTGCTGTGAGAGATCAGTAATCCTGCGACTCTGTCAACAGCTCAATAAAACTGCAAGCATTCAGATTCCTTGATTCATTTTTTTTAGTGAAAAAGGTGGGACACTGAGGGACCAGGACAGACATCACACTGAGGGACCAGGACAGACATCACACTGACCGACGAGGACAGACATCACACTGAGTGACCAGGACTTGCTCAACATTACTGTGATTTTCCTCTGCCTTCTGTGAGATTTGAAGTCCAGGAAACTCTGCTGCTCTGAGCTGAGCTGTGGTCTGCTCTTGAGAGAACGGTGTCTCTCGGGGCAGGACGAGCAGACCAGTGATAGATAGCAGATACCGTAATTGTGTCAGGGGGCTGCGGTCTGGCAGTCAGTCCTCTCTGTCTGCGTTCTGCACTGACGCAGGAGGAGCTGTGAGAGTACAAGACTGTCACAAACTAGGTCACAAACTAGAGCAGGCCTTTCTGCCCATCTAGGCCCTCTGGGAGTTAGGAGCTAATTAATCTAGATGTCTCACCCAGCTGGTTCTTGAACAAAGCTCGGTTATCGGCTTCAACAACATGGGTGGGCAGCTTGTCCCACACCTCCACCACTCTTTGAGCAAGGAAGTTCTTGCTGTCCTGATTGAAGGATCTCTTCCAGCTGCAACTCGAGAAAAGCCAGGGTTTTAACTTCAATGACAGAGCGGGATTGCTTGTTCCACACTCCCACTGCCCCCTGTGTAAAGAAACAAACAGTGCTTTGCTGTCCTGCATGAGTATCGAGCTCACAACTCTCAGATTATGATACTGATGACTATTTGCTGCGCTGGAGAGCCTGGACTCTGCTCTTAAACGAGGCTAGATGGTAGCATCTAAGGTGTTGAGCAAGTTACAAGTTGAGCAAGGTTTGTCCTGGGCTCAACTTGTAACTTGTCCTTTCTCTCAGGGCTGAACAGAGCCAGTTACTGTCTTCATGAGTCCAGATTCACAGTGACCTCTAACCCCTGACTGAAGACACTAGAGCACTGAAGGACTGGGGCTCTCAGGGCTGAACAGAGCCAGTTACTGTCTTCATGAGTCCAGAGTCACGGAGTTTAAAGAGAAGGAATAATGTATTAACTGATTCTCCCTCTGTAGGGAGACTCTGGAGGTCCTCTGGCCTGTAAGAAGGAGGACGAGTGGGCCTTGGCTGGGATTGTGAGCTTTGGAAGAGGTTGCGCTCGGCCCAACTTCCCTGGGGTCTACACCCGGGTCTCCAGCTACAGGACCTTGGTGCAGGAGAACAGTGTTCTGCAGCTCAAACCGCGAGCTTGCGGGAGCTCCCACCCACAGTCAAACCCTCGAGCCCCAGCGGGTCTGTAGAGACAGCCGAGGATGGCCCCATGCTCCGGTTGCACTCTGAACCCCTCCTGTCTGGAAGATCGGGGCAGGCTTTGCAGCTGAAGCCCTGAGTGCGAGGTCAGGCGAAGACTCTGCCCCCTTTTCTGTTTCAATGCACTCGTCGTCTCAGATCATACCAAGGGCCGATGGGGACCAATTATTTTAAATGGCTCCTTCTCGGTTGCGAGCTTTCTTATTGTCTTAATGAATATTCTGATCTGAAGTCTGTACGTGCATACGCTTGATTGAGGGGTCAGATCTAAGGCCAGTCTGGGTGTCTCCTTCCCTGGTCAGTTACTAAATTGTGAAGTGTTTTCTGTGGGGTTGACCTTACACTGGCTGTAGCAGAGTGGGAGTACAGGAGCATGGGACTATATTGCATTGCAATATGGGAGAGTAGGAGTATGGGAGCACAGGAGTCTGGGATTTTGGGAGTCTAGGAGTGTCGGACAGTGATGCTATGGGGTGAAGTAGAGTATGGAATTATAGGAGTATAGAAGTAAGAGAGTATAATAATATGGGAGTATAGGCATATGGGAGTGTGGAAGTACAGAATTATAGGAGTTTTGGAATATAGGAATACTGGAGAATGGGAGTATGAGAGTTTGGGATTAAAGCTGTATGGGAGTCTGGAAGTATGGAATTCAGGAGTATGGGAAAATGAGGGTATAGGCACATGGGAGTACAGGATGATAGGAATATGGGACTATTGGAGTCTGGGGGTATAAGAGTATGGCATTTCCAGAGTATAGGAGTAACTTAGCAGCTTTCCTCTCTGCCTGCTCATGATCACAGTCTGGGTCACTTCACACTGTGAAGGTATCTAATTTTAATTTTTTAATTTCTCTTTTATTAGTAAAATCCCTACAGACTGGAATCCAAAGCACAGTCATATATGTTTGGAGCAGCAATAAGACATGGTCGTCATGCGCTGGATAAGCACAGACCTTTAATTGTGCAGTTTCTCCTGCCTTTCGCTATCATTAACGTTAAAAGTTAAATGTTATTGCACTCATGATTAAATCATGACTAACTCAACGTCTTTTTTAAGGTGTAGTGGGGGGGGGGTTGTGAATTCGACTCAACTCAGGGGTGATCAATAAGAATTTCTCGAGAGGCTGTTCCCCTCTTCCCCCCTTCTGGCGTTGCCTCACTGCCCGTTGGGGGAATGAGTTCGTTAATGACTGGGCGCATTTCCGTCCTTAAACCACACATCTGGTCATCTTGCACAAGCTACTCTGCCCCTTGTCAGGCTGCAGCCATTACTTAATCATTTGTTAATAAACCATAGATAGAAAAACGTGTTCGGCATCAGTGGTGCAGTGGTGAGAATGTCCTCACAGAGCTGGGGCTGTGGGCTCAGGTTCTGGGGTGCTGTGTGTGTGGAGGTCTTCTTGTGTTTGCTTGAGTTACCTCCTGGAGGTCCACTTTCCTCCAGCAGCCCAGAGATATCCCGGGAGACTAAGTGACTTTGAGCTAACTGGCCCCCTGTGCTCATGTCTGTGTCTGTGTGCTGCCCCATGATGGACTGGACTCTCTGCCTGATGGGATAGGCTCTGCCCCCCCGCAACCCAGAAGCAGATGTAGAGCTGAGAAAATAGATGGATAATTCCAAATTTTGGGGGGAATCCTCAGACTAAAGACATACTCCCCAAATTTGCAGATGCATTTTTAGAAGAGGGAGACAGATTTCCATTATCTTTTGGGCACCCAATTTATATAAGAAGGGAGATCATTAGCATTTTAGCATTAGTATTAGCAGTATTAAAAGTATTATCAGTGTTAGTATCAGTACTAGTATCAATTGTAGTATTAGTTTCTATAGTTTATCAGCAGCTATATCACTCTGCAGCACAGCACTGGCAGCCCACTGGAGCTCAGCAGTGTGAGGCTGGTCAGTACCTGGAGAGGAGACTCCTGGGAAAGCTGAGGCTGCTGCTGGAAGAGGTGTTAGTGGGGCCACCAGGAGGCGCTCACCCTGTGGTCTGTGTGGGTCCTAATGCCCCAGTATAGTGATGGGGACACTAGATTGTAAAAAGGTGCTGTTCTTCGGATAAGACGTAAAACCGAAGTTCTAACCCTCTGTGGTCACTAAAAATCCCAGGGTGTTTCTCGAAAAGAGTATGGGTGTAATCCAAGCATCCTCCCCAAATTTCCCATTGGCCCTTACCAGTCATGGCCTCCTAATAATCCCCATCTCTGAACTGGCTTCATCACTCTGCTCTCCTCCCCACTGATAGTTGGTGTGTTGTGAGCATTCTGGTGCACTATGGCTGCCGTCGCATCATCCCGGTGGGGCTACACACTGGTGGTGGTGGAGGGGAGTCCCCATTACCTGTAAAACGCGTTGAGTGGAGACTCCAGAAAAGCGCTATATAAGTGTAAGCAATTATAATTATTAATTAGTTTCTGTGTTAGTGTTAGTATCAATTTTGGTATCAGTATTAGTCCCTGCATTAGTACCACAATCAGTATTAATATCAGTATCATTATTAATATCGGTTTTTGCATGAAGATTAATATAAGTATTGTCATCCATCTATATTTCTATAGTTTTACCAGCTGTAGATTCTAGTATTCTAGGTTTAAATATGAAGAAAGATGTGAAGACAGGGGTTTGAATTTAATCCTTTCTGTAGGGGGTTTAGACTTCTAAGTCACAAGCTGGGGTTTATGGCAGGAAAGGGGGTTCACTGATAAGGATTGCAGATGCAAGCTAGGAACCCCCCTGGGTGTAATCTTAAACTGACCATTTGTCCAGAACATCGTAAACTGGCCAAATACCATGAACCCCCCTCTTTACCATCAGACCGAGTGACGTCAGAAACGGAGAAGAAAACACTATATAACCCAAAAGTTGGTACCAGTACGGTGAACAATACTTCGGTTTTGTTGTTTCTTGCGGGAAACAAGACTTCGGCTTTATTGTTCCTTGCATGCAATAAACTCATCAGTTTTACTTCATCTCGGGATCAAGAACCTTATTCGTTCTGTTACAACAAATATTTTCAGTGTGATTGTTAGTATCAACAGCAGCAGAAATATTTAAAAGAATCCTGGCTCACGATTTCACAAAGTTGTAATTTAAGGGTTTTTTTTCTTCTGAAGCTGCAAGAGGTTTGCACAAGCTGTGCTGAAGAAACCAATCCGTTATCGACCACAAATCTGGCAACGTTTCACAAAGGAGAGATTGGCTCCCTCGGTCCCCTGCCAACGGCCCGCGGTTGAGAAACCAGACCGCAGCCCTGATTCAGCAGGATTCAGGATTCCCCTCTCTGCCTCTCGCTGCTCTCGCTGTTTCCTGGAGCTGTTGATTCATAGAAACCATGACTTCCTGGATGGGCAACTAGAGCTGAAGACTACAAGCCAGAACTACAAATACCAGGAAGCTGTGTGGCACCAGAGGGCCAACTGACAGTTTCACGGGGGTGATGGCTCACAGAGGTTTTCCACTGGCCCTTTCACTAGCTTGTGTATACAGTATAAGGCCTTGGCAAAGACAGTCCTAGTGCCTTTGTTTACAGATTGGAATCTATTTGGGATACATTGAAGGAAGTAAGTTGAAAGGGAAGGGACTTTTGGGGGGCTGAAAAAGAATTCTGTAGGAGAGGTTTTGTAGTTCAAAGGTCAGAGGAAAATATGTTCTTTAGGAAAGTAATCAGCTTCAGTTTAATTGTTAAAGCCTTGAATAGAATTGCAGTTACAAATAGTAGGTAAGAACTCACCTGCAGTGCCAAGAGGTCATTAAAGCCATAACCTCTCTTGAACTTCTGAATTGCTTGGATGCTCTTCCGCTTTGTGGACATCTGGAAGTTTTAGCACTGTCCACTACACTTACTACTCCAGCAGCCCTACTCTTACTGACAGTGTCCTGGGATCTGTACTGACCAGCAGTCAGGACACCCCTACTCTTACTGACAGTGTCCTGGGGTCTGTACTGACCAGCAGTCAGGACACCCCTACTCTTACTGACAGTGTCCTGGGGTCTGTACTGACCAGCAGTCAGGACACCCCTACTCTTACTGACAGTGTCCTGGGACTTGTACTGACCAGCAGTCAGGACAGCCCTACTCTTACTGACAGTGTCCTGGAATCTGAACTGAGCAGCAGTCAGGACAGCCCTACTCTTACTGACAGTGTCCTGGGATCTGTACTGACCAGCAGTCAGGACACCCCTACTCTTACTGACAGTGTCCTGGGATCTACTGACCAGCAGTCAGGACAGCCCTACTCTTACTGAGAGTGTCCTGGGATCTACTGACCAGCAGATTAGACAGTATTTTAGGAAAAAATGTTTTTTTAAGGGGGAAACTGCTTTAGGGGTATTGTGACATTTGTACTGTGACTCCCGAGATGAACATCCCCCAGCCAGGGGCCGCTGTCCTCACATCTCTGTGTGATCCTTTATCCAGGCCCTGTAGCTGGAGACCCGGGTGTAGATTCCGGGGGACAGCGGGACGGCACAGCGGAGCCCGAAGCTGACGATCCCGGCCTGGATCCAGGGGCTATTCTTGCCCTTCTGACAGACCAGGGGGCCCCCAGAGTCGCCCTGCAGAGAGAGCAGGGAGAGTCGGGGGTGAGAGGTCAGGGAGGTCAGTCGAGTGCAAGGACTTGCTCTGGCACAGGTATAAAGTGATCATTCGCACGAGATGTCGGCAGGATTCCAGCTGCCGAATTCTGAAGTAAGATAAAATCACCTTTTTAGCCATATATAATTTCTAGCATTAGGAATTTGTCTTTTCACAGACCCCAGCTTGCTCTCCCTGAGAGACGCAGACAGAGAGAGAAGCTGGGGGTCAGAGTGCAGTGTCAGCCATTTATACAGCACCCCTGGAACAGCTAGGGCTAAGGGCCTTGCTCAGCTCAGGGGCCCAATGGAGTAGGATTCCTCTGCTGGCCACAGGAACAGATCCCAAGACGAATGTAAGCTGTGAGAGGGATTTCGGAATCTTTGACAATTTACTTCAAGTTAAGGCCAGAGCAACAGCAATAGCTGTCGAGGGTTTGATCATGTTTAAGGAGAACAGGTCTTGGCAGTGGCTTGAAAAACTAGATTCTGGAGTTTTATCTCAAGCTAGAGTATCAGTTCAAGAGCAGAGGGCTGTGTTTTGTGAGAGGATGGCTAGGATAACAGATGCCAGGTTGCAGACACTTAGAGAGAAGAAGGAAAAAAAGATAGAAAAGGAAACGAGATATAAAGACAAAAGAAGCACTAGCAGTAGAGATAGGAAAGTAGGGGGGACTTTGGAACAGTGAGGAAGAAATAGACGAGCAACTGAGGAATTTAGATGAGGACAAGTAGCTTCCTGCAGTTACAGCACAGTTGAGGTTTAGGAGATTTGTAATAGGAATGAAAAATGAAAATGGAGTTTTCAATTTTTCAAAGGATGGGAAAAGGCTTAGTCTAGAACAGCTGAATGGGAATTTAAAAAGTGTTGTCTGCAGGCCAGAGGAAATCCCAGGTACATCTAGAGAAGAAAAAGATTATTGTTTGGCACCATCAGAACATATTGTTGAAGAAAAGGCAGAGTTTTTAAAGGAGGCTGTTAAGCAGCATTTTAAGGCTAGAGATCTAGGTAGAAAAAGGGTCGGTATGGAAAGATGAAGAATTCCTATGTTAATTCAACCAGAACACTTGTTAGGAAAGACAGTTAGACATGCTTTTGACGAGAAGGTAGAAAGGTGTGGTACAAGGGCACGGTCGCTGAAATGAGACTAGATGGCCAGGAGAATATTTTTAAAATAAAATATGGATTTAGAAAAATGTGGTGGTTTGCTTTGTGGAAAGATTACATGGATAGTTATTTAGAATTGCTTCCTGTTTGTGCAAAGGACTTTGTAGGCAAGAAAATAGAGCACATTTGTGAGTAGCGAAGATGGGGGTGAATGTTGGTGGCCAGGCAGGGTAGTCCGTGTAAATAGAACAGGAGACTTGTTTGTTGTGGATTATGTAGAGGAGGGTGATGATGAAGTTCGTGGCATAATTGAGTATCCATTGTTAGATGATCACATTGATAATGAGGTGAGGATTGTTGCTTAGGTTTTTTAGGTTCTGAGCAGTTGCTAATGTTACACTGTGTGACAGATGCAGATAATCTTGAGGAACACGAATAGGAAACCATCTTGTAGCTGATGCTGATGCGCCCGGGAGGCTGGTGAAAAGCAGATCTCTGGAGCCAGCGTCTTAAGATATCTGTATTTGTAGATACCTAGGGGGTAAATGAATTGGAAAACATGCAGATTATGGATGCTGATGTGCCAGGGAGGTCAAAAGGCTGATCGCTGGAGCCAGCAATACGAAATTACTCCTCTCTGTGCAACTGCTGATGTAACTTCCCCATGCCTTCTGATAGCTGGTTTCCAGCACTGTATATAGTTACTTGTTAGTTATAATTTCTTAAAACATTCACATGATTATTCATTGTTCATTGTTATTCATTGAATATGTTTGCTGTTCATTTACAGTTTAAAAACTTTTATGGTTTATCTTATGATGTAGCTGTGATAATGCCTTTTTTCCCCCATCAGGTCCAAAGAAAGTGTATGTCCTCAGCGACTCTATGTTGCGGGGCCTGGAAAAACTGACGCCAGCAGAGCAGGTGTGGCTGCACTTTGGCACAACACTGCAGCGTAGTGCCCACCAGCACCTGTACCACCTCCAGGCCCTGACAGAGGATATATTACTGATCGTTCACATAGGGACAAATAACATAGCCCAGGGTGACTCACCCTATGACATCCTTAGAGCTGTGAAATGGCTGACTGTGGCAGTAAGGAGAGCATCTCCTTGTAAGGTTCATATTGCAATTTGCAGCTCTGCAGTGACTCATTTACGGCTGGAGCTGTGAAGGACGTTTACTGGGCTTCTCAGATGCACCACGAGCAGCTCCTCAGGGGCAACAGAGGGCTTCTGAAGAATAAGCAGCCCATTGCTCAGTCCTTTGCTGCTGATGGGCTTCATCTCAGGGCCAATGGGCAAAGGAGCATTTTATTTATTTTATTTCTCCTTGTTTTAGAACTTTAATTTGATGTGCAGTATTTTATTGTATTACTGCCACGTTTTATTGCAGAATTTACTTTTTTGTTTACTTTCATTCTGTGATGTTTTTATTTTGTCAGACCCAATGCACATTTGACCAAAGTCTTGTACTGTAAAGAATCACTTTTTACAAGATATGGATAAAGGTGTAACAATTTATTCTAATGCAATTTTGATATTAATTCCCGTATTTGTCATTTATACTGTAGCGCCACGCTGAGAACAGCACCTGGGGGCGGGACTACGGGACTGTATATAGTGGAACGGAGGCTGGGAGACTGTGTGTGTGTGTGTGTGTGTGTGTGTGTGTGTGTGTGTGTGTGTGTGTGTGTGTGTGTGTGTAGAGCTGTAACCCCTGTCCCTGTCCCTGTGTGTGTGTGTGTGTGTGTGTGTGTGTGTGTGTTAGTGTGGGTGCAGTACTGTAACCCCTGTCCGTGTGTTAATGTGTGTTAGTGTGTGTGTGGTGCTGTAAACCCTGTCCCTGTGTGTGTACCTTTGTACCTTTTCCTGGTTCTGGTTATTAAATGTGTTGTTCTTGAGTCCTGAGTCCTGTGCCTGCTCCATTCCGTACCGAAACCCACGGTCATTACAATATTTTGGATTATGTATATTAAATCATTTTAGAATTTATACGACCACATTAAACTGTCACATAATATTTACAAAATGCAATCGAGAATAATTTTGTGTGTTTTGTATGGATTAAACCTTTCCAAAACCTATAAATCATTAAAGATGATTAAAAACAATTTTCCACAATAATATAATTAATATCATTTTAGGAAGTACAATAAGATCCTTCATTGTTTGACGATATTATCAAATGATCAGTCTAATTGGTGAAAAAGATCTCGTTTCTTTAATGATAAATTAAAAACAAAATTACATTGGTGATAAATTAAAAAAACTAAGTTATAGAGACAGACGCGGTCGGTGCCATAAGCACTCCAGGCAGCAAGAACAGAGCTCAGTGGGCGAGGCGTTGCTTTCTCGACCTCTGACTGGAAAAAAAGACCTCTTGATGTGGATCACGCACAGGGAGAGAGGAGGGTGATTTTCTCTGTACGAAACGCGTGTTGCGTTTATGAAATTCAAGTATTTTAAACATTTCATGAAAAAGTAAAAAAAAAATTACAGCTTACACAAAGATTCTAAGCTGGAAGCTGGAATCACGAGGAAGAAAAAATACCCATTTTTTGCTTGTAAAAACTGTTTTTTAACTAAACCCGTTTTTTAGAGCTTTTAAAGTGTCGCTATGCCTAAGTAAGGCAGGGACACGTCATTCTTTCTTATTTTTTATGTTTGTTTTTTTTTTTAAAAAAACAGTTGTCCAGTATGCTTAAGGGCAGCTGGGTAATAGACTGGCTATAGCTGCTCACAGACACAGTGTTGGATGTGAGCTACAACTCCCATAAACACCCTGAGTCACTTCCTGACAGCATTTACATCATAGTCCCTATTCCGCCTGGCTGTGGTGACGTCAGCGAGTGCCTCCCACTTCTGGCAGCTTCACAGTCACTGGGGCGTACAGGATTTCTTTTTTTAAACTTTATTTTCTCAAAAATTCAAGAAAAAAACTAGTAGGGTTTCCAGAGATACTGTATATACAAGTCAAGAGTACAGTCAGCAGGCTGGTAGCAAGGTGTATCTCCCTCTCTTGTACGTGTTATTCCTCCCTGTAATATAACGTTTAAACACAACACAACATTGTCATCATTTAAAATATTTCAGGTGGGCAGCTGCGTCAGCATGCGTAGTCTGCAAAGGAACAAGTAATAGGTTTATTCCATGCTGAAAAGAGAAGAGAGACACACCTAAAGAAGGCTTCACAGCCGAAACATTGTGTTTTCTCTCTTCTCTTTTCAGCATGGAATAAACCTATCATCTAAAATGAATATTTTATTATAGTTATACATTATCTTACTCGGAGAGTCAGCCTGTTCATGAGTCAGTGACGGGTTAAATCTCCACACTGACAGCAGGCAGCAGCTCAAGGTCTTTATAACATTCATCAGTCCAGAAGACAGGATAGATCTTCTCCCCCCGAGTGAAGACCATGTCAGTGAAAGTGTAGAGATGAGCTCTGGACTCCACTGTGTAAAAGGAGACCTTCCTCTCCTCAATATCCACACACACCCCCAACTTCCTGGGCTGCAGACTGAGGGGAAGATCAGTCTCAGGGTCAGTGAGAGCAGAAAAACCAGGGTTAACATCCAGACACCAGTAACCCTGCTGGGGAGAGAAGCTGAAATCTCCTTTCCTCTCTGCAGACTCTCTGGTCACTCCTATTATCCACCTGTCATTCACTTCCACCTCCCAATAGTGTCTCCCTGAGGTGAAGGCCTCCCTGCTCACAACACATTCCCAGAAATCAAATCTGTAACGACTGTCAGAGAGACTCTTCCCCTGTCCCCATCTCACTCTCTTCCCATCCTCAGACAGGCTGAGCTGACAGTGAGCTGTATCAGGGTCCAGAGTCACAGCAGCTGGGGAATAAAACAGCAAACATCACAACAGGCTCCTGAATTACATTCAAATTAAACAAAATTCTACCTGTGAAATATCTTTGCCCCCCAGCACACCAAGAGAGAAAAACAAGTAAATGACTAATTACTTCTCTTCCCTTCCAGAGAAACGAAATATTCTATTAGAGTATTACACATGCAAGTGATCTGTGATATCCTCTAAATACAAACCTTAAACACTTGTTTTCACAGCTTTCACAACTTTTTTTTTAGCTCAGGTGGGTAGCTGCATCAGCCTGCGTAGGCTGCAAAGGAACAGATTGGTTAATGAACTCAATCATCTTCTCCAGAAAAATACCATCAACACTCCTACGACTTCCACCAATCCTAACCTTGATATTATTATACCCTCTGACCTTTCTCTTTCATAGTATGAGCGATCTCTCCTCAGCAAAAGCCTCAGGTTTGTACCAGTCCCCAGGAAGCAGGACCCCCAGACCCGAGTCGACCTTCACCGATTTTACAGCAGGACTTGTCCCAGAGCACATTTTGTTGATGACTCCTCCTCACAGGCAGCTGACGACAACCCGGTTATTGATGTCATTAACAACGTTAATCCCAAACAGAGCTGTTGGACTCCCCCCTCCGGCTGTTTTCCACCAGTCGATTACTTCATTAACCAATGCACCAATCAAGCTCCCAAGACACTCTCTACACCCAGTAAACACAGGTCCAACCTCTCCCAAGGAGAAAATCAGGTGCTCCATTGTCTCCACAATAGAGATGATATCGTCATCAAAGCAGCGGACAAAGGAGGCACTGTTGTGGTGTGGCGAAAGGACCTTTATATTATTGAAGCCTCTAGATAGCTTTCCAACACTTCTGCCTACCTTCCTCTCCAACAGGATCCTACCACTGACTACCAAAGGAAGTGGTATCCACCATCCCCCTTATCAGCAGCAAGGAGCTCCCCAGGACCCGGACCTATACAAGTAATACATTGATGACTGCCTTGGTGCTGCTACATGCTCTAATGATCAGTTAGAGCACTTCCTGCATCACTTCACCAACTTCCACCCATTCCTCAAATATACAGTTAACATATCCTCCACTACTCTTCCGTTTCTAGACATCAACTTCTCCATTAACTACTCCCAACTCTCTACTTCAGTTTATTACAAACCCATGAATTCACACAGCTATCTCCTGTATAGCTTATTTCAACTCAAACACTCTAAAAACTCTCTCCCTTTTTCACAGTTCCTTTGGCTACATTGACTCTGCAGTGATGACATGGATTCCAAGAACCAAGCACTCAAAATGCACTCCCTTTACATCAACAGAGGATACCCAAGCAGTGTGATTGACAGGGCCCTCATCCGAGCCAAAAACACCCCTCAAACCATCGACTCAATCAGGAACTCCTGCCGTAACAACCGCATTCCTTTGGTGCTTCCCTACCATCCCCACACACTTCCTATCCCCAGGACTATTAACAACAACTTTTCCATCCTATAGGATGATCCCTCCATTGGGGCCCTCTTTTCTGATCGCCCCATCATCTCATATTGCTGACCACCTAATCTGCGCAACCTTCTTGTTCACAGCTCCCTTGACCGCCCTCAGCAACCATCCACACCAGGCACTTTCCCTTGCAACAGAGCTCGCTGTATCACCTGCAAGTACATATCTAACACCACACTCATTCAAGGCCCCTCAGGACAATTCCGGATCACCCAGATGGCATCTTGTACCTCCAGCAACCTTATTTACTGTATCTCTTGCAGTAAATGCCCATCCATCTACATCGGGGAAACAGGAAGGAGACTCAGAGACCGCTTCGGAGAACACGTCAGGGCTGTGAAGATTAAAGATTTCACTAAGTCCATAGTTTCACATTTCATGTGACCACATGACCACACTAATCTCTCCGTCTGCATTCTCAAAGAAGGATTTCTTAACTCCTATAGCAGAAAAATATCTGAAACTAAAATCATCCTGAGACTCGGTTCACACCTTCCCCATTCTGTCAATGAGCGACTTGTTTTTTTCTAATTCTCTCTATTCATTTGTAGGTTGATCTTCACTTCACCCCTCTCTTCACCTCTCTTGATTTAGCACCACCTGAGTGGCCTCTCTGCCTCTTCCTCTCTCCCAGCTTTTGTTCTCCCAAAGAAGGCTCCGTAGCCGAAAGGTTGTGGTTCCTTTCTTCTCTTTTCAGAATGAAATAAACCTATTGCGTGTTTTTTTAACTGACATTATAAAAAACATAGGACTGCAAGAGAAACTACAGCCTGACCACTCGTTTTCAAAATCTTAAAAACCCACCATAATAACCTGTATATTGTAAGAAACTAGACAGCTTGTCTTTTAAAAAGGTTTATTTCAAATCCCAGTTCAGCAGCTCGTTCATCTTCTCTACAACCATTTTCCTGACGATTCAGAATAAAAAAGTGCTGAATAAAAAGACTGCGTAATGCTCGTTTGTTACAGAAAAAATATATAATGGCAAAAGCAAAACCTTGCAGAAATATAAGAAAGCCTTCCCACTTACTTTGAAATTGTGAAGAAATATCCAAAGTTTTCAATTTAAACCAGAAATAACACATCCAGAAACCCGGAAAGAAAGACGAGAGAAACAGAGGCGCTCATACTGACTTCAGACTGCTCGCGCTCAGCTATCCGCCTCTCTGATAGGTGACACCAGCTGTCAATCAGTGAGCTCTGTCCACTGAGAGACGGGGGGCGGGGCTTACACATGTTCAGATGAATGGTGGTTTTAATCAATTCAATTCAAGGAGCTTTATTCGCATGATCAATGAACACTGACTTAATACTCTCCTGACTCTTAATACTTAAGTATTAACTCCTAATACTTAATCCTGAATAAACACTCTCCTTCATTTGTCTGCCTGTCGATCTAGTGAAGGTCAACGAGCTCTTATTTTTTAAGTCCTGGAGCCTCGAACGACTGACACAGCCACCTACAGGAATTTGTACAAAAAATGACTGATTTCTGGACACTGCCTTTAGTTCAGTGATGAGAGAGGGCGCCCTCTGCTGGAGAATGGTAGAAAGTGCAGCTCTGAAACCGATATGGCAACATCTTCCACTGATATTTCAATCTTATTCTATGTAGCTCAGGACACAGTGTCATTTGTTTCCACACATACTGTACATTCGTAGACACACAGTCACTGTGTCACTCTAAGAAGATAAAGACCGGTCTGATATGGAAAGAAAGAAACTAAACTTACTCTCCCTGCCCTGTGAGAAACAGTCCACAGATATGCCCCCTGTCTTGGGAAGAGCCCCTCATTCCTAGATAATTACCCCCTGACTGAGAGACATGTGCCCCAGACCCCCTTGAAACCAGACTGGTGTGGTGACAACAGCCCATGAACCTCAATTCACAGCTCTACGTAAACACATCACATCAAAATGTACACATCAGAGTGCCCTGTAATTAATTCTGGCAGAGGGATCCCCTCCAGGCTCCCAGATTTCCTGCTGGTCCCCTTTAGTAGAAGCCTGCACAGTCCACTGTTCAGACATTCTTCCCAAAAAGATTTGTAGACTGTAAACCCTCTTTCAGGAGTGAGCAGAGACCAGAGCACATTGCTTTCAGGGGAAATTGAGTTTATTTAACTAAAGTTCGGGAGGGATGACAGCAACCACGCTCAATCATCCCCAGCCATCAGCGATTAGCAATCACTCAGGTGCGTCTTTCGCGTTGCACAAGCCCGTGCTTTTTCTCTTGCGTTTTGATCGCCCTCGGTCCTGTAAGTTTTCAGCTCCGACGAAGAACCTTTGGCAGCACAGAGGATTCCCCTACACTCCTCGACCAGCACGTTCCTCCTGTGCCCTGTCGCCTCCATCCCCTGCCTTCCTACCAGCAGCGCTCATTTCTGGCCAGCTCCCTCAAGACTCAACTCCTCGCTCAAGTTCACATTCTGCAATCGTCGCCCTCGCCTCACCATGAATCCAGCTCTCCTTCCTCCGCGGCGAATTCTCCGAGCAGCCCCTGCCTCATACGTAAACGTTACCACCGCAGTCTCGCATATCCGCTCCTCTTTTTCTCCGGTTTCTCCTGCGAGAAGGCTTGCGACAGTCCAGATAAAAGAAACGCTTCCAAATTTTCCCGCGCTCTCTGCTGACGTCAGCCGCGCAACCATTCTCCAGCCCAGACTGGAGACCGCCAGTCGGTTTCTCACTTCTGGGATATTAAACGGCTTCATTAACCCAGTTTTACATGGGTTCATCAATCGCATCCATCTAAAAACGCCCGCTTTCACACAAAAAAGGGGGGGAGGAAAGAAAGAACAAAACGTGAATACGCAAGAGAAAAGAAGCTAAGCTGCCCATGCCTCTGCCCCTCGTCTTCTGTCGTCTCGTCCCGCTACACATCCGTCTGCGTCT
Organism: Lepisosteus oculatus; assembly: GCF_040954835.1. Taxonomy (NCBI): domain Eukaryota; kingdom Metazoa; phylum Chordata; class Actinopteri; order Semionotiformes; family Lepisosteidae; genus Lepisosteus; species Lepisosteus oculatus. Next base: position 4,859,087 of record NC_090699.1, read on the forward strand.
CGCCTTCACGGGGCAACGGCAGTCCGATCCTGCAAACCCGCTGTCAACGGCGTCCAAGCCCAAGCACACCCTCGGGTGCCCATCCTCTTCAGATCACTCGTCGGAAGCATACGAATCCATGGAGAGGCGCTCCAGCTCGTTGTCTCCTCCCCGGCCGTCGCCCTCAACCTCCATCTTACACAGCTTTTCCAGGGAGCCCTCCTCGTCACTCACGACAGCCACCACTGCCTCCTCCCACCGGGAGAGTGCTGGTCGGGCCCTCACCCCGCTCTTACCCAGCTTCCTCTCTCAACTCTGGCACCACGTCTCCCCCTGCCCCCGCTGTCCCCCTCCCGCCATCCTCGCACGCCCCCGCCGTCCTCGCACGCCCTGCATTAAACAGCCATGCCTTTCCCAAGACCAGAACCCGGCATTCCCAACCCATTCATTCGAAACACCTAGCATCTGAACATCCAGATACTTCTCCTGTTAATCCAAAATGAGCTGCTCTTGGCAAATGCATGCTCACCGCCACGTTCGCAAATTCAGCCCCCGGTCCCCGTCTCTGTTGCTACTGTGGCCATCTCCTCGGCCCTGGGTCTGTCCAGCGTCCTACCTCCGGCCCAGTCAGCAATCGTCTTGTGTCCCCGTACCCGGCGTTCAATTCAGCCCCGGGCTCATCCCTCCTGTCTCAGCTGCTACTGCGGCCATCTCCTCGGCCCCAGGTCTGTCCAGCGTCCTACCACCGGCCCAGTCAGCAGCCGTCTCGTGTCCCCGTACCCGGCGTTCAATTCAGCCACCACCTCTCAGCCCTGGGTCCACCCAGCCTCCTACCCCTGCCTACTCAACAACCACCCCCTGACGTCCAATCCAGCACCGGGCTCATCTCTCCCACTCCGCACCGCTTGTTCTCCGATCCAGTACTGCTCTCACTTCACGTAAATTCCATGAGCTACAGTACCACAGCTTGAGCCCGGAGCTATCCAAAAAATGCTTAGCTGCCCGGAGGGGGGGCATCCATTTGGCTGGGACCCCCAGAGGTTTATTTTCTCCCAACGGGAGTTTTTGTTTTCCTCTCCACAGCGCACACATGGATCTGTCATAAGGCCATCAATGCTCACCATCCAGTTCCAGAAGAGTCCCAGCAGTCAGATCCTTATACTCAATTTACCGTCCAATAGTAAGGTGTCACTTGCCATAAGGTTTACAAGCCTCCACACTTTCTTCAAGCCTGCCACTCTTTCCATCCAGGAAACCCTCATCAACAACGGCTATAAAAGGCCAAGTCACTACTGTCTACCTCCATTCCTCCTCCCGATCACCGTGCCAATCAAGTGCAGGAGTCTTCAATTTCCACTGCTGCCTTTGGGGGACACAATCACAAATACGGGCCTGTACACATCCAGATAACTCTGGCACCACTAACCCAATCCAATAATAGCAGCGATTTTCCTTTCCCATCCACGAAGAGCCTCCACAGTTCCTCATCACTTAGACCTCGCGTCAGTTCTAATTCCCTTCCATCAACGCCTCAACGTGTTTCCATAATAAGCGACTCGCCAGGCCAACAGAAGCGACTTCCCTACAGCAAACCTATACAGAATGCAGACAGGCATTCCGACTGCCCAACCGCTGCACGATCCACGCGCCACAGATCATGCCTTCTTTCCTTCTTCAAGCTCTTCCAAATTCTGCATTGGTGGTTTGGGGTCCCGCTTGGTTCTTTTGGGGGTCTTGGCCTCCTTGTCCTATGGCAAGGAGGTCGGCCCTCAGCCAAGCGGGTTAAGCCAAATATTAATTCCACAAGAGTTCGCCACGCTTTGATTTTGGGGCGTTGTCATTTCAGTCCCTTCAGGAGACACTCATACTGGTCATTAGACTGAAACACAGGATGGAGATAGAAATTCCCAGCATGAAACTTTGATAGACCTTCAAAGGCTCCCATTGTGATTTTGTTACATAAACATAATGTGGAAATTCATTCAACCACGAATGACCCTCTCAAACTAAAGAGGTAATCTGAGACTGGACTCAATAACCCCTGACAGCAGGACCTAAAACAGACCCTGTGTCATCAAGAAGAGAAAGTCCTACCTGCAGCACTGCACAGCCACTGCCATTCTGAAACACAGAGATACAGACACTGTTAATCACAATCACACACTGGAGCACAGAGACACAGACACTGTTAATCACAGTCACACACTGGAGCACAGAGACACAGACACTGTTAATCGCAGTCACACACTGGAACAGAGATACAGACACTGTTAATCACAGACACACACTGGAACACAGAGATACAGACACTGTTAATCGCAGTCACACACTGGAGCACAGAGAGACAGACACTGTTAATCACAGTCACACACTGGAGCACAGAGACACAGACACTGTTAATCGCAGTCACACACTGGAACAGAGATACAGACACTGTTAATCACAGACACACACTGGAACACAGAGATACAGACACTGTTAATCACAGACACACATCCCCCATTAACACCTTGTCACCTTTAAATACCCCTCTGTCCTCCACACACACTGAAGGAGAGATATGGAGCCCAGCAGGAGCTGTGACTTTACACACAGTGGACTTACGCAGGTCAGGGATGGGGCTGCCTTCACCTGTACAGAAGAAAGGACAGGGTCAGTACTGAGCTGTAGTGTCCTGGGGGACACTGAGTCCAGCACAGACAATACTGGGGTTATGGCCAGTGTGATGTGGTGTTGTGGACAGGTGAAAAGGGCAAAGGTCATATTAGGATATAGTTTATAGTGTGACAGTGGGTGGATTATAAGCTGTTCGCTGACTTTACTCTGTCTAATATCTCTGAAGGAGATAGAGCACCAGTGTGAAATTGCTCTGCTGTAGTTCCTTTATTATCTGAGTTTAAGAGCGAGAGATACGGCTCTGTAACAGATTTATTTTCTCTTGAAGTCCAGCTATGTAAACCTGGCCAGTACCTGGAGGGGAGATTCCTGGGACAGCTGAGGCTGCTGCTGGAAGAGGTGTTAGTGGGGCCAGTAGGGGGTGCTCATCCTGCGGTCTGTGGGGGTCCTAATGCCTCAGTACAGTGATGGGTTAACTATAAAAGAGTATGGCTGTACACTGATGGGGACACTAGACTGTACAAAGGTGCCTTCCTTCAGCTTAGATGTAAAATGGAGGTCCTGACTCTTCATGGTCATTACAAATCCTGGGGTGTTTCAATAAAAGAGTCGGGGTGTTACCCCGATGTCCTGGCCCAGTTTCCCCCTGGTCTTTACTAGTCCTGGCCTCCTAATAACCCCTAATAATCTCTGAACTGTCTTCATCGCTCTGCTCTCCTCCACTGAGAGCTGCTGTATGTGAGCACACCGGTGAGGATCAACACTGCTGCTGCTGTAAGGATGATGACGATGATGATGACTATTGCATGAGGAACATGAGGTCAGCAGTGAGAGAGTGTTGTTACTGTTGTCTAACGTGCCCTTAGTCTGTACATGATGATCAGTTTTCATTAGTTGTGTAATTATTGCAATTAAGGGTTCTGTAATCTCTATTTAGTAAAATACTCCACTGTATGGACTCCCACACCACTGAGTCACAATCTGTACCCTTGACAACTTTTTTTAATTAAAAAAAAAACTGAGTCATTTAGGAAGTAGTGATTTTATACCTCAGTCAGTTTAGCACAGACATGGGTCCACTGTCTGAATGACAGTGGATTAAGTTTCTCACAGGAATTTGTCTGAACCTGCAGTGATCTTCAATTCACACTGTTTCTCCTTCTCCTCTCTCTCATCAGTACGTTTCTCACCAGGACTCAATACTAATTAATATAAGTGCTCAATAGCAGTACCGTGTTTGTATCTTCAACAAGAAACAGACCTACAGACCTACCTGCAGCACTGCACAACCACTGCCATTCTGAAACACAGATACAGACACTGTTAATCACAGTCACCCACTGGAACACAGAGATACAAACACTGTTAATCACAGACAAACACTGGAACACAGAGATACAGACACTGTTAATCACAGACACACACTGGAACATGGAGATACAGACACTGTTAATCACAGTCACACACTAGAACACAGAGATACAGACACTATTAATCACAGACACACACTGGAACACAGAGATACAGACACTGTTAATCACAGACACACACTGGAACATGGAGATACAGACACTGTTAATCACAGTCACACACTAGAACACAGAGATACAGACACTGTTAATCACAGACACACACTGGAACACAGAGATACAGACACTATTAATCACAGACACACACTGGAACACAGAGATACAGACACTATTAATCACAGACACACACTGGAACACAGAGATACAGACACTGTTAATCACTGTCAGTACAGTCCGTACTGTCAGTCAGCAGAGTTTCACACAGTGTACATACGTGATCTAGGGATAGGAGCTCGCTTCACAGCATCTGCAGAGAGAGAGAGGTGGAATCTTACCTGTTATTACACTACAGTTCATCTAGTAATGCAGGTTAAAGTAAGTCTTACTCAATAAGTCAGATGAATAACAATATAGACTGCTCTCACACAGCCTGAGTGACCTGTACCCACAGTGATCAGTAACACTGACTGAGTGACCTGTACCCACAGCGACCAGTATCACTGACTGAGATAAAGAGACGTCCTGCTCAGTGGTCACACTGCCTGATCTCTGGACATCAGCTGGACAGTGAGAGATGACCAGTCACACACCATGGTGAGTACATCTCCACACCAGGCCTGATCCAGGCAGACTGACACACAGACAGTATCAACAGGGGCCCAGCTGGCTGAACACAAGCAGTCAGAGCAGCTGTGTTGTTCCAGCACTACAGACACTGTGTGTAACAGCAGGACACAGGCAGGACCCCCACAGTGTCAAGATACAGACTGTTCACTCAGGACAGGGGGCTGATGGCTTGTTGTCAGTCTGAAAGGAGGCTCTTCAGATAAGAGTTGACACATAAGCACAGAGCAAAGACGACTCATGTTGCGTTTCTTTTTTCCATCAGTATGTACTCAACCAGCATTTCTTACAAAAAAATTATTTGTAGTTTATACTGCCAATTAGTTTCTTTCACTCACTGCTTTCATTTATTAGAACTGAAATTTTAATACATTTCATTACAGAGAGTACAGTAAAATTTAGTGTATTAAATGTAGTAAAACATAATAAATGTTTGTATTTATGGATCTTTGATCTCACAGATACACAAGATCACTTACCCAGTTCTGCGAGGATGACAGGAATGGCTGGAAATAATAAGACATGATTTAGACCATCAGAGCTGTCAGTGTCTGATGACGCTCAAATTGGTTTAAACTATCAACATTAAGAAACATGTAACAAAAATCTTATATGTGGACTTTTCATCAGAATAGCAAAAACTTTTTGTTACAATTCAGTTGGAAAACTGATGCAGGATCATTTACAGAGGAGCTCCTGCTGAAATCACTACAGGACACAGCACAGAGAGTCTGACTGATTTACTCACCATTGAGTTTCTCCTCCCCTGTAAAGAAACACAGACAGGACACTCAGTGACACAGGACCAGGGCTGCAGAAGCTGGAAAATAATTTTAGCCATGTTTTCTCTTAAAAATATTCTATATTTCACTGAACAAAAGAACATGAGAGACAGAAGAGTACCAGGTCATTCTGCCCATCTAGCCATATGTTCGAAGGTAATAAGATAAGATAACTTTATTAGCCATATACAATTTCTTGCATTAGGAACTTGTCTCTTCACATACCCCAGCTTGCTCTCCATGAAACACACAGACAGTGAGAGAAGCTTGGGGTCAGAGCACAGCATCAGCCATTGTACAGCATCCCTGGAGCAGCTAGGGTTAAGGGCCTTGCTCAGGGGCCCAAACAGAATACAATTCCTCTACCAGCCACAGGATTTGAACCAGCAACCTTCCAGCCAGAGATCCTTAGACACAGAGCCACCAGAGGATTCAACCCACTCTGCTGTGAACAACCACAGAACTGACCCCTCTTACCTCAGTTCTCTCTGATAGATGAGAATGTCTGTCTCTCTACAGTACATCTGTTATTTCTGTGATAGATTAGAGGGTCTGCCTCTCTACAGTTCACTGTGATTTATCCTTTAAGAGTCACCCCACCCCCCTTCTGTCACATGGTCATGATTGACCGATGAAAGCAGAGCTCATGACTGACAGACTGAAAGAAAATCACTGACATCAGGGGGTAATATGGTCAGGAAGACTTGGTGAGGGGTGTGTTAGAATTGGCTTGACAATGGTGAAAATGAAGATATTTCCTATCCACGGTAAACAGAGTATATATATGTAGCCACTTGCCCCTCCTCTCCCTGTGCTCCAGGTTTGCCCTGTAAGGATCTGACTTTGACACAGTGGACACATCCTGACCCTTGACCACATGCGTCAGTAAGACAGTGGATCCTGCAGTAACAGCTGATTGACAAAGAGTCCCCATCCAGCAGGAAGATCAGTGATATCAGCCACAAAGTGACAAGAATATATGACTGGCATAGTGAATATATCACTACATCAAGTGTTTAGTCTTAATTTAGTCTTAAGTGTTATTAAAAAATTATGATAGCAGATTATTTAAAAATGGCAGATTTCTTAATAGATCACATACTGCCCATTCTTCTCCACTGGATCACTAGAAGTACTGATGCTGCTACAGTAACAGCTGCTGTTAGGAAGAGAGCCACCATCCATCCAGAGGGAGCAGGGAAATAGTCTCCTGGAAAACAGAATAAATTACGAATAAATTCGATAAATGTAGTGTCATTCTGTAGTGTTTCCATGGCAGCCAACCTCTCCCCTTCTCTCCTGTCAATCAGTGCTGGTTTCCATGGATATTCAATAAGACAGGAGACCTGGATCACCTGGACAAATTCTGATCGTGCCTGTGTAGGTGATGGTAAATTGCAAGAGTACTTGTCAATTTTTATGAACCAATCAAACATTATAATGTACAGTTTCAACATACCATTTCTAAATTTACAAAAATACAGTTTATTGATAAAAGACCAACACACAAAACAAGCAAGAAATGTAATAGAATATATCAGTGATGATCCACTGTGATACAAAAGGCAAATTGTTCACTCAGGGACAAAGGTCAGAGACCAAAATGTGTTATTGTTTACCTTATAGGTTTTATCAGACTCATATCATTAAATCACAGCATGTTGCTGAACCTCAGTCTTGCAATAATAGTCTTTGCACACTTTGTCTTCTTTGCTGGGGCTGCAAGGTACACAGATGAGAAGAACTAGGCTCATCCTGGCTATAGCTTCTGAATGTCTTTGGTTATTCTGGATGTTGTAGAGTGCAACTGTCTTATTTCATTGATAAGGTGAAAATAACAGTGGGTTTGCAAACACAACATCTCTTTTGTTTCAGAGAGAATAGTTTGGGCAGAATTATGTACTCTACTGAGTCACTCTCTTGGCCTGGGCTCTGTCACGATATTAGTTCCCCCTCCTTAAGGGTGCTCCAGCCCGATCACTCAAGACTTTATTCTATGCACCTGCTCCCTTTTCCCAGCCCACCTTAAAAGCCAGGCGCTGACGCTCATCCGGGCACTGCATCTGATTTCCATATTGTGCGAGTCCGGGACCAGGAAGCGCCTGGTCCCGTTAAGGTTTTAACCTCGGTTCCCGTCCCTGTTCCCTGTCCACCGGTTCCGACCCGGCCTTCGTGGTTTTTAATTCTTGTTCTGATGGATCTCCTGGTTTTGGACTTACTCGTGTGTTTTGGATTTTCCCTAAGGACTACTCTCGGATTGTTCGCCTCGGCCACGCCTCCCCCGTGCACCAGCGCACCTTGGACACGCCCCCCTGTCTTCAGCCCCGTTTTCCTGCATGACGTTTCCCTAGTGTTTCCCCACTCCGTCGGATTGTGTCGTCCGCATAGGGTCCGGAAAGAACTGTTCGTTACAGGCTCTTGGAGAAAAGTTCTCCTCGGTCCTGAGTCTTGACTCAGACTCCTTGAAGTCACTTGATATAAAAGTCAGATGACCAGTTCAGTTGGAAGCCAGTGAGTTAACCAGTGAAAATGACCTGGGTTCTTGTTTTTAAGGTGGGGATTTGCTGAGATGCTATCAGGTACCCACCCTGCAGACCCCCAATTAGTGAATCTTGCTTTGGGTGATGAGCAATAACCTTGGACCTGTGGTTTTGAGAAAACAGACTACAGACACACTGGAGCCCATCTGCTCTTGGCTCCGGACTCGGTTTCCCTCCTTGACTTCGGATTCGGATTCTCCTTGCTCTACATTCACGTGTCACGTATCACTGTGTCTGGCTGCCTGTTCTCACTCCTGTGTGTTTACTGCACACACTGCACCACCTGTCCTCACTCCTGTGTGTTTACTGCACACACTACACCGCCTGATCTCACTCCTGTGTGTTTACTGCACACACCACACCGCCTGTCCTCACTCCTGTGTGTTTACTGCACACGCTGTGTTCAGCTTCACTGTCAGCACCTGACATGTAGTAAGAAGTTAGTTATGAAGGTTCTTTTATGCAGAAATGTGAGTAGGGAGCTGCATGTGTTGGCTGAAAAAGAACAGGTAAAGGTTTATTCCCTGCTGAAAGGAAAATATAAGAAACACAGTGTTTCAGGTGTGAGGAAGATAGAGAAAGTACCAAATAAATATCTAGAGAAATATTTAGTAGAAAGAAACTGAAGACAAACCTTTGAGGAACTTTTTATTTTAAAGTTTTACCCTTATGTTTTAAGCTTAGTCCTGAAACATCTAATAATTGCAGTTCACTTGAATTATTCTTGATTTTTTCTGGTTTTATACTTCATTTCCTCATAATCAGAGAAAACATTTACAAGGAAGTAAAGTGTGTCTCAGATTGACTAGTGATGTAGGACTTTCTAATGGGTTTTGAGTAGAGTCCTTTCACAATAAGTCTCTAGTGCAGGTTGTGCTCAGTGTCCCAGGTGTGTTATATCCTGGGTGTGTGTTATACCTCAGCTGTGTTACAGGTGAGCTCCAGTGTTCATGTTTAATACTCACTTGCTATGTGGAGCTGAGATCCCCAGTCTGGCTCAGGAAGAGCACTTCTCACCAGGCAGGAGAAGATGTTGGACTCCTGTTTGACTGGGATGTAGCTGCTGACACTGAGGAGCCCCTGACTGTCCGTGTCCACTGTGGGGGGCTGTGATGTCACCTCGTTTCCATCCCTGTCTGTCCAGATCACTGCAGGTTGACGGAACCAGCCCTCTGATCTGCACAGCAGCTGGGTCTGATCTCCTCCAGGGGAGTGGAGAGACACTGAAGGCTGGGAGCCCAGGGCTGTTGATTCGACAAAACAGGAGACGCTTCAAAGCTGATAAAACAAATGATGACTCAAACAACACAAACACAAAGTTAATTTGTCAAGTAACTGTAGTATTCACAGAATCACATCTGTCTAAAAGGTCATCATGTCTGTAATCAAGGTGATCATCTTATCTGTGTGAAAGAACAGGAGTGATGTGAGGCTGGGTTGTTCTGTACTGTGTTCAGTTGTGTTGTGTTAAAGTCAATGTCTGGACTGAGCTCTTAAAACACACTATGAGGAAATCTATTGTCTGCTGATCTTCTCTCTCCCCTAGAAGGAGGGTCATAGTTGATTAATGATAAGTAACTTATAGTAACTTATTTATAATACTCTGCAATTAATTAAATCACAATTTTAATATAATTACTGCCTTTACCTGCATTAAATGCTCCTTAATCTCTCAGTTTCTCAGGGATTAAGACAGAGTGATGAGAGTTTGTGGTTTTACAGTATATGGTCGAAAACAGAACTACTTACTTAGACCACTTTTCATTCGTTTATAACAAAATGGTATCTAACATCTGGTATCTAACTGGTGTAAATTAACTCTGAGCTCAGGAGCAAAGATGAAAACCTAGTGGCTTTCACCCAAGCTGTCTTAACACATAATCATTCATTATTTCTTGAAAATCATATTTATCTTGTGCATGTTTCATCTCCAAACAAAATTCTTCCCATCAGCTTTGAAAATGTGTCCTACCAGCTTTGTTGCTGACTTTTCCCAGAAATATATTAATATATTATAAATATTGCATCATATTCCACATGCTGTATGTAGTATGCCACTCTTCCACAGATCTCCAGATGTTCTGCTCTGATAATGGTCTTTCTGGACTCCAGGAAGAGTTCATCACTGTTCACAGTCATCTTCTCCATCAGCCATTTCTCCAGCCCAGTCAGCTGTTTCTCAGTCCCAACCTGCTACCTCACCCAGTCTGTTCTCTTGAGCTTCTCCACCTCACTGAAGAGCAAGACCTGCTGCTGCAATTCCTCTGCCTGCAGAACCGTTATCCAAATAATCTTCATCCACATCTCAGGGCCCTGGTCACCACCTTACTGTTTCACTACATTTTATCTCTGTCTGTGACCACATAATCTAACTGGATTCTAAATATTCACATAATTCAAAATATAAATCTCAACATAATTCTCAGTCAATGGTGTTCATTATGATTCCATGGTCAAGAAGGAACTCCTTCCTTATCCACAAATTGCTTTTCCTACACAACACCTGCACATTCTACAAAAACTGCAAGTCAGTGAGCTTCAGACTCCAGATCTTCTTGTAAGTATAAACTAACTCCTGCTTTTTCCTGCACTTCCCCTTCCTCTGTCCCCGGGCCTTTTCCCTGGCTCATTCTTGGTGTAGCCTGATATATTGAGATATTAGGATTCTTTCATTCTGCCACCTGTTGCTCCTAATACCACCTCCAGAGGCCCAGGTCTATCCGATGTCCTTCCTGTGGAACAGTAATCAAGAGTCCTACCACATCTTCTCTCTTCCTTGTGCCCTAAAGTTGAACACAGCTTAGTGATAGCCCATATTTTCCCAGCTCCCCCACATTTAAAAACTCTTTTCCCCAAAGCATGCAATATTCCCTCTTCTTTCAGTAACAAATCAAACAACGAGCACAAATTAGTCTTGTACGTCTCCTCATTCACTCTACTTTCTCCTTCCAAGCCAGAAACGTTGACAGCAGCCCAGTGCAGCAAGATCCTTATCTTCTGTGATCTCTATTTGCAAAAAACAGGAGTTCAGTTCACTGTGGATAAAATATCTGGTCCTCCTACCATCACTGAATTCTGTAGAATTATTCAGATCTGAAGATTTTTGCCTCCTTGCTTCACAATAAGCTTGACTGCATTCAGTTGTATATTTCTACTAACTCATCCACTACTGTAGGTCTTACACAAAAAAAAAAGAAACTCTTCTCTTACTGGGATAACCTAACAATTCTTATGAAAATCATTCCACAGGATTGACCATCCACTTGCATTATCTAGATCTCATCTCATCAGATTACATCAATTAATCCACACTTCAAATTACAGAGCAAAGCTTCTGTTGTGGTGATTTTTGGAAAACTAGAATGAGCCGTCATTCTTATAAGATGTGTTTAAAAAATTTTCAGCTGTTACAAGCTCAGCTCCTGTTATCAAAGTCCCTAGTCCTCCAACTCCATCTGCTCCAATAGCTCTCTTATCAATTAGTTTCTCACTGTTGCAGCTCACATCCCAGGACACTAAGAACATCTCCAAGTGATCCTCTTTCCATTAATGAGTAATGTAAGCAACCAAGCATCTCATGATACACCTCCAGATGCAGCCATTCAAAGTGCGTGGTACAGACACGTACCGGAGGTAATTGGCTATGGCGTCACGCATATTGACGCAAGATGACGCGCGGTACCACGGTACGTGATTGGTTGACCGACAGGGGCAACTCATGGTCCGTTGGTCTGTCGTAGAAAGATTTACAGTAAACGTCTTTACTGTGCCCGTTGTAGTATTGAATATTCATATGGAATTTTACCACTGAAGGGAAATCTTAGTAGCTGAGCATAAAAAGAATAGGAGCATACTGTAACGCGTGTGAAGGCCATAAACTATATTAATTTTGGAACATAAACATACAGTATATGGCTGGTCTTGGTACTTTAAAGAAAAAATACACACCAGTATTCCATTTCTCCCTAAACATTTTAAGCATCGAAGTCTTTAACTAAAGAGATACCGGAGTCAACGAGCATACTTTTAGAATTTGATTAAAAGGGAATATAATATGGAATCACGTATCTAAAGAAATTAATAACGATATAATTATATTCATGTACCGCAACACAAGAATAGTACACGCTGTACATTGTCTGTCGATAATGTTACTGTAGTGCTTTTTCAGCACACTGCATGTGACCTTGCTGGTGGTGCTGTGGGTTAGGTTCCTGACTCACATGTCACATGGGCTGTGATCAAATCCCACTGGAAGTATGACTTTATTTTTTAACAAACATTTCTTTGAAAAAGTGAAACATTTCCCTTGGTCAGAAATTAAAAAAAAGCTCACTCGCACCAAACAAATTTATATTTCTAAATATCACAACATGATCGAATTTAAGTCTTTTTAATAACAATGAATAGCCACCTATGCGTTAAAAAATAAACATTTATATTGATTTGAATCACGTTTTGATTTAAATCGTAAATGCGTGTTTAAAAATATGTATTTAAAGGTGATATATAAAAGCGCTGATTCCTATGGAGTGTGTTCCGCCGGGGATTCAAAACATTTATTTTTTTTAATCACGTATCTAAGGAAAATAGCAGTATAACTTTGTTCATGCACAAACAGTGGGATGTTACATTATTAATTTGGGTGTCTCCTCTTGCCAGAAAGCTCTAAATTGCATTTTGAGTGCGGTTTTTGACTTTTTCTAAAGTGCAACCCAGAAATAAAGCTGATACAGTTTAGACTTATTTTAAGCTGTATTATAGCAGCACAATGGACAATGCAATGTAAATTGCAAAAATGCACTTGGAATCTGTCCAAGCCCTACTTTGTCAGGCATTTTCTTTTACTGCAACGGACGTAAAAACTCCCTTGCTTTTAACAGAGCGTTTCATAATTTCTAACTACAAAAATTATTTAAACTGTGACACTTATCATTCAACTAGAACTCAAAATATCACAAGGATCACTTATACTTTAGATCTTTTTTTCTGAATCGGGGAAAATCTGATCATGTTTCTCTATAACAATAATAAAAAAACATTATTTTACATATCACCTTTATGTGATATCACCTTAAGGACAGCACAAACAAGGGTTAATTGCACAATGGACCGCGCAAAGAAATTTAAAATATACTTCTTTAGGTGTGAGGGTAGGAGTGGATCGCAGCAGGCATAATCGGCAAATTAGGAAAACAAAGAACAGGACAGGTGAAACGTTTATCCAGAGAGCGAGTGATCAGAAAAAGGAACAGCTGTTACATCCAGGTTTTACGCTCTCTCTCTGCTGAATGAATGAAAGCATTTTATTAAAAACGCGTTTGCGTTTGTCTGGGTATTTACTTTGTAATCTGTGGTTTACATATACTGTATTGTTTTGAGATGCCACTTTTAAAGGTGATATGTAAAATAAAGTTTTTTATTATTGTTATAGAGAAACATGATCAGATTTTCCCTGGTTCAGAAAAAAGATGATTAAAATCTGTAATCTTTCCACTTGTACTGTATGTCATCGGAAAATACAAGAAGTTTCTGCTTTGTGTAAGGATGGTATCAAAAAGTAATCTAAGTAGTGAGAAAGCTGTGCTTAATGTATTTAAGGAACTTAAAAGTAAAAGGAGATGCTTCATATTGCTTGACTAATTTTAAAAACTAAGTTATAAATGCAGACTCGGTGCCGCGCCGGGTCTAAATATCAAAATATACATTCGTCCCGGGCAGAGGCCGAAGAGCGCCCGGCTGGGGTGCGCGGGGAAGAGCAGGACAGGAGTGAAAGTGGTCAGGGCGGGGTTTAGGAAGGCGTACAGTCTGGGCAGGTATAGATTACACTTTTCTAAAACGTATTTGAAAAATAAAAACGATTACAATCTAATCCTTCCACATTTGATCCCAAAATCCCAAGAAAAATAAATCTAAACGGGTAGAAAGCTATGCTGAAAGTTTATTAAGATACTTAGAAAACAAAGATACTGTATCAATTTATGTTGCATTAGTCTGATTATGATAAAAAAACACATATAATTAAACACGCGTTTGCGATTTAAATCAAAACACGATTTAAATCAATATAAATGTTTATATTGTAACGCATACTGTCCAGCCTCCATTTCTCTATAAAAATTTACTCTATTACAAATTTACAATTTGTTGATAATAGAAATGTTAGGTTCTCTAAAGCTTTGTGATAGTTGACCCACCCAGGCACCAAAAGATCAGCTGCACTGGTAAGATGCGACACCGAAGATATGATTAATAACCTTTTAAATCTGAAGGGAAATCTGAAGGGATCCCCCCCCACACACACACATAATAGAATCAGGAAGCAGAAGCAGGGACCGTTGTCAGAAGGGAAGAAGGTGACTATTCATTGTTATCAAAAATGACTTAGAATCGATCATGTTGTGATATTTTGAAATATAAAAGTCAATTGATTGTCCATAATATTGCTATTCTATTTTTTCGAAGAAATGTTTGTTAAAAGAAAAGTCACAGCACCAGCTGGATTTGAGCACACAACCCATGACTTGGTAATCAGGCACATAGACCAGTGGGCTACAAGGGAAGTCACAGGAAGAGAGAGGCGAAACAGCCCTACACAGCCCGGTCGCAGTACACGAATATAATCATATCGCTATTAATTTCTTTAGATAAGCGATACGCCATATTATATTAGCAGAAAAGCTTAAAACTATCACTTTTTCACACGCTATTTCACATGTTAGTTAAATACTTCGATGCTTAAAATGTTTAGGGAGAAATGGAATACCGGTGTGTATTTTTCCTTTAAAGTACCGATTCCGGAATCTGACTGGCTGACACCCTTCTGGAGTGGTTCCAAAATATCTGGTATACGGAAAAGAAAGCGTTGATAAAAAAGCCTGGATTCTCATGTATCTGATACAAGTATCTTTTAATACAGTCTTTGCTGTGCTCTTGAGGATCCTTGTGATATTTTGAGCTCTAGTTGAATGATAAGTGTCGCATTTTAAATAATTTTCATAGTTAGAAATTATGAAACGCTCTGTTAAAAGCAAGGGAGTTTTTATGTCCGTTGCAGTAAAAGAAAATGCCTGACAAAGTAGGGCTTGGACAGATTCCAAGTGCTTGTACAAATGTGCTAAAGAAATTATACTTTGAGTATACAGCTTGTCCAAAGTCATTCATTATTAATACTATTAGTAATATCTTCGGTAAAGGCTTTGATGCATAAATATTTCTGATAAAGGTAGGTTGTGTACTTTTGTCCAACTGAGCAATCTTGCTTTCATAAAATATACCAACATTTTAATGACTGATGATTAACATGCTGTAATACACAGTTTAAATTTAAAAGCTCAAATGCTGTACATGAGAGGTTAAGCTTTATTGGCTCCTCCTGGCGGTTTTACAAGGTGATGCCGGATACTTTCCAGCATGATGTCAAATGACGCGATTAACCCCGTGATACTGTGTGATACCGCAACACGCCCACCGGGGTATACCGCGAAATACCCCACCCATTTTGAATGGCTGCATCTGTATGACAATGGTGACCAGAGGAACAGCATCACATCAGAACCAGTATTGAAACTGGTTGAGATGAAAGAGATGAAAAAAGCAGATATTAAATTATATAATTTTTAATCTATGAGCTTCAGAAATTTGATTCTTGGAAACTGTACTGAAATTATTAGTCATCAGAGAGAAATCTGTGTTCCGGTCAGGTTATAGATTAAAACACCAATAAGAGTCTCACTGTACCTGATCCTGAGACACAGGACTGGTGGAGAAACAGCAGAGTCAAAAAGAGCCACTGTGACTGGTCAAACTCCATCTGTGAAATCAAGAAACACACTTATTATTTACACATTCTCCCTGAAATAAATACACTTATTAGTTAAACTTTGTCTCTAAAATAAAGAAACACTCTGACAGAGATCAAATGTCTCTGATAGACATAGGCAGCATACTTGACTGAACCACACTGTCACCCTGACTTGTCACTGTTCCATATCGCCATTAACAGAAGCCCCGATCTTTCATACTTTTTTGCCAAATCTGTATGTTGTTATAACGCAGCTCTACATCGATCCACAGGTGTGTCTGGTCAGAATCATGCAGAATGAAGCAGGAGGGACTGGAGAGTGATGGACATGTCGTTCAGAGAGAGATGCCATTACATCACAGGAAGTGAAATAAAACTTTGCAGGAGGAGCTATGAAATTTACTGTCTGCCTGCAATCAGAGCTGATACAATGAAAATACGGCAAAAACTGTGATATTATACACCTTCAGACACACACTAATAATTAATCTGCTGTCTGAATAACTGTACTGTCTGACTGCTTCAGGATGGCTCCTAACCCTGCAGCACCCTGTGCTGTTAACAGCAGGATACTTACAGTCTGGATACTCTGTCCATACTGGTCTGAGCTCCACTCTGTTGGTCTGAAATAACTATATCAATTTCAGAAGCTTCTTGTTAATTATATATGAAAAAATATTCATCTCACTTTACATCTGACTCTCTTTTTATCTTAGTCATGACCTATTTTCACTTCCGTTTACTGCTGCGACAGGAAAGAGGCAGGAGGGGATTCCGGGTAACTGGGCAGCTGCTGCAGAGCGTGTCCAGATTGTATTTGAATTGGCTTTACTCTGCTCTGCTAGCCACTTACAGATGGTATGTGTATTGCTGCACTTTAGCTGCCGTTGCATCATCCAGGTGTTGCTACACACTGGTGATGGTGGAGGGGATCCCCATTATATGTAAAGCACTTTGAGTGGAGTGTCCATAGAAATGCTATATAAGGGTAAGAAACCATTATTATAATAATAAGGTAAGATAAGATCACTTTATTGGCCGTATACAATTTCTTGCATGAGGAATTTGTCTTTTTGCCTACCCCAGCTCACTCTCCATGAGAGGCACAGACAGGGAGAGAAGAGTTTGGGGTCAGAGCACAGCCATTTATTCAGCACCCCTAGAGCATTTGGGGTTAAGGGCCTCACTCAGGCGCCCAACAGAGTAGCAATCTACTCTCCTAGCCATGGGAGTTGAACCAGCAACCTTCTAGCCACATCTGCAGATCCTGAGCCCCAGTGCCACTCCAACATTTAATATTGTTATACACTATGAGTTAATACAAGTCTCTTATCAGCTGATCTAACACCCAGGTGTTTCTCATATCAGGTCTTCTTCCTTCTGTAATTTCTAGTCACCTCTCTCAGTTCATTAACCCTCCATCAGTTCACCTGATTCTCTCCCGTCACTCTGCAGGTTCACACGCTCACAGGTTCCAGATCAAGATGTAAGAGCGACCACACACCCAGTCTGCACCAGTCAGGGGCCTGAGCTGTCAAGGCACACGCGTGTTTCTGCGAGAGGACAGTCCTTCAGGCAGTATGAGGACTGTGAGGACATGCAGGAACACAGATCTACAGGCCTGTGGCTGTGTGATGTGTACAGTCTACCTGCTCTCTGCCTTCTTCTTCCGTCACTGAACTACATCTCTCTGTCCCTCCTGGCCTCCTTTAACCTCTTAAACTTAGTTGACATGATCTAGATGCATGTTCAGTCAGCAGTATTTACAGTATGTATGGCATCACATTGAACACAATTATGTACATGGTTGTGTCTTTAGTCAATGAGAGGTATTTTTAGAGCTGAGAGCAGAATTTAACAAGGTCTGGGCAGCCCTGTAGTTTCTCTCCAGCTCATCCAAAGCATCTAGAAGAGTACCTGCTGTAACAACGGAGGTGTTGAAGGGTTTGAGAGAATAATAGTATATGAACAGTAAAGAAATGTCAGGACACTGCTGTCCTGTGAGCACTGAGGGACACACTGTCTGTGTCACTGCTGCAAATGTTCACAATGGAAAGAGAAGCTCTGTGTTTCGTTCATGTAGATTTAAGAGCAATTTAAAACCCATTAAAACATATGAATATATAAGTAGACAAGAACATCAGGAAGGTTGGAAACTAGAAGTGTTTTCAAGAACTAATTGATCTGAGGATTTCATCCAGCAATTTCTTCAAAGCAGCCAGAGTATCACCTTCAATGGAAGGCTAGGAAGCACATTCCATACTGCCACAACTCTGGCGATGAAATGACTGCTGTATGATAAACAATTAAGGAATCCAGGTAATATTGTTCCATACCAGCTCGTCTAATACTCCTGGGGTGTCAATTTGAAATCACAGCAGGCCTGTACCTCTGACTTCACCCCTCTGTCTGCTCTGATCTTTCACTCTGATCAGTGTCAGGCACCTCATTGGTTCTCCCACTGAACTTTGACCAGCCAATCATTCTGCTCTGAACTGGTTAAATGCATCTGCCACTCATATGTCTTCTGCTCTCTGATTAGCCTGAGAGTCTGTCAATCATCTGGGCTCTTTGATATATACAGTAGGTGAAGTAGTAGAATTTTGTGCCTTCCAATTTATCAAATAGGACTCTTTGGAACTCAACTCTTGCTCTGGAAAACTTTGGTTAGGTGAATCTGTCTTTTACCACGCAGTACAAAACCTCCAGGAAAACCGCTGACAGGAAGGTGTGGAGTGAAACTGGCACCATGTGTTACTGACAAGAGCCCAGCCCAGCTCCCTGAGAGAGTGAACAGCACTCAAGAGTAACATTCAAGAACAACATTTTAATATTATCAAGAAATTCATGTTCAATGTTAAAATAACTGATATCACGTGACATAAGAACTTTGTTATTTTTCATAAAATAATTAATACTGATACTGTAACTCCAAACATTCTGCTCTGTAATGGATGAATGTATTTGACTCTCATATGTCTACAATCCCACACTGGCAGGCTGCAGGAACTGAGTCTCTTTAGTCTGAAGGGAGTGTCCCACACTGACAAACTGAAGGAATGGAGTCTCTTTAGTCTGAAGGGAGTGTCCCACACTGACAAGCTTAATGGAAATAAAACTCTCAGCTACAAGTCAAAAGCAGGTCCTGCAATTAGAGGTAACCATCCGTGACATTTACCAACTCCAAGGGCCGCACACAGTAAATATACAAACACAGGTTCCGCATTGGCTGAAGGCTCTGCTTGTCTTTGTGTGATTAATTCCAGTTCATTGTAAAATACACCTATTGTATCAATTCCTTAAACTGCTCTGATGTGAAAGACGCGGTGTTGTCTGACACAATTGTTTCCGGTACCGTGTGTCGCAGATAATTGACGTCACTGTCATGGCCTTTGAAGATGTGGATGATGTTATAACAACTTCTAGGCACTTTGAATAGGCATCCACTATGGCCAACAGCATCTTGCCCATCAGTGGACTTGCAAAGTCCAGGTGTCAGCGTGCCCAGGAATGCGGAGGTGTCTTTAGTGATGCACGGTGTATCTGCTGACAATTTGCACAACCCCTTACCACCTGCTCTACTTCAGTGTCCAGACCAGGCCACCACACATAACGTCTTGCATTGTGCACTGTCTCTGGATGTGCCTCATATGGAGAACTCTAAGAACTCCATCTCTTGCCAACTCAAGAATCACCACACGGCAACCCCACAAAACACAGTTCTTGAGGCTGGTAGGCCTGTTTCAGGTCCAGATTGGTGAACAGCAGGTCTGTGAGTCTCACAGAGGGGGTCACTGCGCAGGTGAAGCACGAAGCCCTGGACGTACCCTGCTGGCCCACACGCTGCAGGGCAGAGCCAGACAGCAGGCTGGGCTCACTGGCCTGGAGAGAGAGACACAGCAGGCTGGACTGCTCGCAGTAAGAGCTCACACCCGGACAGTGAAATCCTCTGCACCATGTGGAGCTGTGACACCCCTCTGTCAAAACACAGCTGGAGGAGATCCTGGAGCCAAATAACTCCCAACGATTAAACAGCTGGATGGGCCAGCTGGCCTCCTCTTGTCTGTCACCATCATGCTCTGATCTTCTCATGCTGTGTGAGTGAGTTAGGATTTGATTGTTTTGATTATTGGGAACACAAACAACTGGATTGACTCCACATGAGCAGCTATTAACATCCAAGTTTATTAAAAAAACTTCTTTCTGTCAGTCCTAAATGATGCCGTAAGACACCTCCCCCACAACACCAGACCTTCTTTTAAACAAAAACTACCAAAGCCGTTTTATTGACTACAGCTCTAAACCACATCCGCTAATAACCCTGCAGATCCAGGAAGTGTCACTCAGAGATCAGTTTTGTTTTACTAGAAACAGCCTCACTGCAGCTCGGTCTCTACTGCTCCTCTCTGTGCAGTTTTTACTTGTCAGAAAAATGGCAGAAGGCAGTATTTCAGTTTCTCAGGACCAGTTCAGGTGCTCAGTGTGTCTGGATTTGCTGAAGGATCCAGTGACTCTGCTCTGTGGACACAGTTACTGTATGAGCTGTATTAAGAACTGCTGGGATCAGAACTATCAGGCTGGGATCTACAGCTGCCCCCAGTGCAGACAGACCTTCACTCCAAGACCTGATCTTCACAGAAACACCATCCTGGCTGAAGTGGTGGAGAAACTGAAGGAGACAGGACTCAGTGGCCCTCCTTCTGCTCACAGTCCT
The DNA here is from genome assembly GCF_040954835.1 of Lepisosteus oculatus. Classification (NCBI taxonomy): domain Eukaryota; kingdom Metazoa; phylum Chordata; class Actinopteri; order Semionotiformes; family Lepisosteidae; genus Lepisosteus; species Lepisosteus oculatus. Next base: position 4,879,675 of record NC_090699.1, read on the forward strand.
GCTGGCCCTGGAGATGTGCTGTGTGATGTTTGCACTGGGAGACAGAGGGGAGCTGTGAAATCCTGTCTGGTGTGTCTGGCCTCTTACTGTCAGACTCACCTCCAGCCTCACTATGAATCTCCTGCTTTCAAGAGACACAAGCTGGTTGAGGCCACAGGACAACTGCAGGAGAAGATCTGCTCCACTCATGACAAACTGCTGGAGGTCTATTGCCGTACTGACCAGAAGTGTGTTTGTTATGCTTGTGCAATGGATGAACACAGAGGCCATGATACTGTCTCAGCTGCAGCAGGAAGGACAGAGAAACAGGTGAGGACTTTAAGTCTGTATTTAGTGTCTAGTGCAAGATGTAAAACGGATATTTAGGATATTTGGTGCTCTAACTGATCACCGCACTGTACTGTATTTACTGTATCTGTAATGCTGGATCTCCACTGCTGAGTCCTGCTCATGTACTCAGCTGTGATCCACACTGTTGTGTCTTTGAAGTGTCTCCTGTTCTTCTGTCTGTTGTTCATTATCTCCTCCTCCTCTCCTTCACTGTTTCCCTCTTTACTGTCCTCATGTAGCACCGTACAACTTCACAGCACACTCAACACCTCTAGAACAGACTGCACCCTCATTAATGCACAACACACTCAACACCTCTAGAACAGACTGCACCCTCATTAATGCACAGTACACTCAACACCTCTAGAACAGACTGCACCCTCATTAAGGCACAGCACACTCAACACCTCTAGAACAGACTGCATCCTCATTAACACATAGCACACTCAACACCTTTAGAACAGACTGCACCCTCATTAATGCACAGCTCACTCAACACCTCTAGAACAGACTGCATCCTCATTAATGCACAGCTCACTCAACACCTCTAGAACAGACTGCATCCTCATTAATGCATAGCACACTCAACACCTTTAGAACAGACTGCAACCTCATTAATGCACAGCACACTCAACACCTTTAGAACAGACTGCATCCTCATTAACACATAGCACACTCAACACCTCTAGAACAGACTGCACCCTCATTAATGCACAGCACACTCAACACCTCTAGAACAGACTGCACCCTCATTAACGCATAGCACACTCAACACCTCTAGAATAGACTACACCCTCATTAATTAAATTCCTACTTTAATTTCACCCCAAAAAAAAAAACAACAGAAAAGCAAAGGGGCAGAAACAGCCCCAGTTAAATTAAAGCTCTTAATGAATCAGAAGGTGTGAGTCTGGATTTGAAAAAGCTCAGGGAAGGTGAGTCTATGATATCCACAGGGATAGAATTCCAGAGCTCTGGGCTGCAGCAGGAGAAGCCCTGTCACCCAGAGTGCTGGCTTGGGGGACGGACAGGAGACCACAATTAGAAGAGTGAAGGTTGTGAGGAGGGGAGTAGGATGATAGTAACTCTGACAGGTACTGAGGTGTCAAGCCAGGCAGAGACTTTTAGGGGATCATGAGGACATTGAAGTCGACATGAAACCTGATAGGAAGCCAGTGCAAGGACTCCTGAACAGGATAAATATTATCACTTGCACTAGACCTGGTCAGAATTCTGGCTGCCAATTTCTAGAGTTTGTAGCCTGGAGTTACTTCTGAGGCAGAAGACTGATGTTTTGACAATTTGTTTTACATGTCAAGCCTGGATCAGATATCACCCCCAAGTTGACTGTGACTCCAGTACAGTGTCATCCACAGATAAGGATACTGCGTTGGTGTGCCAAGAAGCATGACTTCTGTCTTGTCACAGTTTAAATGAAGGAAATTGTGAGTCGTCCATGTGTTTATGTCAGAGAAGCAATTAGAACAGAGACATATCAGTGTCAGTTTAGTATGGACGTACTGTACTGTAGATGTGAGTATCATCAGAACTCATACATGCTGAAGGGTAGGGGGCCAGTGTCAACCCCTGAGGAAGACCAGACTTAATGAGTCCAATTTCAGAGCTACAATCGCAGAGAGAGACAAAGTGAAAGTGATCAGTGAGGTAAGACTGGAACCATTGAAGAGCAGTGTCAGAAACTCCAAACACCGTCTCAAGACAAGAAAGTGAGAGGTCATGGCTGACAGTGTCGAAAGCAGCACTGAGTTCAGTAAGAATGAGGACAGAAAGAGAATGAGAGTCAGAAGCCATAAGAAGATTGTTAGTGAGGTTGGTTGAAATCAAATTCGAGTTCAAAGAGGATCATTTCACTTAAATCTAACAGCACATTCTAATCTTTTTGCAAAAAAAAAGGATAAGCTGCATATAGGGTGAATTGTGTTTAGGCTGTCCAGAGCCATGATTCTCTTTCTCACACAGGGGTAACAGCAGCAGTTGTGAAGCCACTGGTACCACATCAGTGCTCAAGGATTCATTTCTTATATTGAGGCCTATGGGGCAGAAAGCAGAGAAACAGGATTGAAATAAAGTGCTGGGAAGGGGATCTAATAGGCAGGTGATGGACCTCAGACACATAAACCAGTGAACTGTGGTATAATACCTTCACCTGCTTTATTAAATACAAGACTCACGCTGGGCTCTGCTGGAGTCAATCTGACACAGAACATGTTTCCTTTTGTTCTCTGAAATGATCTGAATTTTCCCGGAAGCAGACAGGATGTGAGATGTGGTCGGACACAGGGTTTGCCTGGTCAAGCACATCAGCCACAGGGTCTCCACTGACTAAAGGGGAATCTAGTAGCAACCAGGCTCATCAGCACTGCTGAAATCCTCTGTTTTGAGATGCAGAGAGCAGTCAGGACACAATATAGAAACTGAATTCTCTAGATTCTGTGTCAGATATAATTTGTGTTTTTACATTTACCTCACATACACATGTGCAGACCCAGGAGTGAGGTGTAAAACTCGAGCAGGAGGTGGAGACTCGTGCTCTGCTGCGCTGCACACGCCGCCAGTGTAGATTAGACATGAAACAGGAGCGTGTCAGACAGGACCAGGAAATCTCATGTGGATAAGACATCTCATGTGGATAAGAATTTTCCAGGGTGACTCTAAGGGGTGTCTCTGTGATGTGATTCTCTTACAGCAGAAATGTCCTGAGTGTCTCTGTTTCTCCACAGAAGCAGCTGGGGGAGACACAGACACAAACCCAGCAGAGACTCCAGGAGAGAGAGAAGAAGCTACAGGAGCTGAGACAGGCTGTGGAGTCACTCAGAGTGGGTATTGACCAGAGAGGTGGACACTTTGACACACATTTCTACAGTTGGACACTTTGTAAACATGGCATACATCATAATGCAGTTTGTGTGTTTTCCAGTGTAATAATCTACTGTGTATCTCCTACCTCAGAGCTCTGCACACACAGCAGTACAGGACACTGACAGGATCTTTACTGAGCTGATCCGCTCCATTGAGAGAACACGCTCTGAGGTCACAGAGCTGATCAGAGCTCAAGAGAGGGCTGCAGTGAGTCAGGCTGAAGGACTTCTAGAGCGACTGGAGAAGGAGATCACTGAGCTGAAGAGGAGAGACTCTGAGCTGAACCAGCTCTCACACACAGAGGATCACATCCATTTCCTCCAGGTAACATCACTGCTCTGTGACTCTGCAGTACAGAAGGGTGTCTCTCACACAGAGCTGCTCCTGGCTTCTCCCCAGGAATGTGTGATGTGTTTGACTGGAAACTCCTCTTTCTCTTCCCTGCTGCAGAATTTCCAGTCTGTCTGTGTCCCTCCTGGAGCTGGAGATTCACCCAGCATCCCTGTCCATCCACACTTCTCTACTGAGGCAGTGAGGAGAGCTGTCTCTGGACTGAAAGAGCGACTGGAGGATCTCTGCAAGGAGGAATCAATAAAGATTTTCATTACAGGTTGGTGGAGAAACATACTGATGTCTTTCTAGATAGCTTATAAATTTCCTTTTTTCTCTTGCAGTGACTGTCTTTATCAGAGCAGCTTATCAGTCGGTTTCTAGGTGAAACATCCTAAAAACTCTAGTCTCACAAATCTTTATGACAGTAACAGAATTGTTAAATTGGGCTCTACAGTATATAACTTAACAAGAACATTTTAATAGGGTCTACAGGCTTACTAGTGACTGAAGTCTACAGTCTGCTGACTGTAGAGCCCTGGTCCAGAGCAGAGCTTTTACACTGTGAGTCTGTATTCACAACACCTCCCCCCGAAATATACCTGGAGCTCAAACACACAGTAGGAACAGTGATACATAAACTGATACACACTCTGACACACACACTGATTCACACTCTGATACACGTCTGAATTCAGAAAGTCAAGCTTGCAGACAGTCACTCCGTGTGGATCAGAGACACACTGTGTCAAACACACAGATGGACAGACAGAAAACCCAGTGGGGGTCATTTTTTAAGAAAATGCACTTTATTACAGCAATGTGTAGCACACAATTCTAACAATTCTTCTTCTTGAATTCAGCACTTTTTTATTCTGCGTCGTCAGGAAAAAGGTCTTAGAGAAGATGAACAAGCTGCTGAACTGGGATTTGAAATAAACCCGTTTAACAAACAGGCTGTCCAGTTTCTTACACTATACAGGTCGTTGTGGTGGGTTGTGAAGTGTTTGAACGCGAGTGGTCGGGCTGTAGTTTCTCCTGCAGTCCGGTCGTTCCTGTGTTTATTAATAATGTTGTTTAAAAAAATAAAGTTTCATCGCTGTGAAAACACGTTTAATGTTTGTATTTAGAGGATATTGGGGATCACTCCCATGTGTAATAATAGTGAAACAGTGAAGAAGATGTCGTTTCTCTGGAAGAGAAGAGCAGTCATTAGTAACTGACTGGTGTTTCTCTCTCGGTGTGTTTGGGGACAAAGACATTTCACAGTCTGATGGAGTTGAGTTGGACTGTGATCGGCAGGAGCCTGTTGTGATGTTTGCTGTTTTATTCCTCAGCTGCTGTGACTCTGGACCCTGATACAGCTCACTGTGAGCTCAGCCTGTCTGAGGATGGGAAGAGAGTGAGACTGGGAGAGGAGGAACAGGATCTCTCTGACAATCCTCACAGATTTGATTACTGGCGCTGTGTCGTGAGCAGGGAGGCCTTCACCTCAGGGAGACACTACTGGGAGGTGGAGGTGAACAACAGCTGGAGAATAGGAGTGACCAGAGAGTCTGCAGATAGGAAAGGGGGGATCAGCTTCTCTCCCCAGCAGGGTTACTGGTGTCTGTACTCTTACCAATCTGGTTTCTCTGCTCTCACTGCCCCTGTGACCCCTCTCTCCCTCAGTCTGCGGCCCAAGAAGCTGGGGGTGTGTGTGGATATTGAGGAGAGGAAGGTCTCCTTTTACACAGTGGAGTCCAGAGCTCATCTCTACACTTTCACTGACATGGTCTTCACTCAGGGGGAGAAGATCTATCCTGTCTTCTGTACTGGGGATTCAGATAAAGACCTTGAGCTCCTGCCTGCTGTCAGTGTGGATATTAGACCTGTCACTGACTCATGAACACAGGCTGACTCTCTCCCAGCTCTCTGTCCACTGCTCACACTGGGAGACGGGTTTAATGACCGGTAGTGAGATGATGTCGTTAATATAATAATAATTTTAGATGATGACGATGTTGTGTCGTGTTTAAACATGTTATATCAAATGGGAGAAAGTGACATGTACAAGAGAGGGCGAGATATCTCGCTACCAGCCTGCTGTACTCCTGCCTTGTAAATATCTCTGGAAACCCTCCCATGTTTTTTTTATAATTTTAATAAAATAAACTTTTAAAAATGAAATCCCGTGTGAGTCTCTCCTGCACGCGCCGGTGACTGTGAAGCTGCCAGACCAGGGAGGGACCCGCTGACGTCACCACAGCCAGGAGGAATAGGGACTGTGACGCAGACAGGAAGTGGCTCAGGGTGTTTATGGGAGTTGTAGTTTGTAGGCAGCGCTGTGTCTGTGAGCAACTACAGCCAGTCTAAATACCCGGCTCCCCTTAGACGGGATTACATCAGCATATTCAGTATTGTGTATTTTATGTTCTTATGGGGTTTATTTTTCCTGTGGTGGTTTGTTTAGTGTGAGAGCAGTTATATTTGATCTCTGTCTCAGGGGAAAGTGCGGTGTGGACGCGCTGTGTCCGTTACTCTTTTTTTCTGCTCTTTTCTTTATTTTAGTTTAGTTCCTAATAAAGTTTGATAATTGGCCAGTGAAAGCTCTGTTTTCCTTCATATGAAAGCCCACAACCCTAAACCGAGCCCAGGTTTTTACATCTGTTTGGTGGCAGTGGCGAGTTTTTTTCTTCACAGACAGAAACTTGGGCTCCTTGTCAGTCTTGTCTTCCGTCCTGCCGTTTGGACATTTCATGTGGAAGATTCTCTGCTCACAGAGGGACTTTGTCATGAGAGGTAATTTTGACACACTCCCTTGTGCGCTGGTTAGTGTGGTAATTGTGAGACGCTCCCTAGAGCAAGCGGGTTAGAAGATGGCTGAGCTGCTAAATAACTGTTCAAGTAAAAAGTGAAGTTAAACGCATTCCTGGTGTTGTGTTCAACCTTGTTTAATTTATATAAACCAGGGTGCCCAATCAGTCGATCGCGGAGTGCTTGCCAGTCAATCGATCGCAAGAATGTTTGGCAAAAGATAAATGGGCTATTGAATTAATTGCTTTTATTAAATATTATTTAATAATATTTATTTCCAGCAGCCAGCTCACAACTGGCAGCCCACTGAAGCTAAGGAGGTGTGAGCCTGGTCAGTACCTTGATGGGAGACCTCCTCGGAAAAACTAAGGCTTCTGCTGGAAAAGGTGTTAGTGGGGCCAGCAGGGGGCGCTCACACTGTGGTCCATGTGGGTCCCAGTGTAGTGATGGGGACACAATACTGTAAACAGGCGCCGTCCTTCGGATGAGACGTAAAACCGAGGTCCTGACTCTCTGTGGTCATTAAAAATCCCAGGGAGTCTCTCGAAAAGTGTAGGGGTGTCACCCTGGTGTCCTGGCCAAATTTCCCATTGGCCCTTACCAATCATGGCCTCCTAATAATCCCCATCTATGAATTGGATTCATCACTCTGCTCTCCTCCCCACAGATAGCTAATGTGTGGTGAGTGTTCTGGCACACTATGGCTGCAATTATTATTAATTTTTTTGATAGCCTAAAATTTCATTCAGATCTGTCCATGTAGTCATACACTTTACTGCCCTTGAGTGTGTTTCACCCTTGTCGAAAGGGTTGTAAAAGTCTCTTCCCTGAGAGCTGGCTGACACTGAAGAAAGGCTGCAGGAGCTCTGTAATGAGGAGCTGTGTGTGCGCTACCCAAGATCGTTCTCTGGGTTATTGCCGCACAAACCCCGGTGTGTAAAACACTTAGTTGCAGCAGTGTGGGTGTTTAAATGCTCTTGGCTCGTGAACAGCAACCCCCTATCCCAGTGCATTGCCTGTCTAATAGCGCCACATTCAATAAAACCACGAGAGAAAGAGATTCACAATGCAAAGCTGTGTCAGTCTTCTGTGTAAAATATCGGTGTGTAAAAATTCGCTCTGAATCTGGACTGTAATTAACACTATAAACATCCCGTTTGTTTAAAATCAGGTGAGTGTAAATCTGCTTTGTTATTGTCTAGCTGTGTAAGAAGACAAGAAATATATATTTCTGAACCTTGTAGGTTTAATTCAGTGTGATGTGTTTAGTACTGCAGAGATCAATGACAATGTATGTATAGAAAAAGGTGAGTGTGAATCTGGTATGTTACCGTCCATCTGTAAAAGGAGACAGGAAACCCTGCTATACTGTAGTTCAGAGTCATTTGTTTTCTCCAGTTTTCATAACCTTCGCTTATTAAAATGCCTATTTTTGAGACCACGATTTTTCAGATGTCAATAACTTTGCAAAAATGACACAGTTACTTCAAACCAAACGCGTTTAAGAGATCACGATCTGTGAAAATTGTCGCAGCTTTTATTTAAACAATATCCAGTACCTGGCTGCATATTTAGAAACCTGAGTTTGAATAAAGCGTATTCCAGGTGTAAGCGAGTTCATAACGTGAGAACACATGATGCCATATTTTTATGCATCAAGTTGAAGCCTTCTGAGGTCTCTCAAAAAAACATAAACATGTAACATGATTGTAAATGTAGCCTCTATGACTAAAGTGCGAAGAGGAATGGCTTAAGCCATAAGCCAAACATAGCCGAAAAGGTTTGGTGCCATTTTCTCTGCTTTAAAGGTACCATCCTTGCAGAAGACTTTTCACGGCGAACATTTGCCCACCAGCACGCAGACAAACTGAATAACAATACAGGATGTATTGGCAAGAATAGCGACTACAAACGTTTCAAACTGTACGTGCAAGATCACAGTAATCCACTGCTATAATAAAACTAACACTCTATGGGCACCACACTGCGACTTCACAGGGGCAGCGTCACATATCTAAATCATGGCTGGATACAATTTTATCTTCCCTCCTGAAACCGAAAATCCAGACATATCAACAAAATCTCAGTAATCTCACTGTGCGCCCCGGTGCTCAGTCAATTTTCACACCCCCGTTATAATTAAAAACAAGAGCAAGGTTACTTTCTGCTCAAGTACATAAAAAAATAAAGCTATGGAACAGACAGTTGTTTCATTTTTTAAACAAAATGAGCTGTTTGTCAAAATCAGCTACTTTGCAATCAGTACACAACTTCTCAAAAGGTACCTTTTGTCTCTCGTACACAAAGGTTTTTTTTTGATAATTCCGAAAGTTGGATGACACGCCCCCCGCGGGTCTCGCCTCCCGCTGTTCCACACCCGCCAATCACAGGAAGTCAGACACACAGATACACTGAGACAGTAGCGCACACGGCAGTGTGGTGTATAGTGTACAAATATACTGTATATACAGTCTGAGACTGTATGGTTTCAAAGACTCTACAACGTCTTTAACTAACGTGAAATAATGTGTATAAAAAGTGGTAGTTTTAAGCTTTTCTGCGAATACGCTTGATACCGGAGCAAACAAGCATACTTTTAGAATTTAATTAATAGGGAATATAATATGGAATCACGTATCTAAAGAAATTAGTAACGATATAATAATATTCATGTACTGCAACACAATAGTACACGCCGTACAATATCTGTTGATACTGTTTGTGTAGGGCTTTTTCAGCCCTATGTATACAACCTTGCAAGTGGCACTGTGGTGTAAGTGCTGGACTTGTGAATGGTAGGTTGGCTTTTCAAATCCAACCACTGCCATGACTTTTCTTTTAACAAACATTTCTTTGAAAAAATAAAATAGCAATATTATGGACAATTAACTGACTTTCTATATTTCTAAATATCACAACATGTTCGAATCGAAGTCATTTTTTAATAACAGTGAATAGTCACCTTCTTTCCTTCTGACAACTGTCCCTGCTTCTGCTTCCTGCTTCTATCGTGTGGGGAACCCTTTAGATCTCCCTTCAGATTTAAAAGGTTATTAATAATATCTTCGGTGTTGCATCTTCCCAGTGTAGCTGATATTTTGCTGCCCACACATGCTTACACAGCTCCCTGGGTAAACTATCACAAAGCTTTAGAGAACTTAACATTTTTATCATCAACAAATTGTAAATATAACGTTTAAATTGGCATTATTAATTTTTCACTTGAGTGTATGGAGGATTGTCAGCTGTCACTGAGAGCAGACCCCCCCTCTTAGGCAGCGCAAACAATTTGTTAAATTTTTATACAGAAATGGAGGCTGTATGCGTTACAATATAAACATTTACTGTCAAACTTTAAATCAACAATTGATTTAAAGACGATCTGTCAAAGTGCAATGAAATACAATATTGTTGTTGTTGTTATTGTTGTTTTTATCCTGTGAAGCGTTTTGAATCTTTAAAGGCGATATATAAAAGCGCTGATTCTTATGGAATGTGTTTTCTTTCTTCTTTTTTTCAGCATGGAATAAACCTATTACTTGATTCTTATGGATGCTCGGTTCCGCCGGGGAATCAAAACAAATCATGGAATCGCGTATCTAAAGAAATAACAGTATAACTATGTTTATGCACAAACAGTAGCATGTTACATTATTAATTTGGGTGTCTCCTCTTGCCAGAAAGCTCTAAATTTTGAGTGTGGGTTTTTACCACAAAAATTACAACCCATAAATTAAGCTGATACTGTTTAGACTTTTAATTATTTTAAACTGTATTACAGCAGCACAATGCACATTCCATATTATATTCCCTATTAATTTAAATTCAAATAGAATGCTTTTGTTTACACCGATAATGAGCGAATTCATAGAAAAGGTTAAAACTATCACTTTTCACAAAGTATGTAAACCTAATATTGTTTTAACAAAAAGAATAAATTTCTGGATCCCGAGATGAAGTTAAACAGATGATTTTATTGCATGCAAGGAACAATAAAGCCGAAGTCTTGTTTCCCGCAAGAAACAACAAAACCAAAATATTGTTCAAAGTGCTGGTACAAACTTTAGGTTTATATATCCTTTCCTTTCTGCTTCTGACATCACTCGTTATTATGGTAAAGGGGGGAGGTCACGTGTTTGGCCAGTTTACAGCTATTTGGCCAAATGGTCAGGGATTAAATCCCCAGGGCGTTTCCCAGCTGGCATCTGGAATCCTTATCAGTTAACCCCCTTCCTGCCATAAACTCCAGCCTTAGAAGTCTGATCTTCATGCAAAAAGGACTTAAAATTAACCCCGTCTTCACATCTTACTTCAATATGTGCAGAAGGAGCACATAAAAACGTTTCCGAAATAAACATATGTAAGACTTTGATGCTTAAAATGTTTAGGGAGAAATGGAATACTGATGTGTATTTTTTCTTTAAAGTACCGAGACCAGCCATATACAGTTTACATAATATGTTTATGTTCCTAATTAAAATCGTTTATGAGCATGTGAAAGGCATGGTGATAACTTTGGTAATACTTGAGTTTACAGCTTGTCCAAGGTCATTCATTATTAATCCTATTAGTAATATCTTCATTAAAGACTTTGATGGCGACAGCTCAAACATGAGAGGTTGAGCTTTATTAGCTCCACCTTGCGGAAATTCCGGATACTATTATTTTATTTGCGGTAACATGCGGTACTATACGAGAATATACGGTTAACTTGCGTTACACCGCGAGAAGCGCACCGCAAAATAATGCAGTATCGCTCGCTTGTTTTGAATGGCTGCATCTGTATCTATGTAATCACTGAACAGTGTTCACATGTTCTTTTATAACACAGCTTTCTGTGATTTTTTGTATACCGAAGCTTTAACAGGTGGTCCTGCATTTCTCCTCTGCACTATGTCTGGTCACGATGCGCTTTTTTCTGTTTGCTCATTTCAAAGTAACACCTGCTCCATTTCTAAAACTCTTGAGCTATTAAATTGTGGAGAGATGGGCTTGTGATTCTCTGCAGCGCTCCGCAGGTCTGTGTGGCTCACAGAGGGGTCACTGCGCAGGTGAAGCACAAAGCCCTGGCCGTACCCTGCTGACCCAAGCGCTGCAGGGCACCCAATTATTGGGAACACAAGCCACTGGATTGACTTCACATTAATCTCTGTACATGAGTAGCTACTGACAGCCTAAAAAAAGTGCAATATGACACCATAAGTTACATTCCTACAGCACCACACCTTCCTTCAAAAAACAACAACCAAAGAAATCACAGCTGTTTCTAAACCACTCCCCCTAATACTCACATCCCTCCATACTCACAGCCCTGTAGCTCTGTGCAGATCCAGGAAGTGAAACTCAGAGATGAGTTTCGTTTCACTTGAAACAGCCTCACTGCAGCTCCTTCTCTACTACTCCTCTCTGTGCAGTTTTTACTTGTCAGAAAAATGGCAGAAGGCAGTATTTCAGTTTCTCAGGACCAGTTCAGCTGCTCAGTGTGTCTGGATTTGCTGAAGGATCCAGTGACTCTGCTCTGTGGACACAGTTACTGTATGGGCTGTATTAAGAACTGCTGGGATCGGGAAGATCAGACTGGGATCTACAGCTGCCCCCAGTGCAGACAGACCTTCACCCCAAGACCTGATCTTCACAGAAACACCATCCTGGCTGAAGTGGTGGAGAAACTGAAGGAGACAGGATGCAGTGGCCCTCCTCCTGCTCACAGTCCTGCTGGCCCTGGAGATGTGCTGTGTGATGTCTGCACTGGGAGAAAGAGGGGCGCTGTGAAATCCTGTCTGGTGTGTCTGGCCTCTTACTGTCAGACTCACCTCCAGCCTCACTATGAAGCTGTTCCATTGAAGAGACACAAGCTTGCTGATGCCACAGGACAACTGCAGGAGAAGATCTGCTCCACTCATGACAAACTATGTGAGGTCTATTGCCGTACTGATGAGAAGTGTGTTTGTTATCTATGTGTAATGGATGAACACAGAGGCCATGATACTGTCTCTGCTGCAGCAGGAAGGACTGAGAAACAGGTGAGGACTTTCAGTCTATATTTAGTGTCTTGTACAATATGTGAAATAGATATTTAGGATATTTGGGGCTCTAACTGATCTCTGGACTGTATTTGCTGTATCTGTAATGCTGGATCTCCACTGCTGAGTCCTCCTCATGTACTCAGCTGTGATCCATACTGTTGTGTCTCTGAAGTGTCTCCTGTATTTCTGTCTGTTGTTCATTATCTCCTCCTCCTCACCTTCACTGTTTCCCTCTTTACTGTACTCATGTAGCACCGATGAACCTGTACAACTACACACAGCACACTGAACACCTCTAGAACAGACTGCACCCTCATTAATGCACAGCATACTCAACACCTCTAGAACAGACTGCACCCTCATTAATGCACAGCACACTCAACACCTCTAGAACAGACTGCACCCTCATTAATGCACACCACACTCAACACCTCTAGCACAGACTGCACCCTCATTAATGCACAGCACACTCAACACCTCTAGAACAGACTGCACCCTCATTAATGCACACCACACTCAACACCTCTAGCACAGACTGCACCCTCATTAATGCACAGCACACTCAACAACTCTAGAACAGACTGCACCCTCAACACCTCTAGAACACACTGCACCCTCATTAAGGCACAGCACACTCAACATCTCTAGAGGAGACTCCATCCTCCTAATAAATAGAAGGTTGTGAGTTTGGATTTGAGAGAGCTCAGGGAAGGTGACTCTATGATATCCACAGGGATAGAATTCCAGAGCTCTGGGCTGCAGCAGGAGAAGCCCTGTCACCCAGAGTGCTGGCCTGGGGGACAGACAGGAGACCAGAATTAGAAGAGTGAAGGTTGTGAGGTGGGGAGTAGGATTGTAACTCTGACAGGTACTGAGGTGCCAAGCCATGCAGAGACTTTTAGGGGATCATGAGTCATGAGTCATTATCACAAGTTATACATTTCTTTTTGGAACTTATGGTATATAGACCTCATTTACCTGAAGTTATGTGTAGCCCGGGAAAGAACACACCGTACTACAAGAAACTTAAATGGGGATTATTTTTATTCTGGATCTACATGAAATCATGTTACAGAACTTAGATTGCATGCAGTTTAACCTTTAACCCGAAGGATTCACATAGATATACATGGAGATATACACACACCAGGATGCACAAAGTGCTACTAAAACATCATTTCCTCCACAAACAGTGGTTAAAGAAATGCAAACATCTAACAAAAATGTATGACCATTTACCGTTACGGACATTATTCCCGCGAACCCTCCCCTTATATATCAACAATATACATCTCTTTTAAGGATTTCCAAACTTCATTTTTGATAGCTATATCAACTAAATTCTGAACATTTACCTCTACATTCACATCACCCAAAGCCACACACCACGCTCTATATATGATGTCCACTCTCACAATTACTGGCACACTGACGTCACTCATATGTGCGTGTCTTAAAGCGACAGCTACCGATTTCAGTGTCAGATTTCAAATATCCACCCCGTAACCACACGGTTACATATGCTTCTCGTTTTTGAGTAAAATAAACACAGCTTATGTGTTATTTTGACTACAGTAAAGACCAGTGGAAAACTTGTTGAGTGATTATCAAACACTGGTATGTGTCAAGGTTTGGCCAAGATACTTTTTTTAAAACCATTTCAAATTTTGCAAGGTACCACATAATTATATCTGTTATATCTGTTTCTAGTCAAAACTGACCATATGATTTTATTTACTAAGAAAAGAGAGAGAGTCAAAAATTGTGTTCAAATGACCATTTATTTTGCAAACATCACAAATTCAACCAGCCTTTAAGATAAAATGAACAGTCCCATTTGTGTGTGTTTGTGTGTGTTCACACACATGAGTGCAGCAGGTGGTAATGTTGACGTGTGCCTATAGTTGTGGTGTACGATGCTGGATTTTACATCCCTTGGGGCACAGAGCTGGCGCCTCTTCCTGTTGTCTGTTTTTTTTGTTGGGGGCAGCTGCTGGTGAGGCAGCATGTATTGTTGGGAAAAGAAAGCTGTAACGAGTCCAAGTGATGAAGTAGTAAGATCCACTGCAGACGAGAGAGAGAGTAGAGGCAGAAACAACACAGGTGTCCAATCCAAATCGACAGGCGAGTTCGGGGACGAGAGCAAAGGTTCAAAAAGCTGAAAGTAGTCGTACAAGAGAGGTTTCCAGAAAAGGAGCGAGGTAGGAGCTCGCTAGGAGAGAAGTCAATAGCGAGCGGCGAGTAGCCAGTTTAGAGGGTTTTATAGAGCTGAGTGCAGAACGGTACAGCAGGTGGTGATGGTTTAACACATGCAGCGGCAGCACCTGTTATGATTAGTCCGCTGCTGGAACTGGTCTGTGGTTTGTGGGTCGATCTCTGATGACTGGCGGTCGTGACAACAGCGACCTCGCAGGGGGACCAGGTGCTCATCCACAGTGACTTCCAGCCCAGGACTGTAAATGAGTGGCAGCCGCTCAACCCACTTGTCCCAGACATCTCCAGTGCAGGGAGTTCGTCTCCTTGACGTCGTGCAGGTCTTCTGTCCCGCTTGTCAAAGCGAATGGCTCTTGAGAGAATATGAAAGGATTGACATAGTAGCCTGAAAAATGGGCATGCCATAAGCTGGAGGTGGCCTCATTCCTTGATCTGTACATGTCAGACAGACCCACGTATGCTTGAGAGTCTATTCAGTCCACCTCCCTCCAGCTATCGCTATGCACACTTCTCCCCTACAGGTTTGTCATATCTAGGACTGGCCTTTCAATAGCCTTTGGCAGAAACAATTCAAAGTTGGACTTTATATCTTCAGCACGGGACATAGTATACAGGGACATGGTATCAGACAGGACCAGGAAACACAGCTCGTGTGGATAAGACATCAGGGATACAGAGTGTGAATTTTCCAGGGTGACTCTAAGGGGCATCTCTGTGATGTGATTGTCTTACAGCAGAAATGTCCTGAGTGTCTCTGTTCCTCCACAGAAGCAGCTGGGGGCGACACAGACACAAACCCAGCAGAGACTCCAGGAGAGAGAGAAGGAGCTGCAGAAGCTGAGTCAGGCTGTGGAGTCACTCAGAGTGGGTATTGAGCAGAGGAGTGGACACACAGACACACATTTCCACAGTTGGACACTGGACAGTACCCTGAGAAAACACAACATACAGCATAATGTGATTCAAGAGTTTTCCTGTGTAATAATCCATAGTTTGTCTCCTCCCTCAGAGCTCTGCACGCACAGCAGTACAGGACACTGACAGGATCTTTACTGAGCTGATCCGCTCCATTGAGAGAACACGCTCTGAGGTCACAGAGCTGATCAGAGATCAAGAGAGGGCTGCAGTGAGTCAGGCTGAAGGACTTCTAGAGCAACTGGAGAAGGAGATCGCTGAGCTGAAAAGGAGAGACTCTGAGCTGAACCAGCTCTCACACACAGAGGATCACATCCATTTCCTCCAGGTAACATCACTGCTCTGTGACTCTGCAGTACAGAAGGGTGTCTCTCACACAGAGCTGCTCCTGGCTTCTCCCCAGGAATTTGTGCTGTGTTTGACTGGAAACTCCTCTTTCTCTTCCCTGCTGCAGAATTTCCAGTCTGTCTGTGTCCCTCCTGGAGCTGGAGACTCACCCAGCATCCCTGTCAGTCCACACTTCTCTCCTGAGGCAGTGAGGAGAGCTGTCTCTGGACTGAAAGAGCGATTGGAGGTTTTCTGCAAGAAGGAATCAATAAAGATTTCCACAACAGGTCAGTAGAGAAACACACTGATGTCTTTCTAGATAGCTTATACATTTCCTGTTTTTCTCTTATATTGTTAATGGATTTTCTTTTCAGTGACTGTATTTATCAGAGCAGCTTATCAGTCAATTATTCAAATTCTAGGTGAAATATCTCTAAAGTTTTAGTTCACAAATCTTTATGACAGTTATGAATTGTAATATTGTGTTGTATGTAGTTTAACAGGAATGTTTTAATAGGAGTGACAGTCCCAGTACAGTAGAACAGTCCTGTTACATTAGGGGCTGCAGTCTCAGTACAGTAGATTCAGTCCTGTTACAATAGCTCTGTTATTCCTGTTACTGCAGCCCTGATGAGACATTTCTCTGTGTGTCTCCCCAGTGACTGAAGTCTACAGTCTGCTGACTCCAGAGCCCGGGTCCAGAGCAGAGCTTTTACACTGTGAGTCTGTTTTCACAACAACTCCCCCCTGAAATATACCTGGAGCTCAAACACACAGCAGGAACAGTGATACATAAACTGATACACACTCTGACACACACACTGATTCACACTCTGATACATGCTGACACACGTCTGAATAAAGAAAATCAAGCTTGCAGACAGTCAGTCTGTGTGGATCAGAGACACACTGTGTAAGAAACACACAGCTGCACACAGACCGAAAATCCAGTGGGGGTCATTTTTAAGAAAATGCACTTTATTACAGCAATGTGTACTGCACAATTCTTACAGAGAATACAATTATAACAACAACACTTCAACAGAATTTAAAACTTCTTAAAGAGAGTGATTGTCCATTATCAATCACTCCATTTTGCAAGTGGTCAGTGAGGCTGGTTCACACAATAAGAGCCCCTCCATGCCTCCTGGGTGTTACCACTGGCTGCAGTCCTGGCTCTGAACCTGCGATTGTCCATTTCTCAACAGGAGCACTAAGGAACAGGTTTTTCTGGGTTTTCTTCAGCCCTCAGTACTGTCCAGTGCTCTTTTACTTTGGAGAAACCCCACCAGGCTACATTGTTAAATAGTTTCATCCTACATGACTCCGTTATGCTTTGTGAGCAGGAGGTTCCAGCTGACGGATTGCTGTCCCACCCCACACGTCTGGTCGCTGCTGTTGATGATCAGCTGATGTCCAGAGATCATTCAGTGTGACCAGTGAGCAGGACATCCCTGTATCTCAGTCAATGTTACTGGTCACTGTGGGTACAGGTCACTCAGTCAATGATACTGGTCACTGTGGGTACAGGTCACTCAGACAGTGATTATGGTCACTGTGGGTACAGGTCACTCAGTCAGTGATACTGGTCACTGTAGGTACAGGTCACTCAGTCAGTGATACTGGTCACTGTGGGTACAGGTCACTCAGTCAGTGATACTGGTCACTGTGGGTACAGGTCACTCAGTCAGTGATCTGGTCACTGTGGGTACAGGTCACTCAGTCAGTGATACTGGTCACTGTGGGTACAGGTCACTCAGTCAGTGATATTGGTCACTGTGGGTACAGGTCACTCAGACAGTGATTATGGTCACTGTGAGTACAGGTCACTCAGTCAGTGATCTGGTCACTATGGGTACAGGTCTCTCAGTCAGTGATCCGGTCACTATGGGTACAGGTCACTCATGCTGTGAGAGATCAGTCAATAATGTAAAACATATGACTGAGCAATGATCTGTTCTCACTATCACCGCTGGTTCTTTATGAAATCACTGCTCTGATCCACACTGCAGTGGAGACTGGGGATCCTGAAATGAACTGACTGCAGACTGTAGTATAAACTCTGGTAAATAACAGGTAAGAAGCAATAATGGTCTTTAATACAATGAAAATCTGCTCTCTCTCTCTGCAGATCCTGTGAAGCGAGCTCCTATCCCAAAATCACGTATGTACACTGTGTGAAACTCTGCTGACTGACAGTACTGACTTTACTTAAGTCTTATTACCATTGAACAACTGTGATTAACAGTGTCTGTATCTCTGTGTTCCAGTGTGTGACTGTGATTAACAGTGTCTGTATCTCTCTGTTCCAGTGTGTGACTGTGATTAACATTGTCCATGTCTCTGTGTTCCAGTGTGTGACTGTGATTAACAGTGTCTGTGTCTCTCTGTTCCAGTGTGTGACTGTGATTAACAGTGTCTGTATCTCTCTGTTCCAGTGTGTGACTGTGATTAACAGTGTCCATGTCTCTGTGTTCCAGTGTGTGACTGTGATTAACAGTGTCTGTGTCTCTCTGTTCCAGTGTGTGACTGTGATTAACAGTGTCTGTATCTCTGTGTTCCAGTGTGTGAATGTGATTAACAGTGTCTGTATCTCTGTGTTCCAGTGTGTGTCTGTGATTAACAGTGTCTGTATCTCTGTGTTCCAGTGTGTGAATGTGATTAACAGTGTCTGTATCTCTGTGTTCCAGTGTGTGTCTGTAATTAACAGTGTCTGTATCTCTGTGTTCCACTGTGTGACTGTGATTAACTGTGTCTGTATCTCTCTGTTCCAGTGTGTGACTGTGATTAACAGTGTCTGTATCTCTGTTTTCCAGTGTGTGACTGTGATTAACAGTGTCTGTATCTCTGTGTTCCAGTGTGTGATTGTAATTATCAGTGTGTCTCTGTGTTTCAGAATGGCAGTGGCTGTGCAGTGCTGCAGGTAGGACTGTGTCTTCTGGATGGTAGAGATGCTGTTTTAATCCCTATTGTCTGGGGTTATTGAATTCCTGAGTCCAGAAAGTCTATTTAGAGTGAGATGGTTATTCCTGGTGTGTAAACAGAAGGAGATGTATTTCAATCTCATGTTTCTGTAACATCCTACAAGTAATATCAGTGGGCTGTGAAGATCCATCAAAGTTTCCTTGTGGGAGTTTCTGTCTGTATGTGGCATTTCGTGGGGGTGTGTCCAGTGTGGAGGCGGAGCCCTGGTTGAAGGGCTTCCAGCTGATGAGCCCCAGTTGGGCGGCTCCTATAAAGGCACAGTGGACACCCCTCAATGGGACAAGCAGGGACACCCCTGGAGGGGGGAGTTTACACCACCAGTCCCAGAGGGGATTGCACCCGCATAAGGTGTTCTTTTACTTTTCTTTTTGCCTGTCTTATTGCATATTGTCACTGGGGTAGGCACACACACACAAACCTTTTTAAATACACAAAGTTGTTGTTTTGTTTTTGTCTTACAAGCCCGGCTCTACCAGACTAGACCCCGCTAAATAGGGTCAGCTCAGTCTGGAGGTAACGTGGCACAGCGCTATACTTTCTTTTGGACTTTTTGTTGAATTTTTATGTGTTTTTGTGTTATTTGTGGTCCCTGCTCACCTCACACCGGTGCTTCTGTCCCACACTTCCACATGTGTTTCAGTCTAATGGCCAGTATGAGTCTCTCCTGGAGAGACTGACAGTGTGGAAAACTCATTTTCCCTGAAGGCCATGTGCTCTGGTCTCTGCTCACTCCTGACTGAGGGTCTACAGGATGAATGTGGCAGAGCCAGTGACCCTGGATTTGGGAATAACTGTGGAATATCAGGAGGAATCAGGAGCAGAGCCAGTCTCATAATAACAAGCCATTCAAATCGTGAGGAGAAACACTGTTAAAGGTTGGGGAAAAGGACGGTATAATGACAGTATTCTTCCCCTGCAGTTTCACAGACACACAGCCTCTTGTGAGAGGCAGCAGTGGGACTCTGGTACAGGGGCTCCTCTGGGGCCTGGAGGCCTCTCTCTTGTCTGAGAAATAATAATAATAATAATAATAATAATAATAATAATAATAATAATAATAATAATAATAATAATTGCTTACACTTATATAGCACTTTTCTGGACACTCCACTCAAAGAGCTATACAGGTAATGGGGACTCCCCTCCACCACCACCAGTGTGCAGCCCCACCTGGATGATGCAGCCATAGTGCTCCAGAACACTCACAACACATCAGCTATCAGTGGGGAGGAGAGCAGAGTAATGAAGCAAATTCAGAGACGGGGATTATTAGGAGTCCATGACTGGTAAGGGCCAATAGGAAATTTGGCCAGGACACCGGGGTTACACCCCTACTCTTTTCGAGAAACGCCCTGGGATTTTTAATGACCACAGAGAGTCAGGACCTCGGTTTTACATCTCATCCGAAGGACGGCGCCTATTTACAGTATAGTGTCCCTGTCACTATACTGGGGCATTAGGACCCACATGGACCACAGGGTGAGCGCCCCCTGCTGGCCCCACAATCACCTCTTCCAGCAGCAACCTTAGTGATGCTTAGTTGCTGGCTGCTTCTTTTCATATATCAACCAGGCTGATGGGTCAGCAGGAAGAAACTATAAAATCACCATTTCTTCTCTCTTTCCTCTGGCTGGGTTAATAGGATGTTCATACAAACACAGTGCAGGCACGATGTGCTTCATTACAGAGTACGTTCAGACTGGGGGAATAATAAATATTATCAGGCAGATAAACTTTATTGCTAAACAGCTCGTGTTGTTGCTTTTTGTGTTTAAAATTGTGACTCTGTCAGGATTTACTTGTTTTAAAGTTTGGGGAGCTGAACCTCTTTAACCTCCAGCCCCTCAAAGGTCATTTGAACCTGGAGTGTTTGTGTCCTGAACATCTTGCAATATCTTGGACAGGATACAGATGCAGCCATTCAAAATGGTAGATGAGGTATTTCGCGGCATACCCCGGTGGGCGTGTCGCGGTGTCACGCGGTATCACGTGGTTAATCGCGCGTCATTTGACGTCATGCCGGAAACTATCTGGCGTCACCTTGTAAAACCGCCAGGGGGAGCTTAACCTCTCATGTACAGCATTTGAGCCTTTAATTTTGAACTGTGTATTACAGCATGTTAATCATCAGTCATTAAAATGTTGGTATATTTTATGAAAGCAAGATTGCTCAGTTGGACAAAAGTAAACAGTATATTTATCTAAAATATTTATGCATCAAAGCCTTTACTGAAGATATTACTAATAGTATTAATAATGGATGACTTTGGACAAGCTGTATACTCAAAGTATAATTTCTTTAGCACATTTGTACAAGCTAAACCCTCCTCCCATCCCAGTTTACCCTCTTTATCATCCTCAAAATCTACCTCGATTTTCGACTTAAAGCATTACTGCTTACTGGGTTTTTGAGGGGGAGGTGTCTTTCGCTGGAAATCTCGCCTGCCTCCACTACTCAACCCCCTCCCTCCCGGAGTGCTGGCTGTGACGAATTATACCGGTTTCACAGGTATTCAAAGTAGGAAGTACAGTGTTAAGTGGTAGCTGGGCTACTCCCTCAATAGAATCCCTTTAAGGAAAAGCATTTTCAGAGAGCAATCACGCTGTGTTTATGTAGAAAAGGTGATTAGGTTTATGAGCAATCTAATTACCTATTCGCTTAAAACGCTATATAAAATAAAGTTTATTTAGAGATGAATGATCAGTGTCGCAGTTTAAATAATTTTTGTAGGAGGGCTTGGACAGATTCCAAGTGCATTTTTGCAATTTACGTTGCATTGTCCAATGTTCTGTTGTAATACAGGCTAGAATACAGTTACAGTAGTCTAAGCTTTATCAGCCAATTTAAAATAATTTTTTTGAATCCCCAGCGGAACACACTCCATAGGAATCAGCACTTTTATACAGTATATCGCCTTTAAACACATATATTTAAACACGCGTTTACGATTTAAATCAAAACGCGATTCAAATCAATATAAATGTATATTTTGTAACGCATAGGTGACTATTCATTGTTATTAAAAAGACTTAAATTCGATCATGTCGTGATATTTAGAAATATAAATTTGTTTGGTGCGAGTGAGGTTTTAATTAATCTCTGACCAAGGGAAACGTTTCATTTTTTCAAAGAAATGTTTGTTAAAAAATAAAGTCATAGTTCCATGGGATTCAATCACAGACCATGTGACATGGGAGTCAGGAAACTAACACACAGCGCCACCGGATTTAATAACGCAATAAAAACGCTATAAAATAATGTGACTAGGCACAGAAAAAGTTTACAGCACAGCAATAATAAATGCTGACCATGACTTTAGAAGCATAAATTACCTTACACTCAATTTATACACAAGCTGTCTTTCAGTATGAACCTCTAAGCTGGTTCATACAGAAAATGTAGAAATGCATTAGCCTGATTATGATTAAAAAACACATAATTAAACACGCGTTTGCGATTTAAATCAGAACGCGATTCAAATCAATATAAATGTATATTTTGTAACGCATACTGTCCAGCCTCCATTTCTCTATAAAAATTTACTCTGTTGCAAACACACACACAATAGAAGCAGGAACCGCTGTCAGAAGGGAAGATATGTTCAAAATATCGCAAATATCGATCATGTTGCGATATTTTGAAATATAAAAGTCAATTGATTGTCCATAATATCACTATTCTATTTTTTCGAAGAAATGTTTGTTAAAAGAAAAGTCCAGCACCAGCTGGAGTCAAACACACAACCTGTGCGTTGTTAGTCACGCACCTAGACCAGTAGGCTACAAGACAGCTCACATGAACAGGGAGGCGAAACAGCCCTACACAGCCCTGTCGCAGCACACAAATATAATCATACCGTTATTAAATTCTTTAGATACGCAATTCCATATTATATTCCCTTTTAATCAAATTCTAAAAGTATGCTTGTTGACTCCGGTATCACGTTAGTTAAAGACTTCGAAGCTTAAAATGTTTAGGGAGAAATGGAATACTGGTGTGTATTTTTTTCTTTAAAGTACCAAGACCAGCTATATACTGTATGTTTACGTTCCAAAATTAATATTGTTTATGGCCTTCACACGCGTTACAGTATGCTCCTATTCTTTTTATGCTCAGCTACTAAGATTTCCCTTCAGTGGTAAACTTCAATATCTACAACGGGCACAGTAAAGACGTTTACAATAAGTCTTTCTACGACAGACCAACGGACCACGAGTGCCCCTGTCGGTCAACCAATCACGCACCGCGTCATATTGCATCATGATACGCGATACCGCAGCCAATTACATGCGGTACGTGTCTGTACCGCGCACTTTGAATGGCTGCATCTGTAGAGAGTCCAGGCCTGGTTCAGTGTCTGAATTCAAGGAACCACCTGGACATCAAGTCTGGAACATCAGATTTCTATATATCTTACTCAGTACACACACAAGGAAGAAATATCCACCCCTCCAAAAAACAGCCCCTCAAAGGTCATTTGAACCTAGACTGTTTGTGTCCTGAACATCTTATATAGAGTGTACAGGCCTGGCAACCGCCATGACAGCAAGTTTGAAACATAAGATTTTTCTCAGTATTTTTATATATCTTACTAAGTACACACACTAGGAAGGAATATCCACCCCCACCCCCCAAAAACAAATTCCAAAAAACAGTAACAGTTCATTTTTTCAAATGTAATTTTTTCAAGTTGTAGTACATGTAGATACCCATTATTTCCAGGCCATGTCCAGTATATCTGCTACTTCATTATTAGTAGAATTGAGCTACAGCCTTTCTATGCTGGATAAAAAAAAATAAAAAGTGAGAACTAAGAATCTTGTTTTTCACTAGATTGTCAGGCAGACAAACGAAGGAGAGTATGAATTCAGTATTAATTATTAAGAGTTTATACTTAAGTATGAAGTATCAGAAGAGTATTAAGTCAGTTTACATTTGTATTGCGAATAAAGCTTCTTGAATTGAATTGATTAAAACCCGCATTCGCTCTAAACATGTAACACGTCTCTCAGTGGTCAGAGCTCACTGATTGACAGCTGGTGTCTCCTACCAGAGAGGCGGACAGTGAGCACGAGCAGTCTGAAGTCAGTATGAGCGCCTCTGTTTCTCTCGTCTTTCTCTCTGGGTTTCTGGATGTGTTATTTCTGCTTTTAATTGAACACTTTGGATATTGCTTGGCATTTTCAAATTAAGTGTGATGGTATTCTTATATTTCAGAACGGTTTTTCTGTTTCCATTATATTTTTTTTCTGTAAAAACGAGCATTACACAGTCTTTGAATTCAGCACTTTTTACTCCATCAGGAAAATGGTCTTAGAGAAGATGAACGAGCTGCTGAACTGGGATTTGAAATAAACCGGTTTAACAGACAGGCTGTCCAGTTTCTTACAGTATACAGGTCGTTGTGGTGGGTTGTGAAGTGTTTGAAAGCGAGTGGTCGAGCTGTAGTTTCTCTTGCAGTCCGGTCTGTCCTGTGTTTATTAATAATGTCGTTTAAAAAAATAAAGTTTCATCGCTGTGAAAAACAAATGTTTAATGTTTGTATTTAGAGGATATTGGGGATCACTTGCATGTGTAATACTAGTGATACAATGACAGAAGATGTCGTTTCTCTGGGAGGGAAGAGAAGTCATTAGCAATTGACTTGTTTTTCACCTTCGGTGTGTTTGGGGACAAAGACATTTCACAGTCTAATGGAGTTGAGTTGGACTGTAATCGGCAGGAGCCTGTTGTGATGTTTGTGTTTTATTCCCCAGCTGCTGTGACTCTGGACCTTGATACAGCTCACTGTGAGCTCAGCCTGTCTGAGGATGGGAAGAGAGTGAAACTGAGAGAGGAGGATAGCGATGACTGTGATGATGGTGATAAGGAGGAACAGAATCTCTCTGACAATCCTCACAGATTTGATCTTTATACATGTGTCGTGAGCAGGGAGGCCTTCACCTCAGGGAGACACTACTGGGAGGTGGAGGTGAATGAGAGCTGGAGAATAGGAGTGACCAGAGAGTCTGCAAAGAGGAAAGGGAGGTTCAGCTTCTCTCCCCAGCAGGGTTACTGGTGTCTATACTCTTACTCTACTGTTTTCTCTGCTCTCACTGACCCTGTGACCCGTCTCCCCCTCAGTCAGCGGCCCAGGAAGCTGGGGGTGTGTGTGGATATTGAGGAGAGGAAGGTCTCCTTTTACACAGTGGAGTCCAGAGCTCATCTCTACACTTTCACTGACATGGTCTTCACTCAGGGGGAGAAGATCTATCCTGTCTTCTGTACTGTGGATTCAGATAAAGCCCTTGAGCTGCTGCCTGCTGTCAGTGTGGAGATTAAACCAGTCACTGACTCATGAACACAGGCTGACTCTCTCCAAGCTCTCTGTCCCACTGCTCATACTGGGAGATGGGTTTACTGACGGGTAGTGAGATGATGTCATAAATATAATAGTAATTTTAGATGATGACGATGTTGTGTCGTGTTTAAACGTTATATTACAGTAAAATGTTTAAACGGGGGAAAATAACATGTACGAGAGAGGGAGATAAACCTCACTACCAGCCTGCTGTACTCCTGACTTGTAAATATATCTGGAAACACTTCCGTGTTTTTTTTTTAGTTTTGAGAAAATAAACTTTTAAAAATGAAATCCCGTGTGAGTCTCACCTGCGCGCGCCGGTGACCGTGAAGCTGCCAGAACGGAGAGGGACCTGCTGACGTCACCACAGCCAGGAGGAATAGGGACTGTGACGCAGACAGGAAGTGGCTCAGGGTGTTTATGGGAGCTGTAGTTTACAACCAGCGCTGCGTGTGTGAGCAGCTCCAGACCCTGACAGTCTAGTACATGGCTCCCCTTAGAGTTACATTTAACGTTTAAATAAAATCAGTTTTATTTGACATGTGTCTTAGAGGAAAGTGTGGTGTGGATGCGCTGTGCCCGTTACTACTTTTTCCTGCTCTTTTCTTTATTTTAGTTCCCAATAAAGTGAGATAATCGCCCGTTGAAAGCTCTGTTTTCCTTCATATGAAAGCCCAAAACCCTAAACCGAACCCTGGATTTTATATCTGTTTGGTGGCAGTGAGGTAGTTTTAATAAATTGGCTATTTAATTATTTACTTTTTTCGATAGCCAAAAATTTCATTCAGATCTGTCCATGTCATGTCATACACTTTACTGCCCTTGTGTGTGTTTCACCCTTGTCGAATGGGTTGTAAGTCTCTGCCCTGGGTGCTGGCTGACACTGAAAAAAGGCTACAGGAGCTCTGTAATGAGGAGCTGTGTGTGTGCTACCCAAGATCGTTCTCTTGATTATTGCTGCACAAACCCTGGTGTGTAAAACACTTAGTTGCAGCAGTGTGGGTGTTTAAATGCTATTGGCTCGTGAACAGCACCCTCTTATCCCAGTGCATTGCCTGTCTAATAGTGCCACTTTCAATAAAACCATGAGAGTAAGAGATTCAGTCTTCTGTGTAAAATATCGGTGTGTAAAAATTCGCTCTGAATCTGTACTGTAATTAACACTGTAAACATCCCGTTTGTTTAAAAACAGGTGAGTGTAAATCTGCTTTTTTATTGTCTAGCTGTGTAAGAAGACAAGAAATATATATTTCTGAAACTTGTAGGTTAAATTCAGTATGATGTGTTTAGTACTGCAGAGATCAATGACAATGTATGTATAGAAAAAGGTGAGTGTGAATCTGGTTATTTCCCATCTGTAAAGGGAGACAGGAAACTCTGCTCTATTTCCACACATTGTATTGTCAAATAAAGTGCTGTTCCTTTCTTTATAGTGCATGGGTAGAGTCAGAGTAGTAGCTGCTGTGTGCTGGAGTGACAGTGAGATCAGTCAGGTACAGCAGTGTGTGAGTGAACAGTCAGGTCAGGACTGAAGCTGCTGTGTGCTGGAGTGACAGTGAGATCAGTCAGGTACAGCAGTGTGTGAGTGAACAGTCAGGTCAGGACTGAAGCTGCTGTGTGCTGGAGTGACAGTGAGATCAGTCAGGTACAGCAGTGTGTGAGTGAACAGTCAGGTCAGGACTGAAGCTGCTGTGTGCTGGAGTGACAGTGAGATCAGTCAGGTACAGCAGTGTGTGAGTGAACAGTCAGGTCAGGACTGAAGCTGCTGTGTGCTGGAGTGACAGTGAGATCAGTCAGGTCCAGCAGTGTGTGAGTGAACAGTCAAGTCAGGACTGAAGCTGATGATTGCAAAATGTTGAAGAGTGAAGTTAGAATTGTATTCTTTGTAAGAACTGTGCATTACACACCGTTGTAATAAAGTGCATTTTCTAAATAAAATGACCCCCACTGGGTTTTCTGTCTGTGTTCATCTGTGTGTTTCTTACACAGTGTGTCTCCGATCCACACAGAGTGACTGTCTGCAAGCTTGACTTTCTGACTTTCTGAATTCTGAATTCAGACATGTATCAGCATGTATCAGAGTGTGAATCAGTGTGTGTGTCAGAGTGTGTGTCAGTTTATGTATCACTGTTCCTGCTGTGTTTTTGAGCTCCAGGTATATTTCAGAGAGGAACTGTTGTGAACTGTTGTTGTGAAAACAGACTCACAGTGTAAAAGCTCTGCTCTGGACCCGGGCTCTTCAGTCACTGGGGAGACACACAGAGAAATGTCTCATCAGGGCTGCAAGTTCGTTCTGAGGCCAGGAAATGCGAGGATTGTGCTTCTGTATCCAGGGGTAACCAAGAACGAATGGGTGCGAAGGTGATTGGAAGTCGGAATTGAATGACCTCCAGGCGGGTGGCGCCGACACAGAGAGAGAGGGGTCCTGTCTGCCTGAACAGGGCTGGAAAGGGGGACAGGGAGGGATTGATACTCGGACTTGAGCTCCCGAAGTCTAATATCCAGTTTGAAGATACGCGAGATGAAGGAAAATCAAAGGGCAGGTGTGTGACCTGATCCTTTAGCTCGTTGGATAATCCGCGCCGGAACTGCTGGATAAGAGCGTCGTGATTCCAGGAAACTTGGGAGGCCAGGGAACGGAATTTAAAGCGTATTCCTGAAAAGAAGGGGCTCCTTGAGTGAGGGAAGTGAGCTGTGAGACAGCCAGGTGGTGAGAAGGAAACTGACCGAAGACGGACTGCAGAGCTGACATCGCCGGTCACAGGGAGGTCCCGGGCGACGAGGTCGGCTGCCCAGTCCAGGGCTCATCCAGTGAGGTAAGAGACCAGGTAAGCTACCTTCTCCCTGTTGGTGGGAAAACACTCCGGACGTAGGTGGTAGGCCATCCAGCATTGTGACAAAAAGCCCTGACACGTCACAGGATCTCCATCAAATGTTTGTGGAGCTGGGAGAGGGAGAGGAAAGGTGGCTGGGCGCTACTGGCTGAGGGGGCGTGAACGAGTAACGTGGTCAACCAAACGCTGAACGGCTCTGGTGAGCTCGCCCAGTGTCTGGGAGTCTTGCTTTAGGATGGAAAAGGGGTAGTTCAGGCCTGCTGGGTGCATGTTTGTGGCTCACAGCAGAGACAGGAGTCTTCAGGTGTGTGTGTGTGACAACAGAAGAGACAGGAGTCCTCAGGTGTGTGTGTGTGTGACAACAGTAGAGACAGGAGTCCTCAGATGTGTGTGTGACAACAGGAGAGATAGGAGTCCTCAGACCCAGATTGTGAAACTGGTACAGAGTACTATAGGACACAGTATAGCACCAAGTCAAAAATGAAAGAAAGGCTTTATTATCTCTCCCACAGTGACAGTGAGTGTGAAGCTCCACTTTTCATCTTCTCACACACTGGCTGACAGGGATCCTGAGGCTCATGGCAGAACTGTGATACTGTGGAGAGAGAACTGAGACAAGTTCCTCTGTTCTTCAGAGATTGAGTGTTTTTAAAAAAACAAATAATAAACATGTTTTTTTTTTTGCAAAATCATATATTTGATTGCCTCTGAGAAACAGACTGTGTGGCTTTGGGGTTTGAGAGGAATGAAAACTACACTGTTATCTTCATAGCAACTGAGATCACCGAGATGGAGAGATCAGTCTTCATGACATATATGGTCCTTTTCTAGACCCTTCTCATCTCATCTTGAGTCAGCAGGAAACTGAGTGTCTGTATAAGACCTGAGCTGATTCCACAGACAACTTCTGAAGAGCTCTGGACTGACCATCCCAGAGACCTGCTCCATCACACACTGAGACTCTGGACTGAGCAACACCAACTTCTGAACAGCTCTGGACTGACCATCCTAGAGACCTGCTCCGTCACACACTGAGACTCGGTATAGAGCAACACCAGTTCTAATAAAACCAGGAGTGCGCAAATGAATTTCCTGCAGTTACTGTTTGGGCTCCAGATCTTGAACTTATTTCAAGGTAAGCGAGTTTGAATAATTATATTTTGTAAGGTTTTTACAACTCTGAGAGAATGTCACAAACACTACTGTGTCTCCTGACCCACTATGATTCTTATCACTGGGGAGACACACAGAGAAATGTCTCATCAGGGCTGCAAGTTCGTTCTGAGGCCAGGAAATGCGAGGATTGTGCTTCTGTATCCAGGGGTAACCAAGAACGAATGGGTGCGAAGGTGATTGGAAGTCGGAATTGAATGACCTCCAGGCGGGTGGCGCCGACACAGAGAGAGAGGGGTCCTGTCTGCCTGAACAGGGCTGGAAAGGGGGACAGGGAGGGATTGATACTCGGACTTGAGCTCCCGAAGTCTAATATCCAGTTTGAAGATACGCGAGATGAAGGAAAATCAAAGGGCAGGTGTGTGACCTGATCCTTTAGCTCGTTGGATAATCCGCGCCGGAACTGCTGGATAAGAGCGTCGTGATTCCAGGAAACTTGGGAGGCCAGGGAACGGAATTTAAAGCGTATTCCTGAAAAGAAGGGGCTCCTTGAGTGAGGGAAGTGAGCTGTGAGACAGCCAGGTGGTGAGAAGGAAACTGACCGAAGACGGACTGCAGAGCTGACATCGCCGGTCACAGGGAGGTCCCGGGCGACGAGGTCGGCTGCCCAGTCCAGGGCTCATCCAGTGAGGTAAGAGACCAGGTAAGCTACCTTCTCCCTGTTGGTGGGAAAACACTCCGGACGTAGGTGGTAGGCCATCCAGCATTGTGACAAAAAGCCCTGACACGTCACAGGATCTCCATCAAATGTTTGTGGAGCTGGGAGAGGGAGAGGAAAGGTGGCTGGGCGCTACTGGCTGAGGGGGCGTGAACGAGTAACGTGGTCAACCAAACGCTGAACGGCTCTGGTGAGCTCGCCCAGTGTC
This sequence comes from Lepisosteus oculatus, assembly GCF_040954835.1. Lineage (NCBI taxonomy): Eukaryota > Metazoa > Chordata > Actinopteri > Semionotiformes > Lepisosteidae > Lepisosteus > Lepisosteus oculatus. The sequence continues at coordinate 4,909,695 of NC_090699.1, forward strand.
TGGGAGTCTTGCTTTAGGATGGAAAAGGGGTAGTTCAGGCCTGCTGGGTGCATGTTTGTGGCTCACAGCAGAGACAGGAGTCTTCAGGTGTGTGTGTGTGACAACAGAAGAGACAGGAGTCCTCAGGTGTGTGTGTGTGTGACAACAGTAGAGACAGGAGTCCTCAGATGTGTGTGTGACAACAGGAGAGATAGGAGTCCTCAGACCCAGATTGTGAAACTGGTACAGAGTACTATAGGACACAGTATAGCACCAAGTCAAAAATGAAAGAAAGGCTTTATTATCTCTCCCACAGTGACAGTGAGTGTGAAGCTCCACTTTTCATCTTCTCACACACTGGCTGACAGGGATCCTGAGGCTCATGGCAGAACTGTGATACTGTGGAGAGAGAACTGAGACAAGTTCCTCTGTTCTTCAGAGATTGAGTGTTTTTAAAAAAACAAATAATAAACATGTTTTTTTTTTTGCAAAATCATATATTTGATTGCCTCTGAGAAACAGACTGTGTGGCTTTGGGGTTTGAGAGGAATGAAAACTACACTGTTATCTTCATAGCAACTGAGATCACCGAGATGGAGAGATCAGTCTTCATGACATATATGGTCCTTTTCTAGACCCTTCTCATCTCATCTTGAGTCAGCAGGAAACTGAGTGTCTGTATAAGACCTGAGCTGATTCCACAGACAACTTCTGAAGAGCTCTGGACTGACCATCCCAGAGACCTGCTCCATCACACACTGAGACTCTGGACTGAGCAACACCAACTTCTGAACAGCTCTGGACTGACCATCCTAGAGACCTGCTCCGTCACACACTGAGACTCGGTATAGAGCAACACCAGTTCTAATAAAACCAGGAGTGCGCAAATGAATTTCCTGCAGTTACTGTTTGGGCTCCAGATCTTGAACTTATTTCAAGGTAAGCGAGTTTGAATAATTATATTTTGTAAGGTTTTTACAACTCTGAGAGAATGTCACAAACACTACTGTGTCTCCTGACCCACTATGATTCTTATTAAGGAATTTTCTGTCATCTCCTCTCTGTTTCTCTAGTCATGCTTTTATTACTGAGTGTTTCTTTATATTCTCTCTCTCTCGCTGTGTCACAGCTAACTTGATACTTGGATCATTAGTTACTTTCACATCAGTTTCATAGATTGAATGGTCACCTCTCATTTTTTTACCTGTCTTCTCTTCTCATGTGTTTTGAGATTCATATGAAACCTGTTGTCTCCACATCTATATCACCAGCGTCCTCAAGGCTACAAGATTTCACAGCAGCTTCACTGTTTTAAGACTGAGCCATGAATATTTCATGTTTTCCTCTGTGCAGGATAATATGTATATGTGATCCTGGACATGGTCAGTTTTCAGTCAGAATGTGAAGGAAGGACAGTGCTCCTGGATGACTGATCTCAAGCCTGTTCTGTATGAACCCCTCTGTGTCTCTCCAGTGTCCAGCTCTCCTCTGTCCAGGAGCTCTGTAGTGGTCAGTCAGGGTGTGAAGGAGGGACAGTGGTCCTGGATGACTGATCTCTAGACTGTTCTGTATGAACACCTCTGTGTCTCTCCAGTGTCCAGCTCTCCTCTGTCCAGGGGCTCTATAGTGGGCGGTCAGGATGCACAGGATGGAGAGTGGCCCTGGATGGCTCGTCTCAGGACAAATGGAGTGTATAGCTCGTGTGGTGGCTCCCTGATCAGTAGTCGCTGGATTCTGACCGCTGCACACTGCTTAGAAAAGTGAGCATTTACAACTTCATTTCACTTCACTTGATCTCTGTTAACACAAACCACAGCAGGTGTCCCACTTGAAGTCCAGATCTCTGTATCTGAGCTCTATTAACACAAACCACAGCCGGTGTCCCACTTGAAGTCCAGATCTCTGTATCTGAGCTCTATTAACACAAACCACAGCAGGTGTCTCACCTGGAGTCCTGATCTCTGTATCTGACCTCTATTAACACAAACCACAGCAGGTGTCTCACCTGGAGTCCTGATCTCTGTATCTGACCTCTATTAACACAAACCACAGCAGGTGTCCCACCTGGAGCCCTGATTTCTGTATCTGAGTTCTGTTGACACTAATATTCAAGCTTTACTTGAAGTCTAACTCCTAATCCTCCATGACCTATAGCCCTCTGAAAACAGTGGGCCTGTCTGTTAACTTAGAAAACTAGTAATAACTCTAGATATTACTATTACTATAACAGTGCTACTGTTGCTACTGTTTCTGTTGCTAATGCAGCTAACTGGAGTAGTGATAGTTCTCATGTACTGTAGTATCTACTGCCAGTTCTATTCAAGCTAATGTAACCTTTACCGCTACCCTTCCTATTTTTACATCTACTGTTTTTCTGATACACTCGTATGAAGAGCTTTCTTCTGATATTGATAATACTGTTACTATAAGTGCTAATATTTCTGATAATTCAATGTTTTCTAGTACCAGTGTGGTGAAGGTGTCCCTGGGAGCTTTACAGCTGGTAAAGACACCAGAGTACCAGGGCTCTGCGAAAAGGATCATCACACATGAGAACTACACTCAGTTTACAGGGGGCTTTGACATCGGCCTGGTGGAGCTTGAGGACAAGGTGTCTTTCAGTCAGAGGATCAGTCCTGTGAATCTGCCCTCATGCTCTGAAAACATCAGTCCAGGCTTGCAGTGCTGGGCTACAGGCTGGGGGAATATTCGAGAAAACGGTAGGAGACTGCCCTCTGTGTCTCAGTCATGGTTCTGTGGGTAGAATAGAGGGAGGAGAGAAACAGGGAAAAGGGCTTTACAGTGAGTTACAGACTATAGTTCACTGGGGGAAATATCTGTCTGTTACTGAACAATATCTGTGTCTGTGTTATTACTGATCTGACTTTACTGTTAGTTATCAGTTTATACATATTGTGAAATAAAGACAATGCTTTCAGTACAGAAAGAGGGGGCAGGTGTGTCTATAAGCAATATAAATATATTTCCTTTTGAATATTTCTTTTTTAGAAACCTGTCAGATAACAGTCCCAGGACTGGATTCAGCTGTGAAAAGATGTAAAAAACAGAACAGCATCAGACTTCTCAGTTTTAATAGTTTTATATTGTGTCTTTTGTGATATATCATTTCAAGTTACAGTGAAACATTAGACATACAGAGAAATTAAACCAGTGAATGAAACAGAATTAAATGCTACACTAACAAAGTAAGAGCTAAGCTGGTATTCGAAAGTGTTGAATTTGAATAAACTATTCAAATTGTGAAAATGTCAGATTCCCAGCAGTTCAGATATCAGTGTCACTGGATCTCCTGTCCTCTGAATCCAGGTGTCACATCATGTCAGTTCAAGTGAGAATGAAGCTTCCTTGTGTCCTGATGGGCATGAGGCTGTACATAATACTATGTTTTTCAATCTCTCTATATGTTCAGTGAGCCTGGAATATCCTTACACTCTACAGGAAGTCCAGATCCCCATTGTAGACAACCAGCAATGTAATCAGATGTACAACTGCATCATTAGACCAGACATGATGTGTGCTGGGTTCTACTGGGGAGGGAAGGACACCTGCCAGGTGAGTCAGACTGCCTGTGAGCTGATGAGGCTCTCTAACCCTTTCAGCAGGTACAAGACTATATTCAGTAGTACAAACAGGGAGGGAAGGACTCCTGCCAACTGGACCTCAGCTCAGTCTTTCCTCCTGTCTCCAGCAGTCAGCTGTCTTGTTCACACAGTCCCCAGACACAGATCATGATCAGAACTGTAAGACAGACAGAATAATGTAAGACAGGTCACAAACAGGAGGAGACCTGGGGTAACACTCAACATGTCTGGTAAATGAGTGGAACCTGTGCCGAGGGTCTAATCATTTCTTGAAAGAAATCCAGGTTTTGGCTACAACAGCATGGCTGGGAAGCTTGTCCCACACTCCCACCTCCCTTTGTGTAACATAGTGCCTCCTTTTCATGGTTTTAAATTCTCTTCCCTTTATTTTGTTTGTGCACTGTGTGTTCTGAAGAAGTCATCTGGGTTGACTTTGTCATGACTCTGAGGATTGTAAATACACAAGTTCTGTTCCAAGCCTTTATAGCTCTATCAAGAAACAATATCATGGGGAAAAAATATCATCCCCAAAGCAAAACCTTGTCAAAATACAGAAAACCAGAATTCATAGCCATCATTTCTTCATTTTCCATCATGTTACCTGGAAAAACCCTTTTCCAGGAAACAAGCGGGGAGTCAGACTCACACTATCCTGCTGCGAGTCTGGCTGGTCTGTCAGTCAGGGAAGTCAGCCCAGGCAGAGGTTTACAGCTGCTCTGGTTATTGCCTGGCTGTGAAACCAGCTCTTTCCTGCCTGTGCCTGTCAGTGGTGAGAGAAGCAGACAAACACTCTGACTGTTATCAGTTTATCTCTGCCTGTAATCAGCTGGCTTCCTGCAAGCTAGTCAGTCTGTTTTTACAGACTAAAAACTACAAAACGTCCTCCAGAACTGCTTGGAGCTCAACAATAATAATAGAACTAATGGACCTTTTAGTCTTATTTTTATAATTTGATCATTTTATTGTGAAAGAGAACCATACCAGGACCTGACTATATACAAATCTTCATGCAGATTTATTTTTGTCTTTGATCAGTTTCACAGTTTTGTCTAAAGTAGTAGACACATTGCAGAAGCACTGGGGAAAAAATGAGCCTTTCAATGTGCTCGTTTTGGGAAAAACATGACTTTTTGAAGACAGAAAATTAAAAGTGTTCATTGTTTCTTTTTGCTTTTATTTTTTATATTTCTTTCTAGTGTTTGAGCTGCGTAAGAGTTTGAAATATAAAAAATCTGATTTGCAGACTTGAAGCCCAACTCATAAACTCATTAAGTCATAAACACCTTAACCATTGTGACACAAAGACTCTCTCTACAGGGAGACTCTGGAGGTCCTCTGGTCTTCAAGAAGGGGGATGATTGGGTCCAGGCTGGGATTGTGAGCTTTGGAAGAGGTTGTGCTGAACCCAACTCTCCTGGAGTCTACACCCGGGTCTCCAGCTTCAGGGACTGGATACAGACCAAATCTGGGGTCTGAGTCTGACCTCAGAAACCCAGCAGCTCCCTCTCCTGTCTCAGACCTGGAGCTTCCAGATCTGATTGTTGCTTATGCCAGCAATTCACCAGCTCCTCTACTGTTGTGTGTGTTTATTACTGAGGGATTAATCTCGTCTCTCCTCTCTCCGTCTCACTGTGTCTCCTGTCCTGTTGTTGGATTTTATTACCTGGAGATTCTGTGTTTTCTCCTTTCAGTGTATCTTCTGACCTCTCTCCCTGGTGAGACTCTTGGCTCTGCTCTGCCTGCTGTGAAAGATCACTTGTATTGTGACTCAATAAAGCTCCAAGCATTCAAATTCCTGGTCTGCAGTAATTATTGATCTGTAGTTTATTTCAGCCTTTTAACTGGCTACTATGAGGTTCAGAAATGCAGAAGAGACTCTGAAGGGGTTTTTAAATGACATTTGAAAATAAACTTCTATATCATCAAGATTATACTGCTAGAATTTTAGATTATAATACAGATTTGGCCCACGAATCTACATCTGTTTTGTGAGTCACTGGAAAATCTGATGTGGACATGACTTAAACTCCTCAAAATGCAGAATTAGAGTTAAATTTGTCCCTGACCGATCATGTCAAATATTGTGGCCATTTACAGCATTGCTGCACTGATCACTGCTGTGGGCTTTTTTGTCAAAGTGCAGTAAGAAGCTACAATTGTTTAGGTAGTCAAACAGAATGTGTAAAATGATTAAGCTTTTTCTGAATTTCCAAACTATTAAACCAAGTTCAGGGCAGCACAGTGGCGCAGTGTTCAGTGTTGCTGCTGCCAGAGCTGTTGTTGGGCCTGTGTGTCCCTCTGTCTTGAGCTGGACTGGTGTCCTGCCCAGGGCGTGCCCTGCCTGGGGCCGTTTCTTGCTGAAACAGGCTTGGCTGCACCCACAGCCCTGGACTGGATAAAGCGGACTGGAAAATGATGGATGAAACAAGTAACACGTTTTTTTTTCTTTTATGATGTAGTTTAATATTGTACTGTAGGTTAAAAAAAATGAAATTAAAGTTGCTTATATATTTTTAATTTGTGATTCATAGTTTTTATTGCAGGTCCTAATGCCCCAGTATAGTGACGGGGACACTATCCTGTAAATAAGCGCCATCCTTCGGATGAGACGTAAAACCGAGGTCCTGACTCTCTGTGGTCATTAGAAATCCCAGGGTGTTTCTCGAAAAGAGTAGGGGTGTCACCCCGGCGTCCTGGCCAAATTCCCCATTGTCCCTTACCCATCATGGCCTCCTAATAACCCCCCTCTCTGAACTGGCTCCATTACTTTGTTCTCCTCCCCCCCACTGGTCGGCAGGCGGAGCGACGCGCCGGTTGGAGTATTTCTCGGTCGCAGTTAATGGCAACGTCAGCTCAAAGATTTGGTTCAAACCACCAAATGGAGACTGGTGTGCCGACAAGCGGACCCTGCGGGATTAACGCTACGAAAGAGAGAGAGTTTTTATTGCAGTAAAAGCATCACATGGAACGTGAGACTAGGCTCTTGTGGTGCTGCAGCCCTGGACAGCATCTTGTACCTCCAGCAACCTTATTTACTGTATCTCTTGCAGTAAATGCCCAGCCATCTACATTGGAGAAACAGGAAGGAGACTCGGAAACCGCTTCAGAGAACACGTCAGGGCTGTGAAGATTAAAGATCTCTCCAAGCCCATTGTTTCTCATTTCACCTCTGACGGCCACGACCACTCTAATCTCTCCGTCTGTGTTCTCCAAGACGGTTTTCCGAACTCATACATCAGAAAGACCACCGAAACTAAAATTATTCTGCAGTTAGGATCACACATTCTCGCTTCCCTTAACGACCGATTACTGTTCTTTTAAATTTTCTCCATTCATTGGAAGTTTCATTTCACACCTCTCTGCACCCATTCTGACTTCACACCTCTTGATTGGCCTCTCTTTCTGTCCCCTGCTCCCGCCTCTCACTCCTCCTCCCTCCCAACCTTTGTTCTCCCGCTACTTTACCTTTGCCTACTGCCCTGTCTCTCTCACACCTGAAGAAGGCTCCACGGCCGAAATGTTGTGTTCTCTTTCTTTTTTTTTTCAGCATGTAATAAACCTATCACTTGTTCCTTTGCAGCCTACGCATGCTGACGCAGCTACCCACCCGATATTAATATGCATTCACCTGGCGTTGTGCGGTTTTCATCACTCTCTACGGGAGTTCTGGCTGTGACGAATTAAACCAGTTTCACAGGTATTTTCAAAGTAGAAGTGGATGAGTCTTCCAGCAAAAGACACCCTCCCCCCCGACAAAACCTCTTTTTTTGCTTACAGTAGTACTTAAGTACAGTACAGTAAGTAAGTACTTACAGTACTTATTTATAGTAGTAGTTCTCGTGTTAAGAAAGTTAGGTGTTAGCATAAAATATTAGTAATCAATAATATTACATTTAGCACTGTAATAAATTGTGCTAATAATAAATTATATTCTCCTCTGAGAATGTATGGGGGAGGAAGAATGCCCATGGTCTTTTTACTGATAAACTTGTGTCAAGCTGTCAACAAAAACCAGCTGTCAAAAAAAGTTTTTTTTTTAAAAAAAGTCAATTGAGTGTCCATAATATTGCTATTTTGCTATTGCTAATTGCTATTTCTACTGTCTGAGTCTCTGTGTCTACAGTACATTGTTTGTAAACAAACCGGTTTCACAGGACAAAAAATCACTCGTGTTTCGTGCATAAAAAGTGGTTATTAACTATTGAAACCTGTTTTATTTATTTTATTTTTATTTAGATTAAGAGTTCCTGTCACCCCCATTTCCATTTAAATCGCAAACCTGTGTTTAATTAAATGTCTGACAATGCAACGTAAATCGTTATCTTTGTCTTCTGCATAATAATGTTCACCTCTCTGTCCAGCAAATTAATTCTAAACTTTATTTTATATAGCGCCTTTAAAGGTGGCTTCTCAAAGTGCTTTACAGGATAAAAACAATGACAACCATATTGTATTTCATTGCACTTTGACAGATTGTCTTTAAATCAATTGTTATTCCCAGAATATTCCCACCTCCAAATAAGAACAAAACTGCAACAATTTTATTAACTGGCTGTTTCAGTAACTTAAAGTATACATTTAAAGTAATAATTTAACAATATATGTAAATGTTTTAAGATATGTTTATGTTGTAAATGTCTGTAGATTGTATCTTATTTTTAGTTTTATTTTTGTTTCACGTTAATTTTATAAGGGAGAGTGTCATAGAGACGACTCCCTTACCCCAATCTTGATTAAAATACTTTTATTTTTTCAGAATCTGGCAATGCCAGACAGAATTAACATTCCCTGCAGCCAAATGGCCTTGCAGATCAGAAAATCAAGGAACAAAACAATTATCGTGCTCGGCTCCTCAATGGAATTGCTTTAACTTGCTAATGCGTTGGTATAACAGTCCGTGTGTGGCAAGCTTCTAATGTCTCCCAACTTCGGCAAAAGGCGACTTCAGAACCCGTCTTTCATTGGAAGACAATGAACATATTCTACCCGTACATGAGAATATAATGCTGGCGCGCGGGCGCGGTGGGGTGCTGTACCAGCTGTCAAAAAACATTTTTTTTTTTAAATCAATTGAGTGTCCATAATATTGATATTTTGCTATTGCCAATTGCTATTTCTACTGTCTGAGTCTCTGTGTCTACACTGTTTGTAAACAAACTGGTTTCACAGGTATTTTCAACCCTCGGCCACTGTTGTTCCATCAGTTGTCATCCTGTAAAGCGCTTTGAGGAGCCACCTTTAAAGGCGCTATATAAAATAAAGTTTATTATTATTATTAATATTGATCATATTTTTCCTCCCAGAACTTGTAAATTGTTGTTGTTATCCTGTAAAGCGCTTTGAGAAGCATACTGTCCAGCTTATTGTATTTCATTGCATTTTGACAGATCGTCTTATAATCACTTGTTTTCAGAATATCCCCCCCTCCAAAACCCCCTTTTTTTTGCTTACAGTAGTACTACTTACACTAGTACTTTTCGCGTTAAGAAAGATAGGTGTTAGCATAAACTATTAGTAATCAATAAAATTAAATTTAGCACTGTAATAAATTGTGCTAATAAATTCTATTCTGCCCTCCAGTGGCGAGGTCACTGCTTGCCCAGACGAGAGAGAGACACAAGACAAGCCCGCCAAGAGTGCGGGCCTGAGAAGGAGAGAGAGAGAGAGAGAGAGAGAGAGAGACCAAGAACCAGGGAACTATTTACATGGAAAACGGGCGATCTCCCCAGACTGTACCTGGATACCTCTTGGGGGATATCCTCTATATCCTCTTGGGGGATATTCTAACAGCAAGTGATTATAAGACGATCTGTCAAAGTGCAATGAAATACAATATGCTGGACAGTGCTGGGAGGAAGAATATCATCAATATTAATAATTATAATAAACTTTATTTTATGTAGCATCTTTAAAGGTGGCTTTTTTTAAAAAAAAACTTTTTTTAAATGCATTTACATTTGCACACAGCGCGGTGTTTACTTGAACATGGAGATGCCATACTGAATAAAACCATTGCAGCGGAATTTGCATCGTTTGGCAGGGCTACAAGTGGTGGTGGATTTGGAGACTAAATGTATTTACATTAGGTTGCTGTAAGTGGAGCACTAATAAGCCCAAAGCAACTTTATTTTATATAGCGCCGTTAAAGGTGGCTCCTCAAAGCGCTTTACAGGATAACAACCGATGAAACAACAGTGGCCGAGGGTTGAAAATACTTGTGAAACTGGTTTGTTTACAATGTACTGTAGACACAGAGTGTTACACCAATGCATTAGCATGTCAAAGCGATTCCATTGAGGAGCCGGTCCCGATAATTGTTTTGTTCTTTGATTTTCTGATCTGCAAGGCCATTTGACTGCAGCGAATGATAATTCTGTCTGAAAAAATACAAGTATTTTAATCAAGATTCCCTTATAAAATTAATGTGAAACAAAACAAATACTAAAAATAAGATACAATCTACAGACATTCACAACATAAACATATCTTAAAACATTTACATATATTGTTAAATTATTACTTTAAATTTATACTTTAAGTTACTGAAACAGCCAGTTAATAAAATTGTTTCAGTTTTGTTCTTATTTGGAGGTGGGGATATTCTGACAACAATTGATTTAAAGACAATCTGTCAAAGTGCAATGAAATACAATATTACGGGGGTACCTTTAAAGCAGAGACGACGAAAATAAAGTTTATTATTAATTTGCTGGACAGAGAGGTGAACATGCAGAAGACAAAGATAATGATTTACGTTGCATTGCCAGATTATGAATCAATAAAAATATTTAATTAAACACGGGTTTGCGATTTAAATGGAAATGGGGGTGACGGGAACTCTTAATCTAAATAAAAATAAAATAAATAAAACAGATTTCGATAGTTAATAACCACTTTTTATGCGTGAAACACGGGTGATTTTTCTTCCTCCTGATCAGGTTAGAAATCTGTGTACGCTGTAAGGTTTTTACTTCCTAATTAAACTTTTAAAATACACTTTTCGAATAGAATCAGCATATGCTGTTGTCTTCCTGCTATGTAGAACAGATCAGCAAGCTTTTTTTTCTCCAATCAGAGGGGTGTCAGATGGTGTCAGCCAATCACCATTCTGAAGCCTACCGTAATCTCTGGTATAGGGACACCCCAGAATTCTGTCACATTTTCATTATAGGAAATTATTAAATGCTCAGTTAAAAGCAAGGGAGATGGTCCGTTATAGTGGACATAAAAACAAGAGTTTGCTGCGGCGTTATTGGAAACCCAATTTTAACACAAATCGCTGGCATTATATCCTAGAAGACACAGAAAGAAAATGCAGACGAACTAGGGATTGGACAGTTTCTAAGTGCTTGTACAATCGATGGAAATGTTCAATAAACGTGCAAAAGAAAGAAAAAAATCATTTATTCCTTTATCATTTTTTTAATTAAAATTCATTCTATACAGCAATCGCATATTTGGGGACCGTTTCATAAAACTTTGATGCTTAAAATGTTTAGGGAGAAATGGAAGACTGGTGTGTATTTTTTCTTTAAACTACCAAGACCAGACAAATACAGTACAGTTTACATACAGTAATATGTTTATGTTCCTAAATTAATATCGTTTATGACCCTCAGATGCGTTATGCGTCTCTTCTTTTTATGCTCAGCTACTAAAATTTCCCTTTAGTGGTAAAATTCCATATACATATTCAATACTAAGCGGATTAAAACGTGCACAGTAAAGAGATTAAATGATTAAATCTTTTCACTACCGACCAATGCACCACGAGTGCCCTTGTCGTTCATTTTGGCCAGCCCAATCACTTACCGTGGTAGACTGCGGTGGCTTGTGGGTAGTTGTGTCCGGTTTGGGTTTGTACTGTGCATTTTGAATGGCTGCGTCTGTATTTAACTGTAATACAGCATGATACTGTATGATTTTAAAGCCACTACATGTTCTGTGCTAAATACCTTTTATCACAACAGCACGCATTATACTTGTCACACTCAGTACACCTAGAGGGCGCTCTACTTTTCTCCTGTTCCTAGTTCCTTGTGATTATTCATGTCTTTCTGGTGTGTCTTGTTGTGTAGCCTATTTACTTCCTGCTTCTGCTCTGCTTCTGGCTCAGCATTGACGTTCGGATGTCCTGAGACCCGCCTAGCACCAGGTTGCCCCACATCCGCTGCCTGATGGCATAGGTTTCTATACGACTCATGAACTGCTGAGCCCGGGCTAACTCCTTGTCTCGCCGCTACGCATAGGGTCTTTTTCGCTCTCCTGCCTCTCCACAGTTCGTCCCTTCTGACATCCGTGACAATGCTACATTATTTATGCATCAGTAAAAGCGTTCTAAAGTCTCTCAAAAACATAAAAAGTTAACATTATACTGTACTTTAAAGAACATCAAAAATAAGAAATAATAACATGTCCCTGCCTAAAACAGACATTGTATGACTATAGAAAATAGGTTTAGATAAACAACTTATTATGCATGAAAAGAGGGTGATTTTCATTCATCATGATTAGCTTAGAATCTGCGTGAAAGCTGTGAAAATGAAAGCTACATTACAATCAGATAGATTTTAAATTCTTTAAGCAAAATTATACTTATAATTATAATTATAATTTGCAAGCAGTACACAACTTCTCAAAAGATACCCTTTATCTCTCAAGCAAACTCAACAAAAAAGGTTTATTTTTTTATAATTTCAAAACTTGGATGGTTTGCCTCAGGGACTCATTCATAGCTTAATCAAACAAACCCCCCAGCTGGGTCTCATCTCCAGCTGTTCCAGACAGGCCAATCCCATGAAGTCAGATACACAGATATACAGCAAAGTAAGCGCACACAGCAATGAACATCAGTGTGATTGTATGTAAGTTATATATATATAACTGTAATACAGCATGATACTGGTTTTAAAGACACTACAGTACAGTATGTGTGAAATATTTTTCATAATCATGATTTAAAGTTAATTGCTGATTTTTCATTGCTGAAATTTGAATTAAGACAAAATATAGACAATGCAAAAATTACAGCCAAAAGGATTGCTCTGACAAGGATCTGAACTATTTATCTCAGAACGTTCCTCAGTTAGTCTTAACTGCTGTGCTAAACTGCCACTTGTGTGTAAGGTTCTACATTAATGTCTATCATCATTTCAATGTCCATTACCACTCTAAGGACAATAAAAAAATGTAAAAATGTTTCCAAAATATCCAGAAATGATATTTTTATCTACCAGTTTTTTTAGTTGCACGATTCCATACTAATGTAACTGTAGGGTTCATGCGATGGAGGTTAAACACTCTGCAGGTATGGATGGGAACTGGATGGAGACAGATATTTATATATATTTGCAGTTTATTATTGAACAGCCACCTGTACTTCTCCACGTTCTCTCCTGCTCTGGTCACGTTCTCCCCATAAACCTCTCCAGCACCTGAACCAGAGAACTGCACACAGCTCGCACACATCTCAAACTGCTCAGCTGGACAAAACTACAGCAGGACCTCAGCTTACACTACTAAGATAAGATCACTTTACTGGCCATATACAATTTCTTGTATTAGGAATTTGTCTTTTTGCATACTCCAGCTTGCTCTCCATGAGACATATAGACAGGGAGAGAGAAGCTTGGGGTTGGAGAGCAAGGTCAGCCATTGTACAGCACCCCTGGAGTAGTTGGTGTTAAGGGCCTTGCTCAGGGGCCCAATAGAGTAGGATTCCTCTGCCAGCCACAGAATTTGAACCAGCAACCTTCCAGTCACAGGGGCAGATCCGGAGACACAGAACCACTGCTCCGCCCGGGTGGAATAATGTTCCTTATCATGTGGTACTAAATCAACATTGCACCTTTTTTTACAACAATAATGACAAGTGTTTTTATTACATATCCTTTGAAAATAAAAAAAAACTTTATAGCTTTTTATGAAGTATATAAACTTTATGGTGGAATTCTGTGTATAATTTTAATTGTAAGCTACTACAGTACAGTATGTGTGAAATACATTTTTATTATAAAAATGTAAAGTTAAATTGTTTCCTGATTACTTGTTGCCGAAATTTGCATTACATTAGGTATAAACAGTATTATGTTATACTTTTTTATGTCCATCCACCAGAATTTCCCTTTAGTTGTACAATTAGTTGTACATTTCCACATTAATATTCCATATGAAGTGGATTTAAAATGTACAGGAGAGATTCAGGTTTCACTAACATCTAACGCACCACAAGTGCCACTTATTGATCATCTTTGGCCAGCGAACTGCATACCGCAACACACCGCATGACCTTTACTGTATTAGAAAGAAATACTGTGTGTTCTGAGTGCCTGAATCTGGAGTTAGGGGTCTTTTGTCTGAGAGCGATTTGAAAGTCTGTTTTTTGTGATGGCTTGTCTTGGACAAAGCGAGTAATTCTGCAGTTTGGTGTTTGTATTAAGGATTCCATTTGCTTTCATTTTTCTTCCTAAAAGAAGGAGTTTGCTTGTGCCTTTGGATGCCTTTGGTGTTAAAGACCTGAGGACAAAATCCCGGCTTTTCTCAGGAGTACAGCCTTGAGATCCCGGTTGGTTGTGACCAGACAACCTCTGAAAACGTCACACTGAACACCAGTGAATCTCAGCTGTAGGAGGTTCAGGAGGGACTTACTGTATCCAGACTGATTAACTTCTCAGAGGTGTTGACAAGAAAGTGGGTTTCTATCACAGTACAGGAGTACTACTTTACACAAACAGTGGTGAGAGTATGAAACAGGTTCCACAACACTTTAGAGTAACATGAGATGAGATAGTCAGATTAATCAGTTTCTAATAATAATCAGATACGCAGGGTGTTGTCAATCTCACAGAGAGATCAGGGGTTTGTTAAAACAGCTGGATGGGCCAGCTGGCCTCCTCTTGTTTGTCACCATCATGCTCTGATCTTTTCATGGTGTGTGAGTGAGTTAGTATTTTTTTGGTTTGATTACTGGGAACACAAACCACTGGATTAACTTCACATTAATCTCCAAAATGACAACATAAGTCACCTCCCCTACAACGGCACCTCCTTCTTTTAAACAACAGCCACCAAGAAATCACAATTCTTTCTAACCAATGCCTCTAATATCCTTAATCACACCCCTAGCAACCACACCCCCTAACACTCACAGCCCTGTTGCTCTGTGCAGATCCAGAAAGTGAAACTCAGAGATCAGTTTCATTTCACTAGAAACAGCCTCACTGCAGCTCAGTCTGCTCCTCTCTGTGCAGTTTTTACTTAGGACCAGTTCAGCTGCTCAGTGTGTCTGGATTTGCTGAAGGATCCAGTGGCTCTGCTCTGTGGACACAGTTACTGTAAGGGCTGTATTAAGAACTGCTGGGATCAGGAAGATCAGACTGGGATCTACAGCTGCCCCCAGTGCAGACAGACCTTCACTCCAGGACCTGATCTTCACAGAAACACCATCCTGGCTGAAGTGGTGGAGAAACTGAAGGAGACAGGGCTCAGTGGTCCTCCTCCTGCTCACAGTCCTGCTGGCCCTGGAGATGTGCTGTGTGATGTCTGCACTGGGAGAAAGAGGGGAGCTGTGAAATCCTGTCTGGTGTGTCTGGCCTCTTACTGTCAGACTCACCTCCAGCCTCACCATGAAGCTGTTCCATTGAAGAGACACAAACTGGCTGATGCCACAGGACAACTGCAGGAGAAGATCTGCTCCACTCATCACAAACTGCTGGAGTTCTATTGCCATACTGATAAGAAGTGTGTTTGTCATCTTTGTGTAATGGATGAACACAGAGGACATGATACTGTCTCAGCTGTGGCAGGAAGGACAGAGAAACAGGTGAGGACTTTGAAACTGTAATCAAGCTCTCAAGTACAAGATGAAAAAAGGATTTGTTGTATATTTGGGGCTCTAACTGATCTCTGGACTGTATTTGCTGTATCTGTAATGCTGGATCTCCACTGCTGAGTCCTGCTCATGTACTCAGCTGTGATCCACACTGGTTGTGTCTCTGAAGTGTCTCCTGTTCTTCTGTCTGTTGTTCATTATCTCCTCCTCCTCACCTTCACTGTTTCCCTCTTTACTGTACTCATGTAGCACCGATGAACCTGTACAACTACACAGTACACTCAACACCTCTAGAACAGACTGCACCCTCATTAATGCACAGCACACTCAACACCTCTAGAACAGACTGCACCCTCATTAATGCACAGCACACTCAACACCTCTAGAGGAGACTGCACCCTCATTAATGCACAGCACACTCAACACCTCTAGAACAGACTGCATCCTCATTAATGACGTACTTCTTTAATTTCACCACAATAGGATTATTAATATTAAAAAAGTGTATTTGTATATGGTATCTTTAAAATGGCTTCTCAAAGCACTTTACAGAAAAATGCATACTGAGAAGAGAAGGTAGAAGGGGGTTTGATCAAACAGAAGAAAAGCAAAGGGGCAGACGGAGTTAAATTAAAGCTCTTAATGAATCAGAAAGTTGTGAGTCTGGATTTGAAAGAGCTCAGGGAAGGTGACTCTATGATATCCATAGGGATAGAATTCCAGAGCTCTGGGCTGCAGCAGGAGAAGCCCTGTCACCCAGAGTGCTGGCTTGGGGGACAGACAGGAGACCAGAATTATAAGAGTGAAGGTTGTGAGGTGGGGAGTAGGATGATAGTAACTCTGACAGGTACTGAGGTGTCAAGCCATGCAGAGACTTTTAGGGGAGCATGAGGACTTTGAAGTCGACCTGAAACCTGATAGGAAGCCAGTGCAGGGACTCCCAGACAGGAGTAATGTGATCACTTGCACTAGACCTGATGAGGACTCTGGCTGCCAAATTCTGGACATACTGTAGTTTGTTCATTGTTGGTTTAGATACCCCAGTGAGCGGAGCGTTACAATAGTCACAGCGTTAGAGTTACAGAGCGTTAAAGTATCATTAACTCGATTAGGATCTCCTGGCCTCACAAGTGCATGTCATTGGTGCTTCCCTACCACCCTAACACCCCTTCTATCCCCAGGAACATTAACTCTCAGCCCATGTAAAAGACAGCTTTCTATTGGTGATGTTCACACCCAAAAATGGGTGTCCAATATTATTGTTTATAAAGTAATTATAAAACATATATTAAGTTGACCAACATCATTCCTAGTCATTATCACAAGTTCTGCACTTCTTTTTGGAACTTATGGTATAAAGACATCATTTACCTGAAGTTATGCTACTCGTTTTTGAGTAAAATAAGCACAGTCTATGTGTTATTTTGACTACAGTAAAGACCAGAGGAAAACATGTTGAGTGATTATCAAAGACTCGTATGTGTCAATGTTTGGCCAAGATTTCAAATTTTGCAAGGTGCCACATAATTATATCTGTTATATCTGTTTCCAGTCAAAACTGACCATATGATTTTATCTACAAAGAGTGTAAAAAAATGTGTTCAAATGACCCTTTATTTTGCAAACATCACAAATTCAACCAGGTTATAAGATAAAATGAACTGTCCCATTTGTGTGTGTTTGTGTGTGTGTGTTCACACACATGAGTGCAGCGGGTGGTAATGTTGACGTGTGCCTATAGTTGTGGTGTACGATGCTGGTTTTTACATCCCTTGGGGCACAGAGCTGGCGCCTCTTCCTGTTGTCTGTTCTTTTGTCGGGGGCAGGTAGAGCTGCCCAGATCTTTATGCCATATTTGCCTGGTTTACTCGACATGTATTGTTGGGAAAAGACAGCTGTAACGAGTCCAAGTGATGAAGTAGTAGGATCCTATGCAGACGAGAGAGAGTAGAGGCAGAAACAACACCGGTGTCCAATCTGAATCGACAGGCGAGTTCGTGGTCAAGAGCAAAGGTAAGTTCAAAAAGCCGAAAGTTTGTTGAGTTTGTTGAGTCGTACAAGAGAGGTTTCCAGAAAAGGAGCGAGGTAGGAGCTCGCTAGGAGAGCAGTCAATAGCGAGCGGCGAGTAGCCAGTTTAGAGGGTTTTATAGAGCTGAGTGCAGAACGGTACAGCGGGTGGTGATGGTTTAACACATGCAGCGGCAGCACCTGTTATGATTAGTCCGCTGCTGGAACTGGTCTGTGGTTTGTGGGTCGATCTCTGATGACTGGCGGTCGTGACAACAGCGACCTCGCAGGGGAACCAGGCGCTCATCCACAGTGACTTCCAGCCCAGGACTGTAAATGAGTGGCAGGGGCTCAACCCACTTGTCCCAGAGATCTTCAGTGCAGCGAGTTCGTCTCCTTGACGTCGTACAGGTCTTCTGTCCCGCTTGTCAAAGCGAATGGCTCTTGAGAGAATATGAAAGGATTGACATAGTAGCCTGAAAAATGGGCATGCCATAGGCTGGTGGTGGCCTCATTCCTTGATCTGTACACGCCAGACAGAATCAACAGATCCACGTATGCTTGAGAGTCTATTCAGTCCACCTCCCTCCAGCTATCGCTATGCACACTTCTCCCCTACAGGTTTGTCATATCTAGGACTGGCCTTTCAATAGCCTTTGGCAGAAACAATTCAAAGCTGGACTTTATATCTTCAACACGGGACACTGTATACCTTTTGGCCCCGGGGCCATCCTGAAACTTGCAGCCAACGGGATCATCAGCACTGATGAAATCACTTGTTGTGAGGTGCAGAGAGCAGTCAGGACACAGTATTGAGCTGTTAGAATGAAAACTGAATGCTCTAGATTGTGTTTCAAATACAATTTCTGTGTTTTTATATTTCACTTCACATATAGATTTGCAGACCCAGGTGCGAGGTGTAAAACTCGAGCAGGAGGTGGAGACTCGTGCTCTGCTGCGCTGCACATGCTACTGGTATAGATTAGATATGAAACAGGAGTGTGTCAGACAGGACCAGGAAACACATCTCGTGTGGATTAGACATCAGGGATAGAGAGTGTGAATTTTCCAGGGTGACTCTAAGGGGTGTCTCTGTGATGTGATTCTCTTACAGTAGAAATGTCCTGAGTGTCCTGAGTCCTGAGTGTCTCTGTTTCTCAACAGAAGCAGCTGGGGGCGACAAAGACAGAAACCCAGCAGAGACTCCAGGAGAGAGAGAAGGAGCTGCAGGAGCTGAGACAGGCTGTGGAGTCACTCAGAGTGGGTATTGACCAGAGGAGTGGACACACTGACACACATTTCCACAGCTGGACACTGGACCCTTTGTAAACACAGCATACAGCATATTGTAGTTGGAGTGTTTTCCTGTGTAATAATCCAGTGTGTGTCTCCTCCCTCAGAGCTCTGCACACACAGCTGTACAGGACACTGACAGGATCTTTACTGAGCTCATCCGCTCCATTGAGAGAACACGCTCTGAGGTCACAGAGCTGATCAGAGATCAAGAGAGGGCTGCAGTGAGTCAGGCTGAAGGACGTCTAGAGCGACTGGAGAAGGAGATCGTTGAGCTGAAGAGGAGAGATGCTGAGCTGAACCAGCTCTCACACACAGAGAATCACATCCATTTCCTCCAGGTAACATCACTGCTCTGTGACTCTGCAGTACAGAAGGGTGTCTCTCACACAGAGCTGCTCCTGGCTTCTCCCCAGGAATGTGTGCTGTGTTTGACTGGAAACTCCTCTTTCTCTTCCCTGCTGCAGAATGTCCAGTCTGTCTGTGTTCCTCCTGGAGCTGGAGACTCACCCAGCATCCCTGTCCATCCACACTTCTCTCTTGAGGCAGTGAGGAGAGTTGTCTCTGGACTGAAAGAGCGACTGGAGGATCTCTGCAAGAAGGAATCATTAAAGATTTCCACGACAGGTAAGAGGAGAAACACACTGATATCTTTCTGGATATCTTATACTGTATATTTCCTGTTTTTCTCTTGTATTGTTAATGGATTTTCTGTTCAGTGACTGTATTTATCAGGGCAGCTTATCAGTCAATGGTTCAAATTCTAGGAGAAACATCTTAAAAGCTCTAGTCTCACAAATCTTTATGACAGTAACTGTATTGTAATATTGTGCTGTATGTAGTTTAACAGGAATGTTTTAATAGGAGTGACAGTCCCAGGATAGTAGAACAGTCCTGTTAACATAGGGGCTACAGTCTCAGTACAGTACAACATACCTGTTACAATAACAGCTATAGTCCCAGTATAGTAGAACAGTCTTGTTACAATAGGAGCTACAGTCCCAATACAGTAGATTCAGTCCTGTTATAATAGGGGCTGCAGTCTCAGTACAGTAGATCAATCCTGTTACATTAGGAGCTACACTCCTCGTACAGTAGAACAGCTCTGTTATTCCTATTACTCTGTTACTGCAGCCCTGATGAGACATTTCTCTGTGTGTCTCCCCAGTGACTGAAGTCTACAGTCTGCTGACTCCAGAGCCCGGGTCCAGAGCAGAGCTTTTACACTGTGAGTCTGTTTTCACAACAGTTCCCCTCTGAAATATACCTGGAGCTCAAACACACAGCAGGAAAAGTGATACATAAACTGATACACACTCTGACACACACTGATTCACACTCTGATACATGCTGATACACGTCTGAATTCAGAAAGTCAAGCTTGCAGACAGTCACTCTGTGTGGATCAGAGACACACTGTGTAAGAAACACACAGATGCATACAGACAATACAATTCTAACAACAACACTTCAACAGAATTCAAATCGTCTCAAAGTGAGTGATTGTCCACACAATCACGGTGAGGCTGGTTCACACAATAAGAGCCCCTCCAAGCTTTCTGGGTTTTACCACTGGCTGCAGTCCTGGCTCTGAAACTGCGATTGTCCATTTCTCAACAGGAGCACTAAGAAACAGTTTTTCTGGGTTTTTTTCATCCCCTGTACAGAGCCCTCTGTCCTGTCCAGTGCACTTTTACCGTGGAGAAACCCCACCTGGCTACCTTGTTAAATAGCTTCATCCTATATGGCTCCATTATGCTTCGTGAGCTGGAGGTTCAAGCTGACGGATCGCTGTCCCACCCCACACTTCTGGTCGCTGTTGATGATGTGGGGCAGGACGGTCCTCAGTCTGCTGGCCAGTAGCTTGGACAGGATCATTGACACCTCTCGCTGTCCAGCTGATGTCCAGAGATCAGGAAGTGTGACCAGTGAGCAGGACATCCCTGTATCTCAGTCAGTGTTACTGCTCACTTTGGGTACAGGTCACTCAGTCAGTGTTACTGGTCACTGAGGGTACAGGTTACTTAGTCAGTGATTCTGGTCACTGTGGGTACAGGTCTCTCAGTCAGTGATACTGGTCACTGTGGGTACAGGACAATGATAACTGAGCAACGATCAGTTCTCAGTATCACTGCTGGTTCTTTATGAAATCACTGCTCACTGCTGTGGATAGACTCTGTTTATTTCTTATCTCTCTCAATGGATCAAGCACCAGACTCCAGGGTGTCCTGTGATGTGTCTGTGTGTCTTATTGCCTTGTGCTGCTCAGTCTTATTGAGTGAGACTCCAGTCTTATGGCCACTGCTTCTCACACTCACTGACACTCTGATCCACACTGCAGTGGAGACTGGGGATCCTGAAATGAACTGACTGCAGACTGTAGTATAAACTCTGCTATAATAACAGGTAAGAAGCAATAATGAACTTTAATACAATAAAAATCAACTCTCTCTCTGCAGATCCTGTGAAGCGAGCTCCTATCCCGAAATCACGTATGTACACTGTGTGAAACTCTGCTGACTGACAGTACTGACTTTACTAAAGTCTTATTACCAGTGAACAACTGTGATTAACAGTGTCTGTATCTCTATGTTCCAGTGTGTGACTTTGATTAACAGTGTCTGTATCTCTGAGTTCCAGTGTGTGACTGTGATTAACAGTGTCTGTATCTCTGAGCTCCAGCCTGTGACTGTGATTAACAGTGTCTGTATCTTTGTGTTTCAGTGTGTGACTGTGATTAACAGTGTCTGTATCTCTGCGTTCCAGTGTGTGACTGTGATTAACAGTGTCTGTATCTCTGTTTCAGAATGGCAGTGGCTGTGCAGTGCTGCAGGTAGGTCTGTCTCTTCTTGATGACAGAGATGCTGTTTTAAACCCTATTGTCTGGGGTTATTGGGGTCTTGAGTCCAGAAGGTCTCTTTAGAGTGAGATGATCATTCCTGGTGTGTAAACAGAAAGAGATATATTTCAATCTCATGTTTCTGTAACATCCTACAAGTAATCTCAGTGAGCTGTGAAGGTCAATCAAAGTTTCATGGGGGGAGTTTCTGTCTCTATCCTGTATGCGGCATTACGATGGGGCGTATCCAGATTGGAGGCGGAGCCCTGACCCAGTGTGGAGGCGGAGCTCTGGTAGTCCAGCTGTCCTGGCTTCCAGCTGATGAGACCTAGCTGGTTGGGTCCTATAAAGGCACACTGGACACCCCCCAATGGGACGAACAGGGACACCCCGGAAGGGGGAGTTTACACCGCCACTCCCAGAGGGGATTGCACCCGCATAAGGTGTTCTTTTACTTTTTTTTTGCCTGTCTTATTGTGTATTTTCACTGGGGAAGAGACACACACACACACACCTTTTTTCATACACAAAGTTGTTGTTTTGTTTTTTTCTTACACGCTCGGCTCTACCAGACTGGACCCCTCTAAATAGGGTCAGCCCAGTCTGGAGGTAACGCAGTACAGCGGTATACTTTCTTTACGACTTTTTGTTGACTTTCTATTTGTGTTTGTGTTATTTGTGGTCCCTGCTCACCTCATACTCACACGGTACTTCTGTCCCACACTGTCACATGTATTTCAGTCTAATGGCCAGTATGAGTCTCTCCTGGAGGGGCTGACAGTGTGGAAAACTCATTTTCCCTGAAGGCCATGTGCTCTGGTCTCTGCTCACTCCTGACTGAGGGTCTACAGGCTGAATGTGGCAGAGCCAGTGACCCTGGATTTGGGAATAACTGTGGAATATAGGAGGAATCAGGGGCAGAGCCAGTCTCATAATAACAAGCCATTCAAATCCTAAGGAGAAACACTGTTAAAGGATGGTATAATCAGAGTACTCTTCCCCTGCAGTTTCACAGACACACAGCCTCTTGTGAGAGGCAGCAGTGTGACTCTGGTACAGGGGCTCCTCTGGGGCCTGTAGGCCTCTCTCTTGTCTGAGAAATGGCTGCTTCTCTTCACATGTCAACCAGGCTGATGGGTCAGCAGGAAGAAATATTATAAAATCACCTTTTCTTCTTCTGTTTCCCTCTTTCCTCTGTGTTAATAGGATGTTCATACAAACACAGTACAGGCAGGTTGTGCTTCTATAAAGAGTACATTTAGACTGTGGGAATAATAAATATTATCAGGCAGATAAACTTTATTGCTAAACAGCTCATGTTGTTGCTTTTTGTGTTTAAAATTGTGATTCAGTCAGGATTTACTTGTTTTAAAGTTTGGGGAGCTAAACCTCTTTAACCTCCAGCCCCTCAAAGGTCATTTGAACCTGGAGTGTTTGTGTCCTGAACATCTTGCAATATATTGGACACTGTAGAGAGTCCAGGCCTGGTTCAGGGTCTGAATTCAAGGAACCACCTGGACATCAAGTCTGGAGCATCAGATTTCTATATATCTTACTCAGTACACACACAAGGAAGAAATATCCACCCCTCCAAAAAACAGCCCCTCAAAGGTCATTTGAACCTGGACTGTTTGTGTCCTGAACATCTTATATAGAGTGTACAGGCCTGGCAACCGCCATGACAGCAAGTTTGAAACAAAGATTTTTCTCATTATTTTTATATATCTTACTCAGTACACACACTAGGAAGAAATATCCACCCCCCACCCCCTAAACCCCCCCCCCCAAAAAAAGAGTAACATTTTTTTCAAATATAATTTTTTCAAGTTGTAGCACATGTAGATACCCATTATTTCCAGGCCATGTCCAGTATATCTGCTACTTCATTATTAGTGGAATTGAGCTACAGCCTTTCTATGCTAGATAAAAAAAAAACTGAGAACTAAGAATCTTGTTTTTCACTAGATTGTCAGGCAGACAAACGAAGGAGAGTATGAATTCAGTATTAAGTATTAAGAGTTTATACTTAAGTATGAAGTATCAGAAGAGTATTAAGTCAGTATACATTTGTAATGCGAATAAAGCTTCTTGAATTGAATTGATTAAAACCCGCATTCGCTCTAAACATGTATAAGCCCCGCCTCCCGTCTCTCAGTGGTCAGAGCTCACTGATTGACAGCTGGTGTCTCCTACCAGAGAGGTGGACAGCTGAGCGCGAGCAGTCTGAAGTCAGTATGAGCGCCTCTGTTTCTCTCGTCTTTCTCTCCGGGTTTCTGGATGTGTTATTTCTGCTTTCAATTGAACACTTTGGATATTGCTTGGCATTTTCAAATTAAGTGTGATAGTATTCTTATATTTCAGAACGTTTTTTCTGTTTCCATTATATTTTTTCTGTAAAAACTTGCATTATGCAGTCTTTGAATTCAGCACTTTTTTATTCTGCGTCGTCAGGAAAATGGTCTTAGAGAAGATGAACAAGCTGCTGAACTGGGATTTGAAATAAACCGGTTTAACAGACAGGCTGTCCAGTTTCTTACAGTATACAGGTCGTTGTGTTGGGTTGTGAAGTGTTTGAAAGCGAGTGGTCGGGCTGTAGTTTCTCCTGCAGTCCGGTCGGTCCTGTGTTTATAAATAATGTCATTTAAAAAAATAAACTTTCATCGCTGTGAAAAACAAATGTTTAATGTTTGTATTTAGAGGATATTGGGGATCACTTGCATGTGTAATACTAGTGATACAATGACAGAAGATGTCGTTTCTCTGGGAGGGAAGAGAAGTCATTAGTAATTGACTTGTTTTTCACTCTCGGTGTGTTTGGGGACAAAGACATTTCACAGTCTAATGGAGTTGAGTTGGACTGTAATCAGCAGGAGCCTGTTGTGATGTTTGTGTTTTATTCCCCAGCTGCTGTGACTCTGGACCCTGATACAGCTCACTGTGAGCTCAGCCTGTCTGAGGATGGGAAGAGAGTGAAACAGAGAGAGGAGGATAGCGATGACTGTGATGATGGTGATAAGGAGGAACAGAGTCTCTCTGACAATCCTCACAGATTTGATCTTTATACATGTGTCGTGAGCAGGGAGGCCTTCACCTCAGGGAGACACTACTGGGAGGTGGAGGTGAATGACAGCTGGAGAATAGGAGTGACCAGAGAGTCTGCAAAGAGGAAAGGGAGGTTAAGCCTCTCTCCCCAGCAGGGTTACTGGTGTCTGTACTCTTACTCTTCTGTTTTCTCTGCTCTCACTGACCCTGTGACCCGTCTCCCCCTCAGTCAGCGGCCCAGGAAGCTGGGGGTGTGTGTGGATATTGAGGAGAGGAAGGTCTCCTTTTACACAGTGGAGTCCAGAGCTCATCTCTACACTTTCACTGACATGGTCTTCACTCAGGGGGAGAAGATCTATCCTGTCTTCTGGA
Source organism: Lepisosteus oculatus (assembly GCF_040954835.1). Taxonomy (NCBI): domain Eukaryota; kingdom Metazoa; phylum Chordata; class Actinopteri; order Semionotiformes; family Lepisosteidae; genus Lepisosteus; species Lepisosteus oculatus. The sequence continues at coordinate 4,934,659 of NC_090699.1, forward strand.
CCTGGGATTCAGATAAAGACCTTGAGCTGCTGCCTGCTGTCAGTGTGGAGATTAAACCCGTCACTGACTCATGAACACAGGCTGACTCTCTCCCAGCTCTCTGTCCACTGTTCACACTGGGAGACGGGTTTACTGACAGGTAGTGAAATGATGTCATCAATATAATAGTAATTTTAGATGATGACGATGTTGTGTCGTGTTTAAATATGTTATATTACAGCAAAATGTTTAAACGGGGGAAAATAACATGTACGAGAGAGGGCGAGATAACGCGCTACCAGCCTGCTGTACTCCTGGCTTGTAAATATCTCTGGAAACCCTCCCGTGTTTTTTTTCTAATTTTGAGAAAATAAACTTTTAAAAATGAAATCCCGTGTGAGTCTCTCCTGCACGCGCCGGTGACTGTGAAGCTGCCAGAACGGAGAGGGACCCGCTGACGTCACCACAGCCAGGAGGAACAGGTTGTAGTTCAGGTGGGTAGCTGCGTCAGCATGCGTAGGCTGCAAAGGAACAAGTAAAAGGTTTATTCCATGCTGAAAAAAAAGAAGAAAGAGAACACAACGTTTCAGCCGTGGAGCCTTCTTCAGGTGTGGAAGAAGGCTCCACGGCCGAAACGTTGTGTTCTCCAGGAGGAATAGGGACTGTGACGCAGACAGGAAGTGGCTCAGGGTGTTTATGGGAGCTGTAGTTTACAACCAGCACTGCGTGTGTGAGCAGCTACAGACCCTGACAGTCTAGTACATGGCTCCCCTTAGAGTTATGTTTAACATTTAAATAAAATCTGTTTTATTTGACATGTGTCTTAGGGGAAAGTGTGGTGTGGACGTGCTGTGCCCGTTACTACTTTTTCCTGCTCTTTTCTTTATTTTAGTTCCCAATAAATTGAGATAACCGCCCGTTGAAAGCTCTGTTTTCCTTCATATGAAAGCCCAAAACCCTAAACCGAACCCTGGATTTTATATCTGTTTGGTGGCAGTGAGGTAGTTTTAACACACTCCCTTGTGCGCTGGTTAGTGTGGTTATTGGGAGACACTCCCTAGAGCAGGCGAGTTAGAAGATGGCTGAGCTGCTTCATAACTGTTCATGTAAGAAGTGAAGTTAAACGCATTCCTGGTGTTTTGTTTAACCTTTAACGTTTAATTTATATAAACCAGGGTGCCTAATCAATCGATCACGGAGTGCTTGCCAGTCAATCGATCGCAAGAATGTTTGGCAAAAAATAAATGGGCTATTTATTTACTTTTTTCGATAGCCAAAAATTTCATTCAGATCAGTCCATGTCATGTCATACACTTTACTGCCCTTGTGTGTGTTTCACCCTTGTCGAAAGGGTTGTACAAGTCTCTTCCCTGAGTGCTGGCTGACACTGAAGAAAGGCTGCAGGAGCTCTGTAATGAGGAGCTGTGTGTGCGCTACCCAAGATCGCTCTCTGGGTTATTGCCGCACAAACCCTGGTGTGTAAAACACTTAGCTGCAGCAGTGTGGGTGTTTAAATGCTATTGGCTCGTGAACAGCATCCCCCTATCCCAGTGCATTGCCTGTCTAATAGTGCCACTTTCAATAAAACCACGAGAGAAAGAGATTCACAACGCAAAGCTGTGTCAGTCTTCTGTGTAAAATATCGGTGTGTAAAAATTCGCTCTGAATCTGGACTGTAATTAACACTGTAAACATCCTGTTTGTTTAAAAACAGGTGAGTGTAAATCTGCTTTTTTATTGTCTAGCTGTGTAAGAAGACAAGAAATATATATTTCTGAAACTTGTAGGTTTAATTCAGTATGATGTGTTTAGTACTGCAGAGATCAATGACAATGTATGTATAGAAAAAGGTGAACGTAAGTGTTATCGTCCATCTGTATAAGGAGATAGATAGATACTTTATTGATCCCGTGAGGGAAATTGCAGTGCAACGGCAGCTTAACACACACAACACAGCCACAGTGTAACGAATTATATAATAATAGTACAATACATACAATACAATACAAGAGTTACTCACACTCCGGACACACAAGAACAAACTAGAACAGAACAGTACACAGAAAATCGTATCACACATATGAATATAAATATAGATGTAACTATAGATATAAATATAAATGTATTGCACAGGTCCCTGGCATATGTTGCACAAAAAATGGTTGTAAACGGGAAAAAGAATAGAAAAAGAAAGAGAACAGATGTAGCAGTAGATGTGTAGATGCATTTAGTCCAGAAACAGGTCACTGTCGATGTTGCCTCTGCCCAGACACACAGTGAATGAGTTGTACAGTCTTATGGCAGACGGCAAGAATGACCTCCTGTAGCGCTCCCTGTCGCACCCTGGATGAATCAGTCTATTGCTGAACGTGCTCTTCATTCCTGCAAGCCTGTCATAGAGGGCTTGTTCAGCCTTTTAGAATCCACTGCTCTAATCCCAGAGCCCCAGCACACCACTGCGTAGAAAATGGCACTCGCAACCACCGACTGATAGAACATGTGTAGCATCTTACTACACACATTGAAGGACCTGAGCCTCCTCAAGAAGTAAAGTCGGCTCTGTCCCTTCTTATAGATGGCCTTGATGTTCTTAGACCATTCCAGTCTATCGTCGATGTGCACTCCCAGGTACTTGTACGAGTCCACCATCTCCACGCCACTCCCATGGATGTAGACAGGAGTAGGTTTGACCTTTTTCCTCCTGAAATCTACCACCAGTTCCTTTGTCTTTGTAACATTCAGTTCCAAGTGGTTCACCCCACACCACTCCACAAAGCTGCTGACCAGTCCTCTGTACTCCTCCTCCTGCTCACCCTTGATACATCCCACAATTGCAGAGTCATCTGAGAACTACTGCAGGTGGCATGACTTTGAGTTGTACTTAAAGTCCGAAGTATAGAGGGTGAAGAGGAAACCCTGCTATATTTCCACACATTGTATTGTCAAATAAAGTGCTGTTCCTTTCTTTATAGTGCATGGGTAGAGTCAGAGTAGTAGCTGCTGTGTGCTGGAGTGACAGTGAGATCAGTCAGGTCCAGCAGTGTGTGAGTGAACAGTCAGGTCAGGACTGAAGCTGCTGTGTGCTGGAGTGACAGTGAGATCAGTCAGGTACAGCAGTGTGTGAGTGAACAGTCCTGTGTGCTGGAGTGACAGTGAGATCAGATAGATCCAGCAGTGTGTGAGTGAACAGTCAGGTCAGGACTGAAGCTGCTGTGTGCTGGAGTGACAGTGAGATCAGTCAGGTCCAGCAGTGTGTGAGTGAACAGTCAGGTCAGGACTGAAGCTGCTGTGTGCTGGAGTGACAGTGAGATCAGTCAGGTACAGCAGTGTGTGAGTGAACAGTCAGGTCAGGACTGAAGCTGCTGTGTGCTGGAGTGACAGTGAGATCAGTCAGGTCCAGCAGTGTGTGAGTGAACAGTCAGGTCAGGACTGAAGCTGCTGTGTGCTGGAGTGACAGTGAGATCAGTCAGGTACAGCAGTGTGTGAGTGAACAGTCAGGTCAGGACTGAAGCTGCTGTGTGCTGGAGTGACAGTGAGATCAGTCAGATCCAGCAGTGTGTGAGTGAACAGTCAGGTCAGGACTGAAGCTGCTGTGTGCTGGAGTGACAGTGAGATCAGTCAGATCCAGCAGTGTGTGAGTGAACAGTCAGGTCAGGACTGAAGCTGATGATTGCAAAATGTTGAAGAGTGAAGTTAGAATTGTATTATTTGTAAGAACTGTGCATTACACACCGTTGTAATAAAGTGCATTTTCTAAAAATAATGACCCCCACTGGGTTTTCTGTCTGTGTTCATCTGTATGTTTCTTACACTGTGTCTGTGATCCACACAGAGTGACAGTCTGCAAGCTTGACTTTCTGAATTCAGACGTGTATCAGCATGTATCAGAGTGTGAATCAGTGTGTGTGTCAGAGTGTGTATCAGTGTGTGTGTCAGAGTGTGTACCAGTTTATGTATCACTGTTCCTGCTGTGTGTTTGAGCTGAAGGTATATTTCAGAGGGGAAGTGTTGTGAAAACAGACTCACAGTGTAAAAGCTGCGCTCTGGACCCGGGCTCTGGAGTCAGCAGACTGTAGACTTCAGTCACTGGGGAGACACACAGAGAAATGTCTCATCAGGGCTGTGAGTTCGTTCTGAGGCCAGGAAATGCGAGGATTGTGCTTCTGTAACCAGGGGTAACCAAGAACCAATGGGTGCGAAGGTGATTGGAAGTCGGAATTGAATGACCTCCAGGCGGGTGGCGCCGACACAGAGAGTGAGGGGTCCTGTCTGCCTGAACAGGGCTGGAAAGGGAGGGATTGATATTCGGAGTCTAATATCCAGTTTGAAGATACGCGAGATGAAGGAAAATCAAAGGGCAGGTGTGTGACCTGATCCTTTAGCTCGTTGGATAATCCTCGCCGGAACTGCTGGATAAGAGCGTCGTGATTCCAGGAAACTTGGGAGGCCAGGGGACGGAATTTAAAGCGTATTCCTGAAAAGAAGGGGCTCCTTGAGTGAGGGAAGTGAGCTGTGAGACAGCCAGGTGGTGAGAAGGAAACTGACCGAAGACGGACTGCAGAGCTGACATCGCCAGTCACAGGGAGGTCCCGGGCGACGAGGTCGGCTGTCCAGTCCAGGGCTCGTCCAGTGAGGTAAGAGACCAGGTAAGCTACCTTCTCCCTGTCGGTGGGAAAACAATCTTTAGCACCCTGGAGCTGACACCGTCAGAACCTGCTGCCTTCCCTGCATGGAGTGTCCTCAGCTCCCTTCTGACCTGGTCAGCTGTGATGGATAGGCCGAGGAGGGCAGGGGAAGATGGAGTAGGAGTAGGAGGGATCACATGATGGGGTGACTGAGGACATGAAGAGGGTGTCTGGGGTGAATGGACAGTGGGCCCTGTATCGAATCTGTTAAAGAAAAGATTCAGCTCATTGGCCCTCTCCAGGCCTCCCTCACTCTGTTGGCCGCCGAACAACTTGTATCCGGAGATCTTCCTCACGCCATTCCACACTTCTCTCACATTGCTCTCCATCAGCCTGTCCTCCATTCTCCTCCCTAACTCTCACCTTCAGCTCTTTCTGCACTCTCCTCAGCTCCTCCTTGTCACCTGCCTGGAAAGCCCTCTTTTCCTATTTGACCCAGGGAAGCAGCGCACTTTCCTGGTGGGCACTGCACTGTCAACACAGAAGTTTATGTAGTCAGTGACTACTTTTATGAAACAGTCCCCAAATATGTGATTGCTGTATCGAATGAATTTTATTTATTTTTTTTAAATTAACACGAAAATTAAGCTGTTTACGTTCCTCTCCCTGAGAATATAGTCACTCGTTGCTACCCAACGCAGAAACACAGCCACTAACTAACATAGAGAGGACATTAGCTAGCCAATATGATAAAGAAATAAAAGATTTTTTTGTTTATTTCTTTTGCACATTTATTTGAACATTTCCATTGATTGTACAAGCACTTGGATACTGTCCAATCCCTAGTTCGTCAGGCATTTTCTTTTATCCTCCGGGCATGCTCCCGATCCGGCGCTGGTCTGTGTCTTCTAGGATATAATGCCGGCAATTTTTTGTTAAAATTGGGTTTCCAATAACGCCGCAGCAAACTCTTGTTTTTATGTTCACTATAACAGACAATCTCCCTTGCTTTTAACCGAGCATTTCATAATTTCCTCAAATGAAAATGATTTAAACCATGCGACAGAATTCTGAGGTGTCCCTATTCCAGAGATTACGGTACGGCTTCAGAATGGTGATTGGCTGACACCATCTGACACCCTCTCATTGGGGAAAAAAGACCTGCTAATCTGTCCTACATACCAGGAAGACAACAGAAGATTATTTTTTCTATTCGAAACGTGTATTTTAAATGTTTAATTAAGAAGTAAAAACCTTACAGCGTACACAGATTTCTAAACTGCTCAGGAGGACAAAAAATCACTCGTGTTTCGCGCATAAAAAGTGGTTATTAACTATTGAAACCTGTTTTATTTATTTGATTTTTATTTAGATTAAGAGTTCCTGTCACCCCCATTTCCATTTAAATCGCAAACCTGTGTTTAATTAAATGTCTGACAATGCAACGTAAATCGTTATCTTTGTCTTCTGCATAATAATGTTCACCTCTCTGTCCAGCAAATTAATTCTAAACTTTATTTTATATAGCGCCTTTAAAGGTGGCTTCTCAAAGTGCTTTACAGGATAAAAACAATGACAACCATATTGTATTTCATTGCACTTTGACAGATTGTCTTTAAATCAATTGTTATTCCCAGAATATTCCCACCTCCAAATAAGAACAAAACTGCAACAATTTTATTAACTGGCTGTTTCAGTAACTTAAAGTATACATTTAAAGTAATAATTTAACAATATATGTAAATGTTTTAAGATATGTTTATGTTGTAAATGTCTGTAGATTGTATCTTATTTTTAGTTTTATTTTTGTTTCACGTTAATTTTATAAGGGAGAGTGTCATAGAGACGACTCCCTTACCCCAATCTTGATTAAAATACTTTTATTTTTTCAGAATCTGGCAATGCCAGACAGAATTAACATTCCCTGCAGCCAAATGGCCTTGCAGATCAGAAAATCAAGGAACAAAACAATTATCGTGCTCGGCTCCTCAATGGAATTGCTTTAACTTGCTAATGCGTTGGTATAACAGTCCGTGTGTGGCAAGCTTCTAATGTCTCCCAACTTCGGCAAAAGGCGACTTCAGAACCCGTCTTTCATTGGAAGACAATGAACATATTCTACCCGTACATGAGAATATAATGCTGGCGCGCGGGCGCGGTGGGGTGCTGTACCAGCTGTCAAAAAATGTTTTTTTTTAAATCAATTGAGTGTCCATAATATTGATATTTTGCTATTGCCAATTGCTATTTCTACCGTCTGAGTCTCTGTGTCTACACTGTTTGTAAACAAACTGGTTTCACAGGTATTTTCAACCCCCAGCCACTGTTGTTTCATCAGTTGTTATCCTGTAAAGCGCTTTAAGAAGCCACCTTCAAAGGCGCTATATAAAATAAAGTTTATTATTATTATTAATATTGATGATATTCTTCCTCCCAGGACTTGTAAAATTGTTTTTGTTATTGTTGTTAACCTGTAAAGCGCTTTGAGAAGAATACTGTGTAGCATATTGTATTTTCATTGCACTTTGACAGATCGTCTTATAATCACTTGCTGTTAGAATATCCCCCAAGATGATATTCCCCCCAAGAGGATATAGAGGATATCCCCCAAGAGGTATCCAGGTAACAGTGAAACGGGCGTACAGTCTGGGGAGATTGCCCGTTTTCCATGTAAATAGTTCTTGGTCTCTCTCTCTCTCTATCTGTCTCTCTCCTGTCTCTCTCTCTCTGGCCCGCGCTCTTGGCGGGCTTGCTTCTCTCTCTCTCTCTCTCTCTCTCTCTCTCGGCGGGCTTGTCTTGTGTCTCTCTCTCGTCTGGGCGTGGGAGTGGTGCTGGCGGGTGGTGACGGAGAAGAAATAAAGCGCAGTTTTTAACTCCACAAGTTTGAGTCTCTGTGTTCGTCCTCAACAAACCCAAATTCCATTTCTATTTTAAAGATGTTAATATTTAGAGTGGACTTTGTCCATTTCATCTTATAGATATGGTGTCTCCCCATAATTAGTAATAGATTTATTGTAAATATAAGTCTTTGATCAATGTCCGGGTGTGTAAAATAAACTAAGGTGTCAAACCCATTAAAAGAAACCTGAATATGTAAAGATTTTAATAAGAAATATTCCAAATCACTTCAGAACTTTTTGGTTTGAACACATTGATAAAACAAATGACCTGGTTTTCTTATTCATGTTACAATATACACATTGATCATTTAAGTTGAGTTTAAATCTGGATAATGTTTGTTTAACAAGATACATTTTATGAATAATAATATATGACTGTAATTTTATTGATAAGACAATATATGTTCGCCATTTTACATACTTTCTGCCAATTAATATTATTAAATTTAGAATTCCAGTAAGTCTTTGCAGGTGGATTATATTTTGGTAAACATATGTTCTTTATATAATTATTATTACATTTATTTTCTAAACTGTTAACACCACCCAATAAGACAATAGATGTAAATTGATTGGTGAAGTAATTACAATAATAGCCATTATTGCCCCTAATGAGAGTAATAACACCTCTAGGAACAGCATCAAACACTATTGCATATTCTTGGGGTGTAACAGGAACCTTAAAGGTCTCCAAAAATTCTGAAACATTTAATTATATGTCATTCTCATTTAGTAATTTAGTCTAATTTAGTAAAAACTCAAGTCCACCCACCCTCTCAATAACAAATTTAGGGATTATGCCTTTTTAAAGATAATTTTAATCCAATTAATTTAAAAAACATAATTTTGAAGTTTTAAAAGAATATGTAGGCCACCTCGATCCTGTTTATGAGTAAGAGTTGTTTTTTTTTTCAAATTGTGACATTTATTTTTCCAGCTAAAATCATATAAAACAGGGGTGCCAAATGAATCGATTGCAATTTACCAGTCAATCAATCGCAAAAAATAATAAAAAATAAATGGCCTATTTGACTATTTACTTTTTTTGTTAGTCTAAAAATGTATTTAGATCTGTGCATGTAATGTCGTAAATTTTACTGCCCTTGTGTGTGTTTAACCCTTGTCAAATGTGTTGAAAAAGTCTCTTCCCTGAATGCTGGGTGACACCGGAAAAAGGCTACAGGAGCTCCGTAAATACAGAGTGTTGTATTTTCTACCCAATAACTTTCTCTGGTTATTGCTGCACAAACCCCGAAATTCGCTACAGCACATAGTGGAGCAAAACAGATTGGCTGTGACAAATTTGCCAACAGTTTGATAAGTTTGATTGCCTATTGATAGCTTCGTCATGAGTGAAAATGATGAAGCAAAGAGACTGAAAACTTACCATTACCACAAGGAATGGGAGCATGATTATTTTTTTGTACTTTCGCATTCGAATCTGCAATGCTAGCATCTACGCGAAAAAGGGAAATATAGAACAACATTTCAAAACTGCACACAAAACGAATGAGGTGGACTTTCCTGCTAAAAGTAAGTTACGGAAAAGAAAAGTGGAAAAATTTAATCTCAACTAGCAGCAGTCGGTTTTCATGAGGCCTCATACAAGAGAGAAAGCGGCACTCATCGCATCGCTCCACGCGAGCCACGTCCTGGCTCAACACAAAGTCATTCAGGGATCCAGAAGTAATAAAAAAAACGTTTGCTGAGGCTGCTGACTTGCTGTTTGGAGATTTCAAAACAAACATTTTTGTCGAGGTTCAGACAGCTGTTGCCTGAAATCAAAGAGTTTCTCAAGTTGTCTAAACATGGTGAATACGCCCGATATGACCAGTGTCTTCTGGATTTAGCCTTCCTCACAGACCTGACTGAACTGCTGAATGAGCTGAATGTCGAGCTGCAGAGACACAATAAAAATGTCATCGACATGATCAGCAGTGTCAACACGTTAAAGAAAAATTACAAGTGTTCTCAAGTAAGCTTCTCAGTGCCTATGCTTGCATTAAGGTAGGATATTCTTTTTTCTAAAATGGGGAATATGACTTGTTCACTGTAGCCTGAGTCACTTGCTTTTATTTGCTGTCATTTAAGTAATGGGTATTGTTATTGTACTGATGTGCCCACAGTCTGATTTTCCTATATCAGAGCTTCAAAATCACACTTGTAGATCGTGCTGGACTGGCAAATGAAAAAGTAGATCTTGCATTAAAAAACATTGGGCAAACCTGATTTAAACACTAAAATAAAATTTCTCTAAGTACAACAAGCTTCTGCTCAAAGTCATGTGGCTCTTGTGTTCTTCTGAGAATCAGCCCCTGTGGTTTTGGGGGGTTCGAGATGAATAAAAACCACACTGATACCTATATGAGAACTGAGACCACTGATATAGAGAGGAACGGCTTCATGTCAGAAACAGTCTCATCTTATCTTAAGTCAACAGGAAACTATGTCTAAATAAGAGCTGACATGATTCCACAGACACCACCAGACAACTTCTGAAGAGCTCTGGACTGACCAACATCCCAGAGACCTGCTCCATCACACACTGAGACTCTGGACTGACCAACAGCAACATTTGAAGAGCTCTGGACTGACCATTCCAGAGACCTGCTCCGTCACACACTGAGACTCTGGACTGACCAACAGCAACATTTGAAGAGCTCTGGACTGACCATTCCAGAGACCTGCTCCGTCACACACTGAGACTCTGGACTGACCAACACCAACATTTGAAGAGCTCTGGACTGACCATTCCAGAGACCTGCTCCATCACACACTGAGACTCTGGACTGACCAACACCAACTTCTGAAGAGCTCTGGCCTGACCATCCCAGAGACCTGCTCCATCACACACTGAGACTCTGGACTGACCAACACCAACTTCTGAGGAGCTCTGGACTGACCGTCCCAGAGACCTGCTCTCATTTATCTTCAGGTTTAACCTAAATGTGCCTAAAGGTAATGAATAAGTACAAATATTCTGTAGGGTTTCATAAATCTTTGAAAGAATAGCACTTACAGTACTGATTTTCCAGACTTATTATTGCTTTGTATTGAGGGATTCTCTGTTTCCTCCTCCTGTCTCTCCCTGTGTCTTCTGTCCTTTGGTGTGTGTTTATTACTGAGGATATCTCTGTTTTCTCCTCTATATCTGGTGAATCTTTTTTCTTAGCTTTGCCCTGTCTGCTGTAAGAGAGATGATGTAATTTAGTTTGTATTTGCAGGCAGAATAATAAAACTCCAATCATCAGGAGTTTTAAGGTATTTACTGACCTACTGATACAGTTATTGGCTACTTTTATGTAAAATCTGCTTCAAGTGGATCTCTGCTGTCACAAATGAAGGGACATTTTGAAGTTGAATTTACAGATTTCATAGGGAAAAATTAGGTCAGTTGTACTATTTTCTTAAAAGGACAGGAATCTACAGGTGTGTGTGACAACAGGAGAGACAGGAGTCCTCAGGTTTAACAACAGGAATAAATCTGCCCTAGATTAAAAATGCATGCGCTTTTTTCTAAATCATATTGGCCCCTGCGTGCTTCTGAGAATCAGCATTTGTGTGGCTTTGGGGGTTTGAGAAGAATAAAAACCACACTGATCCCGTTATGAGACTGCTGAAGTAGAGAGATTAGCTATATATGGTCCTTTCCAGATCACTTCCTGTTGAGACAGCGGGTGACTGTTTGTCTAAATAAGTGCTACCTGATTAGACAGATTAAGATTCTGTACAGATCAACATCTGAGTTTCTGAAGAGCTCTGGACTGACCATCCCAGAGACCTGCTCCATCACACACTGAGACTCTGGACTGACCAACACCGACATCTGAAGAGCTCTGGACTGATCATTCCAGAGACCTGTTCCATCACACACTGAGATAAAGACTTTACAGATCAAGACCCATTCTGAGAAAACCAGGAGGTGAAAATGACTTTCCTGCCGTTGCTGTTTGGGCTTCTGGTCATGAACATATCTGAAGGTAAATGAGTTTGAGCACGATTTGGAAACTTTGTAGCAAAACAGCAAGGGAATATCAATAATATTACTGTCTTCTGACCTATTATATTGTTTCCTTTTGAGGAATACCTGTGAACTTTTTTGCATCCCACTGTGTCTCCTGTCCTGTTGTATGTGTTTATCACTGAGGGATTCTCTGTGATCTCCTATCTCTCAGTGTCTCCTGTTCTGTTGTGTGTGTTTATTTCTGAGGGATTCTCTGTGATCTCCTCTCTCTCTCACTGTGTCTCCTGTCCTGTTGTGTGTGTTTATCACTGAGGGATTCTCTGTGATCTCCTCTCTCTCTCACTGTGTCTCCTGTCCTGTTGTGTGTGTGTCACGCCCTCAGTAGCCAGAGGGAGCTCCTACTCTGTCCTGTCCCTAGTTTCCTGTGCTTTGCTGCCTTCTGGTGTCTCTCTTTCTGGGGATATAACGCCTTGACGTTCTAATGTCCTGAGACCCGCCTAGCACCAGGTCGCCGCTCCGTCCCTGGCCTGAGGGCACAGGTTTCTATACAGCACTCCAGAACTCTTTGCACTAACCCCCCAGTTCTGCCGCTTCTCATTGGGTCTTTTTCGCTCTCCTGCCTCTCCACGGTTTGTCCCTTCCGACATCCGTGACAGTGTGTTTATTACAGAGGGATTCTCTGTGATCTCTTCTCTCTCTAGTGATTCTCTTTTTTTAGCATTGTCCTGGCTACAGAAGGAGATGATGTGTAATTGTGTATGTATTGACAGAGAGCACAATAAAACTGCAGTCTTTGTTAAAGCAATTGCCTGATTTGCTTCAAAATTCAGTCCAAAAGAAAACTGACCTGATTCCAAACGTTCAAGTGGTAATTTGCTGTCACAACTTACAATATCTGACTTACCATTAGAAGATATTGGGACAATTTTTTATTTTAAATTTGAGTTAACATATAATATATATAATGATCAGATATGATATATCGTTAACAGATATAATATATCATGATCAATTATACTATTTTCTTAAAATAATCCATCATTATTAAAACAACCAATTTGTCTTTAAAATTAATGGCTGAATAATTAGTATTCTGCTCATCTGGCCTGTGTAGCTGATGCTGTGGCCTAATTTCTGTGTGTAAAGAAGAGCTTCAGCTTTTCAACAACACAGCTGGGCAGCTTGTTCCACACCCCATCCACCCTGTGTGTAAAGACAAGCCTACTGTTCTGACTGGTGTCTCATCCAGCTGTGTGTTGGGAGAAGTCAGGGTATATGGCTTCTACAATGTGGATGGGCAGCTTGTTCCAAACCCTCACCCCCCTCTGTGTAAAGACATTTTCCGTTTTAAATGTTTGGCCCTGTATGCTTAACCCAGCACTGGTAAATGATCTCTTGTCTTCTTTTGATCTGTATCAGTTGACACTTGAAACCTGTTGTCTCTACTTCATATTATCTGTGTCCTCATAGCTACAGAATTTCACAATTCAAGATGCCATAAATGTGACTATTTAGGATATATTTTTCTTTTCTCTACTATTAGTCCACACTTCAGACAGCTGATCCTTTCAGCAGTTCTCCCCTCCAAGTTACTGACTCTCCTCTGTGTCTCTCCAGTGTCTAGCTCCCCTCTGTCCAGGAGCTCTGTAGTGGTCAGTCAGGGTGTGAAGGAGGGACAGTGGTCCTGGATGACTGATCTCAAGCCTGTTCTGTATGAATCCCTCTGTGTCTCTCCAGTGTCCAGCTCTCCTCTGTCCAGGAGCTCTATAGTGGGTGGTCAGAATGCATCAGAGGGAGAGTGGCCCTGGATGGCTTATCTCAAGATCATTCCTGTCAATGGAAGACCTGGAGAGTATTTTAAATGTGGCGGCTCTCTGATCAGTAATCACTGGGTTCTTACAGCTGCACACTGCCTGGAAGAGTGAGTATGGGCAGAACAGTTTAGAGTTTAGATGATGAAAGCTGTTAATCTCTCTGCCTTCTGGAAAGAGAAAGACGTACATGAAAGCTCCTCATTTAATAGTGATAACCCTGTCACTATTAGTATCAAATCTGCAGTATTAATAATAATAACCAGCAGCTTTTCTTCTCAGTGCCTTTAAGTGGTGGGAATCTGAGGTGGTCCTGGGACTGTACAAGCTGGACATATCTAATAAACACAATGTGACACGCCGGATGAAGAACTTTATCATACATAAGAACTTCCAGAAAACCCACAGCGTCCTTCAAGGGTCTGATGTCGCCCTGGTGGAGCTGGACAGGCCAGTGTCAACAAGTGGCAACGCGTACATCCAGCCTGTGATCCTGGGGCAGAGCTCTGACCGCTTCACTGTCAAATGGGAGTGCTGGGGTACAGGCTGGGGGGACATTGACAACGGAGGTAAGAGACAATGTCTGTCTTTCTGAAGGCTGGGGTGGAGGAGGACAAGACTGGGTTTGTACTTGATGTCAAGGGCTGTGGGCTGACTCTGTGCCCCCTCAGCACCTGGTGTAGGATAACACTGATCTGGCCTGAAGGTCAGCCCACTCAGAGGCAGCTCAGAGCTGTCCCAGCAGCAGTGTGTCCCCAGGCTGCCTTAGCTTGGCTCACCTGAGTTCCAGAGAGAGCCAGGAAGAGGAACTGTCTTGTGTTGCTCATCTCAGGGAGGGCGTAAATGTTTGACAGTATCTACTCTCTCTTTCTGTGCCCCCAGTCAGACTGCCTTTTCCTGGCACACTACAGAAAGTCCTGCTGTCCATCATAGAGAACAAGCGTTGTCAGGACATCTACAAGAACCGCTACAGAATCCAATCAGACATGCTGTGCGCTGGGTACACAGAGGGAGGAAAGGACGCCTGCCAGGTGAGTCTGCCTGTGCCCCTTTCGATCAGGGGCCAACCAAAGATCTACAGTCTCAGAGCCCATAACCCTGTTGTAATGTCCAGTCCAGTGAGCTACAGATCTACAGTCTCAAAGCTCTTAACCCTGCTGTGATGTCCAGTGAGCTGCAGTCTCAAAGCTCTTAACCCTGCTGTGATGTCCAATGAGCTACAGTCTCAAAGCTCTTAACCCTGCTGTGATGTCCAGTGAGCTGCAGTCTCAAAGCTCTTAACCCTGCTGTGATGTCCAGTGAGCTGCAGTCTCAAAGCTCTTAACCCTGCTGTGATGTCCAGTGAGCTGCAGTCTCAAAGCTCTTAACCCTGCTGTGATGTCCAGTGAGCTACAGTCTCAAAGCTCTTAACCCTGCTCTGATGTCTGGTCTCAGAGCCAGTCAGAGGCTCAGTGGTTCCAAAGAACTATTAACATGCTGAACACTCACTCTGTCTCTCTCTTGTTAGGGCGACTCTGGGGGTCCCCTGGTCTGTCGGAAAGACAAGAAGAGTCCTTGGATCCAAGCTGGGATAGTGAGTTTCGGCTGGGGCTGTGGGCTACGTGACTCCCCTGGAATCTACATCCAGGTCTCCAGCTACAGGGCCTGGATAAAAAAACACACCAAAGTCTGAGACTTCTCCTAAGGCTAGGGGAGCGCCCCCTGGTGTCTTCCTGAATAATTGCAGGCTTTGCTGTGCTCTAATGTAACCATATTACCACGCTGTGCTATCTCCTATCTATGTGTGCCTCCTGTCCTGTTGTGTGTGTTGATCACTGAGCGATTCTCTGTGATCTCCTCTCTCACTGCGTCTCCTGTCCTCACTCTGGTGAGACTCTTGGCTCTGCTCTGCCTGCTGTAAGAGATCACTTGTACTGACACTCAATAAAGCTCCAGTCATTCACACTCCTGTCCGCAGTGATTTTATTGGTCTTGTGGTCCAGGTCTGTTTGTAGGTTTTTCCGTCTCTCAACTGACTCTCCCAAGTTTTACATTCGGAAGGGACTTCGATGGAGTTTTTAAATCTCATCGAGGCAGACCCTGCCAGGCCCTCGTCGACACCGGTTCGACCATCACCCTGCTGTGGATGGGAAACCACCTGCCTGCCCCTGAGGACGGTGACGGGGCAGTACGCAGAGGTCCTCAGCAAGCGGGTGCTCACCGTGCGGTTTGGGGCTGCGAGGGTGAAACACCCCTTCTACCTTGCCCCAGTCCGCGAGGACTGTATCCTGGGGTTGGACTGGTTGCAGCAGGTGGCTGGTTGCCTTGACTTGGGCCGGCGAGAGTTGTTGGGGCAGGGGGAACGAATCAGTCTCGCGGCGGGTGGGGTTGGAGGTGTCCAGGGCTTGCGGTTTGACTGGAGCGGGAAGCGGAGGCGGCAACGGCGGGTGTCGCCGGGGCCTGTCGGAGCCGCGGGTGTCGGGGCGAGCGTGCCAGAGCTGACCCCCGTGACGCCCGGCCAGGCGGTTAACGGGGCGGACGCTGGGGGGAATGCGGGGGCAACATTGCCCAGGATGCAGTAAAAAAGAACTGAAATCAATGACCTTACAAGGAAGACCATCAGTGGAACAGGAGGAACAGAAGACACAGGGGTCCCCCAGGACCAGTGCTGGGAGCCCCTGTTCCTGATCCCCTCACTGTGTCTGGAGCTGCCCTGCTCTTTGCTGGCGACTCAGAGACAGGGGGACCCCTTGATCACATGTGAGGGGAAGGAGTTCCAGTCAGTTCAGCCTCATGTGGAAACAAACAGGAGACGCCCCCACAGCCCCTACAAGACCAGGGGTTCTAGAAGTTGAACATTTTAATAGATCTTCCCAGGCAACTTGGGGGTGGGGTGAGGTTTGAGGTTTGGGGTCCCCCATGTGTCCCACTGCTGTGGAGAGAGAACAGATGTCTGATGCAACAATCAATGAAGTGTTCAGAAGACAGTGAAACAGAGAGCAGCCCAGAGCAGAACAGGAGGAGCCTTCATCATCGTGACAGAGACAGGATCCCCATGAGAGAGAACAGACCAGAGCTGAGTCCACTGGGACAAAGCAGGCTGGGACAGGCCCTCTCCGTGTGGGGAAGACACTTGACACTCTTTAGTCTATGAGAGCGTCACGGCCCTAGGTTGGCCATGTTTATTTTTTCCTTTTCTCTCTCTCTACATCAGGATTGTGTTTCGATCCATAGTTTGTTTGATTAATTGGTTTAATCTGGGTGGAAAGCACTTCCCCTTTTGCTATTGGATATTGAGGTGCTGGCCCCAGCTCTCATCTCTAAATACATTCCAGTTTCCTCTGGCTTGACGTCGGAGCTTCTCTCCCACTTTACAACCATGTAGAAGCGGAGCGTCTCTCTTGGCCTTGTTGTGTGGAGTTTAGGGTATGTTCTTGCTCACTTGTAACCAATTAATGCAGATGTGAGTGTGGGCTTTTGTTAGGCAGCTACTGCTTATGTGCTCCAGTGGTTTGTCTTGTTTACTGGGTGTTCTTGTGTTGTCTTCATGTTCTCTTGGGCTTCATTAGATGCCCTTCTGTCAGTCAGTGTGGTGGTGTCCCTGTGTTGTAATTGATGGGAGATAGTTTAGAGTAGGGGAGTGAGTTAGATTGCGGAAGACCTTTCTTTGGCTCTGCCACTTTTATTTTCTGGGCTGGAGTCAGTTAGGTTAGTTGCTTTGTCTTTATGACAGTGTAGTTTCTTTTCTTGTTTTTCTTTTCAGGGACTCACTATTAGATCTCATACACCTTTAAATTGGTGTTTGCTGTTTTGGTATTAATGACGGACAGAAATGAACCGATACCTGTGTCACCCCCAGTTGTCTTGTCACCGTATGTCTCCTCCCGGGAAACAGATCCTGGTGTTTAAATCAATTTTATTTCTTAATGTTTTATGTTCATGGATTCTTCATCCCCAAGTGACTGAGTGAGCGAAATTAGGGGGTCGTAACAAGAGTCATATTTGATGACACATGTATATTCACTTCTAATGCTTCACGTATCATTGCCAAAGACAACTTTTATTGTTTGTCAAAGTCAAAGAAAGTGATCTCCACCATTGTGTCACGGGAGCCGGTCCTGACTCCCAGAAAGTGTGTTGTTTAGGACCCTCTGCACACGGTATAATCCGAGAGTGACTGGAGAAGGACAACAGGGAAAACACAGCTGGAAAAGGACGGGATGACAGACAGGGAGGTGACAACAGTGATCCGGGGGGAGTCCAGTTGGGTAAAAACAGGGCGCAGTCCAAAATCCGATACCGGGAAATTCAAAGACAAACACAGGGAATAGGAATCCAGGAACACAGCAGATAATATCATAATGGAGCCAGGCGATCAGAGCCCCAGACTCGGATGGTCAGGATGCCGTTCTGAAGCCTATGCTGTCGGGTCTCTCCGTCTTCCAGTGCTGAGAGCAGAGCTTCGGAGACACGTATTGAATTAATGCAGGGAAAAACCAGGGACAAGTGTACGGAACAAAGCTAAAATACAAAAGGGTTGGAGCGCCCTCTAATGGAGGGATGAGGAACATGACCCATTCACAGGGGTGAATGTATTTTCTGATAAGAGGAATCGACCGGGTGAGGGAATCTGTTGCTACTTCCCATCATGACATCACTAAAACTAGGTTACAAATAGCAGTTTGGAAGCCACCTGCATATGCTTGTGGCAGGGTGTTAATGTGGGGGACTATTGAATATTGCACTGGGCTACAATCCAGGAAGACCAGTTACAGCTGGTGGCTTTATCCCCTACCTGCCCCTCCTGACCGAGTCGTCCTTGTTTCCTTAGGCTGAGCTAAGAACCGATCCTGAGGAGAAAATGCACTCGTGTCACCTGGACACAAACTGGGAGGTAGAGAAGGGGAGTCAAACTCCAAGATGAGAAAAGCAGGGAGCCATAAGACTCGAGAGAAAAATGAATGGATATGTCTTCAAGGGTTTTAAAAATGGAAAGAGAGCCATGAGCCAGAAGCCGACAGCGTGATTCTAGGACAAACGACGGTGTGGGACTGTGATGTAGCACTCTGAATGAGCATTACAGGTGGTGCTGAAGAGACGTTCTCACGCGATCAGTCAGAGGGCTGCCTTGGGGGAGGGGGTAGGGGCCCCTCTAGTGGTGAGCAGGGTAACATTCCTCCTGCTGTGTCACAAGTTGAAGTCGCGGCTCTGGTGCGTGTGTGTGTGTGTGTGTGTGTGTGTGTGTGTGTGTGTGTGTGAGTGTGAGCTGAGGAGGCTCCTGTCAGACACCCGTCTGTCACGGGGCGGCGCCCAGTTTCCTGGAGCCACTCTCATGTCTCCTACACTCTAACGCCCCATGTTGAAGGGTGGTGAAGATGACGACTGTTACAGTGAGGAAGACTAGGGGCTGAGGCGGACAGATTTCACAGACGCCTGCTCTTTATTGTGCAGAACTCAGAACTGACACAAAATGGCAAAACCCTTCCAAGGCACCCAAGATCCATAAAGCAGTAACCCCCAAAACCCTAAGCGCGACAGCATCGTGAGCCCCAAATTGACGCTGTGTGTGACATAATACCCTTTGCGAAAAAGCAGAGTAAAAGATTTGAACACGGTCTTCCAAAGGATTAAAAATGCTTAAATATATATTCATGTTTGCAACCCACTTCACCCCCTTCAACATGATGATATTCCCCACTGCGGATTAGACCTCAAAAGGAAGAAAACCTTCAGTTCCGCGCAATCTGCCCTCCCGAATAGTTCGGATCAAGGGCTCTCAAAACGGAAAGGGATCCATACCGCTGGTCTCACAGAACTTCTGTCCTCTCATGTATCTCACTAGCTATCAGGATGAAATAACAGACTGAATAGTCGAGTGCTTGAAGGAGATGTGGATTGGGAAAATTGATGGGAATATTATAGATTTACGTATGATGTTGGGAACATGTAGACGTATTATAGAGGTATTATAGAGGTGAGGTGGTGGGTTGTGAGAAGGTTTGTTTTTTGTCTCCAGTTTTTAGTGCAGGGAAATTGAAAAAAATCCATGAAAGAATTCCTAAGAGAAAATTAATAACCAAGAACCAAAACACTGTCAGACAGCGAACACAGTCCCAACAGGATTCAAAGCTGATAAAACAAGAAGACTTTCAAAATAATTTCACTACTGGTGAGAAACCTGGATTGATTGGTTGGTGGTTGGTTGGTTGACCGACTTGATCATGGTGTGAGTATAGTTTTGTCACACATTAGGATTTTTTTCCCAGTGCTAGGAAAATAAGCAAAACTTAAAAATCTGACATGATGAAATGGATATCTGAAAAACAAAGCCTTCTGGGGCAGCTTGTCTGAATCGTGCTGGTATCAAAGTCAGTAATTTTTATAGCCTGTGTCCGTGTTCACACAAGAGACAATATCATGAAAGGTATGAAAAGAAGACAGAATATCAGTCCTGAAGTCCAGCCTGCAGCAGGGAGAGAGACACGTCCTTGCTCCAGGCTCTACAGGTGTCCAGTGAATGGACAGGGCTCAGGGCGTGGAGGTTTAGGTGGTCAGCAGCAGGGACAGGACAGCCAGCAGCAGGACAGTGTGTTCCAGGGAGGGGGCACTGCTGGGGGTGGGGGTGGTGGTGACCACGGTGTTGGGGTTGATGAGGGGCAGGGTGGGGCCCACATTGCTCTGCAGGAAACTCTGGTATCTGGACACCTTGGAGAACACCCCCTGCTGCAGGGCTCGGCCCACACGCCCCTTTCGTTGGACAGTGTTGTCCACTGCAACAATGCCGGCCTGAATCCAGAGAGAGTCCTGTTGACACACCAGGGGATCCCCTGAGTCTCCCTGCACAGAGAGAAACAGAGAGACAAGAATTAATACAGACACACTGACTGGACACTCCAGTACATGAACACTGCACTGAGAGAGAGAGGGGCTAATACAGACACACTGACTGGACACTCCAGTACATGAACACTGCACTGAGAGAGAGAGGGGTTAATACAGACACACTGACTGGACACTCCAGTACATAAACACTGCGCTGAGAGACAGAGGGGTTAATACAGACACACTGACTGGACACTCCAGTACATTAAGACTGCACTGAGAGACAGAGGGGTTAATACAGACACACTGACTGGACACTCCAGTACATTAACACTGCACTGAGAGACAGAGGGGTTAATACAGACACAGTGACTGAAAACTCCAGTACATTAACACTGACCCAGTTCCATCCTTCATGAGGATCAGGGATCTGTATCTCAGAATGAAGACACTAGAGCACCTCAATGACTGTTACTGTGTTTTGCTTTGTTGCCTGAATATTGTGTTTTAAAGAAGAAGCAGGAGATTTCAGTGTCTGGAGGTCTGGGTACCTGCTGTAGGTCCAGCGATCCGGTACAGAGGTTGTCAGCTGAAGAGACGTTCGCACACGCGGTGATCGCTGTGGACACTTGCTGGAGAGTGTTCTCACCTGACAGTATCGGGACACATGGGAGATCTTAGCTTTCAAGAGAAAGTGGAGGGACAATGTAACCTCTCCCACTTCCTGACTCATCTACCTGGCACTGAGTGTGGAGAAATCTTGGTCTTGTCACCCCGCCTCCAGGATAGAGGTGTAAGAAAGGGACGTGTTTTGATATTTGATATTACCAGTACTCAGAAAAGAGCAATTTTATCTGCTGAGGTTCTGCACATTATTCAAAGGGTGAGCCGTGTAGTTCAGAATGAGACATAGTGATGGAAATGAAGGATTAAGGAAGCTGTAGTGTCATCTAGTCCTTCAATGTAAATTGCAATAAGTAAACAGAGAAACACATGTAATAGTGTAAATAAATAAAACAATGAAACACCACTCTCCACACTGGGGTACAGGGGAACCCCAGGCCAAAGAACATTTATATCCAGGCAGTTGTGCAAGCCAGGCCAGTCTGTGTGAAAAACATTTATCAAAAGTAACGGCGCCATCTACACTGGGGAACTGGGAACCCCAACCCCAGGCATAATTTTGTATGAAGAACCTTGATAAAAGCACTGTCCACACTGGGGGATCTATGTTCCACTCTGTGACCTCAGAACTTGACCTCGTATCCCAGACTCACCTGTCCCAGTTGCGTTGCCCCAGCCAGTGACCCAACACTGGGCTCCAGTGGGGAATGAGACTATCTCCCCAGCCAGGCAGATGGGCTGGATGTAGTCAGTGAAGGAGACCTTGGTGTCCAGTTTCAGGAGGGCGATGTTAGTGCCACCAAGCTGGCTGGTTTGGACACTCTGGACCCCCAGGGATCTATCGAAGGGGTTTGAGCCGTTCTGCTTCAGTCTTCCCAGGATTACTGTCCACTCCTGGACAATCACTGGACTGGAGGGATATAGAGGATGGAGTACAGATACACTGGACTGCACAATAGTGAAGAGAAACTCATAGACACACAAAAGTGACGTTGACCTCATTGTCACTCAGTCTAAAGACTTCTAACATTTTCTGGATTCCTGTTAGACTGTTTAAAAGAACCACATTGATGTGACTCTGTTCCAATTAAGTCCATCTCTCTGGGTCTGAATTTTATCCGCTAGTGTGTACTGTAAGTGTGTGAATTAAAAGTAAAACTCATGACTCTTACTTTGGTAAGTCATCATTGTTGCTCTCTGAAGGGGTTGTTCTGTTGTGTAACATTATTCCTGTCGTTTTGGCTCTGGTTCCTCACCTGGTCTCAAGGTGTGTCCAATCACAAATGTATCAGTATCTGAAAATTACTATGATCCTGAGACTCTCTATTAATATTCATGTATTACTGTGGTTCCTTCAAGACTATTTCAAAACCTGCTGTAAATTGGAGTCTTGTTGTCCATCTCACCCAGATAGAGACAGGTGGGGTTGGGTTGTATCTGGGTGAGAGGGAAAGGTGAGGTTGGTCTGTACCTGGGTGAGAGGGACAGGTGAGGTTGGTCTGTACCTGGGTGAGAGGGACAGGTGGGGCTGGTCTGTACCTGGATGAGAGGGACAGGTGGGGTTGGTCTGTACCTGGGTGAGAGGGACAGGTGAGGTTGGTCTGTACCTGGGTGAGAGGGACAGGTGAGGTTGGTCTGTACCTGGGTGAGAGGGACAGGTGGGGTTGGTCTGTACCTGGATGAGAGGGACAGGTGGGGTTGGTCTGTACCTGGATGAGAGGGACAGGTGAGGTTGGTCTGTACCTGGGTAAGCACTGTGCAGCTGTCATAACCCAGTCACCAGTATCAAGGGTCCCTCCACACACATGACTTCCATTCCTCTGCAGGCTGGCTATCCATGGCCAGGACCCCTCTGCAGCTGGCTGACCAGCAAGGAGGGGTGTGTTGAGTTTGGGCCTCCCACAGGCTTGTACTGAAAGAGACAGTGGGACAGCAGAGTCACCTGGAGGACTGGACACATTTCCCACATGCAGCCCTGCACAACATGATTTTTACATTCACTTACAAATCAGTGTAGAAGACACAGGGAAATCATATTCCAAATAAAGATAAAAACATTCTGGCTTAGGGAGCCCAATTAGCAAGACAAATGGACCCATTAGAGCGGAGGAAGGGATTACAGTGAGTTTGTAAAATTGCAGACTGGGATATAATTGAGCTCAGCAAAATACTTTGACTGAAACAGACCCGATTAGGTGAGTACAGTGCCTTACAAAGGTATTCAGATCTTGTACAGCTTTAATTTTCAATGCATTGCTCCAAAGCTTGCAGTTTATGGCACTTGGAAGTAGGGATTAATATTTCTTATTTGTTCATCAATCGGCAAAGCTGTATTTATTATACTTGATCTTCTGTTGTTAAACAACACCTTTTCCAGAACTGTAATTCTGATTATGACAAAATAAGCTGGTAGATATAAAGCTACCTTATAATTTGAATTTGGTGTTAACTGGCCTAACTGAGGAAATGAGGACAGCTAACTGAGGACAGCCCTTTTAAAGTTCAGAATGAATGAGTGGAGTGAATATTAAGTGTGAATGATGCGGGAGTGAGATTTATTTGAAGTGGTAGATACAGACACGTAGTGTTTCAGTGGAACACTGATGGATAAGCAAGGGAGGGAGAAGCACTTGTGATGCAGGTGATGGTCGGCTCAAGTCAGTGAACTGGAGGCAGTTCAACCATCATGTATAAACTTACTCAAGACTTAATTGCTGGAACTGAATGCATAAGAACAGATTCAAAGCTGAATCCCCAAAAGACAAAGAAATATCTGCTTCATTAGCAGGTTGAAACTTGGCGAGGGCCAACACCCCTCCAGCTGGACACCAAGATTTCGGAAGGAGAGAGCAGACTGAGCTGTGACAACATGACTGTATTCATGTTTCAGGGGTATTAAAGAAATAGACAACCTGGGGTGGTGGAGCTGAGCAGCCCTGGCAGGTGAGGAAGAAGAGAAGAGGGGAACGGACACAATGGTCTTGAGGGATGCAGGCCCACTGCATCACAGGTGGGGAAGAGAAGGGCTGGCAGGGACTGACCTAAATCAAGCAGTCAGGCCATTTGGGGTGTTGCTCTCTCAGTTTTATAGCAGTTCCCTATGGTTAGGTTCATGAATAAAAGGGAGTCACAAGGTCCAGGGGACAGGCCACCTGATTAGCCTGGGGTGCATGCATACAGACTGACAGATTGACACACTGGAGGGGAAGGATCCACAGCTGTGCTACACCCTCAAGGCTCACTGAATGGAGGGGTCAGATCAGCGATGTTGGGTCATGGAACTCCAACAAACAGGTGCAGTCGGTGGACCCAGAAGCTGGTAGATTCAAGGCAAATGCCCTAGTGGGGGATCTCTTCCTAAGACCTGCCTGGTTATTTGCTGTCAACCAAGGAAACCCTGACAGAATTAATCTGGGTGCAGTAGGCATACCAAGTGCCCCCCTTGGAACAACCAGGGGACATATCTGCCTAGAATGGTTTCACTAATGCCAGTCCTCTAGCTCTCTTTCAGCTTCTGGGCCCAGGGGCGAAGAGTCCAGGGTGCCAGGGCAGAAGAAAGATCTTGGAATGAGGGAACAGACTGTGATGGGACAGTACTGCCAGGGACGGAGGGAGAAGAATCACGAGGAAGCATTGCAAGAGAGGTGCCTCAGGAATATAAATTAAAGAGAAAATAATTTAGGTTTATGTGCTAATAGATCATTAGATGGGATCAGGTGAAGAGGATGAAGAGTCAGAGTGGCAAACCCAGGAAATCCGTGAATCCTTATGACAATGTTCAGTCTTCCAGGGCAACGATGGGCCCAGAGATACAACAGAGCTGCAGTCATAACGTGGAAAGCAGAAGAGTGAAAGAGGGCAGGAGACAGCAGTGGGTGTTCCAGACGTCCAGGGAGAACTGGAAGAAAGACCAGACAGCTGAGATAGAGGTGCTGGGTAGTGGGTAATGAGGCAGGGGCCAGGGAGAAGCTCGATTCATCTCGCGGTCCTAGTCTGTTGGGCCTCTATGTTGAAAGTTGCAGTTAGCACCTCTCGGCTCTGGGTCTTAACATTTAAATAAACAACTCTTTTGCCGTAGAACAGAATACTGGTGAGACTGAATCACAGATAAGCAAAATCATTAATTAAAATTTCCTGTTTATGAGACCCTGCTGTATTTGTCACTTTACCAATCTGGCCTGTATAGCAGAGGAAAACCTATCTCACATCACCCAAGGAGTTGGTAACAAAAGATCTACCTGATCAACTGATTCATCACAGAGCACAATTCAACCCTACTGTCTAGCCCAGTGGTGGCCGCTGTATGACGGAATTCTGCTTCTTATCAGTCCCAGCAGGGACTGGGAAGGTTTTTGAGACTGATAGGAACAGAGATGAAGTAAAATTCTGGCAAAGCTTAAAAGAAAACCTAGTAATTAGTACCCAAAGCACAAGGCCAGACCTAGAATGCAGTGGATGATTGATGATACATATTACAAACATTTCATTTATGTATGTATGCCAAAGGGGCTTCCACATAACACTGAGTGTGAATGAGGGGTGTGAATAATCAATCAGTATATGTTGTTATTTTCTCAAATCATTCTTTAGATCTAGAAGTATTCAATTTTAGGGGTCAGACATTGAATGCCTTACTAGTGAATGTCTTCATAATAATCCTTTACACTGATATAGCACTTTTCTTGCAACTCCACTGAATTCATTGTACAGGTAATGGGAACTCCCTTCCACCACCACCAGTGTGAAGTTTTCCCCATAGATGCAACGACAGCCATAGTGTGCCAGAACTCTCCCCACACACCAGCTCTCAGTGGGGAGGAGAACAGAGTGATGAAGCCAGTTTAGAGATGGCGATTATTGTGAAGCCATGACTGGTAAAGACAGGGGGGATATTTGGCCAGGATGCCAGGGTAACACCCCTATAATTTTCAAGAAACACCCTTGGTTTTATGTCTCATACGAAGGACGGTGCCTTTTTGCAGTAAAGTGTCCCCATCACTATACTAGGCCATCAAGACCCACGTAGACTTCAATGTGAGTGTCCCCTATTTGCTCCTCAAATACCTCTTCCAGCAGCAACCTTGTGTTTCCCATTCATATGCTGACCAGGCTCACACCTTCAGTGGCTAGCCAGTTGTGAGTTGCAGGGTGTATGGCCACTGGCACATCTACAAAATTTATAAATCTACAAATTACATGCACTATATGCATATGACATCAATCATTTCATTTCAAACAATTCACTTCTTTGATATTAACACTAGACACAGCTGCCTCATTCACAGATAGGTCCAGAAATTAACTCACTAGGAAGTGCAGCAGAAGTGGTAGATGTAGCTATATTAGGAGTAAAGGAAGCAGTGGTCACTGGTCTTGTGGTTGCAGAGGAGGCAGTGGACACTGGTGCTGTCGTAGAGGGAGCACTGGACACTGGCGCTGTAGTGGAGGATACAGTGGTCTCTGGTGTTGTAGTAGGAGAGGAGGCAGTGGACACTGGTGCTGTAGTAGTAGAGGAGGCAGTGGACACTGGTGCTGTAGTAGTAGAGGAGGCAGTGGTCACTGGTGCTGTAGTAGTAGAGGAGGCAGTGGACACTGGTGCTGTAGTAGTAGAGGAGGCAGTGGTCTCTGGTGTTGTAGTAGTAGAGGAGGCAGTGGACACTGGTGCTGTAGTAGTAGAGGAGGCAGTGGTCACTGGTGCTGTAGTAGTAGAGGAGGCAGTGGACACTGGTGCTGTAGTAGTAGAGGAGGCAGTGGACACTGGTGCTGTAGTAGTAGAGGAGGCAATGGACACTGGTGCTGTAGTAGTAGAGGAGGCAGTGGACACTGGTGCTGTAGTAGTAGAGGGAGTAGTGGACACTGGTGCTGTAGTAGTAGAGGAGGCAGTGGTCACTATTTCAGTAGTTCCTGTAGTGAAAGAAGTGGTCACTGGTCCACTAAAGGCACTGAACTGAGTAGTGGTTACTGGTAAGACAGCTGATGCATAACATGTGGAATTCACACTGTATTGCACAAAGTTTGTACTGTTTGAACCAACTCGTTCTATAATCCAGGATTTGTAATTGGGCACTCCTGCTTGAACCAATAAATATGTGGGACAAAAGTTTCTAAAATTTACAACTCCAGCCTGAATCCAGGAAGACTCCTGTTTACACACCAGTGGACTCCCTAGGATTCCAGTAATAGGATAATATAGATCCTAAAATGAGAAGGAAAAAAATATTAATTCAAACCTTGATACTACTGTACATTGACAATAGGGTTAATTGACAAACTGACTCTCTGGAGAATATAGTACATTATCTAAGAAATGAGAATCAGACATATTGACTAGATACCACAAGGAATTAATGCAGAAAAAGAGAGAGGTTAATACAGACACACTGACTGTACACTCCAGTACATTAACACTGCACTGAGAGAGAGAGAGGGGATAATACAGACACAATGACTGGACACTCTAGTACATTAAAACTGCACTGAGAGAGAGGGGTTAATACAGAAACACTGGCTGGACACTCCAGTACATTAACACTGCTCTGAGAGAGATGGGTAAATACAAACACACAGTCAAGATCATCTAATTCCCTGTATATTCCCTTTAATGTATAGTATAGTTATATAATATCATAAGGCTTTGTTTTTTTATTTATTTTGTTTGTGTAGTTTAGTGTCAGGTGTTGGAAAGAAACAACTACTTCAGTTACCATGCAAGATGAGATGTTGTTCTGAATCACACCAGCACAGATCATTTTGTCTGTTACATATGGAAAATTGTAGATTTTGTATATCTGATCAACACAGTCTGTGTTCTCAATGATGGGCAGCTGGATCTGCTGTAGGGTCTTGTTCCCTGACAAGGCCGTGTCTGAAAGACAAGACAGGTGGTCAGTGTCCTTCCCTCAGTCAGTGACAGACTCTCCCAGCAGCTCTACAGTGTGGAGATCCTGAGGTCTCACACCTCCTGCTTCAGAGCCACACCTCCGCCTCTCCACAGGGTCTCAGACACTCAGCAGGATGACCATGGGCTCATGGGCTCACAGGTGTGTGATGCAGGGACAGGTGGAGACCTGCTGTAGAGCCCTAAAGGACCCAGTGGTACAGCTGTGGAGTGAGAGTGTGCTGCAGCAGTGAGCTGTGTGGGAGCTGATGGAAAGTGACCAGGAGACAGACGACAAGAGTGACTTGTGTCACCTCTGACCCCCTGTCTGCTGGCAGAGATTTGAACTTTTGAACTTGAACTTGAACTTTATTGCCATATGTAACCTGTACTGGTACAATGGAATTCTTACTTACAGAAAGTCTCTCGATTGTAAAACAAGTGTAAAAAAAAACAAAACAAAGTGCAAACAGTGCATCAAGACAATGTACAAACAAACAATAGACAATGTGCAAGTAAACATGCAGACAGTTTGAATGTAAACAATACAGACGTGTAAACAATGACTGGAGACGTACAATAAATAAATTACAATGAGGTAGATGGTGATGGTGTAGGTGTGGTCCGAGGGGGATGGCTAAATGTGTTCGCCAGTCTCACTGCTTGTGGATAGAAGCTATTGAAGAATCTAGTGGTAAGTGTCCGTATGCTCTTGTATCTCTTGCCTGAGGGCAGTGGGGTGAAGAGCTCATGCCCTGGGTGGTGACTGTCCTCTGTGATGGCCAGAATTCTACCACGGCAGCGGTCCTCATAGAGCTGTTTAATCTCAGTGAGACCACAGCCGATGATCTTCTGGGCCATATTGACCATTCTCTGCAGTGCCTTTCTTTCTCGCGAAGAGGTGTTGCCATACCACACGGTGATCCCGTTGGTGAGGACGCTCTCGATGGTGCAGCGGTAGAAGTTCACCAACACATGTATTGGCATCCCCCATCGCTTGAGGCACCTCAAGAAATAAAGGCGCTGCTT
Source organism: Lepisosteus oculatus (assembly GCF_040954835.1). Lineage (NCBI taxonomy): Eukaryota > Metazoa > Chordata > Actinopteri > Semionotiformes > Lepisosteidae > Lepisosteus > Lepisosteus oculatus. The sequence goes on from NC_090699.1 coordinate 4,963,269, forward strand.
AGCCTTCTTCATGATAGAGTCAGTGTTCACAGTCCAGGTTAGATCTTTAGAGATGTGAATTCCCAAAAACCTAAAGCTGGTGACTGTTTCCACTTCCGTTCCATCAATACTGAGTGGGCTGTGAGTGTGTGGCCTGTGTCTCCGAAAGTCCACTATTAGCTCTTTCGTTTTCTTTATGTTCAAGTCCAGGTTATTGCTATGACACCACCTAAGCAGCTGTACAACTTCATCCCTGTAAGTGGACTCGTCATCATCACTGTTCAGTCCTATTATAGTGGTGTCATCGGCAAACTTGATGATGCGGTTATTGCTGTGTCTTGCTGTGCAGTCGTGAGTGAACAGGGAGTACAACCTTGGACTCAGACAGCAGCCTTGTGGGGTTCCAGTGCTCAGGGTGAGTGGTGTTGATGTTTTATTGCCTATCCGCACCACCTGTGGTCTCTCGATAAGAAAGTCCAGCAGCCAGTTGCACAGACCTAATCCCCTGAGCTTTGTCACCAGTTGACAGGGTATGATGGAATTGAATGCTGAACTGTAGTCCACAAACAGCATTCTTACATACGAGTTCTTAGTGTCCAGGTGTTCCAAGGCTGTATGCAGAGCCAGGGAGACAGCATCATCCACTGATCTGTTGTTCTGGTAGGCGAACTGCAGGGGGTCCAGGGACTCTGTGATGGAGGAGTTGATGTGTGACAACACCAGCTTCTCCAGGTATTTCATCACCACAGATGTTAATGCTACTGGGCGGTAATCATTCAGGCATGTCACTTTTGTCTTTTTGGGGGTTGGAACAATAGTGGTTTTTTTAAAGCAGGTGGGGACCATGGACTGTGACAGGGAGGAGTTAAAGATGTCTGTAAACACTGTGGTCAGCTGGGCTGCACATGTCCTCAGGACGCGAGGTGGTATCCCATCAGGCCCTGCAGCCTTACGGATTTTCACCCTGCTCAGAGTCTTCTGCACGTCCTGCTCTGAGAGTTTCAGAACAAACTCGCCCTGCACACTTGGGGTCTTCTCAGCAGTGCCCGTGTTCAGAGCATCAAAGCGGGCATAGAAGTGGTTCAGCTCGTCAGGCAGGGATGCGTTGTTCGTGTCAATCTCCTGGCTGCAGCCCTTGTAGCCTGTGATTGACTGTAATCCCTGCCACAGCCTCCGGGTGTCAGCGCACTGCATTTCAAGCCGCACTCTGTAGCTCCGTTTGGCGCGTTTTATGGCTTCTTCTAATGCATACCGTGATTTCTTGTACAGCTCTTTGTCCCCCGATTTGAACGCGGTGGATCTATCTTTTATTTTATTGCGAATGTCGTGGTTGAACCACGGTTTCTGATTGGGAAATGACCTAATTTTCATTTCTGGTACACAAACGTCGGTGCAGTATTTAATATAGCTGGTGACCGCGTCCGTATACTCATTTAAATCTGTGTCGGGAGCTCTGAATGCGTCCCAGTCTGTACTATCAAAGCAGTCTATTAACTTGCTTTCCGCCTCCTCAGACCAACAACGCACTGACCTGTTCGCAATGGGGGAGGTCTTCAGCTTCTGTTTGTACTCAGGAAGCAACAGGAGAGCGATGTGGTCCGACTTACCGAAACTCGGTTTGGGAAGCGCTTTGTATGCCCCTTTTATTGTTGTGTAGCAGTGGTCTAAAATATTGCCTCCTCTTGTCGGTACAGTGACATGCTGAATGTATTTTTGCAGAACTTTCCTCAGATTGCAGTGGTTGAAGTCCCCAACTACAATTGAGACGGCTTCTGGGTGGGAGTTTTCGTGCTTGTTGATAATGTCGTGGAGTTCGCTATGTGCTGCTTCCACGCAGGCTTGAGGTTGAATGTAAACGATTGTGATAATAGTGGCTGAAAACTCCCTCGGCAAATAAAAGGGTCGACATTTTATGGTCAGGTGTTCTAGATTCGGCGAGCAGGATTTAGAGATTACCTTCACGTCGGTGCACCACTTGCTGTTGACCAGGAAGCAAATGCCTCTTCCTTTGTGTTTGCCGGTTGCTTGGTGGTTTCTGTCCATGCGGTAAACGGTGAACCCCTTTGGCTGGATGGCGGTGTCCGGGATACATGCATTCAGCCAGGTTTCAGTGAAGGCATAAACACAGCAGTCCCTCAGGTCCCTTTCCGCGTTGATCCGACAATGTAGCTCATCTATCTTATTGTCCAGTGACTGAACATTAGCTAACAAAATAGACGGCAGCGGTGGTCTGTGCGGACGCCTTCGTAGTCGCACCAGCACGCCGCCTCGTCTTCCCCGGCGTCTGCTGCCCTCCTGTTGTTGTTGTTCGCCGCATCTTTGTCCGATCCAGCAGGTGGGGTCCGGTACGTGAAAAAAGTTGTTTGATGACATTAAGGAGTCTGTCCTCAGGTTTAAAAGCGTTTGTCTATCATAAGTAATGACAGACATTGAGCGTCCAACACAAAACAAGAGTATTAACGTATAAATAAACATTAAAACAGACACACAACGAGAGAGCTTTCTGTAAACCGTCGCCATCTTTCCGGCGCCCGAAGATCAGTGTCCACAGGAGGCAGAGGCAGAGGCAAAGGCAGAGACGGGGTCTACTGAAGGGGATTGAACCGAGGCTCATCCTGGACAATCAGAGAGAGGAGATTAACCTACTGTCTGTCATGTTGGCCCAGCCAGTGACCCAGCAGCTGGTGCAGTTGTGGAAGGAGCTGTTGACATCGGCCAAACAGATGGGCTGGATGTAGTCAGTGAAGTTCACAGGGCTGCTCAGCTTCAGCAGGGCGATGTTATCATAAAAAATATAGGAAGTGTAGGGGTAAAGAATGATCGTCTGGACCCCTCTGGTCACTTCGTGAGGATTCATGCCCAGCTGTGTCTGTCTTCCCAGGTACACTGTCCACTGACTGGCAATGGTACTGCTCTTGCAGAGAGAGAGGGGTCATTAGTGTCAAAGACACATGTTATAATGTGTAAACTGGTTCATTGGTCATTACTGTTATTTCTTTTTCATTGGATTTGTCATTGCTGTGGCACTTCCTGTAATCAATGATTCTCAGCCACTTGTACATCAAACTTAACATAAAATACTGAGAGGCAATGAAATTCATTCATCAGATGTATCTCTGAGTGGATATAGAGAAGATGTCTTCTAGTTCTTTACCCATTGAAGCAAATTGCAGCTGTCAGCACCCAGTTGCTGTTGATCAGTGAGCCTCCACACAAGTATTGACCTTTCCAGTGCAGGCTGGCCTGCCAGGGCCAGGACCCCTCCTTGGCAGAGTTTCCCTGCAGAACACTGGGACTCAGGGGCGCCTGGCCGCAGGCTGGAGAGACACAACAGAGAGAAAGACTGAGGGTGAGCTGTCCTTCTCCAATCCCAAACCTCTGAGCACAATGACTCTAAAACATGTCTTACACAGAGAAAGTGGTACAAAAATAGATTCAGATGCATACTCCATACCAGAACTAAAAATAGAAAAAGAACTCTTTAAGAACGGATGAACGTTTTGTAGCAAGGTGTACTCCTCTCCAGCAGTCACAGTTTCCTGACTCCCAGATCTCAAAATTGAACAATGAGTCCTCTTGTGTTGAGCCACATTACTCCACAGAGTGACCCCTGTGGAATTAATGATCAGTATTTCCTCTCTCAGTTCCCCACAGAGAGTTTCCTCATCCCCAGGTGTTTCCCAGTGTCTGTTCTCAGTAACTCTCCCTAGTGACCACCTGCCTCAACACCCTGTTCTCCTTCTGAGAGACTCTTCTCCTTCACCTCCCCGGTCTGTGTGGGAGTTAAGGTCATAGTCTCTCCAGTCACTGTCTGTCTACTGAAACAGTATTTGGTTAGTTTACATTTTTATTATCTGCAGCAGAGACTTTTAATTAATTTCCATCTTCATTGATTTTCTTTGACTTTTTGAAAATCTTGTCTGTTTTTTTGTTTTGCACCTTCACTCGATTGAACATTGTAGATGATGATAATAATAATAATAATAATAATAATAATAATAATAATAATAATAATAATGATAATAGTAATAATAATAATAATAATAATTATTATTGTTATTATTATTATTATTATTATTATTATTATTATTATTATCCAAATGCATTCACTGCAATTTATGATAATAGTATCCAGAATCACCTTGGAAAACTGTCAGGTGGAGCTAATAAAGCTTAAGGTCTCATGTACAGTATTTGAGCTATCACCTGAAAACGACCGGTTTCAAATCCCGGTCACTGCTGAGGGGCAGTCTTTTTCCAATTAAGAATTTAAGTTGTATACTCTTTCAACTTTTAATAATTTAAAACTGTGTATTACAGCATGTTAATCACTTAACATAAAAAATTCTGTATATTTCAGAAAAGCAAGACATAAGATGGCGCCCACAGTCCTTGTCTATTTCTTAATTTTTTGTTGTTTTTCATACTGCTAACTGCACGTACTGTTCGCTCGGTGATTAGATATGAGCAACACTTATAGACATAAGATCGAATATTGGCACAGTTAAATCTACACCAATAATTACTGACAGCTATCTGGACTGTGGTGTCTCACCTGTACCTGTACTGGGAAGAAGGGTCGTAGGAAGAGGGGTAAACGGGCAGGCGTTTTGGTAAGATTGAGGCAGCGCAGCAATCGTGCCCCGCTCCCGAGTATACTTCTTGCTAATGTTCAGTCACTGGACAATAAACTGGATGAACTGAGAGCAAGGCTTGCTTTCCAATGGGACATCAAGAACTGCAACGTGCTGGCATTCACTGAAACCTGGCTTGACCCGTCTGTTCCAAACTCTGCTATCCTCCTGGGAGGATTTTCTATTCACCGTCAGGACAGAACAACGGATTTGGGTAAGAGCAAAGGCAGCGGGGTATGCTTAAACAACTCCTGGTGCACAAACGTGGAGATTATTTCAACATCATGCTCTACATATCTTGAACATCTGACAATAAAATGTCGCCCTTTCTATCTCCCAAGGGAGTTCACATCCGCAGTTCTCACAGTGGCGTATATTCTGCCGCAGGGAAATTTCACAAAGGCACTCAAAAAACATCATCAGCAGTGCCTTACCACCCATCCAGGAAATCTACAACGCCAGGAGTCTGAAAAAAGCCACCAAAATTATGTCTGACCCCACTCATCCCAGTCATAACTTGTTTGTCTCCCTACCTTCTGGCAGAAGGTTCCGAACGCTCCAGTCGCACACAACTAGACTCAAGCTGGTTATGCCCCCACTCCCTCCCATCATACTATGATCTCTCCTCACTTCTTCCTATACCCCCAGTGACTGTGCTCCTACACCACTAGATACATGACAACTGAATGTAAGCAGAAATGGTACTTAAAACTGTACTAGTTGTAATGTATTAATCACCATATTATTTTTGCATGGTTCGCTGAATTACTTTTGCACTGTTTTTGTCCTGTTTGTATACTTTTCTCTGTTTGCGTATTTGCACAGTTTTTGATTACACTGTCATTGTTATTGTGTTACTGTCTATTGTCTTGTCTTCTGTTCTATTTATATACTGCACCTGAGAAACACTTTTCACTATACTATGCACCCCTGTAAGTATAATGACAAATAGTTGAATTGAATTGAATCATGCGTGAATGAGTCAAATTAAAAATAAAATGTGTTTACAAAGAAAGTGGATTACAGTAATACTACCAGCTATACAGTATAAATACATATATTTAGATCCTTAAATTAATATTGTTATTAATTTCTTTAGATACGCGATTCCATATTATATTCCCTAAGAATTAAATTCTATAAAGTATGTGTTTATTTAACTGCGATAACGAGTGCAAGTATTCATGGAAAAGGTTAACTCACTTAACTTTGAACATTTTGTGATATTTAGAAATACCAACAAATTCAATATAGTGTCAATAATATTTATTATCAGTAATTATGAAAGTAGTGACAGCATAGTAGCAGTTTAAAACTATTCATTGTTATTAAAAAAATGACTTAGCTTTGAACGTTATGATATTTAGAAATATAAAAACTTGTCAATATAATGTCCATAATATTTGAAATTTTATTTTTCCAAACATATTTTAATTTGTTAAAAGATAATTCATGTTGACAGCTGGTTTCAAACCCCCAACCTCTAACACACAAGACACAAGCCTAAGCCATTACATCACACATGTAATCACAGAGGAAGGAGTTAAAGTGATGCAGACATTTCCAAAGAAAGTGTACTACTGTGATAATTTGAGCTCCAGTATATGAATATAATTATATTGTTATCAATTTCTTTAGATACGTGATTCCATATTATATTGCTTATTAATTACATTCTAAAAAGTATGCATTTTTTACATAATACATAATATGTTTTACATAATACATTTATGTTCCTTAATTAATATCGTTTATGACCTTAAGACGCGTTATGCTCCTCTTCCTTTTAAGCTCAGCTTCTAAAATTTCCCTCTAGTTGTAAAATTCCATATAAATATTCAAATTAAATATTAAGCGAATTAAAACATGCATAGAAAAGAGATTAAATGATTAAATTGTTTCAATAACAACCAATGCACCATGAGTGCCCCTGTCCATCATTTTGGCCAAATCACGTATTGCGGTACGATGCGGTGAACTTTGGGTAATTTCGCGCGGTACAGGATTGTACTGTGCATTTTGAATGTCTGCATCTGTAAACCAGTAGAGTTGCACTATAGTGGTTTATTTACATTTGAATATACCTTTCTATTTTGTATTTTTAATTCATCCAAGACCTATTACTTTGTGAAATTACATTGTTGATAGCTTAAGAGTTTAAAAATTAGATGTCAAATTAATTTGTAAAATGACTGAGAAGGCTAGCATAGATTCCACACATTTAATACTTTTTTTAAAAAGTATCATCTCTAGTGAATTTTCTTCAGTGAAATAAAAGTATTTGTTCTACTGTGAGTGCTTAGTTACAGAATCCTAATCTGCAGCTGAGAATTACTTGTTGTGTGAAGAACAGTTGTGGAAGAGAAGCTCATAGATTTAGTGTCATGAGAGAAAAGAGTTTTTTATTTTAATAATTACAAAAGATGTGTGACTACTTGAGCAAAAATACACCATTGACAAAAGTTTATTTTACAAATAATATCAATATTTTCAGAGCTCGTCAGTTACTCAGCTCTCCTGTGGATAAACTGTGCTGATAAATGAGGACAGTAGAGCTCGTCAGAGCCCTGAGAGACACACGTCAGCCACTGGCCAGACAGACACCACCTTCCTCTCACTGTCAGGACCAGAGCCGCCAACACGCAGAGACTGATGCCCACCGCCATGACTGCTAGTGTGTCAGAGTCCTGTCTGCAGCTTTTCCTTTCTCTCCTCTCTCCCTCTGTCGGTCTCCTGCTCTGATATACACACCTGGAGAGACATGCCTCCTGTCCCTCCCTCCCTCATCTGTTCTCTCTTTCTTCCAGTCTCTCTACACACCTGGAGAGACACGCCTTGTCTCCCTCCCTCCTCTTTATAACACATAAACAATCAGTCAAACATTCAGAAGAGGACAGCAGACACTGAGAGAAGAGTGTACTTTTACTATATTTGCACTGGGATGTACCTCACTTCCCTTTTACCTTGATCTCACTCTTCCACATTCCATCAAGTAAAAAACTGAATAAATTCTGTACATTTTTAGTCAACAACAGTAATTACAGTGCGTGAGTTAGCTGTAGGACAGCTCAAATGTATTATCTGTGCAAAAATGTGGTCTAACAGCACAGACAATCAGGAAGCTCTCATTCGCTGTGGTGCTTCAGAGGAATGTATGTTTCAGTGTTCACTTGCAGTTCATCAGGTACAGTGCCTACAGAGTTCACACACTCTTTCTAAAATAACAATGAAGATACATTAAGTCATAATTGATTCTTCCTTTACAAAGTGAAATCTTTTCTATCCATCTCCTGGTCTGCGCCTTTCCACAACTTTATCTGGGTGTTTTGATCACTTCTTGTTGCCCATAGTTGTCTCTTTCCTTGGAGATCCACTGCCCAGCAGAGGAGACCCACAGGAACAGCTGAGTTTATTCTGAAATCATCACAATCACAACAGGAGAACACAGGTGGAGACTAGTTAGTCCCCTTTCAGGCCTCACTGGATTACTCTAAGACCAGTGGAAACATCAGAACTCTGCTTCCTCACGACCAGCCTTATGAGAAAACCTGGAGTTGATGACCACTAAGTTGTATGAAGAAGAGATGGATTCACAGAGTCAAAAAGAGTTGGAAGAGTTTTACAACTGGACATTTTACATTTGCACATCATAAACAGTGCAGCACAAAACTGCTAGAGAGTACCTGTTAATCCAGTCTTTCTCAGCATCCTTTTCCTTCCTACGATACACTTAAATCCAGCTTTACGTCAAGGGACCTTGAAACATTAAAGTGCCATTCCATGTGATTCCTGAGTGAAAAGTCCTGCAGTGTGGGCTGCACCTGTCTGAAATGTGTACATTGCGCTATGAGGCAACCACTGTGTCTCCATTCTGCTCTTCACAGTGAATCCCTCAGTAATGAGCACACATAACAGCACAGGAGACACCCTCAGTGAGAAGTGGGGGTTTACTATGAACCTACCCCAGTGGGCAAAAGATGTAGAATATATGTCTATTAAACACATACCTTAGACATATAAATGTGGTGCGTAAATTTTCTAGAATGAAATTCTAATATACGTATATCGATATACGTCAATTATACATCTATAATTATATGTCCATTATACATATATGGTTGGAGTTCTATTATATGGATAACTTTAGAGGACTATTATACATATATGGTTAAAGTTCTATTATACATCAAAGATAGGTTTAATAGGCGTGGAAACTAGTAAATAAAGCCAATGATTTGGCTTAAAAATTTTATTCTGAAAATATACAATCATTTACACCTGAAAAATATGTAGTTCAAATTACACATTATATACAATATTGAAATCAACATATGGCTAATCATAAAAAAAACACAACTAGTAAACATTAATCAAAGTCTAAAAGTATGTTTTTGTTTACTCTTATGATGAGCGTATTCGCAGAAAATCTTAAAGCTATCATTTTTCTCACAAAGTATATAAACGTACAGTAATATGCTCAGAAGGAGCACGTAAAAACGTTTCCAAATAACCACATGTAAGACTGATGCTTAAAATGTTTAGGAAGAAATGGAATACTGGTGTGTATTTTTTCTTTAAACTACCAAGACCAGCCATATACAGCACAGTTTACATAATATGTTTATGTTCCTAAATTAATATCATTTAAGAGCATGTGAAAGGCATGGTGAATCTCAAAACTTGAGAATCTCACGCCAAAACGTGAGAGAATCTCAAAACTTACTTTGTATGTTTGGAAACGAATACGTGATCAGATCAACGAAATGCTGTGGTGTTAAAGTGCGGTATGATGCAAAATGATGCGGTATGACGTGTTTAGATGCGCCACAACAACCGTGTTGTACCGCGGCATACCCCACTCGTTTTGAATGGCTGCATCTGGACATGAAAGCATGTGGGGTAAATACTTCTACACGAGTATGAAGAAGTGATACATAAAACAAGGATAATATGTTTAGTATAAGATCAGTTACACTAACTCGCTTATCAGTCTCATTGACATAATCAACATTCAGGTGCTCATAACTCACAACTGTTACTTAAATGAATTTAATTGGTGTCATCTTAATTCCCACGGGCAGTAATGACAAGGAATGATGGATATTGAATTATGTAGCCTTGTTCCAGAGGCCAGCAAGCTTGCAGACAATGAGTATAAAGCAGTTTTATCAATATGATCTCTCTTGGAAAGAGCCCCTTCTATATGTACTTTAACACTTTTTGACATATCAAATGGACTGAGACTCATTCTACAATGCACAGCCACTCTAATCCTTTCATAATCATTTTATGGACCTTTTGCTGTTTTAGGTTTGACTGTTCATTGTTTTCAAAGAATTGTGATACTTTTTTTGTTCTAAATGTTATTAGGAATGTATTGAATGTTGGAAAAACCTGCTGTTTGAACTGCCCCCCTGGGGATAAAAGTACTTTGGATTGCATTTCTCAACTTAAACGCTCAGTAATCACACAGAAAATGGATGTGAACAGTACTGTAGACTTAGGTTTTCATGTCCTGGCCCCTCTTATTATGGAAATGTATTGATTCTTATTAAATCAATACATTCCTGTACGTTGCAGACATTTCAGGAATTTAATCATTTAAAATAATTATCTTGTATCTCCTATTACAATTTACTAAATTTATTATGAATAATTATGTTCAGTAAAATTTGAGTTTTCTCTAAACCTGGCTTGTAGCTTATTATATAAAGAACTGTTGTGGAAGAAAAGCTCTTAGATTTAGTGTCCTGAGAGAACAGAGTGATTTTTAATTTTGAAAAAAATCACAAAGGACGTGTTACTAAATTTTAAGCACTTTTGAGCACAAATAGACAATTGACAGATTCATTTAAGAAATAATGTCCTACTTGAGAGAATAGAGTATTTTAATGGCCAGACAGACACCACCTACCTCTCACTGTCAGGACCAGAGCTGCCAACACGCAGAGACTGATGCCCACCGCCATGACTGCTAGTGTGTCAGTGTCCTGTCTCCAGTTTCTCCTTTCTCTCCTCTCTCCCTCTGTCTGTCTCCTGCTCTGATATACACTCCTGGAGAGACACACCTCCTGTCCCTCCCTCCCTCCCTCCTCTGTTCTCTCTGTCTGTCTCTCTGTCCTCCTCTCCCTCAGGGGTTCACTGGGTATGCCCTGTTGAGTTCAGTAAAACTGCAGCTCAATGAATTTATAACAAAGAACCAATCAGAAATAAACACTCGGGACAGGGTAGGAAACACAGTGAGAGAGAGGAGTGTTGATTTTTAAATATTTGCACAGTTTTACTACACTTCTCTTTTACCTTGATCTCACTGTTCCACAATCTATAGATTCAAATACAATTTGCAGAAATTCTGTACTTATTTATTCAAGCACAGTAATTCCAGTCTGGGAGTTAGCTGTAGGACTGCTCAAAAGTACTTCTGCATAACAATGTTGTCTAATGGCACAGACGATCATGAAGCTCTTATACTGTATGCTGTGGTGTGTTCAGAGGAATGTGTGTTTCAGTGTTCACCTGTAGTTCTGCAGGTACAGTGCCTACAGAGAATCCACACACTCTTTCTAAAGTAACACATCTTGTCACTTAACAGCCTGAATTATTTTTTCCATTATTTATACAGGGAGTGTTTTATATCCATCTCCAGCTCTGTGTCTTTCCACAGCTGTATCCTGGAGGTGTTTTGATCACTTCCTGTTGCCCATAGTTGTCTCTTTACTTGGAGATCCACTGCCCAGCAGAGGAGACCCACAAGACCAGCTGAGTTTATTCTGAAATCATCACAATCACAACAGGTGAACACAGCTGGAGATTAGTTAGCTTGTTGTGCGATTCAGAAGGCAAGTGGTTACACTACTTTACACACGAGAGTAAAGTAGTAGTAGAGACACTAATTTCGTGTTGCTCTCTAAGGTGTGTGAACACTTCTCCAAGCTATTTTTCTAGATTCCCATTTGGAATTAAATCTCAGAATGATTGTTTGTCTTTCACATGGAGATGTTTTGCTACAATGTGTAAATAAAGGAAAAACAAATTCAGATTCAATGTGTCTTGACTTCAGGCTGTTAGGCCACAAAATGTGTCTCCCAGGTCTTTTTCCAGCCTATAGCAATTTATATGAACATGATGAAGATCTTCCAGCATTTTATGTCCAGGGATCTTAAAACACTGAATTGTCCCTCCATGCCCTTTCCTAGTGAATAGTCTGTCTGGAATGTGCAACACTACACTTTGATTACTACACAAATGAACAATATCTGAATTATTCATTTCATTCTGTTATGTGCCTTTTCCAGGTGGCACATGTACAGTATAGTGGGCCAGTCTCTGGACGAGTCAGGTTTCTGGACTTGTGACTGAAGGCTGTGGGTTCAAGTTCCTGCTGCAGACACTGTAACATGAGTGAGGTACTTCAGCCCCGTGGCTCCAGTTCACCTAGCTGCATGGAGACCATTGTATTGAGGGTTTGGCTCTGTGATGGCCTGGTGTCCTGATCTCTTGTTCACTCCTGTGTCCCGATTATAGTCCCCCCTCCTTAAGGGTGCTCCAGCCCTTTCACTTAAGACTTTATTCTGCGCACCTGATTCCTATTCCCAGCCCACCTTAAAAGCCAGGCATTGACGCTCATCCGGGCTCTGCATCTGATTTCCGTATCGTGCGAGTCCAGGACCTGGAAGCGCCTGGTCCTGTTAAGGTTTTAATCTCGGTTCCCGTTCCTGTTCCCTTCGTGTTTTTAATTCCTTGTTCTGATGGATCTCCTGGTTTTGGACTTACCCTTGTGTTTTGGATATTCCCTAAGGACTACTCTTTGGGATTGTTCGCCTCGGCCACACCTCCCCCGTGCACCAGCGCACCTTGGACACGCCCCCCTGTCTTCAGCCCTGTATTCCTGCATGACGTTTCCCTAGTGTTCCCCCACTTCGTCAGATTGTGTCGTCCGCATAGGGTCCAGAAAGAACTGTTCGTTACATCCTGTTCACTTCACACTATAGAGACCAGGATCAGCTCTGGCCTGATGTCTCATTCTGGGTCGGGTGTGATCTACCTCTCCACGTGAAATCTCCAAAACTCAAAGACTGACCTGTGAGTGTCTGAAGTCACCACGGTTGAGAAATGCTGGGCTAAACAACACTGAAGTTAATGTCAGTCCTGTCTTTCCTAAAAACTATTTTTAATATGAGTGAGAAGCCTATACAACCAGCAGTAACTGCAGATGTATGGCCAAGGGTCTTTCATGCAGTTTTTTGTGCACATAAGCAGCCGGCTATAGTTCTTTCTCGAGTAACTTGCTTTTGGCTGTGCCACACCCTCTCTCACCATGAGGAGAAATGCAGATGACCTGGGACGATGGCATTTGCAAAGGTCGTGTCAGCCTGGAATCTGTGATCTGAGTCCTTGATCACATTCATGGGACTGTGGGAACCTTTCTCCTGCCACATGGCTCAGGGCTTGTAGAGCCTGTCATTATAGAAGCATGTATGAAGTTGAAATACATGTCAGATGTACTGTTTGGCAAAAAACCTCAAAAATCCCATTGTATGCCTTGACCATGTAACTGGCACTCTTGTGAGACAAATATATTCACCTTCCTAAATCCTACCTCAAATGTGTTTAATCTCTTCATTATGATCTGAGCTACTAGCAGACATTCAAACCTGTAGCTGATAAAATTGCTGTCAGTGCACAGGGCTTTGATTGTCTGGGTAAAACTGTGCAAAACTCTGTTCTTTTACCTGTGTGCAATCTACAGTTACTGCAAATGCACAACCAGGGGATTTCAGCAGGTCTTTGGTTTTTGTGCACATCAGCAGGCTGCAGTAACACCTCTTTCTCTATTAGCTTGCTGTGGCCATTGCCTCACCCACTATCACGTGATTGTTGAGAAATGTACGTCCAGAGAGGGGTGACTTTTCCCAGGGGCTAATATGTGCAGATCAGTGGCTCTGTCACATTGTAAATCAGTCTGCTGATGTTTTTTGTGATATAGACAGTTCCTTCTTCGCGGTGTCTTTCTAGTGTCAGTCTCAGCCTTCTGTTCTATATCTGTCTGTTGGTCTGTTGTTTGTTCTTGAGTGTGGTCTCAGGGTCAATAGCAGGGTTTGCAAAATTCATGTCAGTGAGTGTCCTGTACAGCAGTTGGATATACTGTAGTTATACTCCTTCACTCTTTGCAATGTTTCGTGATGCAGTTTGTCTGCCCAGTTCTTATTTTCCTTACCCTTTACATTAATTTCTTTTAGGGGTTTGTGCCTGTATGTTGGTGCAGTGGGCAGCATCGCTTTTCAGAATAGTTTGCTGTGTACATAAAAGCATGTGGGGTAGATACTTCCACATGAAAGTCTGCCTGGATGCAGATAGCAGCTCGTTCCACGAGAATGATCAAGTTATAGTGAGTATGAAGAAGCGATACATAAAAGAAGAATAATATGTTTAGTATAAGATCAGTTACACTAACTCACTTATCAGTCTCATTAACATAATCAACATTCAGGTGCTCATAACTCACAACTGTTACTTAAAAGAATTGAATTGGTATCAGTTTGTGTTAAAAGGAGTGAATTCCCACGGGCAGTAATGATGAGTAATGATGGATATTGAGTTATACTCATCCACAACCATGTTTTCATAACTCCTGTGTAGAAGGATGGGGAACAGAGATGGGCAGGGACCTTTTGGTGGGCAGGATTTGTTACTTTAGAGTATCCTGGATACAAACCAGTGCCCGCTTGTATTTCTTAGTTTTCTAATTCTACAGGAAGTTTGGATGTGACTTCAGAGGCATTATAATATTCACAACCTTGGCAAAAAATGGTAGTTCATAATTGCTGATTATGTTTGATTAACAGACAAGATACTAGACGCCCTCTACCGAGCATATACTTTGTTTCCCTAATATAACACAACTTAACAAGAGGACAGAACAAATAAAAGAATTACCATCTAATTACACAAAATACCAATTGCCATCTCTTTCCATCTGAAGAGCAAGAGATCACATGATAGGAGATTTTTTTTCCTCAAAACTGTCTATTATGGGACAAATATTCATGAAGTCGCTAGAAATTATCATCTGCCATCTTAAATAAAAAGATACAGATCATTTACTTGTCTTATATATCTTGTGCATTATATCTCTATTGAAATTGCTTAATATACAGTACACTACTAAAAGGTTAATCATTATTTTATACAGATGCAGCCATTCAAAACACGTGGGGTATTTCGCAGTACACCGCGGTGGGCGTGTCGCATGAAAATGCAGTATCACGCAGTGTATCGCTTCATTTGACGTCATGCCGGAAAGTATCCAGAATCACCTTGTAAAACTGCCAGGAGGAGCCAATAAAGCTTAACCTCTCATGTACAGCATTTGAGCTTTTAAATTTAAACTGTGTATTACAGCATGTTAATCATCAGTCATTAAAAAGTTGGTATATTTTATGAAAGCAAGATTGCTCAGATGGACAAAAGTACACAACCTACCTTTATCAGAAATATTTTAATTATGCAGAAATATTTTATGCATCAAAGCCTTTACCGAAGATATTACTGATAGTATTAATAATGAATGACTTTGGACAAGCTGTAAACTCAAAGTATTACGCTGGTCCACATTCTTTCTAACCGAGGACAGGACATTAGCTAGCCAGTACGATAAAGGAATTACTTTTTTTGCTAATTTCTGAGCTTATTATAGTGAGTTGCAGTTCTCCATCTTGGCCGGTACAGTGAGAGTGGCGCTGTTTCTCACTGTATTAATTAAAGTGAGCTGGAATTCTCCATCTTGGCCTGTACAGTGAGAGGGGTACTGTTTCTTACTGTATTAATTAAAGTGAGCTGCAGTTCTCCATGTTGACCTGTACAGGGAGAGGGGCGCTGTTTCTCACTGAATTAATTATAGTGAGCTGGAGTTCCCTCCACTCTACCTGAACAGGGATGCAATTTCTCTCTGAATTTATCCCGTTGCTCTTCTAACGAGCATCTGTTGTAACTCTATGTGCTCTACACTCTGACAGGCTGACACGAAGGAGAACACCAAGGCCTCTCAGGAGGTGACAGCAAGAGAGCAACGGTACTGATGGACTGATACAGTGACAGACTGACACACTGCCTGACACACTGACTGACGTACTGACCCACTGACCCGCTGATGCACTGATACAGTGAGAGACTGACACACTGCTTGACACACTGACTGACATACTGACCCACTGACCCGCTGATGCACTGATACAGTGAGAGACTGACACACTGCTTGACACACTGACTGACGTACTGACCCACTGATGCACTGATACAGTGAGAGACTGACACACTGCTTGACACACTGACTGACATACTGACCCACTGACCCGCTGATGCACTGATACAGTGAGAGACTGACACACTGCTTGACACACTGACTGACGTACTGACCCACTGATTCACTGATACAGTGAGAGACTGACACACTGCTTGACACACTGACTGACATACTGACCCACTGACCCGCTGATGCACTGATACAGTGAGAGACTGACACACTGCTTGACACACTGACTGACCCACTGACCCGCTGATGCTCTGACACACTGTACTTAATGAGTAGAAAAACTGACAATATTTTAACCCCCCTCCCACTTCTGCTCCTTCCCTTACTCCCTTTCTTTCTCTCTTTCTCTTTTTCCCCCCTCTTCTCCTTCTCTTCTCTCTCAGATTAACAGCCAGTCTGTGGCTGAGAAGAATGTTCCCACCAGAGACAAAGTCACAGCCACTGGAGAATCTCTGTCACCAGCCACACCTACTTACAACACTCCACACCATCAGAAACCGCTTTTGCCTCTAGAATATAAAATAGTTATTAGAAAAAAGTAAATGTAGAAACCACAAAAACTGGACTGTGAGTTTTAAAGAGTAAGTTTGTTAATTTTATCTCTTTAGGAGTGATAGTGACTTGCCTCTGTCTCCTGCAAGCAGTGAACCTGTTTCTGAGTCAGGAAACCCAACAGTGATGTAGAAACAGGGTCGCTCCTGAGATTAAACCATATAAGTGAAGACTCAGCTGGAGGTTCGAGGGGGACTTTGTCACTCTTGGGCTGCTCAAGGACAGGTTGAGCATGAAGAGCAGAAGGAAAAGACTCAGCATTTCAGGCCTGAGGGAAGAGGAGCAGGAGTTTCTACTGTGACAACAGGAGAGACAGGAGTCATCAGGTCTGTGTGTGACAACAGGAGAGACAGGAGTCCTCAGGGGTGCGTGTATACCAACAGGAGAGACAGGAGTCTTCAAGTGTGTGTGTGTGACAACAGGAGAGACAGGAGTCCTCAGGTGTGTGTGTGTGACAACAGGAGAGACAGGATTCCTCAGGTGTGCGTGTGACAACAGGAGAGACAGGAGTCCTCAGGTGTGTGTGTGTGACAACAGGAGAGACAGGAGTCCTCAGGTGTGCGTGTGTCTGGGCTGGAGCATTCAAAACAAAAAATAGGTTTGCTACTGTATAAACAACACATGCTTCATCTCAAAATCATACCTTTGATTGCTTCTGAGAATCGGTGTGTGTGGCTTGTGAGGTTTGAGAGGAATGAAAACCACACTGTCATCTTCATTAGAACTGGGACCCCTGAGATGGAGAGATTTATCCTTGTGCCTCACATGGATCTTTCCTGCACCCTCCTCTCATCACTTCTTGAAACAGCAGTAAAGTGTGGGAACATCACGTCAAATCCAATGACTGGAGGACTTCATAGACAGATTGTGAAACTGCTCAGTTGAAGCCCCAGCTAGGATTAGGGTTAGCATTCAGACACTCCTTAGACAATTTTTACTCTCAGTGCCTGATTCTGGGGCCCAGGACTTCTTTAGGATGAGTGCTTTTATTGGTCATTTTTTTTAAAAAAACCTTCTGAAACTCTTGGCTGTCTGTCTGGTGCATTATTCAGAAATTGTAGCGCTAAAATGAATCTTTCAGTTCAAAAAGTGGAACAAAACATTATCGAATCTAATAAATTTGGAACAGCTTTTCCCAATGGCTATGATTGTCTCTCACTCATACAGTTTGCTTTGGGGAATATATCAAAATCCGATGACTTCATAGACAGATTGTGAAACTGCTCAGGTGAAGCCCCAGCCAGGGTTACGGTTAGCATTCAAACACTACTTTGACAATTTTTATTCTTAGTGCCGGGTTTTGGGGCCCAAGACAACTTTAGGACCAGTGTTTTTTTGGTCGTTTTTAAAACATGTTTTTTTGGAAACTCTTGCCTGCCTGGATAGCATGGTGCCCCTTTCGAAAACTGAATCACAAAACTGAGACTGTCTGATCAAAAATGGGAACAGAACTTTATCAAATCTAATACATTTGGAAAAGTTTTTCTCAATGGCTTCAACTGTTTCTCACTCATACAGTTTGTTTTGAGGAATATCTCAAAATCCAATGACAGGAGGGCTTCATAGACGGATTGTAAAATTGCTCAGTTGAAGCCCCAGGTTGGGTTAGGATTAGTGTTCAAACTCTACTTAGACACTTTAAACACTCAGCACCAGATTTTGGGACCCAAGACAGCTTTAGGACAAGTATATTTATTGGTCATTTTTTGAAAACTGTTTTTTTGGAAACTCTTGGCTGCCTGGATACATCATTTGGAAATTGTATCACAAACCTGATTCTGTTGGATCAAAAATGAAAACAAAACATCATCTACAGATGCAGCCATTCAAATTGCATGGTACAAACCCGCGGTATGGTAAACTACCCACAAGCCACCGCAGGGCACCGCGGTAAGTGATTGGCTGGCCAAAATGACCGACAGGGGCACTCGTGGTGCATTGGTTGGTAGTGAAAAGATTTAATCATTTAATCTCTTTACTGTGCACGTTTTAATCCGTTTAGTATTGAATATATGGAATTTTACCACTAAAGGGGAATTTTAGTAGCTGAGCATAAAAAGAAGAGGAGCATAACGCATCTGAATGTCATAAACGATATTAATTTAGGAACATAAACATTACTGTATGTACATAAACTGTACTGTGTATGGCTGGTCTTGAAAAATACACACCAGTCTTCCATTTCTCCCTAAACATTTTAAGCATGAAAGTTTTATGAAACGGTACCCAAATATGTGATTGCTGTATAGAATGAATTTTAATTTTAAAAAATTATTTAACACGAAAATTAAGCTGTTTACATCTTCCGCCTGAGAGCAGTCACCCGTTGCTACCCAACGCAGAAACAAAGCCACTAACTAGCAAAGAGAGGACATTAGGTAGCCAATATGATAAAGAAATAAATGATTATTTTGTTTATTTCTTTTGCACATTTATTTGAACATTTCCATCGATTGTACAAGCACTTGGAAACTGTCCAATCTCTAGTTCATCAGGCATTTTCTTTTACGCTGCGGGCATTCTCCCGGTCTGGCGCCGGTCTGTGTCTTCTAGGATATAATGCCAGTGAACTCTTGTTAAATTTGGGTCTCCAATAATGCCGCAGCAAACTCTTGTTTTTACGTCCACTATAACAGACAATCTCCTTTGCTTTTAACCGAGCGTTTAATAATTTCCTAAAATGAAAATGATTTACTTTATTTCCCTCACAGGATCAATAAAAGTATCTATCATCTGTCTAAACTATGGGACAGAATTATGGGGTCTCCCCATACCAGAGATTACGTTAGGGCTTCAGAATGGTGATTGGCTGACATCATCTGACATCCATCTGATTGGAGAAAAAAGACGTGCTGGTCTGCTATACATACTGTACCAGGAAGAGGATTTCTTTCTATTCGAAAAGTGTATTTTAAAAGTTTAATTAAAAAGTAAAAACCTTACAGCGTACACAGATTTCTAAACTAATCAGGAGGAAGAAAAATCACCTGTGTTTCGTGCATAAAAAGTGGTTATTAACTATCGAAACCTGTTTTATTTATTTTATTTTTATTTAGATTAAGAGTTCCTGTCACCCCCATTCCCATTTAAATCACAAACCTGTGTTTAATTAAATGTCTTTTAATGTAAATCGTTATCTTTGTCTTATGCATAATAATGTTCACCACTCTGTCCAGCAAATTAATAATAAACTTTATTTTATATAGCGTTTTAAATGAATAAGTAATTAGATTGCTCATAAACCTAATCACTTATTCTACATAAATACAGCGTAATTGCTCTCTGAAAATGCTTTTTCTTTTTATTTAGGCTCAGATTTCAACTATAGATCGTACACTAATTACTAGCAGTAAATACTGATGTTTTGTTCCCTCTTACCACATAAATATTAAAAATAATGTATTGTAGCCAGGTAACAGTGAAACGGGCGTACAGTCTGGGGAGATATCCCATTTTCCATGTAAATAGTTCCCTGGTTCCGCACCCCTTTGTGTGTCTCTCTCTCTGCCTGTTTTAGTATTGAATATGTATATGGAATTTTACCACTGAAGGGAAATCTTAGTAGCTGAGCATAAAAAGAATAGGAGCATACTGTAACGCATGTTACGGCCATAAACGATATTAATTTTGGAACATAAACATACAGTATTTGGCTGGTCTCGGTACTTTAAAGAAAACACACACCAGTATTCCATTTCTCCCTAAACATTTTAAGCATCGAAGTCTTTAACTAACGTGATACCGGAGTCAACAAGCATACTTTTAGAATTTGATTAAAAGGAAATATAATATGGAATCGCGTATCTAAAGAAATTAATAATGATATAATTATATTCATGTACCGCAACACAAAAATTGTACACGTTGTACGATGTCTGTTGATAATGTTTTGTAGGGCTTTTTCAACACTCCTCACGTGACCTTGCTGGTGGTGCTGTGGGTTAGGTTCCTGACTCCCATGTCACATGCCGGGTGTTTGAGTCCTGCTGGAGCTGTGACTTTGGTTTTAACAAACATTTCCTTGAAAAAATAAAACGTTTCCCTGGCTCAGAGAATAAATAAAACCTCACTCGCACCAAACAAATTTATATTTCTAAATATCACAACATGATCGAATTTAAGTCATTTTAATAACAATGAATAGTCACCTATGCGTTACATTTCAATAGATGATCTTCCCAGGCAGCTTGGAAATGGGGTGGGGTTTGAGGTTTGGGGTCCCCCATGTGCCCCACTGATGTGTCCCCTGAACAAGAAACAAGAACAGGTGTCTGATGCATCAATCAAAGAAGTTTATTCAGTTACATTTCTTCTACAGAGCACAGAGAAACAGAAAGTAGCCCAATGCAGTAAAGAAGGAGCCTTCATCACCGTGGATACCCATGACAGAGAACAGACCAGAGCTGAGTCCACTGGTACAAAGCATGATGTGGGACAAGTGGTCAAGACGTAACATGATAACAATAAGTTAAAATGTTTATGTAGAAGTGCAACTTGATTTAGTTACTTAGTTTCCCAGCAGGAAGGCATTAGATCTGTGCTGAGTTCAGAACTGTTATAAAGTTCTTGTCTGGATGTGCAGCTGTGGTGTGATATTAAAGAAGAGTTCAATGATGGGAGCAGAATGCTAGTGGGACAGTGGTTTGGGAATGTATTTTTTCCCTATTTTATTGTTTAGCCAATGGTGATGGTGTGTATGGTAACACGAGTTCTGTACGCTGCAGATCGAAAAATTAAAAAAAAATGTGTACGAACAGTAGCTAGACCTTTTAATATATACAGTATATTAAAAAATAACAAAAGTGATAAAACTGTTTTTTAGAAGATAAGATCACTTTATTAGCCATATACAATTTCTTGTATTACGATCTTGTCTTCTCACACACCCTACCTTGCTTTCCATGAGACACACAGCCAGGGAGAGAAGCTTGGGGTCAGAGCACAGGGTCAGCCATTTATACAGCACCCCTGGATCAGTTGGGGTTAAGGGCCTTGCTCAGAGGCCCAACAGAGTAGGATTCCTCTGCCAACACAGGATTTGAATCAGCAACCTTCCACCCAGTGGTGCAAATCCTAAACCACAGTGCCACCACTCCTCCCTTTAAATTAAACAACCAGCCCATATAGGGAGCGAACCCACGCCCTTGGCACTATTGGGACCATGTTCTGTCCAAGTGAGCTAACCAGCCACCTCTGATGTAATGAAGTGATTGTGTTCGAGGGTGTAGTCGTGCTGCAGAAATCATTTAAATGCGTTTCTTTGTAATTTTGCACAAATGCTGAAACAAAGCCAACATCGGCCTTTTTCATCGGCCTTTACTCATCATGGCCTCCTCACAATCCCCCTCTATGAACTGGCTTCATAACTCTGCTCTCCTCCCCACTGAGAGCTGGTGTGTGGGGAGTGTTCTGGCGCACTATGGCTGCCGTCGCATCATCCAGGTGGGGCTGCACACTGGTGGGGGTGGAGGGGAGCCCCCATTACCTGTAAAGCGCTTTGAGTGGAGTGTCCAGAAAAAGCACTATATAAGTGTAAGCAATTATTATTATTATCCTCTCCTGATTTCTGAATCGGTGTCAGAGTCATTTCAGGGGTGAATGCCCCCTAGTGGCCATCTTCTGCAGAGGCTCTTCCTGTCGCATTACTCTGACACACTGCTGGCTGCAGAGTAAGAATCGACACCCTTCCACCCACAAGCCCAGATCCTTAGCCACAGTGCCACTGCTCCAACCCCTAATTTGTAATGGAGGGAAATGAAAAAATAATAATTCTGAAGAGAAAATTCCTAATAAATCAAGAAAACATACTGAGACATCTGATGCAACCTGTCTCGGTGGTGCAGCAGAGTCCCAGCAGTGCTTAAAGCTGCAAAAGAAGCAAAACACTTTCAGAATCATTTCATTGCTACTCAGAAACCTGAGCTGATTGATTGAATGAATGAGCTGAATGAACCTGATGATGTGTGTGCATAGTAGAGTTGTCTACTTACATGTGTGTATAATTTGTCACAAATTGGGATTTTTGCTCAATTTTAGGAAAATTTAAGAAAAAATAAAAATTGGTCACCAAAAAGCAATGCCATCTGAGATAGTCTTGTCTCAGCACAATTGTGGTCTCAGCACAATTTAACAAAAAACATCAAAATCCCAATTTCAGAACAAAACAGTATTTTTACTGGCCTGTATGTGTTTCACACAAGTGGCAGACCCATGAATAGTACAAAAAGAAGACAGTCAGCCCTAAAGTCCAGCCTGCAGTAAGGAGAGACACATCCTTATACCAAGCTCTAGAAGTGTCCAGTGAGTGGACAGGGCTCAGGGTGCGGAGGTCCAGGCGGTCAGCAGGAGGGACAGGACAGCCAGCAGCAGGACAGTGTGTCCCAGGGAGGGGGCGCTGCTGGGGGTGGGGGTGGTGGTGACCACGGTGTTGGGGTTGATGAGGGGCAGGATGGGGCCCACGTTGCTCTGCAGGAAGCTCTGGTATCTGGACACCTTGGGGAACACCCCCTGCTGTAGGGCTCGGGCCACACGCCCCTTTCGTTGGACAGTGTTGTCCACTGCAACAACGCTGGCCTGAATCCAGAGAGAGTCCTGTTGACACACCAGGGGATCCCCTGAGTCTCCCTGGACAGAGAGAAACAGAGAGATGAGTAACTACACTGCACTGAGAGAGACAGAGTAAGGCTAAAACATCTAGTAATTAGGTACATTAACTAAACTATTCAGACTGCTACAAATGGCAAAGTTACTTTTAGACAGTCACCTGAATACTAACAAAATAATGGGGTTATTACTCGGAAAGGAAAGCAGCTTGGAAGCTTCTTTCAATAGTACAAACCACCACTAATGGAGCACAAGTGAATGAGTCTGGTTCGGTTCCTGTGCTGCTCTCACGGCACTGAGGTAAACACACCCCCTAAAAAAAGGGTGCTATATGTCAGGATTGGAAGCAGTACATATGTGACTTTTAGCGGCACATACCAGCCAATATGGAGCCCATTGTTTGTGCAATGAAAGAATATTAAAGGTGTTCCAACTATTTCTGTCTATTTTGATTTAGTCTATTTAAAACATAACAGGAAGCATTTCCTTCACACTATGTACTGTAGTTTTAAAAATCCAGCCACGAGACACATAAGAAAAAAACTACAATTCCCAATGTACCATTTGTAACGGTTGGAGGCTGTTCATGCAAATGTTATGGTATGCCGTGGCAACTGGGAACTGTGGGCCACTCCCAGTTCAGGTGTAACAGTTTTTGGTTAAAATATATAAATATATATGTGTCATAGCTAGTAGTCAGAATGAATAATAAAGTCTTAGTAGGACATGCAGATCAGCATGATTGAAAGGCAGATCTGTGCGAAACACCACATAAAAACTGATGAAATTCAGAAAACACTTGTCCTTGTCACTCCTTCCTTTATCTACCTTGTGTGCAACTAACTTTTATATATCAATATTTACGTATTTAATTTTTTTTAATTTTGCATAATACTTTAGCATGGCTGATGACTAGCTAATGAGATGTATCTCAGTCGATTAATAGCTACCCAGCTAATAGACGTGTTTCACACTATTTTACACTACCATTTGTTTTGGGGACATACTGTATCAAATATTGCACTGAGAAGAATATTTTCTTATTAAAATTCATCAGATATCTTCTATGCAGTGTGTGGAATGAACTGGGTTTAAAAAGCTGCTGAATGTCCTGATTTGGACACACGCACTCATACTAAGGAGCAAGTAGGAGGGAGGACAGGTGGAATACATCAACTCTGCACATTTACCTGCAGGGCTGTTTCACAAAGCATGTTTACTAATTCAGTGTTTTCTCAAATTAGCCAGATTAAATTAATAATAACTGCTTACACTTATATAGTGCTTTTCTGAATACTCCACTTAAAGTGCTTTACAGGTAATGGGGACTCCCCTCCACCACCACCAATGTGCAGCCCCACCTGAATGATGCAACAGCAGCCATAGTGCTCCAGAACACTCCCCACAAATCAGCTCTCAGTGGGGAGGAAAGCAGAGTGATGAAGCCAGTTCAGAGATGGGGATTATTAGGAGGCCATGATTGGTAAGGGCCAATGGGAAATTTGGGCAGGATGCTTGGATTACACCCCTACTCTTTTCAAGAAACACCCTGGGATTTTTAATGATCACAGAGAGTCAGGACCTCGGTTTTACATCTCATCCGAAGGATGGCACCTTTTTACAGTATAGTGTCCCCATCACTATACTGGGGCATTAGGACCCACACAGACCACAGGGTGAGCGCCCCCTACTGGTCCCACTAACACCTCTTCCAGCAGCAGCCTGAGCTTACCCAGAAGTCTCCCATCCAGGTGCTGACCAGGCTCACAGTGCTGAGCCAGTGTGTCACACCCAGTTACTGACCAGGCTCTCAACTGTTTAGCTTCAGTGGGTTGCCAGTTGTGAGTTGCAGGGTGGTGTGGCTGCTAGCTGCTTGGAATTAACTGGATAACTGGCTTCAGGACTACTGTGGTTTCACCATGGCAAACTCGGGTTTAAGTTATATGCTTAAGTGAAGCATAAAGCAGCTCACATTTAAACTATCTGACTAGCTTTGCAAAATCACAATGCACAGGGAGGGTTGAGCATGGATTCCTTCATCCGACACTGCAAAACCACTGTGGAAGAATGTGTGTCTTAATCCTGTGACCACAAAATAAGTGTCTTTATGGAAAACCTGGCCGCAATCAAGATCCAGCATTTTTCTCACATCTCTGATCAGGTTTGTAGTGCTTAGTGCAGAAATACTTTAAAACTTTGGGCAACCATAATTTCCAGTTTTGCCATTAGGTATAAATTATAAGTATAATCAAACTTTCTTTCATGTTTAATTTACTTTCCTTCTTTCAAATAGATTGCATGATAAACATACAAATATAAATATTTTAATGTGTATATAATCTGAAAAAGCACACTGCATTCATAATAGACTATACAGTAAAAAATTATAGAAAAGTATTTTTTAAATATTCAACATATTTTGCTTTGTGGCACACCCCCAGGGTGTCACTTTTGCTACAGTAGCACTACTCTGCACAGGTTATAACATGTAATTACTATTTTTATTATTAATATTAATTTATTATTTAACATACTGTGATTATATAAAGTTAATAACAATGTCATTACAGTAGCATGTCATTTATTATCAACAAGGAGCAATTTGTTAAAATAAAACTTTGTATTGGCTGGGAATCAAACCCAGGCCTCCCATGTGGTAGGCATAGTGATGGTTAATTTGATTAGAAGTTTCATTTTCCATTGCACAGCAAAGAAACAGTATATATAAACACATATATATATAAGAATATATCAAATTAAATTATGAATATATTAAATATTAAGTGAATAAAATTAATTATATGATTTCTTGCATAAGAATTGAAACCAAACTTGAAGTGTTCACCAATAAAAAGAATAATAAAAATGTCTATAAGAACTTATATAACTTATGTTTGTTCAAGCATAAGTTGATTATCATTTTTACTTTGAACCTTGCAAGTGTGCATGGGAAATGTTGTTAAAACGAACATGTTAAATCGTTCCCAAAATAGCCACAGCAAATGTTTATGAAGAAGGTAGAATACTGCTGTGTAACACTAATGGCTATATAAATATACATTTATATTAATAGATTATTACACTTAATAACATTAAAAAACAATTATATACTTTGGATATTTTTATTGTCAGATACCAAAATTTCCCTTTAGTTTTAAGATTACATATTTGTATTCCATATGTATCAGTGTGGGATGTCTGGCTGCCTGTTCACTGGCGGAGGTTCAATACCTCTGATCGAGGTAGAGAGAAGTTCTTTCAGCCCACAAGGAAATAATAAGTGGCAAGAATCTCCTCGAATGTAAAGATTTCTCAGGAGAAAAGGGCTTCCGCAGCCTTTCAGCTGTTGCCGTGGTGAAACCAGGGAGATTGCGTGAGAATGTGATTCTAGGTGGTACTGATATAAATTGTCACACGAAAGAGGTTAGAGAGAGGGCAGCAAGAAGGCCCTCTAGTGGTGTACGGTGGGAAAATCATTCCCACTGTCACACATATTAATTGCATTTAGAAGTGATACAAATTAAGAATTGAGTGTCTGGAAGATTGGGTACCTGCTGTAGGTCCAGTGATCCAGTACAGAGGTTGTCAGCTGAAGAGACATTCACACAATCAGTGATCGCTGTGGACACTTGCTGCAGGGTGTTCTCACCTGACAGTAAAGGGACACATGGGAAATTTTAGTTTGGAAGGGAAATGTAAGGAAACATGTAAACTGCTTCCTGTCTCATTTCCCCAGTAACAGGTATGGGGAAATGGTCTTGGTGGGAATCAGCATATCATGCTGTGCCCACTTCTAGCTTAGGGATGTAAGAAGGGGTGAGGGTTTCTATCTGACATCACATATACTGTAGTTTTTTTGCAGGTTTGTACAGTGCTTATGGAAATAAGTTTAAGCATATATATATGTATATGCATGCACACCACAGATAGGAAGACTTAAGTCTCTGAATAGTCAGAATCTACTGAATGACAGATATTTCAAACTATTACAGTATATAAGCTTTTTCCATAGCCTGTTGGTTTGAACACATAGCAGGTGACCAAAAGCAGCCATTTTGTGTTGTGTTGGTTTTCTTGAACATGTGATTTCATTTTACTCTGGAAATGAGCTTTTTTCAAGGTAGTGGACAACAGTTTTTATGTATTCTAGTGAATTTTTACTTTTGCGATTGTATTTTGCTGGAGAATTGATCAATTACTGATGGAATCTGGAGACTCTCTAAACTGAAATGCTAAATAATATACCTATAAAAATGATTCATTTGCTTTAAACTGTTGCATCCGGTTACAAAACACACTGTTGAAAGACTTAAATTAGCTGGTGTCTTGTGATATATAGTGTGTGGTGGTGTGTTTTGATTTTGCTGGTAAATTTGCTGGTATGAATAATACACCCATTGTGTAGTCTTCTGTTTGAAGTGCTGTTCTCAGCAATATGCTGTTAATTTGTTTGTTCAAATTAGTTTTGCGTCTGTGAAAAAAAAACTTAATGGTTGTATACAGAGGTTATTATAGACCATTTGCATTTGCAATACCTTGAGAAACAATAAAAATATATATTGTTTATGGTAGAGTGTACCGTTCATTGCAGATTATGTATTGGTCCGGTTATGGACAAAATGGCCACATAATTATAAACCCTCTCTAAAACATTCTGACTCAACCCAAACCCATTCAATTTTCTGATAAAAAATATACTGTATAATGTAACACTGAACACCTTCCACAGGGTGATTAATATGGGAGAGAGGTTGACATCTAACATAACCAGTTTTTTGGTTGTATAAACATTAATGTGAAGCATGCTTCGCTTACACCACCAGTATACTTATCTGTTTAAACTCATTCTCCACCCCTTCTCTATCACTTCCATTAAACAATTGTACTAGGGCCATGTCATTCTTTAATAGATTAACAGAAGTTCCTGCATTTTCATTCCATTTGTATTAGCTGATTTCATTTGAAAATGTATTGTTCATGAGCACCAGCTGAGGGGCAATCTGTTATAAAATCCTTAATCCATTTTATAAGCCTCCCATTAACATCCATAAGACATAGCTGATCCAATGTTGGTGTGGATAGTATTAAATGCAGTCAATAATCAGTTTATGCACATATGACTTTGCCTGTTGCAGATGACTAGATACCAAAATCAAAGCTGCATCTTCAGTCTTGCTATGTTCTTTATAAGTAAAGTTATTCAGATGGGGGTTGAATCAAGAGAATACAAAAAAGTGTGCAAACCAGCAGAGTGCATGTTTAACTGTCCAAAATGGGGAACTGAGGAACCTCAGCCCAAGAAATCCTGGTACCCTTCTTTACAGTGGTTTGGGCTGGTCCTGTCTATGTAAAAAACCTCCTGAATGGGGAGCCTGAGTTCCGCTCTTTGACCTCGTATCCCAGACTCACCTGTCCCAGTTGCGTTACCCCAGCCAGTGACCCAACACTGAGTTCCAGTGGGGAATGAGACTCTCTCCCCAGCCAGGCAGATGGGCTGGATGTAGTCAGTGAAGGAGACCTTGGTGTCCAGTTTCAGGAGGGCGACGTTAGTGCCACCAAGCTGGCTGGTTTGGACACTCTGGACCCCCAGGGATCTCTCGAAGGGGTTTGAGCCGTTCTGCTTCAGTCTTCCCAGGATCACTGTCCACTCCTGGACAATCACTGGACTGGAGAGATTCGATATAGTAGAGGGAATACAGATACACTGGATAGTACAAAACGTCAACACTGAAAAGATACTCACAAGGGCACAGAGGAGATAGTGACCCTATTGTCAGTCAGTCTTAAGCCCTCTTGCACTGTTAAAGAATTTAAATATAGCACATGGCTGTCACTGTGTTCCAATTAAATCTATCAAGTTGGATCTGAATTATATCTATTGCTGTGTTAGTGTGTGAATTAATGGTTGTTTTAACACACAGTATTTAGATAATCACTCTTACTATAGTAAGTCATCATTATTCTGTGTGACTAAGTGACTAAGAGCAATTTATTACATCGGAAATCAGTGAAGTACCGGTATTTCAACACCAAGGGTGAGTTGGAGCCTTGTCATCTTGACCTGAATAAGTGGGACAGGTGGGGTTGGTCTGTACCTGGGTAAGAGGTACAGGTGGGGTTGCTCTGTACCTGGGTGAGAGGGACAGGTGGGGTTGCTCTGTACTTGGGTGAGAGGGACAGGTGAGGTTGGTCTGTACCTGAGAGAGATGGACAGGTGGGGCTGCTCTCTACCTGGGTAAGAGGGACAGGTGTGGTTGGTCTGTACCTGGGTCAGGTGGCGTTGGTCTGTACCTGGATAAGCACTGTGCAGTTGTCATCACCCAGTCACCGGTAACAAGGGTCCCTCCACACACATGTCTCCCATTTCTCTGCAGGCTGGCCATCCATGGCCAGGACCCCTCTGCAGCTGACTGACCACCGAGGAGGGATGTATTAAGTCTGGGCCTCCCACAGACTTGTACTGAAAAAAGCAGTGAGACAGCAGAGTCACCTCTAGAGGACTGGACAGATTTCCCACACCAAGCCTAGTGATTATGACTGTATACTCTGACATAAAATCCTACCAGAAAAATATATTTGTAATTGTATTAGTAGGAAGATCACACTCCCATTAATTATAAAAATGTTTTGTGGTTGGCTTACATCTGACACACTACCAAAGACAGCAGGAGGAGGAAGGGATTTCAGCAAAGTAGTTTGTGAAACAAAAAATGACTTATCTGGCTTCACTCTAATGTCCCGAATAAAAGAAATAGAAAATGTGTGCTTTATGTGAATAACAACCTTCAATATTGAAGAGATGTCGTCTGATTAAATAAATTAACTTACTAGGTAGTGCAGCTGAAATGGTTACGGAAGCTGTAGAAGGAACAGAAATGTCTGATGCAGAACGAGTAGTGGTCACTGGTGCTGTAGCAGTAGAGGGAGTAGTGGTCACTGGTGCTGTAGCAGTAGAGGGAGTAGTGGTCACTGGTGCTGTAGTAGTAGAGGAGGCAGTGGTCACTGGTGCTGTAGTAGTAGAGGGAACAGTGGACACTGGTGCTGTAGTAATAGAGGAGGCAGTGGTCACTGGTGCTGTAGTAGTAGAGGGAGTAGTGGACACTGGTGCTGTAGTAGTAGAGGAGGCAGTGGACACTGGTGCTGTAGTAGTAGAGGGGGCAGTGGACACTGGTGCTGTAGTAGTAGAGGAGGCAGTGGACACTGGTGCTGTAGTAGTAGAGGGGGCAGTGGACACTTGTGCTGTAGTAGTAGAGGAGGCAGTGGACACTGGTGCTGTAGTAGTAGAGGGAGTAGTGGACACTGGTGCTGTAGTAGTAGAGGAGGCAGTGGACACTGGTGCTGCAGAAATAGAGGGAGAAGTGGACACTGGTGCTGTAGTAGTAGAGGAGGCAGTGGACACTGGTGCTGTAGTTATAGAAGTAGCAGTAGTCAGTGATGCTGTTGAAGTATCAGGAGTAGTGGTCACTGAAAATACATTTGCCGCATTGCATATGGAATTACTGCCAAAGAACACAAAGTCTGTTGTGCCCAACCCAGCTTGGTTTTTAATCCAGGACTTGTAATTGGAGACTCCTGAATAAATCACTAACATCTTGCCACAGCCGGTGTATCTGTTTACTACTCCAGCCAGGGTCCAAGAAGATTCCTGTTTACACACCAGTGGATTCCCAAAGAATCGAAAATTATTTTCATCCTACAATGAGATGGATGTATTATTACAGACACAGTGACTGGGCAGCATTATAGGTTAACAGTGCACTAACAACAATACAGGTGCAATGACTAGAAATACCGCACTTTAACATAATACCGCATCATACCGCATGTAAATTGAAATATAATAATAGTACCCGGAAGCATCTTGTAAAACTGCCAGGTGGAGCTAATAAAGCTTAATGTACCCTGTACAGCATTTGAGCTGTCATCAGAAAACATCTGGTTTCGAATCCCAGTTACTGCTGATGGATAACCTTTTTACAATTAAGTTGTATACTGTTTAGACATTTAAGAATTTTAAACTATATTACAGAATGTTAAATATCAAACATGAAAAGGTCTGTATATTTTGCAAAAACAAAATTGCTCAGTTGGACAAAAGTACACAACCTTCCACCTTCATCATAAATAATTTAATCATAAATATTTTATGCATCAAAGTCTTTAACTTGGTAACTTAGTTGGTTCTGGTTTTAACATTTAACAAGCTTATATTCTGTATTTCATAAAAAGTTATAACGTTTCATCCTTTTCTAAGAATACGTAGTAAGAACACCACTTGCTTTTATTGTAAAAAGATAAATGTTACAGTGATTTAACATCACCTGATAGCTATACAGATGCAGCTGTTCAAAATGCACAGTTCAACTCCATACCACGTGAAATTATCTGCAGTTCACCGTGTTGTACCGCAGTACGTGATTGGCTGGCCAAAATGACTGACAGGGGCACTGATGGTGCATTGGTTGCTAGTGAAATAATTGCTTAATTTAATCTCTTTACTTTGCATGTTTTAATCCTCTTATTATTGAATATTAATATGGAATTTTACAACTAAAAGGAAATTTTAGTTGCTGAGCATAAAGAGAAGAGGAGCATAACAGGATTAATTTAGGAACATAAACATATTATATAAACTGTAGTTCGGGTGGGTAGCTGTGTCAGAATGTGTAGGCTGCAAAGGAACAAGTAATAGATTTATTCCATGCTGAAAGAGAAAAAAGAAAACACGAAGAAGGTTCCACAGTTGAAACGCTGTGTTTTCTTTCTTCTCTTTTAAACATGGAATAAACCTATTACTTCTTCCTTATGTTAACTGCATATGGCTGGTATTGGTAGTTTAAATAAAAAATACACACCAGTATTCCGCTTTCTTCCTAACATTTTAAGCATCAAATTTTATGTGAAAACATTTTGCCTGTCCTTTTCAGCTACAGCTGAAGTTCTTAAGTTGTGCATTGGTGTAATGGCTTAGGCCTGTGCCTTGTATTCTGGAGGTTGGGGGTGTGATCCCAGCTGTTGCTATGAGGGTTTTCTTTTAACAAACAAACATGTCTTTGAAAAACTAAATTGGTTATTATTATCAACACCACATTGAATGTGTTGGTATTTCTAAATATCACAAAACGTTCAAAGTTCAGTGAGTTAAGTGAGTTAAGTGATTAACCTTTTCTATGAATACTTGCGCTTGTTATCGCAGTAAAAGAAAGGCATACTTGAATTTGATTAATAGGAAATATAATATGGGATCACATATCTGAAGAAATTAATAACAATATTAATTTAAGGATCTGAATATATGTATTTATATAACTGGTAGTATTACTGTAATCCACTTTGTAAACACGTTTTATTTTTAATTTGACTCATTCACGCATGATGAAGTATTATGTACACTATATTAACATGTTTTTTGTATATTTATATAACATTCAATGTTAAGTTATATTAATAATGAAAAAAGAACATTAATTAGCAAATGTGAATACTGTTAACTGTTCAACCGGTTGAATTCAAACACTTTATTCAGTGGGGCAATTTAACAGACGCCTCAAGCCTTAAAACGAAATTGTATATATTGTAATTAGAATCGAGAATAACAAAGCGGTATATTACTGAATTTATAATGTGTCTGGTCATTATTAACTTAATAATAATAATTTCAAGCTTCTTGTATCTGTTTTCAGAGTCATTTGTGCCTTAAACTGCTGTACAGTGTACATTTAAACACTCTATGGTAACTACACTGCCCACTAAACCGCTTTCCCACAAAGTCACGTAGCTGATTTACAGCTGAACACAACTTTATCTTGCAAAAATTCAGATATTTGTCAACGTATTTACTAAAACTATCCATCTCAGTAATCTCACTGTGCGCCAAAGTGCTCACTCAAAGTTCATACTCCCAGTAAAATAAGAATCCCGTTTCCCAGACAAAGTTGTGTTGTGTTAACACAAACTCTGCTTAACAGAGCCTCTTGTAAGAGCAAGGTGACTTTCTGCTATTAAAACCATATTTACAGCTTTTAAAGTCACACAATGTTTGAGTTAGGCAGGAACACCTCATTATATCTTGATTTTCATTTAATTTTTTTAAATAAATATAAGGCAACCAGCAATCAGATGTCCTGTTTTTTTTTTTAACAGTCATTTTTCCACACTGTAGTTTTAAAACTTGAACAAAGATGTGCAAACAGCGTGATGTTTTAAAGCCACTACAGGATAGCTTGTGGGAAATATATTTATTTGTACTGCATCAAAGTTTAACTTGTTCCCGACATTACAAACTCTGAGTTAAAAGGAACATGTCAAAATATTTCCAAAATAATCACAAGTGAACGAGTTGATGGATTCGATAATAATAGAGAAATCATAACAACGAGTATAACGAGGGGGAGAGATATCATGTTGGTATTTATAGCGTTTGGTGGAGGAAGGATGATGGGAGTGATTGTTAATTACTGACAGCGGACTATGATTGAGCTCAGTTGTTGTCATCCCTCCCAAACATTCGTTATAAACTCTGTTTACCATGCGTGAAAAAGTCAAATTAAAAATAAAACGTGTTTACAAATTAATTAAACGTGTTTTATTAATTTCTTCAGATAAGTGGTTCCATATTATATTCCCTATTTAGCGGATTCTAAAAAAGTACGAGGTTTTATACCACGATAACGAGCGCAGGTATTCATAGAAAAGGTTAAAACATGGAATACAAAGGGAGTTTCAGAAATTAATCAGATGTCTGGAACACCCTGTCTATTTAGTTGTTATTAATAAATAACTTAACTTTGAATGTGTTGTGATTTTTAGAAATACTAACAAATTCAATATAGTGGCGATAATATTTACTATTTACATTTTTCAAAGAAATGTTAATCTGTTCGTAGAAAACTCATGGTGACAGCAGGGTTCCAACCCCTGATTTCCAGCATGCAAGGCACACGCCTAAGCCATTACACCAATGTGCCATCTACCTCTTTATGATTTCTTATCTATTGCACATCTCCAGTCATTGTTTACACGTCTGTATTGTTTACATTCAAACTGTCTACATGTTTACTTGCACATTGTCTACTGTTTGTTTGTACATTGTCTTGATGCACTGTTTGCACTTTGTCTTGTTTTTTACACTTGTTTTTACAATCGAGAGACTTTCTGTAAGTAAGAATTCCATTGTACCAGCACCGGTTACATATGGCAATAAAGTTCAAGTTCAAGTTCACTTGACAGCTTAAGCTATAACTGAACAGGGCAGGCAAAAAGGTTCCAAGTAATCATGGGAGAATGAGTCAAATTGATGCAGATGTTTACAAAGAAAGTCTACTACTCTGATAATCTGAGCTACAGTATATGAATATAATTATATCATTCTTAATTTCTTTAGATGTGTGATTCCATGTTATATTCCCTATTAATCATTTTTTTAAGTATGCATTTCTTAACGATCGCAATAATTCATAGAAAAGGTAAAAACATTTGAACTTTTTACAGAGTATATGAACTTAAGATAGTCAGAAGGAGCACGTAAAAAGTTTTCCAAAATAACCACAGTATGCAACCGAATTAAAGACATTGATGCTTAAAATGTTTATGAAGAAAGTGGAATACTGGTGCGTATTTTTTTATTTAAACTACCAATACCAGCCATATACAGTTTACATAATATGTTCATATTCCTAAATTTATATCATGTATGACCTTCAGACACATTATGCTCCTCTTCTTTTTATGCTCGGCTACAAAAATGTCCCTTTAGTTGTAAAATGCCATATAAATATTCAATATTAAGCAGATTTAAACATGCCCAGTAAAGAGATTAAATGAAGCAATCATTTCACTAACAACCAATGCACCACGGTGCCACCTGTCGGTCGTTTTGGCCAGCCAAGCACGTGCTGCGGTATAACGCGCTGAACTGTAGATAATTTTGCGCAGTACAGGGTTTTACCATGCATTTTGAATGGCTGCATCTGTATGTATACAGTACTTATATAACATCATATAAGCTTTGCTTGCTTTCCATATTGTGTTTCTGTAGCTTAGTGTCAAGAAACAGCTACTTCAGTTACCCAGCAGGAAGACAACTCGCTCTGAATCACCCCGGCACAGATCATGTTTTCTGTTAGATATGGAATCCCAAGGAGCTCTTCCATAAAATGGATACAGGCTGTGATCTCAATGAGGGGCAGCTGGGTCTGCTGTAGGGTCTCATTCCCTGAAATGACTGAAAGACAAGACAGGAGGTCAGTGTCCTTCCCTTAGTCCGTGACAGACTCTCCCAGCAGCTCTACATTGTGGAGACCCTGAGTCACGTATCCACCTCTTGATGAGGGTCTCAGACACTTGGCAATAAGGAATTAGGAGCAAAGAAGCAGTCAATTCACGGGTGCAGAGATGTCAGAGAAAGGGGCACCTGAAAGGAATCATACCGAGAAACAGCTCAGACAGCGAGAAAGAGCGGGGTTCAATGCAGAAGGGAGATGTGATCTCATAACATTGATGTGTTGAAGGACACAAGAAACAGATCAATCTACCTCCACCAGTCATGTCGACCCAACCAGTGAACCAGCAGCTGGTGCAGCTGTAGAAAGAGCTGCTGCTGTCGGCCAGACAGATGGGCTGGATGTAGCTGGTGAAGGAGACGGGGCTGTCCAGCTTCAGCAGGGCGATGTCATCATAAATATTCATGTCCTCAGTTGGGTAAAAACTGATCGTCTGCCCCATTCTGGACACTTCATGGGGATTCGAGCCCAGCTGTGTCTGTCTGCCCAGGTACACTGTCCACCTTCTGGCATCTGTACTGCCCCTGGAGAGAGAGAGAGAGAGATCATCAGTGTCAAAGGTCACGTGTGTTACTCTCTGAAAACTCATCGCTGTTCCATCTCTTTTTCAACTGATTATTCATAGGTGTCTCACTTCCTGTTATCGGAAGTTCCCTGAGTAGGAGAACCAAAAGCCAGCAATTCAGCACCTGAACTAATTGAGTTTCAGAGTTGGTCTTGTTACCCTGCCTAGTCACAGTAGAGTAGAGGAGTTTATTGCCATAAATACATGTGCATTGTAATTCGTATCCACGCTGACCTCTCGGAACATACACAGTACCGCAGACAACACCACACAATGTAGATAAGTACAAACATCATAAATAATAACAATATGAGCAATAATAATAGCATTGGGAGCACAGAATAAGTTGTGGGACAGTTAATATGTGTTAGTGAAGAAAAGAAACATGTTAGACCATGCAAACAGTGCAGAGTGCAGATGTGTATTGAATCTGAGGCCCTGTAGTCAGCTGTTGAGGATGCATACTGCAGTGGGGAAGAAGCTGCTCTTGAGTCTAGTGGTCCATGCTTTAACAGTGCAGTACCGCTTGCCAGAGCGCAGGGGGGAGAAGAGTTTGTGGCCGGGATGGTTGGGATCCTGAATGATGAATTGGGCTTTATTGCAACAGCGGATGGTGTGGATCTCACCGATTGATGGTAAATCACATCCTATAATCTTCTGTGCTGTTGCCACAACCCTTTGTAGTGCATCTCTGTTGAGCATTGAGCAGTGTCGCTCATCAGTGTTAATTAGCCCCTATTCATCAAACTCAACATACTGATAGACAACAAGATCACAATACAGGAGCAGTGGAACCAGTCCTGTTTGTTACATTTTTAATATCTCAGTACATATAGAGAGGATGTATTCTAGTTCTTTACCCACAGAAGCAAACTAAAGCTGTCAGCTGTCTGTATCTATGGAATCTGTACGTGATCTATGTAATCTTACATATTTCAATCTTATCTAAATATCAGTCTATATAGAGAATTTTATTTCACTTCCTTACTGATAGAAGCAATATGCAGCTGTCAGCACCCAGTCGCTGTTGATCAGAGCGCCTCCACACAAGTATTGACCATCCAAGTGCAGGCTGGCCTGCCAGGGCCAGGACCCCTCCTGGGCAGAGTCTCCCTGCAGGACACTGGGACTCAGGGGTGCCTGGCCGCAGGCTGGAGAGACAAGAGACAGAGAAAGACAGAGTCCTCAGGTGTGTGTGACAACAGGAGAGACAGGAGTCCTTAGGTGTGTGTGTGTGACAACAGGAGAGACAGGAGTCCTCAGGTGTGAGTGTGACAACAGGAGAGACGGAAGAGAGAAGATTTTGCTGACAACCATACCTCCAGTAAGAATACAAAAAACTGGCAACATTTGCTTTCCACATTCCAGCTCTTTCATTCCAAAAACGTAACATCTGTTGCACCTTCACATACCCTGCCTCCGTCATGGCACTCAAATTCAATTTCCAGTCGATAATACTGACAAGGTATTGTCACAGCAGCGCAGCTCGAGACCAGAGGGAGCAGCTCGAGTGTCTCAGCCCCCTGTTCTTCCTGCTACTGCTCCGAGCACTGAGAGGGAAGACAGACCAGCACAGGGAGAGACTCCTAAATGGGCAGCAGATAACATCAGCCCTGGAAACAGAGCCCAAGCACTGGTGCCAGAACAGAACGAGCTCTGGGTCTGGTTTGAGAGAACGGACTGGTGAAACAGGTTTAATAGGGGGAATTGTCTCCGTATTGCTTCGGTAGTAGGTTAGTCTTTTATTCAAGGTCGGATTTTCTTTAATTGGATTAAAGGTTGGACTACATTAGGATTAGATTAGGGACCGGTGTGACTAGGAAACATTTTTTCGCTTTATACTCGAAATTGTTTTATTATTATTTTTCTTCTTAAAAAGACTCCTGTAATCAGCAAGCTTATTGTTCTCTCTCTTTGTGTGCTCGCTTAGCCCTCCTTAGTATCGCCATCGGAATCCTGTACTGCTGCAAATCTGTGATCCCTACAAGGCTTCTAAATTAAGAGTTTTTTTTGTTAACATGTTAAACCTCCCATTTACATTACAGAATAGACCAAATTTCCAGGCCTGCGCAGCGCCATGTTCTGCAATTCAGAGCAAGGCAACAAAAGCAGCCCTCTGACGCTGTAAACAAGCAGGCTTGTGAAAACTCCTCTTTCAATCCAATAGACCAGTATTGTAATAGATCCAATATTGCTCTCGATTTCGAGACAAATACTCCTCACTTGTTAACTCACCTGTAGATCACAGTGGAACATTTCTGGAGTGAAATGTCTCCTGCACAGCCTGTACTTACTCGCTCGTCCATCACATCACATCACATCAGTTATTACAGTGACTAGTGAGCAGGAAGGACCTCTTCACATCCCAGTACACCAGTCAGTACAGGGACTAGTGAGCAGGAAGGGCCTCTTCACATTGCAGTACAACAGTCAGTACAGGGACTAGTGAGCAGGAAGGGCCTCTTCACATCACAGTACATCAGTCAGTACAGGGGCTAGTAAGCAGGAAGGGCCTCTTCACATCACAGTACAGCAGTCAGTACAGGGCCTAGTGAGCAGGAAGGGCCTCTTCACATCACAGTACATCAGTCAGTACAGGGACTAGTGAGCAGGAAGGGCCTCTTCACATCGCAGTACATCAGTCAGTACAGGGACTAGTGAGCAGGAAGGGCCTCTTCACATCACAGTACATCAGTCAGTACAGGGACTAGTGAGCAGGAAGGGCCTCTTCACATCACAGTACATCAGTCAGCACAGGGACTAGTGAGCAGGAAGGGCCTCTTCACATCGCAGTACAACAGTCAGGACAGGGACTAGTGAGCAGGAAGGGCCGCTTCACCTAGCGATTCACACAAACTCTCCCTCTGCCCATGGCAATATCAGGAGTTTGCAACAAAATGGCGACCATACAGTGCTTTCACAAAGTTTAAGATTTTGTGCTCAGTTTGAAATTTGTACAATTTTACTATACCACCAATGAATGATTTTGTTACCATTTTTACCAGATTTAATAAACTGTCTCTCCCCTTTTACAGTCACAGGCAATAGGACATCTCTTCTAAAATCAATTACAATTCTGTTTATTTTGTGTTTAAGAACAGTGAAAACTTATTGTAGAAATAAAGCTCAGTAGATTAATGCTTCTGGGGCATTCATTTCACAGCCCTCCAGGTGAGAGAGATTCTCCTCCTTCACCACCTTGTCTGTTCTTTTTTGGCATTTAGTTTTCTTTTTTTGAAGCACAGATGTGTTATATATTTTTTAATTAATTCAACTGTTCAGACTTCCTGACAATGTGTTGTTTGTTTTTACCTTGATGGAAAAAAACAACACAATTGATACTGATATCAATACTACTTATACCTGTGAATAAATGCAATAATAAATGATAAAATGACACAGATCTTTATACAAACCAGTAGAATTCTACTGTATATTGATATGATGTGACTCTATTTGTTTTTTCTGTATTTTAATTAATTATGCTTATTGTTGTGGCTGCCCATGTTTTTGTTTCATTATATTTTAATAGATTTTTAGTTTCGTGAGGCAAAGACTGGTTTTTAATTAAAAAAAAAAACAAAGGTCAAGTGACTAAAGTTCAGACATTTACATCTGGACTTCATGATGATAATGTTACTGGACCCGAATACAATGGACTTGAAATTAATTTCAAGGAGATTGTTTTTTTTAAATATACCGTTTTACCAGACACATTCATATTATAGAAGTCTTTTTTGCACTCTATTTTCAAGGCACTCAGCACTCAGCACTCCTGTGGATACACTGTGCTGATAAATGAGGACAGTAGAGCTTGTCAGAGCACTAAGAGACACAGGTCAGCCACTGGCCAGACAGACACCACCTACCTCTCACTGTCAGGACCAGAGCCGCCAACACGCAGAGACTGATGCCCACCGCCATGACTGCTAGTGTGTCAGAGTCCTGTCTCCAGCTTCTCCTTTCTCTCCTCTCTCCCTCTGTCTGTCTCCTGCTCTGATATACACACCTGGAGAGACACGCCTCCTGTCCCTCCCTCTCTCCCTCCCTCCTCTTTTCTCTCTTTCTTCCCCTCTCTCTCTGTACCTCTTTCTTCCTCTCTGTCCTCCTCTCTCTCAGTTCAGTAATACTGCAGCTCAGTGAATTTATAATAAAGAAGCAATCAGTAATAAACACACACAACAGGACTGGAGACAGTGAAAGTGTGGTGATTTCCTTTAAATCTCCCTGAAATACATATGCTTTACAGTACTGTGCTTTTATCACTATTCCATTGGGCTTTACTTGTCTGCACTGGTCATTACTGGATGCCCTCTGATTTTACCACAGTCTCACTGGGCTTTAATGCATTGTGTTGTACTTTTACCAAAATCTCACTGTGTTTTACTCTACTGTGTTTTTACCATGATCTCACTGTGATTTACTGTGCTGTACTGTGATTTCACACTGATCTCATTGGTCTTTCCCGCTTTGTACTGTGTTTTACCACGGTCTCCCTGGACTTTAATGCAATGCACTCTACTTTTACCACAATCTCGCTGGGATTTACTGCATTCATTGCATTTCTACGCTTTTTTTTTTGAATCATGTGAAATAATTTTTTTTAAAAATATATTTTTTGTATACAAATTTGATAATTACCAACGACTCAGACAGAAAGTCAAGGTGCTCTTATTCACTATGACATCTCAAACAAAGAATTTGTTTTTCATCATTTTTGTAACCCTCCACCCAGATGCCTTCGGGCCCACATTATTCATTTATCACACTTCACGAGACTTCTCCTTACTGGGCTGGTAGACCTAGTCTTCACATGACAAAGCTTTCAAATACATAGTAGGACTTTACGTTTCAGTATTATTCACAGCCAATATGTTCAGGCATGAATGAAATGTTTGAATACCTTGGAATGGTCAAGTCTGCACTGAATTACCTAACCTCAATTTTAAACCCACCTGATTTAAAAATAATTTCCTTATTTCAAATCTGCAAGTGGCAATTCCAGCTGTTTTGAATAATTTGCTGGGGTGCAGGAAAGCCAGCCAGACCTCATGTTGCTGGACTAGTTGGTCGTGGACCCCTGTTTGAGCTCAGTGTAATCTGGCCTTCAGAGTTTCTGTTAATCCTAGACGCTGACGTGGCTCCAGTGACTCTTATTTTGTTTCCAGGTTCTGTGTCCTCAAACAATACTTTCTGAACACAGATAATTCTGTTTAATTTTAGCAATGAGTGAAAAATAATATTCTCACTTTATTAATTTTATTATGGAAACAGAACACAAGATAAAAAAATGAAGTAAAAACACACAAATCTTGATCTAAGCAGGGGAATCAAACCCCATTTTTCCTAAGTTCTTGCAGACGGTGTCCACAGACGGATCTCCTGTATTATTCTGGCACTCAGTTCACTGAGGGGAACCAAACCCTTCCTTGTGCATCATGGTTCCATCCTTCACATGTTTCCAAAGACAGGAGATCCACGGGCAACACTGTATTCCTGAACACACACAAACTGTACAACATTTCTTTGTTTCAAGTTTCACGCCAGCCTCCAGTCCTTGATCATTCGCAGTGCTTGTGCTCAGTTCTGGAGCTCCTCAGTTCCCCAACATTGTCCTGTGGCTGTAGGGGCACACCAGTCATGTGGATCCAGTCTTTTCCGATAGGGATGCAGATTGACCTGCAACGAGCCTGTCTTGCAGAAGTTCTGTACTCTTCTCACACAGAACAACACAGAATGAGGGATCCGGATCCACACCAGAGGTTGGACCTGATGTGGAACCTGAGAGGTAGCTGACAAAGAATGGAAAGATCCGGTTGTTTCCAATGCGAGAGAGGGCTAGGTGAGAGACGTAGTCAAAGACGAGTTCGAACATTTTTTATCCGATAAGGCTTGAAGGCATTGAACAGATGGTAGCGACCAATGCCAGGCAGAGAACAGAGGGGTTTGTGGGTTTAAATGTTACGGGAGGTGGAAGGTGCAGTGATGAGTGGAGAGTTGTGGTTGGTTGATTGACGTGAGTTGTGTGTGGCCTGACTGCAATGCTCTGTCTTTCTTTGAGAACCGGAAGCTTCTATCTGCCTCTCTCTGCCTATCTTTTCTTCCTTTCAGTCCACCAAAGAGGATCTCAGCCAGTCCTGGATGCCAACTCAGATCACGGAGAACCCCACTTATATAAACACACAACAGGACAGGAGACACAGGGGGAGAGAGGAGATTTCAGATTTACAGTGTGGAATTTAGCTGTTGATCATCTCACAGTGCTTTCTGTCCAACAATGTGGTCTAACAGCACAGAAAGTCCCTGAGGTGTTACTAGCTGTGGGGTGTTGCAGGAACATGTTTTTCACTATGACATCCTTCTGCAGGTACAGAAGCCCCAGAGGCCAACAGGTTATTTTCTATGATATTAAATCAGAAGTCATCCCTCTTCAGATAGGATTAGTCTGCAACATTGAGATACTGCAACACAGACATTGAGAAAGAGGAGATTACAGAGAATCCCTCAGTAATTCACACACACAACAGGACAGGAGACACAGGGAGAGAGAGGAGATCACAGAGAATCCTTCAGTAAAAACACAATAGGACAGGAGATGCAGGGAGAGGGAGAGGAGATCATAGAAAATCCCTCAGTAATAAACACACACAACAGGACAGGAGACACAGGGAGAGAGAGGAGATCACAGAGAATCCTTCAGTAAAAAACACAATAGGACAGGAGACGCAGGGAGAGGGAGAGGAGATCATAGAAAATCCCTCAGTAATAAACATACACAACAGGACAGGAGACACAGTCAGAGAGGAGTGTGCTTTTGCAATGCTCCTGCAGTGATTTACAGCTCTTATTGTTTACCATGATCATACTCTGGGATTCTATGGATTCTGTACATTTTTAAATACAACTAAGATTTACAGTGTGGAATTTATCTGTCAATCATCTCACAATGCTTTCTGTCCAACAATGTGGTCTAACAGCACAGAAAGTCCCTGAGGTGTTACTAGCTGTGGGGTGTTGCAGGAACATGTTTTTCACTATGACATCCTTCTGCAGGTACAGAAGCCCCCGAGGCCAACAGGTTATTTTCTATGATGTTAAATCAGAAGTCATCCCTCTTCAGATAGGATTAGTCTGCAACATTGAGATACTGCAACACAGACATTGAGAAAGAGGAGATCACAGAGAATCACTTAGTAATAAACACACACAACAGGACAGGAGACACAATGAGAAAGAGGAGATCACAGAGAAGTTCTTAGTAATAAACACACAACAGGACAGGAGACACAGTGAGAGAGGAGATCACAGAGAAGTTCTTAGTAATAAACACACAACAGGACAGGAGACACAATGAGAAAGAGGAGATCACAGAGAAGTTCTTAGTAATAAACACACAACAGGACAGGAGACACAGTGAGAGAGGAGATCACAGAGAAGTTCTTAGTAATAAACACACAACAGGACAGGAGACACAGTGAGAGAGGAGATCATTGAGAATCCCTCAGTAATAATCACATACAGGAGACACAGAGAGGCGTGTGTTTTCATGATCCTACAGTGGTTTCCCGCACTTTTTATCATGGTCTTAC
Organism: Lepisosteus oculatus; assembly: GCF_040954835.1. Lineage (NCBI taxonomy): Eukaryota > Metazoa > Chordata > Actinopteri > Semionotiformes > Lepisosteidae > Lepisosteus > Lepisosteus oculatus. Next base: position 5,006,783 of record NC_090699.1, read on the forward strand.
TGTTTGGGATTTAATGGGGTCAACATTAGTACAAATTCTATACATTTGTAACTGAACCCAAATTTTAAAGAGTGGAATAGAATTGTAGAGCTTCTCATCTTTGGTCTGTGCAAAAAAGTGGTCTAACCTTACTGTTACTGACCTCTGATTTGCTGTGGTGTGTCAGAGGAATGTCGTGTACAGAAACCCTGGAGCCCCACAGGTTATTTTCAGTGAACATCTTAAATAAGATGACGACCCCTTTAAGACCTGACAGGTTTAGACTACAACATTTTGATGCATGAGCAAACATTGAAATACAGAAAGGCAGAATTTCAACTTTCTCAGATCCCTGTCAACCAGTGAGAGCTTTTCAGGGATTGGTTGCAAAGTGAAGAGATGAAAAAATGTTTAAAAAATTGTTTAGAAGAAACTACATTACACAGAGTACTATGGTGATCTCTGTTCTTATTCTCTGTTCTCTATTTAATTGGAAAAACTGAACATGGCCTGTCTTGTTTTCCAGCCCAGAGCACATTTACATAAATATGAAGATCTACCAGAATTTTATGTCCAGTGTCCAGTGATCCTCAAGCACTGAAGTCTCTCTAAATGTGATTCCAGAGTGAAGATTCTTGCAGCGTGGTCTGTGTCTGTCTTGAATGTGCAACACAATACTTTGACAACTCTCCACAACACTGATATATATATTCAATATTTGATGTTTTCATTTCTTCCTCACATGTGACTCATGTAAGGTGGTACAGTATGGTGTAGTGTGTCAGAGTCTAAACTTGTGTGTTGTGGGTATAAGTCCCTACAAAAGACTCTACTGTTGAACCTTGTGTGAGGTATTTCCTATGACAAATTGTAGGAAGACCATGTAGCAAGTGAAATGAAACAGGCAGAAATAAAATCACTAGTTCAAGATGTAAGAAATGTTGAGAATTTGTAAAGAATACAGATTCAGATGTAGCCCTTTAGAATGCTTGAGTTGTCATGCGGTATACCACAACAACCATGGTACAACAAAAATAATAGAAAAAATAATAAATTTTCAAATAATTTAATGCCCTTATCTGTAACACTGCCTTAATGTACTATATGTCTGTCGTATACAACTGTGTGCATTCAGTAAATCTTATTTTAATAATAAAATGTAATGTTTATTAACTTATTAGTGGCTTTCTGTGCTAATCATATTGTATAGAGTAACTAACAGATGTTTTAGTACATACTATGTATACAAATGTGTATACAGTACACAGATGTGAGCTGTATATATAGTAATGGTGTATTAATAGTAGAAAGAAAACATAATTTTAAGTTTTAATTGTTAAATGCATTATACATCATGTCTTTAAAAACATATCTTATTTAAAAACAAATAAGCATGTAAAAATACAAAAAAGGGGCCAGTATTGCCTTGAATGACATACGTGCTATCTACACCAGGCACTTTCCCTCGCAACAGAGCACGCTGTATCACCTGCAAGTACCGATGATATTAAACAGGGAATTGTTCTCCAGAAGAAAAATGGAAATAGGGTTACTGGGGATGGAATTATGGCTGCTGGACTTTCTTATCGAGAGACAACAGGTGGTGAGGATAGGCAATAAAACATCAACACCACTCACCCTGAGCACTGGAACCCCACAAGGCTGCTGTCTGAGTCCAAGGTTGTACTCCCTATTTACTCACGACTGCACAGCAAGACACAGCAACAACCGCATCATCAAGTTTGCAGATGACACCACTATAATAGGACTGATCAGTGATGATGACGAGTCCACTTACAGGGATGAAGTTGTACAGCTGCTTAAGTGGTGTCATAGCAATAACCTGGACTTGAACTAAAGAAAACGAAAGAGCTAATAGTGGACTTTCGGAGACACAGGCCACACACTCACAGCCCACTCAGTATTGATGGAACGGAAGTGGAAACAGTCACCAGCTTTAGGTTTTTGGGAATTCACATCTCTAAAGATCTAACCAGGACTGTGAACACTGACTCTATCATGAAGAAGGCTCAGCAGCGCCTCTATTTCTTGAGGTGCCTCAAGCGCTGGGGGATGCCAATACATGTGTTGGTGAACTTCTACCGCTGCACCATCGAGAGTGTCCTCACCAACGGGATCACCGTGTGGTATGGCAACACCGAAATTAAACAGCTCTATGAGGACCGCTGCCGTGGTAGAATTCTGGCCATCACAGAGGACAGTCACCACCCCGGGCATGAGCTCTTCACCCCACTGCCCTCAGGCAAGAGATACAAGAGCATACAGACACTGACCACCAGATTCTTCAATAGCTTCTACCCACAAGCAGTGAGATTGGCGAACACATTTAGCCATCCCCCTTGGACCATCACCATCTACCTCTTTATGATTTCTTATCTATTCCACATCTCCAGTCATTGTTTACACGTCTTTATTGTTTACATTCAAACTGTCTGCATGTTTACTTGCACATTGTCTACTGTTTGTACATTGTCTTGATGCACTGTTTGCACTTTGTCTTGTTTTTTACACTTGTTTTTACAATCGAGAGACTTTCTGTAAGTAAGAATTCCATTGTACCAGTACCGGTTACATATAGCAATAAAGTTCAAGTTCAAGTTCAATATCTTTGAAAAGTAATAGAGACAGGACCTGACAACATGAGTCTACAGTCACATACCTTCATGTTTTCTGTGTGTAAACAGAATGATTACTGTCCTGACCCATTACGTTGAGCACTTATTTGAAACGGTTTCAGAAATATTTTTTTACATTTGAAAATGAACAATGAATGAGAGAGATTTGGGGTGAGAGAGAGATTTTAGGGGACAGCTTGTGTGTGGGTGAGAGTGAGAGCTTGTGTGTGGGTGAGGGTGATGCACAACATTTTAAAACATTACACTCATTTAAATAAGCTTAAGATTTTATTGTTTTGAAATATGTAATTTTGTGTTGCTTTCATGCAGTACACATGAAGATGAAAGCAGCACACAGCAAACGGCTTTTCATCAGGGACATCAACATCCAAGACCTGAGTGCCGTGTGAATGCCTGCAGTACCTGGTGAGACAGGTTGGGCTTAAACAGCCTGGTTAATGGGCAGCCTACTGGCTACAGGACGAGGAGACTCGAACCCCAGTCAGAGTGATTGAACTGCAAGGTGGAGATGGGGCAGAGGAGAAATGTTTGGGATGAACACTTAGGGAGGCCTCTGAGTTCAGTATATGGAACTAGTATTTTAATAATGATGATTAGGTACAGCTGCTCGAGATTTACTTGCCGTTGTTGTCCCTCCTGATCTGCGGTGAACAACTTCATCCTAGAGCAGCAGTAGAGCAAAGAGGCTTGAACACCAGAAACTTAAACACATTGACCACCAGACCACTGGCGCGGGAACACAGATGGGAGGGAGGGGTGTGTGAGCGAACGATTCTGAAAGGCTCTCTTCTGCATGTCAGAGCTGTTCGAATGTAAGCGTGATGTTCTTCAGAAGACCAGTGAGCACATTTCCTAAACCTTTGTGGCCCGCTTGGTGAATTTTATGTTTTTTGGTGCCTATCTATTGTGGAAATTTATCATTTTCATATACAGCATTTCTACCCTTTAACTATTATATTACCTTGTGTTTGCTATGGCATTATTTTAGTTTGGGGTTATTGACAATTATTAAGGTTGTGTCAACTGTGTATGCTCAGAAGAGACTGACACAGACAGAAAAGCTCCTCTGAAACCCGAGATGTTTCAGGGTTTTCCCACCTGCTGAAAAGAGGGGAATTCGTGACTGCAGGAGTGACAGGTCTCTCACTGACATCAGGACATTCTGCAGGAGCTTGGCATGTCACTGGTGTTGCTCCTGACAACCACTGTCAACATTACAGTATAGCTTAAACCCCCTTTTTAGAGCCTTCTGTAATTATGCACAGGGCACAAGGAACATGCACAAGGCAGGACACCGCTCCAGTGCAGGGAACACAGAGACACAGACACACACCAGGGCCAATGAACTTACGAGCGTGTCTTTGGACTGTGGGAGGAAACCCATGTTGAAGCAGTGAGGATATAAACTCTCCATGTGGACAGCACCCCAGGTCTAGAACTGGAACCTGAGAGGAAGCAAAGCTGACCACTGCACCAGCATACAGGCACACACCCCTACAAGCATAAATCTGCTGAGCAGTCAACAGCAGCCACTGGGGGGTGCTCCTGAGAGCAGACACTGGGAAACACCCAGCCCTGGGGAAGAGGCAGCCCTGTGTCTGTGGGGAACTGAGAGCTTTCCCTGTGAGAGGACTGATCAATACTCCCAGAGGGCTCAGAGAGGCGAGCATCGTGGGCCCACACCCAGGAACTCATGGCTCAATTTTAAGATTTTGGACATCAGATTCCTTGTAACAATAACATCTATTTGGTTTTATGTTTTTTGTTTTTTGTTTTCGTTCTAGTGCTGAACAGCTGAGCTGGTTTTCATACAGATCTTTCAGTGAAATGACAGACATCCCCCTTTAGATTCATTATGTCCGGGACAATGTTCTACAGTATGACGGCTCACTCTCAGTTTCTCTCTCTCTCCCCAGCCTGTGGCTGGTTGTCACACACACACACCTGAGGACTCCTGTCTCTACTGTTGTCACACACACACACACCTGAGGACTCCTGTCTCTCCTGTTGTCAGGTGTGTCATACCCACACCTGAGGACTCCTGTCTCTTCTGTGTCACACACAGACATCTGAGGACTCCTGTCTCTACTGTTGTCACACACACACCTGAGGACTCCTGTCTCTCCTGTTGACACACACACACCTGAGGACTCCTGTCTCTCCTGTTGTTACACACACCTGAGGACTCCTGTCTCTCCTGTTGTTACACACACCTGAGAACTCCTGTCTCCTGTTTCTTCTGTCTCTTGTCTCTCCAGCCTGCGGCCAGGTGCCCCTGAGTCCCAGTGTCCTGCAGGGAGACTCTGCCCAGGAGGGGTCCTGGCCCTGGCAGGCCAGCCTGCACTTTGATGGTCTATACTGGTGTGGAGGCTCACTGATCAACAGATCCAAGAGGGACATCGTCGATACAGCTATCATTTAGGAGGATTTGCTGGTCAACAGAGATCTGCATGGAGTACTGGCACACAGAAGGCCATGATGGATGGCCTAATACTTTTATTCATTTATCTTTTTTTAAAATTGTATAATGTTAGCATGCCCAAAGGGGTTGGGAAGCCAGTTGACCTTGGAGGGTTTTTTTTCTCCTTACTGTCACGCCGCCTGCAGCCAGAGGGCGCTCCTACTCTGGCCTGTCCCTAGTTTCCTGTGCTTTGCTGTCTGTGACAGAGTGCTTGTTATTTTTCCTTTCTTTTACTGAATGTGAAATACTCCAATATTTCCCTCTACACTTCTGGTATGTTTGAGAGTGTGTATGTGATACGAATGAAGTGTGAATGATACTTACCCTTTTGTTGTTTTTTGCTAAAATCACTGCAGTGTTTTCCCCAGTGGAGTATTGTATTGTATTGATCAAGCCACCAGTCACCTTTCCTGTTTGTAGTATCACACAAATGATCTTAAAGGGAAAAGTGACTGGTGAGCCATCTATAAATAACCGATGTAAGGTTAGGTGTTTTGTTTACGTGAATATATCACAGTTGCATTTTTTGGGATGGTTAAATACTTTATTTTGAGCAAACTGCCCCTCTCTGTTAAGAAAATGTGAGCGAGTCCCTTTAAGAGGATGGTCCTGAGAAGAGGAGCTATAAAAGGGACTGGAGAGCTCAGTATGGAGAGGGTGCCTTGTAGGGAAGGTGTGGAGAGTACTTCTCTGAGGGTTTTTTTTTTTGTTATCCCTATTTTGATGGCAATACATCCAGGTTTGTTTGCATCTGAAGACTGCTGTGTGGGAGTTTCTTTTCTTCTGAGCCAAACCTGGTCACTCGGCCGGTGACACTGTCCTTCCGGTGTCTCTCTCTCTGGGGATATATATTTCCAGGTCTCTGATTCTCCTTCGCTCATCATTGACGTTCAGATGTTCTGAGACCCTCCTAGCACCAGGTCTCCCCACGTCCGCTGCCTGAGGGTATTGGTTTCTATACGACTCCTGAACTGCTGAGCCCGGGCTAACCCCCGTTCTGCAGCTACGCATAGGGTCTTTTTCCGCTCTCCTGCCATTCCACGGTTCTTCCCTTCCGACATCCGTGACACTAAGGAGTTTTTGGTTCCTCTCCTCTGTTGTCTTCTGGCCTTTTCTCTTTCAGTATTCTCAACATGTATGGTCATTTGGCTTTGTTAAGCTCCTTGGGGCAACCTCGTTGTGCAAGGCGCTATATAAAACTACATTGAGTGGGGGCTGGCCGCTGCATCATGCTTCAGTGGGTAAAGAAATAGGAAATATCTTCTCTGTATGTACTGAGATATTAAAAATGTAACAAGTAGGATTGGTTGTAGTCCTCCTGTCTCGTGTTCTAATTGGCTCTCAGTATGATGAGTTGAATAAACAGGGGCAGAGTTGAGGTCAGTCTTTACACCCTGCAACACCACTAGTCAGTGGTCACAATGATGACCCTGACATCCGATGAGTTCCTGTCTTGTGTTCTTATTGTCTGTCAGTATATTGAGTTTGATGAATAGGGGCTGAGTTTATTTCACACTGTGCGACATTGGTGAGGAGTCAGTTTGACAATGATGACTTTGAGAATGGACGGGTACAGCCACTGTGGGGCTGCAGGGCTGGAGAGTTGAGGTTCTGGAACTGAAAGATGAAGAAAGACAGCACTTTTGGCTTTGGTACAGATGCTGTGGGAAACACTGGCTACAGCAAGCCCTACTACACTGAAGAATAATCAAATGAATTTCTCTTTCTCTCCAGGAGCAGCTAGGAGACCAGTCAGTGGACAGTGTTCTGACACATCTGGGCTCTATTGCTTGCAATGAGCAGCCCCCCTGTCTGCATCCACAGACTTCACCCTACCCATCGGTCTGGCAGATGTCAACTGCTCCTTCCACACTGGTAATCAGCTGCTGGGTCACTGGCTGGGGAAACATGACTGAAGGGAGAGGATTGTCTCATACTTGTGTCCATCCATATAATGAAGGCTTCATATAACCCTTCTCTCTTTCACAGTCAGAGATGAACCTCAGTTCAATCCCCTTCAGCATCCCCTGTGTCTGACTCTGTCTCCTGTGGGCACTGATCTCTGCCAGCAGACAGGGGGGTCAGAGGTGACACAAGTCACTCTTGTCGTCTGTCTCCTGGTCACTTTCCATCAGCTCCCACACAGCTCGCTGCTGCAGCACACTCTCACTCCACAGCTGTACCACTGGGTCCTTCAGGGCTCTACAGCAGGTCTCCACCTGTCCCTGTGTCACACACCTGTGAGCCCATGAGCCCTCAGTGCTGAGTGTCTGAGACCCTGAGGAGAGGCGGAGATGGGGCTCTGAAGCATGAGGAGTGAGACCTCAGACCTCAGGACTCCACACAGGGGTGGAGCAGTGGCACTGTGGCTAAGGATCTGTGTCGGTGGCAAGAAGGTTACCGGTTCAAATCCTGCGGCTGGCAGAGGAATCTTACTCCGTTGGGCCCTTGAGCAAGGCCCTTAACCCAAGCTGCTCTAGGGGTGCTATACAATGGCTGACCCTGCGCTCTGACCCCCAGCTTCTCTCCCTGTCTGTGTGTCTCATGGAGTGCAAGCTGGGGTCTGTGAAAAGACAAATTCCTAATGCGAGAGATTGTATATGGCCAATGAAGTGATCTTATCTTATCTCCACACTGTAGAGCTGCTGGGAGTCACTGACTGAGGGAAGGACACTGACCTGGACATGTCAGGGATCCAGACCCTACAGTAGGTCTCTCTGCCCATTACTGAGACTGAAGCTTGAGGCAATCAGACCTCAAAAGTCTATAAACAAAGAGTGGTAACAAATGCAATGATCTGTGTTGGACAAAAGAACATTTCATCCCGTGGGGTAATTGTAGACAAGCATGACACTAAGATGCTATACCATCCATACCATAAGCTGCTATAAACAATGTACCATTGTGTACACGTGGAATATAAGACTACAACATCTTTTCAATCTGTATTAACCCCTCTCTCTCAGTGCAGAGTTAATGTACTGGAGTGTCCCGTCAGTGTGTCTGTATGAACCCCTCTCTCTCAGTGCAGTGTTAATGTACTGGAGTGTCCAGTCAGTGTGTCTGTATTAACCCCTCTCTCTCTCTCAGTGCAGTGTTAATGTACTGGAGTGTCCAGTCAGTGTGTCTGTATTAACCCGTCTCTCTCTCAGTGCAGTGTTAATGTACTGGAGTGTCCAGTCAGTGTGTCTGTATGAACCCCTCTCTCTCAGTGCAGTGTTAATGTACTGGAGTGTCCGTCAGTCAGTGTGTCTGTATTAACCCCTCTCTCTCAGTGCAGTGTTAATGTACTGGAGTGTCCAGTCAGTGTGTCTGTATTAACCCCTCTCTCTCAGTGCAGTGTTAATGTGCTGGAGTGTCCAGTGTGTCTGTATTAACCCCTCTTTCTCAGTGCAGTGTTAATGTACTGGAGTGTCCAGTTAGTCAATGTTCTGTGCAGTTACAAAAAGTTATTTCATAACATATTAACCTCCAGAGCCTCTGATGGAGAAACGTGCCTATAGAAAGTCTACACACCCTTTCCAATGTGAATTTCTGTTCTGTTACGCTACCTCTTTGCACAGTAGAGAAAAACTATGAGGTAAAAAGTAACACATTTTGTGGCCTAACAGCCTGGAGTCGAGACACATTGAATCTGAATTTGTTTGACCTTTATTTACACATTGTAGCAAAACACCTCCAAGTGGAAAACAAACACTCATTCTGAGATTTAATTCCGAATGGGAATCTAGAAAAATAGGTTGGAGAAGTGTTCACACCCCTTAGAGCAACTGGAAATTAGTGCCACTACTACTTTACTCTAATTAATGTAAACACTAGCCTTCTGAATCACACAATAAACTAACTAACCTCCAGCTGTGTTCACCTGTCCTGATTCTGATGATTCAGAATGAACTCCAGTAGGTCTCCTCTGCTGGGCAGTGGATCTCCCAATAAAAAGACATCTATGGGCAACAGCACCTCCAGGATAAAGCTGTGAAAATGCACAGAGCAGGAGATGGTTCTAAAACACTCTTTGTATAAATAATGGAAAAATAAATGATGATTTCAGGCTGTAAAGTGACAAGATGTGTTACTTTGGAAAGAGTGTGTGGATTCTCTGTAGGCACTGTACCTGCAGAACTACAGGTGAACACTGAAACACACATTCCTCTGAACACACCACAGCGTATAAGAGTTTCCTGATCGTCTGAGCAGTTAGACTACATTTTTGTGCAGGAAAACCTTTGAGCTAACTCACGCAATGTAATTATTGTGTCTGTGTAAAAATGAACAGAATTTATGCAAATTGTACTTGATTCTTTAGAATGTAGAAGAGTGAGATCAAGGTAACAGGGATGTCAGGTACATCCCAGTGCAAATATAGTAAAAACACACTCCTCTCTGACTGTGTCTCCTCTCCTGAGTGTGTGTGTTACTGAGGGTTTCTCTGTTATGGGTGATATGGGGGCACTATGGTTAACATTTCTGCCTCAAAGTACTGTACTAGGGCCTTGGGTTCGATGCTGGACCTTGAGTGTGATCTGTGTGGAGTGTGTTTGTCCTCCCTATGTTCACATACTGTAGGTTTCCAAGGGGCTCTGTTCCACTGTACTGGGACTGTAGGTCCTGTGGTAACAGGACTGTTGTACTGTACTGGGATTGTAGGTCCTATTGTAACAGGGTTGTTGTACTATACTGGTACTGTACCCCCTATTGTAACAGGACTGTTGTACTATACTGGGACTGTAGCTCCTATTGTAACAGGACTGTTCTACTGTACTGGACTGGGACTGTAGCTCCTATTGTAACAGACTGTTGTACTGTACTGGGACTGTAGCTCCTATTGTAACAGACTGTTGTACTGTACTGGGAATGTAGCTCCTATTGTAACAGACTGTTGTACTGGTTATTCATCCAGCCTCCGTTACATAGTCGGTTTAATTAACGGCAAAATACTGCTCATTCAAACCTCCCACAAGGCAACTGGAATTGTCACTGAGCAAAACATTGTGTTTTCTCTCTTCTCTTTTCAGCATGGAATAAAACTATTACTTGTTCCTTTGTAACAGGACTGTTCTACTGAACTGGGACTGTAGCTCCTTTTGTAACAGACTGTTGTACTATACTGGGATTGTAGCTCCTATTGTAACAGACTGTTGTACTGAACTGGGACTGTAGATCCTATTGTAACAGGAGTACTGGACTGGGACTATAGCTCCTATTGTAAGAGGACTGTTGTACTGTACTGGTACTGTAGCTCCTATTGTAACAGAATGTTTGTACTGTACTGGGACTGTAGCTCCTATTGTAACAGGACTGTTCTACTGTACTGGGACTGTAACTCCTATTGTAACAGGCTTGTTGTACTGTACTGGGACTTAAGATTCTACTGCAGGACTGTTGACTCAAGGAATCACATGGGAAAAGAAATCAGGCTTTCAAGTTACCTGGACATAAAATGCTGGAAGATCTTTATATTTATATAGATGTGCTGTGAGATGGAAAAGAAGACAACCTATGTATGCTCAGTTTTGACACTTAGATGGACATAAAAAGAAGAACAGAGAATTTCAAAGAGCTGTGTGCTACACTATCATCAGCTCCTGTAATGTCATTTATCTGAACTGTTTTTTTCATCTTTCTCAGTCACTGAAGCTTGCTCCTTAGCTACAGTACATCTGGCCTCAAAAACATTTTTTGGACAGTTTTACTGGGTGTTTTGACATTTTTTTAATTTATCAAATTATAGAAAAAAACCTGTCAGATCTGTAAAGGGGCTGTCATCTTCTAGAACATCCCTGAAAATAAGCTGTCAGCCTCCGGGGCCTCTGTACCTGCAGAACGACATCCCAGTGAAAAACACATTCCTCCACCACCCCACAGCAGCTCAGAGCTCAGGGGCTTCCAGTGCCATCAAACCACATTGTTGCACAGAAAAACAACTAGAAGCTCTCAGCTGAATTCCATGCTGTACAATTGGGTTTATTTAGTCAGAATTTATACTTAGTTTGATACCATAAAATCCCAAACAGTAAGATCCTGGCGAAAAGTAAGTGTATTACAACTGTAACACATAATAAAAGCTCACTCCTCGCTGACTGTGTCTCCTGTCCTGTGGTGTGTGTTTATTACTGAGGGATTCTCTGTGATCTCCTCTCTCTCACTGTGTCTCCTGTCCTGTTGTGTGTAGTTATTACTGAGGGATTCTCTGTTAGGGTTGACATGATAGTACCATCGTTGGAATTACAGTATCACAGCACTGGGGTGTTGGGTTAAATTCCTGAGGATTTATCAGCATGGAGTTTGCATAGGATTCCTCTGGCTGCTCCAGTTTCCTCTCACAGTCCAAAGACATGCTGGTAGGATTTAGGCTTCTGAGGAAAATTGGCCCTGGTGTGAGCGCGTGTGTGTTTGTGTCTGTCTGCGCCCTGTGATGGGCTGGCCCTCTTCCCCGATTCTCAGATATACTCAGGAAAACACACAGGATCCTTCCTCCCTCGTCGGCATATCCCTTGTAACAATCTGTGTATGAGAGACCTGGGCTGAAAAACAAGGCAGTGATAGACACAAAAATAAGAACTGAGAATGTGGCGTCACTGTCATCAGTGCTGCCTGGGATTCAGGGCAGAATCAGATCAAGCGCTGCAAGCTTGGTTCCCAGCATTGTCGAAGAAAACTCAGTCTTCACTCAGGTTAGGAGATTGTCAAACAGAGATCTTTAATTCAATCAGCTGAAGGGGAGCGCATCACAGAGGAGGTGTTTCCCCTAGCACTCAAGACATGCTCACTGGACTGAAGTGACACTTTCCTTTTTATACATTAATTGTAGGCAAGACTTTAACATATCAAAGGAACGTACAGGGAAAGGGACAGTGTCAGAAGTCAAACAAACAGGACAGGAAGATGCCATTTGGCATCCTGCAATCTGTTTCATTTCTCTCTGGTTGAATGGGTGTGAGGAATCACAGGCTTTAGTCTGCAACTAAGACAGTGATTTTACAGTAGGTGAGAACAGAAAACCTTTCCTGCGCATAGTCACTGTCTTGACCTTTTCACTCAGTCTTCCACAGCATGAATAATAATGATGTGCTGGGGCCAGTAAAGTGGGATCATGGGGGAAAATATGTCTTTATATTAATGAAACGTGTCATAGGACACTGGATGAACTGACACTCTATAGCAGCTTCTTCCTGCACTTTTTGCAGTCTGCAAAAAATAACATTTATAGATGTAACACCTGTGATGTAGCTTAGTGTTAGTCTGAATCCTTGTTTGCACTGTGACTCCATCTTGTCTCCCTGCAGCCAATCAGTCAAGATCTTTCCATGCCTGACAGGAGCCTCACCAATCTGATTTCAAACAGTTCTACTGGGTATTGGAGTGTTTTCTCACCTATCGAGATGTTGTAAACGAATCCTTCCAGGTCTGAAAGGTGAGGTCTACTTATTTAACACCCCAGAAAATAACCTGTGGACCTCCAGGGCTTCTCTGTCTGCAGAACTACATCCCAGTGAAAACCACATTCCTCCGATACACCACACCAAATTAGAGGTCAGACACTTTCTATGCTGTCAGACCACATTTTTGCACAGAAAAACAATACTCTACAGGCAAATTTCACACTGCAAATCTTGAGCACGTTTAAAAAAGTACAGAATTGATCTCTGTTGCAATGCACCACCCACCATGACAGTGACAGAGGGGGAGGGCAGGGGGGTGTTACACACCTGGACTCTGCTTGACAGAGAAAGAAACAGGACAGAGAGTCACAGACAGAGCAGGGCTTGGTGGTCTACCCCTGTGGAGCTGGGCAGGACAGTGTCATCAGCATGGTCCACCTGGAGGCTGAGCAGAGCCTGCAGAGTCTCAGGGGCAGGGGAGGACAAGGGACAGGCAGGCTGAAGCAGGGTCCTGATGCAGGACAGGAGTGCAGGCTGGACACAGGGGAGGATCTTTGTCTGGACACAGGGCAGGATTGCTGTCTGGACACAGGAGAGGATGGCTGTCTGGACACAGCAGAGGACTACAGGCTGGACACAGGGCAGGAATGCTGTCTGGACACAGGAGAGGATTGCAGGCTGGACACAGGGCAGGAATGCTGTCTGGACACAGGGGAGGATTGCTGTCTGGACACAGGGGAGGAATGTCAATCTCAGTTCTCAAATCCAGACTGAAGACCTATTACTTCAGCCTAGCCTACTCACACCCAACATTATAGCTTGCTGCCACCATGGCTGCTGGTGCTGCTGTACAGGCCATTGTGTGTCTCTGTGTTGGCCCACCAGGCAGATACATCTGTTCTGACCAGACTATCCTATTCTCCTCCCCACATGTCCGGATGGCACCCAGGCTGGGCACCATCTGAGTTGGATGCTGCATCACTGCCATGGATCCAAGAAGTACATTGTAGACATAGCTATCGTTTAGGAGGATTTTGCTGGTCGACAGAGATCTGCATGGAGTACTGACACACAGAAGACATGATGGCTGGATTAATACCCTCATTCATTTATTCCTTTTTTAATTCTTTAATGTTAGCATGCCCAAAGGGGTTGGGCAGCCAGTTGACCTTGGACCCCCAGAGGATTTTTGCTCTCCTTACTGAGGGGTTTGTGGTTCCTCTCCTCCGTTGTCTCCTGGTCTTTTCTGTTCTGTATTCACAACATATAGGGTCACTTGCTTTGTTAAGCACCTTGGGGCAACCTTGTTGTGAAAGGTGCTATATAAAAATGAATTGAATGCTCACTACACCGAGCGGGAGCTCCTCTCTACAGCCAGGATCTCATCACACCTTCCCTCCTCAGTCCTCAGTGCAGGGCAGCAGGAGGGTGTAGACACAGCCTGCAGCCACTACAGCTCCCACACGCCCCACAGTGGGGAGGGTGAGGCACTGCTAATTGTAACTCCATAAATCTCAAAAAGTAAGATCCTGGTAAAAGGTAAGTGTAGTAAATAATTGTAGGATTATAATAAGAGCATACTCCTCTCTCTCACTGTGTCTCCTGTCCTATTGTGTGTGTTTATTAATGAGGGAGTCTCTGTGATCTCCTCTCTCTCTCTCTCTCACTGTGTCTCCTGTCCTGTTGCGTGTGTTTATTAATTGAGGGATTCTCTGTGATCTCCTCTCTCTCACTGTGTCTCCTGTCCTGTTGCGTGTGTTTATTAATTGAGGGATTCTCTGTGATCTCCTCTCTCTCTCTCATTGTGTCCCCTGTCCTGTTGTGTGTGTTTATTACTGATGGATTCTCTGTTGTCTGTCTTCAGTCCAGTTGTGTGTTTTTAAAACTAAGGGGTTCTGTTGTGTGTTTATAATTGAGGGATTCCCTGTTATATCCTTCCTCACTGTGTCTCTTGCACTGTTGTGTTTATTACTGAGAGTTTATCTTTTATTTCCTCTCTCTCAAGGTGTCGCCTGATTTTTTGTGTGAATATTACTGAGGGACAATAAGTGATCTCCTAGTATGTGTGATTTTTACTGAGGGTCTCTCTGTAGGGCAGAGACACAGTTGCATAGTTACACAGTGGTTACCCCATTTATCTCCAACACTGGGGACCTGCACTCAATTCCTGGCGTACTACAGTATCTGGGTGGTGTTTTAATGATCCACTCTTGCTGGTGTGATTTTCCTCAAGGTGCACTGGTTTCCTCTCACAGTCCACACGTGCTGGTAGTCTTAGGGCCTTCTAGGAAATTTGATCTTGGTGGGAGTCGCCCAGTTATCGACTGGCATCCCAGCGAGGGCGTACCCTGCCCTGCCCACATTGCTTTCTGGGATAGGCTCCATTCACCTGCAACCCTTTCACCTTTACGTTCACCAGTAACGATGAGAGGGCCTATGGGGATAAGGTCAGGACCCTGGTGTAGTAGGGCCTTGACAATGACCTCTCCCTCAGCGTCAGCAAAACCAAAGAGCTGGTTGTGAATTTTAGACAGCAGGGTGGGGACCACACCCCTATTCACATCGATGGGGTGGCTGTAGAGATGGTCCGCAGCTTCAGGTTCCTGGGTACCTTTGTTACTGATGATAACGGGGTCCCAGCGTGTAACTGGAGCTACAGAGAAGGCGCAACAGCACCTTTACTTCCTCAGACAGTTGAAAAATATTGATCTATCTGCAGGTATTCTTACTCCAGTCTGCAGGTGCTCTGTTGAGAGTGTGGTGTCACCTGTGGGATCACAGTGTGGTCTGGCAGCAGCTCGTTGTCTGACCGGATGGCATTACAGGGGGTGATCAGGTCAGCCCAGTCCATCACTGGAGCACAGCTCCCCGCTATTGTGGACGTTTTTACAACTCACTGTCTCAGGAAGGCTGGAAGTATCGCTAAGGATACCAGTCATCCTGGTTCCTCATTTTCTCTCCCTGCCCTCTGGTCACCAAGACATGAACCTCCAGATTCAGAGACAATGTCTTCCCACAAGCTGTCAGATTATGAAATGCTACCACTACCACTGATTCACACTTTAACCCCAGATTCCTGAGCTTTAGGACCATCTTGGTGGGAGCAATTGTGTTAAAGGCCGAGCTGTAATCTATTAACATCATCCTAACACGGGTGGCCTATCTTCTAGGATAGTATGGAGTGCTAAAGATATGGCATCATCAACAGACCTATCTGAGTGGTAAGCGAACTGAAGTGGGTCAAGGGAGTCTGGGACAGTGCCGTTTACAGTATATAAGACAACACTAGTCTTTCCAGGCAACATCACCACTGAAGCGAGTGTCACTTGGTGGTAGTTGCTCAAACAAGTTATCTTTGTCTCATCGGACAGTGGCACAATTGTGATTTGCTTGAATGACTCTGCTACAGCTGACAGGGACAGAGAGAGGTCAAAAATGTCTGCATACACGGGAGATAGCTGGTCTGCACAGGTTTTAAGGACACGAGGGGAGACACCTCATGGGCCAGCTGGTTAATGGGTTTTCACTCTCTTTAGGGTTTTACGCACCTCATGTTTAGACAGCTGTAACACAAAGTCTCCTGGTTCACTGGGAGCCCTGATAGCAGCTCGGTGTTCTGAGCCTCATAGCAGGAGTAGAAGATGTTTAGCTCATCTAGTAGCCAAATACCATTGGTGCTGCCTTTATACTGTAGTTCATAGCAGCCTGAAATCCTTTTTAACATGTGCTTTGAGTTGCCCAAAGCAGTTTTTCTAATTTGTCTTTATATTCCTGTTTTCCAGATAATATCTTTCTCTAGGTCAGACCTTGTTTTTTATACTCTGCACTCGGCTCCCTGTCACCTTATTGGAAGGCTGTGCTTTAAGTTTGAACACAGAATGTCTGTGTTCATCTGGGGCCTCTGATTGGGACATATCTTCCTGGGAGGTCCACATCTATCCACATAGTAGGGCTGTGATCTCCTCTGTATACTCATTTCGATCACTGGAAGAATCTTTCCATACACACCGATCGGTCATTTCCAAACAGTCTGCGAGTTCTTGCTCAGCAGCGTCCTTACAGCAGGTGGCGCTCTTCAGCTTCTGCTTGTAAACAGGAGGAAGGAGCACAGAGGTGAGGCCAGACTTCCCGAAATGCAGACATGACATGGAGCGGAATGCTCCTTTAATGGTGGTGTAGCAGTGATCCAGTGTGTTATTGCCTCTGGTGGGAACAGAGACCTGTTGAAAGTGCTTTGGTAATACCATTTTTAAGGCTTCAGTAGTTAAAGCTCCCTGCCATGATAGAAACAGCTTGTTTTGCATGTTTTCATATCTGCCGATGACGGTGTACAATTCCGCTAGCGTGCGGGTGAATGTACACAGCGGTCATCGCGGCATAAAAATCCCTCAGTAGATAAAACGGGCGACATTTAATGGTGAGGTATTCTAGATTACATGAGCAAACCCTGTAGAGAATTTCTACGCCAGTGCACCAAAGGTTATTAATCATGAAACACACTCCACCTCCCTTCTTCTTGTCAGTAGAATCAGATGTGCAGTCAAGGGCGGATTCATGAAAACGCCAGCATAGGCTGTAGCCTGAGGGCCCCAGATTGGTCAGGGGCCCTTGATTGGCCAGAGTATTTGTTTTAAACGGACCTGTGGGACTGATTGGCTGGGCTATTTTTTTTTTTCAAATGGACCTGCGGGCCCCCGTTGGTCCATAAAAACGTTGAATAACTTGTGAACCACTGACTGGTTGGATGCAATTGGTGTCGCAGTTCAAATTTGTTTTGGCGGATTCATCTCGGGTGATCTCGGGTGCAAGTCCGCGGTAGCCGGCCTCGAAATGTGCAATAGAAAATTATGCGGGCGGGGCACAGAAATGAAAAACAGGGAGGTTTAAAGAGCAGCGTGAGCAGGATCGACTTAAAAGGATCCCCAGATTGACGGGTTATTTCGGGTTGGCCGAGCCGGACCCCGATCCTGGGTTTACTGCTAACGTTGCAGCCAGTGCTACCACAACCGCGCTTGAAAAGTTAGCTGCAGCCAGCTCTAGCCTGGGCGCGGTCTACCTCGCCGCCGATCACGAGGACGAGGAACATGCGTCAGAGGCAGGGCCATCTGAAACGCCACCACCATCCGCCACAAAGCCCAACGGGCCGCCGCCACGGCTGTTGCACCTGCCGCCGCGGAGCTAACAGAGGCCGCAACAGCGGCTCCCGCTTCCTCGAGCTCGGCCCCCGCACGCCGGGGTGAAACAGACGAGCAGGTGAGCGGGCATACTGGGCTCGAAATCGTGTCAGAACCAAGACGCGGATGTCGCAGCATCGGAAAGACAACATCATCACCAAAAGAGGTAAGCGCTTGGAGAAGCCACCTTTAAAGGCGCTATATAAAATAAAGTTTATTATTATTATTATTATTATTATTATTATTTCTCTAAAACCCTCTTCAAAAGAGAACTCGGAAATGGCGAGTGTGTGTCAAGAGAATGGCTGCTGCGTCCCCCTTCGAGCGGTGCAGTGCTTGTTCTGCGTGTCAATTATTTGGGGACGGCGATGATCGGTCCGGACTGACCGCAGGCTGTAGTGACGCTTGGCTGGACACGCTTGGCTGAACACGAAGTGTCGGAGGGCCATGGAAAGGCTGTGGTCGCATACGTCATGCGCTGCGCTGATAATGGTCTGATAGATTCAGAACTAAAAAGGGTTTGACACTGAGTATGAGTATTGGGCTAACGTTTTGAAATGGGTGGCTGCAGCAATGAAGTTTTTAGCAGAGCGAGGGCCGCCTTTTAGGGGATGCAGCTGAAGAATGGAGAGATAAGAAAGATGCCCAGGAAGTAGGATAATAATATTATTTTCATGTTTTTTGAATGTTTTTTTGCAAACTACACAGTTTAGTGGCTTGACATAGGTTTTGTGCTCAAATATATATAAAGATGCTGCCTGTCATTGGTCAGTAAGATAAGGGCATGCATTTGGTAAGCTGGCTATATGCCCAGAACATGAAAAGAACTAACTGCTAACTAGTCTGCAACTTAGATATAATTAATTGGCAGGTGTTGCTGTTTTATCATTTGTTTAGAATATGTCATAGTAACTCTTTATGTTTTAAGGTATAAAGGACCATCTTCAGCTACTTATTTTTTAAGTCTGGTGGTCGCAAACCAGACTTCCATATGCATATGAATAAAGGGTCTTCTGCTTCACAGACACCTGAACTTTGTCATTTGTTTGACACTACACATCGAAACGTTTGGGCGCTCCAACAACGGGAACTTCATGGGTGTCCTCGAAGTTATCAGCGAGTTTGATCCCTTCTTGAAAGCCCATATAGAAAAATATATAATCTTCGATGCAGTTTACTGACTGATTTGCATCTATCAACTGCAGGGGTCTTACACGAGTAAGCTCAAACATGGTCCTCATTGGTCTCTGCTGTGCTGATGTTGTTGATGTTGTTGTGTAGCGTCGGTTTCAACGCAAGCGTGCGCATGATTTCTGTTGTCAGCTCGCAGATTGGCTGTGACTCTGATGTATTGGTTGCATTGCTGTACTTGCATTATAGGCTATTGTAGTGTGTGCGTGCGTGTGTGTGTGTGGGGGGGGGGGGGCTCCCTGTGTAAGTGTGTGTGTGTGGGCTCCCTGTGTACGTGTGTGTGTGTGCGTGCGTGTGTACATACGTGTGTGTTTGTGTGGGCTCCCTGTGTACGTGTGTGCGTGTGTGCTCCCTGTGTACGTGTGTGTGTGTGTGCGTGTGTGTTTGTGTGGGCTCCCTGTGTACGTGTGTGTGTGTGTGTGGGCTCCCTGTGTACGTGTGTGCGTGTGTGCTCCCTGTGTACATGTGTGTGTGTGTGTGTGTTTCCTGCCACATTACGTTCTGTTTGAATCGGCGGTAGCAGCTCGTAGTCCGAACGCGTCACTGAATTATTCCAGTCTTTTTTCGCTCGTGTTTCTCTGGTAATGGGGTGGGGTTGGGTGGGGTCTGATCACCTCAACCCGCCGCTGTGTGCGGTCCATTCTGCACAGCGGGTTGTACAGCGGCACCGGGAACGTTGGGCTTCAGTGAAACAGAGGACGCCTGAGCGTTGATGGGACAGTGAAGTCCGTTGGCCTTACTGTCCAGCGGCTGCACTTCTGCCAGCAGGATGCTGGGGGCCGGCGGGCGCCGATGCGCCACGACTCCTACCCCCCCCCCCCCCTGCGCTCGTGTCCCCGTTTGCTCACCGCTCCAGCCGTGTGCTTCCGGATCCACTGCGTCAGATTCAGTCAGAGCTGAAGCTCTAAACCCTGCCGGTGGTGGGTGATGGTCCCACGCGGAGCTTTTGCGCGGAAAATGAGACACGACACAAAAACAAGCAACGTCAGCGAGAGAGTCGCACACAAGATGGCACCATCTTGTTCCATGTGCGCCAAAACCGCATCCAAGAATTTATGGTAAAAATGGGGTGTGTTTCCCCAACTTAGCTGAAAGAAGATTTTGTGTATTTTTCTACTTTCTTAAATATAGACTTATTATGGAAACTTTCTTTGTTGTTGCCATAGTTAAAAAAAAATATATATTTTTAATCTTTATGATCAGGAAATTAAACAATATTGCCAGTGTACCGAAGGTATTTTTTGAGGGCACAGAACCTGGAAATAAAATAACGCTAACTGGGCCCCTTCTAGGATTAACAGAAACTCAGAAAGGCCAGATCACACTGAGCTCAAACAGGGCCCCACGTCCGACTAGCCCGGGAACATGGGCTCTGATTGGCCTTCAATTAGAAACCGGCTTTCAATTAGACAGCCAGTTAGACAAGGACACAGGGAAATTATTCAAAATATCTGAAATATCGTTCAAATCAGGGGAGTTTAAGTTTTGGTAATTCGGCACAGACTTGACTATTTCAAGGTATTCAAACATTTCAACCATCACCTCAACACATTGGCCACAAATAAGTCCTACTGTGTGTCTGAAGGCTGTGTCATATACCTCCGTGTGAAAGCTACCAGCCCAGTAAGGAGAAGTCTCGTGATGTGTGATAAATGAATAATGTGGGCCCGAAGGCACTGGGATGGAGGGTTCCAAAAATGATGAAAAACAAATTCTTCGTTTGAGACATCAAAGCGAATAAGAGTTCCGTGACTTTCTGTCAAAGGATTCGTTAGACCACATTCCTGTGAGGACAAACTGCATCTACGCCTACCTCCCAGACTAGCAGGAGACCATGTTCATATACAAACCCAAAGAATTGATTTAATTCTATTCCACAAAATCCAAAAAAGTGTATTCAAGATCAAACTGCAGCAGAGTGCTGAAAAGTGCTACCACAGTCAGACTGTGTTAAAAACACAGTGCAGTGCAGCAGAGACCACAGAGATTATGCTTAAAGCAGTAAAGCTCAGAAGAGATCAGGGTAAACGCACAGCACAGTTAAGCCTGGTTGGACTGCAATAAAAGCACAGTACATTGTAGTAAAGCCCAGTGAAATTATGGTAAAAGCAGAGTGCAGGGAGTGACGTCCAGTGGGAACATGGTAACACACAATACAGTGCAGTAAAGCACAGTTCAATTAAGCGCAGTGATAAAAACACTGTGCAGTAATGTATAAGGGGCTTATACTAAAATGAGAGCAAATGGAAGTGAATAATCTCTCTCACACTGTGTTTCCTGTCGTGTTGTGTGTATTACTGAGGGATTGTCTATGATCTCTATTCTCTCTCACTGTCTCCTATCCTGTTGTGTGTTTATTACTGAGGGATTGTCTATGATCTCTTTTCTCTCTCATTCTGTCTCCTATCCTGTTGTGTGTTTATTACTGATTGTTTCTTTGTAATAAATTCATTGAGCTGCAGTATTACTGAACTGAGAGAGAGGAGGACAGGGAGGAAGAAAGAGGTACAGAGAGAGAGGGGAAGAAGAGAGAACAGAGGAGGGAGGGAGAGAGGGAGGGACAGGAGGCTTGTCTCTCCAGGTGTGTATATCAGAGCAGGAGACAGACAGAGGGAGAGAGGAGAGAAAGGAGAAGCTGCAGACAGGACTCTGACACACTAGCAGTCATGGCGGTGGGCATCAGTCTCTGTGTGTTGGCGGCTCTGGTCCTGACAGTGAGAGGTAGGTGGTGTCTGTCTGGCCAGTGGCTGAGCTGTGTCTCTTAGTCCTCTGACGAACTCTACTGTCCTCATTTATCAGCACAGTGTATCCACAGGAGAGCTGAGTAACTAAAGTGCCTTGAAAATAAAGCAAAACAGGAGATTAGTTAATGAGTCTATGTCCAGTAACAAACGTTTTTATAAAAAATATTAAAGGATTTTCTTGAAATTCACAAAAGATAACCAAGATGAAATACTAAAGTCCTAAAGCTTGTGACTCAATTTTCCAGCTCCTTGCCAGGTTTCTGTTAAAGGCTTTCACAGTGTACAAGCACAGGGAACCCCTTTTAATGATGTTAAGCAGGGACCAGGAGGATGTATATTTTTCCAGAGACTCAAGTGTGATAAACAGTATTTCTCTATAACAATCAGAAAGAGAGTCAAAGTAATAGAAACCAGGATGAGGAAACAGAAGATTACATTCGCATACTTTTATGTTTTTCTATGTGTCATTTCTATAATGACCCTTTAAGTCAATTTAATTCAAAATATTTTATTTAGCTTTGAAGGACAGAAGTTAAACAGCAAACAGTGAAACACATTGTACGGTACATTTCAAATAAAACTGGTTAAAAAAACGTGGCCACAAAAGGTCCTTAAAATGATTTGGCAAGTAACAGAGTTCCTGTGTAAGGATCAAGTCCTACATTATAGAATAAGGTATTAATACGTTCATTTGATATTTAATAAAAATCTATCCAATGGAGATAATATTGATGCAACTTCTTTACACTATTTTTTGAGTCTGATGGCTTCTAGAACACGGTAGAAGTTTTCTTCTACCTGTCTTGCACTGTGGACAGTGAAAACAGCTTCCTACAGGCAAAAGTTCAAAAGACTGCTGAAGAATACGAGATATAATTGTGCTGAAAAGGTCATTGAAAAGTTTCAGAAAAGCTCAGACTTTCCAAGTTAACAATGAACGAGAGACTGAGCGTGTGAGAGAGGGAGATTTTGTGTGCATGAGAGAGAGTGAGTGATGAGCAACATTTGTAAGCAGAACTCTTATTTACACAAATCTGTAATTTTCATAATTTTCACGTGCAGTTTATCTCATGCACAAAGATGAAAGCAACACACAGCAAGATACTTTTAAATTAAACTTTTATGTACAGTATAATTTTATTTTTTGTACTATATTTCGTATTTTATATTTTGATATATTTTGTATTATTACATAAAGTTACTTTAAACACTTTAGATATGATAAGGACATTTACAGTAATACTGTAAACAGTATTTGATTAATTTATTATACAGTAAACAGTAGTTTGAGTACTAGCTCTGATATGAGGGTACAAGGACTAAAGATAAATATTTACAATACTGTTGGATTTATAAAATAATTTTCTTTCTTTTTAAAGGGAACAGGAAGTGTGTGCCTCATCAGGCACAGCACTTAGTTTTTATTTCAGCGCATGAGCCTTGTAAAACCACCAGGAGGAGCTAATAAAGCTTAACCTCTCATGTACAGCATTTGAGCTGTCACCAGAAAAAACTGAGGAGGGGTCTTTTTCAAATTAAGAATTTAAGTTGTATACTCTTTGAACTTTTAATCATTTTAAACTGTGAATTACAGCATGTTAATCATTAAAAATTAAAAAGTCGGTATATTTTATAAAAGCAAGATTGCTCAGTTGGACAAAAGTATACAACCTTCCACCTTCATATTTTAATAATGCAGAAATATTTTATGCATCAAAGTCTTTATGGAAGATATTACTGATAGTATTAATAATGAATGACCTTGGGCTATAAGCTCAAAGTATTACCATATTGTAACCGTCTGCATTAGTTTAACTGTTGCAACACGAAAATACTTTATTTTTTCATTGACAAAAAGTAACACCACAGCATATCGTTGATCTGATCACGTATTCGTTTCCAATCATACAAAGTAAGTGTTGAGAATCTCCGATTCACCATGCTTTTCACATGCTGATAAACAATATTAATTTAGGAACAAAAACATATTACGCAAACTGTATATGGCTGGTATTGGTAGTTTAAATAAAAAATACACACCAGTATTCCATTTCTCCCTAAACATTTTAAGCATCAAAGTCTTGCATTCAGTTACATACTGTGGTTGTTTTGGAAAAGTTTTTAGGTGTTCTTTCTGACTATATTAAGTTTATATACTTCGTAAAAAGTTATAATGTTTTAACCTTTTCTGTGTGTATGCTTGTTATCGCAGTAAACAAAAGCATACTTTTTAGAATTTGATTAATAGGGAATATAATATGGTATCGGGTATCTAAAAAATTAATAACAATATAATTATATTAATATACTGTAGCTCAAATTATCGCGTAGTACACTTTCTTTGGATATGTCTGCTTCAGTTTCACTCCTCCCCATGTGATTATTTCTCTGGCGTAATTAATCTAAATTAATCTCGTTTATGACCTTCAGACATGTTATGCTCTTCTTCTTTTTATGCTCAGCTACTAAAATTTATCTTTCGTTGTAAAATTATCAATTTAGAAAATGACACACGTCACACATCTCAAATGGGCAATTTTGGACGTTGCATTTTTGGAAGTCTCTAATGTAATCTAATGTGCATTCTTGTATTCATAAAAAGTGTTAGATTTTTGTGAAATATTGCATATTTTAGTACATAAAAAATGAAAGAATTGTGGAGAAAATATTTTCAGTTTAACACATTTTTTCAGCATTTATTTTAGATTTCCCAAAATCATCGTCAACCCTGTTACTTAAAATAAAATCCCCTAATATACATATAATGACGGTGTGATCCAAAACATGAGATATCATATCTTATTAGGATGTGAAAGCAGGCTTCTAGTTGAACCCCTGATGTTCCCTTGCTCTAGTTTATATTTAAAAATGTGTGGCTGGATAGTATTGTGGTGTCCTGGAAGCAAGATGCCCCGGGTGCCTGAGCACGTCACCCTGAAGCCTTCAAAATTGCAGCTGCATTTTCCCCTTTCCCTTCCTCTATCAATAGGGGTCTCCTTTCCACTTTTCCTTTCAATCTCCGAACCCCAAACTCAGCAGCTGGCTCTGTTACACTCTCTTCGCTTTGCTACTTCCCCTCCCTTACCTGAGTGAGTGAGCATGCCTCTGTACTCAAATGGGGCAATAAACTGGTAAGCTGCAGTTCCAGTCTCCTGCCTCTCTTCTTACACCACCGCCCATGCAGAGGGAAACTGGGGGGGTGGGGGGGGGGGCACTTCATACAGTATTCTTTAATGCTACTAAAAATAAGTAAAAATGCATATTAGATTGATTATAAAATCATTAACATTATCACGAATCTCATCATTACCTTGTTCCCTACTCAAAACGTTGCTAGAGGTGTCTTTATCATTTCTCTCTACCGACCCAGAAACTGGTTATTCTTTTCCCTTTGAGAGACAGTCCCTGCTGTCGGGGGATTCTGATATTTGGAATGGAAAATTAATCAAGATTCAACATCGAGAAATGCAATCTAACAAAATCTTAGCCGGCAAACGTCTTGCGTTTTTTTTTTTCTGCATGGGTCTGCACAGAAACAAATGTAATTAACCTAAATCAACATAGCAGCTGCATATTTTTCTCGTTGTGAAAATGTGAAGACCGAACTTGTTTCATTCATACTGTGCACCAAACCATATCACTGCTAAAACACACATGCATGACGTGCAATATGAGGTGATAAACGGTAGAATGCAATCATGATCACCACTGTATCAAAAGTTAGAGGAGGATACAAATTCAAACACAAGTTTGAAAGGGCACCTGCAGTCCCAATTTCTCAGACTGTGTCACGGTTCCACCTGTCCCAAGGAGACTCAGCTTCCGTTAATCACCGCCAACCGGCTCCTAATGACCACTAACAGCACCACCTGGGCCGACTATCCTATCCCACACTATATAAGGACTGCTTACCTGCCCCAGCTTGCTTGGCATCGAATCTATGAGCAGAGCTTTCCCTCTCTCGTGTCAGCCCAGCGCGTCTTACCTTGTTCTTCCTGATCTCCCGGCTTTGTGACCAATTCGTCTTCTTAGACTGCGGCTTTGGATTTGACTTCTCGGATAAGTACCCCTGGCTTTCTACTGCTCTCCTAGGAATTCTGACATCTACCCGGTTCACTTCGTTACAGACTGGTCATTACATCTTTGTCACAGAATAAATCCCATTGAGGCCGTCCGGCAATTTCACAAATTTCAGATGAAGCACAGAATCGTGAACCTGGTGAAAGTACTGTAAGTTGTCATGTTGGTGCAAACCCGTGGTCTCACCACAGGCGAGAGTTTGTGTGAATTGCAATGTGAAGCAGCCCTTCCTGCTCACTAGTCCCTGTACTGTAATGACTGTGATGGACACAATAAGTGCAGCAGACATTTCACTGCATAAATGTTCCATGCAGAGTTAACAAGTCAAATTGTCTGGAAGTCAAGAGCAATATTTCTATTGGATTAAGAGATGTATTCACAAGCCTGCTTGTTTACAGTCTCATAGAGTCGCAACACGTCGCAGGCTGTTTTGTTGCCTCGTTCTGAATCTCAGAGCATGGCGCTGCGCAGACCTGGAAATTTCTTTTATTTTGGGATCTAAATTTGAGGTTTTAGAGGTTACTGTGTACAGTTTAATTTCATTGTGGTTCAAAATTCACTTATCAATGCTGATACTTTCCAACCCTGAAATATAAAAATAATGTTTCAGTTCCTCCTTAAATCTGTTAAACTAGACGTTATTAACCCTGTTAAACACCCACATGTGAGTTTAGGCAGGGTGCGCCCAGTGGATGTTGTTCAGGTAATGCACCCAGAGGAAGAGTGGAGTAACAGTGGCGTTTGTCACACCAACATAGGAGCATGCACCACTGAGCATAAACTGGCTGAGCTAAATAAGGAAGGTAGTCTCTAGGGGAGCATGCACTGGGGAAGAGGGAGCCCCCTCTCTGTGGGGAACGTGGTCTCCCTGTGAGGAAATACTGATCAATAATCTGAGAGGGGGACAGTTTGGCTCAATGCCAGGGGACTCATTGCTCAATTTCAGAATTGTGTGCATCACTGTGATTGCTGAAGACCTGTAGGCTATAACACATACATCTGTTTTAAATACATTTTCTATTTTTTGATCGTGTTGAGTGTGCAGCTGAATTTTCTTTTTACAGATGCTACTGTGAAATGAAAGACCTCTGTTTTAGAGATTTTGTATATGGGAGATTGACAGCTCGCTCTCACTACCTGTCTCTCTCTCTCTCTTGGGTGTATCTCTCCAGCCTGCGGCCAGGCGCCCCTGAGTCCCAGTGTCCTGCAGGGAGACTCTGCCCAGGAGGGGTCCTGGCCCTGGCAGGCCAGCCTACACGTGAATGGTCAATACTGGTGTGGAGGCTCACTGATCAACAGCGACTGGGTGCTGACCTCTGCAGCTTGCTTTCGCTGGTAGGGGGGCAGAAGACATCTCCTCTGTATTATCCAATAGATACTGACAATGTAACAAGTGGAACTGCTTTCCATTCCTCTTGGGTTCTGTTGTTGAGTTTCATGAATAGGGGCTGAGATCTTGTCTTCACATGCTGTTACACAGAAGAAGAGTCAGTGTAAAACTGCCAACTCTGAAGTCAGACTATTACAGATGTTGTATCCCTGCAAACAACAAGCAAAGCACAGCTGAAAGCTGAAGAAACAGCACTGCTGGCTTTGGACCAGACACTGAGGGGAAACGCTGACTACAGCAGGCCGTACTACACTGAAGAATAATGAAACACCAGAGAGTCTGCACTGTGCAGGTCTCTTGTCCTTTGACACCGAGGATCAATTCAGTTCAATTCAAGGTGCTTTATTAGCATGACCGATGGGTACAATCAGTGTTGCCAAAGCAAATAAAAATAATAAAATTAACATGGAACAAAACAAAAATAAAAGTAAAATAAAATCTACAGACATATTACAGACATTTAAAACAAAGACATATTATAAAATATTGACATATACTGTAGGCAGCTGGAGCATTATTGGGAGACAGACTCACTGTTCCTCAGGCTGTGACAGGAGATCACATACTGGGCTGCCAGTTCAGCTGAGTTCCCTCCTCCCTCTCCCAGTAGGATTGGGACCCATTGTGATTCTGGCAGGTGATGGAACTCTGGGACTAGATTTCTGAGTTTAGGGAAGAATGTTTCTCTAATCCCAGAGTATCTGTCACAGTGCAGAAGGAAGTGCACCTCTGTCTCTATTTCTCCCCGCTGGCAGTGGGAGCACAGCCTGTCCTCTCTGGGCAGCCAGGTCTGTCTGTGTCCAGTTCCTATGGCCAGGCTGTGGTCACTGAGCCTGTACTTCATCAGGGTCTGTTTCTGTTTGTTGTTATCTTGATAAGATATTTTGGCTATTTTGTATTGTCTGTTTAGGGTTCTGTAGCATTCCGGTTTGTGTTGTGTTTGTGTGTGTGTGTCCCAGTGTGTGAGATATTGCTGTTTGATCTGTGCTGTGATGTGGTTGAGTCTGAGTTGTGGTGCTCTAGCAGTGCTGTCCTGAGGCTGGTTGTGTGTTGTGTGTGTTGTGCTGTGATGTGGTTGAGTCTGGGTTGTGGTGCTCTAGCAGTGCTGTCCTGAGGCTGGTTAGTGTCGGTGTGGCTCAGGTCGGTGAGCCTCAGGACCAGCTGGCTCAGGGGGCTCTGTTTTGGGCTCAGCTCTTGGCTCAGCAGGGCTTTGTGGTGGTAGGAATTTTGGTCGCTGTTTTTTAGGTGTAGCCAATACTTCAATATTCTTTTCTGTATGTTTATCAATAGTGGGTACTGGCCTAATTCGGCCCAGCACCCGTTGTTAGGTGTTTTTCTCTGCACATAGAGGATGTTTCTACAGCTCTCCATGTGCAGAGTTTCTGTGGGGTGTTTGTCCCATTGAGTGTAATCCTGGTCTGCGAGAGGACCCCACACTTCACTGCCGTATAGGGCAATGGGTTGGATTACACTTTGAAATATTTGGAGCCAGATTATTGTTGGTGGGTTGATGTTGAAGAGCCTCCTTCTTATTGCGTAGAAAGCCCTCAGTGCCTTCTCCCTCAGTGCCTTCACTGCCAGGTCACTTCACTGTCTCTCTCTCTCTCTGTCTCTCTATCTCTGTCTCTCTCCAGGAGCACTAGTGTTGCCAGTTATTGGACAGTGTACCTGGGCAGACAGACACAGCTGGGTTCGAATCCTCATGAAGTGTCCAGAGGGGTCCAGACGATCATTCTTTACCCCATCTCTGTCGATAATCTATACAATAACATTGCCCTGGTAAAGCTGAGCAGCCCTGTGATCTTCACTGACTACATCCAGCCCATCTGTCTGGCCGACGCCAACAGCTCCTTCCACAGATGCACCAGCTGCTGGCTCACGGGCTGGGGCAACATGACTGATGGAAGTAGGTTAATCTAATTTTTGTATCTGTGCACATGTAGTTATAACACTTTGATTCATTGACTCCTGTCTCTCAAACCCAGAGATGAACCTCAGTTCAATCCCCTTCAGCAGCCCCTGTCTCTGACTCTGCCTCCTGTGGACACTGATCTCTGCCAGCAGACAGGGGGTCAGAGGTGACACAAGTCACTCTTGTCGTCTGTCCACTGGTCACTTTCCATCTGCTCCCACACAGCTCGCTGCTGCAGCACACTCTCACTCCACAGCTGTACCACTGGGTCCTTTAGGGCTCTACAGCAGGTCTCCACCTGTCCCTGTGTCACACACCTGTGAGCCCATGAGCCCATGGTCATCCTGCTGAGTGTCTGAGACCCTGAGGAGAGGCAGAGATGGGGCTCTGAACCAAGAGGAGTGAGACCTCAGGATCTCCACACTGTAGAGCTGCTGGGAGAATCTGTCACTGACTGAGGGAAGGACACTGAGAATCTGTTTCTTTCAACAGCATCCCTGTCAGGGAACAAGACCCTACAGCAGGTCCAGCTGCCCATCATTGAGATCACAGACTGTATGAATCAGACCAATACGTTCTATAATGATAGTTTGGTAACAGAAACAATGATCTGCACTGGAGAGACTCCAAAGGACAGCTCATGCAAGGTATCTGAAGTAGATCTTTCTTCTCTACACATCTTATTGCTATTGCTGTTATTTAGGGGGAAGTGATGAAAATAAAACATAATAATGAGATATTGACACCAAAACGCTACACCAGCAAATGATAAAGAACAACTATTTGGGGATTTGTGTGCATTTCACAACAAATCTATATTCTACAGTACAGCTTGATAACCAGACCCAAACTTTCAAAGTAAAACAATCTTTCTTCCAATAAATGATATGAAATATCGCACCATAAACATACAGTAACAGGTATGTGAATTTGTAGAGTCCATCCCTTACAGAAATTCTGCCACTATTATATACATCACTAAAATCTGTAACAGGTTGGGAAAAAAACTCACTAAGCCTTGATTTTCCTCTGTGCTTTCAAGTGAATGGGAACTGATATCCCGATTATGACCAGACAACATTAAAACACGATCTTAAACCCCTAGTTAATCACTATGCCCGTATTAACCCCTCTCTCTCAGTGCAGTGTTAATGTACTGGAGTATCCAGTCAGTGTGTCTGTATTAACCCCCCTCTCTCTCAGTGCAGTGTTAATGTACTGGAGTGTCCAGTCAGTGTGTCTGTATTAACCCCCCTCTCTCTCAGTGCAGTGTTAATGTACTGGAGTGTCCAGTCAGTGTGTCTGTATTAACCCCTCTCTCTCTCAGTGCAGTGTTAATGTACTGGAGTGTCCAGTCAGTGTGTCTTTATTAACCCCTCTCTCTCAGTGCAGTGTTAATGTACTGGAGTGTCCAGTGTGTCTGTATTAACCCCATTCTATTTCTCTTTATAGATTGTAAATTATGCTTACCCCGGAATCGCAGGGAGTCCACTGGTGTGTAAACAGGGATCTTACTGGATTCAGGCTGGAGTTCTAAATTTTAGAAACTACTGTCCCGAATACTTAGTGTCTTATGCCGGACTATCCAATTACAATTCCTGGATTAAAGCACAAGTTGGTTCGAACACTGCGGAATTTGTGGAATTTAATAACAATTCCATATGTAACGACCCAACTGCCTCCTCTACTACTACAGCACCAGTGTCCACTGCCTCCTCTACTACTGCAGCACCGGTGTCCACTGCCTCCTCTACTACTACAGCACCAGTGTCCACTGCCTCCTCTACTACTACAGCACCAGAGACCACTGCCTCCTCTACTACTACAGCACCAGTGTCCACTGCCTCCTCTACTACTACAACACCAGTGTCCACTGCCTCCTCTACTACTACAGCACCAGTGTCCACTGCCTCCTCTACTACTGCAGCACCAGTGTCCACTGTTCCCTCTACTACTACAGCACCAGTGTCCACTGCCTCCTCCACTACTACAGCACCAGTGTCCACTGCCTCCTCTACTACTACAACACCAGTGTCCACTGCCTCCTCTACTACTACAGCACCAGTGTCCACTGCCTCCTCTACTACTATAGCACCAGTGTCCACTGCCTCCTCTACTACTACAGCACCAGTGTCCACTGCTCCCTCTGATACTACAGCACCAGTGTCCACTGCTCCCTCTGATACTACAGCACCAGTGTCCAGTGCTCCCTCTGATACTACAGCACCAGTGTCCACTGCCTCCTCTACTACTACAGCACCAGTGTCCACTTCTCTCTCTGATACTACAGCATCAGTCACCACAGCTCCCTCTATCACTACAGCACCAGTGGCCGTCACTTCCTCTACTATTCGTACAGCTACAGTAACCACTTCTGATGCACTCCCCAGTGAGTTAATATCCGCACGTATCTGTGAATAACACAGTTGTGTCTAGTGTTCATGATAAAACGGTGAACTGCAAAATATTCAGAGCTTTACTATGTTGTCTGAGAGTTGATGTGAAAGCACCTTTGGCATAAAGCACAGCAATTACAGAAACTTTCTAATTAGAGGCACAACAGTCTAGGACCATGAGACGTATCTAGCTCGTAATGGAGCCTCTCCTTCTGGTCTGCCCAAATACCCATTGCCCAGCGTCCACAACTCAGCGTGGTCTTGTTTTTATATTGTAACAAACACTCCTGAATCTGTGTTGGCAGTGTGAGGAATGATAGGCTGGAGACAGCTTTACAGGCTCACTGATGGTTTTGTTAACATCATCACAATCACTGACACAGTGATAGAAACTGCAGGCTGGATGTTGTTTATATTAACCAATTGCTATAAGGTTTTGATTACTTTTGTTTATTTTTCCTGATCAATGCTATTTTAATTAACCAATGCATTAGTATTTTAATCATAGGTAACCCTTTCTTATATTATGTGTTTTAACCATACATGCTGTATCATATAATGTATACGTTATGCAACTGTATAGCTGTGGACTTGGTTTATATGAATTAGGCTATTTGCCACGGATCATGACACTGAACCCTCATGAATGTCCAGACCTTACTGTATATTGTTGACACACGGACATTTATTCACATCTCAGTCATTGAACTCTGTAGTTCTCTTAAAGCAATCTTTAACCTTACTGTCACATCCCTAAACAGTTTCCTCCTTACCCAACAGCTCATTTAGAAAGAACAGTCTGATTTATGCTAAGTGCTTATGACACAGTCCACATCTTAATTATTATCTTCAGAGTGCTGAAGGTGATAGTCTGTGGTTTCAAGGTTTTGTTCAAATATTTCTCCTTATTTGTGTTTTCTTCATCTCTCAGTTGTCCTGAAAGCACCTGTCTGGATTTTTATTTTTAGGTTTGGTACCTGACTAGGGGATCTTACAAAGATAGGTGTATTAATTCTGAAATCACTGTTATTTCACATAGAGGTCAGTCAACAATCTGTGTGGGTCAGTAAGGTTATTTTATGCACCTTGATGCACAATGGTATCGTTAGGCAGATGTCAGGGTGAAGGACAGTAGAGATCAATGTTTCTTTCATTCTATACTTGCCATGCTGTCTGCTCTTTTATTCCATTTCCCCTGAAATATTGTCAACCCTCCCTGGAACACTGGAACAACTGTACCCCCTATCACTCTTCTGTTTGTGCTACTCTCTTTCCCCCTGCTGCCCACTTAACCCCCACTGTGTTGGTGTCCAACAGGTGGGGTGTCGACCCTCTCCAAGCTTTATAAATATAGGTATATTCAAAAATTTAATATTGTTAATGATACTGGGAAAAGGTGTTATCCTTTGTTTATTTTCATTTTCAGCTACTGATTTTTTTCTTTAGTTACATGACTCCCATATTAAGTGTAGATTAAATGAAGCAACAAATTCACTAACATCTAACGCAACACAAGTGCCACCTATTGAAATTTTTTTGCCCAGTGAAGATTCTTTGGGCAGTTTGATTAGTAATTCTGAATCTTGAAGCAGTATAGCACACCCTAATTTACCATGTCAACAGGTTTTGAAGTGCATTTTTAATGGCTGTGTCAGTATTTATCTTTTGGGGGTTCCCCTTGGAATCTGTTCTCAACCATCGATTCAGGTCTAGCAAACACCAGCAAGTGATTTCTGCTTCCATATCAGTGCAGTTCACTGCAGGCTAATTTTGGCAGGTGATTGCAGTGTCTTCCACTGGCAAACACGGAGTTAAGTCTCAAGCTTGTTTGGACATGATTCCAATGGTTTTACTGCCTCCACCTCCTGACTTGTGTCCCATCACCTGCATTACTTCTCCTTCACTTCCTTACCCATCAGTGTTACATTGAAACTTCGCATGTCTGGAAATGCCACTTCATACAAAGCTCCTGCAACATGCATGCTCCTCACTCACACCACTCTTTCACTGTATGTTATTTGGCATTATTTTGAATATGATCTTCCTATGACCTCTGCATAGGATCTAATGAGAGTATAAAAAGTCATGTGGTGATATTGGAGGGCTGGATGTAAGACATCTGTCCAGTCCTCTGGGGGTCATTCTGCTGTTTCACTGCTTTTTTCAGTACAAGTCTGTGGGAGGCCCAAACTTAATACATCCCTCCTCGCGGGTCAGTCAGCTGCAGAGGGGTCCTGGCCATGGATGGCCAGCCTGCAGAGAAACGGGAGTCACGTGTGTGGAGGGACCCTTGTTACTGGTGACTGGGTGATGACAGCTGCACAGTGCTTATCCAGGTACAGAGCAACCCCACCTGTCCCTCTCTCTCAGGTACAGACCAACCCCACCTGTCCCTCTCACCCAGGTAAAGACCAGCCCCACCTGTCCCTCTCACCCAGGTACAGACCAACCTTACCTGTCCCTCTTACCCAGGTACAGAGCAACCCCACCTGTCTCTCACTCCCAGGTGAAAAATAACAAGACTCCACTAATGGTGTTGAAACAATTCTGATGTGACCATATAAAACATCTATTAAAACAGTTAAATTAATACCGAGGTAGTCATAGAATCGTTCTCATGTTCAGACACTGGGACACACGGGACTGGACACAATGACATCATGAAACCAAGACAGGAGAATGACCACAGCCAGAAATAAAGGAATAAGGTCAGACACTAAGACCCTTTTAAAAAGCCAAAAATGATGGCTCACCACATAACGATTCATGTCACAAACACTCTGAGTTAATACAACAGTAATTCACACACCAACACAGGAATGGATGCAACTGAGACTCAGAATGATGCATTTAATTTTGGCACTGTGACAGCAGTGCTGTGGAAATACATGTTCCAACAGGACTCCAGATACAGACAGTGCAAGGGGGCTTTAGACTGAGAGACAATGAGGTCAGTGTCTCCTCTGTTTCCCTGCAAGGTTCTCTTCAGTGTTGATACGTTGTGCTGTCCAGTATATCTGTTATTCCCTCGTCTATATCCCTCCAGTCCGGTGACTGTCCAGGAGTGGACAGTGATCCTGGGAAGACTGAAGCAGAATGGCTCAAACCCCTTCGAGAGATCCCTGGGGGTCCAGAGTGTCCAAACCAGCCAGCTTGGTGGCACCAACATCGCCCTCCTGAAACTGGACACCAAGGTCTCCTTCACTGACTACATCCAGCCCATCTGCCTGGCTGGGGAGAGAGTCTCATTCCCCACTGGAGCCCAGTGTTGGGTCACTGGCTGGGGCAACGCAGCTGGGACAGGTGAGACCAGAATTTTGGATCATATTCCAGGATCAGAGAGAGGGACACAAGCTTTACCGTGTGGGCAGTGCTGTTGTCGTTGATCAAGGTACTGCACACAAACTGGCCCAGCTGTACATCTGTATGCAGGGGCACCAATATTGGGGGTGGGATCCCCCAGGTCCCCAGTGTGGACAGCGCTATTGCATTCTCTATCCATGTGCTCCACTTGTTTGCACAATTTCATTTGTTCCTTTATGTACAGTGGTGTTTCCATGGATTTAAGCAGTTGATTTTAACGTTAATGGTAAAAAACAGTAATAGCTTCCTAATTTAATATCAGGAACTGCATTAAATAAAATACTGCTGCATATCAAGGGGACAGGAGGAGGACTAGATCACACTACAGCTTCTTGAGTCCTTTATATGCAACACAGTCTCACAGGCTGAACTCTAGGGCTTCACCCACTGAACAATGTTCAGAATCTCTTTGAACAGCTGAAATTGCTGCTTGTTGAGTGTTGAGTGTTGAGTGGGTGAAGATAAAATTGCTGTTCTTTGAGTACTGGTAATATCAAATATCAAAACACGTTCCTTTCTTACACCTCTATCCTGGAGGCGGGGTGACAGGACCAAGATTTCTCCACACTCAGTGCCAGGTAGATGAGTCAGGAAGTGGGAGAGGTCAGATTTTCCCACTTTCTCTTGAAAGCTAAGATCTCCCATGTGTCCCGATACTGTCAGGTGAGAACACTCTCCAGCAAGTGTCCACAGCCATCACCGCATGTGTGAACAGCTCTTCAGCTGACAACCTCTGTACCGGATCGCTGGACCTACAGCAGGTACCCAGACCTCCAGACACTGAAATCTCCTGCTTCTTCTTTAAAACACAATATTCAGGCAACAATGTATTAACCCTTCTATCTTTGTGTTTCTCTCTGTCCAGGTAGACTCAGGGGATCCCCTGGTGTGTAAACAGGACTCTCTCTGGATTCAGGCCAGCATTGTTGCAGTGGACAACAATGTCCAACGAAAGGGGCATGTGGCCCGAGCCCTGCAGCAGGGGGTGTTCCCCAAGGTGTCCAGATACCAGAGTTTCCTGCAGAGCAACGTGGGCCCCACTCTGCCCCTCATCAACCCCAACACCGTGGTCACCACCACCCCCACCCCCAGCAGCGCCCACTCCCTGGGACACACTGTCCTGCTGCTGGCTGTCCTGTCCCTGCTGCTGACCGCCTGGACCTCCACACCCTGAGCCCTGTTCACTCACTGGACACCTATAGCACCTGGAACAAGGACGTGTCTCTCTCCCTGCTGCAGGCTGGACTTTAGGGCTGATATTCTGTCTTCTTTTCATACCTTTCATGATATTGTCTCTTGTGTGAACATGTACACAAGCTGTAAAATTACTGTGACTTTGATACCAGCATGATTCAGACAAGCTGCCCCAGAAGGCTTTGTTTTTCAGATATTCATTTCATACTGGCAGATTTTTAAGTTTTTCTTATTTTCCTAGCACTGGGGGAAAAAAATCCTAATGTGTGACAAAACTATGCTCACACCATGATCAAGTCAGTCAACCAACCAACCAATCCATCCAGGTTTCTTACCAGTAGTGAAATTATTCTGAACGTGTTCTTATTTAATCAGCTTTGAATCCTATTGGGACTGTGTCCGCTGTCTGAGAATGTTTTGTTTTGTGGTTATCCATTTTCCAATTTCTGTATAGGTTTTTTTTTAATCAATCATTTTTGATCACGTCATGAATTCGTCTTCCGTGTAAACATGTACACAGGCTGTAAACATACTGCCATGCAGACAAGCACATTTAGACAGGCTCATTGTTTTTTTTCATTCCATACTAACCGATTTTAAACACTTTCTGATTTTCCTAGAGTTAGAAAACAATTCCCAGTGTGTGACACAATTGTACACAAATAGCATTATGAGCGTAAATTACTATCACCAGGTCAATCAATCAATTGCTCATCCACAAGCTCATGAGCAGCGGTGAAGTTATTCTGCAAATATTCTCCTCCTTTTTCTGGCTTTGAACCCCTCTGGGACTCTGCGGCACAATTTAGGCAGGCTGTGTCAGTTGTCCAAACATGTTTTTATTTTTGATGATGACTTTCCTCTAAAGACTTATGAATGTATCGTTTTTCATTTTCAAGCATAAAAAATGTAAAAAAAACTTATTTTTCAGTCCACCCTTCACTCTATGCCCTCATCATCGTGATCGTTTTTTAAATCACTCTCCGGAGCGCGCGGACACTGTTCACTTGGACTTACCAAACAAAAAAAATTTTTCGAAAAAGGTACATTCTCATCGCACTAAGCTCCTAGCTCTTGCTCCTGTTATTTAATGCATCTTGTATTTGGCAATGCAACGCTCACACTGAGACAATCCTTTTATCACAGCTCTACACACAACACAGATCTAATGCTTTTTTTGCAGAGAACTGAATAACTAAAGCATTACCCATGATTCACTTCAAGATAAACGTTACCTCTTTGTACCACATGTCCTGTCTCCCCCAGCCTGCTGTGTCCCAGTGGACTCAGCTCTGGTCTGTTCTCTGTCACGATGATGAAGGCTCCTCCTGTGCTGCTCTGGGCTGCTCTCTGTTTCACTGTCCTCTGAACAGCACTTAATAAAACACTTCATTGATTGTTGCATCAGACATCTGTTCTCTCTCCACCAGCCTCTGTTCTTGTTTCTTGTTCAGGGGACACAGCAGTGGGGCACACGGGGGACCCCAAACCTCAAACCCCACCCCACCTCCAAGCTGCCTGGGAAGATCATCTCTTAAAAAATGTTCCCCTTCTGTGTCACAGCTGTAAAAGACAAAGCACACACAGGGAGCCGTGTGATCTAGAACCCCCTGGTCTTGTGGGGGCTGTGGGGGCGTCTCCTGTTTGTTTCCTCATGGGGCTGAACTGACTGGAACTCCTTCCCCTCACATGTGATCAAGGGGTCCCCCCCATCTCTGAGCTGCCAGCAAAGAACAGAGCAGCTCCAGACTCAGTGAGGGGATCTGGAACAGGGGCTCCCAGCACTGGTCCTGGGGGGCCAACGTGTCTTCTGTTCCTCCTGTTCCACTGACAGTTCCCATTGCTGGCTGTGGCACAGCAAGCCGAAATTCCGCTGGTCACCACTAGAGGGCCTCACAGAACCAGGAATTCGGCTCAGCGCTCGTCTCCCTGTCAGCTGCGTTGGAATCGGGGTTAATGCAGTTGACAGAAACGGTGATGAAAAGGTCCGTCAACGACTTGTTTTTCAGTTTAGTCACCAAAGACGAAGCGCTCACGAAAATAATCCACAATGATGGCGACAAAGACGAAATTCCTCTGCAATTTTTGTTCGAGGGAATTAAGACGAGATGAACTGACCTGTCTTGAGTCAAACTCGCGCAGAAATTAAATTCCCTCACACGCACAGTTTCAGCGTTTGCGCGCCTGCTTTCTGTCCAGTGGATGGCAGGCGAGCTGTGACGTGTGACGAGTACACTCCCAGCGGGGTCTCAGGGCTGCCGCTGTGCGAGAACCGCGAGTATCGGGGTGTGCCGCTTTCTCTCCTCTCTCCTCTTTTTTTTCTTCCTCAAATTCCCGGCCAGTCTTTTCCACACCTCGTGTGATGCATTCTTCTCGTTTCTTCATGGATTGGTACCCAGATAAAACAATGAGGTGTACACGCTGCGCTCGTTAGATCAAGTATTAAAACTGCAGCAGCCGGCTGAGAAAAAGCTCAGCCGCGGGGACGCAAGAAATCCCTGTGGTTCTCCGCGCCTTCAGCTGGGAGGAAAAGACCTGGAGTCTGACAGGGCGTCATACAGCAAAACACACAGCAGATCAGCAGAACGCGGCTACACTTACAGTAAAGAGCCGAAATCTACAAAACCCAGCTGCAGAGTCTCACACCGTGCGAGTGATCTCCGATATCTTCTAAATCAAATCCTGAAAGCAGAACAAAGTCAATTTTCTCAACCTCCAGAATAATGAGCAACACCCCCACCCTAATAAAAAATACACAACACATTTCATAGTTTTTCACCAGCAAAATAAATGAAAACGTCACAAAGAGGCTTATATCAAATGAAACATAAGAAAACTAAAACAAAAAATAAAAACAACTACAAAAGTAAATGCCCACCAAAAAAAAGCCTTAAATATCATGTTCTTACCTTGTAAGACATGAGGAAACGGCTGAAATATACTGTATTGACTGCATGTTTCGTCATCCTGAGCTCAGGGAAAACTGAAGTCTAATGGGTTTAGATTGCTGTCGTTCATTTGGGTTGTTACTTTCCTCAGAGCTTGCTCTGTAAGGGGAGCCTTTGCTTGTCTCCCTTCTTTGTTTACTTATCAGGTAATGATCAGTTTGATTGGTATCAGTGGTCCTCACACCTGGAGGCTAGACAGGTGTTCTTTTCCTGCCTAACAGCAATAAAACCCCTCTCTAGTACTGCCTATGCTTGCCTTTGTGATTGCAATAGCAATTATTCCTTTTTATTATGTTTTCATAATTTTCATACATTTTCTGGGTACGAGATTAATACCCTTCACATAAAATGAGGTAGATGTTTTTTTATATTTCTTCATTTTTTCTCATGTTTTTATCCAAGCTAGTAGACAAACAGGACAAGGTCTTCAAGCCTTTTCAGCTTTCCTACTGGGCCACAATTTGAAAATGAAAATGATCTCTGAAGATATAAATGTTGTTGTTTTATTTTTCAATATTTCTGTCTGGTGAGTGGACATAGTAAGACATATAAGACATGTGATGGTTTGCACTCGATGCCCAAGGGGTAAAAAAGAGTGTAACATTACAAAAACAACCTTATGCATAATCATATGAGTAATGTTCATCATCTTCATCATGATATTGTAACGCAACGGGGGCTCAGGCGGGCGCCCTTGCCGCATTTGGTCGGCCCCATCCCGACTGGAGGCTCGAACCCGGGACTTCCGCGTCTCTCTGCAGCGACCTAGCCCCGTGAGCCAAAGAGAGATCTCTCTTCAGCCCAGTAGCTGTGGTCCTGCTATCA
Organism: Lepisosteus oculatus; assembly: GCF_040954835.1. Taxonomy (NCBI): domain Eukaryota; kingdom Metazoa; phylum Chordata; class Actinopteri; order Semionotiformes; family Lepisosteidae; genus Lepisosteus; species Lepisosteus oculatus. The sequence continues at coordinate 5,046,479 of NC_090699.1, forward strand.
CAGGGAAGGGCGGTGACGTCACCCGCTCTGGTACGCCGGCTCTTACACAGCGCCTGTCGGCCGTAAGCGTTACACTCTCCCCCGCTTAAATCGCCGTCCCCGGCGAAGGGCTATCCCGCCCCGCTTCTGACACCAATGTAACGCAACGGGGGCTCAGGCGGGCGCCCTTGCCACATTAGGTCGGCCCCTGCACCGTCCGGGGCTCAAACCCGGGACTTCCACGTCTCTCTGCAGCGACCTAGCCCCGTGAGCCAAAGAGAGATCTCTCCACAGCCCAGTAGCTGTGGTCCTGCTATCACAGGGAAGGGCGGTGACGTCACCCGCTCTGGTACGCCGGCTCTTACACAGTGCCTGTCGGCCATAAGCGTTACAATATAAAAAGTAGCTTATTATTCTACTGTGGCTTGTTGTGAACACGATGTGCTTCTTTCAGGCTTCCATCTGCATTGAGATCTTGTGTCTGAATGTAAATGAGTAATCAGGATAATTTAACTTTAAATTTGGATCATGAAAAATATATTTCACACATACTGTACTTTAGTGGCTTTAAAGCCATACGGTCTCATACATAATATATACCTGATGTACATACAGTAGATGGTAGTGGTAGCTAAATATATAAAAAAGTACACAGTATTTCACCATCCTCATAAATATTTTATACATCAAAGTCTTCAATTCTGTAACGTGCCGTGGCTGTTTTGGAAATGGTTTGATGAGCTTGTTCTAACCATATAAAGTTTATATACTTCATTAAACACTATAATGTTTTATCCATTTTTAAGAATATGTAATAGTAATATGGAACTGTGTAGCTCAAGAAAGTTTGGTAGTAACAATATCTCTTGCGGATATTTTTGGAAACTTTCAGATGTTCATTTTAAAAAAATGTTTATTGTTCTTAGATTGTTATGGACATTGAAATAATCACATACTGTAATGTAGCACCCTGCACACAACTGTCAGTTTAGTGCAGTGGTTAAATCAAGCAAGTGTTCTTCTGAGTATTGCGGTTCAAGACTTGATTGGGATGAGCCTTTTTTTCTATGTTTTTTGCATAGCTGGATGTATAAAATAGTTTATTATTATAGCTTATTGTTAATGAGATGTGCCTCTTTCAGGTTTACATCTGCATTAAGAAAATCTATATTTTTTCTTAATTACATTTTCAGCAAGAAGTGGTCAACAATCAATTTATCTTTAAATTTGGATTTCGAAAAATATTTCACATAATATATGTAGTGGCATAGAAACCATACTGAATCATACTGTATATATAGTATATTTATACAGTATGCAAACACACTGCTGTTCATTGGCATGTGTTTTATTACTGTTTTAGTATATCTGTGGATCTGGTTTAATGGGAGTTCCGTGTGTGGAACAGCGGGAGGCAATACCAGGCGAGGGCAGGGCTGTTTGTTGATTATACTATGAATGAGTCCCCGAAGCATATCGTCCAAGTTTCGGAAATATAAAAGAATAAACTTTTGTTGAGTTTGCATGAGTGAAAAGGATACCTATTTTTCAAGCCATGTACTGCTTGCAAAGTAGCTGATTTTGAAAAGCAGCCAATTTCACTTGAAGAATTTAACATTTGACTGTACTGTAGCTCTGAGCTGTCTTCTGAGCTGTGTGGTGATTAACGAGAGTCCTTGCATGAAACTTCGATGGATTAGAAGTTGATAAAGAAGGAAATACTAAGAAATATCAAATTTCTACCTCACTGAGACGCTGGTCATTGTGTTCCCGATCAAGACCAATACAGTCCTGGACACCAGGTGTCAAAACCATGCACATTTATTTGCCCTCTGTGACAGTATCTATGAGAGACATTAAATGAGAACTCCCATGTTGTTACACACAGGTGACAGAATGAGAGGAGTTTCCACACACTGATGGTCAGCAGGGCTGCTGTCTTGAGACTCAGCAGTCAGGAGGTTTATCTGATGATGGCAGTGTGGGGTCACACAACACCAGAGTGTTCATATTGATACAAATAGGTGTTACAAAAACTGTGAAAATTCCAAAATAGACAGCCGTTTTTTTTTTCAATAAGATCTAAGGTCATAACCCAAGGAGAGAGAGTTGAGTCTCTTAGTAAGAAAAACATGCTGCTCTCTGTGATATGTTTCCCCACAGCTCCCAGGCCACAGGGGTCAGCGCTGAGCAACTGACCCTCCAGGACAAACCCTGATCTGACAGGAGGGTGAGACTGAGCAACAGAACCACTTCCCTCCAGGACAAACCCTGATCTGATGGGGGAGAAGAGTTGGTTCAGCAAAGACAGAACAGCTCACAGTAGTTGAACACATCTTCATTATGATTAGGTCTAAGGAGACTTTACTCGACAGAGCTCTTCACTAGATACACCAATGCAACACCAAGTGGCACTATGAACCCCTTTATAAACCAAACTAGAACAAATCAACCTCATGTGAGAAGGTGACTCTAAGTTCTCTAACAATTAATTAATCCATTATAAGAACCTGAACAAAAACAATAGAGGCCTTAACACTCTCCAGTGACAACAGAAGACACAGCAGTCCTTAGGTGTGTATGTGTGACAACAGGAGGGACAGGAGTCCACAGGTGTCATTCTGGTCTCTCTCCCAAAATTACCTTGAGCGTAAGGCTCCTCTGTTCCTCACCTCACACACTGGCTGATACTGACACGGAGACTCATGGCAGAACCAGCAAGAACTGTGCATTGAGAAACCTGTGAACAAGTGACCGAGTCCACTTTCCTTCGGTGGTCTGGACAAGAACATCCATCCATTTTCTAACCATTTCTTCCAGTCCAAGGTCTAAGGGAAGCCGCAGAATATCCCAGTAGGCAACAGTAGCAAGGCACCAGAACACACACAGAAACACAGACAGACTCACACTCACACCAGGCCCACTTTCCCCAGAAGCCAATTAAACTACCAGCAGGTCTTTTGACATATACTGTATAGTACCCCAGGAACTGAACAAAGGGACCCCAGCGATGTGAGGAAGTATTATTAACCACTTCGCTGTCCTTCCTGCACGGAACATTTAAACACAAAAAATACAATAATTTTGCTAATCAAATTGACTGCTTCTCCAAACCACACGGGCCTTTGAGCACTTCTGAGAAACAGCCTGTGTGGCCTTTAGGCTTTCAAAAGAATACAAATCATACTGTCATCTTCATGAGAAGTGAGAACTGTTTTAGATAAATAGGCAGAGACATCTGCATGACATTAAAGGCCCTTACAGATCCCCCTTTAATCACATCTTGAGACACTAGGAGACTATGTGTCTATGTAAGAGTGTACATATGTCACAGACACCATCAGACACTTCTGAAGAGCTCTGGACTGACCATCCCAGAGACCTGCTCCATCACACACTGAGACTCTGGACTGACCAACACCAACTTCTGAAGAGCTCTGGACTGACCATCCCAGACACCTGCTCCATCACACACTGAGACGAGCTCTATAGAGACCAATACTTCTGAGCTGGAGTTCTGAAAGCTCTGAGAAAACTAGAAGGGTAAAAACGTTTTTCCTACAGTTGTTGTTGTTTCTCTTTCTGATTCAGAACACTATCTGAAGCTAAATGAGTCAGAATAAATAATAATCTATAGGGTTTTAACAACTCTGAAAGAACCTCAGTAACAGTGTTATGTCTACAGTCCTATTATATTGTTTCCTGTAAAAGGTTTCTCTGTTATCTCCTCTCTCTCATTGTGTCTCCTGTCTTTTTGTTAGTTTATTACTGAGGGATTCTCTGTGATCTCCTCTCTCTCTTTGTCTCATCATGTCTCCTGTCCTCTCTCTCTCTGGGGAGACTCTTGGCTCTGCTCTGCTTGCTGTGAGAGATCACTTGTACTGAGAATCAGTAAATCTCCAGTCATTCACACTCCTGTCTGCAGTGAATTACTCACCTTGAAGTCCAATGTGTACAAGCCTCACCTGCGTTCATTCCTGATCTGACATCCATGCATTTTAAACAATCGTCTGTTGTGTGTGACATTTCAGAAAAAACAACAAGGCGAGGATAATATTATCAGGAATCGCCACTGTGTCTATAGTTCAAATACTGTACATAGGCAATGGTCACTTCTAAACACACATTCATGGTAATAACACAGGGTTACCAGAGCTGTACTCAGACTATAAAAGCTTCCTGCAAAACTGCTTGGGTTAAGAGCTCTATACGGGACACCTTGTATGTGTCTTCTTTAAGGTTCTCAAACCTTCTCGAGTGGGTATCATAGCACGTGTGGTGCAGAGCAGTGGCTCTGTGGCTAGGGATCTGTGCCTGTGGCTGGAAGGTTTCAAATTCCATGGCCGGCAGAGGAATCCTTCTCCAAGGCCCTTAACCCCAACTGCTCCTGCAGTGCTGTATACATGGCTGACCCTGTGCTTTGACCCCAAGCTTCTCTCTCTCCACCTGTGTGTCTCATAGAGAGCAAGCTGGGGTCTGTGAAAAGAAAAATTCCTAATGCAAGAAATTGAATAGGGCTAATAACGTGATCTTAGCTTATACTTAGAGTAAAGCCACAGTCTGTCTCTTGCATTACCACAGACATTGTTTTTAGGGGTGAGAGACTCTTGCAATTGAATTTCATACCTGACCTGACTTGACCTGGGTTCATTCCTGATCCGGGATTATTTAGGAATACCTAATCAGAAATAGTCACTGTGCCACGTGTGGAAGTATGTTCTATAGATTTGAAGCACATGCCATTGTCACTCATACCCTTTCATGGTAATAACACAGGGTGAGCCCTCTGGTCACAGTTTGAACTGCTCTTCCCCAACATTTCCTCTGCTGTCCTCTAGCTTGTGTCTCACTGTTTATTATAAAGAATTCAGCTGGGTTGATCAGTGTGGAACACTCCCTTCACACTAAAGAGGCTCAGTTCCTGCAGCCTGTCAGTGGGGGACACTCCGTTCAGACTAAAGAGACTCACTTCCTTCAGCCTCTCAGTGTTGGACACTCCCTTCAGACTAAAGAGACTCAGTTCCTCCAGCCTGTCAGTGTGGGACTCTCCCTTCAGACTAAAGACACTCAGTTTCTTCAGTCTGTCAGTGGGGGACACACTCTTATGACTAAAGAGACTCAGTTCCTTCAGTTCCTACTCTAAAAGGTTTACCGGATGTCTTGCAATTTCCACACCACATCTTGTCCTGTTTCCACAGCTGGGTGGGGTAGTTCAGGTGACCTGAGGGGGTAATTTACTGCAGGATGGGGGTGAGATCACTGATGCAGCTCCGCAGGGTGCAGCGAGCTCTGGCTGGGGCTGACTGAGAGTGTGGTGTCAGTGCTTCTGTGGAAAGCAGGAGGCCTGCGGTTCTGTCTTCCCTGGGGTTTTATCTGATGACAAACCCTGTGGGTTTCCATGGAAACATCAGTACGCAGATAAGAGCTCACTTCTCTGGTTTCTCCAATCGCCACCTGCAGGGAAAAGATCGATCGCTGGTCCATTTCCTTTTCAAACCTGAGAGCTGAATTCTCCTCTCCGAGACGAGGCAGGGCAGACTCTGTTAGAGAGTCACGGCGCCACCCTGCTGTCCACACAGGAGAGGGGGCTGTTTCATGTGACCCTGGGGACGAGGGAGAGCTGCCTGTAGTAAGGTGTCTATCCCAGCAAGCAACGGGCACAGGGCAGGGTACACTCCGGACAGGACGCCAGTCCATCACAAGGCACACACACACCCTGACACCAGGGCCAATATCCTACCAGTGTGTCTTTGGACTGTGGGAGGAAACACATAGGAACATGGGGAGAACATGCAAACTCCACGCAGACAGCACCCCAGGAGCTGAACCCCAGGACCTCAGCGCTACAAGGCGCCCATGCTCACCACTGCTCAGTGCCTGTGGTCTAGCTGCTCTTTCGTCTGTTCAGTTCCAGCTTCGTCCTGCTGTCTCCCCTCCTGGGTGATTGGAAATCAGATCCGGGGAATCTGCAGAGCCATCAGGTGCGCCTGAGTTATCTGGAAAGTCTGGGAGCACTTATCAGGGTCGAATCACACAAGCACCAGTGCAGAAGCTCATCAAGATGAGAACGACACAGCTGTGAAGATGGAATCAGAGAAGACAGGAGACTGACCCCTGACAGATTCACCCCCGGCCCATGTCTTACAGCTGTAGGCTGGGCTAAGGCTCTCCAGGACCCTTGATTGGGGCTCAAGGCTCTGCTTTCCGGCTCTGAGATAGAGACCGAGTGAGTCTTGCGTGGACTGTGAGCCCGGCGGACTTCTCCAGAGTAAACCGGAGGACACGAGGGCCAACCACAGGACAGTGTGTTTAATAACGAGTGTAGTGGGAGTGTGGAACAAGCTGCCCAGCCCTGTTGTTGAAGCCGATACCCTGGCCTCTGTCAGGACACAACTGGGTGAAACACTCCAGTCAGGCCAGGAGGCTTTTCTTTACGCGCAGGGTGGTGGGAGTGTGGAACAAGCAGCCCAGCCATGATATTGAAGCTTCCAGATCAATTACTTACTAACTACCAAACAGGCCAGATAGGCCGAACAGCTCTTCTCATTGAAAGCGATTCTAAGGACTTTCAACCTTGCATACAAAACCACGGCTCGCATTAGTCTCACTCTCCTCTCTGAGGTTTCTCAGTGTGGCTCTGAGGTTTGACACACTCCACCCAGCAACACTGGTGTGACCCATCCTCCTGTGGATGCTATCTCCCATCTCCGATGGCCTCTCGCAGACGGGTCTGTGTGTGATTGGCTGTCTGCAGGGTTTAAGAACGGTACAGCCCACAGACGGGCTCACAACGAGCGCTGAGTGAGTGGGCACATCGACACCACAGAGTAAGTGTGTCTCCTTTCATCTGCTGTCTCATCTACCACAATCTCACTGGGCTTTACTGCACTGTACTGTGTTTTTACCACAATCTCACTGGGCTTTACTGTACTGGACTGTGTTTTTACCACAATCTCACTTGGCTTTACTGCTCTGTACTATGTTTTTACCCAGATCTCACTGGGCTTTACTGGACTGTATTGTGTTTTTACCACAATCTCATTGGGCTTTCCTGCACTGTACTGTGTTTTTACCACAATCTCACTGGGTTTTACTGGACTGTGTTTTTACCCTGATCTCACTGGGCTTTCCTGCACTGCCTTGTGTTTTAACTCTGATCTCACGGGGCTTTACTGCACTGTACTGTGTTTCTAACACAAACTCACTGGGCTTTACTGCACTGTACTGTACTTTTACCACAATCTCACTGGTCTTTACTGCACTGTACTGTGCTTTAACCACACAATAACAGAGTAGATCTTACCACAGTACCTGACAGAAAGTCTCAGTGTTGTGTGTGGCTGTGTAGGTTGCTGTATTGCCCTGATTGGACTGGGGCTCGTCTGTGTTCAGTGACCAGCTGTGTGTTAAAGACGCAGGTGTGCTCAGGGATACAGACTCTCTCCGCTCATCTCTGTCTGGTTTTCTCTAACAGATGGATGTGTTTCTCCTCCTGCTGTGTCTGGGGGTGCTGTCCTCAGTGAGAGCCAGTGAGTATTATTCTCACTCCTCCTGCTCCTTAGATCCTGAGCTGGAACTGAAGCTCTGCTGTGGTTCAGAGTGATATACATCTCTATTGAGTATTCAATCAGCAATCTAATTAGACACAATCTCAGAGCAGTTTCAGTCTAGTTTATCTGCCACAGGCGCACGCGCAATGAGATGCTTATTTGCATGTAGGCTCCAATACAAAGACATTGAGGAAACACCAACTTCAACACACAACAACAGCAGCAGCAACAACGAAGCTGAATAACACACAGATAAAAGGCAGCAGCAACCAGTGTGCAGTTGTAGAGTCACTGTAGAATTCGACAAGCTGACATCCTGAGGGAAGAAGCTGTCTCTGAGTCTGGAGATCTGTGTCTTTATGATCCTACAGTATAACACTTACCAGAGGGCAGGGGAGAGAATAGTGAGACTAATGTCTGGGATAGAGGGGAGCTGTGCTCCAGTGATGGACTGGGCCAAACTGATCACCCTGTGACACCTTCCAGTCAGACATCGAGCTGCTGGCAAACCACACTGTGATCCCACAGGTGATCCCACACTCTCAACAGAGCACCTGCATACTGGAGTAAGAATACCTGAAGATAGAGAGATCACAGAGAATCCCCCAGTAATAAACACACAACAGGACAGGAGACACAGGGAGAGAGAGGAGATCACAGAGAATCCCTCAGTAATAAACACACAACAGGACAGGAGACACAGGGAGAGAGAGGAGATCACAGAGAATTCCTCAGTAATAAACACACAGCAGGACAGGAGACACAGGGAGAGAGAGGAGATCACAGAGAATAATAATAAACCCTCACTCCCTCAGTCAAATCCCTCAGTAATAAACACACACAACAGGACAGGAGACACGATGAGAGGGAGAGGAGATCAGAGAGTCTCTCAGTAATAAACACACACAACAGGACAGGAGACACACAGAGAGAGAGGAGATCACAGATATTATCTCAGTGATAAACACACACAACAGGACAGGAGACACAATAAGAGAGGAGATCACTGAGAAACCTTAGTAAGAGGATGGGAGGTGTAATTCTGAGTGTCGTTAGAAAGCAGGAAATTGGTTGTCCTGAGAATTTGCCTCTTGTAACACTCTCTGTCTTTCAGAGTCTCATCAGTCTCACTGGTGCTACCATCGCGGGCAGTGTGGTAAGACACTGGAGTGAATCATCTAATCAATAATATCCTGATCAGTGATTGATTAAGGAATGCTCTGATTAATTACCCCGATTGATGATTGGTTAAGGAATGGCCTGACTGGAGACAGGAGTCTCCTGTCTACACAACCGATCAGCGTACACAGGCACTGTGTTCCTGTTACAGGACCTTCTGCCTGGGTGTCCAGGCCTATTGGTCACTGCAATGGGCAACGTCAGTCTCCTGTGGACATCAGGACCTCTGGAGTGACCACTGACCCCTATCTGACTGATCTGACCTTCAATGGGTACAGAGAGAAGAACATCATGAGAGAGCTGACCAACAACGGACACACAGGTAACACTGACACACACACTGACTGACTGAGACAGCGAGAGACTGACTGAGACAAAGACTAACAGAGACAGTGTGTGACTGAGACAGTGACAGGAGCAGTGCGTGACTGGGACAGTGACGGGAGTAGTGTGTGACTGAGACAGTGACGGGAGCAGTGTGTGACTGAGACAGTGACAGGAGCAGTGTGTGACTGGGACAGGACAGTGACAGAAGTAGTGTGTGACTGGGACAGTGACGGGAGAAGTGTGTGACTGGGACAGTGACAGGAGCAGTGTGTGACTGGGACAGTGACGGGAGTAGTGTGTGACTGGGACAGTGACGGGAGCAGTGTGTGACTGAGACAGTGACGGGAGCAGTGTGTGACTGGGACAGGACAGTGACGGGAGCAGTGTGTGACTGGGACAGTGACGGGAGCAGTGTGTGACTGGGACAGGACAGTGACAAAAGTAGTGTGTGACTGGGACAGTGACGGGAGTAGTGTGTGACTGGGACAGTGACGGGAGCAGTGTGTGACTGGGACAGGACAGTGACAGAGTAGTGTGTGACTGAGACAGTGACGGGAGCAGTGTGTGGCTGGGACAGTGACGGGAGCAGTGTGTGACTGGGACAGGACAGTGACAGAAGTAGTGTGTGACTGGGACAGTGACGGGAGTAGTGTGTGACTGGGACAGTGACGGGAGCAGTGTGTGACTGGGACAGGACAGTGACGGGAGCAGTGAGTGATTGGGACAGTGACGGGAGCAGTGTGTAACTGGGACAGTGACGGGAGCAGTGAGTGACTGGGGCAGTGACGGGAGCACTGTGTGACTGGGACAGTGATGGGAGCAGTGAATGACTGGGACAGTGACAGGAGCAGTGTGTGACTGAGACAGTGACAGAAGTAGTGTGTGACTGCGACAGTGACGGGAGCAGTATGTGATTGGGACAGTGACGGGAGTAGTGTGTGACTGGGACAGGACAGTGACGGGAGCAGTGTGTGATTGGGACAGTGACGGGAGTAGTGTGTGACTGGGACAGTGACGGGAGCAGTGAGTGACTGGGGCAGTGACGGGAGTAGTGTGTCACTGGGGCAGTGACGGGAGCAGTGTGTGACTGAGACAGTGACGGGAGCAGTGTGTGACTGGGACAGGACAGTGACGGGAGCAGTGAGTGACTGGGACAGTGACGGGAGCAGTGTGTGACTGGGACAGGACAGTGACGGGAGCAGTGAGTGACTGGGGCAGTGACGGGAGCAGTAAGTGACTGGGACAGTGACGGGAGCAGTGAGTGACTGGGACAGTGATGGGAGCATTGATGGGAGACACCCTGGCCCTCTCTGGCTGTGTGTCTCAGTGCAGGTGACCCTGCGGCCAGGGGCGGGGGTCAGTGGCGGGGGGCTCTCTGGCCAGTACTCCGCTGTCCAGTTCCACTTCCACTGGGGAAACTCCGCAGACTTCCCCGGCTCCGAGCACCTGCTGGACGGCCAGCGCTTCCCCATGGAGGTGAGGGGACAGCGCGGGGTTGTGTGACTGTGTCCAGGCTTGTGTCACTGTTTCCAGGCTTGTGTCACTGCCACAGGCTTGTGTCACTGCCACAGGGTTGTCTTACTGCCACAGACTGTGAGGGGCGATGGAAAGCTTTCTCCCATGCTGACCGCTGATATAGGTGTCCCTCAGGGCTGTGTGCTTGGTCCCCTGCTGCTCTCCTTGTTTACCCACGACTGTGAGGCCAGACGCAGCTCCAGCTCCATCTGCAGGTGTGCTGAGGACGCTGCAGTACCATCATCAGCCGAATCGCCAGTCAGGAGGAGACGGCCTACAGGGATGAGGTCAGGACCCTGGTGGAGTGGTGCCTCGACAACAATCTCTCCCTCAACGTCGGCAAAACCAAAGAGCTGGTTGTCGACTTCAGAAAGCAGGCTGGGGACCACACCTATAGACATGGTTCTCAGCTTCAAGTTCCTGGGTACCTTCATTACTGATGATTTAACGGGGTCCCAGCGTGTAACTGGAGCTACAGAGAAGGAGCAACAGCACCTTTACTTCCTCAGACTGTTGAAAAAATGGATCTGCCTTCAGGTGTCCTTGCTCCAGTCTGCTCTCTGTTGGGAGCGTGCTCATGTTTGGGGTTACAGTGTGGTTTGGTGGCAGCTCGTTGTGTAAGCAGAAGGCGTGACAGGGGGTGACCACTGGGTCACACTGACGGGTTTTTTTTTCCTCACACTACTTGTGTCACTTTTTTGAAAGATGTGCAGTATGTTATTTAAATTGTTGTTGGTGCTGCTGCTGTTCTGTGTTCATGTTGTTAATGATTCCTCTCTAATGTCTTTGTATTGGAGCCTACATGCAAATAAGCATCTCGTTGCGCTTGCGCCTGTGGCACATAAAATTTACTGAACTGTTTCCAGTGTTGTGTTACTGACACAGGGTTGGGTTACGGCCACAGGTTTGTGTTGCTGTTTCCAGGCTTGTGTCACTGCCACAGGCTTTTGTTACTGCTACAGGTTTTGTTACTGACACAGGCTTGTGTTACTGTTTCCAGGATTGTGTTACTGTTTTCAGTGTTGTGTTATTGTGTTGTCACGTATTCAGTGCTGTGTCACAGTGTTGTGTAAGAGCTGTGTTGTGTTACTGTTTTCAATGTTGCGTTACAGCATTCAGTGTTGTGTAAGTGCTGTGGTGCTGTGTTGTGTTATCAGCTGCACATCGTCCATGTGAAGAAGGGGAAGAGTTTGCCTGCAGCTCTGGCTGATCCTGAGGGCATCGCTGTCCTGGGCTTTTTCATAGAGGTCAGTACTGAGAGAGAGAGACAGGACACTGAGAGAGAGACAGGACACCCTGAGAAAGAGAGACAGGACACAGAGAGAGAGAGGACACTGAGAGAGAGAGACAGGACCCTGAGAGAGGGAGAGACAGGACACACACAGAAAGAGAGAGACAGGATACTGAGAGAGAGAGACAGGACACAGAGATAGAGAGAGACAGGACACAGAGAGAGAGATAAGACACACACACAGAAAGAGACAGGACACAGAGAGAGACAGGACACACAGAAAGAGACAGGTCACAGAGAGAGAGAGACAAGACACACAGAGAGAGATACAGGACACAGAAAGAGGACAGAGAAGACACAGGGAGGACAGACAGAGACAGGACAAATAGAAGAGAGAGACAGGACAGAGAGAGGGCAGTCATGATAACAGAGAACTGATAGTGAACGTCTCAAATAACGTTCTGTTGTTCTTTGTAGTAAATGTCTGTAAATGTCTTCCTAATTGTTATTTCTTTGGAAACGTGTGGTTCATCTGTCAAGCCAGCAGAGCTGTCTGGTTGAGCCCCCGTGTCCAGTAGAGGGCAGTGTTCCTGCAGGGAGATGAGTCTGTAGGCTCTCTGCTCCTGGGGGGCCCCGGGGTCACTGTGTGTGTCCAGTGGCGCTGTCCAGTCCAGTGACCAGCTGATCTCAGACATGTGGAGCTGAAGACCAGACTGGGGCTGACCTGCCTGTCTTTGGGTTGCTAGGCGACAGAGGCAGGTGGCACTCCCAAAGGCTGGAAGACACTGACGTCACTCCTGAAGGAGGTCACTGGGACAGGTGAGGTCAGGAGAGGAGTGTCCAGCCAGTGAGGGTCCATCAGCGAATGCTCTCGGTTAAGGATGCGTCTCTCTCTCGTGTCCCCCACAGGCTCCAATAAGAGACTGGCTCTGTCCCTCTCCCTGGACGACCTGCTGAGGGGGGTGGACCGATCCAAGTTCTTTCGCTACAGGGGGTCCTTGACCACCCCTGACTGTAATGAGGCTGTGGTATGGACCGTGTTCCAGGAGCCGGTGAAGGTCAGCAGAGATCTGGTGAGAGGCAGGTGGACGTGTGTGTGTGTCTTAAACATGTTTGTATTGAGCTGTAAGTGTCCAGTCAGTCTGTCTCTCAGTGCAGTGTTAATGTACTGGAGTGTCCAGTGTGTCTGTATTAACCCCTCTCTCTCAGTGCAGTGTTAATGTACTGGAGTGTCCAGTCAGTGTGTCTGTATTAACCCCTCTCTCTCAGTGCAGTGTTAATGTACTGGAGTGTCCAGTCAGTGTGTCTGTATTAACCCCTCTCTCTCAGTGCAGTGTTAATGTACTGTAGTGTCCAGTCAGTGTGTCTGTATTAACCCCTCTCTCTCAGTGCAGTGTTAATGTACTGGAGTGTCCAGTCAGTGTGTCTGTATTAACCCCTCTCTCTCAGTGCAGTGTTAATGTACTGGAGTGTCCAGTCAGTGTGTGTATTAACCCCTCTCTCTCTCCAGATTGACCAGTTCACCACAGTCCTGCACTTGGCTGATGTTTATCGCCCTGTCCAGCCTCTGAATGGCCGCAGTATCTTCTCCTCCCCTGCTGTCGGGCTGGCCCTGGGTGCGAGCTCCAGGGATGGCAGCAGCCCTGCCCGGCTCTTAACCGAAGCTGAAGAGGAGCTGTACGTTCTGTCTGGCTAAGGGAACAGGGGGGCGTTGTTGAGAAAGTCATTGTTTTCACTCTACGTCTGCATCTGCATAAATATAACATCCACTCAGTAAAGTACAGGGGCTATGATGTCATTTGGGAATTGCATGATGTCATTATTGGAATATATGATGTAATATTGGAAGAACATATAATCATATCAGGACTTTCTAATGTCATGGTGGCACTGCTCTGTATGTGTTTGTCATCCTGCTTATTCTGTGTTTGAATAATTATTACTGTCGGATAATCTGTTTGAAACATTTAATAAATGCTGGTGCTTCTCTTCTCCATCTGATGTCTGTCGTTTATATTAGCGTGACTTTGTCCCCCTGCTGCTCTCCGGCGAGAATCAACCCAGGCCAGTCCAGAGTCTTCTCTCTACATCGAACCCGAGCTCGCACTCACCCTCCCTTGTCCAGAGACACATCCAGGACTTCAACACATTCACAGTTCAGCTACCCGCTTGTGCAGAGACCCGACAATCCCTATTTAGAGGCTGCCAGGACCCCCAGATCTCCCCCCAGCACTGGCCATGTCTCATTCTCACCTACTGACGACAACCTCACCTGTCACGCAGAAGAAGTTTCCAGCTCCTCGGTGTCACTGCCCAGCCATTACTGGGTTCATCCTGGTGCCTCTGACAGGGAGTCTTCCTCGTGACTTCATCAACAGCCTTTAGATTCAGGGCTTTCAGCTGGAGCACAAGAGAGGAAACCAACTGGAAGTGCATCTAAAACTGAGAACAGGAGTGCATCCTTACACAGAGGGTGGTGGGAGTGTGTAGCAAGCAGCCCCGCCATGTTCTTGAAGCTGATATCCAGATTTCTTTCCAGAAAGAGCTGGTTGAGATCCTTCAGACAGGACAGGAGGCCACTACTGTACATGAAGGGTGGTGGGAGTGTTGAACAGAATTTGAGGAAGAATTATCTACCAGCAATGGAACAGGGCAGCTGGGCAGAATGGCCTCATCTTGTTTGTGACCGGTCTTGTTTTCTTATGAAATTGCACTGAGCTCCCGAGCAGGAGTGCTTTGCACACTTCTCTCAGAAAGCTGAAGACAGAAGCAAGACAAGATCTCTTCACGCCCTTCAGAATAAAGCTGCCCGCAAATCAGATAAGAGTTTGACACGTCAGGACATTTCTGCGATCAGCTGCGCTCATCTCAAACCGTTCCAGGAGATAAGAAGAGGAGCTGATGGTGGCCGAGGCACAGTGTGGGACACAGTCTCTCTCTCCACGACAGAATCACTCCACACGTCCCGGCCCGCCTGACCCACCAAGACCCGCTGACCCCGGACCTTCTGACCTCTGACCCCCCAATCGTCACCCTGAAGGGCAGCTCTGTGCAGGGAAGACCACTGCTGGGAATGAGCCTGAATAATGGCAGAGAGCTGTTTTTGGGACAGTCAATCCCATGTCCTTCTAATGTACATGCATGCATGTATTCACAGATATGTGCAGACATTTGTACGTACATGCAGAAATATGGACATACATGCATGCAAAATAAATACATGTATGTCCATATTACTGCATGTTTCTGCATGTAAACACCCACATACTGCACATATATAAATATACAGATATATACATGCATAAACAGTGTACACAAATATGTGCAGACATATGTACGTGTATGCATAACAAATACACACATGTAAAGACACACATACATGCATAAATATATGGATATACACTATACATGCATATACAGTATACACAAATATGTGCAGACACGTGTACATTCATGCAAAACAAATCCACAGATGAAAACTCTCACACACGGACAAACATGCATAAATATACAGATGCATACATGCATATTTACATCCATTACACATATGCATATACATGCATTGTACATACAAGCACATACACACATGCTCAGTCACACACACATACTGTACACATGCCTGCATACTGTGCACATAAATACATACATGTAATAAAACTTTCCCACAAATAATGCCTACACACACACATATACTGTATATTATATAGACGTGTGTAGTGTGTGCAGCCTATAAATGAACATACATGTGTTTCACCGCTTCACACTCACTCAGACAGTGTGCCAGCAGAGGAGTTTTCATGGTGTTAAACAGCAGCTGGAGGTGCCTGTGCCTGATCCCTCTCCCGTCTCTCAGCGTGCACACATGAGCCAGCAGCTGTGTGCGATAAGCAGAGGACACGGTCGGTGCTTTCCAAGCTGCAACAACGAGAGGCTGTCTGAGACAACCCTAGCAGGCGGCTAATTCAGGGACTCCCCAGTTTGATCACATCAGCGTCATCCGACAACAGTCGATTCCTACTGGAGGGCAGGAACGATATTCTCTCGGGAATCTGGGCTCTGCTCCGAGCGCTGTCTGCACCAGCTGAACCAGAGGCAGTCTGGGCAAAACAGCCTCTCACAACAGAGTGCTGGGGCAGCTAGCATGACACTGAGCCTCCTGTCTCCAGAGCTCCTCCAATAGGAGGTGAAGGGCACTGAGCCTCCTGTCTCCACAGCTCCTACAATAGGAGGTGAAGGACATTGAGCCCCCTGTCTCTACAGCTACTCTGAGAGGAGGTGAAGGGTACTGAGCCTCCTGTCTATACAGCTGCTCTGAGAGGAGGTGAAGGGCACTGAGCCTCCTGTCTCCACAGCTCCTCCAATAGGAGGTGAAGGACATTGAGCCTCCTGTCTCTACAGCTACTCTGAGAGGAGGTGAAGGGCACTGAGCCTCCTGTCTCCACAGCTCCTACAATAGGAGGTGAAGGACATTGAGCCTCCTGTCTCTACAGCTACTCTGAGAGGAGGTGAAGGGCACTGAGCCTCCTGTCTCCACAGCTCCTACAATAGGAGGTGAAGGACATTGAGCCTCCTGTCTCTACAGCTACTCTGAGAGGAGGTGAAGGGTACTGAGCCTCCTGTCTATACAGCTGCTCTGAGAGGAGGTGAAGGGCACTGAGCCTCCTGTCTCCACAGCTCCTACAATAGGAGGTGAAGGGCATTGAGCCTCCTGTCTCTACAGCTACTCTGAGAGGAGGTGAAGGGCACTGAGCCTCCTGTCTCTACAGCTGCTCTGAGAGGAGGTGAAGGGCACTGAGCCTCCTGTCTCCACAGCTCCTCCAATAGGAGGTGAAGGACATTGAGCCTCCTGTCTCTACAGCTACTCTGAGAGGAGGTGAAGGGCACTGAGCCTCCTGTCTCTACAGCTGCTCTGAGAGGAGGTGAAGGGCACTGAGCCTCCTGTCTCCACAGCTCCTCCAATAGGAGGTGAAGGACATTGAGCCTCCTGTCTCTGCAGCTACTCTGAGAGGAGGTGAAGGGCACTGAGCCTCCTGTCTCCACAGCTCCTACAATAGGAGGTGAAGGGCATTGAGCCTCCTATCTCCACAGCTCCTCCAATAGGAGATGAAGGGCACTGAGCCTCCTGTCCCTACAGCTACTCTGAGAGGAGGTGAAGGGCACTGAGCCTCCTGTCTCCACAGTTCCTGTGTCCAGCAGTGGTTGAGGAGGGTCAGTGTTCTGTGTTCAGCAGTAGTTAGGAGGGTCAGTCCTCTGTGTCCAGTAGTAGCTGGAAAGGGTCAGTGCTCTGTGTCCAGCAGTAGTTGAGGAGGGTCAGTCCTCTGTCTCCACTCACTGAGTAATAAGGGATAGGATATGATAATTTTATCACTTTAAAGACTAAAACAGAGATGTGCAATGATAAACTGAGAAACTGAAATGGAGTTTCTGCAGACAGAATCTGTCTGAGATAATCATAGGATAGCATTCAAATTCTGGATCAGAACACTGAAGTTTGTTTAGAGCATAATTACTGAGGTGCAAGTTGGACATGGAGAATGTGGCTCACTATTTGACTGACAGTAATCAGTCAGGATTGAGGTGCACCTGGAGAACAGGGGTTCACTCTAGGAAAGTACACAATCCTCAGATGCTGGAGTCTTGCTCTCTAATGTTAACACAAACCACAGAACCTATTCCATCTGAAGTCCCGATCTGTGCATCTGAGCTTCGTTATTAGCAATAGCAACAGGTGTCCCACCTGGAGTCCTGATCTCTGTATCTGAACTCTTTTAACACAAACCACAGCAGGTGTCCCACCTGGAGTCCTGATCTCTGTATCTGAACTCTATTAACACAAACCACAACAGGTGTCCCACCTGGAGTCCTGATCTCTGTATCTGAACTCTATTAACACAAACCACAGCAGGTGTCCCACCTGGAGTCCTGATCTCTGTATCTGAGCTCTATTAACACAAACCACAGCAGGTGTCCCACCTGGAGTCCTGATCTCTGTATAACTCTATTAACACAAACCACAGCAGGTGTCCCACCTGGTGTCCTGATCGCAACATCTTATATGGGAATATAAAAATAGGTGGATTATTTGTGTTGTGTCTTTGTTTATCATCTGTTATGTCTTTTCATCTGAGCTCATGAGTATCACAGTAGTGAAAAGCACAATGTCTCCGTGTGTGTGTATACTGAGAGTGTGTAGTGTGTGTGGAAAGAGAGCTCTGTGGGTTTCTGCAGTGTGTGTGGAGAGTGGTGTTCTGTGGTTACGTTGGGTCTCTGTGGAAGAGGTGGTCAGTGGGAGGGTTTGGGTGTGGGTAGCGTGTGAGGAAAGAGGTGGTTGGTGGGTGTTTGTGGTGTGTGTGGAAACAGGAGATCTTTGGTCTGTGGGAGGGTTTGTACTAATTACTGTGTCACTGCAGATCATATAAAGCCCAGAGTCTCCACCAGTGGACAGCAGAGCAGGAGTCTTGTGTCCAGTGCTCAGAAGAACGTGGGAAGTGTCAGTCCTCCGTGTCCAGTGAGAAGTTGGAAGGATGAAGATGCTTTTCTTGCTGCTTCTGTCTTGGAGCCTGATCCTGGACACCGAAGGTAAGAAGAGATTGAGCACCCAAAATTGTGATAAAGACTTGAGCCGATTTACTGTCTCTGTAGACTTACAGAAGTACGCTCACAGAGATACTGTTTGTGCACAGCGTGTATATACTGTGTATACTGTGCCATAGAGTCTATACACATTTTGAAGAGGCTGCTTAAAAAAAAGGGTAAGGTGATCATGATGATACATCATTTACTTCATCATTGTCTCGTTGAGGATGGTTAAAAGTGAAGAATTTTAACGAAGAGGTGTGGCAAAGTTGGCTCAGACCTGCTCTCTCAGCTCATTCCTTCTTCTCACCCTACACTTTCCACAGTCAGGCACTGGAGCACTCAGCCTGACTGACTCTCTCTTCCTTACTGACCCTTCAACCAGTCCTGCCATGACCCTGTCAATCACCAGACAGGTCCTTTTCATCACACAGCTGCCAGGTTCTCTCTCCACTTCACCATGGACATTCCCAGACCTCAAGGAATGTCCTTCACTGAAAGGCTTCAGAAACCTGGTCTCTTTTGTTGTGAAGGAAAAAGACATAAAACTGTCAACTGGAGGCAATTCAATCCTATCAACAGTTCTCTCGTCTGTGTGATTAACCCTCTGTCTCTCTCCAGTGTCCAGCTCTCCTCTGTCCAGGAGCTCTATAGTGGGTGGTGAGGATGCGGAGGAGGGACAGTGGCCCTGGATGGCTTATCTCACAATCTTGAAAGAGAAGGAGAATTTTTGTTTTAAGTGTGGTGGCTCTCTGATCAGTGATCACTGGATTCTCACTGCTGCACACTGCCTGGAACAGTGAGTATCTACAAGTTTACTTCACCTCTATTAACACAACCCACAGCAGGTATCTGAAGTCCTGATCTCTGCATCTGAGCTCTATTAACACAAACCACAGCAGGTGTCCCACCTGGAGTCCTGATCTCTGTATCTGAGCTCTATTAACACAAACCACAGCAGGTGTCCCACCTGGAGTCCTGATCTCTGTATCTGAGCTCTATTAACACAAACCACAGCAGGTGTCCCACCTGGAGTCCTGATCTCTGTATCTGAGCTCTATTAACACAAACCACAGCAGGTGTCCCACCTGGAGTCCTGATCTCTGTATCTGAGCTCTATTAACACAAACCACAACAGGTGTCCCACCTGGTGTCCTGATACAAACCTCCAATATAGGAATATAACAATTGGTGGATTATTTGTGTTGTGTCTTTGTTTATAATCTGTTATGTCTTTTCATCTGAGCTCATGAGTAACCACAGTAGTGAAAAACACAATGTCTCTGTGTGCATTGCTACTACAGCAGCAATACTATTGCTACTACTGTCTCTTTTTGTCGTTCAGCTGAGTGGATTACTGTTTCTCCTGTTGGAATATCTACTGTTTGTTTTCTCCAGCTCACATAACTTTCACCCCTGTTTCTATTTAGCATCTTCTACTTAATGATCCCACTAGCAGTGTGAATAGGTGTCTTGTTTTAGTGATTATACTGTTGCCGCTAATATTTCTGATGGCTCCATGTCTTCTAGAGCCACAGTGGTGCAGGTGGCCCTGGGGGCTTTACAGTTGCAGAACCCTCCCAGGTACCAGGGCCTAGCAAAAACGATCATCACACATGAGAACTACACTCAGTTTACAAAGGGCTTTGACATCGGCCTGGTGGAGCTGAAGGAAAAAGTGTCTTTCAGTCAGTGGATAAGTCCTGTGAATCTGCCCTCACGCTTTGAAAACATCAGTCCAGGCTTGCAATGCTGGGCTACAGGCTGGGGGAATATTCGAGAAAACGGTAGGAGACTGACCTCTGTGTCTCAGTCATGGTTCTGTGGGCTAGAATAGGGGAAGGAGAGAAACAGGGAAAATGTCTTTACAGTGAGTTACAGACTATAGTTCACTGGGGGAAATATCTGTGTGTGTGTGTCGCATTACTGAAGAGCATAGATAGCATCAAAGAGCATCTTTGAAGTGATTAATCGGTCTGCAGTCAGAAGGGATGGATCTGTAAACTCATATTAAGATCAGGTCTTTCACGTTTTCTTTCTCGTCCTTTTATTGTGCTTGGATAGCCTTTACTCCTCACAGCCGTGATTAAAGAAATAGCCAGCTCTGAATTGGAGGAACCAGAGAAAATGGGTGGATGGATGTATTCATAGAGTGTATATAGAGTATTCATAGATTCAGTAACCTGGCAGCCAGCAGCTGTATCACCCTGCAACTCACCGCTTGCAGCCCCACTGGAGCTCAGCAGGTGAGAGCCTGGCCAGTACCTGGATGGGAGACCTCCTGGGAAAAACTAAGGTTGCTGCTGGAAGTGGTGTTAGTGGGGCCAGCAGGGGGTGCTCACCCTGTGGTCTGTGTGGGTCCTCATGCCCCAGTATAGTGATGAGGACACTATACTGTACACAGGTGCCTGACTCTCTGTGGCCATTAAAACTGGATGGAGACAGCAGAGGTTTAAGAATGTGCTTTTCCCAGCAATTATTTCAAATCTATAATACTTTTCAAATAGTAAGAGGAGGCAGGTCTCTCTATATGCAACATGTACTGTGGATATTTTCTTCCTTGATATTTTTTTAATAATTCTTTTTAAGAAACCAATGGCTCTAGGACTGGGTTCAGGCATGGACATATATAGAAGGCAGAACATCATCAGGCTTCTCTGTTTTAATAGTTTGGGATAGTGTCTTTCATGATAGAACATTCAAAGCTACAGTGAAACATTGGAGATACAGATAGAGATTAATTAAAACAGTAAATTTAACAGAATTAAATGCTACAATATCAATGTAAGACCTAAGAAGGGATTTGAAAGTGATAACTTTGAATACATCTTTCAAGCATTGAAAAATGTCAGATTCCCAGCAGTTCAGATAGCAGTGTCTCTGGGTCTCATGTCCTTTGAGTCCAGGTGTCACATCATGTCAGTTCAAGCAAGTGTGAAGCTTCCTTGTGTCCTGGTCCTGATACGCATGAGACTGAAAATATTAGTTCAGGTGGGTAGCTGCGTCAGCATGCATAGCCTGCAAAGGAACAAGTAATAGGTTTATTCCATGCTGAAAAAAAGAGGAGAGAAAACACAACATTTTGGCCGTGGAGCCTTCTTCAGGTATGATTCTTCAGACACCTGAAGAAGGCTCCACGGCCGAAACGTTGTGTTTTCTCTCTTCCTTTTTTCAGCATGGAATAAACCTATTACTTGTTCCTGAAAATGTTATGTACCTTGTCTTTCAATTTTTACTCTGTATCTGCAGTGGGTCTGGAATATCCTTACACTCTACAGGAAGTCAGACTCCTCATTGTAGACAACCAGCAATGTAAAAAGAGGTACAATGACATCATTAGACCAGACATGCTGTGCACTGAGGTCCCTGGGGGAGGGAAGAGTCCCTGCCAGGTAAGTCAGACTGCCTGTGAGCTACTGAGGCTCTTTAACCCTTTCAGCAGGTACAAGACTATATTCACTAGTTCAAACAGGGAAGAGCCCCTGCCAAGTGAGTCAGACTGCCTGTGAGCTGCTGAGGATCTTTAACACTTTCAGCAGTTACAAGAGTATATTCACTAGTTCAAACAGGGAAGAGCCCCTGCCAGGTGAGTCAGACTGCCTGTGAGCTGCTTGGCTCTTTAACCTTTTCAGCAGGTACAAGAGTATATTCAGTAGTACAAACAGGGAGGGAAGAGCTGCTGCCAGGTGAGTCAGACTGCCTGTGAGCTGCTGAGGCTCTTTAACCTTTTCAGCAGGGTCAAGGCAACAGTATCAGAGTAGAAATCTTCTCGACCCTTAAGTATTTTGAAATTGATCTGCAAAATCAGTGCTTAGAAACTGAATAAACAGCAGGCATGATGACCATCAGTCCATTCCTGCTTCTAACTTTTTTGCGCTTGAGAGCTGCTGTTGTAAATCGATCGATCTTGATGTCATTTCTCAAAAGCTGGACACTGTAGATCATGTGAACCATTACTGCACCTGTACATCTCCCTGTGTTTTCAGTCACAGGGGCTGGAATAAGGAAATACTATCAGCTCTCTCTTTCCTCTCCAGCAGTCAGCTATCTTGTCCACACAGTACTCAGATACAGGTGATGAGTGAAAGATTAGAATTGTAAGACAGACAGAAAAACACGAGACAGGTCCAATCTAGCCATTTGGTAGATGGTAGCTGATTGACCCAGGATCATTAAGTCATTAGTAGTTAGTTGAGCAGAAGATCCAGCTGTGTCTTGAAAGAAGCCAGGTTATTGAAAGAAACCTGCACAGCAGCTTCAACAACACAGCTGGGCAGCTTGTTCCACACTCCCACCACTCTCTGTGTAAAAATGTGCCTCCTGTCCTGACTGGAGTGTCTCACCTAGCTGTGTTTTGAGAAAAGTCAAGGTATCAGCTTTAACAACATGGTTGGGCAACTTGTTCCACTCTACCACCACCACACGTTTGCTACCACACAGTGTGACATTCTGAGCATTTTTCACAAACATCAGATGGTATGATGTTGGTTTGTATGTATTTCAAAGAATACGTCTACAAGAATCAGCCCCCCTTGTGATCTTCTCTGCTCAGTCTCTTTAGACAATAACTCACAGAATGTTGTCAATCCTTCAAGACTTTCTCTCAGCTTTTCAAAACTCAAAGATTCACAAAACATTTCACGGATGTCACACCAAACTTCTCTTATTCTCTGCAGGGCGACTCTGGAGGTGCTCTGGTCTTCAAGAAGGGGAATGTTTGGGTCCAGGCTGGGATTGTGAGCTTTGCACTTGGTTGTGCTCGACCAGAATTTCCCAATGTCTACACCCGGGTCTCCAGCTTCCGAGACTGGATACAGACCAAGTCTGGAGTCTGAGGCTGACCTCAGAAACCCAGCAGCTCCCTCTGCAGACTCAGAGATGGTCCCACAGCTTCTAGAGCTCATAGGTGCTTCAGCCACAGCTCACCAGCTCCTCTGTCTCACTGTCCTATAGTGCTTGTTTCATCCCCTCTTGCTTCTCTTGGTTTTACTCTGCCAAGAGATCAAGACTGATTTGTGAGAGATCAGTTATCCTGCAACTCTGTCAACAGCTCAATAAAACTGCAAGCATTCAAAATCCTGGCCTGGATACTGAAGTTATTCACAGAGTAATCAGTGAGGATTGGGGTACACATAGAGAATGGGGATCACTGTTAGACTGACAGGAATCAGTGAGGATAGGGGTACACCTGGAGAATGGGGTTCACTGTTGGACTGACAGGAATCAGTGAGGATTGGGGTGCACATGGAGAAGAAGGGTTCACGGTTGGACTGACAGGAATCAGTGAGGATTGGGGTGCACATGGAAAATCGGGGTTCACTGTTGGACTGACAGGAATCAGTGAGGATTGGGGTACACATGGAGAAGAGGGGTTCACTGCTGGACTGACAGGAATCAGTGAGGATTGGGGTGCACATGGAGAAGAAGGGTTCACGGTTGGACTGACAGGAATCAGTGAGGATTGGGGTGCACATGGAAAATCGGGGTTCACTGTTGGACTGACAGGAATCAGTGAGGATTGGGGTACACATGGAGAAGAGGGGTTCACTGCTGGACTGACAGGAATCAGTGAGGATTGGGGTGCTCATGGAGAATGGTGTAAATGATGAAGAGTGTAGAGTCGTGTTTAAGTTGTACAATCTTCATTTGACCTCATTTATAATCTTTTGGGACCAAGAATTTTAAGGAAGAGTAAGCAGTCTCATTAAAGTCTGAATATGTGCCAATACATTCAGCTTTAGTCCACACATTTCAAATCCAAAGCGGTTTCATGTCCTTGTGATCTACAAGGTCTGTCACACATCTCTTCAGAGACACACAGACACACACTCACAACGAGACACACTCAGACTGTGTAGTTGTTTCTACCCGAGTACATTGATCCTCATCAAGACCACTAAAGATCTTAGGATATCCTGCAGCCAAGAAGTGAAGATAGTCTGCATCTATCCGTTAACTGTTGACTGTACAATACTTTTAGGGTGCTGTTTGTGTATAATATTATACAGTTATGGACAACGCTTTATAGAAAACCATTTCTGCCATAGAAGAATCCATTCTGGGCACAGATGAACTGGATCTCTTTAGTCTTGAATAGAGTAGAGTATGAAAACTTGATCTCTTTAATTTTTAACAGGCTAGATTAAGAAGGAACCTGAAATGTTCACATTCCCCAAAGCCTTTGACAAAGGCAAACCAGCGGACTTCTTCAGAATGACCAGTGATATGCAGGCCAGAGGACACGAGAAGACACTGCAGTGCAGAACAGGCCTCCCAGGAGCAAGTTTCCTTTGAGCACCAACTGGATCTGTAATTTTGCAGTTCTCAGTGTGTATTAATGGATTGGTGGTAGGAATTGATTTCATTATCTCATCCAGCTGTTTCTTGAAAAAGCCCGGGTACCTGAGTGCAATTAAAAGTCATCAGCTCATTCTGCCCTACTGTCTCCAGCACTCAGACGTCTTGTCAGCTGACTTGATCTTCTCTTGGCATCTGATTCTGATTTCTATCCTTATTCCCCGTGACCTCAGTGCTGCGTTTGACACTGCTCGCCTCAGTGTTTTTCGACACCCTTCTGAGATAATGTATGGAGTTCCTGACACTGCCCTTCGATGGTTCCACTTTAACCTTGCTGATTGACGACTTGTTATCTCTCTTGGGGTTTCAGGGCTGAATTTGGGTTTGTTTGCTTAGTCTGGGTTTCCTCAGGGCTCGATACTGGGTCCCCTACCCTTCAGCATTAATTTCTTCCCACGTGGTGGGCTATTATTATCTACCATGCGAAAGGAGACCCAAGTGAGTGTAAAAACTATAAAAACTATAGAGGAATAAAACTTCTGGAACATGGATTGAAAATCCTGGAAAAAATTCTGGACAAGAGACTCAGGAAGATAGTCAGGATCCACAACTCACAATTTGGATTCTCAGCGGGGAAAAGCACAACAGATGCCATTTTTGTGATGAGACAGTTACAGGAGAAGACACTAGAGAAAGGGAAAAAGCTGTATGTGGCCTTTCTGGACTTGGAGAAGGCATATGACCGTGTGCCCAGAGAGGTGGTGTATTGGTGCTTGAGGAAGAAAGGAGTACCAGAAAGCATGGTGAAGTTAGTTCAAGCAACCTATAGAGATGCAACTACGAAGATGATAACACAACGGGGAGAGACAAAAGAGTTTGAAATAACAGTTGGAGTACACCAAGGATCAGCACTAAGTCCTTTCCTTTTCATAAACATTATTGACACACTGACAGAGGAGGTAAGAACAGAAGTGCCTTGGGAACTCATCTTTGCTGATGATGTGGCACTGATGGCAGATTCAGAAGTAGAACTACAGGAGAATGTGTTCAAATGGCAGAGGAGTCTGGAAAAGGGTGGACTGAAAATGAATGCAGAAAAATCTGAAATAATGGTAATGGAGAGAAGAGGAGATACTATGACCAATGTTGAGGAGACAAATGGAGGAAAACTGAAACAAGTTGATGGCTTTAAATACCTTGGATCAAAACTAGTAAAGGGAGGAGAAACACTGGAGGCAGTAAAACAAAGAGTGAAAGCTGGATGGAACAAGTGGAGAGAAATAACTGGAATAATCTGTGACAGGAAAATTCCTAGAAAGTTAAAGTGCAAAATGTACAAGACTGTGATTAGACCTGTACTACTATATGGAGCTAAAGCTTGGCAGTTGGAAAGAGGGAAGAGAACTTGATGAGAAGAACTGAAATGAGGATGTTGAGATGGATTCTGCAGATTTCAATGAAGGACAAGATCAGAAATGAAGAAATCCGTAGACGATGTAGGGTGGTGGATGTGGTTGAGAAGATGCGAGAGGCGAGGTTACGGTGGTATGGACATATCATGAGGAGGGACGTTGAGGAAGTAACAAAGAGGGTAATGGAATTTGAGGTGGAAGGTAACAGGGGAAGAGGCAGGCCTAGAAAGAGATGGATGGATTGTGTGAGAAAAGATATGGAGGTATGTGAAGTGAGTGAGGAAGATGTGCTCGACAGAGACAAGTGGAAAAGAGCAACCAAAGCAGCTGACCCCAGGGCAGTCTGGGACTAAGGCTGTGAAAAAGAAGAAGAAGAAGAAGAAGAAGAAGAAGAAGAAGAGGTAGTGGTGGGCTATTAAGATCACATAAACTGAATTCTGATTTCAATGCTGATATGACTTAAATCAATATTCACACTAAACCTGACACTGATGTGGCTGTCTCTGCACTCTGTAATTACATCGCTGACATTAAAACCCTGGCTGACTCAAAATGTCCTTCATCTAAACTGCGACCACACTGTGGTCATGCTTCTCAGCTCAGCATGCTTCTGCCATCAGCTTCGTAAAGCTGGTGCAGTGATCTTATCTGCGGATGGCTCTGTACTTGATTTTCAAACTCAATTAAAGAACTTGGGCATGATATGTGATCCAGGCCTGACGATTGGCCCACGTTTGGAAAAGATTGCAGACACATCTCAGAAAGAATCGCTAGGCTACGTCCTATGTTGTCCTATGTTGTCTCCGCCTGTTGATTACTGCCACACCCTGCTCACTGAGTATCTATATCCACACCGAACAAACACTGTGGAAGACAAAACCCTGCTTTCCTTGAAGACACAGCTGGATGAGCCCTCTAGTGAGAAAAGGAGGCTCTTTTTTACACCAACACGCTCAGCCCTGTTGTCGATTTAGCACCTGCCCGGGCTGTTTGTGCCTCGGCTGACTGGACGTGCCCACTGTTCTGCAGATCAACACTGAATTACAACAGATTCACAGAAGTGCTAATTTACAGGGAACTGTGAGCTCAGCCTACTTCCTCGTGGTCTTGCGGTTGTGTTGAGAGTTACTCATTATCACTCTCGCAACGATAACGTGTCTCTTTCGCGATCAGATCTGATAAGCCGCTCGCTCTGATGAAGAGCAGACTGATGATCTGATTATCTGAGCAGCACTGCAGTGTGGTCTGAGCACACAGCTCTGTGGCACTCAAAGTGTTCCTGAAAGATCCAACATCTGCAGCTCATCTGTCTGCAATCACTCAAACAGTCCAGGTCAGGACTCTCCAGTCCTGGTCCTGGAGGGGTCAGTCGGTGTGTCTGCAGCAGGGTTGTCCAGTCCTGGTCCTGGAGAGGTCAGTCAGCTGTCCAGTTTCACAGTGACCTTTAACCCCTGAGTGAAGACACTAGAGCACTGAAGGACTGGAGACCAGGGCTGGAGAACAGTTTTTGCAGCTCCTGTCTCCTCTGGGTGTCTTTTCAGCTGAGCTCTCTGATGTGCTGACTCAGACTCTTTGGTCTGTACTCTCTGGGCCCACTTGTTTTTGTGTACTTTTGTTTCCTGTGGGAGTGGTTTGTATCAAGGTATGTATATATATAAAATGCCACAAGGGTGTTTGATACAAGAGGAGGGAGAGTCGTCTTCTGTATCCTGCAAAAGTTGGGGTGGGTCAGTCTTCTGTGTCCAGCACTAGTTAGGGAGGGACTGTCCTCTGTGTCCAGCACTAGTTAGGGAGGGACTGTCCTCTGTGTCCAGCACTAGTTAGGGAGGGACTGTCCTCTGTGTCCAGCACTAGTTAGGAAGAACTGTCCTGTTTGCAGTGAGACGTTAGAAGAGTGAAGATGCTTTTCCTGCAGCTGCTGTTTGGGATCCTGATCCTGGACTCTGAAGGTAAGAGCAGAGCTATTCTACTACTGACTACTGTTCCTGCTTCTGTTAAAACGCATCACACTAATAATAAGCAAAACCACCTGGATGTTCCCAGTCTGGAATCATTCTGTCTGTAATCAGCACCACAGACCACTGTCTCCTGTGTCCAAGGGGCTCTATAGTGGTCAGTCAGGGTGTGAAGGAGGGACAGTGGTCCTGCATGACTGATCTCAAGCCTGTTCTGTATTATCCCTTCTGTCTCTCTCCAGTGTCCAGCTCTCCTCTGTCCAGGAGCTCTATAGTGGGAGGTCAGGAGGCACCGAAGGGAAAGTGGCCCTGGATTGCCTATATTGAAATTATGAGGTTTCATAATAAAACTGAAAACTGCGATGGCACCCTCATCAGTGATCACTGGGTTCTCTCTGCGGCCCACTGCTTTGACAAGTGAGTGTCCGTGTCTCACTGTTAGTGTTACCTGTCTCTCTGTCCTGACTGGCACTGTTACCTGTCTCTCTCTTCTAACTGTCGCTGTTACCTCTCTCTCTCCTGACTGTCAGTGTTACCTGTCTCTCTCTCCTGACTGCCACTGTTACCTGTCTCTCTCTGGACTGTCAGTGTTACCTCTCTCTCTCTCCTGACTGGCCCTGTTACCTGTCTCTCTCCTGACTGCAAGCGTTACCTGTCTCTCTCTCTCCTGACTGTCGCTGTTACCTCTCTCTGTCCTGACTGTCACTGCTACCTGTCTCTCTCTCCTGACTGTCGCTGTTACCTTACTCTCTCCTGACTGGCACTGTTACCTGTCAATTCAATTCAAGGTGCTTTATTAGCATGACCGATGGGTACAATCAGTGTTGCCAAAGCAAATAAAAATAATAAAATTAACATGGAACAAAACAAAAAATAAAAGTAAAATAAAATCTACAGACATATTACAGACATTTACAACAAAGACATATTTTAAAATATTAAAATATACTGTAGGCGGCTGGAGCATTATTGGGAGACAGACTCACTGTTCCTCAGGCTGTGACAGGAGATCACATACTGGGCTGCCAGATCAACTGAGTTCCCTCCTCTCTCTCCCAGTAGGATTGGGACCCGTTGTGACTCTGGCAGGTGTGGGAACTCTGAGATTAGATTTCTAAATTTCGGGAAGAATGTTTCTCTAATCCCAGAGTATCTGTCACAGTGCAGTAGGAAGTGCACCTCTGTCTCTATTTCTCCCCGCTGGCAGTGGGAGCACAGCCTGTCCTCTCTGGGCAGCCAGGTCTGCCTGTGTCGCCCAGTTTGTATGGCCAGGCTGTGGTCACTGAGCCTGTACTTCGTCAGGGTCTGTTTCTCTTTGTTATTTTTTATTTTGGTCAAATAT
Organism: Lepisosteus oculatus; assembly: GCF_040954835.1. Lineage (NCBI taxonomy): Eukaryota > Metazoa > Chordata > Actinopteri > Semionotiformes > Lepisosteidae > Lepisosteus > Lepisosteus oculatus. Next base: position 5,075,842 of record NC_090699.1, read on the forward strand.
TCAGCTAGTGTGTATTGTCTGTTTAGGGTTCTGTAGCATTCCAGTTTATGTTGTGTTTGTGTGTGTGTGTCCCAGTGTGTGAGATATTGCTGTTTGATCTGTGCTGTGATGTGGTTGAGTCTGGGTTGTGGTGCTCTAGCAGTGCTTTCGGTGTGGCTCAGGTCAGTGAGCCTCAGGACCAGCTGGCTCAGGGGGCTCTGTTTTGGGCTCAGCTCTTGGCTCAGCAGGGCTTTGTGGTGGTAGGAATTTTGGTCACTGTTTTTTAGGTGTAGCCAATACTTTAATATTCTTTTCTGTATGTTTATCAATAGTGGGTACTGGCCTAATTCGGCCCTGCACCCGTTGTTAGGAGTTTTTCTCTGCACACGGAGGATGTTTCTACAGATCTCCATGTGCAGAGTTTCTGTGGGGTGTTTGTCACATTGGGTGTAATCCTGGTCTGTGAGGGGACCCCACACTTCACTGCCGTATGGGGCAATGGGCTGGATTACACTTTCAAATATTTGGAGCCAGATTCTTGTTGGTGGGTTGATGTTGAAGAGCCTCCTTCTTATTGCGTAGAAGGCCCTGAGTGCCTTCTCCCTCAGTGCCTTCACTGCCAGGTCAAAACTCCCGGAAGAGCTGATGGTGAGACAGAGATATGTGTAGCTGGATGTGTGCTCCAATGTGTTGTTGTTCAGTGTGAATTTGCACCTGTTTCCCTGAGGTCTGGCTTTCTTCTGGAAAACCATAACTCTGGTCTTGTCCAGATTGACTGTCAGTGCCCAGGTCTGACAGTACTGCTCCAGCAGTGCCAGGTTCTGCTGTAGCCCCTGTTCTGTGGGCGACAGCAGGACCAGGTCATCTGCGTAGAGCCCGAACTTGATTTCTGTGTCAAGTAGTGTGAGACCAGGAGCTGAAGACTGCTCCAACATTCCTGCTAATTCGTTGATATAGATATTGAACAGTGTTGGGCTCAGGCTGCAGCCCTGTCTCACCCAGCGACCTTAGGTGAAGAATTTAGTCCTTTTGTTTCCAATTTTCACTGCACATTTGCTCTCTGAATACATTGATTTAATGATGTCGTACACTTTGCCCCCTATGCCACTTTGGAGTAGTTTGTAAAACAATCTCTCATGCCAAATCGAGTCAAATGCTTTTTTGAAATCGACAAAGCAGGCAAAACTTTTTCCTTTGTGTTTTTGGTGGACGTGTTTGTCTATCAGTGTGTGCAGGGTGTAAATGTGATGAGATGTGCGGTGATCTGGCAAGAAGCCAATCTGACTTTTACTCAGGACATTGTGTAAGGAAAGGAAGGCCAGTATTCGTGTATTTTGGATACTGCAGAATACCTTCCCCAGGTTACTGTTCACACAGATGCCCCGGTAGTTGTTGGGATCGAGTTTATCTCCACTCTTATAGATGGGCGTGATCAGTCCTTGGTTCCAGGCCTCGGGGAAACAACCAGCTGTCATGATGAGATTGAGGAGTTTGAGCAGGGCTTGTTGCAACTTTGGGCTGCTGCGTCTCAGCATCTCATTTATGACTCCATCATGGCCACAGGCTTTGCGTGGTCTGAGGGCCTGGAGTTTGTCCAGTAGCTCCTGCTCAGTGATTGGGGAGTCTAAGGGGTTTTGGTTGTCTTTGATAGCCAATTCCAAAATTTTGAGTTTTTCATAAATGGTGTTTTGGTCTGATTGATTTGTATTTGGGAGCTTTTCATAGAGATTTTCAAAGTATGTTTGCCAGATTGTTCCATTTTGGATGGCCAATTCTTCAGGTTTTGATTTGTTTAAGTTGTTCCACTTCTCCCAGAAACAGTTCTGGTTTAGTGACTCCTCAATTTCTGCAAGTTGTTTGTTTATGTATGTGTTTCTTTTCTTTTTCAGCGTGTGTTTGTAAAGTTTTACCATGTCACAGTACCTGAGGCGCAGATCTGTGTTGTGTGGTTGTCTGTGTTTTTCATTTGAGATTTTTCGTAGTGCATTTCTGATGTTTTTGCACTCCGTATCAAACCACTTTTCTTTTGCTTTTGTTTTTTAGTAGTTTTTTGATTTAGTTGTTTTTAGCTTAGATTTTGATGCTAGTTTGTGGAATAGGTGATTTAGTTTTTGTGTGGCCAAGTTTATGCCTAATTTGTTGGTTTGTTACGGAGTATTTAGGAATGTGTCCATCAGTGTCTGAATTTCGTCATGGCCCAGTGCAGTTTGGTATCTGTCTAGGCTGTCTGTGTCCCATCTGTATGCCTGGTTAAGGTCATACAGCTGGCTGGGCTGTGTCAGTGTGTCTCTGTGCTGGTGTGCTCTCTTCATGTAGAGTGTGATCTGGCTGTGGTCGGAGAGGGGAGTTTGTGGCCTGACAGTGAAGGCACTGATACAGGAGGGGTCCAGGTCGGTGATGGCGTAGTCCACCACACTGCTGCCCAGAGCTGAGCTGTAGGTGAACCTGCCTAGAGAGTCCCCTCTAGTCCTGCCGTTGACGATGTACAGGCCCAGCCCTTGACAGAGCTGGAGCAGCTCGCGCCCGGTGCTGTTGGCCGTGGTGTCATGGCTGCACCTGTGTGAGGTGACCGGTGTGTGGTACAGAGGGGATTGTCCGAATATGTGAGTGTTTCCCTGTGTGCTGGTGTAGTCTGCCAGTGTGCCTGTTCGTGCATTGAGGTCACCATAGAGCAGCACGTTTCCCTGGCCCTGGAAGTGACCGATCTCTGTCTGGAGACTGGGGAGAATTCCCTCACTGTAGTAGGGGGATTCTGAGGGCGGGATGTAGACAGCACACAGGAAGACCTCATTTTCTGTACAGATGGTATTTCTTTTGATTTTAAGCCAAACTCGTGACTCTTTTTTCTTTACTAATTGTATGGAGTGACTGAGCTCCGCTCTGTACCACACAACGATCCCCCCAGCGTCTCTGTGATTTGGGGTTTTTTGACAGAGGGCACCATGATCTCCTTGTAGCCTGGGGGACAGTGGGTAGCCAAGTCTCCCCGACACCATGTCTCCTGTAGGATCATGATGTCTGTCTCCTTTACATCCTTGATAAATTCAGGATCAGTGCTCTTCAGCCCAAATGCTGACGAGCCCAGACCCTGAATGTTCTACATACTTATCGTTAGAGATCTCATTGTTATCGTTTGAGTTATCTTTGCAATTTGTTATTGTTTTTCTGGAACTGTATCAAATTAGTGTCGGACATTTACATCATCAACAGAAACAAGTATTGTGCTGGGTTTGTGTCTGTCGCTGTGGGTGATGGAAGTTCAGCTCATAAGCCGGGTGCAGATGAGGTTCAGGAGCTGCCGGATTTCTCCCAGCTCCAAACCGCTCGGGACCGCTGGTCTGGCCAAGGCTGCGGCGTAGCTGTGCAGGAGGGGCTCGGTCCAGCTCTACTGTTGTGCTGGGTGGGGAGGGGTTGTGGTTCAGGTCCAGTTCAGCTGCTGGTCTGGGTGAGGGGCATGGGGTGGGGCACTGGTTCTGGTCCTGTTCGGTTGTTGGTCTGGGTTGGAGGGCTGTAGGGTGGTGCTGGTTCTGTTCTTTGTGGGTTGAGCTGGTCTGGGTTGGGGGTGTGGGTGCTGGGGCGTTCCTCTGGTAGTCCTCCTGTTTCTCTCTGGGGTGCTGTTTGGGTGTCGGCCCAGTGTGGTGTCTTTCAGAGTTTTTGTGAAGAGTCCAATGGTCTGTTTTTTTAGATGTTTATGGTCGTGTAGATGCTGTGGTCCAAGGGTGGAGTGATGGACCAGGTAGACGTTTGGAAGCAGGGCGCAGCACCGTGAGATCTCAGCGTTGATTCTCTGGATGGTGTGGTGCTGCTCGTCCTGTCTCGGCAGCAGGGTGGAGATGACAATTCGGGCGCGAGGGAACTCCTGTATGGCCCTCTCTGCCACTCTCCTGATGGACTGGGCCACCTGCTCCCTCTGGGTCCTCAGGTCATTGGTGCCGGCGTGGATGATGATGTGCTGAGGGGCTCCCAGCACCGACCTGGACAGCAGCTGCAGGGCCTTCTCTGGACACCAGAGTTTTGCTGTTTGTAATCCCGGGAAGAGCCTGTGCTCATCGATGTACCTCCCGTTGGAGTCGATGGGAAGGGCTACTTCCATGCGTCTGCCTCTGGTGTCCAGTCTGCTGGAGGGGCGCTGTGCTGCCGGGCGGGGGGCTGCGTGAGGGGATGCAGTGTGTGAGGTGGAGGTGTTGGGTGGGGCCTGGTGTGTGTGTGGGTCACCCTGAGTGTTCGGCAACGTGCATGTGCTTTTGGGCAGTGGAGTTGTGAGGGGATTTGGGGTGCCGGGGGGTGCAGTGGGTGTAGTGTTTGCTACGGTGGGGGTACTGGGTAAGTGGGAGTTGGTGGTGGGGGTTGTAGGGGTGTCAGGTTGTGTGTCAGGTTGTTCTGTCTCTCTCTCAGGACTGTTGCTTCATTGTTTGCTTTTGCAGACATGACAGACTGAGAGACTCCAAGGTGACTCTGGGCCGTTACCAGCTGTCGAAGCCCAGCAACAATGAGCAGGTCTTCTCAATGAGGAATGTCATCGTTCACGGGAACTTCGATGATAGCACGAAAGAGAACGACATCGCCGTGGTGGAGCTGGAGGGGAGAGCGTCCCTCAATGGCTACGTCAAGCCTCTCGCCCCACAAAACCTGCACACAGACTTCACCAGAAACTCCAACTGCTGGCTGGTGGGCTGGGGCAACATGGACAGCAACGGTAGGTGATCCCAGGGGCTGCTGGGTAGGTGCCTCTCTGGCCAGGGGAACATCGACAGCAATAGTAGGAGATCCCAGGGTGTGCTGGGTAGGTGTCTCTCTGGCCAGGGGAATATCGACAGCAGTAGTAGGAGATCCCAGGGGGTGCTGGGTAGGTGTACTTCTGGCCAGGGCAACTTCGACAGCAATGGTAGGTAATCCCAGGGGCTGCTGGGTATCATTTTTGTTTGGCACACAGTGTTTATTTAGTTACAGTAGGGCAGACAGAGTATCCAGATTACTTTACATATCACCTAACAATCAAAAGAACATTTCAAATTTTCAATTCTAATTGTTCAAATCTATAAACTCAGAACGATAACATTTGAAGGTGCAGACTGGCTATAGTCTCAAAAATGTCTCCTGTGTCTGCAGTTCCCCTTCCAGAGCCCAGGACTCTGCGCAACGTGAAACTCCCTGTTCTGTCGAAGGAAGAGTGTGAGGATTACTGGCCAGTTAAAGATGGAATGGTCTGCGCTGGAAGTGGAGCAGTGGGAGGCTGCTATGTGAGTCATGGGGGGGGGGCAGTAGAACATTAAAGATGTAGGATGGAGAGCTGTAGAGATGCAAGACTGTAGGACAGAGAGTTTTACACCTGTAGAGCTGTAAAATAGAGAGCTGCAGCATGAAGGATAGAGCTTTAGGACAGAAGGGCAAGGAGCTGTGAAGCTGGAGAGCTGTAGAAGGCTCTTCTACAGAAAGTAGGACAAATGGCTCTAGAGCTGTAAAGCTACAGGATGCAGAGCTCTGGAATAGAGGAGCTATGGGGCTGAACTGTAGGGCTTGGGCAGGGAAGAGCTGGATGGCTGTAGCACATGAGACCTGTAGCCCAGGGTGCGCTTTGCAGAAGAGAAAGGAAGACACAGCCCTCTTTGCCCCTGACAGCCTCTGTCCTTCTCTCCTCCTGTCTCCCTCTCCATCACTCTCTCTGCAGGGAGACTCTGGGGGTCCCCTGGTCTGTATGAACGCCAGTCACTGGGTCCAGGTGGGAGTGGTCAGCTACGGCCAGGGAGACTGCTCTCCTCCCTTGAAGCCCACTGTCTTCACCCAGGTCTCCAGCTACAGGAACTGGATAAAGAAAAAAACTGGTGTCTGAGGCTTCTGCTCTAACCTGCAGACAGCGCCCCCACCTGGCTGGGTGTGTCGTCTCATCCTCTGCTTTAACAATCTGATACTCTGCCTGCTGTGAGAGATCAGTTATCCTGCGACTCTGTCAACAGCTCAATAAAACTGCAAGCATTCAAAATCCTGGCCTGGATACTGAAGTTATTCACAGAGTAATCAGTGAGGATTGGGGTACACATAGAGAATAGGGTTCACTGTTAGACTGACAGGAATCAGTGAGGATAGGGGTACACCTGGAGAATGGGGTTCACTGTTGAACTGACAGGAATCAGTGAGGATTGGGGTGCACATGGAGAAGAAGGGTTCACTGTTGGACTGACAGGAATCAGTGAGGATTGGGGTGCACATGGAGAAGTGGGGTTCACTGTTGGACTGACAGGAATCAGTGAGGATAGGGGTACACCTGGAGAATGGGGTTCACTGTTGAACTGACAGGAATCAGTGAGGATTGGGGTGCACATGGAGAAGAAGGGTTCACTGTTGGACTGACAGGAATCAGTGAGGATTGGGGTGCTCATGGAGAAGTGGGGTTCACTGTTGGACTGACAGGAATCAGGGAGGATTGGGGTGAACATGGAGAATGGTATGAATTATTAAGAGTGTGGATAGATATTTTATTGATCCCGTGAGGGAAATTGCAATGCAACAGCAGCTTAACACAGACACAGTGTCACGAATGATACAATAATACAACAATACAATCCATACAATACAATCAGTCCAGTGAGTGAGAATTGCACTAAGAAGAGTTACTCACGGTCCAGAACATACAAAGAACTAACCAGAAATGTGAATTCTTTATTCTCTGGCACAGCTTTGGTGAGAGGAGTAATTATCCAGGCACACTTAGTTAAACAGATATTTATTACAATGACAGGACACCAACGACGCTACACATAGCATACAACACACACGTTACATTATGTACAGTATCTCAAAACAAGGCATTTCAGAGGCCAAAACCCAGGTCACCCAGAAAACCCCAGACTGCTACTAAGCACTAAACTCATAATATGCCTACAGAGGCCACACAAGAGATCAGCTGCCTCCTAACTAAATACAATCCAACCTGCAGTTAAATCTCTCTGCACCCTGGGTGCCACAAGGTTAATGGGAGCCTATATCCCTCTCCATATAAATACACCCTATGTAGCGATGCGTTGGTCAGGACCCTGTGCAGATGGTATAATCGGGAAGTGGAAACGGACATGGGGAGGAGACAACGAGGAACTGGGCAGGTAGACAAACAGAGGGGGGCTAACTGTGCTCGGGTGCTTGGGTGCTTGGGTGCTCGGGTGCTCGGGTGCTCGGGTGCTCAGGGAGGGGTGTGGCCATGGCGAACTAGTCCAACTGGAAAATCCAGAGCGAAGACCAACAATCCAGAGCCGGGAGATTCATCCAAGACCAAAACAAGACAAGGCTTAAAAAACCGGAAGGGGATCTGGTGCGGGGACAGGGAGTCAAACCGGGGTAACGAGGCAAGGCACGCCGAGCCCCGGACTCAGATGGGCAGGACGCCATGGTGAAGCCAATGCCGGGTCTCTCCTGGACCCACTGGTAAGGATAGCGGGAGCACCAGTCTTAAATAAAGAGACAGAACAGGGTTCAGGTGGGTGTACTCAACTAAAATACGAAAGAGCTGGGAGACCCTTAAGAGGAGGGATTGCGATCATGACACCCTCAGCAGGAAAGACGTATAACCGATCTTATATCTTTTATACCCTGGTTTCATTCCCTGTCCCTGCACCTGATCCCCTTCCGGTCTCATAACTCTGCTCTCCTCACTGTCCCCCAAGCCTGTCTACACTCTGTGGGTGACAGGGCCTTCTCCTGTTATACCCCCAAGCTCTGGAACTCTCTGCCCAAGGATATCTTCTCTAATCTCCTTCAAATCCAGATTAAAGAAATCCAGACTTCAGAAAAGCCTTTACTGAACTGGTTCCATTCTTCAACCCTCTGCTTATCTTAGTACCACCATCCACACTCTCCTCTGTATATTGTATTGTGTTTTATCTTGTGTATTCTTTTTATTATTTTTATTCTTTTTATTATTATTATTATTATTATTATTATTATTATTATTATTATTATTATATTGTCTGTTTCTGTCCTGCTTCTTCGCAATCAATAACCCACAATGCCCCTAGTTATGCTCAGGTAAACTTTACAGTTGTTTCTGCTCAAGGGACCCCCCCCCGACCTCAACAAACATCCTCTCTGCTTTGAAGTTAGAAGTGTTTAGCCTTCCAAGTGTCACAAACGTTATCTGAAATCTAACAGACACTTCTCAGTCACCTAAAGCTGTAACAGTGTTATGCACAGTTTTGGTGAATGGAAAACTAATTCTGTTCTGGGAGCAGAGCAAAGAGTTTCGTTCTTGGACTAGAGGAACTGAATCTCTTTAGTCTTGAAATAGACTACGTTAAAAGGGAACTTGAACTATTCAAATTCCCCGAAGCCTTTGAGAAAGACAAACCAGTGGACTTCTTCAGAATGACCAGCGCTATTCAGGCCAGAGGACAAGAGTCATTAAAGCCACCATCGAGAGGAACTTCTGCACCAAAGGATTGTGGGAGAGCAGAACAAGCCTCCCAGGGGCAAGTTTCCTTCAAAACTTCTTGATGTGTAATTTTTCAGTTCTCAGTAAGTATTAATTATTAAATTGTGTAAATACCTCAAGAAGCTGTTTCTTGAAAAAAGCCTGGGTACCTGAATGTCAGGTAAAGTCATCAGCTCATTCTTTCCTAGTGTCTCCAACAATCAGGCATCTTGTCGGATGCCTCGATCTTTTAATGACTTCTGATTCTCTTCCTATCCTTATTCTTACATATCCATGACATCTTACGTTCTTGTCTTGAGACAGTGTTTGGAGTTTCTGACGCTGTTCTGAAGTGGTTAAGCTTGTACCTTTCTGATCACCAACAGGTTGTCTCTTTGGGGGTTTGAGTTGTGAAGCTGGTTTTGTGAAGTCTGGGGGTTCCTCAGGGCTTGATACCTTGTCCCCTACTCTTCAGCAGTTAAACTCCAGTATGTCCAGAATTCGGCAGCCAGAATCCTGTGCAGCTCATGTGCAAGTGATCACATTACTCCTGTCCTGGAGTCCCTGCACTGGCTTCCTGTCATGTTTCATGTTGACTTCAAAATCCTCATGCTCACCGATAAGGCTCTGCATGGCTTGGCACCTCAGTACCTGTCTGAGCTACTATCGTCCTACTCCCCACTTCACAACCTTCACTCTTCTTATTCTGGTCTCCTGTCTGTCCCCCAAGATATTCTACACTCTGGGGGTGCCAGGGCCTACTCCTGTTGGGCTCCAAAGCACTTTCAAACTTAGACTTAAAACCTTCTTGTTCAGAGGAGATGTTCTGAATTATTATTATTATGACTTTCCTCCCATCTCCAGCTCACTGTCTTGTACAGAAGATGCGTGATTGATTAGAACTGGAACACAAGAGAAGTCACAAAAGAGGCCCGTTTGATAGTTCTTAGCTGATTGATCTCAGGATCTCGTCCAGCTGTATCTTGAAAGAAGCTGAGGATGGGCTTCAACCGGCATAGCTGGGCTGCTTGTTCCCCACCCCCACCACCCTTGGTGTGAAGACGTGCCTCCTGTTCTCAGGATTTTAATGTCCTTCCCTGTAGTTTCTATTTCTCTTCCCTGGCTTGTGGTTCAGTACATTTAACGGTGTCAATTTGTGAGATCCGTATGTACATGCCATCTCCCTGACCTTCTGTTTCTAGGAATCAGCTCAGCTGCTTGATCCCAGGATGGTTTAATGAAAAAAAAAGGCTACAGGTTTTAACAACATGGCCGGCCAGTGCTGTTCCCTCTCCTAGCAGTGCAGCTGCTGACCTCCCAGCCCCGAGCGTGACACCGGTCTCTGATGACGCTGTGGTCTCAGCGTTGTGCTGACGTTGTGCAGGAGGGAGAGCTCTGTGGGTCGGGTCTCTGCAGCAGAGATGGTACGCAGATATCCGGGTCGCGTGGTTTCTGAGTGGGCTGGCCGAGACACACAGAGACATCCAGAGACAAACAGAGACACATGCAATCCTTCTGCAGCTGAAGCGAAACACTGGGCCTTCGGGTTTGCAGGAACACAAGACGATTCCAAACGAGAGGAGGCCTTTAGGCCCTCTGAGCCCACACAGTAGTTAGCAGCTACGTGATCTGAGAGTCTCACCCGGCTGTGTCTCCACGGAATCCAGGGTATCAGCTCGTGCCATGCTCCCACCACCCTTTGTGTAAACAAGTGCCTCCTGTCCTGATTGCAGGATCTCATCCATCGAAAGGAATCTTGTTCATCAACTAGAACTTGTTCATCTCAGGATCTCATCCAGCTGCGTCCGGGGCAGGGGTTCTTTACACAAAGGGTGATGAGAGGATGGCTCGGGCTGCCCAGACATGTTGTTAAAGCTGATTCAGGAAATGGCTGGATAAGATCCTGGAATATGATGGTAATATCGAAAGTTGAACACTGTCCTCCTATCTGTGACCTGTCTTAGAGTTGTGACCTAGTAATCTCAGGACCTCATCCACCTGTGCCTGGGGGGCAGGGGGGTTTACACAGAGGGTGGTGGAGTGTAAAACAAGCTGCCAAGCCATTTTGTTGAAGCCCATACCTTTCTTTCAGGAACTTGATTCATGAGATCTTGGAGATGAGCATGACAGTAATTCTACATGGGTTACAATATACAAATTATATACAACATAATTCTATACGGGCTGATGCGAGACCACTCTGCTCAGACAGATGCTGCAGATCAACACTGGATAACAAGGTGCTGTGAACTCAGCCTACTTTCCTCGTGGTCTTGCAGTTGTGTTCTGTTCTGAGTCACTTCTTATCATTCTGTACCATTCTCGCATTGATGACGTGTCTCTTTCGCGATCAGATCTGATATGCCGCGCTGATGAAGAGCAGACTGATGATCTGATTATCTGAGCAGCACTGCAGTGTGGTCTGAGCACACAGCTCTGTGGCACTCAAAGTGTTCCTGAAAGATCCAACATCTGCAGCTCATCTGTCTGCAATCACTCAAACGGTCCAGGTCAGGGCTGTCCAGTCCTGGTCCTGGAGGGGTCAGTGTGTCTGCAGCAGGGCTGTCCAGTCCTGGTCCTGGAGGGGTCAGTGTGTCTGCAGCAGGGCTGTCCAGTCCTGGTCCTGGAGGGGTCAGTTAGTGTGTCTGCAGCAGGGCTGTTCAGTCCTGGTCCTGGAGGGGTCAGTCAAGTGTGTCTGCAGCAGGGCTGTCCAGTCCTGGTCCTCAAGAGGCTCAGTTAGTGTGTCTGCAGCAGGACTGTCCAATCCTGGTCCTGGAGGGGTCAGTCAGTGTGTCTGCAGCAGTGCTGTCCAGATGCCGGTCATTGTGTCTGAAGTGGGGCTGGTCCTGGAGGGGTCGGTCTGTGTGTCTGCAGGTCAATTCAAAGCTGAAAGACACAAAAAGCTGTCAGAAGCAGGAAAATGTTTGAATTGGTCCTGATAAGCCTAAAAAATAAAAATGAACTTTCATGAGTCCAGATTCATAGTGACCTTTAATCCCTGAGTGAAGACACTAGAGCACTAAAGGACTGGAGACCAGGGCTGGAGAACAGTTTTTGCAGCTCCTGTCTCCTCTGGGTGTCTTTTCAGCTGAGCTCTCTGAGGTGCTGACTCAGACTCTTTGGTCTGTACTCTCTGGGCCCACTTGTTTTTGTGTACTTTTGTTTCCTGTGGGAGTGGTTTGTATCAAGGTATGTATATATATAAAATGCCACAAGGGTGTTTGATACAAGAGGAGGGAGAGTCGTCTTCTGTATCCTGCAAAAGTTGGGGTGGGTCAGTCTTCTGTGTCCAGCACTAGTTAGGGAGGGACTGTCCTCTGTGTCCAGCACTAGTTAGGGAGGGACTGTCCTCTGTGTCCAGCACTAGTTAGGGAGGGACTGTCCTCTGTGTCCAGCACTAGTTAGGAAGAACTGTCCTGTTTGCAGTGAGACGTTAGAAGAGTGAAGATGCTTTTCCTGCAGCTGCTGTTTGGGATCCTGATCCTGGACTCTGAAGGTAAGAGCAGAGCTATTCTACTACTGACTACTGTTCCTGCTTCTGTTAAAACGCATCACACTAATAATAAGCAAAACCACCTGGATGTTCCCAGTCTGGAAACATTCTGTCTGTAATCAGCACCACAGACCACTGTCTCCAGTGTCCATCTCTCCTCTGTCCAAGGGCTCTATACTGTTCAGTCAGGGTGTGAAGGAGGGACAGTGGTTCTGGATGACCGATCTCAAGACAGTTCTGTATTATCCCCTCTGTGTCTCTCCAGTGTCCAGCTCTCCTCTGTTCAGGGGCTCTATAGTGGTCAGTCAGGGTGTGACGGAGGGACAGTGGTCCTGCATGACTGATCTCTAGACTGTTCTGTATTATCCCCTCTGTGTCTCTCCAGTGTCCAGCTCTCCTCTGTCCAGGAGCTCTATAGTGGGAGGTCAGGAGGCACCGAAGGGAAAGTGGCCCTGGATTGCCTTTATTGAAATTATGAGGTTTCATAATAGAATTGAAAACTGCGATGGCACACTCATCAGTGATCAATGGGTTCTCTCTGCGGCCCACTGCTTTAACAAGTGAGTGTCCGTGTCTCACTGTTAGTGTTACCTGTCTCTCTGTCCTGACTGGCACTGGTACCTGTCTCTCTCTCCTAACTGTCGCTGTTACCTCTTTCTCTCCTGACTGTCACTGTTACCCATCTCTCTCTGGACTGTCAGTGTTACCTCTCTCTCTCCTGACTGGCCCTGTTACCTGTCTCTCTCCTGACTGCCAGCGTTACCTGTCTCTCTCTCTCCTGACTGTCGCTGTTACCTCTCTCTCTCCTGACTGGCACTGTTACCTGTCTAGCTGTCTCTCTCTCCTGACTGTCAGTGTTACCTGTCTCTCTCTCAGGACTGTTGCTTCATTGTTTGCTTTTGTAGACATGACAGACTGAGAGACTCCAAGGTGACTCTGGGCCGTTACCAGCTGTCGAAGCCCAGCAACAATGATTAGGTCTTCTCAATAAGGAATGTCATCGTTCACGGGAACTTCAGTGATATCATGACAGGGAACGACATCGCCGTGGTGGAGCTGGAGGGGACAGCGTCCCTCAATGGCTACGTCAAGCCTCTCGCCCCACAAAACCTGCACACAGACTTCACCAGAAACTCCAACTGCTGGCTGGTGGGCTGGGGCAACATGGACAGCAACGGTAGGTGATCCCAGGAGCTGCTGGGTAGGTGCCTCTCTGGCCACGGGAACATCGACAGCAATAGTAGGAGATCCCAGGGGGTGCTGGGTAAGTGTCTCTCTGGCCGGGGTAGCATCGGGAGGAAGGGCAGGTGATCCCAGAGGCTGCTTGGTACAGATGCAGCCATTCAAAGTGCGCGGTACAGACACGTACCGGAGGTAATTGGCTGCGGCGTCGCGCATCGTGACGCAAGATGACGCGGGGTACCGCGGTACGTGATTGGTTGACCGACAGGGGCACTCATGGTCCGTTGGTCTGTCGTAGAAAGATTTACAGTAAACGTCTTTACTGTGCCCGTTGTAGATATTGAATTCTACCACTGAAGGGAAATCTTAGTAGCTGAGCATTAAAAGAATAGGAGCATACTGTAACGCGTGTGAAGGCCATAAATGATATTAACTTTGGAACATAAACATACAGTATATGGCTGTTCTTGGTACTTTAAAGTAAAAAATACACACCAGTATTCCATTTCTCCCTTAACATTTTAAGCATCGAAGTCTTTAACTAAAGAGATACCGGAGTCAACAAGCATACTTTTAGAATTTGATTAATAGGGAAAATAATATGGAATCGCGTATCTAAAGAATTTAATAACGATATGATTATATTTGTGTACTGCGACAGGGCTGTGTAGGGCTGTTTCGCCTCCCTTTTCATGTGACTTCCCTTGTAGCCTACTGGTCTACATGCCTGACTAACAACTTGCAGGGTGTGTGTTCAAATCCAGCTGGTGCTGGACTTTTCTTTTAACAAACATTTCTTCGAAAAAATAGAATATCGATATTATGGACAATCAATTGACTTTTACATTTCAAAATATCACAACATGATCGATTTTAAGTCATTTTTGATAACAATGAATAGTCACCTTCCCTTCTGACAACGGTCCCTGCTTCTGCTTCCTGCTTCTATTGTGTGTGTGTGCAATAGAGTAAATTTTTATAGAGAAATGGAGGCTGGACAGTATGCGTTACAATATAAACATTTATATTGATTTAAATCGTGTTCTGATTTAAATCGCAAACGCGTGTTTAATTATATGTGTTTTTTAATCATAATCAGGCTAATGCAACATAAATTGATACAGTATCTTTGTCTTCTAAGTATCTTAATAAACTTTCAGCATAGCTTTCTACCCGTTTAGATTTATATTTCTTGGGATTTTGGGATCAAATGTGGAAGGATTAGATTGTAATCGTTTTTATTTGTCAAATACATGATTGTATTTCTGAATGTTATGTTACACCTACAGTAGTTCACTGCTTTAAATACATCGAATTAAGAAAGTTATGTGTAGCACTTTAGATCTTTTTTTCTGAACCAGGGAAAATCTGATCATGTTTCTCTATAACAATAATAAAAAACTTTATTTTACATAAAAGTGCTACACATAACTTTCTTAATTCGATGTATTTAAAGCAGTGAACTACTGCAGGTGTAACGTAACATTCAGAAATACAATCGAGAATAGTTCTGTGGTGTTTGTTTAGATGAAACGTTCCTAAAACGTATAACGTAACAAAATTAAAGACGATTTAAATCTGTAATCTTTCCACTTGTACTGTAAGTCATCGGAAAGTTTCTGCTTTGTGTAAGGATGGTATCAAAAGGCAATCTTAAGTGGTAAGAAAGCTGGGCTCAATGTATTTAAGGGACTTAAAAGTAAAAGGAGATGCTTCATATTACTTGACTAATTTTAAAAACTAAGTTATAAATGCAGACGCTCCCTCGACTTCTGCGTCTCTCTGCAGCGACCTAGCCCCGTGAGCTAAAGAGAGACCTCTCCACAGCCCACTAGCTGTGGTCCTGCTATCACAGGGAAGGGCGGTGACGTCACCCGCTCTGGTACGCCGGCTCTTACACACAGTGCTTGTCGGCCGTAAGCGTTACAATATCAAAATATACATACCCAACACTGATTGTACCCATCTGTCATGCAAATAAAACACCTTGAATTCAATTGAATTGAGGGAGATAGGGGGGGAGGGGGAGAGAGATAACCAGGACTCAAGGCAAATAAGATACACTCCACAGGCATTCACAACAGCAACATATGAAACGTTTGCACGTATAGTTAAGTTATTACTTGGTTTTCAAAGTGCAATGAAATACAATATTGTTGTTGTTGCTGTTCTTGTTGTTTTTATCCTGTAAAGCGTTTTGAGAAGCCACCTTTAAAGGCGATATATACTGTTAAAGCACTGATTCTTATGGAATGTGTTCCGCCGGGGATTCAAATTTTTTTTTTAATTGCGTATCTAAGGAAATCTCAGTATAACTTTGTTCATGAACAAACAGTGGCATGTTACATTATTATTAGTTTTTTTTGCTAACAACTTCCCCTGTAGCCTACTGGTCTATGTGCCTGACTAACAACTCGCAGGGTGTGTGTTCAAATCCAGCTGGTGCTGGACCTCTCTTTTAACAAACATTTCTTCGAAAAAATAGAATAGCGATATTATGGACAATCAATTGACTTTTATATTTCAAAATATCACAACATGATCGATTTTAAGTCATTTTTGATAACAATGAATAGTCACCTTCTTCCCTTCTGACAACGGTCCCTGCTTCTGCTTCCTGCTTCTATTGTGTGTGTGTGTGCAATAGAGTAAATTTTTATAGAGAAATGGAGGCTGGACAGTATGCGTTACAATATAAACATTTATATTGATTTAAATCGTGTTCTGATTTAAATCGCAAATGCGTGTTTAATTATATGTGTTTTTTAATCATAATCAGGCTAATGCAACATAAATTGATACAGTATCTTTGTCTTCTAAGTATCTTAATAAACTTTCAGCATAGCTTTCTACCCGTTTAGATTTATATTTCTTGGGATTTTGGGAACAAACGTGGAAGGATTAGATTGTAATAGTTTTTACTTGTCAAATACGTGATTGTATTTCTGAATGTTATGTTACACCTACAGTAGTTCACTGCTTTAAATACATCAAATTAAGAAAGTTATGTGTAGCACTTTAGATCTTTTTTTCTGAACCAGGGAAAATCTGATCATGTTTCTCTATAACAATAATAAAAAACTTTATTTTACATATCACCTTTAAAAGTGGCATCTCAAAGCAATACAGTAGATCGAAAAACAGTTAAAAGGGACCAAAGTAAATACCATACAAACGCAAACGTGTTTTTAATAAAATGCTTTTATTCATTCAGCAGTTTGTGAGAGGGACATCCAGCAGAGAGAGAGACACACCGGTTTCCATTGACAAAATTGTTTTTTTTTTTTCAATTCCTCTTGTCTAACAGGAATGTTTTGTTTGTGGACAGACTGTTAGACTAGAGGAAAAGAGTGCCTCCTTCTACGAAGCATTTCCTTGAACCAATCACAAATTCTTTTCCAAATGTGATCTGAGAGTCTCACCCGGCTGTGTCTCCACGGAATCCAGGGTATCAGCTCGTGCCATTCTCCCACCACCCTTTGTGTAAAGAAGTGCCTCCTGTCCTGATTGCAGGATCTCATCCATCGAAAGGAATCTTGTTCATCAACTAGAACTTGTTCATCTCAGGATCTCATCCAGCTGCGTCAGGGGCAGGGGTTCTTTACACAAAGGGTGATGAGAGGATGGCTCGGGCTGCCCAGACATGTAGTTAAAGCTGATTCAGGAAATGGCTGGATAAGATCCTGGAATATGATGGTAATATCGAAAGTTGAACACTGTCCTCCTATCTGTGACCTGTCTTATTAGAGTTGTGACCTAGTAATCTCAGGACCTCATCCACCTGTGCCTGGGGGGGGTATACACAGAGGGTGGTGGGAGTGTAAAACAAGCTGCCAAGCCATTTTGTTGAAGCCTATACCTTTCTTACAGGAACTTGATTCATGAGATCTTGGAGATGAGCATGACAGTAATTCTACATGGGTTACAATATACAAATTATATACAACATAATTCTATACGGGCTGATGCGAGACCACTCTGCTCAGACAGCTGCTGCAGATCAACACTGGATAACAAGGTGCTGTGAACTCGGCCTACTTTCCTCGTGGTCTTGCAGTTGTGTTCTGTTCTGAGTCACTTCTTATCATTCTGTACCATTCTCGCATTGATGACGTGTCTCTTTCGCGATCAGATCTGATATGCCGCGCTGATGAAGAGCAGACTGATGATCTGATTATCTGAGCAGCACTGCAGTGTGGTCTGAGCACACAGCTCTGTGGCACTCAAAGTGTTCCTGAAAGATCCAACATCTGCAGCTCATCTGTCTGCAATCACTCAAACGGTCCAGGTCAGGGCTGTCCAGTCCTGGTCCTGCAGGGGTCAGTGTGTCTGCAGCAGGGCTGTCCAGTCCTGGTCCTGGAGGGGTCAGTTAGTGTGTCTGCAGCAGGGCTGTCCAGTCCTGGTCCTGGAGGGGTCAGTCAAGTGTGTCTGCAGCAGGGCTGTCCCGTCCTGGTCCTCAAGAGGGTCAGTTAGTGTGTCTGCAGCAGGACTGTCCAATCCTGGTCCTGGAGGGGTCAGTTAGTGTGTCTGCAGCAGGCCAGTCCAGTCCTGGTCCTGGAAGGGTCAGTCAGTGTGTCTGCAGCAGTGCTGTCCAGATGCCGGTCATTGTGTCTGAAGTGGGGCTGGTCCTGGAGGGGTCGGTCTGTGTGTCTACAGGTCAATTCAAAGCTGAAAGACACAAAAAGCTGTCAGAAGCAGGAAAATGTTTGAATTTGTCCTGATAAGCCTAAAAAATAAAAATGAACTTTCATGAGTCCAGACTCACAGTGACCTTTAACCCCTGAGTGAAGACACTAGAGCACTAAAGGACTGGAGACCAGGGCTGGAGAACAGTTTTTGCAGCTCCTGTCTCCTCTGGGTGTCTTTTCAGCTGAGCTCTCTGAGGTGCTGACTCAGACTATGTGGTCTGTACTCTCTGGGCCCACTTGTTTTTGTGTACTTTTGTTTCCTGTGGGAGTGGTTTGTATCAAGGTATGTATATATATAAAATGCCACAAGGGTGTTTGATACAACAGGAGGGAGAGACGTCTTCTGTCTCCTGCAGTAGTTGGGGTGGGTCAGTCTTCTGTGTCCAGCACTAGTTAGGGAGGGACTGTCCTCTGTGTCCAGCACTAGTTAGGGAGGGACTGTCCTGTTTGCAGTGAGACGTTAGAAGAGTGAAGATGCTTTTCCTGCAGCTGCTGTTTGGGATCCTGATCCTGGACTCTGAAGGTAAGAGCAGAGCCCACAGACCACTGTCTCCTGTGTCCAAGGGGCTCTATAGTGGTCAGTCAGGGTGTGAAGGAGGGACAGTGGTCCTGCATGACTGATCTCTAGACTGTTCTGTATTATCCCCTCTGTCTCTCTCCAGTGTCCAGCTCTCCTCTGTCCAGGAGCTCTATAGTGGGAGGTCAGGAGGCACCGAAGGGAAAGTGGCCCTGGATTGCCTATATTGAAATTATGAGGTTTCATAATAAAACTGAAAACTGCGATGGCACCCTCATCAGTGATCACTGGGTTCTCTCTGCGGCCCACTGCTTTGACAAGTGAGTGTCTGTGTCTCACTGTTAGTGTTACCTGTCTCTCTGTCCTGACTGGCACTGTTACCTGTCTCTCTCTCCTAACTGTCACTGTTACCTCTCTCTCTCCTGACTGTCAGTGTTACCTGTCTCTCTCTCCTGACTGCCACTGTTACCTGTCTCTCTCTGGACTGTCAGTGTTACCTCTCTCTCTCTCCTGACTGGCCCTGTTACCTGTCTCTCTCCTGACTGCAAGCGTTACCTGTCTCTCTCTCTCTCCTGACTGTCGCTGTTACCTGTCTCTCTCTCCTGACTGTCGCTGTTACCTTTCTCTCTCCTGACTGGCACTGTTACCTGTCAATTCAATTCAAGGTGCTTTATTAGCATGACCGATGGGTACAATCAGTGTTGCCAAAGCAAATAAAAATAATAAAATTAACATGGAACAAAACAAAAAATAGAAGTAAAATAAAATCCACAGACATATTACAGACATTTACAACAAAGACATTTTATAAAATATTAAAATATACTGTAGGCGGCTGGAGCATTATTGGGAGACAGAATCACTGTTCCTCAGGCTGTGAGAGGAGATCACATACTGGGCTGCCAGATCAACTGAGTTCCCTCCTCTCTCTCCCAGTAGGATTGGGACCCGTTGTGACTCTGGCAGGTGTGGGAACTCTGAGATTAGATTTCTAAATTTCGGGAAGAATGTTTCTCTAATCCCAGAGTATCTGTCACAGTGCAGTAGGAAGTGCACCTCTGTCTCTATTTCTCCCCGCTGGCAGTGGGGGCACAGCCTGTCCTCTCTGGGCAGCCAGGTCTGCCTGTGTCGCCCAGTTTCTATGGCCAGGCTGTGGTCACTGAGCCTGTACTTCGTCAGGGTCTGTTTCTCTTTGTTATTTTTTATTTTGGTCAAATATTCAGCTAGTGTGTATTGTCTGTTTAGGGTTCTGTAGCATTCCAGTTTATGTTGTGTTTGTGTGTGTGTGTCCCAGTGTGTGAGATATTGCTGTTTGATCTGTGCTGTGATGTGGTTGAGTCTGGGTTGTGGTGCTCTAGCAGTGCTGTCCTGAGGCTGGTTAGTGTTGGTGTGGCTCAGGTCGGTGAGCCTCAGGACCAGCTGGCTCAGGGGGCTCTGTTTTGGGCTCAGCTCTTGGCTCAGCAGGGCTTTGTGGTGGTAGGAATTTTGGTCACTGTTTTTTAGGTGTAGCCAATACTTTAATATTCTTTTCTGTATGTTTATCAATAGTGGGTACTGGCCTAATTCGGCCCTGCACCCGTTGTTAGGAGTTTTTCTCTGCACACGGAGGATGTTTCTACAGATCTCCATGTGCAGAGTTTCTGTGGGGTGTTTGTCACATTGGGTGTAATCCTGGTCTGTGAGGGGACCCCACACTTCACTGCCGTATGGGGCAATGGGCTGGATTACACTTTGAAATATTTGGAGCCAGATTCTTGTTGGTGAGTTGATGTTGAAGAGCCTCCTTCTTATTGCGTAGAAAGCCCTGAGTGCCTTCTCCCTCAGTGCCTTCACTGCCAGGTCAAAACTCCCGGAAGAGCTGATGGTGAGACCGAGATATATGTAGCTGGATGTGTGCTCCAATGTGTTGTTGTTCAGTGTGAATTTGCACCTGTTTCCCTGAGGTCTGGCTTTCTTCTGGAAACCATAACTCTGGTCTTGTCCAGATTGACTGTCAGTGCCCAGGTCTGACAGTACTGCTCCAGCAGTGCCAGGTTCTGCTGCAGCCCCTGTTCTGTGGGCGACAGCAGGACCAGGTCATCTGCGTAGAGCCCGAACTTGATTTCTGTGTCAAGTAGTGTGAGACCAGGAGCTGAAGACTGCTCCAACATTCCTGCTAATTCGTTAATATAGATATTGAACAGTGTTGGGCTCAGGCTGCAGCCCTGTCTCACCCAGCGGCCTTAGGTGAAGAATTTAGTCCTTTTGTTTCCAATTTTCACTGCACATTTGCTCTCTGAATACATTGATTTAATGATGTTGTACACTTTGCCCCCTATGCCACTTTGGAGTAGTTTGTAAAACAATCTCTCATGCCGAATCGAGTCAAATGCTT
The DNA here is from genome assembly GCF_040954835.1 of Lepisosteus oculatus. Classification (NCBI taxonomy): domain Eukaryota; kingdom Metazoa; phylum Chordata; class Actinopteri; order Semionotiformes; family Lepisosteidae; genus Lepisosteus; species Lepisosteus oculatus. Next base: position 5,096,473 of record NC_090699.1, read on the forward strand.
TTTTGAAATCGACAAAGCAGGCAAAACTTTTTCCTTTGTGTTTTTGGTGGACGTGTTTGTCTATCAGTGTGTGCAGGGTGTAAATGTGATGAGATGTGCGGTGATCTGGCAAGAAGCCAATCTGACTTTTACTCAGGACATTGTGTAAGGAAAGGAAGGCCAGTATTCGTGTATTTTGGATACTGCAGAATACCTTCCCCAGGTTACTGTTCACACAGATGCCCCGGTAGTTGTTGGGATCGAGTTTTTCTCCACTCTTATAGATGGGCGTGATCAGTCCTTGGTTCCAGGCCTCGGGGAAACAACCAGCTGTCATGATGAGATTGAGGAGTTTGAGCAGGGCTTGTTGCAACTTTGGGCTGCTGCGTCTCAGCATCTCATTTATGACTCCATCATGGCCACAGGCTTTGCGTGGTCTGAGGGCCTGGAGTTTGTCCAGTAGCTCCTGCTCAGTGATTGGGGAGTCTAAGGGGTTTTGGTTGTCTTTGATAGCCAATTCCAAAATTTTGAGTTTTTCATAAATGGTGTTTTGGTCTGATTGATTTGTATTTGGGAGCTTTTCATAGAGATTTTCAAAGTATGTTTGCCAGATTGTTCCATTTTGGATGGCCAATTCTTCTGGTTTTGATTTGTTTAAGTTGTTCCACTTCTCCCAGAAACAGTTCTGATTTAGTGACTCCTCAATTTCTGCAAGTTGTTTGTTTATGTATGTGTTTCTTTTCTTTTTCAGCGTGTGTTTGTAAAGTTTTACCATGTCACAGTACCTGAGGCGCAGATCTGTGTTGTGTGGTTGTCTGTGTTTTTCATTTGAGATTTTTCGTAGTGCATTTCTGATGTTTTTGCACTCCGTATCAAACCACTTTTCTTTTGCTTTTGTTTTTTAGTAGTTTTTTGATTTAGTTGTTTTTAGCTTAGATTTTGATGCTAGTTTGTGGAATAGGTGATTTAGTTTTTGTGTGGCCAAGTTTATGCCTAATTTGTTGGTTTGATACGGAGTGTTTAGGAATGTGTCCATCAGTGTCTGAATTTCGTCATCGCCCAGTGCAGTTTGGTATCTGTCTAGGCTGTCTGTGTCCCATCTGTATGCCTGGTTAAGGTCATACAGCTGGCTGGGCTGTGTCAGTGTGTCTCTGTGCTGGTGTGCTCTCTTTATGTAGAGTGTGATCTGGCTGTGGTCGGAGAGGGGAGTTTGTGGCCTGACAGTGAAGGCACTGATACAGGAGGGTCCAGGTCGGTGATGGCGTAGTCCACCACACTGCTGCCCAGAGCTGAGCTGTAGGTGAACCTGCCTAGAGAGTCCCCTCTAGTCCTGCCGTTGACGATGTACAGGCCCAGCCCTTGACAGAGCTGGAGCAGCTCGCGCCCGGTGCTGTTGGCCGTGGTGTCATGGCTGCACCTGTGTGAGGTGACCGGTGTGTGGTACAGAGGGGATTGTCCGAATATGTGAGTGTTTCCCTGTGTGCTGGTGTAGTCTGCCAGTGTGCCTGTTCGTGCATTGAGGTCACCATAGAGCAGCACGTTTCCCTGGCCCTGGAAGTGACCGATCTCAGTGTGGAGACTGGGGAGAATTCCCTCACTGTAGTAGGGGGATTCTGAGGGCCGGATGTAGACAGCACACAGGAAGACCTCATTTTCTGTACAGATGGTATTTCTTTTGATTTTAAGCCAAACTCGTGACTCTATTTTCTTTACTAATTGTATGGAGTGACTGAGCTCCGCTCTGTACCACACAACGATCCCCCCAGAGTCTCTGTGATTTGGGGTTTTTTGACAGAGGGCACCATGATCTCCTTGTAGCCTGGGGGACAGTGGGTAGCCAAGTCTCCCCGACACCATGTCTCCTGTAGGATCATGATGTCTGTCTCCTTTACATCCTTGATAAATTCAGGATCAGTGCTCTTCAGCCCAAATGCTGATGAGCCCAGACCCTGAATGTTCTACATACTTATCGTTAGAGATCTCATTGTTATCGTTTGAGTTATCTTTGCAATTTGTTATTGTTTTTCTGGAACTGTATCAAATTAGTGTCGGACATTTACATCATCAACAGAAACAAGTATTGTGCTGGGTTTGTGTCTGTCGCTGTGGGTGATGGAAGTTCAGCTCATAAGCCGGGTGCAGATGAGGTTCAGGAGCTGCCGGATTTCTCCCAGCTCCAAACCGCTCAGGACCGCTGGTCTGGCCAAGGCTGCGGCGTAGCTGTGCAGGAGGGGCTCGGTCCGGCTCTACTGTTGTGCTGGGTGGGGAGGGGTTGTGGTTCAGGTCCAGTTCAGCTGCTGGTCTGGGTGAGGGGCATGGGGTGGGGCACTGGTTCTGGTCCTGTTCGGTTGTTGGTCTGGGTTGGAGGGCTGTAGGGTGGTGCTGGTTCTGTTCTTTGTGGGTTGAGCTGGTCTGGGTTGGGGGTGTGGGTGCTGGGGCGTTCCTCTGGTAGTCCTCCTGTTTCTCTCTGGGGTGCTGTTTGGGTGTCGGCCCAGTGTGGTGTCTTTCAGAGTTTTTGTGAAGAGTCCAATGGTCTGTTTTTTGAGATGTTTATGGTCGTGTAGATGCTGTGGTCCAAGGGTGGAGTGATGGACCAGGTAGACGTATGGGAGCATGGCGCAGCACCGTGAGATCTCAGCATTGATTCTCTGGATGGTGTGGTGCTGCTCGTCCTGTCTCGGCAGCAGGGTGGAGATGACAATTCGGGCGCGAGAGAACTCCTGTATGGCCCTCTCTGCCACTCTCCTGATGGACTGGGCCACCTGCTCCCTCTGGGTCCTCAGGTCGCTGGTGCCGGCGTGGATGATGATGTGCTGAGGGGCTCCCAGCACCGACCTGGACAGCAGCTGCAGGGCCTTCTCTGGACACCAGAGTTTTGCTGTTTGTAATCCCGGGAAAAGCCTGTGCTCATCGATGTACCTCCCGTTGGAGTCGATGGGAAGGGCTACTTCCATGCGTCTGCCTCTGGTGTCCAGTCTGCTGGAGGGGCGCTGTGCTGCCGGGCGGGGGGCTGCGTGAGGGGATGCAGTGTGTGAGGTGGAGGTGTTGGGTGGGGCCGGGTGTGTGTGTGGGTCACCCTGAGGTTTCGGCAAGGTGCATGTGCTTTTGGGCAGTGGAGTTGTGAGGGGATTTGGGGTGCCGGGGGGTGCAGTGGGTGTGGTGTTTGCTACGGTGGGGGTACTGGGTAAGTGGGAGTTGGTGGTGGGGGTTGTATGGGGTGTCAGGTTGTGTGTCAGGTTGTTCTGTCTCTCTCTCAGGACTGTTGCTTCATTGTTTGCTTTTGCAGACATGACAGACTGAGAGACTCCAAGGTGACTCTGGGCCGTTACCAGCTGTCGAAGCCCAGCAACAATGAGCAGGTCTTCTCAATGAGGAATGTCATCGTTCACGGGAACTTCGATGATAGCACGAAAGAGAACGACATCGCAGTGGTGGAGCTGGAGGGGAGAGCGTCCCTCAATGGCTACGTCAAGCCTCTCGCCCCACAAAACCTGCACACAGACTTCACCAGAAACACCAACTGCTGGCTGGTGGGCTGGGGCAACATGGACAGCAACGGTAGGTGATCCCAGGGGCTGCTGGGTAGGTGCCTCTCTGGCCAGGGGAACATCGACAGCAATAGTAGGAGATCCCAGGGGGTGCTGGGTAGGTGTCACTCTGGCCGGGGCAGCATCGGGAGGAAGGGCAGGTGATCCAAGAGGCTGCTTGGTAGGTGTACTTCTGGCCAGGGCAACTTCGACAGCAATGGTAGGTAATCCCAGGGGCTGCTGGGTATCATTTTTGTTTGGCACACAGTGTTTATTTAGTTACAATAGGGCAGACAGAGTATCCAGATTACTTTACATATCACCTAACAATCAAAAGAACATTTCAAATGTTCAATTCTAATTGTTCAAATCCATAAACTCAGAACGATAACATTTGAAGGTGCAGACTGGCTATAGTCTCAAAAATGTCTCCTGTGTCTGCAGTTCCCCTTCCAGAGCCCAGGACTCTGCGCAACGTGAACCTCCCTGTTCTGTCGAAGGAAGAGTGTGAGGATTACTGGCCAGTTAAAGATGGAATGGTCTGCGCTGGAAGTGGAGCAGTGGGAGGCTGCTATGTGAGTCATGGGGGGGCTGATGAACAGGACAGAGGGCTCTAGAGCTGCACAACAGAGGGATGAAGGACTGGGAAAGAGAGCTGTAGGGCTGTAGGACTGTAGGACAGATGGCAGTAGAGCTGAAGAGCTGTAGGGCAGAGGGCAGTAGAACATTAAAGATGTAGGATGGAGAGCTGTAGAGATGCAAGACTGTAGGACAGAGAGTTTTACACCTGTAGAGCTGTAAAATAGAGAGCTGCAGCATGAAGGATAGAGCTTTAGGACAGTAGGGCAAGGAGCTGTGAAGCTGGAGAGCTGTAGAAGGCTCTTCTACAGAAAGTAGGACAAATGGCTCTAGAGCTGTAAAGCTACAGGATGCAGAGCTCTGGAATAGAGGAGCTATGGGGCTGAACTGTAGGGCTTGGGCAGGGAAGAGCTGGATGGCTGTAGCACATGAGACCTGAAGCCCAGGGTGCGCTTTGCAGAAGAGAAAGGAAGACACAGCCCTCTTTGCCCCTGACAGCCTCTGTCCTTCTCTCCTCCTGTCTCCCTCTCCATCACTCTCTCTGCAGGGAGACTCTGGGGGTCCCCTGGTCTGTATGAACGCCGGTCACTGGGTCCAGGTGGGAGTGGTCAGCAACGGCCAGGCAAACTGCTCTCCTCCCTTGAAGCCCACTGTCTTCACCCAGGTCTCCAGCTACAGGAACTGGATCAAGAAAAAAACTGGTGTCTGAGGCTTCTGCTCTGACCTGCAGACAGCGCCCCCACCTGGCTGGGTGTGTCGCCTCATCCTCTGCTTTAACAATCTGATACTCTGCCTGCTGTGAGAGATCAGTTATCCTGCGACTCTGTCAACAGCTCAATAAAACTGCAAGCATTCAAAATCCTGGCCTGGATACTGAAGTTATTCACAGAGTAATCAGTGAGGATTGGGGTACACATAGAGAATAGGGTTCACTGTTAGACTGACAGGAATCAGTGAGGATAGGGGTACACCTGGAGAATGGGGTTCACTGTTGGACTGACAGGAATCAGTGAGGATTGGAGTGCACATGGAGAAGAGGGGTTCACTGTTGGACTGACAGAAATCAGCGAGGATTGTGGTACTGAATTATTAAGACTGTAGATAGATAGATACTTTATTGATCCCGTGAGGGAAATTGCAATGCAACAGCAGCTTAACACAGACACAGTGTAACGAATGATACAATAATACAACAATACAATCCATACAATACAATCAGTCCAGTGAGTGAGAATTGCACTAAGAAGAGTTGCTCACGGTCCAGAACACACAAAGAACAAACCAGAAACCTGAATTCTTTATTCTCTGGCACAGCTTTGGTGAGAGGAGTAATTATCCAGGCACACTTAGTTAAACAGATATTTATTACAATGACAGGACACCAACGACGCTACACATAGCATACAACACACACGTTACATTATGTACAGTATCTCAAAACAAGGCATTTCAGAGGCCAAAACCCAGGTCACCCAGAAATCCCCAGACTGCTACTAAGCACTAAACTCATAATATGCCTACAGAGGCCACACAAGAGATCAGCTGCCTACTAACTAAATACAATCCAACCTGCAGTTAAATCTCTCTGCACCCTGGGTGCCACAAGGTTAATGGGAGCCTATATCCCTCTCCATATAAATACACCCTATGTAGCGATGCGTTGGTCAGGACCCTGTGCAGATGGTATAATGGGAAGTGGAAACGGACATGGGGAGGAGACAACGAGGAACTGGGAAGGTTGACAAGCAGAGGGGGGCTAACTGTGCTCAGGTGCTCGGGTGATCAGGGAGGGGTGTGGCCATGGCGAACTAGTCCAAGGGGAAAATCCAGGGCGAAGACCAAGAATTCCAGAGCTGGGAGATTCATCCAAGACCAAAACAAGACAAGGCTTAAAAAACCGGAAGGGGATCTGGTGCGGGGACAGGGAGTCAAACCGGGGTAACGAGGCAAGGCACGCCGAGCCCCGGACTCAGATGGGCTATCCACTGGTAAGGATAGCGGGAGCACCAGTCTTAAATAAAGAGACAGAACAGGGGCCAGGTGGGTGTACTCAACTAAAATACGAAAGAGCTGGGAGACCCTTAAGAGGAGGGATTGCGATCGTGACACCCTCAGCAGGAAAGACGTTGTTTTATTCCCTGTCCCTGCACCTGATCCCCTTCCGGTCTCATAACTCTGCTCTCCTCACTGTCCCCCAAGCCTGTCTACACTCTGTGGGTGACAGGGCCTTCTCCTGTTATACCCCCAAGCTCTGGAACTCTCTGCCCAAGGATATCTTCTCTAAGCTCCTTCAAATCCAGACTCAAGAAAACCAGACTTCAGAAAAGCCTTTACTGAACTGGTTCCATTCTTCAACCTTCTGCTTTTCTAAGTACCACCATCCATGCTCTCCTCTGTATGTTGTATTTGTGTTTTATCTTGTGTATTATTTTTATTATTATTATTATTATTATTATTATTATTATTATTATTATTATTATTATTTTTATTTTTATTATATTGTCTGTTTTTGTCCTGCTTCTTCGCAATCAATAACCCATAATGCCCCTAGTTATGCTCAGGTAAACTTTACAGTTGTTTCTGCTCAAGGGACGCCCCCCCCCCGACCTCAGCAAACATCCTCTCTGCTTTGAAGTTAGAAATGTTTACCCTTCCAAGTGTCACAAACGTTATCTGAAATCTAAGAGACGCTTCTCAGTCACCTAAAGCTGTAACAGTGTTATGCACAGTTTTGGTGAATGGAAAACTTATTCTGTTCTGGGAGCAGAGCAAAGAGTTTCGTTCTTGGACTAGAGGAACTGAATCTCTTTAGTCTTGAATAGACTACGTTAAAAGGGAACTTGAACTATTCAAATTCCCCGAAGCCTTTGAGAAAGGCAAACCAGTGGACTTCTTCAGAATGACCAGCGCTATGCAGGCCAGAGGACAAGAGTCATTAAAGCCACCATCGAGAGGAACTTCTGCACCAAAGGATTGTGGGAGAGCAGAACAAGCCTCCCAGGGGCAAGTTTCCTTCAAAACTTCTTGATGTGTAATTTTTCAGTTCTCAGTAAGTATTAATTATTAATTTGTGTCAATACCTCAGGAAGCTGTTTCTTGAAAAAAGCCTGGGTACCTGAATGTCAGTAAAGTCATCAGCTCATTCATTCCTAGTGTCTCCAACAATCAGGCATCTTGTCGGATGCCTCGATCTTTTAATGACTTCTGATTCTCTTCCTATCCTTATTCTTACATATCCATGACATCTTACGTTCTTGTCTTGAGACAGTGTTTGGAGTTTCTGACGCTGTTCTGAAGTGGTTAAGCTTGTACCTTTCTGATCACCAACAGGTTGTCTCTTTGGGGGTTTGAGTTGTGAAGCTGGTTTTGTGAAGTCTGGGGGTTCCTCAGGGCTTGATACTGGGTCCCCTACTCTTCAGCAGTTAAATGTTGTGTTATCTGTGTTATCACTAACTGTGGCTGAAAAGCTGGTAAACAAATGTGTCTACTCCAGAATTCACTACTGTAATGCTCTACTCGCTGGAGTTGCTAAATCCACATTGAACAAACTCTAAACTCCAGTATGTCCAGAATTCGGCAGCCAGAATCCTGTCCAGGTCATGTGCAAGTGATCACATTACTCCTGTCCTGGAGTCCCTGCACTGGCTTCCTGTCATGTTTCATGTTGACTTCAAAATCCTCATGCTCACCGATAAGGCTCTGCATGGCTTGGCACCTCAGTACCTGTCTGAGCTACTATCGTCCTACTCCCCACTTCACAACCTTCACTCTTCTTATTCTGGTCTCCTGTCTGTCCCCCAAGATATTCTACACTCTGGGGGTGCCAGGGCCTACTCCTGTTGGGCTCCAAAGCACTTTCAAACTTAGACTTAAAACCTTCTTGTTCAGAGGAGATGTTCTGAATTATTATTATTATGACTTTCCTCCCATCTCCAGCTCACTGTCTTGTACAGAAGATGCGTGATTGATTAGAACTGGAACACAAGAGAAGTCACAAAAGAGGCCCGTTTGATAGTTCTTAGCTGATTGATCTCAGGATCTCGTCCAGCTATGTTTTGAAAGAAGCTGAGGATGGGCTTCAACCGGCATAGCTGGGCTGCTTGCTCCCCACCCCCACCACCCTTGGTGCGAAGACGTGCCTCCTGTTCTCAGGATTTTAATGTCCTTCCCTGTAGTTTCTATTTCTCTTCCCTGGCTTGTGGTTCAGTACATTTAACGGTGTCAATTTGTGAGATCCGTATGTACATGCCATCTCCCTGACCTTCTGTTTCTAGGAATCAGCTCGGCTGCTTGATCCCAGGATGGTTTAATGAAAAAAAAGGCTACAGGTTTTAACAACATGGCCGGCCAGTGCTGTTCCCTCTCCTAGCAGTGCGGCTGCTGACCTCCCAGCCCCGAGCGTGACACCGGTCTCTGATGACGCTGTGGTCTCGGCGTTTTGCTGACGTTGTGCAGGAGGGAGAGCTCTGTGGGTCGGGTCTCTGCAGCAGAGATGGTACGCAGATATCCGGGTCGCGTGGTTTCTGAGTGGGCTGGCCGAGACACACAGAGACATCCAGAGACAAACAGAGACACATGCAATCCTTCTGCAGCTGAGGCGAAACACTGGGCCTTCGATTTTGCAGGAACACAAGACGATTGCAAACGAGAGGAGGCCTTTAGGCCCTCTGAGCCCACAGAGTAGTTAGCAGCTACGTGATCTGAGAGTCTCACCCGGCTGTGTCTCCACGGAATCCAGGGTATCAGCTCGTGCCATTCTCCCACCACCCTTTGTGTAAACAAGTGCCTCCTGTCCTGATTGCAGGATCTCATCCATCGAAAGGAATCTTGTTCATCAACTAGAACTTGTTCATCTCAGGATCTCATCCAGCTGCGTCCGGGGGAGGGGTCTTTACACAAAGGGTGATGAGAGGATGGCTCGGGCTGCCCAGACATGTTGTTAAAGCTGATTCAGGAAATGGCTGGATAAGATCCTGGAATATGATGGTAATATCGAAAGTTGAACACTGTCCTCCTATCTGTGACCTGTCTTATTAGAGTTGTGACCTAGTAATCTCAGGACCTCATCCACCTGTGCCTGGGGGGGAGGGGGGTTTACACAGAGGGTGGTGAGAGTGTAAAACAAGCTGCCAAGCCATTTTGTTGAAGCCCATACCTTTCTTTCAGGAACTTGATTCACGAGATCTTGGAGATGAGCATGACAGTAATTCTACATGGGTTACAATATACAAATTATATACAACATAATTCTATACGGGCTGATGCGAGACCACTCTGCTCAGACAGCTGCTGCAGATCAACACTGGATAACAAGGTGCTGTGAACTCGGCCTACTTTCCTTGTGGTCTTGCAGTTGTGTTCTGTTCTGAGTCACTTCTTATCATTCTGTACCATTCTCGCATTGATGACGTGTCTCTTTCGCGATCAGATCTGATATGCCGCGCTGATGAAGAGCAGACTGATGATCTGATTAGCTGAGCAGCACTGCAGTGTGGTCTGAGCACACAGCTCTGTGGCACTCAAAGTGTTCCTGAAAGATCCAACATCTGCAGCTCATCTGTCTGCAATCACTCAGACGGTCCAGGTCAGGGCTGTCCAGTCCTGGTCCTGGAGGGGTCAGTGTGTCTGCAGCAGGGCTGTCCAGTCCTGGTCCTGGAGGGGTCGGTCAGTGTGTCTGCAGCAGGGCTGTCCAGTCCTGGTCCTGGAGGGGTCAGTCAGTGTGTCTGCAGCAGGGCTGTCCAGTTCTGGTCCTGGAGGGGTCAGTGTGTCTGCAGCAGGGCTGTCCAGTCCTGGTCCTGGAGGGGTGGGTCAGTGTGTCTGCAGCAGGGCTGTCCAGTCCTGGTCCTGGAGGGGTCAGTCAGTGTCTCTGCAGCAGGGCTGTCCAGTCCTGGTCCTGGAGGGGTCAGTCAGTGTGTCTGCAGCAGGGCAGTCCAGTCCTGGTCCTGGAGGGGTCAGTCAGTGTGTCTGCAGCAGGGCTGTCCAGTCCTGGTCCTGGAGGGGTCAGTCAGCATGTCTGAGTGAGGAGTGAGGAGTGAGGAACAGGAGTGAGAGTCGTCTTCTGTCTTCTGCAGTAGTTGGGGTGGGTCAGTCCTCTGTGTCCAGCACTAGTTAGGAGGGACCGTCCTGTTTGCACTGAGACGTTAGAAGAGTGAAGATGCTTTTCCTGCAGCTGCTGTTTGGGATCCTGATCCAGAACTCTGAAGGTAAGAGCAGAGCTATTCTACTACTGACTCTGTTGCTGCTCTTGTTCCTGCTTCTGTTAAAACTCATCACACTAATAATAAGCAAAACCACCTGGATGTTCCCAGTCTGGAATCATTCTGTCTGTAATCAGCACCACAGACCACTGTCTCCAGTGTCCATCTCTCCTCTGTCCAAGGGCTCTATACTGGTCAGTCAGGGTGTGAAGGAGGGACAGTGGTCCTGCATGACTGATCTCAAGACTGTTCTGTATTATCCCCTCTGTGTCTCTCCAGTGTCCAGCTCTCCTCTGTCCAGGAGCTCTATAGTGGGAGGTCAGGAGGCACCGAAGGGAAAGTGGCCCTAGATTGCCTATATTGAAATTATGAGGTTTTCATAATAGAATTGAAAACTGTGATGGCACCCTCATCAGTGATCACTGGGTTCTCTCTGCGGCCCACTGCTTTAACAAGTGAGTGTCTGTGTCTCACGGATTTCACACCTGAGTCTGTTTCTCATGGATTTTACACCTGAGTCTCTATCTCACTGATTTCATGCCTGAGTGTCTGTGTCTCACTGTTTTTATGCATGAGTCTCTTTGTCTCACGGATTTTATGCCTGAGTGTCTGTGTCTTACTGATTTCACGCCTGAGTCTCTGTGTCGCACTGATTTCACGCCTGAGTCTCTGTTTCACTGATTTTAAGCATGAGTCTCTGTGTCTCATGGATTTTACACCTGAGTCTCTGTGTCTCACTGATTTCAATCCTGAGTGTCTGTGCCTCACTGATTTCACACCTGAGCCTGTGTCTCACTGATTTTAAGCATGAGAATCTGTGTCTCGTGGGTTTTACACCTGAGTCTCTGTGTCTCACTGATTTCAATCCTGAGTGTCTGTGTCTCACTGATTTCATGCCTGAGTGTCTGTTGTTTGCTTTTCACCTGCTCTTGTTTCTTTCTCTACTGGAGGTCTGTCAATCTCCCTGTCATATCCTTGGTCCTTTAGCCTGTGCTGTCCTATTTGTGTGTGCATGTCTTTGTGTTTGTCCCTCTGTCTGTCCCTTTCTGTCTCTGCACCTGTCTCTCTTGTGACTTTCACAGTAACCTGTCTCTCTCTCTCAGCACTGTCACTGTTACTTTTCCATATCTTATGTATGTCAATGATACTTGTTTCACTCTCTCATGACCCATACTGCTACTCCTCTCTCCCAGGGTTGTCACTGCTACTTGTCTCTCTCTCTCTCCTGACTGACGCTGTTACCTGTCTCTCTCTCTCCTGACTGTCACTGCAACCTGTCTCTCTCTTCTGACTGTCGCTGTTACCTGTCTAGCTGTCTCTCTCTCCTGACTGTCAGTGTTACCTGTCTCTCTCTCAGGACTGTTGCTTCATTGTTTGCTTCTGCAGACATGACAGACTGAGAGACTCCAAGGTGACTCTGGGCCGTTACCAGCTGTCGAAGCCCAGCAACAATGAGCAGGTCTTCTCAATAAGGAATGTCATCGTTCACGGGAACTTCAGTGATATCATGACAGGGAACGACATCGCCGTGGTGGAGCTGGAGGGGAGAGCGTCCCTCAATGGCTACGTCAAGCCTCTCGCCCCACAAAACCTGCACACAGACTTCACCAGAAACTCCAACTGCTGGCTGGTGGGCTGGGGCAACATGGACAGCAACGGTAGGTGATCCCAGGGGCTGCTGGGTAGTTGTTTCCCTAGTTTCCCTTGTTTCCCTCTGCTTTTCCTAGTACCACCATACACGGTCTCCTCTGTGTGTTGTAACTGTGTTTTGTCTTGTGTATTCTTTTTATTTATTGTTGTTGTCATTCTGTAAAGCGCTTCGAGAAGCCACCTTTAAAGGCGCTATATAAAATAAAGTTTATTATTATTATTATTATTATTATTATTATTATTATTATTATTATTATTATTATTATTTAAAGACGCAGGCCATCTATTGTCCCAAAATCGTGTCCTGTGTCTGCAGTTCCCCTTCCAGAGCCCAGGACTCTGCGCAACGTGAACCTCCCTGTTCTGTCGAAGGAAGAGTGTGAGGATTACTGGCCAGTTAAAGATGGAATGGTCTGCGCTGGAAGAGGAGCAGTGGGAGGCTGTTATGTGAGTCACAGGGGCAACTGAAGACACAGTAGGACTTTAGGACAGAGAACTACAGCATCAGAGCAGCAGAGCTGTAGGACAGAGAGAAGTGGAGCTGTAGAGCTGTAGGACAGAGGGTAGTAGAGCTGTAGAGATGTACATCAGAGGGCAGTGGAGCTGTACGCTTGTAGGACTGAAAGTTGTAGAGCTGTAGGACTCAGGAGTGTAGGACATCAGGTCACAAAGCTGTTGGACCATAGAACACAGAACTGTAAAGGTGTAAGATGGTGAAATGTAGAACTGAGGGAGAGAGAGGCTTTTAGACTACAGGGCTGAGGGACTGTTGAGCAAGAGAAGGGAAGAGTTGGTTGGCTCTCTTTTCCCCTGACAGCTTCTCTCCTTCTCTCCCCCTGTCTCCCTCTCCATCACTCTCTCTGCAGGGTGACTCTGGGGGTCCCCTGGTCTGTGAGAAGGCCGGTCACTGGGTCCAGGTGGGATTGGTCAGCTATGGCCAGGCAAACTGCTCTCCTCCCTTGAAGCCCACTGTCTTCACTCAGGTCTCCAGCTACAGGAACTGGGTCAAGAAAAAAACTGGTGTCTGAGGCTTCTGCTCTGACCTGCAGACAGCGCCCCCACCTGGCTGGGTGTGTCGCCTCATCCTCTGCTTTAAGAATCTGATACTCTGCCTGCTGTGAGAGATCAGTTATCCTGCGACTCTGTCAACAGCTCAATAAAACTGCAAGCATTCAGACTCCTTGATTCATTTTTTTAGTGAAAAAGGTGGGACACTGAGGGACCAGGACAGACATCACACTGACCGACAAGGACAGACATCACACTGAGTGACCAGGACTTGCTCAACAATACTGTGATTTTCCTCTGCCTTCTGTGAGATTTGAAGTCCAGGAAACTCTGCTGCTCTGAGCTGAGCTGTGGTCTGCTCTTGAGAGAACGGCGTCTCTCGGGGCAGGACGAGCAGACCAGTGATAGATAGCACAGATACCGTAACTGTGTCAGGGGGCTGCGATCTGGCAGTCGGTCCTCTCTGTCTGCATTCTGCACTGATGTAGGAGGAGCTGTGAGAGTACAAGACTGTCACAAACTAGGTCACAAACTAGAGCAGTCCTTTCTGCCCATCTAGGCCCGCTGGAAGTTAGGAGCTAATTAATCTACATGTCTCACCCAGCTGGTTCTTGAACAAAGCCCGGTTATCGGCTTCAACAACATGGCTGGGCAGCTTGTCCCACACCTCCACCACTCTTTGAGCAAGGAAGTTCTTGCTGTCCTGATTGAAGGATCTCTTCCAGCTGCAACTCGAGAAAAGCCAGGGTTTTAACTTCAATGACAGAGCGGGATTGCTTGTTCCACACTCCCACTGCCCCCTGTGTAAAGAAACAAACAGTGCTTTGCTGTCCTGCATGAGTATCGAGCTCACAACTCTCAGATTATGATACTGATGACTATTTGCTGCGCTGGAGAGCCTGGACTCTGCTCTTAAACGAGGCTAGATGGTAGCGTCTAAGGTGTTGAGCAAGTTACAAGTTGAGCAAGGTTTGTCCTGGCTCGACACCACTGTCCGGAGGTCACGGGTTCCTGTCCAGCTGTGCCGTTGGCCAACTGTGTGCTTAAAGTTGAGTTGTAAGCTGTAAAATGTACCTCCGCCAGCGTGGGAGTTAGGCGAGTGGGTATGGGATAATGAGACAGTTAGTAACCAGGTGTCCCTGAATGTGGGTCGGGTCTCTGACCTCCTGACCCCTGACCTCTGACCCTGCAGATTCACACTAATCTGTGCTTTTCCTCTCCTCCTCCTCTCGAGCTGAGGTCCTCTAAGCGTCTTGGCTCTTCTAATGTTGGGGTGGGTGGGGTGCCAAGGAAGGGGTCATGAGTAGATCCGGCAATAATCTATAATGAGGTGCCCAGGAAGAAAGATCAAAGGTCGATCTGATTCTCATCAGGAGCCTCCCCCTTTTGTCTGTATCTGGGTCACAGGACACAGACATTGGGGATCCCCCTCAACCCCCAGCAAGCACACTGGAGCAGCTGTGGTTTTGGGGTTTCAGGGGTTTTGTGCTTCCTGTAAAGACTGCCTGCCTCTGAGTCTCTCTGAATCACCAACTGCCTCAGGAAGGAAAGCAGCTATTTACATGTGTGTGAGATTGTATCCTGTGTGTGAGAGATTGTGTAATTGTGCCCTGTGTGAGTTTATAATAGTACTCTATGTGTGAGATACAACCCTGTGTGTGAGATTCTGCCCTGTATGTGTGAGATTGTGTGATTGTGTCCTGTGTGCGTGTATATTAGTACTCTGTGTGTGTGAGATACAACCCTGTGAGTGTGTGATTCTACCCTGTGTGTGTGAGATTGTGCCCTGTGTGTGAGATTGTGTGATTGTGTCTTGTGAGTGTGCATGTGTAATAGTACCCTGTGTGTGTAAGAGATTGTGCCCTGTGAGTGTGTGTAAGATTGTGTTCTGTGAGTGAGGGATTTAGCCCTGTATGTGTGTGCATGTGTAATAGTATTCTGTGTGTGTGACAGTACCCTGTGCGTGCTTGTGTTACTGTGCCCTGTGTGTGTGCGATTGTATTCTAACCTGTGTGTGTGCATATATGTGCAAGTGTGTGTGCATGCCCACATGTGTGCGAGTGTAAAGTGTGAAGAGGGGAGATGGAACAAAAAAAAACCTAATGAAAAAACACACACACTGGAACAGGAAACACAGTGTCACAGTATCCAGACTCATTTTACTGTAGTTTGATTAAAAACAAAATCAGAAGCAGAAGCTGCAGGGAAAGAGAGTGCCAGCAGAGGGTGCTGACCCCAGGACTCAGCAGAACTATCAGACTCCACTGTTCTCCTGCACCCAGGTCCTGTAGCTGGAGACCCGGGTGTAGACCCCAGGGAAGTTGGGCCGAGCGCAACCTCTTCCAAAGCTCACAATCCCAGCCAAGACCCACTCGTCCTCCTTCTTACAGGCCAGAGGACCTCCAGAGTCTCCCTGTAGAGGGAGAATCAGTTAATACATTACTCCTTCTCTTTAAACTCTTTAAAGTTAGACAGTAACTGGCTCAGTTCAGTCCCTGAGAGCCCCAGTCCTTCAGTGCTCTAGTGTCTTCAGTCAGGGGTTAAAGGTCACTGTGAATCTGGACTCATGAAGACAGTAACTGGCTCAGTTCAGCCCTGAGAGCCCCAGTCCTTCAGTGCTCTAGTGTCTTCAGTCAGGGGTTAAAGGTCACTGTGAGTCTGGACTCATGAAGACAGTAACTGGCTCAGTTCAGCCCTGAGAGCCCCAGTCCATCAGTGCTCTAGTGTCTTCAGTCAGGGGTTAAAGGTCACTGTGAGTCTGGACTCATGAAGACAGTAACTGGCTCAGTTCAGCCCTGAGAGCCCCAGTGTGACTCACCTGGCAGCTGTCCTTCCCTCCCTGCCTGAAGCCGGCGCACATCATGCTGCTCCTGAGGTTGTTGTAATACCGCTGACAGCTCCTGTTGTTTATGATGGGGAGCCTGACCTCCTGTAGAGTCTGAGGGGGCTCCAGAGGCACTGGGGTAGAGTGAGAGTGATATAAGAATTATTGATTCCCTGAGGAGAGGAATTCACATCTGAAAAATAACGCTACTGACAGGAGGTCCTCTTGATATGAGCTTGTATTATCAACAGGACTTGAAAAGGCCACTAGAGGGTGCCTGTGGTGTTATTTCAAGGCTCTGGACTCCAGCCAGGTCCTGCCAGAGTGGTTCTGACAGGCACTACTGTGAAACTCCAGGGGACATTTTCCATAATGTGTACAGAGGGGCACAGCAGATAGGGAAGAGGCAGCGGGTAGAACGCCAGCCCCTCCCAGGGTTGTAGAAAAGGGACACAAATTAAGCTATCTGGGCTGTAATATAACACAAATATCAGAGGGCATCAGAACTCGGGTCCTGATCTCTGTATCTTAGGGCCAGTAACACAAACCACAGCAGGTGTCCCACCTGGAGTCCTGGTCTCTGTATCTGAGCTCTATTAACACAAACCACAGCAGGTGTCCCACCTGGAGTCCTGATCTCTGTATCTGAGCTCTATTAACACAAACCACAGCAGGTGTCCCACCTGGAGTCCTGATCTCTGTATCTGAGCTCTATTAGCACAAACCACAGCAGGTGTCCCACCTGGAGTCCTGATCTCTGTATCTGAGCTCTATTAACACAAACCACAGCAGGTGTCCCACCTGGTGTCCTGATCTCTGTATCTGAGCTCTATTAACACAAACCACAGCAGGTGTCCCACCTGGAGTCCTGATCTCTGAGCTCCACTAACACACAACACCTACCATTCTCCTCCTTCATCCCCCAGCCTGTGGCCCAGCACTCCGAGCGTCGGGTGAAGATGTCAGTGCTCAGAGCCAGAGTGATGGGCTGGATGTATTTGGTGAGAGACACGGGCGTTTCCAGCTGCACAAGGGCGATGTCGAAGTCCTGCGCCTCGTCAGAGTACAGCTCATGCACGATGACTCTCCTCATGGGGCGGATTACCTGATTCTGGCTCGGGAAGGCTAGCTGGTACCCTCCCAGGACAACGATAGCCCTCCTCTGTGTGGACCGTCTGAAAGACAGGGCAGTGGTTGTGTCAACACACTATCAAAATAATTGTCTGAGTTATTCTGAGTGTCGATTTTTGTTATCGCTCCTACTGTAGTTATTAACATTACTACCACTGCTACAGTTTGGAAGCCTAATGACAGCTCAGTGGCAAACAAAAGGAAAAAGTGTTTAAGAAACATTTTCTGTATTTTTAAAACAAATGTCAATTTGTATAATAATAATAATAATAATAATAAAAGAGCTCAGATACAGAGATCAGGACTCCTGGTGGGACACCTGCTGTGGTTTGTGTTAATAGAGCTCAGATACAGAGATCAGGAGTTGGTGGGATGTGTGTTGTGGTTTGTGCTGATAGAGTTCAGTTGTCTTGGTGAGATACTGTAGATGCTGTGCAAATGACATACATGATAAACTCACCTATTCAAACAGTGAGCTGCAGAGACAACCCATTCCTCACTGATCAGAGAGCCACCGCAGAAACAAAATTCTCTGGACAAATTTGGGAATGTAATGCAAGCCATCCAGGGCCACTGTCCCTCCTCTGCATCCTCACCGCCCACTATAGAGCTCCTGGACAGAGGAGAGCTGGACACTGGAGAGAGACAGAGGGGTTCATACAGACACACTGACTGGACACTCCACTACATTAACACTGCACTGAGAGAGAGGAGTTAATACAGACACACTGACTGGACACTCCAGTACATTAACACTGCACTGAGAGAGAGGAGTTAATACAGACACACTGACTGGACACTCCAGTACATTAACACTGCACTGAGAGAGAGGGGGGTTAATACAGACACACTGACTGGACACTCAGTCAGTGTACAGTAACACAGAGAGTGCTCCATTTCATCACTTACCTTTAGTGTCCAGGATCAGAATACACAACAGCAGCTGTAGGAAATGCATCTTCATTCTCTGATTGTCTTAGAGGACACAGGACTGTCCCTCTTCCACACTGCTGGATACTGGAACAGATGACTGACCTTCCCCAGCTATTGCTGGACAGAGAGGACTGACCCTGCTAACCACTGCTGGATACAAAACACTGACCCTCCTCAACTACTGCTGAACACAGAGCATTGACCCTCGTAACTACTGCTGAACACAGAGGACTGACTCTCCTAACTACTGCTGGACACACAGCACTGACCCTCCTCAACTAAAGCTGGACACAGAGGACTGATCTTCTCCAGCTACTATTGGACCCAGAGGACTGGACCTCCTTCACTTTATATAGGCCTGGCTGCCACACAGATTTGCAGATAGACACACCCCACACACAGATGTGCACATACTCACAGTGTTATTGCAGGGTGCTTGCTGGAGCTCCCACCCACAGTCACGGTAGGGCTGTCGTGAGTGACTCAGCTCCCCTCGAGCCCCAGCGGGTCTGTAGAGACAGCCGAGGATGGCCCCGTGCTCCGGTTGCACTCCGAACCCCTCCTGCCTGGAAGATCGGGGCAGGCTTTGCAGCTGAAGCCCTGAGTGCGAGGTCAGGTGAAGACTCTGCCCCCTTTTCTGTTTCAATGCACTCGACGTCTCAGATCATACCAAGGGCCAATGGGGACCAGATATTTTAAAGGGCTCCTTCTGGGTTGCGAGCTTTCTTATTGTCTTAATGAATATTCTGATCTGAAGTCTGTACGTGCATACGCTTGATTGAGGGGTCAGATCTAAGGCCAGTCTGGGTGTCTCCTTCCCTGGTCAGTTACTAAATTGTGAAGTGTTTTCTGTGGGGTTGACCTTACACTGGCTGTAGCAGAGTGGGAGTACAGGAGCATGGGACTATATTGCATTGCAATATGGGAGAGTAGGAGTATGGGAGCACAGGAGTCTGGGATTTTGGGAGTCTAGGAGTGTCGGACAGTGATGCTATGGGGTGAAGTAGAGTATGGAATTATAGGAGTATAGAAGTAAGAGAGTATAATAATATGGGAGTATAGGCATATGGGAGTGTGGAAGTACAGAATTATAGGAGTTTGGGAATATAGGAGTACTGGAGAATGGGAGTATGAGAGTATGGGATTAAAGCTGTATGGGAGTCTGGAAGTATGGAATTCAGGAGTATGGGAAAATGAGAGTATAGGCACACGGGAGTACAGGATGATAGGAATATGGGACTATTGGAGTCTGGGGGTATAAGAGTATGGCATTTCCAGAGTATAGGAGTATACTTAGCAGCTTTCCTCTCTGCCTGCTCATGATCACAGTCTGGGTCACTTCACACTGTGAAGGTATCTAATTTTAATTTTTTAATTTCTCTTTAATTAGTAAAATCCCAACAGACTGGAAGCCAAAGCACAGTCATATATGTTTGGAGCAGCAATAAGACATGGTCGTCATGCGCTGGATAAGCACAGACCTTTAATTGTGCAGTTTCTCCTGCCTATCACTATCATTAACGTTAAAAGTTAAAAGTTATTGCACTCATGATTAAATCGTGACTAACTCAACGTCTTTTTTAAGGTGTAGTGGGGGGGGGGTTGTGAATTCGACTCAACTCAGGGGTGATCAATAAGAATTTCTCGAGAGGCTGTTCCCCTCTTCCCCTCTTCTGGCGTTGCCTCACTGCCCGTTGGGGGAATGAGTTCGTTAATGACTGGGCGCAGTTCCGTCCTTAAACCACACATCTGGTCATCTTGCACAAGCTACTCTGCCCCTTGTCAGGCTGCAGCCATTACTTAATCATTTGTTAATAAACCATAGATAGAAAAACGTGTTCGGCGTCAGTGGTGCAGTGGTGAGAATGTCCTCACAGAGCTGGGGCTGTGGGCTCAGGTTCTGGGGTGCTGTGTGTGTGGAGGTCTTCTTGTGTTTGCTTGAGTTACCTCCTCAGCCCAGAGATATCCCGGGAGACTAAGTGACGTCTGAGCTAACTGGCTCCCTGTGCTCATGTCTGTGTCTGTGTGCTGCCCCATGATGGACTGGACTCTCTGCCTGATGGGATAGGCTCTGCCCCCCGCAACCCAGAAGCAGATGTAGAGCTGAGAAAATAAATGGATAATTCCAAATTTTGGGGGGCATCCTCAGACTAAAGACATACTCCCCAAATTTGCCGATGCATTTTTAGAAGAGGGAGATGGATCTCCATTATCTTTTGGGCACCCAATTTATATAAGAAGGGAAATCATTAGCATTTTCAGTATTAAAAGTATTATCAGTTTTAGTATCAGTACTAGTATCAGTTGTAGTATTAGTTTCTATAGTTTATCAGCAGCTATATCACCCTGCAGCTCAGCGCTGGCAGCCCACTGGAGCTCAGCAGTGTGAGCCTGGTCAGTACCTGGAGGGGAGACTCCTGGGAAAGCTGAGGCTGCTGCTGGGAGAGGTGTTAGTGGGGCCAGCAGGGGGCGCTCACCCTGTGGTCTGTGTGGGTCCTAATGCCCCAGTATAGTGATGGGGACACTAGACTGTAAAAAGGTGCTGTCCTTCGCATGAGACGTAAAACAGAAGTTCTAACCCTCTGTGATTACTAAAAATCCCAGGGTGTTTCTCGAAAAGAGTATGGGTGTAATCCAAGCGTCCTGCCCAAATTTCCCATTGGCCCTTACCAATCATGGCCTCCTAATACTCCCCATCTCTGAACTGGCTTCATCACTCTGCTCTCCTCCCCACTGAGAGCTGGTGTGTCGTGAGCATTCTGGCGCACTATGTGTCACGACTATAGTCCCCCCTCCTTAAGGGTGCTCCAGCCCTTTCACTAAAGACTTTATTCCATGCACCTGCTCCCTATTCCCTGCCCACCTTAAAAGCCAGGCGCTGACGCTCTTCCGGGCTCTGCTCTGATTTCCATATCATGCGAGTCCGGGACCTGGAAGCGCCTGGTCCCGTTAAGGTTTTAATCTCGGTTCCCGTTCCTGTTCCCTGTCCGCCGGTTCCGACCCGGCCTTCGTGGTTTTAACTTCGTGTTTTGATGGATCTCCTGGTTTTGGACTTACCTTCGTGTTTTTGGATACTCTATGGATTACTCTTTGGGATTGTTCGCCTCGGCCACACCTCCCCCGTGCACCAGCGCACCTTGGACACGCCCCCCTGTCTTCAGCCCCGTTTTCCTGCATGACGTTTCCCCAGTGTTCCCCCACTCCGTCGGACTGTGTCGTCCGCATAGGGTCCGGAAAGAACTGTTCGTTACACTATGGCTGCCGTCGCATCATCCTGGTGGGGCTACACACTGGTGGTGGTGGAGGGGAGTCCCCATTACCTGTAAAACGCGTTGAGTGGAGACTCCAGAAAAGCGCTATATAAGTGTAAGCAATTATAATTATTAATTAGTTTCTGTGTTAGTGTTAGTATCAATTTTGGTATCAGTATTAGTCCCTGCATTAGTACCACAATCAGTATTAATATCAGTATCATTATTAATATCGGTTTTTGCATGAAGATTAATATAAGTATTGTCATCCATCTATATTTCTATAGTTTTACCAGCTGTAGATTCTAGTATTCTAGGTTTAAATATGAAGAAAGATGTGAAGACAGGGGTTTGAATTTAATCCTTTCTGTAGGGGGTTTAGACTTCTAAGTCACAAGCTGGGGTTTATGGCAGGAAAGGGGGTTCACTGATAAGGATTGCAGATGCAAGCTAGGAACCCCCCTGGGTGTAATGTTAAACTGACCATTTGTCCAGAACATCGTAAACTGGCCAAATACCATGAACCCCCCTCTTTACCATCAGACCGAGTGACGTCAGAAACGGAGAAGAAGACACTATATAACCCAAAAGTTGGTACCAGTACGGTGAACAATACTTCGGTTTTGTTGTTTCTTGCGGGAAACAAGACTTCGGCTTTATTGTTCCTTGCATGCAATAAACTCATCTGTTTTACTTCATCTCGGGATCAAGAACCTTATTCGTTCTGTTACAACAAATATTTTCAGTGTGATTGTTAGTATCAACAGCAGCAGAAATATTTAAAAGAATCCTGGCTCACGATTTCACAAAGTTGTAATTTAAGCTTTTTTTTCTTTTGAAGCTGCAAGAGGTTTGCACAAGCTGTGCTGAAGAAACCAATCCGTTATTGACCACAAATCTGGCAACGTTTCACAAAGGAGAAATTGGCTCCCTCGGTCCCCTGCCAACGGCCCGCGGTTGAGAAACCAGACCGCAGCCCTGATTCAGCAGGATTCAGGATTCCCCTCTCTGCCTCTCGCTGCTCTTGCTGTTTCCTGGAGCCGTTGATTCACAGAAACCATGACTTCCTGGATGGGCAACCGGAGCTGAAGACTACAAGCCAGAACTACAAATACCAGGAAGCTGTGTGGCACCAGAGGGCCAACTGACAGTTTCACGGGGGTGATGGCTCGCAGAGGTTTTCCACTGGCCCTTCCACTAGCTTGTGTATACAAGGCCTTGGCAAAGACAGTCCTAGTGCCTTTGTTTACAGATTGGAATCTATTTGGGATACATTGAAGGAAGTAAGTTGAAAGGGAAGGGACTTTTGGGGGGCTGAAAAAGAATTCTGTAGGAGAGGTTTTGTAGTTCAAAGGTCAGAGGAAAACATGTTCTTTAGGAAAGTAATCAGGTTCAGTTTAATTGTTAAAGCCTTGAATAGAATTGCAGTTACAAATAGTAGGTAAGAACTCACCTGCAGTGCCAAGAGGTCATTAAAACCATAACCTCTCTTGAACTTCTGAATTGCTTGGATGCTCTTGGATACAGCTGGGAGTTTTAGCACTGTCCACTACACTTACTACTCCAGCAGCTCTACTCTTACTGACAGTGTCCTGGGATCTGTACTGACCAGCAGGCAGGACACCCCTACTCTTACTGACAGTGTCCTGGGATCTGTACTGACCAGCAGTCAGGACACCCCTACTCTTACTGACAGTGTCCTGGGGTCTGTACTGCCCAGCAGTCAGGACACCCCTACTCTTACTGACAGTGTCCTGGGGTCTGTACTGACCAGCAGTCAGGACACCCCTACTCTTACTGACAGTGTCCTGGGATCTGTACAGTCCAGCAGTCAGGACACCCCTACTCTTACTGACAGTGTCCTGGGATCTGTACTGACCAGCAGTCAGGACACCCCTACTCTTACTGACAGTGTCCTGGGATCTGTACTGACCAGCAGTCAGGACACCCCTACTCTTACTGACAGTGTCCTGGGGTCTGTACCGACCAGCAGTCAGGACACCCCTACTCTTACTGACAGTGTCCTGGGATCTGTACTGACCAGCAGTCAGGACACCCCTACTCTTACTGACAGTGTCCTGGGGTCTGTACTGACCAGCAGTCAGGACACCCCTACTCTTACTGACAGTGTCCTGGGACTTGTACTGACCAGCAGTCAGGACACCCCTACTCTTACTGACAGTGTCCTGGGATCTGTACAGACCAGTAGCCAGGACACCTCTACTCTTACTGACAGTGTCCTGGATCTGTACCAACCAGCAGTCAGGACACCCCTACTCTTACTGACAGTGTCCTGGGATCTGTACTGACCAGCAGTCAGGACACCCCTACTCTTACTGACAGTTTCCTGGGACTTGTACTGACCAGCAGTCAGGACAGCCCTGCTCTTACTGACAGTGTCCTTGAATCTGTACCGACCAGCAGATTAGACAGCTCTACTCTTACTGACGGTGTCAGGTGTCAGGATACCAGTTTAACACCTAAAGTCTCATTTACAATATTGGGTCCTGCACCTATTTTAGGAGAAAATGATTTTTTAAGGGGGAAACTGCTTTAGGGGTATTGTGACATTTGTACTGTGACTCCCGAGATGAACATCTGTATTGAAAGACATTGTAATATTCTCAATTTTAAAGGATACTTTAAATCTACGGAATGCAATTCCCAACAAATTACTCAGTCCCCAGACGAAGAGCTTGAATGCTTGCAATTTTATTGAGATCTCAATACTGAGACAACTACATATGATGTTTCATAGCAGGCTGAACAAAGCTAAGAGAAGAATCTTATGAAAGAGAGAGGAGATCACAGAGAATGCATCAGTAATAAACACACACAACAGGACAGGAGACACAGTGAGAGAGAGAGGAGATCACAGGACAGGAGACACACTGTGAGAGGAGGTAATCCCCCAGTGAAAATTCACTCACAGCAGGAGGGTGAAAGAGAGGAGGTAACAGTGGGAGCAGAGGCAACTGAGCTGATTAAATAAAATATTGGATTCAGTTAAGCCTGCAGTTTGCCAGCGAGCCAGCCGGGGGGCGCTGTCCTCAGACCCCGGTGTGATCCTTTATCCAGGCCCTGTAGCTGGAGACCCGGGTGTAGATTCCGGGGGACAGCGGGACGGCACAGCGGAGCCCGAAGCTGACGATCCCGGCCTGGATCCAGGGGCTATTCTTGCCCTTCTGACAGACCAGGGGGCCCCCAGAGTCGCCCTGCAGGGAGAGCGGGGAGAGTCGGGGGTGAGAGGTCAGGGAGGTCAGTCAAGTGCAAGGACTTGCTCTGGCACAGGTATAAAGTGATCATTCTCACGAGATGTCGGCAGGATTCCAGCTGCCGAATTCTGAAGTAAGATAAAATCACCTTTTTAGCCATATATAATTTCTAGCATTAGGAATTTGTCTTTTCACAGACCCCAGCTTGCTCTCCCTGAGAGACGCAGACAGAGAGAGAAGCTTGGGGTCAGAGTGCAGTGTCAGCCATTTATACAGCACCCCTGGAACAGCTAGGGCTAAGGGCCTTGCTCAGGGGTCCAATGAAGTAGGATTCCTCTGCTGGCCACAGGAACAGATCCTTAGCCACAGAGCCACTGCTCTGCTCTCTACTTCTCCGAAGTTTGATAGGAGTTGATTGAGAAACCCCAGGGAATTGGGGATTGCAGAGATCCTAGAAACTCCCAGGAATTCTAGAAAAAATGAAAGTGTTGACCAGCTTTTCAGCTACAGTCAGGGACAACATAGGACGTGGTCTAGCAATATTTCCAAGATGGAAGAAAGATGTTTTTACATTTTACACTATTTGCACATGTGGGTCAAACGTTAAGTCTGCACCAAATATCATCCCCAGGTTCTTCAGTTTAGATTGAAATTCAAGTGCAATGCCATCCACAGTTAGGGTTACTGCACTGGCTTTACATCGTTGATGTGACTTAGTCTCGTCGCAGTTTAGATGAAGGAGATTTTGAGTGCTCCCAGGTTTTTATGCCAGATGCAGATACAATTAGAGAGAGCAGAGACAGCCACATCAGTCAGGTTTAAAATGGATGTAGATTTACATATCATCAGCATAGAAGTGATACTTCAGACCACGTGATCTTAATAGCTGACCAAGTGGGATCATGTAAATGGTGAAGAGTAGGGACCCAGTATCGAGCCCTGAGGAACTCCAGACTTCACAAAACCGGCTTCAGAACTCAAACCCCCAAGAGAGACAAAGTGTTGGTGATCATTAAGGTAGAAGGTGAACCATTTAAGAGCAGCATCAGAAATGTCAAATAGTCTTAAGACAAAAAAAAGTTCTGACCGGAGCAGAGTCTAAAACAGGTCTAGGAGATTAAGAATAGAAAGAGAACCAGAATCAGAATCCATAAGAAGATTAAAAGTGACTTTAACCAGGAAAGTTTCCATGATTTATAACTGCCGTCATATCGGGACAGACTCGTCTACACCTACTCTCTCTCAGTTTATTTGTCATATGAATCAGTGCAATCAAATGCTTATGAATCAGTGATACTCGATCGAATGTCCACAAGCACCTGTCAGTCTTAAATAATTGCTGAAAAGGTACAAAACGATCACGACAAAGACATACAGATGAGGAACAAAGAGCAACCCATGACCCCTCTCCGGTGCCATGTTAGATTACATCAACACATAGGACACACTCTCTACACTCGCAATGTGAACCTGCAGTATCAGGACGATCCAAGGACAGTCCTGCCTACAAGAACACTATCAGAGTGACCCAGCACTGGTGCAGGACACAAGCAAGCAGGCCTGCCCAGCCATTACGCTGAACCTACCTGACAGGTGTCCTTGCCTCCTGCCTCGTATCCGGCACACAGCATCTCTGGCAGGATGACGTAGTGATTCCTGAACATCCTCTGACAGTCCAGGCTGTCTATGACGGGGAGCCGGACTTCCTGGAGGGTCATGGGATCAGACAGAGAAGCTGCAAAGCAAGAACGATACATTGCAAGGGAGAAAGAGGAGTGTCTGACATCCCAGGACGCACCTCCACGTCTGATCTGATCACACGGAACGATCACACAGCACGCCCAGCATGGAATCGAAAACTGAAACTGAACACGGCACACAGGTCCTACCCTCGTTCCCCACGTTGCCCCAGCCTGTGGCCCAGCAGTCCCAGCTCTGGGTGATGTTGTCGGTGGTCTCGGCCAGGTTGACAGGCTTGACGTACTGGTTGATGGTGGCGGGCTTGTTCAGCTCAATCAGGGCGATGTCAGCACCTTCTTCGGCATCGTGGTAGCTCTCGTGTACGATGATCCGCTTCACTGAGTGAATTTGCTGGAACTCATTGGAATTCAGCACCTGAAAGTCTCCCAAAATGACTTTCGATTCCCACCATTTCAAGGGGCTGCAAATTAGAGTACAGAAAAAAATTGTTGCTGTGAGACCTGGACCACTAGTTGCTTCAGTTAACAACTCAGGAAACGGTCAGTAAGAGTAGGGGTGTCCTGACTGCTGGTCAGTACAGATCCCAGGACACTGTCAGTAAGAGTAGGGGTGTCCTGACTGCTGGTCAGTACAGATCCCAGGACACTGTCAGTAAGAGTAGGGGTGTCCTGACTGCTGGTCAGTACAGGTCCCAGGACACTGTCAGTAAGAGTAGGGCTGTCCTGACTGCTGGTCAGTACAAGTCCCAGGACACTGTCAGTAAGAGTAGGGCTGTCCTGACTGCTGGTCAGTACAGATCCCAGGACACTGTCAGTAAGAGTAGGGCTGTCCTGACTGCTGGTCAGTACAGATCCCAGGACACTGTCAGTAAGAGTAGAGGTGTCCTGGCTGCTGGTCAGTACAGACCCCAGGACACTGTCAGTAAGAGTAGGGGTGTCCTGACTGCTGGTCAGTACAGGTCCCAGGACACTGTCAGTAAGAGTAGGGGTGTCCTGACTGCTGGTCAGTACAGGTCCCAGGACACTGTCAGTAAGAGTAGGGCTGTCCTGACTGCTGGTCAGTACAAGTCCCAGGACACTGTCAGTAAGAGTAGGGCTGTCCTGACTGCTGGTCAGTACAGATCCCAGGACACTGTCAGTAAGAGTAGGGCTGTCCTGACTGCTGGTCAGTACAGATCCCAGGACACTGTCAGTAAGAGTAGAGGTGTCCTGGCTGCTGGTCAGTACAGACCCCAGGACACTGTCAGTAAGAGTAGGGGTGTCCTGACTGCTGGTCAGTACAGACCACAGGACACTGTCAGTAAGAGTAGGGGTGTCCTGACTGCTGGTCGGTACAGATCCCAGGACACTGTCAGTAAGAGTAGGGGTGTCCTGACTGCTGGTCGGTACAGACCCCAGGACACTGTCAGTAAGAGTAGGGGTGTCCTGACTGCTGGTCAGTACAGATCCCAGGACACTGTCAGTAAGAGTAGGGGTGTCCTGACTGCTGGTCAGTACAGATCCCAGGACACTGTCAGTAAGAGTAGGGGTGTCCTGACTGCTGGTCAGTACAGATCCCAAGGACACTCTCACTAAGAGAGGAGTATTAACTCCAGTACCCTGACTACTGGTCAGGAGAGATCCCAGGATAGTATGAGTAAGAGTAGGGGTGAAAGTAAGTACATAGCTGCAGGTAACTATTGTTGGGTTTCACCTCCCAAGGACCCTGCTGAAAAGTCAGTCAGTTTTGTATAAGAAAATGCCTGAACCAGGGGAAGACTGACACTACCTGCTTCCTATCATCAGACCAGTATAGTCTAATTGAGCTCAGACACAGAGATCAGCACTGTATGTGGGACACCTGCTGTGCTTTGTGTTATCAGAGCTCAGATACACAAATAAGGACTCCAGTTGGGACACCTGCTGTGCTTTGTGTTATCAGAGCTCAGATACACAGATCAGGACTCAAGTTGGGACACTTGCTGTGGTTTAGAGTTATAGATACTCACTGTTCAAGGCAGTGCGCTGCGGTGAGAACCCAGCGATCGTTGATCAGTGAGCCACCACATAGACTATGATGTCCATCGAGTGTTGCTGCCAAAAGCAAAGCCATCCAGGGCCACTGTCCTTCCTTCGCATCCTCACCACCCACTATAGAGCTCCTGGACAGAGGAGAGCTGGACACTGGAGAGAGACAGAGGGGTTCATACAGACACACTGACCGGACACTCCAACACTGCACTGAGAGAGAGGGGTTCATACAGACACTGACTGGACACTACAGTACGTTGAAAGTCAAATATTTTCTGTGGCTCAAGAAACAGAAAAAAGTATTGGTATCTTTCCGCCCAGACTCACAACTTGTCAAAGGCCAAGGAAGTCCGAAGATGGAAGGAGACACCACAGATGTGGAAAGCATCTTTTTACTCTGAAAACTTGTTTGGCGCACACGGAGCACTGACCTTCCTAACTACTGCTGGACACAGAGGACTGACCCTCCTAACTACTGCTGGACACAGAACACTGACCCTCCTCAACTACTGCTGGACACAGAGCACTGACCCTCCTCAACTACTGCTGGACACAGAGAATTTACCCTCTCCAACTACTGCTGGACATTCATCTCTTACCTTCAATCATGTTCAGGATCAGAATCCCAAGCAAAAGCTGCAGGAAAAGCATCTTCGTCTTCTCAGTGGACTCAGGGAACTGAACTCTCTGACAGCTGCTTAACGCAGGACTCAGAGCACTCTGCTCCTTGTGTGCTGTGAGTGTCTGGAGACCCTGGATTTTATATAGCACATATATGCTGACTCTGGTCACCACTTCCCCTGACAAACGAGTCCTTCCTGAGACCGAGACTCTCGCGTTAGGTGGCAGGAACTGAGAGCCATATCTCAGCTGGACCTGACTTATCTGTGCTCAATGTCTGTACTCCAAAAGAGCTGACAGGGCTTAATGATATCTAACGGTATCTGATGACATGGTAAAAATGGTAAAAATGCTGACAGACCAAGATGGTATCCACCCTTGAAAGAGCTGCAGAATCAGGGTGGGGAACCTTTCCTCCACTCATACTCACAGAAGATATAGACCCTCTGTGCAATAACACTGCTTCTCTGTTGCTTTGATGAACAGAGACTGAGCTCAGCTTCAGAGCCAGAAGAACATAGACTGACCAGGAGTGAAAACGTTTCATGGCTCCAGTTCAGAAACGTTTGTGTGTCCAAAGCATTGTGGACTGCTCATTCTGAACCTGGTGAGTCACCATAAATAAAGGCATGGAAGACAGGGAGGTGATGATGATAGTAGTTATTGAGATGATGTTGATGTTAGTGATGGTGATGGTGATGCTGGTTATGGTGATGATGATAGTGATGGTGCTGATAGTGATCACTGTCGTGGTGGTGATGGCTCAGTTTCTCGTCAAGGCTCACAGTAACTGTTTGGTTCCAGACTGAAGAGCTACGCTCCATTATAGAGAAGAATATGATGATGATGGTAGATGGTAGATTGAAGACATGGAGATGATAAAAATGATAGAGAGACTCAGTCATCCCTGAATCAGGTCTCTCTCAGTAATGAAGAATGCTGCTGTTCTTTTTTAATTCAGATGCACATTCTTTTGTTTTGTACCCTTGAGTTATGTTCTGAGATGGGAAGAGGGGTGGAAAGACAACTCTTCTATTATCACTTTAGTTAATTGTATTAATGAAGTAAAGACTTGGATGTGTGAAACCTTTTGGTTACTTAACTCTGATAAAACTGAGGTTCTGTTGTTTGGAGGCAACAATATTGATAGAACTACTATAACTTCAGCACTTAACTCAGAGGATTTACAAATCAGCCTAAAAGACTCAGCACGTAACCTGGCATTGTATTTTACACAAGGTTCTCATTTAACTCTGATGTTAATACAGTGTCAAAAACATGCTGTCACGGACGTCCAAAGGGACTAACCGTGGGGAGCAGGAGAGCAGAAAAAGACCCATATGCGTAACGGCGAGACGGGAAAAAGGCCCGGGCTCATTATTGCAAAGAGTTCAGGAATGCCGTATAGAAACCTATGCCCTCAGGGAGCGGACGTGGGGTGCCCTGGTGCTAGGCGGGTCTCAGGACATCCAAACGTCAATGCTGAGCAAGGACAGAGTGCAAGACCCGGAAATATATAGCCCAAGGGAAAGAGAGGGACCGGAAGGACAGCAGACCGGAAACTAGGGACAGGACAGAGAAGGAGAGCCCTCTGACTGCAGAGGGTGTGACACATGCTTCCTACAGTTAAGAAATATTGCAAAACTAAGGCAGTTTCTCTCCACTCAAGACACAGAGAAGTTAATACATGCTCTTGTATACAGCAGGTTAGACTACTGCAATGCCGTTCTAGCAGTGAGCACCCACCACTCTTTCAACACCTTACAGTGAATTCAGAATGCAGCAGCTAGAATTGTTACTAGGAGCAGAAAGTACGACCATATAACCCCCATACTTAGCTCTCTTCGTTGGCTTCCTGTTAGGTACAGGGCGGACTTCAAAATCCTTCTACTTAGTCTCTCAGAGGTCAGCCACCTGTTTATCTCATGGAACTTATTAATTTTTACCATCCAAGTCGCCTGCTTAGATCACAGAATGCAGATCTTCTTCATATTCCATGCATTAATAAAAAAAACAGTTGGTGGTAAAGCCTTTAGTTACAGGGCCCCTAGCTTATGGAACAGTCTCCCACCCCATGTTTGGGATACCGAGTCAATCTCAGTATTCAGACCAATACTTCAGCCTAGCCTACTCACACCTTCCATTATAGCCTGCTGCCACCATGGCTGCTGGTGCTGCTTTACATGCCATTGTGTGTCTCTGTGTTGGCCCACCAGGTAGATACATCTGTTCTGACCAGACTATCCTATTCTCCTCCCCACCTGTCCGGATGGCGCCCAGGCTGGGCACCATCTGAGTTGGATGCTGCATCACTGCCATGGATCCAAGAAGTACATTGTGGATATCGCTATCGTTTAGGAGGATTTTGCTGGTCGACAGAGATCTGCATGGAGTACTGACACACAGAAGACATGATGGCTGGATTGATACCCTCATTCATTTATTTCCTTCTTTTTAAATTCTATAATCTTAGCATGCCCAAAGGGGTTGGGCAGCCAGTTGACCTTGGACCCCTAGAGGATTTTTTCTCCTTATGAAGTTTTTGGTTCCTCTCCTCTGTTGTCTTCTGGTCTTTTTTGTTCTGTATTCACAACATGTAGGGTCACTTGCATTGTTAAGCGCCTTGGAGCAACCTTGTTGTGAAAGGTGCTATATACAAATAAATTGAATTGAATTAAATTGACAGGAGACACAGGGAGAGAGAGAGGAGATTGCAGAGACTCCCTCAGTAATAAACACACACAACAGGACAGGAAAACACAGTGAGAGGGATGATAAAGGTGGAGAAGAAGAGGTGGAGGGAGGAAGCAGGAGGAATATGGAGACAGAGGGAATGACCAAGGGGTAACCAGCAGGGCTCCCCAGTCCCTATCCTCATGTAAACTGGTGATTTAAACCCATCCAGTAGAAGCTGAGGCTGCTCTGAGTCAGACAGCCAGCAGGGGGTGCTAGATCCTAACATACTAGACTCCAGATTTGTCTTTATCCAGGCTCTGTAACTGGAGACTCCAGGGTGCTAACTGCGAGCACAGACCTGTCCGTACCTGAAGCTCACAATCCCAGCCTGCACCCAGCTGCTGTCCTGTTTACAGACCAGCAGTCCTCCGGACTCACCCTGGGGAGACAGACACTGACAGACTCATGACACTGACAGTAACTGGCCCAGTTCAGCCCTGAGAGCCCCAGTCCTTCAGTGCTCTGGTGTCTTCAGTCAGGGGTTAAAGGTCACTGTGAATCTGGACACATGACAGTAACTGGCTCAGTTCAGCCCCCGAGAACCCCAGTCCTTCAGTGGAGAATCAAGAAAAGCACTATATAAGTGTGAGGAATTATTATTTATTAATAACTCAGATACAGTTTGAAACACAGAAGACAGTCACTCACTCGTCACAGCAGTGTGCTGCTGTGAGAACCCAGCGATTGCTGATCAGGGAGCCTCCACAATCAGTCACGTCTAAAAGCTTCCCCTTCAGAGGACTGATCTTGAGATAAGCCCTCCAGGGCCCTTCTCCTTCCTTCGCATCCTGTCTTCCTGCAATCCAGGACAGGCTAGAGCTGGACACTGTAGAGAGATATTAATAAAGTCACAGTAATCTGCCATTAAGGTAATGGGATAGTTTGTAATTATTATAGGTGCTTTGTGATCCAGGCTTTAATTACAGTCATTTTCCAGCTCTCCTCTCTTGAGGAAAACAGGAGGTTCCCCTGTCTGTGCGGCCAAGGTGGACCATGCTGTGATGTAAAATAATGTATGAATCATTTTAAGACTGTAGTGTGCTCTCACGAAGCACCAGTTCTGTAGGGTTTGGGCATTTACTGGGACAATTATTAATTGTAGCAGTAAATCACAAAATTGATTCTTTTAATGGCCTTAAAATCCAACCATGCGGTATAACTCAAACAACGCACACACACAGGTACTAATAAACGAGGATACATTTATTAATACATAGAATATGCCTGTAAACCTAACAGATCTTATCAAGAGGGTTATCAGAATACAAAAGGTATATATTCAATCAGTTACGAAGAGTTACACATATCAAGAGAACATACGTTCAGTATATCATTCATTTAGACCGTTTCGTAAATGAACTTGGTTATAACTTCTACATTGGATGCTCAAAACAAGTACATAACTCTTAGGAATTAAATTGATATCAACTGGTTGGGATAATTTAATTCTCGAGCTGTAATGCATTGAAGTTGAATACTCATCCAATCTCTGGGGATTCAGATCTCCTGCGGGCACAAAGAAACAGTTGCAGGCTGTTGCTGTCCAATCCGCGCTCTCTGGCTCCGTGCCAGGCTGTGCTGTGCTGTGCTGCTTGAGACGGTGTGCTGCTGATGCTCACTGACCGGCTAGTTAGTGTTGGCTTTAACTAGCAAAGTTTGTGCACAGGAGAAAAGATGACTGTGGGTCCCAGCAAGTCAGGAAGAGAACAGGTTCGTTCCTGATGAAGAGCTAGTTCTGAATAGTGATTCAGCTGTCCACAGTTCCGACCTGTTCACGAGGCCTGCTGCTGGTGCTAACCTCGGGTGGATCCTCTGGTTACTCTCTGGCAACCTCCGCTCTAGACTCTTAGAACAGAGGAAAGTTCTGGCACTCGGACACACTGGCCGTTCCGTGGTTGTCTGGGCTGAGTCTCAGGATGGTCAGGAGGCACGCTGCGAGAATGTCCTGCCCTTGGGAGCCTGGGCCATCCTGCCCTGGAATTGTCTCGCACCCATGGAATTCTCATAGAATTTCTTAGAATAGTCTTGGAGCTCTGTGTTGCCTGTTTTTACCTGAAGGAACTTCAGCTCGTTCATTGGCTGAAAGTGTCATGGGCATCAGAGACCCATGTGGGTTACTCGGCCCTACCAGTCCCTGATTGGTTGATCAAGGTGAGATATGAGTCACTTACTCCTGACACCTAGGAATGCAGTCCAGATGTCCATCTGGCACTCCCTAGACAGATAGGCACCAATGGATGACCATTGATCATGATAGCCAGGCTTAGCTAAGTGCATCCCCATTTCGGAGAAAACATCTTTAAATCAGCCTGCATGAATAGCTTCTCTGTGGCTGCACCACAGAGATGAAGAGAGAGATGGGGCCTCATTTGGGAAAGCACAGCAACACTTAATTCTGTCTTATTAACAAGCATTGCCGCTACAAGACAATAAAATCTTATTTTTTTCATTAAGTCTTGGACGCAGTGGAAAGTGACAGCTGTCCTTAATAAAATTAGATGAAGGCAGAACGACCACTTAGTGGTCAATGTACCACATTGTACAGCATAACAACATGGGAGTAACTGTAATTTGTCAGAAACAGAGGGTAAGCAAAGCACAAAAGGTAGCTTTAGTGCTGAGTGTGGCCTGTCTTGAGGTTTAAAACATAGTTAAGATGCCAATTACTCTATTTTCTGAAATTACCCTTCTCGTTACCTCATACCTTCAAAATTATTCTAGATCAACAGCTAAAACAACAACAACAACACCTTCACCCTTCTGATCTCAAGAGTGCCTGTTTCCATTTTCAAGGAGCAGATCTCTGGGATGGTCAGTCTAGAGCTCTTCAGACGTTGGTGTTGGTCAGTCCAGAGTCTCAGTGTGTGATGGAGCAGGTCTCTGGGATGGCCAGTCCAGAGCTCTTCAGAAGTTGGTGTGGGTCAGTCCAGAGTCTCAGTGTGTGATGGAGCAGGTCTCTGGAATGGTCAGTCCAGAGCTCTTCAAATGTTGGTGTTGGTCAGTCCAGAGTCTCAGTGTGTGATGGAGCAGGTCTCTGTGATGGCCAGTCCAGAGCTCTTCAGAAGTTGGTGTTGGTCAGCCCAGAGTCTCAGTGTGTGATGGAGCAGGTCTCTGTGATGGTCAGTCCGGGGCTCTTCAGAAGTTGGTGTGGGTCAGTCCAGAGTCTCAGTGTGTGATGGAGCAGGTCTCTGTGATGGTCAGTCCGGAGCTCTTCAGAAGTTGGTGTTGGTCAGTCCAGAGTCTCAGTGTGTGATGGAGCAGGTCTCTGGGATGGTCAGTCCAGAGCTCTTCAGAAGTTGGTGTTGGTCAGTCCAGAGTCTCAGTGTGTGATGGAGCAGGTCTCTGGGATGGCCAGTCCGGAGCTCTTCAGAAGTTGGTGTTGGTCAGTCCAGAGTCTCAGTGTGTGATGGAGCAGGTCTCTGGGATGGTCAGAAGTTGGTGCTGGTCTGTACAGAGCTAGAATCAGAGTGATTGTGCAGATCTCTGGCTGACTGCACAATCACAGACATTCTGATGTCCCATGGTGTGATGAGGATGATGATGATGTAGCAGAGCTAGTTCAGACACGGTGACGTCATCGCCCTCCCTGCACGTAGCAGGGACCTCAATCGCCTGGGCTGCGGGAGGTCTCCTTTAGCTCACTCAGCTGGTTCCCTGTTGCGTCATGCCAAAGACCTGGGTTCGCGCCCCAGGTGTTGTGGGACGAAACGGGTGGGGTGGAGCGGCGGAGGGCATGACGGTCACAATGAGAAAAATCTAGGGGTCTCAGTGAAGTCTTGCGATAAACCGTTTCACAAGATTCCCTGTGCACATGTGGAAACAGGCTGTCTTTGAAGTAAGAATATACAATGTTTTAAAAAGCGAGTGGCTGTTGGCTTGCTTTAAAGACTTTCGAAAGTCGCAGAAGCGAGGTCTGGGTGAGAAAGCCACAGGAGACGTCTGCAGAGGGTAAGATGCCAGCTGCCTCAGCTCAGAAGACTCACAGGGAAGGCAGACTGGAGGAACAAGGACAGTACTGAGCAGATCAGGCCAGGACCTGATTCCCACATCTGAAAAATGTCAGATCTTGCTAAACTACCCAAAAGTGTGATACAGCTCATCCCAAGAAATGCAACACTTTGCACTTGAATCCCTGCAGACCTAACGCCTCCAGCAGAAGTGTGAGTTTCACATACAGTACACGCTTGGCAGTGTGAGGTGGGGGGGAAGGGGTCCTTCTTGAACTGTCACCACCACACACAAGGGGGGGGCGACTTCCTGTTGTCAGGGGGAGGTGAAGAGAGGCTGTTTGTGCTCATCTGCCCTGGGCTGGACTGGGCTGGACTGGACTGGACAGACAGCTGGATTGACCGCCTCCTCCCTGCAGCAGAGAGTGACCGGCAGGCACAGGAGGAGGAGGGGGTAGCCCCCGAGGTCAGCCGGTCAGCAGGAGAGTCAGGAGGTGAAGAGAGAATGCCCGTGTTCCTCTGGACTGACCAGCTCATCCTTGTCAGCTGGAGATATGTATGTGTGTTAATTAGATTCGATTCTGCTTAAATTGTAGATTAAATTCGCAGACCTCTGTGATGCTCTGTGGGATGCAATTATTAGATTCATTAGGAAATTCTACTACCTGTGCTGCTGGCAGATACAACTAATTATTGCTGCTGCTAGTACTCATGCTCCTGTTCTCCACCTGTACTACCTCAGTATTCATATACTACTGTACTCCTGTATGACTGCCTTAATCTCACTATATATCCCTGAATGCTGTACTACTGTACTCCTGTACTCATATACTCCTGTTCTACTAATGAATTCTTGCTACTGTACTCTTGTTCTCCTATACCACTGCTGTACTCCTGTAATACTGCACTACTGTAGTGTTGTACTGTTGTACTCCTATATTCCTGTATTACTGTTGTACTGGTATACCACTGTAGTCCTGTACTACTGTACTCCTGCAATACTAATGGTTACCTGTTACTGTATTTCTGTTCTCCTATACTACTGCTGTACTCCTTTAATACTGTACTACTGTAGTGTTGTACTGTGTTACGTCCCGGTGTGTGTTCTGTGTGTGTTTTTTTCTGTTATGTCCACACTGCTGACCCTTGATTGTTCTCCCTTCCCCATTGGCCCACCATTACACCACAATTTCAGTTGATGTAATCATCAATTAGCTCTCAGCCAATCAGAACACATCTTATTCAGCATATAACATGGTTTTCAGCAAGGAGAGCCTTTTGTTTGACTTTGGTCCTGTTTGGTTTTGGTTATCGCTTTGCTTCTGGTTATTTGCTTCAGCTTCGTTGGTTTGTTATTTTGTTTTACGTGTTTATTTTTGTATTGCTTCGGCTTTGTTGTTTTGTTGGTTTTCTGTTAGTTTCTTTGTACTTTCGTTTGTTTGTGTGTTTATCCTTGTTTTGCCATTACCTTGCCCCAGTGTTACATGTTCAATTTTTGTGTTCTTTTGTACCCTGCTCCTGTTGATTACTCTTGTTCTCCCTTATTTGTATTCCTGGTTCACTTGTGTTTTTGTGTGAACGTTTGTATATAAGATTAGTTTAGGTTGTTGGGTACACTTTACGCACTTAGTTGATTTTGTATTAGTCACACTAGTTTAGTACGGGTGAGTGCTGTTTGTCTTGTAAGGTTTTGGGTAGTCAGTGCAGATTAGCTAGGGTGTTGAAGACGCTGAAGACCGTGTGTTTTGGGTTTTCTTTTGTAGTCAGATTAGCTTTCCCTCACTGTCCTAGCCAGCACCATTTTTGTTTTTTATTTTCTTTTCTTTGGCACCACTCTAGTTCCTTACCCCTGTGTATTATCGTGTCTTTCCAGTCACTTATTCAACTTAAAATCATCACTTTTGCACTCACCTTTATCACGCTTCCTAGTCCCTCACCAGAACCCACCTGTTTCCAAAAGCATTATCCTAAATGTTACACCCCTTTACCCCTAGACACTTGGGGTCGTAACATACTGCTATATTCCTGTATTGCTGTTGTACTCCTAAACCACTGTAGTCTTGTACTCCTGGCTTCTGGACTCCTAGCCTTTGGGCAGTCACTAGTGGAGAGGGAGGAAGGATTTCATCTTCACAGGTGTAGGTGTAGATACAAGGAGTCACAGCACAGTTTCATTCATTTGAAGAAGACACACACAGGACTTGTGGTCTAGTGGCTGTTCCCCCACTTTTTACTTAAAAAAAAGATATCCCTTTATCAGCCATATACAATCTCTTGCATTAGGAGTTTCTTTTCACAGACCCCAGCTTGCTCTCCACGAGACACACAGACAGGGAGGGAAGCAGGGGGTCAGCCATTTATATGGCACCCCTGGAGCAGTTGGGGTTAAGGGCCTTGCTCAGGGGCCCAACAGAGTAGGATTCCTCTGCTGGCCGTGGGATTTGAACCGGCAACCTTCCAGTCACAGGCACAGATCCTTAGTCACAGAGCCACCGCACCACCCCATACACCTACAACAACGGCAGATATCTGCTTAAAATTTCTTCAAGCCCGGTTAGGAGTCATGAGCCCAGGCCAGAGTTAGATTTCTGCACAGGGTTACTGCTCTGTGGATGGATAGGTCAGTGAATGAATTCAGATCAAAGACAAAAGGTTTGATTGCTTGCACTTTACTTGTTCTGCTGACAGAGTTACAGTACCTCATCACTCACAGCAGGCAGAGCAAACTGAAAGAGGAGATGATAAAGTAACAGAGTAATAAACACACACAACAGGACAGGAGACACAGTGAGAGAGAGGAGATCACAGAGAACTCCTCAGTAATAAACACACACAACAGGATAGGAGACAGTGAGAGAGAGGAGATCACAGAGAATCCCTTAGTAATAAACACACACAACAGGAAAGGAGACACAGTGATATAATGGGGATTAACTGTGGAAATGTTGCTGCAGGTGATATTGACTGATTGATGAATCAGCCCAGGGAGAAGCAGAACCAGGAGGGGGCGCTGTCCGCAGGCCTGAGTAGAAGTCTCAGACATCAATGTGTGTCTTTATCCAGGTCCTGAAGCTGGACACGCGGGTGTAGACCCCAGGGGAGTTGGGAAGAGCACAGCTATCCCCAAAGCTCACGAGCCCAGCCTGGACCCAAAGGCCCCCTTTCCTGCAGACCAGAGGGCCTCCAGAGTCTCCCTGGAGAGAGATAGAGAGTGAGTCTGCCAGTGCCGCTTCCTCCAGCTCAGGGTCCTGCTGGGGAGAGGAGCCTATTCCAGCAAGCAAGTGGCACAAGACTGGATACAGGCCAGTGTCGTGGGCCTTTTTCCCAGACATCCATGACTCTGCATATCAAGTCAGCCTTATGCAACCACACAGGACTTCCGAGGTGTATCCTTCCTACACTGACTGGCCTAGACAAGCAACTGTTGCAGCCTGTTCTCCTCACTGTGTCCAGTATCTTAAGTGTGGCTTTCACAGGGTTACATTTATTGGGGAACAAGTTACAGGGGTTAAAGGTCACTGTGAATCTGGACTCATGAAGACAGTAACTGGCTCAGTTCAGTCCCTAAGAGCCCCAGTCCTTCAGTCCTCTAGTGTCTTCAGTCAGGGGTTAAAGGTCAGTGTGAATCTGGATTAATGAAGACAGTAACTGGCTCAGTTTAGTCCCTGAGAGCCCCAGTATGACTCACCTGGCAGGTGTCCTTCCCCCCATTCTGATATCCAGCGCATATCATTTCTGGCTGGATAGTGTATCTGCCCTCGTACATCTCCTGGCAGACCTGGTTGTCTATAATGGGAAGTCTGACTTCCTGCAGAGTTTGAGGCCATTGGAGAGATTCTGGGAAAGGACAGAGAAAAGGCTCACACAATCTCAATGCCATGAGGGACTTGGAAAGTCACATGTAGAATGACTGAAGCCAGACTGGCAAAATGATTAGCTTGAGTCAGCTTCTGGGTTTGAGATAATGACTGATGAGGGGAGAAGCAATCAAAATGAGATGCAGACCCTTGTCTCCTACCTCCGTTCCCAATGTGCCCCCAGCCTGAAGCCCAGCAATCTGAGCTCTCGTTGAAGTTGTCAGTGCTGTTGGCCAGGGCGACAGGCTTGATGAACTTGTTGGTTGACACTGGACTGTCCAGTTCCACCAGGGCAATGTCCCACCCATCTCCTGTATTCGTGTACCCCTCGTGTAGAATCACCCTCCTGATGGAGCGGGTTTGTTGGTAGTCATTACAAATATCCAGCTTGTGTCCTCCCAGGACCACCAGGGATTTGCACATCTGAACAAAGGGTCTGAAAGACAATGTGCTTAATGTTAATGACTGCAATCCAGAGAACAGGAAAGTGTTTGGATGTTGATCCTGGGTGGACAGAGATTGACATAAAAGACCTTTGTTAAAGCAGGACGCCTGCTGTGGTTTGTGTTAAAAGAACTCAGATGCAGACATCGGGACTCCAGGTGGGACACCTGCTGTGGTTTGTGTTAAAAGAACTCAGATGCAGACATCAGGACTCCAGGTGGGACACCTGCTGCATACCTATACATACAGACAATACTCACTTTTTCAAGCAGTGTGCTGCAGTGAGAACCCAGCGATCATTAAGCAAGGAACCACCACAATCAAATTTGCCTTCAAATGTCTTCACCTGAATATAAGCCATCCAAGGCCATTTTCCAAAATGTGCATTCTGTCCACCCACTATAGAGCTCCTGGACTCAGGAGTGAAATCACTGATCACTGGAGAGAAACAAACTGTGGTTAATACAAACACAGTGACTAGACACAACAGTACATTAACACTGCACTGAGAGAGAGAGGGGTTAAAACAGCATTTAAGTAAAGAGAACTGAGCTACACTTTTATAATTATTCTACAAACGACTGTGACAGGTCAGGTCAACATAAGAATTTTTAATACAGTTTTGCAAGTGTGCACAGCTCACAACCTGAGGTGTATTTAGTTACTACACTACACACAGCGTACACACACAAAAACATTCTGAGACCACAAATTGCACACATCTAAACATGCACAGACCACACAATACACAGAATGACACTCACACAAACCCACACCAAGACTACACTACTCACAGAGGACACACTTGAAAGCACACACAGATTGCACTACACCCAAATAACAGACACTAAAGCACTCGCAGACTACACACAGATTATACTCGCACAAAAACACACACGAAACACATATTACACACAAACATAGACATACACAGCCCACACAGTACGCTGTCGTACGTTCCATTGAAATGTAAGTGTTCCTGC
The DNA here is from genome assembly GCF_040954835.1 of Lepisosteus oculatus. Lineage (NCBI taxonomy): Eukaryota > Metazoa > Chordata > Actinopteri > Semionotiformes > Lepisosteidae > Lepisosteus > Lepisosteus oculatus. The sequence continues at coordinate 5,137,065 of NC_090699.1, forward strand.
TGACAGATCTCCACACTGGATTTTCGGTCTGCTCTTTATACAGTATTTCTAAATCTCAGAAACCTCGACCCTGCTGACTACCTGTCTGGGAGTCTTGCCTAGATGCATCAGAAAAACAGCAACTGGGGTTCCTTGTTGAAATTGCAGATACAGTACGTGTATTGGTGTCTTTAATGTCTTTAAACTGGTTGATATTGTTACTACGGCATTGATGAATGCATTTTCAGAAAGCAGTGCTCCTAGAAGCCTCCAGCACATGTTGATGGCAACAACAGTTTCTGCTCCAGGAGTGTGTTAGTTGCAGAGAGGATTTTGGGATCTGATGTCTGTGCAGTGTCTCATGTGTCGACAGAAGGCCTGGAGTCTCTGGAGTTATAGACATCGTCTCACCTGGCACTCATCAAATCATGTGGAATTCATTGATTAATTGATACATTTATCTCTTACCTGCAGTAATGTTCAGGAATAGGATCAAAAACAGCAGCTGCAGGAAAAGCATCTTCATCATCCCAACGTCTCACTGGACATAGAGGTCAGACGCTTCTCAAGTACTGCTGGATACAGAGCACAGACCCTCCTCAACTACTGCTGGACATGGAGGACTGACACTCCTCTGGGACTGTAGATTTCCTGAGACTTTACATTTTATAGAGTCTTCGTCGTATCTGACTTATTGTGACCCCGTTCCACGGAAAGATTAAAAGATATTCAGAGACCATTTTGCAATCAGTTGAAAAAAAACACAATTTTTGATGGTATCTGTCCACCCAAATACCCGAAAAACACACCCTTTCTGATCTTATCACTTCCCAATAAAAACTGAAAAACACCAACCACATCTGATGTTGTCTATGACCAAAGGGCACACAGTGTCACAGAGATGAGGATGATAGTGATGATGATGTTCATAGTAATGATGGTGATGCTGCTGCAAATCATGATGGTGAAGTTAATGGTGATGATGATGATGATGATGGTATAGATGTTAATAGTGATGATGGTGATGTTGACAGTGATGATGGTAGTGTTAATTATAATTGTGGTGATGGTGAAGTTAATGGTGAAGACAGTGATAATGGTAATGATGGTGATGTTGATTGTGATGACGTTAATAGTGATGGTGATGCTGCTGAGAAGTGGACGTAGGCATAGGTGGTCCGCGGACCATAGAACTTTGAGAGCCACTGCCCTGCAGTGGGGAGATACAGTCCTACAGGATCTTTATTTACAAAGATATTCTTCAGATCCCTACAAGGCACTGCTGGATCTGAAGCTACCCTAACTCAGTCTTTAGTGCGACAGCATAGGAAGCCTTCTTTATGACAGTGGTTTCCAATCTACTCAAACACAGGGTCACCAATCCATGCTTGATTGCAGTTTTATTGAGTAACAGTACAACGGATCTCTCAGGCAGAGTCAAAGAAAGTCAGAGAAAGCCGATAAAACAAAAACAGACAACAGAGGGCAGGAGACACAGTGGGGGAAAGGACTCTTAATGGCGTAGCAGTTGGTAAAAATGTATTCATTTAAGGAGCTGTAAAAATCTAAGACTAAGAAAGCCTGTGCTTTGTCAGAAAGTCGGGAGGAGGGCGCTATCTGCAGGCCATGGCAGAAGCCTCAGAGTCAAATGTGATACTGTATCCAGTCCCTGTAGCTGGACACGTGGGTGTAGATACCAGGGGAGCCTGGGTCAGCACAGATCCCGCCGAAGCTCACAATCTCAACCTGGACCCAGCGGTTTCCCTTCTACCCCATCCTGCAGACCAGAGGGCCTCCAGAGTCCCCCTTAAGAAAAAACCAACAGCAACATTGTGACACAAAGGACCATTTCTCTCTGGAATAAAAGACGGTAACTGGCTCAGTTCAGCCCCTGAGAGCCCCAGTCCTTCAGTGCTCTACTGTCTTCAGTCAGGAGTTAAAGGTCACTGTGAGTCTGGACTCATGAAGACAGTAACTGGCTCAGTTCAGCCCTGAGAGCTCCAGTCCTTCAGTGCTCTAGTGTCTTCAGTTAGGGGTTAAAGGTCACTGTGAGTCTGGACTCATGAAGACAGTAACTGGCTCAGTTCAGCCCTGAGAGCCCCAGTCCTTCAGTGCTCTAGTGTCTTCAGTCAGGGGTTAAAGGTCACTGTGAATCTGGTCTCATGAAGACAGTAACTGGCTCAGGTCGTGCCGCAGTCTGACTCATCTGGCAGGTGTCCTTCCCTCCCTGACTGAACCCGGCGCACATCATGTCTGGTTTGATGGTGTATCTGCCCTTATCCATCTTCTGGCAGTTCTTGTTGTCTGTGATAGGGAGCCTGACCTCCTGCAGAGTGTGAGGCCATTGCCGGTGCTCTGGAAATGAATGCACAGAGAACATTCAAGCACTCAGAGACAAGAGTCCTTTTGGTCAGTTGTCATTTGAGATTTGAGTGTTTTCCTGAGCTACTTCTTCAACACAGGTTTCACAATGACTGGGAAGTGTGTTCCGCACTCCCACAACCCTTTGTCGAAACAAGTGTTTCCTGTTCTAAGTTTTAATTTGATCAGATGTTTTCACTGTCAGGCAAGACTTTGATTATCCATGACCCTTAAATCTCACTGCTCCCTATATGTACTCTGAACACTCTATATATACTCATGAAGTCTCTATATATGTAGATCTAGATATATCCCTATAAAATTCTAAACAGTATATATTCAATTTGATTAAAGGTGCTTTATTAGCATGACCGATGGATACAATCAGTGTTGCCAAAGCAAATAAAAATTCACCTGGAACAAAACAAAAAATAAAAGTAAAATAAAATCTACAGACATATTACAGACATTTACAACAAAGACATATAATAGAATATTGACATATACTGTAGGCAGATGGAGCATTATTGGGAGACAGACTCACTGTTCCTCAGGCTGTGACAGGAGATCAACTGAGTTCCCTCCTCCCTCTCCCAGTAGGATTGGGACCCGTTGTGATTCTGGCAGGTGTGGGAACTCTGGGATTAGATTTCTGATTTTAGGGAAGAATGTTTCTCTAATCCCAGAGTATCTGTCACAGTGCAGTAGGAAGTGCACCTATATTTGTCACTCTATATATGTCTATTGTCCACTCTATATATACTTTTTCTCCAACGTCACAACAACTCATAATCACTCCATAACAATAAGGCGTCCATCGCAGGAAACCAAACAGCAAAGCAGCAGGTTCCTGTGCAGCTGAAAGCATAGTCCAACTACACAGGAAGTGGACATTTTTAGAGTCACCTACTGAAGTGAACGACGTTCCCCCAGCCCGTCGCCCAGTACTCGGAGTTCGGGGTGAAGTGGTCGGAACCCCTGGCCAGATGGACGGGCTGGACGAACTTGGTGTAGGTCACTGGATTGTCCAGTTCCACCAGGGCGATGTCGGACCCGTTCTTGTATTCCGTGTATCCTTCGGTGAGGACCCTCTTCATGCCACGAGTCTGTTGGGGGTCATTACAAATGCCAAGCTTGTGCTCTCCCAGGACCACCAGGGACTTGCACAACACGACGGGCCTGAGGAACGAGGTGTTTAAATACATCCATCAATGGGATGGACCCTGGAGGGACACACACACGCACCCTGGACAGAACACCTGTCCATTGCAGGACACACACACCCTGGACAGGACACCAATCCACCACAAGAAACACACCCACCCTGGGCAAGACACCAGTCCATCACAGGACACACCCACCCTGGATAACACACCTGTCCATCGTAGGTCACACACACCTGGACAGGACACCGGTCCATCACAGGACACAAAGACCCCGGACAGGACACCGGTCCATCACAGGACACACACACCCTGGACAGGTAACCAGTCCATCACAGGACAGACACACCTGTCCATCGCAGGACACACACACCTGGACAGGACACTGGTCCATCACAGGACACTGGTCCATCACAGGACACACACACCCTGGACAGGACACCAGTCCATCACAGGACACACACTTAAAAAAGGATGTGAAGCACACCCAGAAGATGACCCAGGTGAGAATACCAGTCAGTACCCAAGAGCTGAGGTGAAGCACCAAGTGACTGTGCCATCCTATCGGTGCGATCATGAATAATAAACAGGGAAACTTACTAGCCTTTAAAAGTGCACAACAGGTTAATTAATTATAATTAGGCTGCAGTATTGTAGATAGAAATTTTTGTCTCACTACTAAATATTTATTGTTCCTGTTGTCTCCATTGAGTGGTGTTGTCTGCTGTACTGTGTGCGTCCCAATCAGTGCCATTAAGAATTACAAATGTACGTGTACATATGGCAATAACCTCCTCCGCTCTTTAAGACTTTGAGACTGAATCAGGCCACCCTCTGCATTGGTGTGTCGTTAACCAGGCTTTTTCCTCACGCCCCCGATGAATTCGTTTATAGTCAGGGGTAACCTTACAGCTATTTTTACACCATGAAACGTTCAGTGGAGCTTCACTCTCAGTGTCATTTTATTTTCCAAACAAACACCATTTGAATATGGTTCCACATGTAATTTGAAGTCTTTGAAAATGATACATGTGTTAGAATGAATAATTGTGGTATGCTACATACAGCATATAAAGATGTGCACTCTGATGCTGACTTGAGCACATTTTTGTTTAGCACTGATCTCTATACTACAATTCAGCACAAACACGTAATGCAAATTCCTTTGAAGACAGTTTGAAATGACACATAATGACACTTTTGGGCTTAAACAATTTTCTCTAACTGGGGTCATCCTTGAGCTTTGTGCTTGTTTCCTGATGGCATGGAGGACACGACTCTGCCATTTCTACCCTGGATACAAGAGTGGTGGACAATATGTAACTGCAGCGATCAATTGAAGAGACATGATTCCCGACTTTAACATTTAACATGTTATCTGGGATGGTCAGTCCAGAGCTCTTCAGAAGTTGGTGTTGGTCAGTCCAGAGTCTCAGTGTGTGATGGAGCAGGTCTCTGGGATGGTCAGTCCAGAGCTCTTCAAAAGTCGATGTTGGTCCATACAGAGTCTCAGTGTGTGATGGAGCCGGTCTCTGGGATGGTCAGTCCAGAGCTCTTAAGAAATTGGTGTTGTTGTCCCAAAGGCTGAAGAAAAAGGTCTCTGGGAGGGTCCGTCATACATTATTGGTCATAAGTACCGTCTCTCTCACAGGCGGACCCGTGATCACTGAGGTATTATAGTTTTGAGAGGGGGCCTTAGTGAAGTCTTGCACAGCCTCAGTGCCAGAGCTCTGGGGCTCAGTCTGTATTAGGCAGCTGACACTGCGTTTTTTTTTCTCTATATCAGCAGTTTCTCAAGAGATAAAAATTGTCTCTTAGGATGTGGCTGAGAGCTGGGGGAGCAGCAACCAAGTGGGTAAGAGATACAGAGCTGTAATAAACAGGAAACTGTGATCTGTATGTAGAATCAGCTGCATCCTTGGGGCAGCACAGTGGTTTTGCAGCGCTGGGACTCTGGGCTCAAGGCTGCCAGCAGCAGTTAGTTCATACGTTTTCCCTGTATTTGCATGGGTTTCCTCCCAGACAGGGTCTGTGATCCCCCCCAACACTGAAGTAAGAACACCCCCTCTGAAAGAGTACTGGAAGAGTGGAAAATCTGGAAAACACTTTATTTTTATCCTTTATTGAAAAATATGTGCAAGCATAGAAGAGAGCAAGTGATCCTGCAATTCATGATCTTATATTGATATTGATGAAGTCACTCTGAATTGCACACACACACAACAGGGCAGGAGACACAGTGAGAGAGTGATCACAGAGAATCCTTTAGTAATAAGCAAACACAACAAAATAGGAGACACAGTGAGAAAGAGGAGATCACAGAGAATCCCTCAGTAATAAACACACACAACAGGACAGGAGACACAGGGAGAGAGAGGAGATCACAGAGACTCCCTCAATAATAAACACACACAACAGGACAGGAGACACAGGGAGAAAGAGGAGATCACACAGAATCCCTCAGTAATAAACACACACAACAGGACAGGAGACACAGTAAGAGAGAGAGGAGATGACAAAGTCACAGAGTAGCAAAGACACACAACAGGACAGGAGACACAGCAAAAGACAGAGCGAGGAGCTGAGATGGGCGATAGGTTCTTGTCAGGGTGCAGCAGAGCCGGCAGTCAGCGTAGGAGGTTCTAGTCCCAGAAGCCCCCGTCTTTGACGTGAGTCTTGATCCAGGTCCTGAAGCTGGAGACCCGGGTGTAGATCCCAGGGGAGTTCGGCTTTCCACAGCCATCCCCAATACTCACAATCCCAGCCTGCACCCACACCGTCTTCTTCTTACAGACCAGCGGCCCCCCAGAGTCTCCCTGGAGACAGACAGAGAGAGACAGGGGTCCCCAGTCTGGATTTCTCCCAAACATCACTGAAGCTCTGAGCACGAGAGCACAATCTTCCCCATCACTCTAATGGCATTCCTTTAAACCAACAGGAGAACACTTCTACCTGTCTGTGCACGAACATGGCCTCATTCTACAGAGAAAGGTTTTTGTAAGTCACCAAGAGGGTGTTTATCTTAGAGGGGGGCCCTTTGGGGACTGACTGGGGCACATCTCACAGAAGGGTAATTTTACAGGGATAACTTCAAGTGGTGTTAGTGGACCAGTAGGGGACACTATCCCCTCTGGACCAGAAATTCTAGTCCAATGCCCCAGTAAGAAGACCAAGCTGTAGGAGCTGTCATTCATCAGACCAGTCCATCAACTTTGATCCTGGCTATTTGCTCACTGCAGATCATCTCTTCAGATGGAAAGAGTGTCCTGACTTGACCCCCTGTAATCCCACTGGTCCAGTTTCAAGCTCCTGCCCCTGACTTGTGCGTAGCGGGGCTGCTGCTGTGTGTCACCTAGGTGGGGCTGAGTTTCAGGGGAGGAGCAGTGGAGGAAGCTGTGAGTTAAGGGGGTTCCCCTCTGTATTGGAAGCATAGTAATAATTCCTCACACTTACATAGCACTTTTCTGGACACTCCACTCAGAGCTCTTCACAGGTCAGGGGGATCCCCTCCACCCCCACCAGTGTGTCCCCCCACCTGGATGAAGCTCCAGTCTGCTCACACACAGCAGCTCTCAGTGGGGAGGAAAGCAGAGTGGTGAAGCCAGTTCAGAGAGGGGGGTTATTAGGAGGCCATGATGGGTAAAGACCAGGGGGAAATTTGGCCAGGACACCAGGGTAACACCCCTACTCTTCTCAAGAAGTGCCCTAGGACTTTTAATGATTACAGAGAGACAGAGCCTTGGTTTTACGTCTCATCCGAAGGACGGCACCTATTTACAGTATAGTGTCCCCATCGCTATACTGCAGGATTAGGACCCACACGGACCGCAGGGTGAGCGCCCCCTACTGGTCCCACAAACACTGCATTGTTACTACATTGCACTGACTGCTTTCTATCTTTACTTGCTGGACATGTGGTTGTTGGAAAATTTCTCCTCCTTTACCTCTAAAGTCATCACTCCATCTTGTTCTTTTATACTTATTGGGGTTATTGTCTATCAGCCAATCAGCAAGCCAGGTAAAGGGATCTGCTGGCTTTCTCTTATAGAGTTCTGCCAGTCCTGAAAGCAGTGTGGGTTTTACAAACCTCTTCCAGCAGCAGCCTCAGCTTTCCCAGGAGTCTCCCGTCCAGGTACTGGCCAGGCTCACACTGCTGAGCTCCAGTGGGGCTGCTAGTGCCGAGCTGCAGGGGGACACAGCCGCTGGCCATATGAATGAAGGTCTGACTGACCTTCATGGTTGAGGATATGATTGTTGTAGCTCTTGCGTCAGGCAGAATAGAGCTACTTCAACGACAGCTGCCGGTCCACACTGCATCGCTACTTCCCAGGCGCCTCATCGACATCACTACCCACTTCCTGCCTGGCTGCAGGACAAGTGGGAGGTGCTTGCTAAGCCGAGACGCTTCCAAATAAGAAATACGACTGGTGGGACACGCTGGGAGGTCATGAGGCTGTGCTTGAAGGAAGCCCATGGCACCGAACCTGCAACCCCCTCCTCCTCCCCGTACCGTGCATGTGTCCTTCCCGCCGTGCTGGAACCCGGCGCACAGCATGTCGGCCATGATGACCCAGCGGCCCTTGAAGAGCTTCTTGCAGAGCTGCCTCTTCATGATGGACAGCCGAACCTGCTGCAGAGTGTAGGGCTTGGGCAGTGGCTCTAGAGAGAGAAGAGAAGGACAGGCCTGGTCACGGGCTGCAGTAACACCAGCACGACCACTAGAGGGCACCAAGAGAAGACAACAATGACAGCCGTTCTTTATTATCCCCTAGGGGGCAATATGGGGTGGTACGCATCCATGTTTACATCCAAATCAAGTGTTAAGTAAGGATATGGCTACAGATATGAATGAGACCTTGAATCTATTGCTGTAGGAGCTGGGGAGTCAGTATCTGCATTCTGATGGGAGGAATTGGAATTCATTAAACAAGGAGCGTAAAGGATCGTCACAGATGGATTTTGTTTTAAGCAAAACACGTGAATGCTAGATCCTGACCAACAGAGGGCAGGAAGATCGGCACCAATGACCTCCTGCCATATTTTCACAGGGCTGCCCAGTTTGCTCCTGCTTCTCAGATTCCGGTCGCCAAACCAGCAGATCAGGATCAAAGTTGGAACAGATTCAAGGAAGGAGCGATAGAACAAGATCAGCAAAAGATCTTCAATGTTAGAACTGCTCACATTTCTTGACTGAAAACAGACCCTGTTGTCCTTTCTTGAGGATCATGTCAACATCGGCTTCGAAAGTTAACTTGGAGCCCAGAACATGCAAGTGAAGGCAGGAATCCCGGAGGTAGCTGAAGTTTCCACTGGGTTCAGCTAGACAGTGGGAGTTCAAGATACCTATGGGGTGATCAAAACGGAGACAAGCCCAGAACAGTCCCCAAGTACTTGTACTGTTCAACTTGCGTGTAGTTCGCCTGTGTCTGCTGACTGGTCTGACTACTAGCTCTGGAGAGCACATGGGTTTGTGAGACACACAGAGGCTTAGGTTCGAGCGGAGAAATTTATGGGAGACCAGCAGCAGAAGTAGCATCTCTGATCCTGAATTAGTGTTCTGTCCACCCACAATTAGAATACGGGACAGCTCAGGGTGAGCGCCCCCTGCTGGCCCCACTAGCACTTCTTCTTTCCCAGGAGCCTCCCATCCAGGTACTGGCCAGGCTCACACCTGCTGAGCTCCGGGGGGGCTGCCAGTGCTGCAGGGTGATAAAGAAACCCCCCACACACACACACCTGAAAGGGAAAAGAAGCAGTGCTCTGCAGCTCCACCTAGTGGATGTCAGAGGCAGAGCAGGTTGGAGACACAAAACGAAGAAGGGGCGACCCCAATGGAAGCGAAGCAGACCCCCCCCCCTTCACTCACTGTCTTCCCCGGTCTGGCCCCAGCCCGTCGCCCAGCACTCGGAGTTCGGGGTGAAGTGGTCGGAGCCCCTGGCCAGATGGACGGGCTGGACGAACTTGGTGTAGGTCACCGGACTGTCCAGCTCCACCAGGGCGATGTCGGACCCGCTGCGCTGGCGCGTGGACGCCCGGTACCGCTCGTGGAGGACGGTCCTCTTCAGCTTGCGCACCTGCCGGTGTCGGGGGGCTGCGGCCAGCTGGTACCCCCCCAGGAGCGCCCTCGACTGGCTCAGCTCTGGAGGCCTGCGGGCGGGACAGAGGCGTTGCCGGCCGTTAACGAGAGCCTCGTTAGAGGCGGCTCAGAATCGGCCTGAGGCACAGCGCCCGGACTGGCTACCAGACCGAGCTTTCGTCCTCTTCATCAGTGTCATGGGCCATTTCCGCATTGAAAGCAATCGCATACCGTCTGATTAACCCTGTGAGAAAGACAGCACCCAATCCTTACTCGTCTGGGTTTTATATTAAACATTTGTTTAGTTGTAATGGACACCAATCCCACTGCAGATGTCGCCATGCTGCACACATCATTGCAAAGTAAAAGGTAAAGGTAAATGTTAAATAAATTTTAAACTATTAATTATTAATAATTATTAATAATATGTATACTTATAACAATTAATAATAACAGCAATCCATTATTAATTATTAATATTATCAATAGTTGATGATTATTAAATTAATCGTTATTGATTATTAATTTAATCATTCATTGTTGTTAAATTATTGTTATTTTAAATTAAAGGTAAATTTTCCGTGCCAAAAAGAAGAGTTCATTTCGGCTGTGGAGCCTTCTTCGGGTGTGACTCACAGTGTTGGTGGGTTTTAATATCGGACCATTTCATCATGTCGTACAAATATCATCCATCCATTTTCTCTCCTTAGCTTTATCCCATACGGGATTGTGGGGGAGCTGGAGACCATCCTGGAAAGCAATAGGCACAGGGCAGGATACACCCTGGATGGTAGCAGGGAAGACACACAAGCACACACTCAGATCGGGGACAATTCTCCCAGAAGCCAATTCATCTACCAGCAATTCTTTGGACTTTGGGAGGAAACCTATTTGAACACATGGGGAACATGCAACCTCTACACAGAAGGCACCCTGGGTCTAGATTCGAACCCAGGGCATCAGCACTGTGGGACAGCAATGGTAAGCACTGTTCTGTCCCTCAGATATGATATTATTATGTAATATGTTGCATTATGATATTCTATATTACTTTGAGCAGCCACGTCAGCTCTCAACTGGCTACCCACTGAAGCTAGGCAGGGTTGAGCCTGGTCAGTGCCTGGATGGGAGACCTCCTGGGAAAAACTAAGTTTGCTGCTGGCAGAAGTGTTAGTGGGACCTGAGGGGTGCACCCACCCTGCGGTCTTGTGGGTCCTAATGCCCCGGTATAGGGGGCACCGTCTTTTGGATGAGACGTTAAACCCAGTCCTGACTCTCACCGGTCATTAAAGATCCCCGGGCATTTCTCGAGAAGAGTAGGGAGTTATCCCCGTGCCTGGGCCAAATTTCCCCCCTTAGCCTCCACATTATCCCCGTGTGTGATTGGCTTGCTCTTGCCCTGCGATGGACTGGTGTCCCATCCATGGTGTACCCTGCCTTGCGCTCGTTGCTTGCCGGGTAGGCTCTGGCTTCCCGCGACACCGTATGGTATAAAGCAGTTTGGCAAATGAGATGACACGACATATCATTTTGTAATTTATTTGATAACATTGTAGCCACGGTCAGGAAAAATTCCAGCAAAGAATTCTAGGTTGTATATTAACAACCTGAAATAGCCACAAAGCAGATACGGTTTTAGTGAAAGTTCTTACCTAGCAAATTCAACTACACTCATACCCCGGAATAAGAATGTTCGATAGACGAATTTTTTGCTAACCTGAATTTGTACCTTGTCATTCCTTCTAAGAACGAAATTTCGCTGAGCCAAACGAAGTTCAAAAGATTTGGCTGAGAACCTTCTGCGAACATCTGGATTCAGTGCCACCTAACAGCTGCTTGTTTGGCATTGTGATGAAGGACGCCGTGAGGCAGCAGTGCTTTGTTTATGATCACAGCTAAAGCTTGGGCTCTCGTTTTCAAAGTGTTCTTCTTGTGTTTGTTTTGTAGTGTCTGTTCATTATGGCGTCTTAAGGGAGAGAAAAAGATTCTTTAGCGTGATAGTCGACAACAGTATGCACACCATTCCATTAGGAAAGAACGAAAAATGTAAATACGATATAATTGATTGATTTTACAGCTATAGTTGGCTTATTTGAATAGATCTGCGCTGTTCACTAAGCTTGCTATAATGGTCTCTATGGTATTATACTGTATGTTCAGAGTGGTTTTTGAACTTGTCTCCGGCTCAGAACAGGGTAGAATTTTCCCAATAAGAAATAATGGAAATTTTATTTTTAATTTACAATCTCCCGCCTTTCAAACAGATTTTTAGGAACGAGTTTGGATTTGGATACCGTGGTATGAGTGGAATTGCATACATTCAGAGAGGCTGGAGTACAAACCTGTTAATTTGCCACATTTTAAAACCAATTGTGTTATGCTTAGAAAATGTTATTGTGGCTGTACTGGAACAAAGGTTCAGAGAGAACACGGCCCCTGACTGATCGAGCAGAATCGGCCCCAATCTCGAACAGCCTCAGAGTTAGAAGCTTCCGATGAAGTCAAAGCTACAGGTAGGACGCCTGCTGTGGTTTGTGTTAATAGAGCCCAGACATAGAGATCAGGACTGCAGGCTGGATGCCTGCTGTGGTTTGTGTTAATAGTATTGGGCTACAGTTTTATACACAGCACTCACTCGTCAAAGCAGTGTGCTGCCGTGAGAACCCAGCGCTCACTGATTAAGGAGCCTCCACACTCATTGTGTCCTTCTTGCTTTGTATGTTTTGGAACAATCTTGAGATACACCATCCAGGGCCACTGTCCCTCCTTTGCATCCTGACCGCCCACTATAGAACTCCTGGATAGAGGAGAGCTGGACACTGGAGAGAGACAGAGGGGTTAATACAGAACAGGCTTGAGATCGGTCATCTAGGACCACTGTCCCTCCTTCACACCCTGACTGACCACTACAGAGCTCCTGGACAGAGGAGAGCTGGACACTGGAGAGAGACAGAGGGGTTAATACAGAACAGGCTTGAGATCAGTCATCTAGGACCACTGTCCCTCCTTCACACCCTGACTGACCACTATGGAAAGAGCTGGACACCGGGAAGAACAATGTTGACACAGCATCAACTAAAATAACAAGACTGGTGACACAGTGAGAGAGGTAACAACAAATAATCCCTCAGTAATAAAGACAAAAATGCACAGAGAATCTCTCAATAATAAGCACAAAGCAACAGGACAGGAGACACACTGTGAGAGGGAGAGAGGAGATCATAGAAAATCCCTTAGTACTAAACACACACAACAGGACAGGAGACACAATGAGAGAGAGGAGAGATAACAGAATCCCTCAGTGATAAAGGAAAGGAAACACAGTTAAAAAGATAGAGACAAAAACAGAGAATCCCTAAGTAGTCAAAACACAGAGCAGGACAGGAGACACAGCAGGTGTTCACAGAGAATACTTCTGTAATGAAAATACTCAACAGGACTGGAAACACCATGAGAGAAAGGAGATCACAGAACATACCACAGTAATAAACACACACAACAGGACAGGATACAGTTCGAGAGATCAGATAATGAGTAATAGACAGCTAATACGACAGGAGATCACTTTGTGTGATATTTCACAAATACATATTATATTTATGTGATACATTTTTTTCTAGGTCTCCTCTTACCTTCAAAAACATTCAAAATCAAGACCCAAAGCAAAAACATTTTTTCCTTCTTGGTCTGGGATGATGAGTCTTCAGAGCTCTACAGAAGTTGGTGTTGGTCAGTCCAGAGTCTCAGTGTGTGATGGAGCAGGTCTCTGGGATGGTCAGGCCAGAGCTCTTCAGAAGTTGGTGTTGGTCGGTCCAGAGTCTCAGTGTGTGATGGAGCAGGTCTCTGGGATGGTCAGTCTAGAGCTCTTCAGAAGTTGGTGTTGGTCAGTCCAGAGTCTCAGTGTGTGATGGAGCAGGTCTCTGGGATGGTCAGTCCAGAGCTCTTCAGAAGTTGGTATTGGTGAGTACAGAGTCTGTCTCACTATATAATGAAGGTGGTCTACAGGAGACAAAGGACTTAGAAGGGGCTGAGTTAAGCCCTTTATGTCACCTGTTTGATATCTGAAGACGTGAAGTGAATTCACATTTAGTTCTCACCACACATCCCAGACAGACTGTTTCTCAGCACAGCCCTTTGATCTTGACAGCTCAAGAACAACGGTTTGCACGAGAAGCTGCAGAGGTGTTTTGTAAACAGGAAATGTCTTTTCATTTCAGGTTTTAGGTTTGAATTTTCCTTTCAAGTCAGCTACCCCCAGTCTCTTCGCTAGCAAACCCCCTGATGTCAATCTGATCTTGCTCGTCACCCTGGTATTTCCAGTAGTGGGATCCGGAACAGGAAAGTGACGGAAAATTCCTTCTGGACCCATGTAGATCAGTTATCATGTGGTCCTTTACACCTCGAACAAAGTTTGGTCTGTCTTCAACTGTCTTTACCAGAGTCTGCAGGTGCTCTGTTGAGAGTGTGGCATCACCTGTGGGATCACAGTGTGGTCTGGCCGCAGCTCGTTGTCTGACCGGATGGCATTACAGGGGGTGATCAGGTCAGCCCTGTCCATCACTGGAGCACAGCTCCCCTCTATTTCTGACATTTTTATAACTTACTGTCTCAGGAAGGCTGGGGGTATAACTAAGGATACCAGTCATCCTGGTTTCTCGTTTTCTCCCCCCTGCCCTCTGGTAAGTGTTACAGGAGAGCAAAGGCACGACTGTCCAGAGACAGCTTCTTCCCACAAGCTCTCAGATTACTCAACGCTATCCCTACTGACAGCTCGCGCTGAGGTTTTTTCTCTAAAATGTCTGTTATTTAACTTGTTGTTGGTGGTGCCCCTGTTCTGTGTTAATGTTTCTGATGTTTCCTTAATGTCTTTGAAAAATAAGATAATGGCAGATAATGGGAACAAGAAGCAAGAACAGAGGCTGGTGGAGAGAGAACAGATGGCTGATGCAACAAGGTCGATTTTTATTAAGTGCTGTTCAGTTACTTTCCTCCTACAGAGCACAGAGGACAGTGAAAGTGAGAGACGTCCAGAGCAGGACAGGAGGAGCCTTCATCATCGTGGCATGATACAGGAACCCCATGAGAGAGAAACAGACCAGACCAGGGACAAAAAAGGCCGGGGGGAGACAGGACATGTGGTATAGGTGTACCTCGGTTTACAGAGGGCTAAAACGGTTATGAATTAGTACATCACGAGTCATTTAGCTATTTAGTTCCAGGCAAGAAAGCATTAGATCTATGCTGCATGTAGAGCTGCAAGAAAAAACACGCATTAAATGATAGGAGCAAGAGGCCAGCAGGTTAACAACATTAGACCATGTTCATATTTCATTGTTTAGCCATTCGGAGTGAAATCAATGTAACAGGGTATTGCTCTTTGCTCACTAATCCGTTTGCAGGGAAAAAAAAAAGATTCCAGCTTCCGGCACTGACGCGCGGACTCACACTCACTGAAACAGCGACGGAGACGGAGAAGCCGGCGTGGCGCCGCCCAGCGAACGACGAGCGACGCTTCGCTGTTCTTTTTTTAAAAAAAATGATTACATGTATAAAGAATTTAGAAATATAAATAGAAACGACGCTTCACTGTTTCCCCGGACGTCGACATGAATTTGATGTGTATTACAAGCGATAAAGCTCAGGTGCCAAAACCCAGGGCGAAGGTGAAAACGCGCTCGTGTCGCCCTGATGTGAACTGACGGGTAGGGAAGAGAATTCCGGTGTGAGAGAGAGAGAGAGAGAGAGAGAGAGAGAGAGAGAGAGAACTGGGCGACACAGGCAGACCTGGCTGCCCAGAGAGGACAGGCTGTGCTCCCACTGCCAGCAGGGAGAAATAGAGACAGAGGTGCACTTCCTACTGCACTGTGACAGATACTCTGGGATTAGAGAAACATTCTTCCCGAAATTCAGAAATCTAATCCCAGAGTTCCCACACCTGCCAAAACCACAACAGGTCCCAATCCTACTGGGAGAGGGAGGAGGGAACTCAGTGGAACTGGCAGCCCAGTATGTGATCTCCTGTCACAGCCTGAGGAACAGTGAGTCCGTCTCCCAATAATGCTCCAGCCGCCTACAGTATATGTCAATATTATATAATATGTCTTTGTTGTAAATGTCTGTAACATGTCTGTAGATTTTATTTTACTTCTATTTTTTGTTTTGTTCTATGTTACTTTTATTATTTTTATTTGTTTTGGCAACACTGATTGTACCCATCGGTCATGCTAATAAAGCACCTTGAATTGAATTGAATTGAATTGAATTGAGAGAGAGAGAGAGAGACTTCTGTGGGAGCTCATTGTGGGAGCGGTGTGCGGGCGAAGGGATTGTGGGAAAAAAAAATAACAGAAGTTAACAGTAGTGGTCGATGAAAGTGGGAGGTGGAAAAAAAACAGTTTTCTGTTCTGTGTCATTTGTTATGCTGAGATATATAGAGATTTTATTAAACCTTTCTGGCAAGAAAATGAGTAATCACATTCAGAGACGCTTGTCACAATTTGCCTAAATTGTGCTGCAGAGACCCAGCAGGGTTCAAAGCTGAAAAAGGAGCAGAAAACGTTCAGCATCATTTGTGGTCAGCAGCAGGGAGAGAGAAGTTCTTGTTTCAGGCGCTAGAGGTGTCCAGTGAGTGGACAGGGCTCAGGGTGTGGAGGTCCAGGCGGTCAGCAGGAGGGACAGGACAGCCAGCAGCAGGACAGTGTGTCCCAGGGAGGGGGCGCTACTGGGGGCGCGGGTGGCGGTGACCACGATGTTGCTGTTGATGAGGGGCAGGGTGGGGCCCACGTTGCTCTGCAGGAAACTCTGGTATCTGGACACCTTGGGAAACACCCCCTGATGGGAACGAGCCACAGGTCCTCCAGTGTTGTTCACTGCAACAATGCTGGCCTGAATCCAGACAGATCCCTGTTTACACACCAGGGGATCCCCTGACTCTCCCTGGACAGAGAGAAACAGAGAGAGAGAGGTTAATACAGACACACTGACTGGACACTCCAGTACATTAAGACTGCACTGAGAGAGAGGGGTTAATACAGACACACTGACTGGACACTCCAGTACATTAACACTGCACTGAGAGAGAGGGGGGTTCATACAGACACACTGACTGGACACTCCAGTACATTAACACTGCACTGAGAGAGAGGGGTTCATACACACACTGACTGGACACTCCAGTACATTAACACTGCACTGAGAGAGAGAGGGGTTAATACAGACACACTGACTGGACACACCAGTACATTAACACTGCACTGAGAGAGAGAGGGGTTAATACAGACACACTGACTGGACACTACAGTACATTAAAACTGCGCTGAGAGAGAGAGGGGTTAATACACACTGACTGGACACTCCAGTACATTAACACTGCACTGAGAGAGAGAGGGGTTAATACAGACACACTGACTGGACACTCCAGTACATTAACACTGCACTGAGAGAGAGAGGGGTTCATACAGACACACTGACTGGACACTCCAGTACATTAACACTGCACTGAGAGAGAGGGGTTAATACAGACACACTGACTGGACACTCCAGTACATTAACACTGCACTGAGAGAGAGGGGTTAATACAGACACCCTGACTGGACACTCCAGTACATTAACACTGCACTGAGAGAGAGGGGTTAATACAGACACACTGACTGGACACTCCAGTACATTAACACTGCACTGAGAGAGAGGGGTTCATACAGACACACTGACTGGACACTCCAGTACATTAACACTGCACTGAGAGAGAGGGGTTAATACAGACACACTGACTGGACACTCCAGTACATTAACACTGCACTGAGAGAGAGGGGTTAATACAGACACACTGACTGGACACTCCAGTACATTAACACTGCACTGAGAGAGAGAGAGGGGTTAATACAGACACACTGACTGGGCACTGCAGTACAAGTAGAGCACGAGAAGGACTGAGGCTCTCAGTGACTAAACTGAAACAGTTACTGTCCTCATGAGTCCAGATTAAGTATTATCTGTATTCCAGATGAAGATACCAAAAATTAATTTCATAGAAGAATCAGAAGAATTCAGTGCCGGAATGAGTGGATACCTGCTGAAGGTCCAGCGGTCCAGTACAGAGGTTGTCACCTGAAGAGACGTTCATACACTTAGTGATTGCTGTGGACACTTCCTGGAAGGTGTTCTCACCTGACAGTAAAGGGACACACAAGGAACTTTAGAGATTGTGGGGGAAGATAACACAACCTTGAGTGAAGTGTCGTGATCAGGGATGATAGCACTTTACACATAGACCTCAAGGAATCTGTGTGAAGCACCTTGACAACAGCACTGTCCACACTGGAGAGTCTGTGTCCCACACTGTGATCCTGGACCTTGAACTAACATCCCAGTCTCACCTATTCTAGTTGTGTTTCTCCAGCCAGTGATCCAACACTGAGTTCCTATGGGAAATGAGACTCTCTCCCCAGCCAGGCAGATGGGCAGGATATATTTTGTGAAGGAGACCTTGGTGACCAGTTTCAGGAGGGCGATGTTGGTGCCACCAAGCTGGCTGGTTTGAACACTCTGGATCCCCAGGGATCTCTCGTAGGGGCTTAAGACATTCTTCTTCAGTTTTCCCAGAACCACTTTCCATTCCCCGACAATCACCGGACTGGAGGGATATAGAGGAGGAAATACAGCTACACTGGACAGCACCACACGTCACCACTGAAGAGGAACTCACAGGGAAAGATAGATGACAGTAATCTCATTGACAATGTAAACCCTGTTGCATTGTCTGGATTTGTTATTGTGTTTAAATTAACATCATTGCTGTCACTTTCAGTTAAATTCATGAGCCTGAATTATACCCATTACTGTGTTGATGTGTAATTCAGTATTAGTATTAGCTCAGAGGATTGTCTAAATGTCTGACATTATTCCTGTGTCTCTGACTCGGGTCAAGGTTCTGATATGGACTCAAGGTGTAAGAACCTCCAGTCGCCTTTGTCCCAATATCTGAGCACAAGACTGATCCTGAGACTCTCTACCTGGGTTTTATTGTTACTGTGACTAATAGTGATTTCATTTATTACCAGTCCATGGAGTAGTACTGTTTCAACACCAGGGGTGAGTTGGAATCTACCTGAATAAAAAGGGCAGGTAAGGTTTCATCTGTACCTGGGTAGGATGGACAGGTGAGGTTTGGTCTCTACCTGGGTAAGAGGGACAGGTGGGGTTGGTCTGTATTTGGGTGAGAGGGACAGGTGGGGTTGGTCTGTACCTGGGTGAGAGGGACAGGTGGGGTTGGTCTGTACCTGGGTGAGAGGGACAGGTGGGGTTGGTCTGTACCTGGGGAAGAGGGACAGGTGAGGTTGGTCTGTACCTGGGTGAGAGGGACAGGTGGGGTTGCTCTATACCTGGGTAAGAGGGACAGGTGGGGTTGGTCTGTACCTGGGGAAGAGGGACAGGTGAGGTTGGTCTGTACCTGGGTGAGAGGGACAGGTGAGGTTGGTCTGTACCTGGGTGAGAGGGACAGGTGGGGTTGCTCTATACCTGGGTAAGAGGGACAGGTGGGGTTGGTCTGTACCTGGGGAAGAGGGACAGGTGAGGTTGGTCTGTACCTGGGTGAGAGGGACAGGTGAGGTTGGTCTGTACCTGGGTGAAAGGGGCAGGTGGGATTTGGTCTGTACCTGGGTGAGAGGGACAGGTGAGGTTGCTCTGTACCTGGGTGAGAGGGAAAGGTGGTGTTGCTCTGTACCTGGGTGAAAGGGAGAGGTGAGGTTGCTCTGTACTTGGATGAGAGGGACAGGTGGGATTGCTCTGTACCTGGGTGAGAGGGACAGGTGGGGTTGCTCTGTACCTGGGTGAGAGGGACAGGTGGGGTTGGTCTGTACCTGGGTGAGAGGGACAGGTGGGGTTGGTCTGTACCTGGGGAAGAGGGACAGGTGAGGTTGGTCTGTACCTGGGTGAGAGGGACAGGTGAGGTTGGTCTGTACCTGGGTGAAAGGGACAGGTGAGGTTGCTCTGTACTTGGATGAGAGGGACAGGTGGGGTTGGTCTGTAGCTGAGTGAGAGGGACAGGTGGGGTTGGTCTGTACCTGGGTGAAAGGGACAGGTGAGGTTGGTCTGTACCTGGGTGAAAAGGACAGGTGAGGTTGCTCTGTACTTGGATGAGAGGGACAGGTTGGGTTGGTCTGTACCTGGGTAAGCACTGTGCAGCTGTCATCACCCAGTCCCCGGTAATGAGCGTCCCTCCACACACATGCCTCCCTTTCCAGTACAGATTGGCCATCCAGGGCCAGGACCCTTCTGCAACTGACTGACCCTTGAGTAGGCGTGGTTTGATTTTGGGCCTCCCACAGACTTGTACTGAAAAATACAGTGAGACAGCAGAGTCACCTCCAGTGGACTGGAGAGATTGCCCACATCCTGCATAGTGATGTCACATTATGGCTACATACTCAGACATTAGATCCTCATGAAGAATCAAATCTCTAATTCAGCACTTATAGGAAGATCATAATCCAAATAGCAATAAAAACATTTAGTGCTGGCTTACAAAATGCAATTACCAAGACACCTGGACCCATCTACCATTTACCAGCAGAGAGGAGGACAGGATTACAGGAAAGCAGAGTACGTGAGACAGCAGGTAACTCCTTAATTGGCTATAATAATTAAAAGATAAGTGCTTTATGAGGATAACAATTCTGAATATTACACAGATGGTGTCTAATTCATAGAAACATGCACAGATTAACTCACTAGGGAGTTCACCAGAAATGGACACTGAAGTTGAAGCAGGAGAGGGAGCAGTGGACACTGGTGCTGTAGTAGTAGAGGGAGCAGTGGACACTGGTGCTGTAGTAGTAGAGGAGGCAGTGGACACTGGTGCTGTAGTAGTAGAGGAGGCAGTGGACACTGGTGTTGTAGTAGTAGAGGAGGCAGTGGACACTGGTGTTGTAGTAGTAGAGGAGGCAGTGGACACTGGTGCTGTAGTAGTAGAGGAGGCAGTGGACACTGGTGCTCTAGTAGTAGAGGAGGCAGTGGACACTGGTGCTGTAGTAGTAGAGGAGGCAGTGGACACTGGTGCTGTAGTAGTAGAAGGAGCAGTGGTGTCTGGTAATGCAGTTGGCACATTACATGTGGAATTACTGCTGAAGACCTCAAACTCTGTAGTGTTCGACCCAATTTGTTCTTTAATCCAGGACTTGTAATTGGACACTCCTGTATGAACCATTAAGTATCTGGGACAATAGTTTCTAAAATTTACAACTCCAGCTTGAATCCAGGTAGACTCATGTTTACACACCAGAGGACTCCCTGAGAGAAAGATAGGGTAAAATAGATCCTACAATGAGAAAGAGAAAAGAATTAATATAGACAAAATGACTGACTTAAAACTACAGTACATTAACAGTGATCTGAGAGAGAGAGGGGTTAATACAGACACACTGACTGGACACTCCAGTACATTAACACTGCACTGAGAGAGAGGGGTTAATACAGACACACTGACTGGACACTCCAGTACATTAACACTGCACTGAGAGAGAGGGGTTAATACAGACACACTGACTGGACACTCCAGTACATTAACACTGCACTGAGAGAGAGAGGGGTTAATACAGACACACTGACTGGACACTCCAGTACATTAACACTGCACTGAGAGAGAGAGGGGTTAATACAGACACACTGACTGGACACTCCAGTACATTAACACTGCACTGAGAGAGAGGGGTTAATACAGACACACTGACTGGACACTCCAGTACATTAACACTGCACTGAGAGAGAGAGGGGTTAATACAGACACACTGACTGGACACTCCAGTACATTAACACTGCACTGAGAGAGAGAGGGGTTAATACAGACACACTGACTGGACACTCCAGTACATTAACACTGCGCTGAGAGAGAGAGGGGTTAATACAGACACACTGACTGGACACTCCAGTACATTAACACTGCACTGAGAGAGAGAGGGGTTCATACAGACACACTGACTGGACACTCCAGTACATTAACACTGCACTGAGAGAGAGAGGGGTTAATACAGACACACTGATAAGAAGCTCTATCCCTGTTTCCCACATCATATAACAAAATACAGGCTTTGTTTTCTTCTATAATCCTACTGTGTAGTTTAGTGCCATGTGTGTATAATAAACCGCTACTTCATTTACCGAACAGGATGATATGTTGGCCTGAATCACACCAGCACAGATCATCGATTCTGTTACATATGGAAAACTGTAGAGGTTATAGATCTGATCAACACACTCTTTGTTCTCAATGAGTGGCAGCTGGACCTGTTGTAGGGTCTGGTTCCCTGACAAGAATGTTGCTGAAAGACAAAACAAGAAGGTGGTCAGTGTCCTTCCCTCAGTCAGTGACAGACTCTACCATCAGCTCTACAATGTGAGGATCCTGAGGTTTTACTCATCCTGGTTCAGAGCAACATCTCCACCTCCAATCAAGGATTCAGACACTCAGCAGTAAGGAATCAGCTGTGAAGGAGCCGTGTATTCATTCCTGTGTTACAGCAATGGAGTCTGTGGAGTGAGAGTGTGCTGCAGCAGTGTGCTGGTGTAGGGGCTGATGGAAAGTGACTGGGTGACTGATGACACGTATGACTTATGTCACCTCTGACCCCCTGTCCACTGGCAGAGATCAGTCAGAGTCAGAGACAGGGGCTGCTGAAGGGGAAGTTCGTGAGAGGAGTAAATGAAGAAGAGTGTTATACAAAGGCTTTAACATGTGGAAAGACACAGGAGTGTTAGATTAACCTACTTCTGTCTGTCATGTTGCCCCAGCCGGTGAGCCAACAGCTGGTCCCATTGTGGAAGGAGCTGCCGGTGTCGGCCAGACAGATGGGCTGGATGTAGTCAGTGAAGTTCACAGGGCTGCTCAGCTTCACCAGGGCGATGTTATCATAAAAAAAATAGGAAGTGTAGGGGTAAAGAATGATCGTCTGGACCCCTCTGGACACTTGATGAGGATTCGAGCCCAGCTGTGTCTGTCTGCCCAGGTACACTGTCCACTGACTGGCAATTCTGTTGGTCCTGGAGAGAGAAGTCATCATTGTCAAAGGTCAAGTGTACTACAATGTGTAAACTCATTGCTGTTCCCTCTTTTTTCACCTGATTATACGTAATATCACACTTCCTTTAATTGGTGCTTTAACAAAAGTCAGCAGTTTCGCCCTAAACTAATCACGTTTCAGAGCTGTCACTGTTGTCCTCACTAGTTATCGGTGTTATAGAATATAAAGATTGACGATAGCTAAGGCCTAAAAATGCATCTCTGAGAATATATATTGAAGATCCCTTCTACTTCCTTACCAATAGAAGCAAATTGCAGATGTCAGCACCCAGTCACTGTTGATCAGTGAGCCTCCACACAAGTATTGACCATTCCAGTGCAGGCTGGCCTGCCAGGGCCAGGACCCCTCCTGGGCATAGTCTCCCTGCAGGGCACTGGGATTCAGGGGCGCCTGGCCGCAGGCTGGAGAGACAAGAGACAGAGAAGAGAGACTAAGGGTGATCTGTCCATCTCCTATCCCAACTTCCCAAACACAGTGACTCTAAAACAGATAAATCTGTACAAAAAAAGATTCAGCTGCACATTCAACACTAGAACTAAAAATTGAAAATTTAACTGTTGAGAATTATATTTGTTGCTTATTTTACACCTTCACTTAATGGAAAACACTGTAACCTCCTGGAACATGACATCTGACATCTGCTAAGCTAATAAAAATAGAAAAATAAAAACAGCTATGAAGTAATGCAACAACGAATATGGAATTTTGATAGAGGTGACTCTTTAGATTTTCTGTACTTTATTGAATTTGCTTGTTCAAATGTACAGACACTTTGAATGTACATTTTACCAGCCAAAGAAGATAGATGTCACGATCGTACACTCTTAAGGGCGCTCCGACTCTTTCACTTTGTTGTTGATTTTGTGCACCTGCCTCCTATCCAGCCCCCCTTATATAAGCCAGACTCTTACTATTCCTGGCTCAGCATTGGAAGTTCTGGAGTGGCCCAACAGCACAGGCTTCATCACGGCGTCCTGACCATCTGGGTCCGGGGCTCGAGCGCCTAGCCTCATTAGCCCACTTTTATTCCCAGCCCCTGCACCGGATCCCATTCCGGTTTTGAAACCTTGTCCTGTCTTTGTTCCATTTGAATTAACCGGCTCTGGAATTTTGGACTTCACCCTGGATTTCCCTTTGGACCCCCTTGGACTAGTTCGCCAGGACCACAGCCAATACATTTAACAAATAGTCCCTTGGGCATAATAAAGATTCTTTCTGTAGTACTAAAATACAATAAATAATATGTATACAGCATTGAGATTTGTAATGATATTACATATCACAGTATTTTAAATATTAAAATAATATTAATAACACAAATGAACCTCCAGACCACCAATCTTTAAAGGAATTTAAAGATGTCCTAAAACAGAAATCACAATTGAGGTTTTTACGTCTATATTTGCTTTTAAATACTAATTTTTAAAGCCAGTATGTATATGTTTTTGCTACCCTTTTTTTCTTCTTAGTAGTTGATAAAATTATAGTTTTTATAATCATTTGGTTTCACCAAAGTTGTTGAAGAGCCTTGTCGCATAGTGCCAATTTTATTTTTTCATTTCATTTTCTGATGTAACACTGAATGGAATGTCTAATGTCTTGGTGATTGCATAATCTCCTCACAGTGGGCTGTATTCTTTTATAATCCTTGATGCGTGAAGAAGCACAAACCAAAAAACTTTGTGAAGCTGGAAATTTAGACTTCTGTTAACATATTTACTAAAGTCATCCGACTAAGTAAGCTCATTTTGTGAAACAGTCCCCTGGTTCCCCAATAATCTAAACACAACACAACGCTGGCAGACGCTGCCTGAACTCACACGTGGGTACAATCTAGTGTTAATAACTATTCTGTTTTTAAATATTTCAGATTTGTTTTGAGATTTGTATCTGTTGTAATTGTTAATGCAATGGCAAATATAATTCCAATTCTTCAGTTTTCACCTAATATTGTGAGTCATATACTCAGGTGTGTTGCACCTTTGATGTAGTTGGGTGTACAGTATTATTTAACACAGGTTTAGTCGTAGTGTTTGATGTTTGTACTTTACTAACAAATCAAATCCGCATTTTTATTTATTCGTGGCATAATTTGAATAATATATTTTTATGTCACATTGTTAGGCAGTTACATCCATATCTATCTATGGCAGCATCCTGGTGCCACAAGGGAAAACACTGGAAAAATTACTGATCTGTGAGTCATTCTTTGAAAGGCATTTAACTCTCTACATGCCTCTTTTTTACTTGCTTATTTGCTGTTAAATATGATATGATTTAAAGCCAATAGTGTATGTTAATACATTAATACAATTTCAAGAATTAAAGTCTAAAATAAAATGATCTGTTTGCTAGTTACTAGTAATACACAATTACTAATAATTCTTTATCCTGTATGGAATTAAAAACAAGACATTTTCTTTGTGTTACTGTACAGTATGATTAGTGCAGGAAAGCACAATTAACTAACATTTACTTTTTTATTATTAAAATATGATTTTTATGACACATGTCCACATGCAGCTGGATTAACTGCGCCACCTGGCAGTTTTACAGAGTTTTGCAGTCCAGCATCAGATTACTTAAGAAAAATAAAAAACGGCGGTACCTTTTGGTTGTTGCTGTGTACCACATGCCACCTTGTGCATTCTAAATGCCTACTTCTGTAGCAATATTCCCTCATTTTCATTCAGTCTTGCTATTAGATGTCATTCACTATCCACTTCTTAGAAGGAATTTTAATTTCAAAGCACACACGTTTAATAACCTGATGTTATTTTCATTTTGTTTGAGAATACAGTAGTTGAAAGTTATTTAATACTTTCAAAAACTTAGTCACATCTCCCACTTCAAATTAATAGTATTTTTTACTGTATTATGTCATTTCTAGGGAGATAGCAAAGCAGTTAAACGTTTTCATAAAATAGACCCAAATGCAGGTATATAAACACCAGAAAACCAGCAAGCATCTGCATGAGCAAACAGCAAGCTCTTTACAGCAAGCAAGTGTGGTACAAGCAAACCGAAATCCAAAATCTGAAATCCGAACTCAGAGCTGAGAGAAACAAGAAGACATCATACTAACACCAAGCACAAGGGGGAAATCCGATGTATGTAGGGGTCCAGAATCCAGGAAGCAAACACGGAGAGAATGCAGAAACTTCAAACAAGGTGAAACTTGAAACTTGAACTCTATGACAGAGTTTCAGAGCACTGCCAGATCACAGCTTATGTAGGCTTGAACTACCTGAGGCGGCCATGGTGGAGAATTGCCTCCAGGTGGTACAAGACTCCTGTCAGATTAATTACCATGGCGACTGGCACTATAAGACAGGTGGCTTGCTACTGTCTAAATACTAGTTCTGGACCATTTTTACCATGTGCCCTTCCATACATCTGTAGCAATGAACATGACTGTGAAATCGTTAATGACAGACACCTGTCCAGAAGCTGTGTGAAGAACTGTTCTTCACAGTAAAAAGTGAAAGAAAAGATCTTAGGCTTAATGTTATGAGAGAAAAGTCCGATTTTTAATTTTGAAATAAAATTGCAAAATAATTTAAGTTAAAAGCAGTTTCATCTGGGCTCTCTGATGTGAACCTCAAGAAGATCATTTAATCTTTTAAAAAAAACAGACCATTTTTACCAGACACAAATTCACTTTAGATTCATCTCCTGTGTTATTCTTTTTTTAAATGACTTCAGTTATTATCCACTCCTGTGGATAAACTGTGCTGATAAATTAGGATAGTAGTGCTCATCAGAGCACTGAGAGACACAGGACAGCCACTGGCCAGACAGACACCACCTACCTCTCACTGTCAGGATCAGAGCCGCCAACACGCAGAGACTGATGCCTACCGCCATGACTGCTATTGTGTCAGAGTCCTGTCTCCAGCTTCTCCTTTCTCTCCTCTCTCCCTCCGTCTGTCTCCTGCTCTGATATACACACCTGGAGAGACACGCCTCATGTCCCTCCCTCTCTCCCTCCCTCTGTTCTCATCCTCTGTTCTCTCTCTCTGTCTCTCTCTACATCTCTCCCTTCCTCTCTGTCCTCCTCTCCCTCAGGGTTTCACTGGGGATGTCCTGTTGACTTCAGTAATACTGCAGCTCAACAAATTTATAACAAAGAAACAATCAGTAAAAAACCCACACAACAGGACAGGAGACACAATGAGAGAGAGAGGAGATCACAGAGAATCCCTCTGTATTAAACACACACAACAGGACAGGAGACACAGGGAGAGAGAGGAGATCACAGAGAATCCCTCTGTAATAAACACACACAACAGGACAGGAGACACAGTGAGACAGAGGAGTGCACTTTAACTATGACCCCACTGTGATTTACAACACTTGTACCTTGATATCACTTTTTTGGATTCCCAAACGATTGAATGTTGAAATACCCACAGGAACTGTCAGAGCTCTTCTTGCTCGTGGCCGATTTCTGTGACCCCTGTTAGCCATGGAAGAACCTGACTGCTTGATTCTGCAGAGGAGAGATTGACCAACAGAGTGAAAATGACTTTGGCAAAAGCCTCTCAGTGTCTCAGTTAATATCAGGTTCTGCTAATGTAAAAGCTTCGTTTATACATTATGACAAGTGCAGGACTAAGCTGTTAATCCAGGGTTTCTCTGTCTTTTCCATCCCACAGCACTTCCACTACACTTACCTAAAGCTTTTCTTGCTTTTTATGTCCATGGATCATGAAACTCTACATGTGATTCCCGATTTAACAGTCTTGCAGTGTGGTCTTTGCCTATCTGGAATATACAACATGACACTTTGGTTACTTCACAATTTAATATATTGTAACGCTTACGGCCGACAGGCACTGTGTAAGAGCCGGTGTACCAGAGCAGGTGATGTCACTGCCCTTCCCTGTGATAGCAGGACTACAGCTACTGGGCTGTGGAGAGATCTCTCTTTAGCTCACGGGCTGGGTCGCTGCAGAGAGACGCGGAAGTCCCAGGTTTGAGCCTCAGTCGGGATGGGGCCAACCTAATGCGGCAAGGGCGCCCGCCTGAGCTCGCGTTGCGTTACAATATAGTTCCCAATATCTGAATTATTAATTTCTCTCTCACATGTAAGTTCTGCAGGAGGTGTAGTGGGAAATTTTACAACAGAACTTCCATGAATGCTGTAGTCCAAAACAGGACAGAAGACACAGAGAGAGAGAGGAGATCACATAGAAGCCCTCAATAATACACACAAACACAACAGGACAGGAGACACAGTGAGAGAGAGGAGATCACAGAGAATCCCTCAGTAATAAACACACACAACAGGACAGGAGACACAGTGAGAGAGGGAAGTGTGCTTTAACTATGATCTCATGGTGATTTACTACACATTAACCTTGATATCACAGTTCTGGATTTAATATCAACACAATAATTACAGTGTGTGAGCTATCTGTGATTGATCAAAAGGTTTTATGTGCAGAAATGTGGTTTCATGGTACAGAAATTCAGGGAAGTCTTATTTGGAGTGGTGCATCACAGGAACTTGTTTTTGCTGTTTTGTGGCTCTGCAGGTGGTTTCCATCAGAAGCTCTTAACCTCACAGGTTGTTTTCTATTACTTGAAATAAGACGTCTTCCCCTTTACGAACTGACAGGATTAGTTCTGCAATAGATGAGAAAATATTGAAATACCCACAAGAATGGACAGAACTCTTCTTGCTCACAGTCAATTTCTCATAGCCCTGTTAGCCATGGAAGAATCTTATGTAGAAGTCTGACCCTGACACAAGATCATTTCTGACCTGGGTTGAGTGCATTTTAAACACTCCCCTGTTGTGTGTGACATTTCAGAAGTAACTGCAAGGAAGGGATGACATCTCCTGGAATAGCCACTGTCCTACGAACTGAATTATTTTCTACAGTCATAACGGTGTACATAGGCAATGGTCACTTCTAAACACTCATTCATGGTAATAACACAGGGTCACCAGAGCTGTACTCAGACTATAAAACCTTCCCGCAAAACTGCTTGTGCTTGGAGCTCTATGGGGGAGACACCTGGTGTGTCTCCTTTGGGATTCTCCAGAAATGGCCTATTTCTGTGGTGTAAGTGTGCTGTGGGATGGAAAAGGCTGAGAAACACTGGATGAACAGAGACTCTGTAGCAGCTTAGTCCTGCACTTGTCGCAATGTATAAATGAAACATTTGCATGAGTAGAAAATGGTATTAACAGTGAAAAACTGTCTTTGTCAAACTCATTTTCATACTGTGGCTCAATATATCCTCTGCAGAATCAGGAAGGCTCTCAGAAATTGACTGTGAGCAAGAAGAGTTCTGACTGTTCTTGTGGGTATTTCAATATTTTCTCATCTATTGCAGAACTAATCCACAGAAATTGACTGTGAGCAGGAAGAAAGGAAGAAAAAACATTCTCAGGAATAGTCACCAATGTCTCCTAATCCTTCACTTGTGCATATCAAGTTCTCCTGTTGTTAATGTTTCATTTCTAGATTGTAAAAATCACAGGACTGTTCATCCATTTTTTCTCAGCCTTTTCCATCTCACGACACACTTACTCCGCTCTTCAGTGAGGGTTTAAAATGAGTTTCAAATCAGCTCCACCTGATTCTGAGCCACAGCTACAGCACAGCCACACTGCAGCCCCGGGCAACACCTCCACAACACCTGACAACACCGGATCACACAGCGGTTTGTAAAACCCACTTCAAATGCACAAAATGAGATCATTATCAATCAGAAATGGAAACTGGACACGGGCAGACCTGGCTGCCCAGAGAGGACAACAGGCTCAGTGACCACAGCCTGGCCAAAGAAACTGGACACAGGCAGACCTGGCTGTCAATAGAGGACAGGCTCAGTGACCACAGCCTGGACATAGAAACTGGACACAGGCAGACCTGGCTGCACAGAGAGGACAGGCTCAGAGACACAGCCTGGCCATAGAAACTGGACACAGGGAGACCTGGCTGCCCAGAGAGGACAGGCTGTGCTCCCACTGCCAGCGGGGAGAAAGAGAGACAGAGGTGCACTTCCTACTGCACTGTGACAAATATTCTGGGATTAGACAAACATTTTTCCCCAAATTTACAAATCTTATATCAGAACCCCCACACCTGCCAGAACAGCTCCCAATCCTACTGGGAGAGTTCAGGTGAACTGGCAGCCCAGTATGTGATCTCCTGTCACAGACTGAGAAACAGTGAGCCTGTCTCTCAATAATTCTCCATATGTCTGTATGTAAATGTATTATGATGTCTCTGTTTAGTAAATGTCTGCAGATCTTATGTTAACTGTATATGCTTTGGCAACACTGATTTATTCTTTGGCCATGTCAGTAAAACTTCTTGAATTGAATTGAGAGAGAAGATCACAGAGAATCAGTAATAAACACATACAACAGGACAGGAGACACAGTCAGAGAGGGAAGTGTGCTTTAACTATGATCTCATGGTGATTTACTACAAATTAACCTTGATATCACAGTTCTGGATTTTATATCAACACAATAATTATAGTGTGTGAGCTATCTGTGATTGATCAAAAGGTTTTATGTGCAGAAATGTGGTTTCATGGTACAGAAATTCAGGGAAGTCTTATTTGGAGTGGTGCATCACAGGAACTTGTTTTTGCTGTTTTGTGGCTCTGCAGGTAGTTTCCATCAGAAGCTCTTAACCTCACAGGTTGTTTTCTATTATTTGAAATAAGACGTCTTCCCCTTTACGAACTGACAGGATTAGTTTTGCAATAGATGAGAGAATATTCAGAACTCTTCTTGTTCACAGTCAATTTCTGAGAGCCTTCTCGATTCTACAGAGGATATATTGATCCACAGTTTGAAACTGAGTTTGACAAAGCCAGTTTTTCACAGTTAATACCAATTTCTACTCATGTAAATGTTTCATTTATACATTGCGACAAGTGCAGGACTAAGCTGCTACAGAGTCTCTGTTCATCCTTTTCCATCCCACAGCACACTTACACCACAGAAACATGAAGATCTTCCAGCGGATTGTAGACATGTAAGAAGCCACAGCGCTCTTCAGTGAGGGTTTAAAATGAGTTTTAATTTGTGCTGGATTAGGCCATTTCTGGAGAATCCCAAAGGAGACACACCAGGTGTCTCCCCCATAGAGCTCCTAGCACAAGCAGTTTTGCGGGAAGGTTTTATAGTCTGAGCACAGCTCTGGTGACCCTGTGTTATTACCATGAATGAGTGTTTAGAAGTGACCATTGCCTATGTACACTGTTATGACTGTAGAAAATGATTCAGTTCTTAGGACAGTGGCTATTCCAGGAGATGTCATCCCTTCCTTGCAGTTACTTCTGAAATGTCACACACAACAGGGGGATGTTTAAAATGCACTCAAACCCATTCAGAAATGACTCAGGCCAGGGTCGGACTTCTACAACGTTATGTCTTGGGATCCTGAAACAGTGAAGTGTCTCTACATGTGACTCCCGAGTGAACAGTCTCGCAGTGTGGCCTGTGTTACTCCACAGCGCAAACCTACAGCAACTGTATCTGATGTCTTGATTGCTTTCTCACAGGCCTCCCTGCCGGGTCAGTCTCTGGGCTCAAGACTGGTGGGTTAAGGGTTAAAGACACTGCTGTTGGACCTTGAGTGAGGTACTTCAGTCCAGTGGCTCCAGTTCACCCAGCTGTGATGACAGGAACCATTGGACTTTTTTAGAAAAGTGGATTTACTGTACAAATACACGTTCATACCTCTCTTTAATCCACAGTTGTGACCAAGATACACTGCTCAGGGGGACTGACCTACAGTAAATGCCTATGACTTTTGGCAAGTGTTAAGATGTGCAAGTTAACATTCATGCTTTGGTGCAGTAGGTATCACCTTCCAGCCCTTAAGAACATAGAGAACATTTAATGACGGAGCTTAACCCTCCTTTTCCTGTAAAACTTCTTCCTTGTGAGCTTTCATCATTCATAGGTAGATCTTATTATTTTCATGATTGTTTTGAGGCGGAGGGGGAGCTCTGTGATGACCTGGTGTCTTGATCCCTGTTCACTTCACACTGAAGAAGACCAGGATCAACCCTGCTCTGCTTGGGTGCAATCTACCTCCCAGTTGATAAAATTAATTACTGTACTTTTCTTTACATCAAGCTTATTCTCTTTCAGGAAATGATTTGCCTGTATATTCATCACAATGGCTGCAATTCTTTTACACATCAGATGCACTGTGTTTGGCAGCAAGCCTCAAAATAATAATAATAATAATAATAAACTTATTTATTTTATATAGCGCCTTTAAAGGTGGCTTCTCAAAACGCCGTACAGAACGACAACAGCAACAACCGCAAATAAAAATAAATAATTAAAAGATATACAAGATAAACATGATGAGAATACACAGAGGTGACAGTAGATGGTGGTACTAAGTACAACAGGAGACGAGAGGTAAAGAACAGAACCAGTTAAGTAAAGGCTCTTCTAAAGAAGAGGGTTTTGAGTCTGGATTTGAAGGAGTTTAGAGAAGGTGACTCTGATATCCTTGGGGAGAGAGTTCCAGAGCTTGGGGGCATAACAGGAGAAGGCCCTGTCACCCATACAATGTAGACGGGCTTGGGGGACAGTAAGGAGGGCAGAATTAGAAGAGCAAAGGGGAGTAGAGCAATAACAGCTCAGACAGGTACTGAGGTGCCATGCAGAACCTTATAGGTGAGCTTGAGGAAAAACCTCATTGATCACCCTGCAGCTCAGCACTGGCAGCCCCATTGGAGCTCAGCAGTGTGAGTCTGGCTACTACCTGGAGGGGGGACTCCTGGGAAAGCTAAGGCTGCTGCTGGAAGAGGTGTTAGTGGGGCCAGTAGGGGGCGCTCATCCTGCGGTCTCTCTGGTCCGAATGCCCCAGTATAGTGACAGGGACACTCTACTGTAAAAAGGCGCCGTCCTTCAGATGAGACATAAAACCGAGGTCCTGACTCTCTGTGGACATTAAAAATCCCCACTGAGAGCTGGTTGAGCAGACTAGAGCATCATCCAGGTGGGGGGACACATTGGTGGTGGAGGGGAGTCCCCTTTATCTGTAAAGTGCTTTGAGTGGAGTGTCCAGAAAGGTGCTATATAAGTGTAAGCAATTCTTCTTCTTCTTCTTGAACGTTGAAAAACAGTGATCTTTTACATATATGGATTCATTGCTCGGTGTACTTAGATTGTCAGATGTTTTGTGCAGGTCTTTAGACTGGTTTTTGTGCACATCAGCAGTCTGCAGCCAACACTCTCCATCAGCTTGCCTTGGGCATTGCCTCACCCCCGATCACATGGCTGCTGAGCAATGCATGTCCTGGGATGGTTGACTTTTCCCAGGGGCTAATAATCCCACATCAGTGGCTCTGTCACATCATCAATGCAGGGAGTCTGCCCATGTTCTGACGTTACAGAGGACTCTCTGAGGACATCTCCTCAGGGTCAGTCTCCGCCTTCTGTTCTGTGTGTTTCTGTGTTTTTAAACGTTGGGCTGTTGAGTGTGGTCCCAGGGTAAATTTAGGCAAAATGGGTTCCTTTTGTCAGTGTCCTGTACACCAGGTGGATTTAATGTAGTTATACTCATTCACCCTTTTAAATTTCTTGTATTAACTCTTTCTTGTAGTTTGGACACCTGATTTCTACTTTTCTTTATCTCTTTCATCTGCACCAATAAACTCATCATGTTATTACAAATAAGTTGTTAGAGAATAGGGTGGGGAACTGAAATAGTTAAAAAGCCCCAAATGTCATCAGTTATACCTTTGAAGCAAGAGATTTCTTTATTCTCTGTCACAGCTCTGGCAAAGGAGTAATCCGAGGCACACCAGACCAAATAAATATTTATTAACAAGCCAGTGTCACCAAATTAAATGATTCACATGATACCGAATCTCACATGTATATAACATTAAACAAAACAGTCTGTATCAGAGGCCTACATTCTCAAGACCCAGAAAACTCAGACTGCTAATCCAGTAATCTGAAATCGTATACAATGTCTAATCAGTCCAACAGGAGAAACAATCTAACATCCTAAATGATCAGACTACGACTTAATGATCAATCTCTCTTCCTGTAAACTAAGATGCCCCAGAGAGAAGGGGGTTCTGCATTTTCTAAAAATATATCACCAAATAAGAGAGAATGTCTTTAGCCTGGGGATTCCACAGATTAGGAAATCCAATTTATTTTTTAAATAAAAGGAGACCAAAGGAAGGAAGGCGAGCCTTCTTAATCAAGTCTCCAGTGATTTAGGTAGACTCTGGTCTCCATGACTGATCTGCACAAGGTCCTCTTGTCTGTCATGTTTCTTCTGCCTTTTTCCTCTCTCTTCCCCTTTCTCTGTTCCCTCTCTTGCCTTCTCTCTCCTGTGTCTTCTTATGATGTCCTATTGTGTGTGGAATATTTCTTCTATCCAGATTAACTCACCAGAACATGTGTGATTACCGGTTCTGCTCGCTTGCCTGTAGCCGGGACAGCAATTCCATTGTTTTTATATTTCATGACACTGCCCTCCACCTCCTCCCTTTCCTCAGCCGTGACGATATTCCGTTTTAAATGCAATTTCCCACACGGGATCAATAGAGTATCTATCTCTACCATCTAAATGCTAGAATTGTCTACCTTTTTAAAGAGGAATAAGTGACAATAATGGTAAATTTCTAGACAATGAAAGAGAAAAGGCTGATGTATTTACTCTCAGATATTTGCTAATGAACATGCTTTTTATTTGCTAATGAACATTTTCTTTTATTAAAACTTCATCAGCATGGAATAAGAAGAAGTGTTTGAGGTACTAGAAGCTCTTGGGGTTAGTCAATTAATAAATCCCCAGGACCTGATAGTATCTTTCCAACTGTACTCAAGGAAATGGGAGATGTTATTCAGAACCCACTGGCTTCTCTCTCCCAACAATTGCTCAAGATCGGAAATTTGCTAGTGCATCGCATATAGTTAGTGGGGCCAGCAGGGGGTGCTCACCCTGTGGTCCATGTGGGTCCTAATGTGACGGGGACACTCTACTGTTAACAGGCGCCATCCTTCGGATTAGATGTAAAACCGAGGTCCTGACTCTCTGTGGTCTGTGGTCTGTGGTCTGTGGTCTGTGGTCATTAAAAATCCCAGGGCGTCTCTCGAAAAGAGTTGGGGTATCACCCCAGTGTCCTGGCCAAATTTCCCCCTGGTCTTTACCCATCATGGCCTCCTAATAATCCTCATCTATGAACTGGCTTCATTACTCTGCTCTCCTCCCCGCTGAGAGCTGATGTGTGGGGAGCGTTCTGGCGCACTATGGCTGCCGTCGCATCATCCAGGTGGGGCTGAACACTGGTGGTGGTGGGGAGTCCCCATTACCTGTAAAGGGCTTTGAGTGGAGTGTCCAGAAAAGCGCTATATAAGTGTAAGCAATTATTATTATTATAATATACATGACGACAAATCTGACCCAAATAGCTAAAGACCACTAGGATCTAATACTACTACATGCAAGGTTATGGAAATGATTAAAAGAACTAAACCAGAGGATCACCTGTTTAGAAATACCATCCATAGGTAGGTCTTGCCTAACCAACTAATTAGAGTACTTTGAACTGACAACAACAGACATGGACAGACCGTGAGGCGTCGTGTTGAGATTTTCTGAAAGTTCCCTGTAAAAGATCAATTCTCAAATTGTGTTTCATCGGTACAGAGAAAAGCAGCGAGATGCTTTTGAAGACTGAAGAGGAAGGTCCTATGCTGACAGGCTGAAAGAACTGAACGTTTTTTTTTAGTCCTCAACAAATGGGACCATGAAGGCACCTGATCCAAAGTATTTGAAATCATAAAGACACCAACAAGGTCCAGCAGACTGAGACATCAACACCAACCAGAGGACACAAGTGGAACCCCCATGGAAGTGTATTTAAAGCTCTGTATTTAGAACTGGGGGCACTTCTTTACCCAAAGGGTTGTGGGAGGGTGGAACACGCTACCCAGCCATGTTGGCGCCACTTATATGTTGACTTCATTCAACAAACAGCAGCTGGGCGAGATTCCTGGATCAATCATCTCCTCGGTACGACAGGAGACAGGCTGAAGAACTGCCTCTCAATTCTAATCTTTGTTATGTTGTTTTCTTTAAGTGTGTCAATAAACCCATTTAAGTTAGTTTTTAATTATATAACAAATCACAGTTCTTATGCTGATTATACAATGATTGCTGGGAGGAATATACTGAATAATATATTTAATATGTGTTTTGATAGTAAGTATATACAGTATATCTTATGGCTAGCAGTGTGTGTGATGCTGAACAGTGGTAGAGTTTTTTCCTATAGTTTAATTTTTCCTATAGTTTTCCTAGTCTTATAGTTTTTTGGCACCCCCTGGTGGTCATGCTGTTGTTACTACAGTCTGTAACTAGAATTGACCTGCAATGCATTGTAACAACTGTAACATGCCGTCGTGGAGAGGTCCTGTCTTCACATAACAACACAGAAAGAGGGATTTAAACCCTCCTAGAAAGTTCAAATGCCAGAAATTTCCTCCTGGAGCTATGTGGGTCAGATCTTGTATAGCTGGTTCCCAACCCCCATCTATGGGGAATCCTGTGTCTGCTGATTTTCAGTCTAATTGGAACCTTCATTAATCATGCTAATTAGTGCTCTCTAAATGAGCTGCCTACTTCTTCTGAGTTTTTGTGCATTCAGTACATAGAGTCTATTACAGCCGCATTGTCCCAAAAATTTCGCACACATACATTTATTTATGAGTCTCTTCTCAACAGAACAAGAATTTGTCCCCTTATTTCTGTCAAAACAGCACAGCTCACAGTAGGTGAGGGGCTCCTGATGTACAAACTCAGGTGGGAATGACACTGTGTCACCCACTCCCACACTGAGACACACTCTGTACAGTCCTAGTACAGGAGAACAGTCCTGTTTAAATAGGAGCTACAGTCCCAGTTCAGTAGAATAGCCCTGTTACAATAGGGGCTACAGTACCAGTACAGTACAACAGTCCTGTTACAAGAGGAGCTACAGTCCCAGTACAGTACAACAGTCTGTTACAATAGGAGCTACAGTCCCAGTACAGTAGACCAGTCCTGTTACAAAGGAACAAGTAATAGTTTTATTCCATGCTGAAAAAGAGAAGAGAGAAAACACAATGTTTTGCTCAGTGACAATTCCAGTTGCCTTGTGGGAGGTTTGAATGAGCAGTATTTTGCCGTTAATTAAACCGACTGAGTAATGGAGGCTGGATGAATGACCTTGAGACGCCGGCGGTGTAGAGAGCAGAGTGTAGCTTTGGGAACAGACCACAAGAGGGCAGTGTAGAGAGACTCCAGAGACAAAGAAATACTATTTCCCAAACTAGCATCAAAATCAAAAAAACTGCAAAAAACAAAAGCAAAAGAAATGTGGTTTGATACGGAGTGCAAAAACATCAGAAAAGCACTATGAAAACTCTCAAATCGTAAACAGACAACCACACAACACAGATCTGCGCCTCAGCTACCGCGAAATGGTAAAACATTACAAACACACACTGAAAAAGAAAAGGAACACATACATAAACAAACAACTCACAGAAAATGAGGAGTCACTAAATCAGAACAGCTACTGGGAGAAGTCCAAAACGGAACAATCTAGCAAACATACTTAGAAAATCTGCACCAAATGCTCCCAAATACAAATAAATCAGACCAAAACATCATTTATGAAAAACTCAAAAATGTTAGAATTTGCTATTAAAGACAACCAAATCCCCTTAGGTTCCCCAATCACTGAGCAGGAGCTACTGGACAAACTGGGCCCTCAGACCACACAAAGCCTGTGGCCAAGATGGAGTCAACTGCTGAGACACAGCAGCTCGAAGTTGCAACAAGCCCTGCTCAAACTCCTCAATCTCATCATGACAGCCGGATGTTTCCCCGAGGCCTGGAACCAAGGACTGATCACACCCATTTATAAGAGTGGAGACAGACTCGATCCCAACAACTACCGGGGCATCTGTGTGAACAGTAACCTGGGGAAGGTATTCTGCAGTACCCTAAATACACGAATACCGGCCTTCCTTACCGAACACAATGTCCTGAGCAAGAGTCAGATTGGCTTCTTACCAGATCACAGCACATCTGATCATATTTAAACCCTACACACACTGATAGACAAATACGTCCACCAAAAAGAAAAAGGGAAAAATGTTGTCTGCTTTATCGATAACAAGAAAGCATTTGAATCGATTTGCCATGAAGGACTGTTTTACAAACTACTCCAAGGGGGTATAGGGGGTAAAGTGTACAACATAATTAAATCAATGTACTCAGAGAACAAATGTGCAGTGAAAATTTGAAACAATGGACAGAATTCTTCACCCAAGGCCGTGGGGAGAGACAGGGCTGCAGCCTGAGCCCAACACTGCTCAATATATATATCAACTATTTATCAGGAATGTTGGAGCAGTCTGAAGCTCCTGGTCTCACATTACATTTCACAGAAATCAAGTTCCTGCTCTATGAAGATGACCTGGTCCTGCTGTCGCCCACAGAACAGGGGCTGCAGCAGAGCCTATTTGGACAGAAAATAGGCTCCAGTACTGCTGGAGCAGTACTGTCAGACCTGGGTGCTGACAGTCAATCTGAACAAGAAGAAAGCCAGACCTCAGGAAAACAGGTACAAATTCACACTCAACAGCAACACATTGGAGCACACATCCAGCTACACATATCTTGGTCTCACCATCAGCTCTTCTGGGAGTTTTGACCTGGCAGTGAAGGCACTGAGGGAGAAGGCACTCAGGGCTTTCTAAGCAATAAGAAGGAGGCTCTTCAACATCAACCCACCAACAAGAATCTGGCTCCAAATATTTCAAAGTGTAATCCAACCCATTGTTCCAAATGGCAGTGAAGTGTGGGGTCCCCTCACAGACCAGGATTACACCCAATGGGACAAACACCCCACAGAAACTCTGCACATGGAGATCTGTAGAAACATGCTCCGTTTGCAGAGAAAAACACCTAACAACGGCAACACTGATTGTACTCATCGGTCACGCCAATAAAGCACCTTGAATTGAATTGTAGAGCACAGCTTTGGGAATAGACCAGGGAATAGAGGGCAGTGTAGGGACCAAAAAAAGAGGAAGACAGTCCTTGTATGATTAGTGTAACATAACAAAGGGACATGGAGTATAGCTACAAGAAAAGACCACTAGAGGGCAGCATAGAATGACTCCAGAGACCAGGAGAGAGGAATAAATCAGGGCTCACCTTCCTGTTGGGAGTATTAGAGTGATCAGGCTCCAGCTGTTAGCGAGCTGATTTCTCACTGCACAAGAGGGGAGCTGAGAAAGAAGGGGCTCTGATCTGAATGCTGGGCTGAAGTGATTAGGTCTCATGGTCAGAAAGTGAGTGGTGTAAACTAACTGCAGGTACTGAGACAAACCCCATGGGGTTTTTGGTGAAGCTTAAAGTACAGTACGAATTTACTCTGCTCTCCTCCCCACTGATAGCTGATGTGTGGTCGCATCATACAGGTAAGGCTGAACATTGGTGTCGGTGGAGGGGATTCCCCATGACCTGTAAAGCGCTTTGAGGGGAGTGTCCAGTGTAAGGAATTATTATTGATATCAGCATACTGGCTGCTGCTGTGTCAGGGGCAGAAGAATTGCAGGTTTGATATGTGTGCCTGGACAAACAGGATCAGCCAGTTAGACCAGGGTTGTATTATAATGGAAAGTGGAAAGGGTGAAGGATTGAGGACCGAAACAGGGAAGGAAGTCTTGAAACAGCTGGTCAGGCCTCGGACAGCTAACCCCTTTCCCTGATAGGTTTTACGTACGTAGGCTCCTCCAGACCAAGCTGCCTTGTTAGGGGGATCTGCTACAGGTACAGAAGTAAAAGATGGACAGTCAGGAGCGAGTTTTCTCCTTCCCCATTTCCCAGGATCCTCTGATTCCTGTTCCTCTAGGCAGGGAGGGACATTGTCTTCCTCCAGAAAAGGGCGGATGAGGGACATGTCTTTGTCTCACACCGCTCTCCTTTTCAACCATCTGCTCCAGAGCCAGTCCACACCGCAGGGAAGGTACTTTATAAGACAGTGTGAGTACTACAAGGAAATGTTCGGGAACTATTCCAGTCCAGTACTGAACTGTCTCATCTTCGCTGTGTCTTCTGAAGTTCATTCAGCTGTTCCAGATGTGCCCCGGTCTTCACTGTGTCTTCTGAAGTTCATTCTGCTGTTCCAGATGTGCCCCAGTGTTCATTGAGGGTTCTGGAGATCATTCAGGTCTGTTTACAGAGACTCTTAAAACACAGGCAGCGTCTGCAGGTTTCCCAATAACTGAAGTACACATTCCTGCTTTTTGAGTTTGTCTTACTTGTTTCTAGCCAGAATGAAACAATGTGGCTCCAAGTCCAGTAAGACAGATCAGTTGGAAAAATGCAGTCCAGCAACTTTGATATATTTACAAAACTTTCAGCTCCCCACTTTAACTCACTGCTGCCCACGTCTTCCCACATGTCCTCACTGCTCCCCCACTCCTCCTCACTGCTCCCCCACTCCTCCTCACTGCTTCCCACATCTCCCCACGTGTCCCCACTCTTCCTCACTGCTCCCTACTGCTCCTCACTGCTCCCCACGTGTCCTCACTGCTCCTCACTGCTCCCCCACTCCTCCTCACTGCTCCCCCACTGCTCCTCATTGCTCTCCACGTCTCTCCACATGTCCTCACTCCTCCTCACTGCTCCCCCACTCCTCCTCACTGCTCCCCCACTCCTCCTCACTGCTTCCCACATCTCCCCACGTGTCCCCACTCTTCCTCACTGCTCCCTACTGCTCCTCACTGCTCCCCACGTGTCCTCACTGCTCCTCACTGCTCTCCCACTCCTCCTCACTGCTCGTCACTGCTCTCCACGTGTCCTCACTGCTCCTCACTGCTCTCCCACTCCTCCTCACTGCTCCCCCACTCCTCCTCACTGCTCCCCCACTGCTCCTCATTGCTCTCCACATGTCCTCACTGCTCCCCACTGTTCCTCACTGCTCCCTACTGTTCCTCACTGCTCCCCACGTCTCCTCACTCCTCCTCACTGCTCCCCACGTGTCACCACTGCTCCCCCACTCCTCCTCACTGCTCCCCTCTGTTCCTCACTCCTCCTCACTGCTCCTCACTGCTTCCCACTGCTCCCCCACTGTTCCTCACTGCTTCCCACTGCTCCTCACTGCTCCCCACTGCTTCCCACTGCTCCCCACGTCCCCTCACTCCTCCTCACTGCTCTCCACATCTCCCCACGTGTCGCCACTGCTCCCCCACTCCTCCTCACTGCTCCCCTCTGTTCCTCACTCCTCCTCACTGCTCCCCTCTGTTCCTCACTCCTCCTCACTGCTCCTCACTGCTTCCCACTGCTGCTCACTGCTCCCCACTGCTCCCCACTCCTCCTCACTGCTCCCCACTGCTCTCCCACTCCTCCTCACTGCTCCCCACTCCTCCTCACTGCTCCCCACTCCTCCTCAGTGCTCCCCACGTCTCCCCACGTCTCCTCACTCCTCCTCACTGCTCCCCCACTGCTCCCCCACTGTTCCTCACTGCTCCCCACTCCTCCTCACTGCTCCCCATGTGTCCTCACTGCTCCCCACTGTTCCTCACTGCTCCCCACGTCCCCTCACTCCTCCTCACTGCTCCCCCACTCCCGTTACTGCTCCTCACTCCTCCTCACTGCTCTCCACATCTCCCCACGTCTCCCCACTGCTCCCCCACTCCTCCTCACTCCTCCTCACTGCTCCCCACTGCTATTAACTGCTCCCCACGTGTCCTCACTGCTCCTCACTGCTCCTCACTGCTCCCCACTGCTCTTCACTGCTCTCCACATCTCCCCACTCCTCCTCACTGCTCCTCACTGCTCCCCACTCCTCCTCACTGCTCTCCACGTCTCTCCACGTCTCCCCACTGCTCCTCACTCCTCCCAATGTTTCCTCACTGCTCCTCAATGCTATCCACTGCTCCCCACTTTACCTCACATCTCCCCACATCTCCCCATTCCTCCTCAGTGCTCCCCACGCATCCTCACTGCTCCCCACTGTTCCTCACTCCTCCTCACTGCTTCTCACTGCTCCCCATGTTTCCCCACTCCTCCTCACTGCTCCCCACTGTGAAGGGACAGTATGAGTGTGTGTGGGGGGACAGTGTGTGTGGGGCAGAGTGTGAGTGTGTGTGGAGGGACAGTGTGTGAGTATGTGTAGGGCAGTGCATGGGTGTGTGTGGGGCAGAGTGTGATTTTGTGTGCGTATGTGTAGGGCAGTGCGTGAGTGTGTGTGAGGCAGTGTGTGCCCCTCTTGGGTGCAGTTGTGCTGTGTCTGCATTAAGAACAGGCGTGGCCTCAGGACTGTGAACAAAACACCAACAAGAGAGACTGACAGAACAGGTCTGTGTACCTGCTGACCCTTCCCTCCTCTGAAACACAGCACCGTCAGGACCACAAGCTGACACCCACAGACTCACACAGCAGAGAGACGGGACTAGTTCAGGAGGACTAGTACAGACACATTGACTGAACACTCCAGTACATTAACACTGCACTGAGAGAGAGGGGTTAATACAGACACACTGACTGGACACTCCAGTACATTACCACTGCACTGAGAGAGAGGGGTTATTACAGACACACTGACTGGACTGAGATTCAACATAGTAAAACAGCAAGGACGTTTAAGAGGTCAATACAGGACTCTGGGAAAAACAGACACAGGTAGAGAGTAAAGCGAAATAAAATCAGGTTGGTGTGACAGAATTCTGGAGAGATACCACAGCTCCTGGGTGGAGACAGAATCTGAGATCTCCACGGACGCTCACAGCAGGACACCCCCGACATGAGGACAGTGCTCTGTCTGTTCGGCGCAGCTCTGCTCTTCATGGTTGGTAAGTGATGAAAACTGTGTTAATGAACTCATTGACTCTGTTGAAGCTCTGGAGCGTCTTTCCTCTTGGGGACGCGCTCCTGCTGTCCTCCAGTCTCTCGACACCCTGCAGAACCACAGGCAGAGGAAGTGAAGGCTGAGAAGTTTATGTGCAAGAGAGGAAGCAGTTTTTCTACTCTCCCAACGTAGTCTTGAACAGAAAAGACCGTAAAGGGACATGATTCAAGTGTTCAAAGGCCTCGAGGGCAGTGACAAAATCAAGTCAGAGGATCAACAGTGACACATGAACCAGAAGGCACAGGGGGAAACCAAGTGCAGTTAAAACTGATAACAGGAGTCGCATCTTTGCGCAAAGGGTGGTGGGGGTGTGGAACAAGCTGCCCAGCCATGTTGTTGAAAACGATACCCTGGCTTCTCTCAAAATACAGCTGGATGGGATCCTGGGATCAATTAACTCCTAACTACCAAACAAGGCACTGGGTTGTTCTCAATTAAAATATACATAGATTTACATTAGATATACATCATTATTTTTTCTATATAGCAGAATTGATGGGCTTCTTTCATTTGCTGATTGCAGCCAAAACGATTATTCAAATAATTAGATCAACTAAGTAATGACAGGATACGGGGACCAGAACTGGAGCTGTCCATCCTGGAGAGGGACAGGCAGGCTCAGAGTTGGAAATCAGAGATAAACACCAGCTCTGGGACAGGTGACCGGAGTCCTCGTCACAGGTCGTCAGTCGAGAGCTTCAGCTCCTTCCCCGGCTGCCTCACCCACTGCTCTCCTACACAGACAGCGAGTCGGAGATTTAAGGAACACAGATCGACATCAGGGTGACATGTGACACCGCAGAGCTTTGTATCCATCGGCACCATTGACGTCATTCATTATGTCTAATAGCAATACTGCTGCTCCTCCCACAGCTATTGACTACTACCACTGCTCCTCGTACAGATATTACTACTACTACTTCTACAGCTATTACTACTACTGCTAGTACTCCTAAAGCTATTACTACCACCACTACTCCTCCTACAGCTGTTACTGTGACTACTGCTCCTACTCCTCCTACAGCTATTACTACTGCTGCTACTACAGCTGTTACTGTGACTACTGCTACTACTCCTCCTACAGCTATTATTACTACTGCTCCTACTCCTCCTACAGCTATTATTACTACTGCTCCTACTCCTCCTACAGCTATTACTACTGCTGCTACTACAGCTGTTACTGTGACTACTGCTCCTACTCCTCCTACAGCTGTTACTACTGCTGCTACTACAGCTGTTACTGTGACTACTGCTCCTACTCCTCCTACAGCTATTACTACTGCTGCTACTACAGCTGTTACTGTGACTACTGCTCCTACTCCTCCTACAGCTATTACTACTGCTGCTACTACAGCTGTTACTGTGACTACAG
Organism: Lepisosteus oculatus; assembly: GCF_040954835.1. NCBI lineage: Eukaryota > Metazoa > Chordata > Actinopteri > Semionotiformes > Lepisosteidae > Lepisosteus > Lepisosteus oculatus. The sequence goes on from NC_090699.1 coordinate 5,181,021, forward strand.
CTCCTACTCCTCCTACAGCTATTACTACTGCTGCTACTACAGCTGTTACTGTGACTACTGCTCCTACTCCTCCTACAGCTATTACTACTGCTGCTACTACAGCTGTTACTGTGACTAGTGCTCCTACTCCTCTTACAGCTATTACTACTGCTGCTACTACAGCTGTTACTGTGACTACTGCTCCTACTCCTCCTACAGCTGTTACTGTGACTACTGCTACTACAGCTGTTACTGTGACTACTGCTCCTACTCCTCCTACAGATATTACTACTGCTGCTACTACAGCTGTTACTGTGACTACTGCTCCTACTCCTCCTACAGCTATTACTACTGCTGCTACTACAGCTGTTACTGTGACTACTGCTCCTACTCCTCCTACAGCTATTACTACTGCTGCTACTACAGCTGTTACTGTGACTAGTGCTCCTACTCCTCTTACAGCTATTACTACTGCTGCTACTACAGCTGTTACTGTGACTACTGCTCCTACTCCTCCTACAGCTGTTACTGTGACTACTGCTACTACAGCTGTTACTGTGACTACTGCTCCTACTCCTCCTACAGCTATTACTACTGCTGCTACTACAGCTGTTACTGTCACTACTGCTCCTACTCCTCCTACAGCTGTTACTGTCACTACTGCTCCTACTCCTCCTACAGCTGTTACTGTGACTAGTGCTCCTACTCCTCCTACAGCTATTACTACTGCTGCTACTACAGCTGTTACTGTGACTAGTGCTCCTACTCCTCCTACAGCTATTACTACTGCTGCTACTACAGCTGTTACTGTGACTACTGCTCCTACTCCTCCTACAGCTATTACTACTGCTGCTACTACAGCTGTTACTGTCACTACTGCTCCTACTCCTCCTACAGCTATTACTGTCACTACTGCTCCTACTCCTCCTACAGCTATTACTACTGCTGCTACTACAGCTGTTACTGTCACTACTGCTCCTACTCCTCCTACAGCTATTATTACTACTACTATAGTTGTTACTCTGACTATTGCTACTATTCCTCCTACAGCTAGTATTACTACTGCTACTATAGCTGTTACTGTGACTACTGCTCCTACTCCTCCTACAGCTATTACTACTACTGCTCCTACTCCTCCTACAGCTATTACTACTACTGCTCCTACTTCTTCTACAGCTATTACTACTACTGCTCCTACTCCTCCTACAGCTATTACTACTACTGCTCCTACTCCTCCTACAGCTATTACTACTACTGCTCCTACTCCTCCTACAGCTATTACTACTACTGCTCCTACTCCTCCTACAGCTATTACTACTGCTGCTACTACAGCTGTTACTGTCACTACTGCTCCTACTCCTCCTACAGCTATTACTACTGCTGCTACTACAGCTGTTACTGTGACTACTGCTCCTACTCCTCCTACAGCTATTACTACTGCTGCTACTACAGCTGTTACTGTGACTACTGCTACTACTCCTCCTACAGCTGTTACTACTGCTGCTACTACAGCTGTTACTGTGACTACTGCTCCTACTCCTCCTACAGCTATTACTACTGCTGCTACTACAGCTGTTACTGTGACTACTGCTCCTACTCCTCCTACAGCTGTTACTGTCACTACTGCTCCTACTCCTCCTACAGCTATTACTACTGCTGCTACTACAGCTGTTACTGTGACTACTGCTCCTACTCCTCCTACAGCTATTACTACTGCTGCTACTACAGCTGTTACTGTGACTACTGCTCCTACTCCTCCTACAGCTATTACTACTGCTGCTACTACAGCTGTTACTGTGACTACTGCTCCTACTCCTCCTACAGCTATTACTACTGCTGCTACTACAGCTGTTACTGTCACTACTGCTCCTACTCCTCCTACAGCTATTACTGTCACTACTGTTCCTACTCCTCCTACAGCTATTACTACTGCTACTACAGCTGTTACTGTCACTACTGCTCCTACTCCTCCTACAGCTATTATTACTACTACTATAGTTGTTACTGTGACTATTGCTACTATTCCTCCTACAGCTAGTATTACTACTGCTACTATAGCTGTTACTGTGACTACTGCTCCTACTCCTCCTACAGCTATTACTACTACTGCTCCTACTCCTCCTACAGCTATTACTACTGCTGCTACTACAGCTGTTACCGTCACTACTGCTCCTACTCCTCCTACAGCTATTACTACTGCTGCTACTACAGCTGTTACTGTGACTACTGCTCCTACTCCTCCTACAGCTATTACTACTGCTGCTACTACAGCTGTTACTGTGACTACTGCTACTACTCCTCCTACAGCTGTTACTACTGCTGCTACTACAGCTGTTACTGTGACTACTGCTCCTACTCCTCCTACAGCTATTACTACTGCTGCTACTACAGCTGTTACTGTGACTATTGCTCCTACTCCTCCTACAGCTGTTACTGTCACTACTGCTCCTACTCCTCCTACAGCTATTGCAACTGCTGCTACTACAGCTGTTACTGTGACTACTGCTCCTACTCCTCCTACAGCTATTACTACTGCTGCTACTACAGCTGTTACTGTGACTACTGCTCATACTCCTCCTACAGCTATTACTACTGCTGCTACTACAGCTGTTACTGTGGCTACTGCTCATACTCCTCCTACAGCTATTACTACTGCTGCTACTACAGCTGTTACTGTGACTACTGCTAATACTCCTCCTACAGCTATTACTACTGCTGCTACTACAGCTGTTACTGTGACTACTGCTCATACTCCTCCTACAGCTATTATTACTACTACTATAGTTGTTACTCTGACTATTGCTACTATTCCTCCTACAGCTAGTATTACTACTGCTACTATAGCTGTTACTGTGACTACTGCTCCTACTCCTCCTACAGCTATTACTACTACTGCTCCTACTCCTCCTACAGCTATTACTACTACTGCTCCTACTTCTTCTACAGCTATTACTACTACTGCTCCTACTCCTCCTACAGCTATTACTACTACTGCTCCTACTCCTCCTACAGCTATTACTACTACTGCTCCTACTCCTCCTACAGCTATTACTACTACTGCTCCTACTCCTCCTACAGCTATTACTACTGCTGCTACTACAGCTGTTACTGTCACTACTGCTCCTACTCCTCCTACAGCTATTACTACTGCTGCTACTACAGCTGTTACTGTGACTACTGCTCCTACTCCTCCTACAGCTATTACTACTGCTGCTACTACAGCTGTTACTGTGACTACTGCTACTACTCCTCCTACAGCTGTTACTACTGCTGCTACTACAGCTGTTACTGTGACTACTGCTCCTACTCCTCCTACAGCTATTACTACTGCTGCTACTACAGCTGTTACTGTGACTACTGCTCCTACTCCTCCTACAGCTGTTACTGTCACTACTGCTCCTACTCCTCCTACAGCTATTACTACTGCTGCTACTACAGCTGTTACTGTGACTACTGCTCCTACTCCTCCTACAGCTATTACTACTGCTGCTACTACAGCTGTTACTGTGACTACTGCTCCTACTCCTCCTACAGCTATTACTACTGCTGCTACTACAGCTGTTACTGTGACTACTGCTCCTACTCCTCCTACAGCTATTACTACTGCTGCTACTACAGCTGTTACTGTCACTACTGCTCCTACTCCTCCTACAGCTATTACTGTCACTACTGCTCCTACTCCTCCTACAGCTATTACTACTGCTACTACAGCTGTTACTGTCACTACTGCTCCTACTCCTCCTACAGCTATTATTACTACTACTATAGTTGTTACTGTGACTATTGCTACTATTCCTCCTACAGCTAGTATTACTACTGCTACTATAGCTGTTACTGTGACTACTGCTCCTACTCCTCCTACAGCTATTACTACTACTGCTCCTACTCCTCCTACAGCTATTACTACTGCTGCTACTACAGCTGTTACCGTCACTACTGCTCCTACTCCTCCTACAGCTATTACTACTGCTGCTACTACAGCTGTTACTGTGACTACTGCTCCTACTCCTCCTACAGCTATTACTACTGCTGCTACTACAGCTGTTACTGTGACTACTGCTACTACTCCTCCTACAGCTGTTACTACTGCTGCTACTACAGCTGTTACTGTGACTACTGCTCCTACTCCTCCTACAGCTATTACTACTGCTGCTACTACAGCTGTTACTGTGACTATTGCTCCTACTCCTCCTACAGCTGTTACTGTCACTACTGCTCCTACTCCTCCTACAGCTATTGCAACTGCTGCTACTACAGCTGTTACTGTGACTACTGCTCCTACTCCTCCTACAGCTATTACTACTGCTGCTACTACAGCTGTTACTGTGACTACTGCTCATACTCCTCCTACAGCTATTACTACTGCTGCTACTACAGCTGTTACTGTGGCTACTGCTCATACTCCTCCTACAGCTATTACTACTGCTGCTACTACAGCTGTTACTGTGACTACTGCTAATACTCCTCCTACAGCTATTACTACTGCTGCTACTACAGCTGTTACTGTGACTACTGCTCATACTCCTCCTACAGCTATTACTACTGCTGCTACTACAGCTGTTACTGTGACTACTGCTCATACTCCTCCTACAGCTATTACTACTGCTGCTACTACAGCTGTTACTGTGACTACTGCTCATACTCCTCCTACAGCTATTACTACTGCTGCTACTACAGCTGTTACTGTGACTACTGCTCATACTCCTCCTACAGCTGTTACTGTCACTACTGCTCCTACTCCTCCTACAGCTATTACTACTGCTGCTACTACAGCTGTTACTGTGACTACTGCTCCTACTCCTCCTACAGCTATTACTACTGCTGCTACTACAGCTGTTACTGTGACTACTGCTCCTACTCCTCCTACAGCTATTACTACTGCTGCTACTACAGCTGTTACTGTGACTACTGCTCCTACTCCTCCTACAGCTATTACTACTGCTGCTACTACAGCTGTTACTGTCACTACTGCTCCTACTCCTCCTACAGCTATTACTGTCACTACTGCTCCTACTCCTCCTACAGCTATTACTACTGCTACTACAGCTGTTACTGTCACTACTGCTCCTACTCCTCCTACAGCTATTATTACTACTACTATAGTTGTTACTGTGACTATTGCTACTATTCCTCCTACAGCTAGTATTACTACTGCTACTATAGCTGTTACTGTGACTACTGCTCCTACTCCTCCTACAGCTATTACTACTACTGCTCCTACTCCTCCTACAGCTATTACTACTGCTGCTACTACAGCTGTTACCGTCACTACTGCTCCTACTCCTCCTACAGCTATTACTACTGCTGCTACTACAGCTGTTACTGTGACTACTGCTCCTACTCCTCCTACAGCTATTACTACTGCTGCTACTACAGCTGTTACTGTGACTACTGCTACTACTCCTCCTACAGCTGTTACTACTGCTGCTACTACAGCTGTTACTGTGACTACTGCTCCTACTCCTCCTACAGCTATTACTACTGCTGCTACTACAGCTGTTACTGTGACTATTGCTCCTACTCCTCCTACAGCTGTTACTGTCACTACTGCTCTTACTCCTCCTACAGCTATTGCAACTGCTGCTACTACAGCTGTTACTGTGACTACTGCTCCTACTCCTCCTACAGCTATTACTACTGCTGCTACTACAGCTGTTACTGTGACTACTGCTCATACTCCTCCTACAGCTATTACTACTGCTGCTACTACAGCTGTTACTGTGGCTACTGCTCATACTCCTCCTACAGCTATTACTACTGCTGCTACTACAGCTGTTACTGTGACTACTGCTCATACTCCTCCTACAGCTATTACTACTGCTGCTACTACAGCTGTTACTGTGACTACTGCTCATGCTCCTCCTACAGCTATTACTACTGCTGCTACTACAGCTGTTACTGTGACTACTGCTCATACTCCTCCTACAGCTATTACTACTGCTGCTACTACAGCTGTTACTGTGACTACTGCTCATACTCCTCCTACAGCTATTACTACTGCTGCTACTACAGCTGTTACTGTCACTACTGCTCCTACTACTCCTACAGCTATTACTACTGCTCCTACTCCTTCTACATCTATTACTACTGCTGCGACTACAGCTGTTACTGTCACTACTGCTCCTACTCCTCCTACAGCTATTACTACCGCTGCTACTACAGCTGTTACTGTGACTACTGCTCCTACTCCTCCTAATGCTATTACTACTGCTGCTACTACAGCTGTTACTGTGACTACTGCTCCTACTCCTCCTACAGCTGTTACTGTCACTACTGCTCCTACTCCTCCTACAGCTGTTACTGTCACTACTGCTCCTACTCCTCCTACAGCTATTACTACTGCTGCTACTACAGCTGTTACTGTGACTACTGCTCCTACTCCTCCTACAGCTATTACTACTGCTGCTACTACAGCTGTTACTGTGACTACTGCTACTACTCCTCCTACAGCTGTTACTACTGCTGCTACTACAGCTGTTACTGTGACTACTGCTCCTACTCCTCCTACAGCTATTACTACTGCTGCTACTACAGCTGTTACTGTGACTAGTGCTCCTACTCCTCCTACAGCTATTACTACTGCTGCTACTACAGCTGTTACTGTGACTACTGCTCCTACTCCTCCTACAGCTATTACTACTGCTGCTACTACAGCTGTTACTGTCACTACTGCTCCTACTCCTCCTACAGCTGTTACTGTCACTACTGCTCCTACTCCTCCTACAGCTGTTACTGTCACTACTGCTCCTACTCCTCCTACAGCTATTACTACTGCTGCTACTACAGCTGTTACTGTGACTACTGCTCCTACTCCTTCTACAGCTATTACTACTGCTGCTACTACAGCTGTTACTGTGACTACTGCTCCTACTCCTCCTACAGCTATTACTACTGCTGCTACTACAGCTGTTACTGTGACTACTGCTCCTACTCCTCCTACAGCTGTTACTGTGACTACTGCTCCTACTCCTCCTACAGCTGTTACTGTCACTACTGCTCCTACTCCTCCTACAGCTATTACTACTACTGCTCCTACTCCTCCTACAGCTATTACTACTGCTGCTACTACTGCTCCTACTCCTCCTACAGCTATTACTACTGCTGCTACTACAGCTGTTACTGTGACTACTGCTACTACTCCTCCTACAGCTGTTACTACTGCTGCTACTACAGCTGTTACTGTGACTACTGCTCCTACTCCTCCTACAGCTATTACTACTGCTGCTACTACAGCTGTTACTGTGACTACTGCTCCTACTCCTCCTACAGCTATTACTACTGCTGCTACTACAGCTGTTACTGTGACTACTGCTCCTACTCCTCCTACAGCTGTTACTGTCACTACTGCTCCTACTCCTCCTACAGCTGTTACTGTCACTACTGCTCCTACTCCTCCTACAGCTATTACTACTGCTGCTACTACAGCTGTTACTGTGACTACTGCTCCTACTCCTTCTACAGCTATTACTACTGCTGCTACTACAGCTGTTACTGTGACTACTGCTCCTACTCCTCCTACAGCTATTACTACTGCTGCTACTACAGCTGTTACTGTGACTACTGCTCCTACTCCTCCTACAGCTGTTACTGTGACTACTGCTCCTACTCCTCCTACAGCTGTTACTGTCACTACTGCTCCTACTCCTCCTACAGCTATTACTACTACTGCTCCTACTCCTCCTACAGCTATTACTACTGCTGCTACTACAGCTGTTACTGTGACTACTGCTCCTACTCTTCCTACAGCTATTACTACTGCTGCTACTACAGCTGTTACTGTGACTACTGCTACTACTCCTCCTACAGCTGTTACTACTGCTGCTACTACAGCTGTTACTGTGACTACTGCTCCTACTCCTCCTACAGCTATTACTACTGCTGCTACTACAGCTGTTACTGTGACTACTGCTCCTACTCCTCCTACAGCTATTACTACTGCTGCTACTACAGCTGTTACTGTGACTACTGCTCCTACTCCTCCTACAGCTGTTACTGTCACTACTGCTCCTACTCCTCCTACAGCTGTTACTGTCACTACTGCTCCTACTCCTCCTACAGCTATTACTACTGCTGCTACTACAGCTGTTACTGTGACTACTGCTCCTACTCCTTCTACAGCTATTACTACTGCTGCTACTACAGCTGTTACTGTGACTACTGCTCCTACTCCTCCTACAGCTATTACTACTGCTGCTACTACAGCTGTTACTGTGACTACTGCTCCTACTCCTCCTACAGCTATTACTACTGCTGCTACTACAGCTGTTACTGTGACTACTGCTCCTACTCCTCCTACAGCTGTTACTGTCACTACTGCTCCTACTCCTCCTACAGCTGTTACTGTCACTACTGCTCCTACTCCTCCTACAGCTATTACTACTGCTGCTACTACAGCTGTTACTGTGACTACTGCTCCTACTCCTCCTACAGCTATTACTACTGCTGCTACTACAGCTGTTACTGTGACTACTGCTCCTACTCCTCCTACAGCTATTACTACTACTGCTCCTACTCCTCCTACAGCTATTACTACTGCTGCTACTACAGCTGTTACCGTCACTACTGCTCCTACTCCTCCTACAGCTATTACTACTGCTGCTACTACAGCTGTTACTGTGACTACTGCTCCTACTCCTCCTACAGCTATTACTACTGCTGCTACTACAGCTGTTACTGTGACTACTGCTACTACTCCTCCTACAGCTGTTACTACTGCTGCTACTACAGCTGTTACTGTGACTACTGCTCCTACTCCTCCTACAGCTATTACTACTGCTGCTACTACAGCTGTTACTGTGACTATTGCTCCTACTCCTCCTACAGCTGTTACTGTCACTACTGCTCTTACTCCTCCTACAGCTATTGCAACTGCTGCTACTACAGCTGTTACTGTGACTACTGCTCCTACTCCTCCTACAGCTATTACTACTGCTGCTACTACAGCTGTTACTGTGACTACTGCTCATACTCCTCCTACAGCTATTACTACTGCTGCTACTACAGCTGTTACTGTGGCTACTGCTCATACTCCTCCTACAGCTATTACTACTGCTGCTACTACAGCTGTTACTGTGACTACTGCTCATACTCCTCCTACAGCTATTACTACTGCTGCTACTACAGCTGTTACTGTGACTACTGCTCATGCTCCTCCTACAGCTATTACTACTGCTGCTACTACAGCTGTTACTGTGACTACTGCTCATACTCCTCCTACAGCTATTACTACTGCTGCTACTACAGCTGTTACTGTGACTACTGCTCATACTCCTCCTACAGCTATTACTACTGCTGCTACTACAGCTGTTACTGTCACTACTGCTCCTACTACTCCTACAGCTATTACTACTGCTCCTACTCCTTCTACATCTATTACTACTGCTGCGACTACAGCTGTTACTGTCACTACTGCTCCTACTCCTCCTACAGCTATTACTACCGCTGCTACTACAGCTGTTACTGTGACTACTGCTCCTACTCCTCCTACAGCTATTACTACTGCTGCTACTACAGCTGTTACTGTGACTACTGCTCCTACTCCTCCTACAGCTGTTACTGTCACTACTGCTCCTACTCCTCCTACAGCTGTTACTGTCACTACTGCTCCTACTCCTCCTACAGCTATTACTACTGCTGCTACTACAGCTGTTACTGTGACTACTGCTCCTACTCCTCCTACAGCTATTACTACTGCTGCTACTACAGCTGTTACTGTGACTACTGCTACTACTCCTCCTACAGCTGTTACTACTGCTGCTACTACAGCTGTTACTGTGACTACTGCTCCTACTCCTCCTACAGCTATTACTACTGCTGCTACTACAGCTGTTACTGTGACTAGTGCTCCTACTCCTCCTACAGCTATTACTACTGCTGCTACTACAGCTGTTACTGTGACTACTGCTCCTACTCCTCCTACAGCTATTACTACTGCTGCTACTACAGCTGTTACTGTGACTACTGCTCCTACTCCTCCTACAGCTGTTACTGTGACTACTGCTCCTACTCCTCCTACAGCTGTTACTGTCACTACTGCTCCTACTCCTCCTACAGCTATTACTACTGCTGCTACTACAGCTGTTACTGTGACTACTGCTCCTACTCCTCCTACAGCTATTACTACTGCTGCTACTACAGCTGTTACTGTGACTACTGCTACTACTCCTCCTACAGCTGTTACTACTGCTGCTACTACAGCTGTTACTGTGACTACTGCTCCTACTCCTCCTACAGCTATTACTACTGCTGCTACTACAGCTGTTACTGTGACTACTGCTCCTACTCCTCCTACAGCTATTACTACTGCTGCTACTACAGCTGTTACTGTGACTACTGCTCCTACTCCTCCTACAGCTGTTACTGTCACTACTGCTCCTACTCCTCCTACAGCTGTTACTGTCACTACTGCTCCTACTCCTCCTACAGCTATTACTACTGCTGCTACTACAGCTGTTACTGTGACTACTGCTCCTACTCCTTCTACAGCTATTACTACTGCTGCTACTACAGCTGTTACTGTGACTACTGCTCCTACTCCTCCTACAGCTATTACTACTGCTGCTACTACAGCTGTTACTGTGACTACTGCTCCTACTCCTCCTACAGCTATTACTACTGCTGCTACTACAGCTGTTACTGTGACTACTGCTCCTACTCCTCCTACAGCTGTTACTGTCACTACTGCTCCTACTCCTCCTACAGCTATTACTACTGCTGCTACTACAGCTGTTACTGTGACTACTGCTCCTACTCCTTCTACAGCTATTACTACTGCTGCTACTACAGCTGTTACTGTGACTACTGCTCCTACTCCTCCTACAGCTATTACTACTGCTGCTACTACAGCTGTTACTGTGACTACTGCTCCTACTCCTCCTACAGCTGTTACTGTGACTACTGCTCCTACTCCTCCTACAGCTGTTACTGTCACTACTGCTCCTACTCCTCCTACAGCTATTACTACTACTGCTCCTACTCCTCCTACAGCTATTACTACTGCTGCTACTACTGCTCCTACTCCTCCTACAGCTATTACTACTGCTGCTACTACAGCTGTTACTGTGACTACTGCTACTACTCCTCCTACAGCTGTTACTACTGCTGCTACTACAGCTGTTACTGTGACTACTGCTCCTACTCCTCCTACAGCTATTACTACTGCTGCTACTACAGCTGTTACTGTGACTACTGCTCCTACTCCTCCTACAGCTATTACTACTGCTGCTACTACAGCTGTTACTGTGACTACTGCTCCTACTCCTCCTACAGCTGTTACTGTCACTACTGCTCCTACTCCTCCTACAGCTGTTACTGTCACTACTGCTCCTACTCCTCCTACAGCTATTACTACTGCTGCTACTACAGCTGTTACTGTGACTACTGCTCCTACTCCTTCTACAGCTATTACTACTGCTGCTACTACAGCTGTTACTGTGACTACTGCTCCTACTCCTCCTACAGCTATTACTACTGCTGCTACTACAGCTGTTACTGTGACTACTGCTCCTACTCCTCCTACAGCTGTTACTGTGACTACTGCTCCTACTCCTCCTACAGCTGTTACTGTCACTACTGCTCCTACTCCTCCTACAGCTATTACTACTACTGCTCCTACTCCTCCTACAGCTATTACTACTGCTGCTACTACAGCTGTTACTGTGACTACTGCTCCTACTCTTCCTACAGCTATTACTACTGCTGCTACTACAGCTGTTACTGTGACTACTGCTACTACTCCTCCTACAGCTGTTACTACTGCTGCTACTACAGCTGTTACTGTGACTACTGCTCCTACTCCTCCTACAGCTATTACTACTGCTGCTACTACAGCTGTTACTGTGACTACTGCTCCTACTCCTCCTACAGCTATTACTACTGCTGCTACTACAGCTGTTACTGTGACTACTGCTCCTACTCCTCCTACAGCTGTTACTGTCACTACTGCTCCTACTCCTCCTACAGCTGTTACTGTCACTACTGCTCCTACTCCTCCTACAGCTATTACTACTGCTGCTACTACAGCTGTTACTGTGACTACTGCTCCTACTCCTTCTACAGCTATTACTACTGCTGCTACTACAGCTGTTACTGTGACTACTGCTCCTACTCCTCCTACAGCTATTACTACTGCTGCTACTACAGCTGTTACTGTGACTACTGCTCCTACTCCTCCTACAGCTATTACTACTGCTGCTACTACAGCTGTTACTGTGACTACTGCTCCTACTCCTCCTACAGCTGTTACTGTCACTACTGCTCCTACTCCTCCTACAGCTGTTACTGTCACTACTGCTCCTACTCCTCCTACAGCTATTACTACTGCTGCTACTACAGCTGTTACTGTGACTACTGCTCCTACTCCTCCTACAGCTATTACTACTGCTGCTACTACAGCTGTTACTGTGACTACTGCTCCTACTCCTCCTACAGCTATTACTACTACTGCTCCTACTCCTCCTACAGCTATTACTACTGCTGCTACTACAGCTGTTACCGTCACTACTGCTCCTACTCCTCCTACAGCTATTACTACTGCTGCTACTACAGCTGTTACTGTGACTACTGCTCCTACTCCTCCTACAGCTATTACTACTGCTGCTACTACAGCTGTTACTGTGACTACTGCTACTACTCCTCCTACAGCTGTTACTACTGCTGCTACTACAGCTGTTACTGTGACTACTGCTCCTACTCCTCCTACAGCTATTACTACTGCTGCTACTACAGCTGTTACTGTGACTATTGCTCCTACTCCTCCTACAGCTGTTACTGTCACTACTGCTCTTACTCCTCCTACAGCTATTGCAACTGCTGCTACTACAGCTGTTACTGTGACTACTGCTCCTACTCCTCCTACAGCTATTACTACTGCTGCTACTACAGCTGTTACTGTGACTACTGCTCATACTCCTCCTACAGCTATTACTACTGCTGCTACTACAGCTGTTACTGTGGCTACTGCTCATACTCCTCCTACAGCTATTACTACTGCTGCTACTACAGCTGTTACTGTGACTACTGCTCATACTCCTCCTACAGCTATTACTACTGCTGCTACTACAGCTGTTACTGTGACTACTGCTCATGCTCCTCCTACAGCTATTACTACTGCTGCTACTACAGCTGTTACTGTGACTACTGCTCATACTCCTCCTACAGCTATTACTACTGCTGCTACTACAGCTGTTACTGTGACTACTGCTCATACTCCTCCTACAGCTATTACTACTGCTGCTACTACAGCTGTTACTGTCACTACTGCTCCTACTACTCCTACAGCTATTACTACTGCTCCTACTCCTTCTACATCTATTACTACTGCTGCGACTACAGCTGTTACTGTCACTACTGCTCCTACTCCTCCTACAGCTATTACTACCGCTGCTACTACAGCTGTTACTGTGACTACTGCTCCTACTCCTCCTACAGCTATTACTACTGCTGCTACTACAGCTGTTACTGTGACTACTGCTCCTACTCCTCCTACAGCTGTTACTGTGACTACTGCTCCTACTCCTCCTACAGCTATTACTACTGCTGCTACTACAGCTGTTACTGTGACTACTGCTCCTACTCCTCCTACAGCTGTTACTGTCACTACTGCTCCTACTCCTCCTACAGCTGTTACTGTCACTACTGCTCCTACTCCTCCTACAGCTATTACTACTGCTGCTACTACAGCTGTTACTGTGACTACTGCTCCTACTCCTCCTACAGCTATTACTACTGCTGCTACTACAGCTGTTACTGTGACTACTGCTACTACTCCTCCTACAGCTGTTACTACTGCTGCTACTACAGCTGTTACTGTGACTACTGCTCCTACTCCTCCTACAGCTATTACTACTGCTGCTACTACAGCTGTTACTGTGACTAGTGCTCCTACTCCTCCTACAGCTATTACTACTGCTGCTACTACAGCTGTTACTGTGACTACTGCTCCTACTCCTCCTACAGCTATTACTACTGCTGCTACTACAGCTGTTACTGTGACTACTGCTCCTACTCCTCCTACAGCTGTTACTGTGACTACTGCTCCTACTCCTCCTACAGCTGTTACTGTCACTACTGCTCCTACTCCTCCTACAGCTATTACTACTGCTGCTACTACAGCTGTTACTGTGACTACTGCTCCTACTCCTCCTACAGCTATTACTACTGCTGCTACTACAGCTGTTACTGTGACTACTGCTACTACTCCTCCTACAGCTGTTACTACTGCTGCTACTACAGCTGTTACTGTGACTACTGCTCCTACTCCTCCTACAGCTATTACTACTGCTGCTACTACAGCTGTTACTGTGACTACTGCTCCTACTCCTCCTACAGCTATTACTACTGCTGCTACTACAGCTGTTACTGTGACTACTGCTCCTACTCCTCCTACAGCTGTTACTGTCACTACTGCTCCTACTCCTCCTACAGCTGTTACTGTCACTACTGCTCCTACTCCTCCTACAGCTATTACTACTGCTGCTACTACAGCTGTTACTGTGACTACTGCTCCTACTCCTTCTACAGCTATTACTACTGCTGCTACTACAGCTGTTACTGTGACTACTGCTCCTACTCCTCCTACAGCTATTACTACTGCTGCTACTACAGCTGTTACTGTGACTACTGCTCCTACTCCTCCTACAGCTATTACTACTGCTGCTACTACAGCTGTTACTGTGACTACTGCTCCTACTCCTTCTACAGCTATTACTACTGCTGCTACTACAGCTGTTACTGTGACTACTGCTCCTACTCCTTCTACAGCTATTACTACTGCTGCTACTACAGCTGTTACTGTCACTATTACTACTCCCCCTAAAGCTATTACTTCTACTGCTATTACTCTTCCTACAACTATTACTACTACCACTACAGCTATTAATGAACCTTCTGCTACTCCTCCTATAGTTATAGCTACTGCTTTTACCGCTGTTAATAGTTATTACTACTACAACAGGTATTAATTCTGCTACAAATATTCCTTTTACTATTCCTATTACTACTATTGACATTACTATAACTACTGCTACAATTATTACTGCTGCTTAAATTACTATAGTTGCAATTATTACCACTGGTAATACTACATGTGCTACTGATAGTATTATTACTTCTGCTGATATTATTACTACTGCTGTAATTATTACTGCTGCTTACTTTATATTTATATTGTTGCAATTATCACTAATGCTTATATTACAACTGCTACTGATATTAATTCTGCTGATATTATTATTACTACTGCTACAGCAATTATTACTGCTGCTTACATTACTATTGTAATTATTACTACTGTGAATACTATAACTGCTACTGATAGTACTATTACATCCGCTGATATTGTTACTACTGACAATTATCACAACTGCTCATACTACAACTGCTGCTGATATTATTATTACTCCTGCTGATATTTCTATTACTACTGCTATTAATTATTACTGCTGATTACATTACTAGATATTACTTTAAGTAGCGTTATCAAGCCATTATGAACATAGCCATTAGGGTTGAGGGATCAAGTAAGAAGGATCCGAGCATGAGCTCACAAGTTCGGCCAATGTTCCTCCATAGCCTGGTTCAGACTCCTTCCACACAGAGGGAGGGAAACAATGTGAGGCTGGCTCATTCCCAGCATGCTCCACTGCTCCCAGCATGCAAGATGTGATGATGTCATTAACAGCCGGCCCTGCAGGCAGCTATTATCCACAGTTCAAACGGACTACTGTGCCTCTGGATCGTGTTCTTTTGGCAAACGTGGAGGTAATACTGCTGTCTGTGGCTCCAGTGTTTCACCAGCGGTTTGTCTTTCATTGTGTTTTTCAGGGACTGACGCTCAGAGCAGTGGTGAGTCCTGACTCCGATGTGCTCTAAGAGAGAGGCCGTTGGCCGACGCGCAGCGCACTTCAGTCTCTGTACTTAGAGACACTAAATGGAGTGAATATCGTTTATTGCCCTTAATTTCACAACAGAGCCTTCTCGTACGTGGTACACTATGTGAGAGTTGGGGTACAGCAGCTGGAGAACAGGAGATTAGGGGTACAGCACACAACGCAACGGGAGGTGCAGGAGATTTGGGGGACTGCACACATTACAGCTGGGGTATGGGATAGTTGGGGTACAGCACACACTGCAGCTGGGGTACAGGAGAGTCAAGGTACAGCACAATCACAGCAGAGGTACAAGATGTGGATGACAGCAAACTCTAAAAAAGGGGTACAGGAGTGTTGAGGTACAGTGCACACCACAGCAGGGGTACACAATAGCTGGGGTACAGGAATTGCTGCAGGGGGACAGGAGAGTCAGGCTACAGTGATCCCCTTCTGTAGATGTCATGCTCACATCATGAATTGTGAATTCATTTTGAAAAAACCAAGAGAAATGTCCAACTTCCTTCCAGTGTGTGGACGGGCACCCCTCAACACCCGCATCGTAGGGGGCCAGTCTGCCCTGGAGGGCTACTGGCCCTGGCAGGCCAGCCTGCAGCTGAGGGGGAGTCACAGTTGTGGAGGGTCTCTGATCAACAATCAGTGGGTGCTGTCTGCTGCGCACTGCTTCGCAGGGTAAGGAGACACAAGAACATCTGACCTACCCATGAAATAAATGTAAGAGCTATTCTAACTACAGGATGACACCTGTCACTGACACCAACACTTTCCCTGTAGTATCATTGTCAACCCTGAGGAACCGGACCGCTGGTGACAGGAGACAGACTAACACTGTACTGGGACACTAGACTGTAAAAAGGCTCCGTCCTTCAGATGAGACGTAAAACCGAGGTCCTGACTCTCTGTGGTCATTAAAAATCCCAGGGTGTCTCTTGAAAGGAGTAGGGGTGTTACCCCCGTGTCCTGGTGAAAATTCACCCTGTTCTTTACCCATCGTGGCCTCCTAATAACCCCCCTCTCTGAACTGGCTCCAACACTCTGCTCTCCTCCCCACTGAGAGCTGCTGTGTGTGAGCAGACTGGAGCTTCATCCAGGTGGGGGGACACACTGGTGGCGGTAGTGGGATTCCCCATTACCTGTAAAGAGCTCTGAGTGGAGAGTCCAGAAAAGCGCTATGTAAGTGTGAGGAATTATTATGAATCATTATTATTAACACTCACAACTGCTCTCTCTGTGCAGAAGCAGCGTTCCCAGTAGCTGGATGGTGTATCTGGGCTGGCTGAAGTTGTCTCTGGCCAGCACTAACGGAGTAGCCAAAAGTGTCCAGCAGATCATTGTTCACCCAAGCTACAACCCCACTACCTTCAACAACGACGTCGCCCTGCTGAAGCTGAGCAGCCCCGTCTCCTTCACCAGCTACATCCAGCCCATCTGTCTGGCCGACAGCGGCAGCTCCTTCTACACTGGGACCAGCTGCTGGGTCACTGGCTATGGCACGACTGCAGAGGGAGGTGAGTCCCCACTGCTGCCAGGGCTGAGCAGACCAACCGGACCCGAAGAACGGCAGAGCAGAAACAGACCTGCACGCTGAAGACAGAACCAGAGCAGCACAGCAGCTGCATCTTCCAGAGTCTGTGTCGCTTTAGGCCACCACAGGGGGGCCTTAGGACACTCCATCCATCCATCTATCCCTCCATTTTCTAAGGGCTCCATCCAACTCAGGGTCGCTGGGGAGACAGAGCCCCTCCCAGCAAGCAACAGGAAAAAGGCTGGGTACACCCTGGACAGGACACCAGTCCTTCACAGGGCACACACACTCACAACAGGGCCAATTTAGCCAGCAGCCATGTCGCCCTGCAGCTCAGCACAGGCAGCGCCACTGGAGCTCAGCAGGAGTGAGTCTGGTCAGTACCTGGCTGGGAGACTCCTGGGAAAGCTGAGGCTGCTGCTGGGAGAGGTGTTAGAGGGGCCAGTAGGGGATCTAGGGTTGTTCCAGATATCTGCGCTAGAGACTGACTGAACCACCTGGCTGTGGGGTATTGAGACCCACATAGACTAAGGTTGCTGCTGGAAGAGGTGGTATTGGAACCAATAGGCTGCACTCACCCTGCAGTCTATGTGGGTCCTGATGCCACAGTATAGTGACGGGGACACTAGACTGTAAAAAGGCGCCGTCCTTCAGATGAGACATAAAACTGAGGTCCTGACTGTCTGTGGTCATTAAAAATCCCAGGGCGTCTCTCGAAAAGAGTAGGGGTGTCATCCCGACATCCTGGCCAAATTTCCCCCTGGTCTTTACCCATCATGGCCTCCTAATAACCCCCCTCTCTGAACTGGCTTCATCGCTCTGCTCTCCTCCCCACTGAGAGCTGCTGTGTGTGAGCAGACTGGAGCTTCATCCAGGTGGGGGGGACACACTGGTGGAGGAAGTGGGATTCCCCATTTCCTGTAAAGAGCTTTGAGTGGAGTGTCCAGAAAAGTGCTATTAAGTGTGAGGATTTATTTATTTAATTTTCCCAGAAGCCAATTAACCCACCGGCCTGTCTTTGGACTGTGGGAGAAAACTCAAGCGAATATGTAGAGATCATACAAATCCCACACAGACAGCACCCCGAGGTCTGGGACTGAGCCCGGGGCCCTGGCGCAGTGAGGCTGCATTGCTAACCACTGTCCTCCTTGGGGACACTCCAGACAGAATATAACAGAACACATTCGACTCATAGACTCACAGAGCAATGAGATGCAGATGGTTTTCTACAAGCTGGCCGAGCACACAACAGGGAGGGACTCCCCTGCAGATACCCTCAGCACTCGCTGGGGAAAGAGGTGACCGGGAGCCTCTCGTCTCTTGCAGGCTCTTTGCCACAACAAGGTGCCCTGCAGGAGGTGCAGCTGCCAGTGATTGGAAACCAGGAGTGCAGATGCCTGAACTCTGAATACAACATCACCAGTAACATGATCTGCGTTGGACTGAGACAGGGGGGCAAAGACTCCTGCCAGGTAGCACAGGCACAGCCTGCCTGCCTCTGAGATTCTGTCCTCTCTTCTGCTTCTTACTCTTTCAGAATTTGTGTGATATTTAAATTGTAAAATGTGTATACGAGTCTGTATTAGTTTTAATACAATCTATACAGTATTACTGTCTGTATTAATCTCTCTGTCTGAGGAGTGTCTCTGCAGTCTGTATTAATATATACTGGGGCATGAGGACCCACACAGAACTGCAGGGTGAGCTGTGGGGTGTGGGGTGACATAAATGCTGGCTATATGACTCCTACTGAATATGTACTAGGGTCTGTATTCATCTCTCTGTGTGAGGAGTGTCTCTAGGGTCTGTATTAGGGTCTGTATTAATATCTCTGTGTGAGGAGTGTCTCTGGGGTCTGTATTAATCTTTCTGTCTGAGGAGTGTCTCTGGGGTCTGTATGAGGGTCTGTATTAATCTCTCTGTGTGAGGAGTGTCTCTGGGGTCTGTATTAGGGTCTGTATTAATCTCTCTGTGTGTGGAGTGTCTCTGGGTCTGTATTAATTTCCCTGTGTGAGGAGTGTCTCTGGGGTTTGTATTAGGGTCTGTACTAATCTCTCTGTGTGAGGAGTGTCTCTGGGGTCTGTATTAATCTCTCCGTGTGAGGAGTGTCTCTGGGGTCTGTATTAGGGTCTGTATTAATCTCTCTGTGTGTGGAGTGTCTCTGGGTCTGTATTAATTTCCCTCTGTGAGGAGTGTCTCTGGGGTCTGTATGAGGATCTGTATGTAAGGTGTGTGTCTGAATTAGGTTTATATGTGACTCTCTGAATTCTGTTTGTCCCTGGAGTCTTTTTAGTCTCTGTTTTTAGATTCAGGGAGTTTAGTTAATCAAAGATTAGTCAATCAATCATGACTGGAAGTTCATAATACATCATAATACCGTACCAGCAAAACTAGTGCTCACTTTAACATGCTGCACTTAACCCTGAAACTAGCGGTGAGAAGGTGACACATACATAATGAATGTTTAACATAAAGATCGTGTAAATAACCCAGAAGCAGACTACTGTACATGCACCGTTGAGCTCAGCAGCTGAATCCTACCCAGGCAAGATAACCTGAAATGAAAGACAAAGATCTGAAAAACCACCCGACAACCTCTCCTCCCACTCCCTCTCTCTGCAGGGAGACTCCGGAGGCCCCCTGGTGTCCAAGCAGAGCTCCGTCTGGGTCCAGGCTGGTATTGTGAGCTTTGGACAGGGCTGTGCCCGGCCCAATCTCCCTGGGGTGTACACCCGCGTGTCCCAGTACAAGGCCTGGATCCAGGCCCAGATCGGCTCTTCCCCGGCGCCGGGGTTCGTGACCTACACGTCCTCCGGCATCAACACCGACAGCTCCTACAAGTGCACCGCGTGCTCACCCGCCATCGCGCCCCTGGCGCTGCTGCTGGCGGCCGGACTGCCCGCGCTGCTGTAACTCACGCCGAACACCGACGACGGAAGTGTACCGCAGTGTGCTGCAGTGAGCGCTAGTGCTGCTGGTACTGTGTTATGAGGGGTTCTTTCATCAGTAAACTTCAAATCATGATTAATTGACTAGTTTTGTTTTTTTATCTGCTGAGCTCCCTGACTCTAAAAAGACTCCAGGGACAAACAGAACACAGTGAGCCCCATATAACCCTAATTCAGATTCACACCTCACAATGAGAGATTAATAAAGATCGTAATACAGACCCCAGAGACACTCCTCACACAGATAGATCAATACAGACCCTAATACAGAACCCAGAGACACTCCTCACACAGAGAGATGAATACAGACCCTAATACAGACCCGAGATACTCCTCACACAGAGAGATTAATATAGATCCTAATACAGACCCCAGAGACACTCCTCACACAGAGAGATGAATACAGACCCTAATACAGACCCGAGATACTCCTCACACAGAGAGATTAATATAGATCCTAATACAGACCCCAGAGACACTCCTCACACAGAGATGAATACAGACCCTAATACAGACCCCAGAGACACTCCTCACACAGATAGATCAATACAGACCCTAATACAGACCCCAGAGACACTCCTCACATAGAGAGATGAATACAGACCCTAATACAGACCCGAGATACTCCTCACACAGAGAGATTAATATAGATCCTAATACAGACCCCAGAGACACTCCTTACACAGAAATGAATACAGACCCTAATATAGACCCCAGAGACACTCCTCACACAGATAGATCAATACAGACCCTAATACAGACCCCACAGACACTCCTCACACAGAGATATGAACACAGACCCTAATACAGACCCCAGAGACACTCCTCACACAGAGAGATGAATACAGACCCTAATACAGACCCGAGATACTCCTCACACAGAGAGATTAATAAAGACCCCAGAGAGACTCCTCACACAGAGTGATTAATACAGACCCTCATACAGACCCCAGAGACACTCCTCACACAGAGACTAATGCAGACCTGAGACACTCCTCACACAGAGATTAATACAGACCCCAGAGACACTCCTCACACAGAGAGATTAATACAGACCCCCGTGACACTCCTCAGAGATTAATACAGACCCTCATACAGACCCCAGAGACACTCCTCACACAGAGAGATTAATACAGACCGCAGAGACGCTCCTCACACAGAGATTAATACAGACCCTAATACAGACCCCCGTGACACTCCTCACACAGTGATTAATACAGACCCCAGAGACGCTCCTCACACAGAGAGATTAATACAGACCCCCGTGACACTCCTCAGAGATTAATACAGACCCTCATACAGACCCCAGAGACACTCCTCACACAGAGAGATTAATACAGACCCTCATACAGACCCCAGAGACACTCCTCACAGAGAGATTAATACAGACCCTCACACAGACCCCAGAGACACTCCTCACAGAGAGATTAATACAGAACCTCATACAGACCCCAGAGACACTCCTCACACAGAGATTAATACAGACCCTAATACATATAGGAGTCATATAGCCAGCAGCTATGTCACCCCACACCTCACAATTGACAGACACACAGCTCAGTGGGTGTGACCCTGGCCAGTACCTGGATGGGAGAATCCTGGGAAAGCTAAGGTTGCAGCAGGAAGAGATATTAGGGCCAGTAGGGGTGCTCACCGTGCAGTTCTGTGTGGGTCATCATGCCCCAGTATAGCGACAGGGATACTAAACTATGAGAAGGCTCAATCCTTCGGATGAGACGTAAAACCGAGGTTCTGACTCTCTGTTGTCATTAAAAATCCCAGGGTGTTTCTCGAAGAGTAGGGGTGTTACCCCTGTGTCCTGGCCAAATTTCCCCCTGGTCTTTACCCATCATGGCCTCCTAATAACCCCCCTCCCTGAACTGGCTCCATCACTCTGCTCTCCTCCCCACTGAGAGCTGCTGTGTGTGAGCAGACTGGAGCATCATTCAGGTGGGGGGGGGACACTGGAGGGGATCCCCATGACCTGTGAAAAACTTTGAGTGTACAGAAAAGTGCCATAGTGCAAGTAAGGAATTATTACAGACCCCAGAGACACTCCTTACATACATAAATTCAGTCTCCAATATATTGTTCAGTCTCCAATGTTATGCAAGAAATGTGGTACTAAGGGCTTTTAATTAATGCTTCCCCTTCTACACAGATTCCAGAATTTAAATATCACACCAGTTATGAAAGAATAAGAAACAGGAGGAAAGCCACAGTAACACAGGGCAGGCGGACAGACGCTCTCTCGTGCGCCACACTGGCCCCTGCGTCCACCTCCACTCTGCTCTGAATCGTTTCTTTAGAGAAGTGAGACGAACAGGCAGATCAGGTAATGTACCATTTCTTGCATTAGGAATGTGTCCTTTCGCAGACCCCAGCTCGCTCTCCATGAGACACGCAGACAGGGAGAGAAGCTGGGGGACAGAGCGCAGGGTCAGCCATTTATACAGCACCCCTGGAGCAGCTGGGGTGAAGGGCCTTGGTCAGGGGCCCACGGGAGTTGGGATTCCTCGGCTGGCTGCAGGATTTGAACTGGCAACCTCCCAGCCACAGGCGCAGAGCCTTAACCACAGCGCCACCGCTCCTTGACGGGCGAGGGGGTCGGGAGGACGCGAAAGAGCACTCCGGGAAAGGAGGCGTGTGCGCGTTGAATTCCCACAGGTCGCTTTCCGGACGTGAAATCCGATACCGCTCTCTGGAGTCACTTGACAGCGTTGCTACAGCGATGGACCGTCACCACAGGAACGGGGGCGGGAACAAGCTCCGTTCCCACGAGAATTAAGAACGGACACGAGCCAGCGGAAGTCGTGCGGCCGTGTGGCCCCTTCGTAGGACAAACCCCGTTCTTGGCTCATTCCAGAGCCCTGCCCAACACAGTACCCACTGAATGTGCTCTCGAAAGCCTTCCCCCACTTCTCAGGAGCAGGTCTGGCCCATCCTTATAAGATAAGAGAATATGGACCCTCACAGTAAAGATGCAGAATTACAGTGTCTGAAACAAGGGACCCGAGGGGTTATCGGGTTCATTCTCTCCGTTTCTTGTGCTTGATTTTAGCGGGCGTGCTGTCAGTCACGCTGCTGTGGCCCTGAGAGCTACTAACACAGTTCTCACTAGGGTGGGAGGGAGTGGTTCACATTTGATTGACTGTCCAGCAGTGGGGTGGGGGGAGGTCCCACAGCACCCCGCCGTGAGCCTGTAATGGGTGTCACCCTGTGAGGTTTCCTTCGGTGGTGCGGCAAGGCTCGCGAACCGCTTCCGTCGTGTGGAACAGAGCGGTTAACTTCATCGCCCAGCGCGAGTCAGGTGGAGGCTTAGAGCTTGCTTTTCTGGAGCTGTGCGCTGGGTCAGCCCTGTCCATTTCTGTGTTTGGTAATTTCCATTGGTGAGTGAGTCTCTTCTCACTTGTCTGCCTGTTGGCACCTGCAGGCATTTCATCTCAGGGTAGATCCAGATCTCTCGCGCCTGTGACACAGACCAGACTCTGGCAGGTTGCCGAGTAATTTTCTCTTACTTGTGGGGGGCTGCAGTGCTGTAGCAGTTCAGCTACAGAACAGCGGCCCTCTTACAATAGGGGCTGCTGGGATAGGCAGCTATAAACCAAGTGATCAGGACAGGACATGACAGACTCATAGACAAGTCAGTGGGACAGAAGAACAAACAGCTGGGTGTTCAGCCTAACTGGCAAACTGCTCCTGCCTCCTCTCCCCTGCTGGCTTTTGTTTGCCCCTGCTTTTTGAGCTGTCAACTTCCCTCTCACACCCGGAGACGATTCCACAGCAAAAACGTTTCTTTTCAGCATGGAAAAAAAAACCCTTTACTTGTCCCTCTGCAGACTACACACACTGATGCAGCTACCTATGTGAACTCTTAGTTACTGCTGTCGCGCTCCTCACAGCCTTTGTGCAATTCTGGTCTCCCGTCACTCCCAGGCTCTGGAATTCGATCCCCAAGGATGTCTGGGAAACATCTGCCCCAAGCTCTTCCAAATCAAGACCCTCCCTTCAGAAGGGCTTTTATTTAACTGGTCCCCTGTGGCCCCCAGCTTTCCTATTGTATTTCAAGCCCCCATCTCCCACCTCCTCTCAGTGTTTATTTTTTTAGTTCTGTAAAGCGCTTAGAGAACCACCTATATAAAATAAAATTTATGATCCTATTGAACCACAGAGGAGCACAAATATGAACACTTTGGGCAGAAGGAGGTACCCCACCCAGTGATGGGAACAAGTCAAGGTTTATTCCGTGATGCAAAGGGAAGAAAAGTGGGTGGGTTGCTCCACAGCCGAAACGTTTTTCTCCTTTTCAGTGTGGAATAAACCTTTATTTGTTCCTTTGCATGCCGACACAGCTCCCTACTTGGAACTCCTCCATTAAGAGGCAGGCCAACTGACTACATACTACAGAGACACAAAGGCCGTCTCACAGAGCCTGGTCTCCACCCCAGGGGTGTGTAGCCAGGTGGAATTAACAGACCTGCTCAACGGGCTGCCCAGCCCTGACCTCCTCACTGCGGCGCGTCAGAAACCAGAAACTGATCCTCTTAGGCCAAGGGAGTGGACTGCGGTGAAACCCACAGCTCTTGGGACTGAACCCCCCCAAGCCAGGACAAGGTCAACAGACCAGCATGATCAACCCCAGCCAGCCGGAGCACAAACGCCAGCACACGAGTCTTAAACGCCAGTTTATTTTTTTTTTAACTGAAAACGCCAGCACACGAGTTTTAAACGTCAGTTTATTTTTTTCAACTGATTCGCGCAGCTGTTCCAAAACAGCGGGAAAATTAAAAACCAGCAAGTTTACAAAACACTGAACATCGGCGAAGCGGACGTCTGGACGAAAAGTTCTGGAGCCACAACTTAAAAACACGCGGTATAAAAAAAAAAGAGGGGGGTAACTACAGAGGAGGGCGGTTGGGGGAGGGGATACTGGTCCCGGGATCTCGGAGAGGCGGTCAGTACGGCCGGTCCCGGCGGTCCTGTCTGTGCTCGCCCCTGCGGAGATGGAGACAGGCCAAGGAGGAGTGAGCCTCACGCTCCACACGCAACGGGAAAGCTCACGGCGGCACCACTTCTTCCCACTTACCTGCCGTCCATCTTGCCCGGCCCGAATCCGCCTCTCTCGCCACCGCGGCCCCCCCGGAAGCCCCCCCGGTCTCCTCCTCGCCCACGGAACCCTCCTCGGTCGAAGCCCCCGCGGCCCCCTCGGTCACCCCCAAATCCACCTGCCGGGAGAGAGAAGGGGGTAGAAACAGGGTTTAGTGTCCTGCGCCGAGACGGATACTACAGTATACCGCAGTACAGACACGGGGAGGAGGAGGAGGAGGAGGAGGGGGGGGGGGACGGCTCTCTGCTGGACTGGGTTACAGGGAGCAGAAGAGTCCGTTTCAGCACCTCGAAGGCACTTTGCATGAAGGAGACAACAGAAACGGCGCGGTGAGCAGAGAGCAAAACCAGATACCGCTGAGAATCAACACCAATCCAGAACTAAACACCCGTCATCCCACAGTCTGAAGGCGAGACCGGTCGTTTAATGAGTGTGTTCCCTGTCAGGAAGAGGTGGGAAAGGCCTCCAACACGCTGCTCAAGCCCCAGGAGGGGGAGGGGACAGAAAGAACGGCAGGAAGCGATTACCCCCACAGCCAGGCGCCCGGCGGTGCCACTCACCTCCCATCGGGGGCAGCCCCCCCACGCCCTCCGGCTTGGGCGCCTTGCACTGGTTACACTCGTTCCTCCAGGAGAAGTTCAGGTTCCCGCAGACCCTGGAAGACACGAGCAGGCCGGAGCGCTGAGCCAGCGGGCGGGGCGACGGCCGGAGCCACAGGAGGGCGCCCGCCTCCTCTCAGCCCCAGCTCCCGCTTGCAAACCACCCAGACGAGCCTCCTTCCCTCTTAATACACACGACGAAACTCTCATCACGCGCATCTTGAAAAGTCATTACAATTCTAAAGCGCTTTGGACGAGACTGGGAGTGAGTCCCGAGACTCCAGCAGAGCAACTGTGCTGCTTCGAAGCTTGTGAGCAGCTTTCTCTTCGGAGAAGAGCAGGAGAGCTTTCACCCTCCTCTGACTTTTCTCCACTTTGATCTGAAAGCCCCCAAAAGGACTTCACGGCACGTTAACTCGGACGGCCCAGGCCCAGCCTGCCCGCCCGCCAGGATTGCGAGAGACTCACGGGTTCGAGCACTTCCAGTCTCCCGCCCTCTGCTGGCCGCCGCCTCCTCCTCCGCCTCCGTTGTTGCTGGGGTACCCGCCGCCCCGGCCCCCTCCGAAGCCGCCGCCGCCGCGGCCCATGGGCCCTGCGGGAGAGAAGGGAGGGGAAGGCGTGAGTGAGCTCGGCGGCGGCGCTCCCAGGACGAGCGGCGCAGGGCGCGGGCAGGCCGGGCACTCACCTCCTCGGCCACGGCCTCCCCTCATGTTGCCGCCTCCCCTCCCGAAGTCAGCCCTGCGCGTGGCGAACGACACCTTGATCGGGTTCCCGTTGAACTCCTTTCCTGGGGGCACAGAGAGACGGAGAGAGAGAGAGAGCTAAACGGGACAGTTCTCCGACTCAGGAAGGGAATGTCGTCTTCATCTGGAAGTGACGCCAGAAACCCCCCCCCCCACACCACCACTGCAAAAGTACAGGGGACGATGAGCCGCCCAGCCCCCGGACAAACCCACTCACCATCAAACCAGTCGATAGCCGCCTTGGCCGAGGGGGGGTCATCAAAAGAGACAGTGGCCTCGCCCTTCAGTTTCCCCGTCTCCCTGTCGGTGTACAGGTTTATCATGGGCAGACCAGTCTTCTTATTGATCTGAGAGGGAGAGAGAGAGGGGTTAATACAGACACACTGACTGGACACTCCAGTACATTAACACTGCACTGAGAGAGAGGGGTTAATACAGACACACTGACTAGTCACTCCAGTACATTAACACTGCACTGAGAGAGAGAGGTTAATACAGACACAGTGACTGGACACTCCAGTATATTAACACTGCACTGAGAGGGTGAACTGACAAGTGGGGACAAGGCTACCTTGATGATGCCAATCTGTTTGAAGAAATCAGCCACCGAGTCCACAGTGCAGCTGTCTCCCAGCCCCTGGACGAAGATGGTGTTGTTGTCCGAGTTATCCTGCTCCTGCACTGTAGGGGGAGACGGAGGCTCAGTCATTCAAATTCCAAGTGCTGGAGGGTCACACAGCCGATGAGCAACGGTAACGATTCCAGACAAGTCACAGCCCGGGGTTTCCTCAGCACGGGGGGGGGTTGGGTGGGAGCGGTTTAAAGGGAGTACTTCCTGCATGCAGGTTTGTTTTGGGAGGGGGCAGGAGGGTCAGGGAGTGGTTTTGAAGAGCAAGAAGAGCTTCGACATAGCGAGATGATCAAGCTGCGCCGGGAGAGGACGTCAACGTCTACCCGCCAAACCCCCCCCCCCCCCGTCCCGAGGCACCCCGACTTACTTGGGTTGGGGCCCCCAGGTCCCTGGTCTCTGGGTCCTTCAGGAGGAGACAGAAAAACAAAAGGTGAGCAGAGAAGCAGGGGGGCGGCGGGGCAGCAGAGTCCTCCACAGCTCCCCACCCACCCACCGTCACACACTCACCCAGCCCACACCCTCGCCCCCACTCGCCACCCGCCTCCCCCCTTCCACTCGCTCCATCCACACCGCCAGCCTGCACGGCACGCAGCACACCCGTTTCCGAAACAACCGCCCAGTAGGGGGGAAAGAAAAAAATATATATATTTCCACGCCTTTTAAGAAGGCATCCGTGTTTTTCCACTCTCCTAAGGTATGGACACGAAACGCATTCCTGACTGCTGGCCAGCTCTTGCTCTGCGTACTTGGTCAACACCATGCCTCGGATCCACTCATGAAGAATAGGTGCTCTCTGGCTAAACTATTGGGGAACCCACACCCCCAGTCAAAACGAAGAGAGATGCAGGAACCAGCACTGCGAGGCTGGGCTTGTGGAGAGGGAGACAGGCCGTCGCACCCCCCCGGCCGGACCAGGACTGGACCAGACCAGAACGGGAAAAGGTTTATCCCACACTGAAAGGAAAGCCTTCCGGCGTGGTAAAAACCTTCACACCCGGTCCTTTGCAGCCTACGCATGTGGACGCAGCTCCCTGCTTGAACTCCTTGGGGGACAGGTCAGGTCCGATACGATGTCATTGGGAAGGTCCGGAATACTTTTATATTCCACATGAGCCCCGTGTTTCAACGTCCCCAGATTGACACCAGCAGCGCGGAGCCCAGGGCAACCGTCCGCACCCCGAAGCCCTGCGGAGGATCATGCACTGAGCTCATCCAACAGGAACACCGCGTCGTTCGGGGCCGCCGCATGTCGAAAAGCAGCCAGTCACCAAGCAGGTTGTAACCGAGCCCACACACCGAACAAAGCAGGTTTTTAACGCTATTTCTACAGACACTGCGCAGAGAGTTGAATTGGATCCAGCCATGAAACCAAACCAGGTGTGTTTTCTTTTCCATTTACGTTTGTATTTTGTAAATCTTGCACCAATGCTTTCTCACACATTAAACTCCACACAGACCCTCAAGAGTTACAGAATTATAAGAGACAAACGGGCTATTTCTAGGTGTGGGTTTGTTAAAGAACACCTCCAGTTTCTCTGTTTTTACCTAACCCCATGTTTGACTTTGCCCCTGTTTTACAAGAAACATTCACCGACCCTTTATGAACAACCACCATAAACCTTTTTTTAGCTCCAGTTTGTCACAACCATTCACCCGTTTGAAAGCAAAACCTGCCTGAGTCAGATCTAAACCATCACATTGCCACACCTCGTTTCTTTTATTCCAAGGTTTCCTGTCCGACTTGAACTCCAAACCCTTCGTGAATTGGCCCCACTCTGGGGACAGGACCCACCAACACACCAAACCAATCATTTCTTACCCCCAAACCAGGAAGATTGAAGAGTTTAAAGAGCCGTTAACACACTTTAAAGGACTCCAAACTAGAAGACATTTGGGCTGTACACACAGAACTCATGCAGACCTTGAAGATCCATGAGGCGAATCATGCAGGCTGTGCACCGGGACCTGATCAATGAGACCCACAACATTCCCTCACATATGGCCCTGCCTATCCAGTGAGATGTGCTCATTTCCACTGCACCCCATGGGGAAGAAACCATCCTGCAGAGCTTCAGGGTAGTGAGCAGAGAGGTACCCCCCTAGATTTCACCAAACTCACTCCAAACCTTTGTGGGGAACTTCCAGTGTTGCACAGGAGCTACACCCAAACCAGTACCGAAGGAGAAATCGGACCTCAACCCCCGCCGGCGCTTCTCCCAGCCCCCCACGCGTCGAGGGGACGCCCGCGCTGGACCTCCCCGAGGACGGTCCCGTCTCGGGGCCAGAGAAGCGCCGCGGCGGGACCGGACGCATCCGTGCCCGCGTGGAGACGGCGATCCAGCGGTTCGGCCTCTCCGCCCTCACAACCGTTGCCATCTGTCTGACGGAAGAGCAGCCCCCTCCCTGATCCCCCCCCCCGACAGAGAGGAGTCTTCGCCGGTGAGAGCCTCGAGTGGACAGTCCTCCCTGGGACACCGGCCGGCTCAGGCAGCGCCCTCACAGACCCAAATGGTGGGCGTTCACAGACCAGGCAAAGCGCCACATCCTCTTTTAAAGGTCCTTCATGCGACCGGCTCGTGCCATTACGCCACCTGCCTACCACCGCCAGCCCGCTGGGGCTTAAGACCTCCACACACCATTCAGAGATGCCACGTTGACCGTACCACCTGAAGGAGTACCGACCCCCTCCCCCACACACACTCAAAAAAAGTGGCATGCACCGGGATCCGGAACCTCAAACGGTAGAGGCTTTCGCACTTGTGCGCTGAAGGCGTCCAGTCTTGGGGCGCCTCGAATGGAGAAGTCCTGAACACACAGATCGCACTGAACTGACCCAGAGTGCATGCAAGGATGTGTGGAAGCCCCACCCCACCCTGTGACTTTCAGCGGGCGGCGTGACCCTGACCGCGGAGGGGCAGTCCGGGGGCCCAGTGCCACCCCCCACCTTGACTTCATTAGTAGTAACCCCCACCACCCCTCACCCCTCACTCCCCCCCCCCCCAACACTCATACACCCCTCCCCTCCAAACACAGTGAAATGTCGAGGTGTTGTTTCTTTGACTTACCACCATACTTATTGAATCCTCCGCGATCACCCATGCTGATGGAGACACAAAAAGTGAGACGTTTTGAAGGCTGGGGCCGGTATTGGTACCATCTCATCTTTTCTTTTTCCTCACAACACCTCCTTGCGCTCGCCTCTCACACTCTCTCTCTCTCTCCCTGGCCCTCAACTCTCTCCTTCCTCCCTCCTCCTCCTCTCCCCTAAACCGGCCTTCTCCTCAACCAGCGTGTTGTGTCCCGGAGAAAGGGCGCAGGTGCTGTGCCGCACCGGGGACCAGGCACACGGGCCTGCGCCCCCACCCACCTCTGGCTCAGGTAAACGCTAACGGGAAGGGGTGGGCAGGGGGACCTCAACCCTCGACCCAAACCAGGATGCTGCTCGCAAACCTTCACAAGGGACGACCCCCTTTTAGAAATCGGTTCGTACTTTTGAGCCTTATTCACGTAACCCGGCTTAATGCCTCCACTTCGACTGAGATGTGCGTTTAAGTGAGCATTTAAGGTATGGTGAGTATGTTTGTAACCAAAAAAAAAATACCATAACCCCGTTTGTACTCATTTCAGGCTCCTACAGGGGTGTTCTGGATATTCACTGATACCATTAATAACCGTTTTTACACATTTGGTACAGCACTTCTTTTCTTTAAACCTCAGTGGAACATTGCACCCTGAAACACTTTGAGACTGCCTTGACCCTCTGATTGAACCCCTTTCCCTTCTCAATCTCACTCCTCAAACCCCAGGAATCTTAGCCCAAGAGACAAGGAAAGGCTTTTGTACAACCTGTAGGGGAAAAAAAATGGAAAAAATCCCTGCGACAAGAGATGTAGAGATTCATTAACAGAGCAAAATAAACAATACTGCATTGGTACTGAAACAAAGGGAGCTCTATATAGATCAGAAGATTACAGACGCTTCTAGGTTTTATTCCAATCCACCTGAGCCACTTGCGGTCTTAATCTGAACTCATGAACACAGATCTGTACCCCTGACTGGAGACACTACAGCACTGAAGGACTGGGGCTCTCAGGGCTGAACTGAGCCAGTTACTGTCTTCATGAGTCCAGATTCACAGTGACCTTTAACCCCTGACTGAAGACACTAGAGCACTGAAGGACTGGGGCTCTCAGGGCTGAACTGAGCCAGTTACTGTCTTCATGAGTCCAGATTATTCAAAAAGGAATGAACTATATAGGGGCCACATTGAAAGAAAAACCCCAAAGACATCAGGCCCTGTGCTGCCACTGCCTGGGCCCTGATCCCCTTCAAACTCTTAGTCTTCACTTACAGCAGGGGCAGTCAGCTCAGGCGCTCAGTGGCCATATTTGTGCAGCTTTTCCACGGGCAGGCGATTCAGCAAACTGAGCCCCAGAGGTGGAATAAAACCCAGAAGGCTCTGTGAAGCTCCAGCACTGGAGTCACTCACTCACCCCTCATCCAGGTAGGAGGGAGACACTCAGCCTCAAGAAGTGGGCAGGCAGTGTCAGTCGGTGTGTGTGTGTGCGTGCGTGCGTGTGCGAGCAGGGTTCTTAACATCTCAGTTCTTACTGATCGACCACATCAGAGATTTCTCTCCCCTTTCGTTAACACACTATACAGAAACTGGACCAAGATGATTTTTAACAAGCCATCCCATGACCGTTTCATCGGGCACCGCCCTGTTCAGAACCGCAAGCTGATTCTTTCACAGCACCTTCGAACCCAGAGCAGACTTTACTGTACCATCGCTGGGAGCTGGTCGTCAGAATTTCAGTATGATGGGTGGTTATTTGGTGTGGTCCCCCGAAAAAAAAACCAAAAGGGTTTCAGTACAGCTGTGCACGAGCAGTGCTGAACCAGTGTCTCTGCTGTGTAATTTAGGCCTCGTTCGCGATGAGGCACTTGCCCTTTCTTGTCAGCTATTGAGTTAACACCCAACTCCTCGACCCAGCGCACTCTCAACACACTGGACTTTTCAACATCGGGTTTTTGGCAAATGGGGAAAAAACCTTAATGACCTGCTGGTCAAAACTTTTAAAAGCGGGCAGACCAGTGAGAATTTAAGCAGCCTGAAAAGCACAAGTACCCAACAGTGCATCACAGTGGGAGGGGTAAAAAAACCACTGACAGCCTATGAAGAAAAAGGTAAAAGATCAAAGAACAACAAATCAATCCACAGATGGTGTTTTAGGTTTCAGAAGACATGGGTTGAATTTCTCCCCCCCCCCCCCCAACATTGTTGCCTTTCAGAAAGTCTGAACCGCCGAGTTTCGATTCCCTTATTCTCCTATTGACTCAAACTCGTCCTGCAGACGGGCGCAGGGATCAACCAGCTCTACTGAATCGGTTTCTCGTGAAGGAGGCCAGTGTCTGAGACCACCGAAGCAGACGTGAGTGTTAGGACTCTTCTCCGGCGGGACCCCGGGTACCCCTCGCCCTCAAGAGCGCAGCACTCCCAGAAGCCGGCGCAGTTTTTTGTGTTGTGGTTGGGAGGAGCGACTGGGGAGGGGGGGGACCGGCAGTTTCCGGGCTCTTCAGCCGTCACACTTCCCGTCACCGACACGGGGAACCCCCCCCACCAACACGCTCCGAACTGAGGCGTGTAACTTGTCATTCTCGTCACCCCTCTCACAGCCCGCGGTGCAAGGAGGAGAACTCCCAGGAAAAGACCAGGCAGCTGCAGCTGGACCCACCCGCTCACCAAGAGTATCTGAACCCCAGATCTGTGCGAGGTTACTGGCTGTGAACCCCAGTTTCTGCACGGCACAGTGGAGTCTAAACCCTTGTCTTCATCTCCATGCCCTGTGAGGCCTTTCCCATCCCCCCCCGGTGTGGAGCGGACGCCAAGAGGACCTACCTCATCCCCCCGCGGCCCCTGGGTCCGCCCCGGCCGCCTCGGTCGAACCCCCCTCCGCGGCCACCGAAGCCGCCAGCACCACCGGCGCCCCCGCGCCCACGGCCGCGGCCGTCCTGCCCGCCGTAGCCGCCTTCCTGCCCGCCGTAGCCACCGCCGCCCATCGGGGGGGCGTCCTGGCCGTACCCTGCGCAGGGAGGAGGAGAGTCAGTACAGGCACTGGCAGAGCAGGGCAGAGCAGCAAGGAAACGCAGGACAGAGCTCACTGGAGCTGGCAAGGTCAACGGGCCCCGACCGGACACAGCTGGACTTCCAGGGGACGCCACTTTTCTCTATCGCCACATACAGCGTCCTTGGATTCCCAAAGGAGCTTCGCCCATTAAATCAGAATACTAGTGAACTCAAGAGTCCTCCCAGGAGGGGTGACTCACTGGACACTACCGGACCCCCTGAAGAGGGACGGGAGAGTGACTCACTGGACACTACCGGACCCCCCTGAAGAGGGGAGTGGACACTACCAGACCCCCCTGAAGAGGGGAATGGACACTACCGGACCCCCTGAAGAGGGGAATGGACACTACCGGACCCCCTGAAGAGGGGAATGGACACTACCGGACCCCCTGAAGAGGGGAGTGGACACTACCGGACCCCCTGAAGAGGGGAGTGGACACTACCGGACCCCCTGAAGAGGGACAGGAGAGTGACTCACTGGACACTACCGGACCCCCTGAAGAGGGATGGGAGAGTGACTCACTGGACACTACCGGACCCCCTGAAGAGGGACGGGGGGGTACCTCACTGGACACTACCGGACCCCCTGAAGAGGGGAGTGGACACTACCGGACCCCCTGAAGAGGGACAGGGGGGTACCTCACTGGACACTACCGGACCCCCCGAAGAGGGGAGTGGACACTACTGGACCCCCCGAAGAGGGGAGAAGGACCGTGAGAGCTCACCTCCGCCCTGGCCGTACTGGCCCTGCTGGCTGTAGCTCTGCGGCGGGGGGGAGTTGTAGCTGGGCTGCTGGCTGTAGGGGGCGCCGCCGCCCCCGCCGTGCTGGCTCTGCTGCTGCTGGCCGCCCCCGCCGTAGCCGCCCTGCTGGCTGCCGTAGCTGCCCCCGCTCTGGGGCTGGCCGTAGGTGGCGCTCTGGGAGCTGCTGCCGTAGCTGCGGAGGGAAGGGAGGAGTCAGGACTCACACAGCCACAGGACAGGACAGGACAGGACAGGACCACACTGGACACCACTGCCCACAGAGAGCAGAGAGCACCACACACCCCACCACTGCCCACAGAGAGCAGAGAGCACCACACACCCCACCACTGCCCACAGAGAGCAGAGAGCACCACACACCCCACCACTGCCCACAGAGAGCAGAGAGCACCACACACCCCACCACTGCCCACAGAGAGCAGAGAGCACCACACACCCCAACACTGCCCACAGAGAGCAGAGAGCACCACACACCCCAACACTGCCCACAGAGAGCAGAGAGCACCACACACCCCAACACTGCCCACAGAGAGCAGAGAGCACCACACACCCCAACACTGCCCACAGAGAGCAGAGAGCACCACACACCCCAACACTGCCCACAGAGAGCAGAGAGCACCGCACACCCCAACACTGCCCACAGAGAGCAGAGAGCACCGCACACCCCAACACCACTGCCCACAGAGAGCAGAGAGCACCGCACACCCCAACACCACTGCCCACAGAGAGCAGAGAGCACCGCACACCCCAACACCACTGCCCACAGAGAGCAGAGAGCACCGCACACCCCAACACCACTGCCCACAGAGAGCACCGCACACCCCAACACCACTGCCCACAGAGAGCACCGCACACCCCAACACTGCCCACAGAGAGCACCGCACACCCCAACACTGCCCACACCACACACCCCAACACTGCAAACACCTCACACCCCAACACTGCAAACACCTCACACCCCAACACTGCCCACTGCCCACAGAGAGCATCGCACACCCCAACACTGCCCACACCACACACCCCAACACTGCCCACAGAGAGCACCGCACACCCCAACACTGCCCACACCACACACCCCAACACTGCCCACAGAGAGCATCGCACACCCCAACACTGCCCACACCACACACCCCAACACTGCCCACAGAGAGCACCGCACACCCCAACACTGCCCACACCACACACCCCAACACTGCCCACAGAGAGCATCGCACACCCCAACACTGCCCACACCTCACACTCCAACACTGCCCACTGGACACGACCGCCCACATGCAGGACAGTACATTACCTAGTTGTAGAGGTGGCAGTGGACGGCTGCTGGCCATAACCAGGGTAGGAAGACTGCTGGCTGTAGCTGCTCTGGGGGGGCTGGCTGCTGCTGTAGCCCCCTGAGCTGTAGGACTGGCTGGACTGGTTATACCCCTGAGAGGGGGGCTGGGCTCCGTAGCCACCTGGACAGAGGGAAAGGGTCAGCGTCAGCGTCAGGCACAAGCTGGACACTCCTCGCCGCGTCACAAGCGGAAGCGAGAGAAGCAGCACCAGACTTACCGGTCTGCGACTGGCCGTAAGTGGAGCCGTAGCCGCCCTGGCTGTAGGGGGCGGTGTTGCTCTCGGTGCCCTGGCTGTAGCCCCCGTAGCCCTGCTGGCTGTAGGCCTGGGTGGCCGGCTGGCTGTAGCCCTGGCTGGCCTGCCCGCCGTACGCGCCGTACCTGGTCGGGAAAAACACACGGACAGGTCACCCCTGGCCTCGGACACGGCACAGAGGCTGCACCCCGGGGCAGAAGGCTCTACGGGGTCTGATTTCTTATCTCCCAACCTTCATCCGGCTGCCCCTGGTCTCCTGCCCATCCCCACCCCCCCCCACACACGGGCAACAGGGCTTCTTCAGAGCTTCTTCTGGCTCTGTGGCTGGAAGGCTGCTGGTTCAAATCCCACAGCCGGCAGAGGAATCCTACTCCGTCGGGCCCCTGAGCAAGGCCCTTCACCCCAGAGCTGCTCCAGGGGCGCTGTATAAACGGCTGACCCTGCGCTCTGACCCCCAGCTTCTCTCCCTGTCTGTGAGCCCGTGTCTCACGGAGAACAAGCTGGGGTCTGCAAAAAAAACGAATTGCCGACCCATGATCCACTACATTCTTAACCCTGGCTGTTCTTCCTTTTAGCTCCATTCCTCTTATTGTAAAACTTGGATAAATCATTTTTTAAGTCACTGTATAAAACACGTTAATCAGCTGCAGGCTGGCACAGTTACAGTAGAAACACAGAGTCAC
This sequence comes from Lepisosteus oculatus, assembly GCF_040954835.1. Lineage (NCBI taxonomy): Eukaryota > Metazoa > Chordata > Actinopteri > Semionotiformes > Lepisosteidae > Lepisosteus > Lepisosteus oculatus. Next base: position 5,217,596 of record NC_090699.1, read on the forward strand.
TCACCCCTGGGGCGCAGTCTGGGAGTAATCTGGAAAAACAAAGAGAAACGGGGGGTCAGTCACTTGGCGACACTTGCACTGTGCCAGGTGCGAAACGCGTTTTACAGGCAGATGAAGGACAAAATTCACAGCATGAAGCAGTCACCCAGACGTGCGAGTATGATGAGGAAAAAAAGAGACCTGGACCTCTTTTCACGAACGTAATTCGTTCCCAGAAACCTTTTTGCAAAGTGACAACTCATACAAAGAAAAACCCATTCCAACATCTCTTACAAAGAAAAACAAGCTGTTCCAGACCCCCAAGAAAGTCCCCCTTCAACCATTTTCACCAAAAATGACAAGAAACACCAAGGACAAACTTTTTTTGTGGTTTACTTTTTATCTGATGAAATCCACTGCTTATCTCGTTAGACCTCAGAATGACCACTTCACTTGCTTTGTGAGTAGCGACACACAGTGGCCCTTTCCTCGCCCCTCCAGGGCCCGGGGGAAGCAGGAGCACACAGGAGCGAGCAGGCGAAGCCGCAGTGTCCTCACTCCCACCCACGCCAGACCCGGCAGTGGAGCCCGACGGTGCCAGCACCCGATACCAAACCAGTCGCCTGCCTCCTCCCTCCCCCGACCTGCCTGAGGTTTCGAAATGTTTCTTTGCATCACGTCTTCGTAGCTTTGAAAGTGGCCTTTGCCACTCAAAACGCGCGTGACAATTCGCATGATTCGTAGCAGCAAACCGTACGTTTGTGAAGGGGGGGGACAGTCATGAAAAATAAAATACAATCCATCGAGCACACGAAGCAGGTCAATGGCTGCAGGAATATAAGAGAACTTAGTTGTACTGCGCTTGAACCCAGGTGGTCTGAATGGAGTTCAGTGACTATACCCCCGGTTGCTCGGCAGTGTAGGGGTGCTGCATGATCAATTTTGAAAAGGCATGATGGGAGAGGGGAACAAGCTGCCCAGCCCTGTTGTTGAGACCGATACTCTGACTCCCCTCTTGACACAACTGGGTGATCAACTCCAGCCTGGATAGGAGGCTCTTCTGTACAGAGAGGGTGGTGGGAGAGGGGAACAAGCTGCCCAGCCCTGTTGTTGAGACCAATACGCTGACTCCCCTCTTGACACAGCTGGGTGATGCACAATTCACTCAGATGAGCACACACGACCAAACAGACTAGATGTGCTGATTAAACTATTCTCACTTGCAGCTGCTTTTCAGCATACGTATTAAAGCAGAACTGCAACTTTTTTTATTTTGGGGTTAGAAAGAATTCGCAATGAGTACATTTCAAACCACGTTAAAAGTAAAAGGCACAACGTGTAAAACCTGCAATTATATCACAAAATAGACCATTTCCAAGTCTGTGATTTAGAACGAGTGAGGGGGGGGCACCCAACGACGTGAAGCAGCCTAATTACATTGTAAACACGCGTGCTGGTAAACGCCCATTTTAAGCCAACAGAAACATCGTTGACTGGATATTACTGCAATATCGCTCTCGACTTTGAGATGGTTTTGGCGACAAATACTACTTGTTAACGCTGCACAAGGATCACTTTGGAACATCCCAGTAGTGAATCGTCTGCTGCGCAAGCCTGTGCTGATTTGCTCTTCCATCACCCTCGTCATCGAGGTGGCTAGTGAGCAGGAAGGGCCGCCGCCTCTCCAGCGCAATTCACACGAACTCTCGATTTAATTGATTTAATTAAATTTAATTCATTTAAATTCGTGATTTAATTCGGAACTCCTCCATTTTTCTTCCTTACACAACGCCAATGAATTCGTGTCGTCACCGGGGGGGTAACGAGCGGCCTGAGAAGCCGGGGCAGCAGCGCGGCGATCAGCTCCCGCCCCTCTCCCGATCTCCACACCGGCCGGAAGCGGAAGTCGGCGGCTCCATCTTGAGCGGGATGACCCGGATGGAGGCGCCGCTCCGCGCGGCATGGCCGGTTCCGCCCCGCCCCCACTCCCCTACACACACACACACCTGCTCCCCCACAGCAAATCCGGGGGGCTCCCTCAACCCCGGGGCCCCCCAAAATCACACCTCGGCGGCCCGGACACTTCGTTCCCGGGGGCGCGAGGCGCACCAGAGGGCGCGACACCCCGCGCCAGCTCGCGCACAAAAGGGGGAGGCAAGATGGCGGCGGCCGCGGAGAGGCGACAGCCCCGCTTTTGTCTCGCCTCTCCCCCTTCTCTCGGGAGGGAAAACAGCCGCCGCCGCCAGCCCAGCCAGCCGGCCGGAAACGGACCCGATTTCAGCAACAACAAAAAAAGCGCACAACCAGAACGACACAGAGCCGGGAGGCCGGGGCGAGCGGAGCCCCTGACGCGAGGAGAAACCCACACGTTCAAACCCCGAACTGTGTGATTTTTACGCGTTTCTCTCCCCGGAGCCACGACCCCGGCAGCGTCTTCAAATTCAGACGTCGAGACTTTTCACTTACACACAGCAGAGAACCGGAGAAGCCGCTTGTTTCACTCCGGCGCGGACAGCGGAGGTTTGAAATGAATTAGACCCACAGGCTAACCGCCTCTTTCCCGCAGGCGGGTTAACGGCCACGAGTTCGCACAGCAGGCGGCGAAGGCCACTTTTTAAAAAACAAATAAAACGATGGTATTTTCTAAAGAAAAAAAAGTAAGAAATTTGTGTTTTTATTTTCTTACCGTTGGACGCCATGGTGGTCGGGTTGTCTTTGTGCTCCGCGACTCTTTCGCCCGCGCTTTTCTTCCCTCAAACGCACAAACTGCTTCCGAAGAAAATAAATACGGGAAATAAAGAAAGCCGATGGGGTGGGGGGTGCGGGGGAGGGAAGAAGAGAAAGAAATAAAAAGAAACTTCGAAGGCGCCGAAGACGACACAGCTCCGCAGCTCGACACTGAGGACAAACTGCGTCACCGGGCCGCCGCGCGGAGACTTTTAAAACCTGCGGCTGGACGAGACCACTTGCCTTGAATGCCTGGGGGGAGGAGGCGGTGCAGTTGGGAAACTACCCGAATCGAACAGTCCCCCCCCCTCCCGTCACCAGAAAAAAAGATGTCCCTGCTGTTCGTATTCCCGTCTGAGAACAACAATTCACTTTTTTTTAAAGTTTGTCTCTTTTTATACATTTACTGAAACGAAGCAGAGGGTGCCAGAAACCCCCTCACGTTTTTGTACAATAGCGCCGGTCTCCCTTAATCCGCCTCTCATTAAGAGATTAACATGGGGTTTTGCGATGCTTCGTATCGGCTCTGGGTTGGAGGTGTGTTGTAACAGGGCACCGCGGCTGTAAACTCTTCGTCTCTCTGCACTGCAACAGAACAGGATTACACTGCATCCTCATTCTATTAAATATCTCACCCCAGTTATCCTCATCTGACCCGGTTTCTGATACATACATCACCTAAGAAAAGAAAGCGGTGAAAATGTAATGTGTGAATATTGTCATATGCGATGTGTAAATATTTAAGGGCTGGAACCGCGTCTTTGTCTGAATGAGGGTCGTTTTTCATCTCCAACTGGTACAGCATTGACACCCAATCCCAAATCCTTTCAGGAGCTGATGGGAAACCTAACAATATTCCCCAAATAGGGAACTGAATTCAATTAGTGGTCCTCTAGGATCGGGACTGGAAACCATTGAATGAAAGTCAGGCGGCACAGGGGCGCAGTGCTGGGGGTGCCGGGTTCAATCCCTGGGGCGCTGTCAGGGTGGAGTCTGCATGTTCTCACTGCCTCCGTGTGGGTCACCTCTCTGTGCTCTTTCCTGGTGGTGGTTCACCTACTCACACGCGCGAGTAACAGACACACACACTCACAGCTGGGCCAACCGGGGTTGAAATTGTGTGTCCGCCCTGGAGCTGCGTCTGGCCCTCACAGTCGTGGGTAAACAAGGAGAGCAGCAGGGGACCAAGCACCCCTGAGGGACACCTATATCAGCGGTCAGCGGGGAAGATAGCTTTCCATCGTCCCTCACAGTCTGTGGTCTGCCAGTCAGGAATCCAGACTCCAGCTGCAGAGAGACACCCGGATCAGACAACAGAGCTGATACTCAGATCATTAAGCTTGGTGACCAGTCTGGATGGAACGATAGTGTTAAAGGCGGAGCTGTAATCAATGAGTAGCAGTCTGACGTGTGCCTTTGTTTTCCAAATGAGCCAGGGCAGTGTGAGGAGCCAGGGAAATAGCATCATCAGTGGACCTGTTACACAGGCGTGCAAACTGCAGGGGGTCTAAGCACTCCGGTATCATGATGTCAATGTGGCTCATCACCAGCCTTTCAAAGCATTTCATTTTGGTAGATGTGAGCGCTACCGGTCTGTAATCATTCAAAGTTGCAATATATTTATTCAACACACGTACAATGGTGGTTTTTTTTTCTTAAAACACACTGGAACAGGGGACTTTAAAAGTAAAAGATTAAAAATATCCATAAAAACTGTGGCCAACTCGTCTGCACATAACTTAAGGAATGCTGGAGTGAAGACCAGGAGACACAGTGTTCCTCCTGGATCAGGACTGAGATCCTCTGAGATAAAGTCATTAAGAGCCCAGGCTGGAGCGAAGACCAGGAGACACAGTGTTCCTCCTGGATCAGGACTGAGATCGTCTGAGATAAAGTCATTAAGAGCCCAGGCTGGAGTGAAGACCAGGAGACAGTGTTTCTCCCGGATCAGGACTGAGAACTACAGAGTTAGAGAACTGAGACGCTCTGCGCCCGAGCTCTTCCAATTTCCTTGATCACCCCCTCTTTTGTCAGGAGAAGTTGTAAAACCCCACCAGTGTTTTCGCCCCGCAGTCCATCGCTCAGAACGCGGTCCGTGTGCCTCTGAGCAGACAGCACGCAGACCAGAGAATAGTGGAGACCCCCCACTTTCACAGAACCCCCAACGGGAGACGGGAGTGTGTGTGTGTGATTTAGATTTCCCTCCTCTGTCTCACTGCGCAGAGTAAAATCCTTCTTTCAGAACGAAAATCAGCAGAGAGGCACATCAAAGGTACTTGAAGAAGATTTATTTGGGGTTTTGCCAGAATAAAAAAAAAAGTAACACTGATGGTATCCTGTAACACTCCCCAGTCACAGTTATCGATCAGCCACCTGTTGAACAGGTCTCCGATCTGTGGGAGCTCGTGGCTGAATGTAACAGGTTTTGAGAATAAGCAGTGGCATATAAAACAGAGCACACGAAAGGAAACTATAGGAAGCAGCATTTAGAATTGAGAGCAGGAGGCACTTCTTTACACAGAGAGGGGTGGGGGTGTGGAACAGGCTGCCCAGCTGGGTTGTTGCAGCTGATACCCCGGGTTCTCTCAAGGTACAGCTGGAAGAGATGCTCCAGTCAGGACAGGAGGCACTTCTGTACATAGAGGGTGGTGGGAGAGTGGAAAAAGCTGCCCAGCTGGGTTGTTGCAGCTGATACCCAGACACAACTCGGAAAGATTCTGGGATTAATTAGCTCTTAACTAACAAACAGGCTGGATGACTCCTGCGTTTGTGACTCGTCCTGTGTTCCCATGTTCTTTCGTGAGTGTCAGTCTGTGTGTGTGTGTCAGTCAGTGTGTGTGTCTCAGTGTTTGAGTGTGTCAGTCAGTGTGTGTGAGTGTGTATGTGTGTAAATCAGTGTGTGTGTGAGTGTGTCAGTATGGGTGTCAGTCAGTGTGTGTGTCTCAGTGTGTGAATGTGTCAGTGTGAGTGTGTCAGTATGGGTGTCTCAGTCAGTGTGTGAGTGTGTAAATGTGTCAGTATGGTGTGTGTGTCAGTGTGAGTGTTCATGTACAGCTCCTCTCTCTCAGCTCCGTTTGGCCTTGTCAGCTCTCAGTGCTCTCTGTCTGCGCAGGTTGACGTACATCAGGGTGAAGTTGAGCAGGTAGGTGCTGACACACACCATGCAGAAATCCCACAGCACGAACACCAGGATACAGGCCAGGTAGAGGGAGCCAGCCACAGACAGCCAGGAGGTCAGCACCAGCAACAGCGCCGCCCTGCTGGACAGCGACTGACCTGCAGACACAGAGGAAGACTACTATTGCAGCACACTGATACACTCAATTACAGAGAGAGAGAGAGAGAGAGAGAGAGAGAGAGAGAGAGTTGTAAATGTCTGTAACATGTCTGTAGGTTTTATTTTACTTCTATTTTTTGTTTTGTTCCATGTTAATTTTATTAGTTTTATTTGCTTTGGCAACACTGATTGTACCCATCAGTCATGCTAATAAAGCACCTGGAATTGAATTGAATTGAGAGAGAGAGAGAGATGGAGGACGTGGGGTTCACACACCGTCACAGAGCAGAGAGAGAGAGAGCTCACACGAGCAGACTGAGACACACACAGACAGGGACGGGGGGAGTCTCGTACCCAGGACCAGCTGCAGCACGTAGAAGATGACCCCGAAGACACTGTTGGGCTGATTCGCCAGGCTGTCGACCCCCACCACCAGCTCAACCAGGCCGAAGCCGCGCCCCCACCTGGAAGACATCGGGAAGTGCACCTCACTGCCCCCCGCCCGTCGTCAGACCGGCACGGGCACGGACTGGCCACCTCTCCCGCGGCACGCGTCTGGGGAGCGGTCTGTCCGAGAGTCCAGATCTATATCTGGAACTAGAGTTAGGCGCAGTTTTTCAGGTGGGCACGGTTACATAGTGGTTAATATTTCTGCCTCACAGCCAGGGCCGGCTCGGGGTGGGGGGGGGTATGTGGCCGCCCAGGGCCCTGTGCTTTGAGGGGGACCCCCCCGCCCAATCCCCAGTCCCGCTTGACACACGCATAAAAATCGAAATGCATACATGATTCTGTTGTAACAGAAAGAATAAGGTTCTGGATCCCGAGATGAAGTAAAACAGATGAGTTTATTGCATGCAAGGAACAATAAAGCCGAAGTCTTGTTTCCCGCAAGAAACAACAAAACCGAAGTATTGTTCGATGTGCCGGTACAAACTTTTAGGTTATATAGTCCTTGCTTGCTGCTTCAGATGTTATTCGATGTTATGGTAAGGGGGGTCATGGTATTTGGCCAGTTAAGAGACCCTGGCCAAATGGTCAGTTTAAGATTATGCCCCCAGGGGGTTCCTTGCTCGCATCTGGAATCCTTATCAGTTAACCCCCTTTCCTGCCATAAACCCCTGTTGCTTACAAGTCTAATTTTCAGGCAGAAGTTAACCCTTTTCACATCTTGTCTCTTACTTCAATTCAAAATGTTAATAAAGCGACACAGGAAACTCTGATTTGAACTCCAGAGGCTCCAGTCAGAACCATTGGGCCCTGAGCTACAGGCGACCGCTGGGACAACACCGAGCACGAGCAGGGAGAGGGCCACATGTCGAAATCACTACAGCGGGAGCGAGGAAGGAACAAGGAGGCAGAAGCCGGGAGGATGCACATGTGGCCCTTAAGGGGGTCTGTGGAAAAGGTTCGTCGTAAAACCCAGGAGCGAAGAGGAAAGGGAGGGGGTGGAGATCTGGATGACGACAGGGACGCTGGGCGCGAGACACCCCGGGCCCCGGCCACCCCTGGAGACGACCCTGGTCACAGCACTGGGGCCCAGGATTCAACTCCTGGGGGGGCTGTCCGCGTGGAGTCTGGATGTTCTCCCTGGGCTCGTGTGGGTTTCCTCAGGGCGCTCCGGCTCTCTCCCAGTGCCTTCTGGGTAAATCAGAGTGTCTGTGTTTTTTTGTGGTTGGAGCGTCCTGCAATGGACTGAGGTCCAGTCTAGGTGGACTGACTTTACTGGGAGCTGGATTAGTTATTAACTGAGATTATAATCAGACTCCACTGACACTGACAGAGCAGTCTGAGACTCTCCAGGCTGGACTGGACTGACTGGACTGGGAGCTGGATGAGTTCTGAACTGGGATTATAATCAGACTCCCACTGACAGAGCAGACTGGACTGACTTCAGGATTAGCTATTACCTGGGAGTACAATCAGACTGACACCCACCGGGCCCGACCGGACTTGTCTCTTTTGTAGCCTCTATACACGTGGCAGACTCAGGAGCAGACAGAGGCTCTGATCCGTCTCTCAGCCAATCACGGGCCGGACAGCCTGCGGTCCTGGAATTCCGACGGACCAATCGCGGCGGAGGGGCGGAATAGAGGGGGCGGGGTTTCGAGGGGAAGCGACGCTGGACGCGCCTCCATTCACAAATATTTTTACTATTATTTCTAATAACGGCGGTCTGAAAACGGTGTCCTCCCGAAAAGCATCCTTTGCCATTGTAAACACCGATAAGTCACATGCATACGCTCCCTTTGCGCACTTTTATTAGCGCAGACAACACTTTTACCGACACTAATAAAAGATTTACAGCGCTACCGCTGCCTTTATGGCGACACTAGGTACAGACGAGCGCTGTCGGCGTCCCTCCTCCTGCCGCGACCGGCGCCCTGCTGCTCGGGGAGAGAGAGCGACGTGTCTCACCTGGACGTGAAGACCTTGGAGCAGCTCACGGAGGAGCTGAAGTCGCACATGGCGCGGTAGCCGGGGTCCCTCTCCCGGGAGGTCTCGACGTGGTAGGCGTACACGGACAGCGCCAGGCCGAGCGCGCACAGCCCGATGCGGGCGCTCCATTCCCAGGCCGGCACCGCCGCCGAGACCCGCCGAGCCGACATCGCTGGAGGGGTCAGAGTGCGCCCCTCTTTCTCTTTCTGCAAGCGGGGCTCCCTCTCTCTCTCTCCTGGGGCTCCGTGCGGGACAGAGCGGGTGTCTCTCTCTCCTGGGGCTCTGTGTGGGACAGAGCGGGTGTCTCTCTCTCCTGGGGCTCTGTGCGGGACAGAGCGGGTGTCTCTCTCTCCTGGGGCTCTGTGCGGGACAGAGCGGGTGTCTCTCTCTCCTGGGGCTCTGTGTGGGACAGAGCGGGTGTCCCTTTCTCTCTGTGCGGGACAGAGCGGGTGTCTCTTTCTCTCTGTGCGGGACAGAGCGGGTGTCTCTCTCTCCTGGGCCTCTGTGTGGGACAGAGCGGGTGTCCCTTTCTCTCTGTGCGGGACAGAGCGGGTGTCTCTTTCTCTCTGTGCGGGACAGAGCGGGTGTCTCTCTCTCCTGGGGCTCTGTGTGGGACAGAGCGGGTGTCTCTCTCTCTCCTGGGGCTCTGTGCGGGACAGAGCGGGTGTCTCTCTCTCCTGGGGCTCTGTACTTCGCTACTCCACTATTACGGAATTTTATCTCACCTTAAAATCACCTGTAATGCTAGTCTCAGATCCCCGTTTCTTTTTCGGTCCGTGCTTCTCCTGTTATCTTCAGCCCCCCAGCGTGTCGCTTTTTTTAAATCTTTCTTTTTGCCCAGAGCTCAGTGCTCGCTCTGCTCCCGCCGTGTCGCAAAGTTGTTCAAGTGGACACAAGAAAACAAGCGCTGGCGACGTGTTCAAGACCCCCTCTCCCCCGCCCTTCCGCTTTCTGATTGGCCGGGCTCTCCTGCCCGTTACGCGGGGAGAGGGGAGGGACTTCTGTGCGCGGAGGATGGTGGGACTTGTAGTTCGCCGGTCAAGACAATTCCATAACGACAAAGGGATGAAGGATTGAGTACTGTGCGGTACTGGTTCCGGACTGTGTTATACCGGACTGGGCTGGGCGTTCTCACCCTGAGAAGCTGTACTGTGTGGTACCGGTTCTGGTGAGGGCCGGTCATTCTCACTCTCCTCCCTCTGATAGGGCACCCCCTTCTGTTTAAAAGTGCCGAACTGAATTGCACTGTGTTAAATCCACTCATGTTCCGAGTAACTCACTTTTATTTATTTTTTAAAGTAAAGGTGAAAAAAATAACCTTTTGAAAGTCGACAGCGGATGATATCTGATCCCCGAGTTTCTTTCTTCAACTGATATGAAAACCACGGAAACATCACCGTATAAAATAGGTATAACCGTAGTTTTATCAACGCTAACGCAGTGGATAGGTGGATTTCGACCAGACAGGAGATAATCGTTGCTGGCTGGTCGTTTTTGTCGTGAAAAACTCTTCTGAAGTTATTTGTATGTGTCGAGTCAAGCGTAGGGGATTAGGCGTGGGCACTATAGTCCCCTAAAACACTTCCTGGGAGCAGAAAGCTCACCCTCTCCCGGCCTCCCACACTGCGGTATCAAACGCACACTTGCGCCCCTACATAAACACGGCTCACACCTGACCCCGCCCCGGCCCCGGTGACCCTGGCAACCGCTCCCCCGCCCCGCCTCTCCCCCGCCTCCTCTGCACGCCCATTGGCCGGAGGACGCGGAGACCCCGCTGCCATTGGCTTGAGCGGGTGCCCGTCAACGGCAACGAGGAAATACACCAGGAAGTGAATGGCGGGCAAGGTGCGTGTGCGAGTTTTTTTTCCTTTTGGTAGGCGGCGGCATGTCGTTTCGCGCAGCCCGTGAGTACGGTTCTTCTTGTTCTCTTCGAGCAGACAATCGGGGCGCTAAGTAACACGTTAGGAGCGCGCCTTCCTCCTATAGGTCTATTGGTGAATGATTTGGATTGCTTTGTAAATTAACGGGTGCCCGGCGGTACCTCTCCAAAGCGGTCGATTTCGGGCGTGTGACAAAGAGTGGGGGGGCGGTTCTAGTGAGGCATGCGTCTAACTTCACGCAACTGGGCTAAAACTCAGTTCGGTTAGTTGTCCGCCGAGCGAAAACGGGCGGCTTTTCAACGCGGATGAGCTGCTTAACGTCAAGCGCTGACGCCGGGTCAGGAGTAAGCTCTTTCCGAAACTCGCTCGGGTGCCGCTGCTGGGCTCGATCTCGTCGCGGAAAGTGCGAGGAAACACCCGCGCTGGAACTCGCAGTTACCGTCTAAAAGTTAGCTCTAAAAGTATTGGGTTTTAATTGCGGCTTCATCCAAGTTACTATATTAACTCTCTCTCAGTGCAGTGTTAATGTACAGGAGTGTCCAGTCAGTGTGTCTGTATGAACCCCTCTCTCTCTCAGTGCAGTGTTCATGTACTGGAGTGTCCAGTCAGTGTGTCTGTATTAACCCCTCTCTCTCAGTGCAGTGTTAATGTACTGGAGTGTCCAGTCAGTGTGTCTGTATTAACCCCTCTCTCTCAGTGCAGTGTTAATGTACTGGAGTGTCCAGTGTGTCTGTATTAACCCCTCTCTCTCAGTGCAGTGTTAATGTACTGGAGTGTCCAGTGTGTCTGTATTAACCCCTCTCTCTCTCAGTGCAGTGTTAATGTACTGGAGTGTCCAGTCAGTGTGTCTGTATTAACCCCTCTCTCTCAGTGCAGTGTTAATGTACTGAAGTGTCCAGTCAGTGTGTCTGTATTAACCCCTCTCTCTCTCAGTGCAGTGTTAATGTACTGGAGTGTCCAGTCAGTGTGTCTGTATTAACCCCTCTCTCTCAGTGCAGTGTTAATGTACTGGAGTGTCCAGTCAGTGTGTCTGTATTAACCCCTCTCTCTCAGTGCAGTGTTAATGTACTGGAGTGTCCAGTCAGTGTGTCTGTATTAACCCCTCTCTCTCAGTGCAGTGTTAAAGTACTGTAGTGTCCAGTGTGTCTGTATTAACCCCTCTCTCTCAGTGCAGTGTTAATGTACTGGAGTGTCCAGTCAGTGTGTCTGTATTAACCCCTCTCTCTCTCAGTGCAGTGTTAATGTACTGGAGTGTCCAGTCAGTGTGTGTGTATTAACCCCTCTCTCTCTCAGTGCAGTGTTAATGTACTGGAGTGTCCAGTCAGTGTGTCTGTATTAACCCCTCTCTCTCTCAGTGCAGTGTTAATGTACTGGAGTGTCCAGTCAGTGTGTCTGTATTAACCTCTTGCTCACTCACTGTCTCAGGCTATGATGTCTGAAGGAAAGGAGAAGCCAGAGGTTTCCCAGGGAGGTGGGGCGGAGCCTGAGCAGGGTGTTGCTGCGGCGACGACGGTTGCCAGGAACCTGGCGCTGCTGAAGGCCCACATGCTGGACGTGAAATTCGAGGTGGGAGACGAGTATGACATCATAGAGACCATCGGCACGGGAGCCTATGGCGTCGTCTCCTCGGCCAGGAGGCGGGACACAGGTGGGTCTGTTCCACCCTCTCATTGGCTGTGTTGGAATTGTCATTGGTGCCACTAATTGTTCTTCTGCTGGGTTATAGTTAAAAAGCAGTTCACTTTTTTAACCAGCTGATCTCCAGCATTAACGGCCCTCTCCGTCAGTCAGTCTGTCCGTTTGTGAGCAGTTTCGCATGTCGGCAGGTGAGAGGGTTAGCAGCAGAGAGAAGAGTTACCTGCCGAATTGTGTTCCTCCCCCAGGCCAGCGGGTGGCGATAAAGAAAATCCCCAATGCTTTCGACGTCCTGACCAACGCCAAGCGGACGCTGCGGGAGCTGAAGATCCTGAAGCACTTCAAGCACGACAACATCATCGCGATCAAGGACATCCTGCAGCCCTCCCAGCCCAACTGTGCCTTCAAGTCTGTGTAAGTGTGTGTGTGTGTGTGCGTGCGCGCGCGCGCGTGCCTCGTGTGTTTCTGTGCGCGCGTGCCTCGCGTGTGTGCGCGCGCGCCTGGTGTGTTTCTGTGCGTGCCTCGTGTGTTTCTGTGCCACGCCTACCTTGTGTGTGTGTGTGCGCGCACTTGCGTGCCTCGTGTGTTTCTGTGCCACGCGTGCCTTGTGTGTGCGCACATGCGTACCTCGTGTGTTTCTTGTGTTCGTTTGCGTGTGTGTTAGTTAGTTGGTTAGTTCGTGGGTGGGTGAGTGGGTGAGTGAGAGTGTGTGTGTTAGTTAGTTCGTGGGTGTGTGGCCTCATATTGACACTGACACCCGGTTTCTTTCAAGACTCAGTTGGACGAGATCCTCAGACCGTCGGACTGAGTGAACCCCTTCTTCTGTTTCCTTGCACTAACACCTGTGCCTGTGTTTCTGCCTCCTCTCTCCCTCTCCCTTCCCCTCCCTCTCCGTGCCCATTCTCTCCTCCCCTCCTTTCTCATTCTCCCCTCTCCTCTCTCCTCCCTCTGTCCTCCTCTCTCTCTCCCCCGTCTCTCCCCTGTCTATTCTCCGTCTCTCCTCTCTCCCCCTATCTCTCTCCTCCCCTCCCTTCCCCTCTCCTCTCTCTGTCCTCCTCTCTCTCTCTCCCCTGTCTGTCCTCTGTCTATTCTCTCTCTCCCCTCTCTCTCTCCCCTGTCTATCCTCTCCCCTCCCCTCTCTCAGCTACGTGGTGCTGGACCTGATGGAGAGCGACCTGCACCAGATCATCCACTCCCAGCAGCCCCTGACGGCCGAGCACACGCGCTACTTCCTGTACCAGCTGCTGCGCGGGCTCAAGTACGTGCACTCGGCCAACGTCATCCACCGCGACCTCAAGCCCTCCAACCTGCTGGTCAACGAGACCTGCGAGCTGAAGATCGGCGACTTCGGCATGGCGCGGGGCCTGAGCGCGCGGGCCGACGAGTCCCGCTCCTTCATGACGGAGTACGTGGCCACGCGCTGGTACCGCGCGCCCGAGCTCATGCTGTCCCTGCACCACTACAGCCTGGCCATCGACATGTGGTCGGTGGGCTGCATCTTCGCCGAGATGCTGGGCCGCCGCCAGCTCTTCCCGGGCAAGAACTACGTGCACCAGCTGCAGCTGATCCTGTCGGTGCTGGGCACCCCGCCCGAGGGCGTGATCGGGGCCATCGGCGCGGAGCGGGTGCGCTCCTACGTGCAGAGCCTGCCCTCGCGCGCGCCGCTGCCCCTGGCCTCGCTGTACCCGGACGCCGAGCCCGCCGCCGTGGGCCTGCTGGGCGCCATGCTGCGCTTCGACCCCCGGGAGCGCGTCTCGGTGACCGACGCCCTGCGGCACCCCTACCTGGCCAAGTACCACGACCCCGAGGACGAGCCCGTGTGCGTGCCGGCCTTCGACTTCGAGTTCGACAAGCTGCCCATGTCCCGCGAGCAGATCAAGGACGCCATCCTGGAGGAGATCCGCGACTTCCACTCCCGGCGCGAGGGCATCCGCCGCAAGATCTCCTTCCGGCCGCTCCTGCGCCCCGTCCCGCCCGGCGCGGCGGCGGCCCCGGCCTCGGCCCTCCCCGCGCCGGCCCCGCCCCCGGCCCCGGCGACGGCCCCCCCCGCCCCCGGCGACGGCTGCCACGACGTTGACATGCCCAGCGCCAGCTCCGACCCCGGCCAGCCGGAGACCATCGACCTGACCACGCCCCTCGGGGACCAGGCCCCGCCCCCGGTCCCGCCCCCCGTCGCCGGGCAGCCGGCCGGGAAGGGGGAGGGGCCTACCTGCCCGGCGGGCCCGCCCCCCGCCGCCCCGGCCCCGCCCCCGGCCCCTCTCCCCCTGCCTCCCTCCCTCTCCCTGTCCCCGTCCCAGGCCCAGTCCCTCTCCCAGGCCCTCTCCCGCTCCCTCTCCCAGGCCAGCGCCGCCGCCGCCGCCACCGCCGCGCGGGGGAAGGCCGTCCGGGGGTGCGAGCCGGACGCCGGGGCGCCCAGGAAGGAGGGGGCGATCTCCGACGACACCAAGGCCGCCCTGAAGGCCGCGCTGCTGAAATCGGCCCTGAGGCACCGGGGCATAGGTCAGCGCCCGAGTCCGGAGGGGGGTCCGTCTCCCCAGATCAGACCGGCCGGTCAGCGTGTCTCTGTATGAACCCCCCTCTCTCACACTCTCACACTCTCTCTCTCTCTCTCTCCCCTCTCAAAGATGGCAGCTCTGCCGTTCTGGGGGCCGGGGGCGCCGAGGGGGGCCTGGGCTCCCTGCCCCTCTCCTCGGGGGGCCCGGAGGCCCGGCGGCCCGTGACCGCGCAGGACCGGCAGAGGGAGAGGGAGGAGAAGCGGCGGCGGCGGCAGGAGCGCGCGAGGGAGCGGGAGCGCAGGCTGCGGGAGAAGGAGAGGCGGGAGGGGAAGAAGGGGGAGTCCCTGCGGGGGGTGCTGCTGAGCGACAACGACAAGAGCCTGCTGGAGCGCTGGCGGCGGATGATGGACGGCCGGCGCCAGCCAGTCAGGGAGGGCGCCGCCCCCGCCGGGGACGGGCCTAAGGAGCGGGAGCAGGCCCCGCCCCCCCCGGCCCCGGCCAATCAGGAGCTCCCGGACCTCGTCAACGGCCTCCCGTCCGGCAGGACCGAGCCGCCCCCCGGGAAGCCCAACGCGGCCCGGAACCTGGCCCGGTTCTACCAGCCCGGAGCCCCGGCCGCGGGGCCCTTCGCGAACCCGCCGCTGCCCGCGCCGGCGCCCCCCTGTGGTCTGGGGGACAACAGCGCCCCGAAAGTGAAGCTCAAGTCCGGGACGCCCATCTTCCCCGCGCAGACGCCGTGGCGCGGCCCAGAGGCGGGGAGCTCTGTTGCCGTCGTCGGAGGAGGAGGAGGAGGAGGAGGAGCTGCGGGAGTCTGCGCGCAGCACCCTTCCCAAGACCTCCTCCCCCCTTGCGCCCACCCCCACCCCGTCCCCCCCAGCATGCCCCCGGCCCAGCTCCTGCCCGCGGGCGATTTCCTCGGCAAGGGCCCAGGTTTCGGGCCCGGACAAGGCCTCTCCTCTCGGGCTGTCCTGCTGAGCGACAGCACCGACACCCGGACCGCCCCCGGCACCGGTACCACCGCCGCCGGCGCCGCTCCAGCCCTGCAGCCTCCCTGCCGGCCCCCAGCGCCTGAGCCCGGGCCCCTGGTGCCCCCTCTGACCATCCAGGACCTCGGCTCTTCAGAGCAGCCCAGCACCAGTGTCCCCGACATCCACACTGTCACCCTGCAGCTCTCCAAATCACAGGTGTGTCTGTATGAACCCCCCTCTCTCTCTCAGGGCAGTGTTAATGTACTGGAGTGTCCAGTCAGTGTGTCTGTATTAACCCCTCTCTCTCAGTGCAGTGTTAATGTACTGGAGTGTCCAGTCAGTGTGTCTGTATTAACCCCTCTCTCTCAGTGCAGTGTTAATGTACTGGAGTGTCCAGTCAGTGTGTCTGTATTAACCCCTCTCTCTCAGTGCAGTGTTAATGTACTGGAGTGTCCAGTCAGTGTGTCTGTATTAACCCCTCTCTCTCAGTGCAGTGTTAATGTACTGGAGTGTCCAGTGTGTCTGTATTAACCCCCCTCTCTCTCTCAGGGCAGTGTTAATGTACTGGAGTGTCCAGTCAGTGTGTCTGTATTAACCCCTCTCTCTCAGTGCAGTGTTAATGTACTGGAGTGTCCAGTCAGTGTGTCTGTATTAACCCCTCTCTCTCAGTGCAGTGTTAATGTACTGGAGTGTCCAGTCAGTGTGTCTGTATTAACCCCCCTCTCTCAGTGCAGTGTTAATGTACTGGAGTGTCCAGTCAGTGTGTCTGCATTAACCCCTCTCTCTCTCAGTGCAGTGTTAATGTACTGGAGTGTCCAGTCAGTGTGTCTGCATTAACCCCTCTCTCTCTCAGTGCAGTGTTAATGTACTGGAGTGTCCAGTCAGTGTGTCTGCATTAACCCCTCTCTCTCTCAGTGCAGTGTTAATGTACTGGAGTGTCCAGTCAGTGTGTCTGTATTAACCTCTCTCTCTCAGTGCAGTGTTAATGTACTGGAGTGTCCAGTCAGTGTGTTTGTATTAACCCCTCTCTCTCAGTGCAGTGTTAATGTACTGGAGTGTCCAGTCAGTGTGTCTGTATGAACCCCTCTCTCTCTCTCAGGTGGATGATGTGCTGCCCCCAGTGTTCTCCGTTACTCCGAAGGGCAGTGGCGCAGGGTACGGTGTTGGGTTCGACCTGGAGGAGTTCCTCAACCAGTCCTTTGAGTTGCCTGCCGAGTGCAGGGACAGGTACTGAGGCCGATTTTGACTCTTCTCATCTGCCTCGCTCTCGCGCTGTCTGGTCTGGTCTCCCACAGTCCGCTCACCGGCAAACACCTCTGTCTCCCTCTCTCCTGCCAGCCACAGCGACTCCGCCCCCCTGTCGGCGTCTCTGCTCTCCGATTGGCTGGAGGTGCACAAGATGAGCCCGGCGGACCTGGAATCCCTTCAGCAGGAGCTGCAGCTGGGCTCTCCCATGATCCTCTCTGACACGCCCACCCTGCCCGACCCCTGACCCCCGACCCCTGTCCCCGGAAGGGGCCGCTGTGAAACCCTGCCCCGTACTCGGCCGCCCGGATAGGCTAGGTCCAAGCTTTAGCTTGCCTCTGACGGCCTGGGGGCTTGGGTTCGAGGGGGCAGGAGTCCTGCGAACAGGACAACGCCGACCGGTGCCCGGCGAGAAAGAGGCACCAAGCGACGATTGTGATCTTTCTTTCTCTGGCGCCCGTTTGTCACAGATTCCCTTTCACCCTGAAACGGATGTGGCCCATTTGGCCCTGTCTTCTGGGACACTAACACTCCGGTATCAGCCAGGATGTCCTATATTTCAACATGGAAATTGTTTGTCCCCTTTCGGGGGCGCCCCTCGTCACGAATCGGCCAACTTACTTTTCTTTTTCGATTTGCATGCCGGAAATCTTGCATGCGACTATTTGCGCAGTAACCACTAGGTGGCGCTCAGGTGTGTAACCCAGCATTACCGGCCGACAACAGTTGCCGGTTTGGAAAATTAAAATGCGCTGCACGCAGCTCGCCTGACCTCTTTCAGAGCCGCTCGACTTGTATGTTAGCAAATTCCCATTTTCAAGCTAACTCAGGAGCCTGAAATCCAGGTCTTACAGTGGCTCCTTGTGCCCGGTTTAAGACTGTGGGACTTAACCATAACAATTGCTCTCCCCTACCCCCATCGCCATGTCGTATATGACATCGATCGCAAGCAGGAGTCTTTCCAGGCTTCAGCGTCCGTAAGGCAGCATGTGCCCAATCGTTGTATCGCAACGCAGAGACGTAGTCCAAGCTGTAACCAGAGGGCTGTCGAAAGAGGTTGAAATACTACCCCCCCCATCCCCCAAATGTGGTACAGTATTTCATAATAATAATAATAATGGAGGGCAACAGAGGGTCGAGGGGAGGGGGCTGGTGTTGGAGAGACAGGGAGGGTCAGACGGAGGGGGCCGGTGTCGGGGAAGAGACGCGGAGGGTCAGACGGAGGGGACCGGCGTCGGGGAGAGACGGGGAGGGTCAGACGGAGGGGACCGGCGTCGGGGAGAGACGGGGAGGGTCAGACGGAGGGGACCGGCGTTGGAGAGACGGGGAGGGTCAGACGGAGGGGACCGGCGTCGGGGAGAGACGGGGAGGGTCAGACGGAGGGGGCCGGCGTTGGAGAGACGCGGAGGGTCAGACGGAGGGGGCCGGCGTTGGAGAGACGCGGAGGGTCAGACGGAGGGGGCCGGCGTTGGAGAGACGCGGAGGGTCAGACGGAGGGGACCGGTGTTGGAGAGACGGGGAGGGTCAGACGGAGGGGACCGGCGTCGGGGAGAGACGGGGAGGGTCAGACGGAGGGGACCGGCGTCGGGGAGAGACGGGGAGGGTCAGACGGAGGGGACCGGCGTCGGGGAGAGACGGGGAGGGTCAGACGGAGGGGACCGGTGTTGGAGAGACGGGGAGGGTCGAGGGGAGGGGGCCGGTGTTGGAGAGATGCTGAAGGTCGATCGGAGGGGACAGATAAGTGACCGTCTTTGACAGCGGTTAAAATCTGCAAGAGGAGCACAGACACTGCCCCCACCTGTCTGCCTTCCACTCTCGGTCCACACCTGCTCACTGGTACTTCCTGTTGTTCCACTGGATCATGACTGCAATAATAACAGTCAAGTGTTTTTTTATGCTCCTGTTTTGCCCCTTCAGTTTTTTTTTAAAGATGTTTTAATAAAAACACCTTGAGAAAGCAGAGTGAGTGGTGTGTCTGCCTGCTAAAGCAGCTGGTTGAGACCGAGGACATGAGCGAAGGATGGAGGGTGTGGAGGAGAGGATGCTGGGAGTAGGGCAGAGTGGGAGTATTCTGGGCAACAGTAGTGGCTGATGGGAGAGACAGGAAGAGATCAGCTGTAGAGAAGAGGATGCTGGGAGCGGGAGAGGAAGGGAGACAGTGCTGTCTGGTGGGTGAGACAGGAAGAGATCAGCTGTAGAGAAGAGGATGCTGGGAGGGGGAGAGGGAGACAGTGCTGTATGGTGGGTGAGACAGGAAGAGATCAGCTATAGAGGAGAGGATGCTGGGAGAGGAAGGGAGACCCATCCGACAGCACTGTGAGACAGGAAGAGATCAGCTGTAGAGGAGAGGATGCTGGGAGACAGTGCTGTCTGATGGGAGAGATGGGAAAACCCCATTCCAGCACGGATGAGACTTCGTAAACCCCGTCTTCCTTCCAGGACCCCCGAGACACCCCAAATGACCACTCCAAGACTTCCACAGTGCGAACCCCCCACTCTAGCGAGAGGCACGGCGAACTCTGTGAAGACAAAACGATGCCCACGTCTCCCACGACCCAAAAAAACAGAAGAGACTTTTCACTCATGTTCGACATTTATTCACACTCCTTCATAAAATCACCTCTGCTGTCCATACAATGGATTCTTTAAAAAGAGAAATAGTTCCAGCACTCATCGTTTATTCTAAAATGATTCCAGTTCATGAGCTGGTTTTAAAAATACCAACGAGAGAACCCCCTCTCCCCCACCCCACCCCCAAAACCTGCCCATCGGCCGATTCATCAACCGGGCTCCTCCTTTGCTGAAGGGCACCCGGACTGCCACCCCAGATGACCTCGGGTCAGGTGATCTCGCTGGGAAGAGCAGATCAGACGGCGACCTTTGGAACCTCTTGGACTGGGGGGCACCCCAAGACGTCCGACGGAGACCCCAACCCCTTACCGTGCCGTCCCGAGGCGGGGTGGGGGTGATATTAGGTCGTTCCCGATTGCAGGCGATCCTGGCACCGGAGGTCGGCGGCTCGCGGGAAGATCGAAACTGGCCCTAACGCACCTGCGGTCAAGCAGGACCCCTGCCAATTGGTCTTCCCACCAGCCCCCACTCTCTCCACCCCCTCCCCCTCTATCTCAGCATGGTGGCGAACAGCACGGACATCAGCCCATGCGCCAGCACCGCCAGGGCGGGGCCCGGCCTGTGGGGGGCGCCGCTGTACAGAATGATCCCCGGCACAGTGGACTGCACCCAGCTGGAGTACGAGGTCACCTTGGTGTAGACGCCGGGGCGGTTGGGACTGGCACAGCCATCCCCGAAACTCACGATGCCCGCTTGGACCCAGGTGTGATTAACCATGGCACAAACAAGGGGTCCCCCAGAGTCTCCCTGAGAGAGAGAGAGAGAGAGAGAGAGATTAATACAGACACACTGACTGGACACTCCAGTACATTAACACTGCACTGAGAGAGAGGGGTTAATACAGACACACTGACTAGACACTCCAGTACATTAACACTGCACTGAGAGAGAGAGGGGTTAATACAGACACACTGACTGGACACTCCAGTACATTAACACTGCACTGAGAGAGAGAGGGGTTAATACAGACACACTGACTGGACACTCCAGTACATTAACACTGCACTGAGAGAGAGAGGGGTTAATGCAGACACACTGACTGGACACTCCAGTACATTAACACTGCACTGAGAGAGAGGGGTTAATACAGACACACTGACTGGACACTCCAGTACATTAACACTGCACTGAGAGAGAGGGGTTAATACAGACACACTGACTGGACACTCCAGTACATTAACACTGCACTGAGAGAGAGGGGTTAATACAGACACACTGACTGGACACTCCAGTACATTAACACTGCACTGAGAGAGAGAGGGGTTAATACAGACACACTGACTGGACACTCCAGTACATTAACACTGCACTGAGAGAGAGGGGTTAATACAGACACACTGACTGGACACTACAGTACATTAACACTGCACTGAGAGAGAGGGGTTAATACAGACACACTGACTGGACACTCCAGTACATTAACACTGCACTGAGAGAGAGAGGGGTTAATACAGACACACTGACTGGACACTCCAGTACATTAACACTGCACTGAGAGAGAGAGGGGTTAATACAGACACACTGACTGGACACTCCAGTACATTAACACTGCACTGAGAGAGAGAGGGGTTAATACAGACACACTGACTGGACACTCCAGTACATTAACACTGCACTGAGAGAGAGAGGGGTTAATGCAGACACACTGACTGGACACTCCAGTACATTAACACTGCACTGAGAGAGAGTGGGGTTAATACAGACACACTGACTGGACACTCCAGTACATTAACACTGCACTGAGAGAGAGAGGGGTTAATACAGACACACTGACTGGACACTCCAGTACATTAACACTGCACTGAGAGAGAGGGGTTAATACAGACACACTGACTGGACACTCCAGTACATTAACACTGCACTGAGAGAGAGGGGTTAATACAGACACACTGACTGGACGCTCCAGTACATTAACACTGCACTAAGAGAGAGAGAGGGGTTAATACAGACACACTGACTGGACACTCCAGCACATTAACACTGCACCGAGAGAGAGAGGGGTTAATACAGACACACTGACTGGACTCTACAGTACATTAACACTGCACTGAGAGAGAGGGGTTCATACAGACACACTGACTGGACACTCCAGTACATTAACACTGCACTGAGAGAGAGGGGTTAATACAGACACACTGACTGGACACTCCAGTACATTAACACTGAGTTCCTAAACTTTGTTGAGCTCTTATCTCCAGATGAGACAGTAAGGCTGCTGATGGGGAATGTACACAGTAAAAATCATCATCACAAATACCTGACAGGAGTCCTTTCCTCCCTGCTGGAAACCAGCACAGATCATGTCCGAAAGGATCTGGGTGGTGGTTGGAAAGGCAGCCGTGGGAGTCTGGTACATGTCATTACAGGTGGAACTGCTGATGAGGGGCACCACGACCTCCTGCAGTGTCCCAGGATTGGGAAGACTGACTGAGAGAGAGAGAGG
Source organism: Lepisosteus oculatus (assembly GCF_040954835.1). Taxonomy (NCBI): domain Eukaryota; kingdom Metazoa; phylum Chordata; class Actinopteri; order Semionotiformes; family Lepisosteidae; genus Lepisosteus; species Lepisosteus oculatus. The sequence goes on from NC_090699.1 coordinate 5,239,312, forward strand.
GGTTAATACAGACACACTGACTGGACACTCCAGTACATTAACACTGCACTGAGAGAGAGAGAGGGGTTAATACACACACTGACTGGACACTCCAGTACATTCACACTGCACTGAGAGAGAGAGGGGTTAATACAGACACACTGACTGGACACTCCAGCACATTAACACTGCACTGAGAGAGAGAGGGGTTAATACAGACACACTGACTGGACACTCCAGTACATTAACACTGCACTGAGAGAGAGAGAGGGGTTAATACACACACTGACTGGACACTCCAGTACATTAACACTGCACTGAGAGAGAGAGAGGGGTTAATACACACACTGACTGGACACTCCAGTACATTAACACTGCACTGAGAGAGAGAGAGGGGTTAATACACACACTGACTGGACACTCCAGTACATTAACACTGCACTGAGAGAGAGGGGTTAATACAGACACACTGACTGGACACTCCAGTACATTAACACTGCACTGAGAGAGAGGGGTTAATACAGACACACTGACTGGACACTCCAGTACATTAACACTGCACTGAGAGAGAGAGGGGTTAATATACACACACTGACTGGACACTCCAGTACATTAACACTGCACTGAGAAAAGGAAGTGGACAAGCAGACATTGACTGCAGGACTCTGCAGACAGAAGATTAGACTCACGATCTTGTCCAATGTTGCCCCAGCCAGTGACGTAGCAGTTCATGCCCTCTAGGAAGACCACCGCAGGGTCAGGTAGACAGATGGGCAGGATGTAGTCAGTGTAGGTCACAGCACTGGCCATCTGCACCAGGGCGATGTCATAGCCCAATATGGCCTCCGTGTACCTCGGGTCCACTATGACCTGTGTGATGAGCCTGCTCTGCTCATACCGGTTAAGAGCACCCAGCTTGTACCGACCCAGATAAAGGGTATAACTGCCGACTGAGGAGGGCCTGAGAGAGAGAGAGAGAGGGGTTAATAAAGACACACTGACTGGACACTCCAGTCCATTAACACTGCACTGAGAGAGAGAGAGGGGTTAATACAGACACACTGACTGGACACTCCAGTCCATTAACACTGCACAGAGAGAGAGAGGGGTTAATACAGACACACTGACTGGACACTCCAGTACATTAACACTGCACTGAGAGAGAGAGGGGTTAATACAGACACAGTGACTGGACACTCCAGTACATTAACACTGCACTGAGAGAGAGAGGGGTTAATACAGACACACTGACTGGACACTAGAGTACATTAACACTGCACTGAGAGAGAGAGGGGTTAATACAGACACACTGACTGGACACTCCAGTACATTAACACTGCACTGAGCGAGAGAGGGGTTAATACAGACACACTGACTGGACACTCCAGTACATTAACACTGCACTGAGCGAGAGAGGGGTTAATACAGACACACTGACTGGACACTCCAGTACATTAACACTGCACTGAGCGAGAGAGGGGTTAATACAGACACACTGACTGGACACTCCAGTACATTAACACTGCACTGAGAGAGAGGGGTTCATACAGACACACTGACTGGACACTACAGTACATTAACACTGCACTGAGAGAGAGGGGTTAATACAGACACACTGACTGGACACTCCAGTACATTCACACTGCACTGAGAGAGAGAGGGGTTAATACAGACACACTGACTGGACACTCCAGCACATTAACACTGCACTGAGAGAGAGGGGGGTTAATACACACACACTGACTGGACACTCCAGTACATTAACACTGCACTGAGAGAGAGGGGTTAATACAGACACACTGACTGGACACTCCAGCACATTAACACTGCACTGAGAGAGAGGGGGGTTAATACACACACACTGACTGGACACTCCAGTACATTAACACTGCACTGAGAGAGAGAGGGGTTCATACACACACACTGACTGGACACTACAGTACATTAACACTGCACTGAGAGAGAGGGGTTCATACAGACACACTGACTGGACACTCCAGTACATTCACACTGCACTGAGAGAGAGAGGGGTTAATACAGACACACTGACTGGACACTCCAGCACATTAACACTGCACTGAGAGAGAGGGGGGTTAATACACACACACTGACTGGACACTCCAGTACATTAACACTGCACTGAGAGAGAGAGGGGTTCATACACACACACTGACTGGACACTACAGTACATTAACACTGCACTGAGAGAGAGAGGGGTTCATACACACACACTGACTGGACACTCCAGTACATGAACACTGCACTGAGAGAGAGAGGGGTTAATACAGACACACGGACTGGACACTCCAGTACATGAACACTGCACTGAGAGAGAGAGGGGTTCATACAGACACACGGACTGGACACTCCAGTACATTAACACTGCACTGAGAGAGAGAGGGGTTCATACAGACACACTGACTGGACACTCCAGTACATTAACACTGCACTGAGAGAGAGGGGTTAATACAGACACACTAACGGGGCACTCCAGTACATTCACACTGCACTGAGAGAGAGGGGTTCATACAGACACACTGACTGGACACTCCAGTACATTAACACTGCACTGAGAGAGAGGGGTTAATACAGACACACTGACTGGACACTCCAGTACATGAACACTGCACTGAGAGAGAGGGGTTAATACAGACACACTGACTGGACACTCCAGTACATTAACACTGCACTGAGAGAGAGGGGTTCATACAGACACACTGACTGGACACTCCAGTACATTAACACTGCACTGAGAGAGAGGGGTTAATACAGACACACTGACTGGACACTCCAGTACATTAACACTGCACTGAGAGAGAGAGAGGGGTTCATACAGACACACTGACTGGACACTCCAGTACATTCACACTGCACTGAGAGAGAGGGGTTCATACAGACACACTGACTGGACACTCCAGTACATTCACACTGCACTGAGAGAGAGGGGTTCATACAGACACACTGACTGGACACTCCAGTACATTCACACTGCACTGAGAGAGAGGGGTTCATACAGACACACTGACTGGACACTCCAGTACATTAACACTGCACTGAGAGAGAGGGGTTAACACAGACACACTGACTGGACACTCCAGTACATTCACACTGCACTGAGAGAGAGGGGTTCATACAGACACACTGACTGGACACTCCAGTACATTAACACTGCACTGAGAGAGAGGGGTTCATACAGACACACTGACTGGACACTCCAGTACATTAACACTGCACTGAGAGAGAGGGGTTCATACAGACACACTGACTGGACACTCCAGTACATTAACACTGCACTGAGAGAGAGGGGTTCATACAGACACACTGACTGGACACTCCAGTACATTAACACTGCACTGAGAGAGAGGGGTTAATACAGACACACTGACTGGACACTCCAGTACATTAACACTGCACTGAGAGAGAGGGGTTAATACAGACACACTGACTGGACACTCCAGTACATGAACACTGCACTGAGAGAGAGGGGTTCATACAGACACACTGACTGGACACTCCAGTACATTAACACTGCACTGAGAGAGAGGGGTTCATACAGACACACTGACTGGACACTCCAGTACATTAACACTGCACTGAGAGAGAGGGGTTAAGACAGACACACTGACTGGACACTCCAGTACATTAACACTGCACTGAGAGAGATAGGGGTTCATACAGACACACTGACTGGACACTCCAGTACATTAACACTGCACTGAGAGGGAGGGGTTCATACAGACACACTGACTGGACACTCCAGTACATTAACACTGCACTGAGAGAGAGGGGTTCATACAGACACACTGACTGGACACTCCAGTACATTAACACTGCACTGAGAGAGAGGGGGGTTCATACAGACACACTGACTGGACACTCCAGTACATTAACACTGCACTGAGAGAGAGGGGTTAATACAGACACACTGACTGGACACTCCAGTACATGAACACTGCACTGAGAGAGAGGGGTTAATACAGACACACTGACTGGACACTCCAGTACATTAACACTGCACTGAGAGAGAGAGGGGTTAATACAGATACACTGACTGGACACTCCAGTACATTAACACTGCACTGAGAGAGAGAGGGGGGTTAATACAGACACACTGGACACTCCAGTACATTAACACTGCACTGAGAGAGAGGGGTTAATACAGACACACTGACTGGACACTCCAGTACATTAACACTGCACTGAGAGAGAGGGGTTCATACAGACACACTGACTGGACACTCCAGTACATTAACACTGCACTGAGAGAGAGGGGTTAATACAGACACACTGACTGGACACTCCAGTACATTAACACTGCACTGAGAGAGAGGGGTTAATACAGACACACTGACTGGACACTCCAGTACATGAACACTGCACTGAGAGAGAGGGGTTCATACAGACACACTGACTGGACACTCCAGTACATTAACACTGCACTGAGAGAGAGGGGTTCATACAGACACACTGACTGGACACTCCAGTACATTAACACTGCACTGAGAGAGAGGGGTTAAGACAGACACACTGACTGGACACTCCAGTACATTAACACTGCACTGAGAGAGATAGGGGTTCATACAGACACACTGACTGGACACTCCAGTACATTAACACTGCACTGAGAGGGAGGGGTTCATACAGACACACTGACTGGACACTCCAGTACATTAACACTGCACTGAGAGAGAGGGGTTCATACAGACACACTGACTGGACACTCCAGTACATTAACACTGCACTGAGAGAGAGGGGGGTTCATACAGACACACTGACTGGACACTCCAGTACATTAACACTGCACTGAGAGAGAGGGGTTAATACAGACACACTGACTGGACACTCCAGTACATTAACACTGCACTGAGAGAGAGGGGTTAATACAGACACACTGACTGGACACTCCAGTACATGAACACTGCACTGAGAGAGAGGGGTTAATACAGACACACTGACTGGACACTCCAGTACATTAACACTGCACTGAGAGAGAGAGGGGTTAATACAGATACACTGACTGGACACTCCAGTACATTAACACTGCACTGAGAGAGAGAGGGGGGTTAATACAGACACACTGGACACTCCAGTACATTAACACTGCACTGAGAGAGAGGGGTTAATACAGACACACTGACTGGACACTCCAGTACATTAACACTGCACTGAGAGAGAGGGGTTAATACAGACACACTGACTGGACACCCCAGTACATTAACACTGCACTGAGAGAGAGAGGGGTTAATACAGACACAATGACTGGACACTCCAGTACATTAACACTGCACTGAGAGAGAGGGGTTAATACAGACACACTGACTGACTGGACACTCCAGTACATTAACACTGCACTGAGAGAGAGGGGGGTTAATACAGACACACTGACTGGACACTCCAGTACATTAACACTGCACTGAGAGAGAGGGGTTAATACAGACACACTGACTGGACACTCCAGTACATTAACACTGCACTGAGAGAGAGGGGGGTTAATACAGACACACTGACTGGACACTCCAGTACATGAACACTGCACTGAGAGAGACGTACTTGGGGAAGCAGTGAGCCGCAGACAGGACCCACGTGTCGCTGATGAGTGACCCCCCACAGATGTGTTTCGCGTTGTCCTGGATGTCCACCTGCCACGGCCACGCCCCCTCCTGGGCGTTCTGTCCTCCCACGATCCGATTGCCCAGGGGCGGGTTTCCGCACACTGAGGGCGCGGCGCAGAGGGGGAGAGAGACCGAAAACACGCGATTAGCCCCTCTCGCCTCCAGACGGCACCAGAGAGCCGCGTAAAACTCAGGTTTTGGCAGGTGTGTTAATCCTTTGATCACGGGTTAGAGACTAGAGTTCACATTCCTTCGTGTGAAGGATCAGTGACGCGTTCAAGTGACAAAGGGATTCGCACGACACGACAGTTGTGCGCCAGGCAGTCTGGGCACGAGTCCTAGGAATTTTATAAGTGAAATTAATTCTTCAACACCACATCCACCATCTTTATAACCCTTTGTGTTATGACCTTGTGTAACTCAGAGTTAAAGTACAGCCAGGAGAGGCCCTGGGAGCGGAAAGAGATGTTTAACTCCACTTAGAGGCAGAGCTGTGTCACACTGTTTACAAGTGAGGAATGATGCATAAAATACGTCACTACCTTGAGCGTCACATGTCCAAAGACCTGCAGGAAAAGCAAAAAGAAAAAAACATCATATAAGCTCCTGATCTAAACAATGCGTTGAACACACACCACAGAGGTCACTGTACAGCCCCTGAACACAGTATACACAGTGCACTGAACACACACTGCGGGGAACTCAGTATACTCACTGAACACAGTGCACACTGTACAGAGAGCCACACACTGACCCCTGACACACACACCCTGCACAGAAAGACACACACACTGACCCCTGACACACACACCCTGCACAGAGAGACACACACCCTGACCCCTGACACACACCCTGCACAGAGAGACACACACACTGACCCCTGACACACACACCCTGCACAGAGAGCCAGACAGACTCGCAGACAGCAGGAAGGTCGAAGGTCCTGCGCTTACTCACCCACAGTGAGCAGCAGTGCTGTTGCTGCTGGCCAGCACACGGTCCTCATTGGGCCTGCCGGTCTCTGTCCAGAACCCGAGGCTTGAACCCTCCTGCCCAACCTGGCCTGACCCGCAGGCTGTCGGATCTCAGTGAACCTGCAGAGACACACGCGGGCTGTGAGGACAGACCTCCCCCAACCACAGACACACAGGCACAGATCTGCTGTCAGCACCAGGCGACGAGGCGGAGAGATCAGCAGTCTGGCCAGGGGAGTAGAGAGTGGCCGCGTAGACCCGCAGAAAAACCAGCCACAACGGAGGTCGGGGGAAAAGTCACGTATTTAACCCCCCAATATATCCACCCCGACCTCTGTTCACCAACATGATTCGTTCCCACAGACCCTTAGGTGTAGCACATATCCGTACACAGAAACGCCCATTTCTCTCACAGAGAAAAAGCACAACCTGTTCCAGACCCCCCCCCCCAAAAAACGACCCCCCTACTTTGACCATTTTCACCAAAAACGACAAAAGCAGCGCCAAGCACCAACATTTGTTCTGTGGTTTATTTTCTTGATCTAAAAAAATCCACTGCTTATATAGGAACAAGTAACAGGTTTATTCCAGCTGAAAAAAAAAAAGAAGAAAGAAAACGCAACGTTTCGGCCGTGGAGCCTTCTCCACAGGTCCCGTCACACCCGAAGGAGGCTCCACGGCCGAAACGTTGCGTTTTCTTTCTCTTTTCAGCTGGAATAAACCTGTTACTCGTTCCTCTGCAGCCTACGCCTGCTGGCGCAGCTCCCCACCGGAACTACACCGCTTATCTAGACCTCAGAATGACCACTTCGCTTGTTCTGCGGTTTACTCGTTATCTGATGAAATCCACTGCTTATCTCGTTAGACCTCAGAATGACCACTTCACTTGCTTTGTGAGTAGCGACACACAGTGGCCCTTTCCTCGACCCTCCAGGGCCCGGGCAAGGCAGGAGCACACAGAAGCGAGCAGGCGAAGCCGCAGTGAGCCACGGCGCTCCGCGGGCTCTGTCCTCGCTCCCACCCACGGAAGACCCGGCAGTGGAGCCCGACGGTGCCAGCACCCGATACCAAACCAGTCGCCTGCCTCCTCCCCCCCTCTCTTTCCTTTTAGAGTAGGGGTCCCCCAGTCCAGTCCAGGGGGTCCCCTCCCCTCCCCGCTGGGCGAAAGGGTGCTAAAGGGGTCCCTCACCAGACCACGAGCGCGGCCAGGCTGGAGGGGCGCGTTCAGGAGCTGCCGGGGGATAGTAAACCCGAGAGCTTCCCGTGGAACCTCCCACGGGGTCGGTGGAGGGGCCAGCTCCTTCACCGGGCGCCCAGGCAGGCAGCGCAAAGGCCAGAGTGGCGAGGGGGGGCGGGAGGGGGAGTCCCCCAGTCCCCCAGTCCCCCAGTCCCTCTAGCCAGGACGGCGAGCCCCCTCCTCGACTCGCCCCCGACCCCCCGCCAGGACGACCTGTGTGTCCCCTCTGCCCGGGGACGGTCGCCCGAGGAGCCGATGTCCCGACAGCGAGACGAAGCTCCTCGAACGCGAGGGAGAGGATTAAAAAGAAAAAAAGTTTCTCTCGATTCGGCGTGAAAGGACAAAGTAACAGCGGCGCGCGGCTTTCGTCCACCCAGGGTGGGTGGGTGGGTGGGGGAGTGAGTGGGGGAAGACGGAGGCGCTCCTCTCCGCTCACCTGCGCTGAATCCCGTCTGGGTTCGGGTTCGGCTTCGGCTTCGGCCGCTGGGACGACGCGGGATTCAAGGCGTCTCTCCTCGTCCGGGTCGGAACACGAACCGCCGCCGCCGAAACGAAACAGAACAGAACAGAACAGACTCCGAGCGCCGTGCAGGTGACCGGGGAGTGAGGTGAAACCGCGCTTCGGGTTTCTGTCTTGTTGTCCTCGCCCTCTCTCGGTTTCAGCCGCTCACATCAGCCACTGGCGCGCAGGGAAGAGAGAGCGGAAGGCAGAGGAGGGGGGGGCGCCTCACCTTTAGCGCAGGTAAACTCGCGAGCTGCAGCCAATCGCCGGCGCCTCCGAGCCCCAGACACGGCGCGGGGGTTGGGGGGAAGCCCCTCCTCCTCCTCCCTCCTCTCTCTCCCCGTCCCCCGGGGAAACCCACTCCCGTGGGGCTCCGCTCCGGCTTCGTGACTCCGGGTCCTAACGCCGCCTGCCGCCCCTGAAACGGGGGTCTCCAGGAACGACAGCCGAAGAAGACCCCCGCCCCCGCCCCCCCCAGTTTCATCTCCTCAGCCGTCAGCAGGGCGGTGAACCTTCACCCGGTCCCAAGTCCTGCTCTGATCGCTGTATTGTCGTTCCGCGCCGATCCCGATGTACAAGAGAGAACTTCGAAACGCAGTGTCTCCCGGGCCGAGGTGCGCGGCAGACCCGCAACAGGCAGCACGGTGCCGCAGCACAACACACAAAAAAAACACACACACACCCGGCCGAGAATCGCGAGCAGCTGCTGAGGCAGGTCTTGGAATACGAGTAAAAATGTAAAGATTCAGGTGGGGAGCTGCGTCAGCATGCGTAGGCTGCAAAGGAACAAGTAATAGGTTTATTCCCTGCTGAAAAAAAGAAGAAAGAAAACACAACGTTTTAGCCGTGGAGCCTTCTTCAGGTGTGAGTCCAGAGTCCACTATACATTCACAAATTACATGAAATAATATCCACAGCTACCCACATTGTACTACTGAGCCTCTCACTCCTCCTCCCTCCCAGCCTTTGTTCTCCCGCTACATTACCTTTGCCTACTGCCCTGTCTCTCTCACACCTGAAGAAGGCTCCACGGCCGAAACGTTGTGTTCTCTTTCTTCTTTTTTTCAGCATGGACTAAACCTATTACTTGTTCCAAAATGTAAAGATGTAATGTAAACAATGTAAAGAGGAGATGAATGGATGGGGATTTTACAGGAGCGTAAGCAGGAACGTGCAAGTCCTGAAGACCTTCGCGGCTGTAGATCAGGCTGGTCAGCACTCGTCCCCGTGGAGTGAGAGAGAAGCAAATAACAGACACAATGTTTCTGCTGAGGTGTGACACCCGAGGAAGGCTCCACAGCCGAAACGTTGTGTTTTCTTCTCTTTCCAGCATGGAATTAAACGATGTATTGTCCCAATATATAATAATAATTAATAATTGCTTACACTTATATAGCGCTTTTCTGGACACTCCACTCAAAGCGCTTTACAGGTAATGGGGATCCCCTCCACCACCACCAATGTGCAGCCCCACCTGGATGTACAAAAATATGTTTGTTCCGAGAATATATCTCCCACTCCCGCGGTGCACTGCCGTCAGATGAGACTCCAAACCCCCCCGTGTTATCTCGTCGTCACACCCCAGCCAGTCTGAACAGCCCGTGTGCAATGGCGGCACCTGCAAGCCGTCGGTGTGTTTGCGGGCGCTGCGGGCGCAGCCGTCGCTAAGAGGGGGGCGGGGCCCCCCGAAAAAAACAATGTTCTAATAAAGTGGGGGGAAAAAGGTTTTCGTTTATTTTTTTTATAACGATTGAAAAATATTGTCACTCATCTAACATTGCAATCAAATTAAATACATTTTTATTTAAAAAAAAAAAGGCGTCGCTAGGCTCCGCGCCCCATCGGGGGTCCCGGGCCGGGATGTGTGATGCGACACGCCAGGCGGTCCGGTAGCCAGACACGGTTTAATCTCATCCCGTGCATCAGAAAGCCGGGCTAACGACAGTCTCTCAGACAACGGCTCAGAGGGCCGTCACACGCTGTGTGTGTGTGTGTGGCAGAGCGGTGGCACTGTGGCTGGGAGGTTGCTGGTTCAAATCCTGCAGCCGGTAGAGGAATCCTACTCCACTGGGCCCCTGAGCAAGGCCCTTCACCCCAACTGCTTCAGGGGCGCCGTACAATGGCAGACCCTGCGCTCTGACCCCCAGCTTCTCTCCCTGCCTGTGTGTCTCAGGGAGACCGAGCTGGGGAATGCGAAAGGACACATTCCCGTTGCGAGAGATTGTATAGGGCCAATAAAGAGATCTTATCTTAAAAACGACATAGACCTTGCCTCCGATATTGTAGCGTCGATGAGGTAACCAGCCTCTGGAGAGTCTCGTGTCTCAGACGGGCGCTCAAACCCGCCCCCGGGGCAAAATAAAACACAAGACTTCACCTCCCGTGAACGCCGTGAAGACGCTCAGTCGTGCCCTGGAGCCGAGCCCGCCGCCTCAAGCCGAGGGCCGGGTCAACGGCCGCGCGGGGTCCGTGGGATAGCCGTGCTATCGCGTGCTGGTCACACACATGCGCCGTCCCGTCATGCCGAGGTCACTGGATACCTGCTTCTGACGGGACACCAAGGCATGTCTTTTTTTTCTCTCTCTCTTTATCGGCCTCAGCGCGCTTCTGTCCCGCCCCGGTGCGTGACTTTCAGATTCACCAGCCCTGCATGCTGCGCCGCTCGGAGCGTGAAGCGAGCGGGACACGCAGGTGGGGCGGGACACGCAGGACCAGACCAGGTCCATCACTCTGTTCTCCTCCCGACCGAGGGCTGCTGTGTGTGAGCAGACTGGAGCTTCATCCAGGTGGGGGGACACACTGGTGGGGGTGGAGGGGATCCCCCTGACCTGTGAAGAGCGCTATACGCTATATCAGTGTGAGGATATTATAGTTTAAGATATCAGAATATCTATAGGAATATTTAGTCTTGAACAGATAAGATTGGTAGGTCAACCTTTTATTTGTAACGTCTTATATTCTATAAAAGGGGGGTCCCAGACCTGGTTTTTGGGGTACCCTATGTCAGGCGGAGCTTTTTTTGCCTCCCAGACTCACATTCTTCCTGTCTGTGGAAAACTGAGCTTCACAGTGAAAGCAGACAGTGAGACCTGAAACACTGCCATTGAATCGCATCCGGAAAGTTAAGGGTTAAGATCCAAGGAGGTGTCTGGGGGTTCCCGGGAACAGAGCTGGGAACCCCGCCTCCCTCTGGAAGGAGCAGTTCTCTTCCCCCAGCTGACATCACCAGAGGCGGAATGGCTCCTGTTTTCTACACAAGTTGCTCTTCCACATTTCCCAGATGACAGTCATCCCAGCTGGGCAGCCTTCCAGCCCAGAATCCGACACTCAGCATGAAGTGAAACCCAGCTGCTTTTACCCAAACCTGCTGGACGGGTCCAGTGAGGGGCACCCCTCCCCGATACTGACGCTGCAGGCCTCTCTCACTCCCTCCCCCTTCGTCCCTCTCTCCCTCCCCCACCCCCTCCCTGTGGATCACTCCCTCTCTCTCTCCTCCTCCCTGTGGATCACTCTGTCTCTCCCTCTCTCTCCTCCCTGTGGATCACTCCCTCTCTCTCTCCCCCTCCCTGTGGATCACTCTCCCTCTCTCTCCTCCCTGTGGATCACTCCCTCTCTCTCTCCTCCTCCCTGTGGATCACTCCCTCTCTCTCTCCTCCTCCCTGTGGATCACTCTCTCTCCTCCCTGTGGATCACCCCCTCTCTCTCTCCCCCTCCCTGTGGATCACTCCCTCTCTCTCTCCCCCTCCCTATGGATCACTCTGTCTCTCTCTCTCTCCTCCTCCCTGTGGATCACTCCCTCTCTCTCTCTCCCCCTCCCTGTGGATCACTCTGTCTCTCTTTCTCCTCCTCCCTGTGGATCACTCTCTCTCTCTCTCCTCCTCCCTGTGGATCACTCTCTCTCTCCTCCTCCCCGTGGATCACTCCCTCTCTCTCCCCCTCCCTGTGGATCACTCTGTCTCTCTCTCTCTCCTCCTCCCTGTGGATCACTCCCTCTCTCTCTCCCCCTCCCTGTGGATCACTCTGTCTCTCTCTCCTCCCTGTGGATCACTCTGTCTCTCCCTCTCTCTCCTCCCTGTAGATCACTCTGTCTCTCCCTCTCTCTCCTCCTCCCTGTGGATCACTCTTTTATTGTGTCCCGTACTGTGCTGTCTGCAGCGTGTGGCCCTAACTGCTGTGCTGCGTGTCCCGAGAGAGCGCAGCACGAGGAAGAGTCCCAGTGTACACACACACACAAGGCAGATGAGCTCCTCTCTCCCACTCTCGCTGGGCCCCTCAGGCGCTTGGATGAGCGCCCTGCCGCAGCTGGGCGTGGAGCTAAGAGCCACAAGCAAGCAGGGACTGTGGGACTGCAGGAACACTGCCCCCTTGTGGTCATTACAGCAGCCAGCAGCTGTGTCCCCCCGCAGCCCTACTGGAGCTCCACAGTGAGAGCCTGGCCAGTACCTGGAGGGGAGACTCCTGGGAGAGCTGAGGCTGCTGCTGGGAGAGGTGTGAGTGGGACCAGCAGGGGGGGCTCACCCTGCAGTCTGTGTCTGTGTAACATACTTCTGAAGAAAGATACGATAAGATGTGAAGAAGGGGTTAACTGATTCCTTTCTGTACAAGGACTGGACGTCCTGTGACAGGCTAGAGTTATGGCAGGAAAGGGGGATAACTGATAAGGATTCCTGATGCCAGCTAGGAAGCCCCCCAGGGAAGGAAACCCAACACTGACCATTAAGAGTGACCAAAGTCTGTGAACTGGCCAGACACCGTGACCTCCCCTCATTACCATGGTAACGAGCTACGTCAGAAGCGGCAGAAAAGGGCTATACTGTATAAACTGGAAGTTTTGTACCGGTACTTTGAACAAAACTTCGGTTTTGTTGTTCCTTGCATGCAATAAAACTCATCTGTTTAACTTCATCTCGGGATCCAGAACTTATTTGTCTGTTACAGAACTTCAGATGAGGGGATCCCCATGACCTGAGAAGTGCTTTGAGTGGGGTGTCCAGAAAAACCCTATACAAGTGCCGAGGACTAATAACCAATAATAACCCATTCAATTAGCCGCCCTTTCTCCAGTTAACACTGCCCCCTAGTGGCCCATACCAGCCATTACCCCACTGAGATTGACAACCACTATCTCAGACTTCAGCACAGGAAGGAGCACCGATAACTAACAATTACACACGGAAAGAAGCAGGAAATGAGATCTCAACTTTTTTTTAAATAAAAATACACAATGCAAAAAATAGTGAACGTATGTACAGAACAATATTTTACAGGAAATGCAGCCAGCTGCCTGGGAGAGGGATGGGGGCGAGTGTGATCGGGACAGGGCGGCTAGGCTGGACTCTTGGGTACAATAATCTTGGCCTCGGGCACTGGGACCTCTCCGTCGCCCCCTCCCTCCCCACGCTACTTCTTGGAGAACTTGGCCTGCTTGTGTTTCGGGGGAGCCCACTTCAGACACAGGCTGTCCACTGGAAAGGGAGAGAAAAAAATCGCACCCAGTTAAATCAAAGCCTTGCCGCTCCGCCCTCACAGGGAAGGAGTCTGGGATCTGGAAGAGGCAGAGGAGAAGAGGGGGCACACAGGGGAAGAAAGGGAGAGGCGGGGAGAGGGATCGGGAGAAAGAGAACAAGGGGCAGTGAGTCTGGGGCACCTGTGATGGGGGGCTTCTTGTACTGGGCAGATTTGAGGTGCTCCTCCACCAGCTTGGGGGTGACGCAGATCACATGCTGCCCCTTCCAGTACTTGACCATGTTGAGGGACTGCAGCGTGCTGATGATGTCATTCTGAGTGATGCTGGTCATCTGGCTGAAGGAGAAGGGGGGCGGGAGTGAAATACCGACACTGATCACCTTCATCTATCTGTGGCATCTGTCTCTCTGCTCTCTACATGAGGGTCTGTATTAATCTGTGTGAGGACTGTCTCTGGGGTCTGTACTAATCTCTCTGTGTGAGGAGTGTCTCTGGGGTCTGTATGAGGGTCTGTACTAATCTCTCTGTGTGAGGAGTGTCTCTGGGGTCTGTATGAGGGTCTGTACTAATCTCTCTGTGTGAGGAGTGTCTCTGGGGTCTGTATGAGGGTCTGTACTAATCTCTCTGTGTGAGGAGTCTCTGGAGTCTAGATCAGTATAGAAATATGCACATACCTGAGATCTTTAATAGACAGTGTGCCTCTGAAGTCTCTCAGGATCTCCAGTAGCACCCAGGACCAGTAGCTCCTGTAGCTCAGCTTGCCCAGGTCAGACAGGGGTTTCTCTGGGGAGCCCACTGTGCTCTCCAGCTTCGACAGCTCATAGCCTGACAAACAGAAAAACAGAACAGTCAGTAGAGACACCCTGACTGGACACTCCAGTACATTAACACTGCACTGAGAGAGAGAGAGGGGTTAATACAGACACACTGACTGGACACTCCAGTACATTAACACTGCACTGAGAGAGAGAGGGGTTAATACAGACACACTGACTGGACACTCCAGTACATTAACACTGCACTGAGAGAGAGGGGGGTTAATACAGACACCCTGACTGGACACTCCAGTACATTAACACTGCACTGAGAGAGAGGGGGGTTAATACAGACACCCTGACTGGACACTCCAGCACATTAAATGCAAATGAAAAAAATGCAGGGTTAAAACACAAATCAGAATGTGCAAGTGAAAGCATGCCCAGGGGTGTTCACACCACTCACTGAAAGCTATGAGGAATTTCCCATATCCTCTCCTCTGGTAGGGGGGCAAAGTCAGGATGCAGGCCACGTTGTTCCCGTCCGGAGACTCCTTCTCCTGAAGGGAAAGGACGGGCAACGATAAACGCACTCACGAATCGGAGCCAAGACCGGCCGGACACGCCCCTCCCTTCGCCAGGACGATATTTTCTCCCCCCTGCCCGTTGCCCCAGCGGCCCAATCAGCCACAGTGCGCAGCTCAGAGGCCCAGCGGAGACGCACAGCTCCACCGACTCCTCCCCGCGAAACTGCCCCGAAACCCCTCTCCCGCAGCAGCTACTGGGCGGCGCCCTGCTGCTGTCCCACAATGCCGAGGGAGGGTGTGGCAGGGGAGTCCTGTTCTCTTTAAATCGGTGAACTTTGAACTGTACTGCTGTCATCCCAGCCCGTTTATCACGAGGATGGGGGGGGTGGATTAGAGGAGTTGAATCTATCACTGAAAGTCCCCTGAAGAACAGTCTGGGAACGAAACACGCCCCCCTGGACCTACAGCTCCTCTCCCCCTCGCTGTGCCGAGAGCCTCATCTACTGCTGAATTACAGGTGGGTAGCTGCGTCAGCATGTGTAGGCTGCAGAGGAACAAGTAATAGGTTTATTCCCTGCTGAAAAAAAGAAGAAAGAGAACACAACGTTTCGGCCTTGGAGCCTTCTTCAGGTGTGAGAAAGACAGAGACAGACACTTCTTTCTTTTTTTTTACAGCATGGAATAAAACTATTACTTGTTCCTTTACTACAGAATTACTATTGTTATTAATAATAATAACACTGACATTTATATAGCGCTTTACAGGTACAGGTGGATGATTGGTTATTAGTAGACCATGATGGGTAAAGACCAGGGGGAAATGTGGCCTGGACACCCCTACTCTTTTCGAGAGACGTCCTGGGATTTTTAATGACCACAGAGAGTCAGGACCTCGGTTTTACGTCTCATCTGAAGAATGGAGCCTTTTTACAGTCTAGTGTCCCCGTCACTATACTGGGGCATCAGGACCCCCACAGTCCGCAGGGTGAGCGACCCCTGCTGGCCCCACTAACACCTCTTCCAGCAGCAGCCTTAGCTTTCCCAGGAAGTGTCCCATCCCCATTACCTGTAAAGCGCTTTGAGTGGACTGTCCAGAAAAGCGCTATATAAGTGCAAGGAATTATTTTTTGAACAACAACAATAATAATAATAATAATAATAATATCCAGGTACTGGCCAGGCTCACACTGCTGAGCTCCAGTGGGTTGCCAGTGCTGAGCTGCAGGGGGGATGCAGCTGGTGGCTCTTACTATCACATCACCACAACACTTTCAATAACGGCTCTATCCAGTACAGGGTGGTGGGGGAGCCAGAGCCTATCCCAGCATCCAACGGGCTCAAGGAAGGGTTCCCCCTTGCACAGGGCAGACACACAATAACAGACACTCACACCAGGGCCAGTTTTCCCAGAAGCCAATGAACTCACCTGCATATCTTTGGACAGTGGGAGGAGACCCATGGGTTTCGCTAGGGAGTGATGCTAACCACCCAGCCGCAAAACTGGGGTCTTCTGATTATAACATCAGAAATATGTTTAAAACCCAAGAGCGGGAAACACTTCTTTACACAAAGGGTGGTGGGAGTGTGGTATAAGCTGCCCAGACATGTA
This sequence comes from Lepisosteus oculatus, assembly GCF_040954835.1. NCBI lineage: Eukaryota > Metazoa > Chordata > Actinopteri > Semionotiformes > Lepisosteidae > Lepisosteus > Lepisosteus oculatus. The sequence continues at coordinate 5,255,973 of NC_090699.1, forward strand.
ATTACGACAGGACGGGTTAGTGTTAGTACTGGTGTTACTGGTGCGGTTCCCCACAATGAGCCGCCCCCTGCCTGCCAGTGCTGTTAGTACTGGTGTTACTGGTGCACTACCCCATGAGGAGCGCCCCCTGCCGGCCAGTGCTGTTAGTACTGGTGTTACTGGTGCACTACCCCATGAGGAGCGCCCCCTGCCTGCCAGTGATGTTAGTACTGGTGTTACTGGTGCACTACCCCATGAGGAGCGCCCCCTGCCGGCCAGCGCTGTTAACACTTGTGTTACTGGTGCACTACCCCATGAGGAGCGCCCCCTGCCGGCCAGCGCTGTTAACACTGGTGTTACTGGTGCACTACCCCATGAGGAGCGCCCCCTGCCGGCCAGTGCTGTTAACACTGGTGTTACTAGTGCAGTACCTTGGAGAAGTACCCCACTATGTGCGCCCCCTGCCTGTCCACCTCTGTCAGGATGTAGAAGACGAAGGGCTCCACGTCGAAGTACAGCGTCTTGTGGTCCAGGAACAGCTTGGCCAGCAGACACAGGTTCTGACAGTAAATCTGCCACAAACACACGCTAATCAATCACAGACCAGCGGCACACAACGACCACGCACAGAACACCCGTTAATCAATCACAGACCGGCACAACGCAATGATCACGCACAGAACACACTAATCGATCACAGACCGGCACAACGCAACGATCACGCTAATCAATCACAGACAGGCACAATATATAAGCAATGATCACACACATAACACGCTAATCAATCACAGAGCGGCACAATGCAATGATCACACACAGAACACGCTAATCACAAAGTGGCGCAACGCAATGATCACACACAGAACACGCTAAACAATCACAGAGTGGCGCAACACAATGATCACACACAGAACACGCTAAACAATCACAGAGTGGCGCAACGCAATGATCACACACAGAACACGCTAAACAATCACAGAGTGGCACAATGCAATGATCACGCACAAAACACGCTGATCAATCACAGAGTGGCGCAACACAATGATCACACACAGAACACATGCTAATCAATCATAGACCGGTGCCACGCAACGATCACGCACAGAACACGCTAATCAATCACAGAGTGGCACAACACAAAGACCACACACAAATCACAGACTGGCAGAGAAAGAAATTCAGGCTGCACTGGTTTTCCAACATAACGACTGAACACAACACATGACTCCTGTGCTCCCACTGCGGAGGAGTGCCGGGGCGACAGGGCCCCCCAGCGGAGGAGTGATGGGTTATCCTCTCCTCTAACTGCTACGACACCAGTTATCGCAGTGCACCTTGTCTCATTAGGACGCTGTGGATGCGCTGCCCAGCTGTTTGCAGAGTTTGGTCAAGCCAGTATCACGGTTTTACACTGTCAGTATTCCAGCACAGCGCGACGTCACTGCAGGTACCTTGTGGTCTCGGCCGTCCACCTCGTACACAGAGATGTTGCTCTTTCTGTAGATCTCCTTCCCTGGGGGCTGTCTCCACTGGCACTGCGTCTGAAAGAGAGAGAGGCGAGGGTTCGAGCTGGTCAGCCCCATGACCCCCATGAGCGGGTGACATGAACTACTGCCTGGCCCCTGTCCATCTGTACTCAGAACCTCAGTTCTCCTTTTGCCTGCTCTCCCATCCTCCATCCTTTAGTCCCTCACCAGGTGGTGTATGTCTCCTTCTCCCCCCCTCTCTCTGTCACCAGGTAGTCTCTGCCTCCTGCTCCCCCCTACCCCCTCCCTCATCAGGTGGTCTCTGCCTCCTGCTCCCCCCTACCCCCTCCCTCATCAGGTGGTCTCTGCCTCCTGCTCCCCCCTACCCCCTCCCTCATCAGGTGGTCTCTGCCTCCTGCTCCCCCCTCCCTCATCAGGTGGTCTCTGCCTCCTGCTCCCCCCTCCCTCATCAGGTGGTCTCTGCCTCCTGCTCCCCCCTCCCTCATCAGGTGGTCTCTGCCTCCTGCTCCCCCCTCCCTCATCAGGTGGTCTCTGCCTCCTGCTCCCCCCTACCCCCTCCCTCATCAGGTGGTCTCTGCCTCCTGCTCCCCCCTATCCCCTCCCTCATCAGGTGGTCTCTGCCTCCTGCTCCCCCCCTCCCTCATCAGGTGGTCTCTGCCTCCTGCTCCCCCCTACCCCCTCCCTCATCAGGCGGTCTCTGCCTCCTGCTCCCCCCTACCCCCTCCCTCATCAGGTGGTCTCTGCCTCCTGCTCCCCCCTCCCTCATCAGGTGGTCTCTGCCTCCTTCTCCCCCCCCCCCCACCAGGTGGTCTCTCCCCCCCCTCACCAGGTGGTATCGGAAGGTCTTCTCGTACTTCATGTACTTCAGACAGTACTCGCAGATCCACAGCTTGGGCTGCTTGCCGTAGTCCTCCGGGAACGGGGAGAAGTACCAGGCGTCGATCTCGAAATTCCCAATCTGGATTTTATCCACATACTTCACCTTCGTGATCTGGGAGAGTGGGGCAGAGGGAGAGGGGGATCAATCACATGGACTGGTGAGACCAGAGGGGCACATCCACGGGTCCCCTCCACACCGACGCACACAGCCGCTCTCTCTTACCGCCTCGTGCTCCTTCTCCAGGGCTGCTGTGGTCGGGTCCATTTCCGCATAGGTCTGAAACACAGGAGAGGTCCAGTCAGTCACAGCGCCGTGCAGCCCCGACAGCCCCGGTCACAGTGCAGTACAGCCCAGACAGGCCCGGTTACTGTGCAGTACAGCCCAGACAGGCCCGGTCACAGTGCGGTACAGTGTGGTACAGCCCAGACAGAACCGGTCACAGTGCAGTACAGCCCAGACAGGCCCGGTCACAGTGTGGTACAGAGTGGTACAGCCCAGACAGGCCCGGTCACAGTGTGGTACAGAGTGGTACAGCCCAGACAGGCCCGGTCACAGTGAGGTACAGTGTGGTACAGCCCAGACAGGCCCGGTCACAGTGAGGTACAGTGTGGTACAGCACAGACAGAACCAGTCACAGTGTGGTACAGCCCAGACAGAACCAGTCACAGTGTGGTACAGCCCAGACAGGCCCGGTCACAGTGAGGTACAGAGTGGTACAGCCCAGACAGAACCAGTCACAGTGTGGTACAGCCCAGACAGAACCAGTCACAGTGCGGTACAGTGTGGTACAGCACAGACAGAACCGGTCACAGTGTGGTACAGCCCAGACAGGCCCGGTCACAGTGTGGTACAGTGTGGTACAGCCCAGACAGAACCAGTCACAGTGTGGTACAGCCCAGACAGGCCCGGTCACAGTGAGGTACAGAGTGGTACAGCCCAGACAGAACCGGTCACAGTGCAGTACAGTGTGGTACAGCACAGACAGAACCAGTCACAGTGTGGTACAGCCCAGACAGGCCCGGTCACAGTGTGGTACAGTGTGGTACAGCACAGACAGAACCGGTCACAGTGCGGTACAGTGTGGTACAGCACAGACAGAACCAGTCACAGTGTGGTACAGCCCAGACAGGCCCGGTCACAGTGTGGTACAGTGTGGTACAGCCCAGACAGGCCCGGTCACAGTGAGGTACAGTGTGGTACAGCCCAGACAGAACCGGTCACAGTGCGGTACAGCCCAGACAGGCCCGGTCACAGTGAGGTACAGTGTGGTACAGCACAGACAGAACCGGTCACAGTGTGGTACAGCCCAGACAGGCCCGGTCACAGTGAGGTACAGTGTGTTGCAGCCCAGACAGGCCCGGTCACAGTGAGGTACAGCCCAGACAGAACCAGTCACAGTGTTTCACAGTGTGGTACAGCCCAGACAGAACCAGTCACAGTGTTTCTCAGCGTGGTACAGCCCAGACAGGACCAGTCACAGTGTTTCTCAGCGTGGTACAGCCCAGACAGGCCCGGTCACAGTGTGGTACAGTGTGGTACAGCCCAGACAGAACCAGTCACAGTGTTTCACTGTGTGGTACAGCCCAGACAGGCCCGGTTACCTTCTGCACATGGTTGATCTCGTCGTGCTTGCGCTTCTGGTTGCGCGTGATCTTCCTCTCGGGCTGCTCGCCCAGCTCGCCCCCGCACTCCACACTCTTCCTCACCGCGTCCTTCACCGTCTTCGTCAGGGCCAGCCGGTTCTTCCCCACCCACTCGTCCAGGCGCCGGTTAACTGGGGGGCAGAGGGAGCACCGTGCTACAGCGACACACGAGACCACAGCGGAGGCACTACTGTACACAGAGGGTGGTGGGGGTGGGGAACAAGCAGCCCAGCCATATTGCTGAAGCCAAAACCCTGAGCTCTTTCTTGACACAGCTGGAAGAGACACTCCAGACAGGACAGGAGGCTCTACTGTACACAGAGGGGGGTGGGAGAGTGGAACAAGCTGCCCAGCCCTGTTATTGAAGGCGATACCCGCTGTGTCTTGAGAGAAGCCAGGGATGAGACACTCCAGTCAGGGCAGGTACTGGGGTACAAAGCTTTAGGGAACAAGGCCTCTAAATTTGTTGAATGTTCTCACCTTGCTGGGATGTTTTCTTGAGCTCTAAGTGCTGCTCTGTGCTGACTGTGCTGCAGGTATACAGTGGGGTGTAGGTGTATTGGGGTGTTACTGCAGATGTAGGTGTACTGGGGTGTATAGGGGTAGTGCAGGTGTAGGTGTACTGGGGTGTACAGTAGGGTGTTACTGTAGGTGTAGGTGTACTGGGGTGTTACTGCAGGTGTAGGTGTACTGGGATATACAGTGGGATGTTACTGCAGGTGTAGGTGTTCTGGGATATACAGTGGGGTGTACTGGGATGTTACTGCAGGTGTAAGTGTACTGTAGGTTTACAGTGGGGTGTACTACGGTGTACATTGGGGTGACTGGGGTGTTACTGCAGGTGTAGGTGTAATGGGATGTACATTGGGGTGTTACTGTAGGTGTAGGTGTACTGGGATATACAGTGGGGTGTACTGGGGTTTTACTGTAGGTGTAGGTGTACTGGGATACAGTGGGGGTACTGTAGGTGTACCTTGGGGTGACTGGGGTGTTACTGCAGGTGTACAGTGATAATAAAGTCACACTCACAGCCCACATAGTGAACGTAGAACTCCTCTCTGCCCTCCTGTTCGTTCAGGCGTGACTGGATGACCTCCGCAGAGTCTGAGAGGGACAGGAGAGAGAGGAGAGAGGGACAAGAGGATAGAGAAAAATGATGTTAAAGCTCTAGAAGCACACTTCTATCAATTCACAACGCTGCAGACGCAGTCTGATTCACTCTGGGGTGAACAGTATTGTTACTCAGATTCCCACTGCACAACAGAATGATCCACTCCAGGATTTTACAGGAATGCCAGATAAAATCCCACTGCATTGCAGAGTAATCCACTCCAGGAGTTACAGTGACATCAGTAAGAATCCCACTGCACAACAGAATGATCCGCTCCAGGGTTTACAGCGATGTCAGTAAGAATCCCACTGCACAGCAGTCTGATCCGCTCCAGGGTTTACAGCGACGTCAGTAAGAATCCCACTGCACAGCAGTCTGATCTGCTCCAGGGTTTACAGCGATGTCAGTAAGAATCCCACTGCACAGCAGTCTGATCCGCTCCAGGGTTTACAGCGACGTCAGTAAGAATCCCACTGCACAGCAGTCTGATCTGCTCCAGGGTTTACAGCGATGTCAGTAAGAATCCCACTGCACAGCAGTCTGATCCGCTCCAGGGTTTACAGCGACGTCAGTAAGAATCCCACTGCACAGCAGTCTGATCTGCTCCAGGGTTTACAGCGACGCCAGTAAGAATCCCACTGCACAGCAGTCTGATCCGCTCCAGGGTTTACAGCGACGCCAGTAAGAATCCCACTGCACAGCAGTCTGATCCGCTCCAGGGTTTACAGTGATGTCAGTAAGAATCCCACTGCACAGCAGTCTGATCCGCTCCAGGAGTTACAGTGATGTATGTAAGAATCCCACTGCACAGCAGTCTGATCCGCTCCAGGGTTTACAGCGACGTCAGTAAGAATCCCACTGCACAGCAGTCTGATCCGCTCCAGGGTTTACAGTGGTGTCAGTAAGAATCCCACTGCACAGCAGTCTGATCCGCTCCAGGGTTTACAGTGATGTCAGTAAGAATCCCAATGCACAGCAGTCTGATCCGCTCCAGGGTTTACAGTGATGTCAGTAAGAATCCCACTGCACAGCAGTCTGATCCGCTCCAGGGTTTACAGTGATGTCAGTAAGAATCCCAATGCACAGCAGTCTGATCCGCTCCAGGGTTTACAGTGATGTCAGTAAGAATCCCACTGCACAGCAGTCTGATCCGCTCCAGGGTTTACAGTGATGTCAGTAAGAATCCCAATGCACAGCAGTCTGATCCGCTCCAGGGTTTACAGTGATGTCAGTAAGAATCCCAATGCACAGCAGTCTGATCCGCTCCAGGGTTTACAGTGATGTCAGTAAGAATCCCACTGCACAGCAGTCTGATCCGCTCCAGGTTTGTTATGTTCTCAGTAACATTCCCATTGCGCAGCAGTCTGATCCAGAATAATCCTCTCCAGGTTTCACAGAGATTTCAAGCAGATTTCCAGGGCACTGAGTAACCCAAAGATCGCAATCATTGCATTGACAGATTGCTTGGCTTCACAGTGCTGTTACTAAGACTCCCAGTGCACAGCAGCCTCACCCTATCCAGGTTTTAATAATAATAATAACAACAACAATAATAATTTACTAATGTATATAAAGCACTCTTCTGGACTCTCCACTGGTCAGGCGAATCCCCTCCACCCCCACCAGTGTGTCCCCCCACCTGGATGAAGCTCCAGTCTGCTCACACACAGCAGCTCTCAGTGGGGAGGAGAGCAGAGTGATGAAGCCAGTTCAGAGAGGGGGGTTATTAGGAGGCCATGATGGGTAAAGACCAGGGGGGAATGTGGCCAGGACACCGGGGTGACACCCCTACTCTTTTCGAGAGACGCCCTGGGATTTTTAAATGACCACAGAGAGTCAGGGCCTCGGTTTTACATCTCAACTGAAGGGCTGCGCCTGTTTACAGTATAGTCTCCTCATCACTATACTGGGGCATTAGGACCCCCGCAGACCACAGGGTGAGCGCCCCCTACTGGCCTCTTCCAGTAGTAATAATAATAATAATAATAATAATAATAATAATAATAATAATAATAATTGCTTACACTTATATAGAGCTTTTCTGGACACTCCACTCAAAGCGCTTTACAGGTAATGGGGATCCCCTCCACCACCACCAGTGTGCAGCCCCACCTGGCAAACTTAGCAACCTTAGCCTTCCCAGGAAGTGTCCCATTCCCATTACCTGAAAAGCGCTTTGAGTGGACTGTCCAGAAAAGCGCTATTTATGTAAGGAATTCTTTTAACAACAACAACAATAATCATATCCAGGTACTGGCCAGGCTCACACTGCTGAGCTCCAGTGGGGGGCTTTCTTACAGTAGAGTGTCCCCATCGCTGTACTGGGGCATCGGCACCCCCACATCAGCACCCCCCTACTGGCCCCACTAACACCTCTCCCAGCAGCAGCCTCAGCCCTCCCGGGAGTCTCTCACTGCTGAGCTCCAGTGGGACACAGCTGCTGACTGGTTTTACAAGCGCTTTCCGACCCCAGCCGGGCAGCAGCCTGATCCCCTCCGGTCTTTCCCCAGTACCGGCGCTGCAGACCTGCGGGCTCCACGAACACACCGGCACGCCTGTTAAAAACAACACCGGCGGCGGGAAAGGAAAGGCCGGGGCTGGCTCAGGCTGCCGACAAGGTGGAGAGGGGGTCTCTATTATATTTCTATAATAGCTCCAGTGGCAGAAATAAACCCACCCACGCGTGGAGGCGCCCCAGTGACCCGCCTCCACAACAACAACAACAACAACAACAACAGCAGCGACCGAACACGATCGGACTCGGACCCGCGATCCCGGTACCAGCACCGGCGCCACAGCACCGATCAACGGCCAACTCACGCCAGGTCTTGTCGGCCCGCTGGCACAGGTAGGTCTCCCCGATCTCCACCGACACCTCCTGCTCCCTGCCGCCGGCCGCCCCGCCTCCCTCTCCGGGCCGCGACGGCCCCTCCGCCCGCTCCCGGGGCTCCGCTTCGTCCTCCTCCCCGCCGCTGCCGTTGGACGAGGAGGCCGCCCGGAGCCCGGCCTCGCCCTCCGACCTGTCACCGGGGCCTCGCTGGTCCGGGTCGGTGTCCATCCGCTCCTCCGAGGCGCCGGCGCTGTCGTAGCCCTGCCTGCCGGGCGACACCGCCACCACCGCCGCCGCCATCTTGTCTGCTCGCTGACTGCGGGCGCCCACCGCGAGACTGTTCGAGAACGAGCGCGAGGGGGAGCGCTGCCCCGTAAGGTCTGGTGTACGGGCGCCCTCCATTCCGCGCAGCCGCTACCGTAAGAACGCGTATATAAGCACCGCTCTGCATTGAAACGGTCTTGCGGTTTGTCTTGTCGGCTTGCACTTAAAATGTTATTATCCCCAGGGGGGGATTCTTTGCGGTTTTTGGGCAGTACGTCAGTTGAACAAAAACAAGCGCCAGCGCCAAAGAGTGAAGTACGGAAGGCGTTGCTGTTACCGAGAAAAAACAAATCATGAATCATGGTAAATGACTATAATGTGACTGCATAATCCTATAATTATAATAATAATTATATTAATAGTCATATTTTTATGAATGGTATAATTTTAATAGTATTGTAACGAATTCGGGTTCGGCGAGGACGGGCACAGCGACTCAGACTTCGTGGCGTGAAAAAAACACGGCGCTTTATTTATTTTATTTATTTTTATTTCATACTGGGCTGTGGAGAGGTCTCTCTTTGGCTCACCGGGCTGGGTCCCTGCAGAGAGACGCGGGAGTCCCGGGTTCGAGCCCCCGACGGTGGGGGGCCGACCTGATGCGGCAAGGGCGCCCGCCTGAGCCCCTGTTGTGTTACAATAATATGAGACAGTACTGAGGGACAGTGATAACAGTGAGGTGCCATAGGGCTTCATCACTCTGCTCTGCTCCCTGTAGAGAGCCCTGTGGAGTGTCCAGAGAAGCACTGTGTAAGTGTGAGGAATTATTATTATTAGTTGTATTATTTTTATTTTTGTTATTATTATTATTATTATTATTATTAGCATCCACACTGCCACGCATGCGTTTTGCATTATTAGTAGTGATATCAGACAGGAAAATTCTGCTCAAGCAAAGGCTTGAGAAGAAACAAGTGGCAGGGAGAAGAAACAGGAGAAGGCGAACTACAGCAGAGACAATTTCTGTGGTGAAACAAACGTCCTATTTCTGAACTTTGCCAGTTTCTGCAAAACAACTTTGTTATTGTAATTGTGTTATTTTAGTTAGCTAGAACACCACCTGTTCCACTGTCGTGGGTATTGTGACTGTATTTTTCAATAAAATGATTTTATTTTTCCTTAGTTCACAGAAACAGATATGAGGAAATGTTTCTATTTTATTTTTGGTCACCTGACGTCTGACACACTGGCTGACGAAGCTGGTGTCGGAGAGGCTCCTGGGCAGGAGAGCAGGGGGCCAGCAGCAGAGAGCACCTCTGGGCGATAGCGTCTGCCTTCACACTGCTCAACTGCTGCTGAAAAGCTGAAACTGTGGCTGAAAAGCTGATCAACTCTTCTGTCTTCTCCCGAATCGACATCTGTAACGCTCTGCTCGCTGGGGTTTCTAAACCCGCACTGAACAAACTCCAGTGCGTCCAGAATTCGTCAGCCAGAATCCTGACCAGGTCTAGTGCAAGTGGTCACATTACTCCTGTCCTTGTTAATGACCACAGAGAGTCAGGACCTCGGTTTTACGTCTCATCCGAAGGACGGCGCCTGTTTACAGTCTAGTGTAAACAGGGTGAGTGCCCCCTGCTGGCCCCACTAACACCTCTTCCAAAAACCGAGGTCCTGTATCTCTATGGTCATTAAAAATCCCAGGGTGTCTCTCGAAAAGAGTCAGGGTGTCCTGGACAAATTTCCCCTGGTCTTTACCCATCATGGCCCCCTAATAACCCCCCTCTCTGAACTGGCTCCATCACTCTGCTCTCCTCCCCACTGAGAGCTGCTGTGTGTGAGCAGACTGGAGCTTCATCCAGGTGGGGGGACACACTGGTGGGGGTGGAGGGGATCCCCCTGACCTGTGAAGAGCTCTGAGTGGAGAGTCCAGAAAAGCACTGTGTAAGTGTGAGGAATTATTCTTATTAAGAAGAGAAAGTTCAAGAACAGAGAGGAGAGACACGAGTCCGGGGGAGTTGGGACTTGACACTTGCGCCAGGCGAGAGCCCCGACTTCGTGATCATCCAAACCAAACCTGACTGCAGCTAAGAGTGTGAGCCTTGCGAGAGAGAGCGTGCTGTGCTGTGTTTTAGGGAGCTTGGGTCTCCTGGGTGAAAGGCACCTCAGTCAGAGCCGTCTTTCCTGTTAGAGTGCATTTCTAGAACAGGGAGTTAGGCTTTTCCGGGTTTGCAGAGAGAGGGATTGAGCTGCATTGATTTAGAAAGACAGTGTTTCTCCTATTTGGCCTCTGAGTTTGAGTAAGTCTGGGGTTTTTCTGGGTGAGTAAGAGATGTCAGGCCTCTGAAAACCCTTGTCTGTACGCACTGTACGTAGAGTAACCGGTAGTGTTTGCCTTGTGTTTGCTCATACACATTTGTTCTGAACCAGGCGGGCCTGGAGCATGACTCCTCACGCCAACGCTGTGCCAGAGAACACGTGGCTCTGGTCCTGCTGGCCGCTGGGCACATCTGGAGACCTCGCTTGCACGTGGGGGGTTCTGAGTAACGATTTGACTTTTTTGACTGAACCGCTTGGTCAGTTTCTGAAATTCACCATTTTCGTGATTCCCTCCCCATTACATCATTAACGTCGTCATCATCATTACTTTTGTTGTTGTTATTATTATTTCGTGAATTCAGGACAGGAGGTGTGGAAATGAGGGACAATCGGAGAACAACAGAGGAGAGGAGAGGAGAGGAGGCGACACACACCCGATCCTCGCGGTTCTCGCACAGCAGCAGCCCTGTGGCCCCGCTGGGAGTGTCTGCCAGGCAGAAGATTAAACCCGACGTATCGGAATGTCATCCAGCGTGAGTTTTTGCCTGAATGCACCCCCCCCACTGCCCAAAACTGCAAAGCAATTCGTTCTTCGCCGTCAGCACGGGCGGGTTATTTTCCGAGAGCGTTTCTTCTTCGTCAGCTGAACCGAAAAAAAAACAACAGGTCGCCAACGAACATTGCTACACCTAAAAAACAGTGACCAGAACTCCTACCACCACAAAGCCCAAAACAGAGCCCCCTGAGCCAGCTGGTCCTGAGGCTCACTGACCTGAGCCATACCGACACCAGCCAGCCTCAGGACAGCACTGCAACAACACAAGACACACAACACTGCCTCACACACAGACACACAAGAGCTGAGCCCAAAACAGAGCCCCCTGAGCCAACTGGTCCTGAGGCTCACTGACCTGAGCCACACCGACACTAACCAGCCTCAGGACAGCACTGCTAGAGCACCACAACTCAGACTCAACCACATCACAGCACAACACACACAACACACAACCAGCCTCAGGACAGCACTGCTAGAGCACCACAACCCAGACTCAACCACATCACAGCACAACACACACAACACACAACCAGCCTCAGGACAGCACTGCTAGAGCACCACAACCCAGACTCAACCACATCACAGCACAGATCAAACAGCAATATCTCACACACTGGGACACACACACACAAACACAACATAAACTGGAATGCTACAGAACCCTAAACAGACAATACACAGTAGCCAAAATATCTAATCAAGATAACAGCAAACAGAAACAGACCCTGATGAAGTACAGGCTCAGTGACCACAGCCTGGCCATAGAAACTGGACACAGACAGACCTAGCTGTCCAGAGAGGACAGGCTCAGTGAACACAGCCTGTCCATAGAAACTGGACACGGACAGACCTGGCTGTCCAGAGAGGACAGGCTCAGTGACCACAGCCTGGCCATAGAAACTGGACATGGGCAGACCTGGCTGTCCAGAGAGGACAGGCTCAGTGACCACAGAGAGGACAGGCTGTGCTCCCACTGCCAGCGGGGAGAAATAGAGACAGAGGCGCACTTCCTACTGCACTGCGACAGATACTCTGGGATTAGAGAAACATTCTTCCCGAAATTTACAAATCTAATCCCAGAGTTCCCACACCTGCCAGAGTCACAACGGGTCCCAATCCTACTGGGAGACTGGGGAGGGAACTCAGCTGAACTGGCAGCCCAGTATGTGATCTCCTGTCCCAGCCTGAGGAACAGTGAGCCTGTCTCCCAGTAATGCTCCAGCCGCCTACAGGACATGTCAATATTTTATGATATTGTTCCAGAATAGTAGTGAGGACCCTGTGCAGAAAACCAGGGCGATCTCCGGAGGCGTAGCCAAGAGAGCGATCCGAGGTCCGAAAGCCGGAGGTACAAAACCTTCTCAAGGACCCCAGTCATCTCAAGGACCATTCTCAAGGACCCCAGTCATCCCAGTCACAAACTGTTTTCTCTCCTACCGTCTGGTAAATGGTACCGAAGCATTCGGTCCAAGTCCAACAGACTACGGAACAGCTTCTACCTCCAGACAATAAGACTGCTAAATAGCCAACCTGCAGCTCCTTTAGCAAATCACCTGTAATGGCTACATGGACACACAGTTTTCACTGTGTTCAGCATAACTGCACTACTTGTATATATCGCACACACCATGGACACTCAGCGGCTCTGCTCATATTGAGTTTTATTCCATTTCTATTACATCTATTATTATGTAACCTTATTTTTTGTAACCTTAATTTTGTGATTGTAACCTTAATTTTGTGATTTTTGTGTTTTTGTGATTTTTGTGTTTTTGTGATTCTTGTGAGCAAGCAGCACAGACATTTCATTGCCAGCAACTACTGCTGCACGCTGTATTGTTGTGCATTTGATCAATAAACGTTGATGTGGTTTGATTTCATTTGGTAAAGAGCCAAAACCGAAAGCAGGAGACGTAGTCCAGGGTCAGGGAGCCAAGAACCAGGTGGTAAATAACAAAGAGACTGGGAGCAGCTCCAGCCAGGAAAACCCTGATACTGAGCACAGAGGAGTGTGTGAAGCAGCTTTAAACAGGCTGGGGGAAATGGGCTAACTGGGAGCCGTGCTGGAATGCGAGGTGGAATGCCGAGTCCTCCAGTGGCTTGGCGGAACAGATGTGTCTTTGTTGTAAATGTCTGTAGATGGTTTTGCTTTTGTTTCATGTTCATTTTATTTGGATTTGCTTTGGCAACGCTGTTGGTACCCGTCGGTCATGCCAATACAGCACCTTGCATGGAACTGAACTGAGAGAGGGAGGGAGGGGGGAGGAGAGAGAGGAGGGAGGAGAGAGGGGAGAGGAGGTATGCCAACAGGTGGGAGTGCCGATCTTCGATCTTCGTGAGGGGGTGGGGGTGGCAGGAGGAGACGAGGATAAAAGCAGGGGACGGTGGAGGCAGGTCCCATTGTAAGCCATGGCACTGCTCTCCCTGCTGACTCTGCTGCTGTCAGTGACAGGTAGGCTGCGGTTTCTCTCTCACCTGTGTGTCAGTGAGTGTGTGTGTGTGTGTGCGCACCTGTCTGCCTGCGCACCTGTGTGTTTCTCTGTGGGTCTGTTGCCCAGTCAGTGTCGGCGTGTCTCTGAGTCCGCCAGCCTTCTCTTCAGTCCTGACCTGGGCCGATCACTTCAGATCTGCAGCAGATCCACCTGTGAGCCAGTCACAGGCTCTGCCAGCTGTGTCTGTGTCTCACTGAAGTGATTGGGACTCAAGAGCTCATCACAGTGTCACAGAAAACACAGCCTGGTTGAATGTCTGAAGTGCAGCTGTCTCTTGTTCCCTGGGGTGCTCTGTTCCTGTCTGTAACTTCATGTACTAAGTACTGGTATAGAGTTTTATTAACAGGTTAGTCACCGATTGCTATTGGAGCTTCCTACTAATACTACTGGGATAAAGCACTGTGACAACAGGTTGAAGTGTAATAAGGTCTTGTGAAATCAAGGTAAAAGCACAGTACAGTGCAGTAAAGCCCAGTGAGATCAGGATAAAACACAGTACAGTGCAGTAAAGCCCAGTGAGATCAGGGTTAAAAACACAGTACAGTGCAGTAAAGCCAAGTGAGATCAGGGTAAAAGCACAGTCCAGTGCAGTAAAGCCTGGTGAGATCAGGGTAAAAGCACAGTCCAGCACAGTAAAGCCCAGTGAGATCAGGGTAAAAACAGAGTATAGTGCAGTAAAAATACAGAAATTTGTGGTAGGCTATAAGGAATAAGAAAGAGGAAACATTAACTATAAAGAGGTACTAGGAACACAAAACACAGTAAATGGAATAAAGTTTAGGAAAGACAGAATCAAGTATCTGGAAATGGACATGAGGAATAAGAGTGAACAAAAGGAAAAAAATAAACAGAAGAGGGGATCAGAAGAAAGACCGGAATAAAGCAGGGAACTGAAATTAAAACAGGATGACGAATAGGCACTAGGATAGAGGGATGTAGGAATCGAGACAGGGGTTCGAACGAGCCAAGCCCTGTCCACAGAGCTGAACAAGGAAAACAGACTTGGTCGTTTGTCAGTCTCTGTGTTGTCGTCGTACAAGAAATTCCTGCTCACACCTCGCCAAGAAGGCATCTATCTGCTGCCCCTGAGAGCAGGGCTCTGTTAGGAATTCACGTCAGCCCGGCAGAAGCCTTCAGGTTAGTTACCTGCCCGCTGGGAAATTCCTAGATTCCAGCAACCAGTTCTTCAGTTTCGGCTGCCAAAAAAAGCGGAGAGGCCATTGAACGCCTGCCGCCATCGTATTGCGGCGCAACGCGGCTTCTCGCGCGGGTTTCTGCCTTAATTCGCCCCTCTGCCGGGGGGGGCTCGAACCCGGGTCAGGCAAGCGGGACCCTGCCGGCCGAGCTAAGGGAGGCCTCCCGCAGCCCGGGCGGCGACGTCCCCGGCTCGCTCCACCTGTGCGGCGGCCGTATCCGGTACAGTGTGCTCACCGACGCCGGCGGCTGGGAAGAATGACAGTGCGCCATCTGGGTGGAGTCTGCGTGTTCTCTGGGTGTTCACGCGTTTCTCCTGGGGTTACAGGCAGAAACCAGCAGCGCGTGTCAGGACCTTCGGGGCTCAGCTTCACAACTTTCCAGACAAGAGCCCTTACTCACACTTACTGACCTTCTGTAGTCCTTTGTTTCTGTTTACCAAGATTTGTAGCCTGGGAAAGAACACGTCGTACTACAATAAACTTAAATGGGGATTTTGTTTTATTCTGGATCATAAAAATGAGTGGCTGTATTATTTTCTGCTACAGAACTTGGATTTGATGCAGTATAACCTTTAACCCGAAAGATTCACATAGATATACATGGAGATATACACACGGAACAAGTAATAGGTTTAGTCCATGCTGAAAAAAAGAAGAGAGAAAACACAACGTTTCGGCCGTGGAGCCTTCTTCAGGTGTGAGAGAGACAGGGCAGTAGGCAAAGGTAATGTAGCAGGAGAACAAAGGCTGGGAGGGAGGAGGAGTGAGAGGCGGGAGCAGGGGACAGAAAGAGAGACCAATCGAGAGGTGTGAAGTCAGAACAGGTGTCGAGAGGTGTAAAATGAAACATCCAATGAATGGAGAAAATTTTGTAGAATAGTAGTCTGTCGTTAAGAGAAGGGGAAGGTGTGATCCTAGCTGCAGGATAAGTTTGGATTCAGTAGTCTTTCTGATGTATGAGTTCGGAAAACCATCTTTGAGAACACAGACGGAGAGATTAGAGTGGTCGTGGCCGTCAGAGGTGAAATGAGAAACAATGGGCTTGGAGAGATCTTTAATCTTCACAGCCCTGACGTGTTCTCTGAAGCGGTCTCCGAGTCTCCTTCCTGTTTCTCCAATGTAGAGAGAAACTGGGCATTTACTGCAACAGATACAGTAAATAAGGTTGCTGGAGGTACAAGATGCTGTCTGGGTGATCTGGAATTGTCCTGAGGGGCCTTGAATGAGTGTGGTGTTATGTGGCAAGACAAAAAAAAAATACGGTAGTGGCAATTTCCCTAAGGAAAGAAATACTCCACATTAGTGTGATGCCACATTCTTCATTGGTCCCATTACATCACAGAAATATAAAAACAAAACTACTCACTCTTTAATCTCGTCTAATCCAAGATGCACAGAATATCACAGTCTTCTTTTAACACGCTCTGAACAAGTTAAACAGAATAAGGTCATTCTCAAAGAACAAAACACATCATTTCCTCCACAATGGTTAAAGAAATGCAAACATCTAACAAAAATGTATGACCATTTACCGTTACGGACATGATTCCCGCGAACCCACCCACACAGCACTGGAACCTCATGGGAGTCGGGATCACTTCATCCCTAAACATCCACCAATTTTGTCTAACTAATAAGTCACCCTCCCCTCATATATCAGCAATATACATCTCTTTCAAGGATTTCCAAACTTCATTTTTGATAGCTACACAATCAACTAAATTCTGAACATTTACCTCTTCATTCACATCACACGTAGCCACACACCACGCTCAACTTTATGATGTCCACTCTCACAAATTACTGGCGCACTGACGTCACTCATACGTGTGTATCTTAAAGCGACAGCTACCGATTTCAGTGTCAGATTTCAAATATCCACTCCGTAACCACCCGGTTACACTCTCCTCTGCTTATGCGTCAACGTCCTCGGTGACGCCATACATCATTTTAAGCTCCTTCAAACCTGTTTCTGTTTCTGTGTTGATGATTCTGCCATCAGTTCTCTCAAGAACTCTTCTTTTATTTCAGATTCGGAATCACAAGCCCAGCCTGGTAAGAATACTGTTCTTCATAGAGGAGCAACATGACTTAAACATCATACAGCTCAACGCTAAGAATCTCCTGGTAATAAATAGTCACAGCAGGACAGGAGACACAGTGAGAGAGGAGATCACAGAGAACCCCTCAGTGATAAACACACACAACAGGACAGGAGACACAGTGAGAGAGAGGAGATCACAGAGAATCCCTCAGTAATATACTCACACAACAGGACAGGAGACACAGTGAGAGAGAGGAGATCACAGAGAACCCCTCAGTGATAAACACACACAACAGGACAGGAGACACAGTGAGAGAGAGGAGATCACAGAGAATCCCTCAGTAATATACTCACACAACAGGACAGGAGACACAGTGAGAGAGAGGAGATCACAGAGAACCCCTCAGTGATAAACACACACAACAGATAATTGAGCAAATTTCCACAAATTAAATATCAAAGCAACCAGTGATTAGGCTTGCCAGCTATGACAAAAGATTGTAGAAATACCTACAGTAACAGAATTTACTCTTTCTTTTTCTGTTTCATCCTGTAAGCCTGTGGGCAGGCACCCCTCAGTCCCAGGATCGCGGGGGGAGAGTCTGCCCAGCTGGGGTACTGGCCATGGCAGGCCAGCCTGTTTCAGAGGTCCTACTCATGTGGTGGAGCTCTGATCAACAGCCAGTGGGTGCTGACTGCAGCGTTCTGCGTTAAAGGGTAGGGGAGACAGAGGTCCCCCTTTCTCAGTATCTACTGTACTGACAGCAACTGCAGATGGAGATGACTCTGGACTCTGTGACACAGATGACTGGGGAAAAACAATGATCAGCTAGCTCATCTACTGTAACAGTAACGATTTCGACTGTATCAGTGTTCTCAGTGATCACTGCAGATTGAAGCTGCTCACAGTGTAACAGTGATGATTTAGACTGTATCAGTGTTCACAGTGGTCACTGCAGATTGAAGCTGCTCACAGTGTAACAATGATGATTTAGACTGTACCAGTGTCCACAGTGATCACTGCAGATTGAAACTGCTCACAGGGTAACAGAGGTGATTTATACTATATCAGTGTTCACAGTGGTCACTGCACTTTGAAACTGCTGACAGAGTAACAGGGGTGATTTCTGGCTGATTCACAGGTGACGTACTATTAACAGTAATGATCCATGAAGCTTTAGGATTAGGGCAGGTGACCCATCCCCATGTCTCCTTTATATACTTCCTGTTTCTTCTCCTACCTCCCTCCTTCCAGCCTTGATGCGAGTCAGTTCACAGTGTACCTGGGCCGGCTGACACAGTCAAGCTCTAACCCTGACGAAGTGTCCAGGGGGGTCCAGCAGATCATCGCACACCCAGAGTATAACTCTTTATACCGTAACAACAACATCGCCCTGTTGAAGCTGGACAGCCCCGTCTCCTTCACCAAGTACATCCAGCCCGTCTGTCTGGCCGACAGCAACAGCTCCTTCATCAATGGGACCAGCTGCTGGGTCGCTGGCTGGGGAGAAACACTTAATGAGGGTGAGTGTGTCTCATTGTCAGCTAGCAAAAGCTGCATCTTCCTGCTTTGAGGCTGGGCTATACCAGCCTGCTAAGATCAAGACTAACCTCAAATGGCCCTACAGAAGGGGCTGAGTGTCTCAAAGTTGGGGGCAACCTGGGATGACTGGTTCTACTGGGATTGCGGCTGCACAGCTTGTCACATGCCTGTGTGCACACAACAGGCTCCCAGTGAAAGCCACACCACCACTCTCAATGCCGAGAAGGGATATTTGTACATCAGGCCCTGCACTCTGCCTCCACAGTGAGAATCATACGTTCTGGGACTGCGAAGTGACTTTTGTCATTCTTGCCGTGCGCTATTGAAATCTGTATATCAGATCAATAAGGTAAACTCGAGGCAATAGTACAGGACAGTCAGCTTTTATTTCTGGATATTTCTGGGCATACTTTAAACCATTGCCAGCCCCATAAATGTTTTTGTGTGCTCAGTCTTCCCAAATTCAATACTGGGACTAACCTAAAGTTAAACCAGTGTAAAGCTGGAATGTGGTCGTAAACCACTTAAATGCTATGACTGCTTCAGGCCTGTAAACCATTCACATTAACAGACTGCGGAGATATTCCCTCTGAGCGGCTTGGTTAAGCCCGACTTGCAGCCTCTTTCACCTGTTGCCTGTTTGTTGTTTTTTTCCTGACATTAGCTTCCTCTTCAAATGGAAAGGTTTCTCCTTATATAGTATAGTAATAGGTTTATTCCATGCTGAAAAAAAGAAGAAAGAGAACACAACGTTTCGGCCGTGGAGCCTTCTTCAGGTGATTTTATCTCTGTACGGAAAGCGTGTTGCATTTGCAAAATTGAAGTGTTTCAAATGTTTAATAAAGAAGTAAAAAGAACTTACAGCTTACACAAAGACTCAGTACAAACTACAGTGTGGACAAACGAGTGTTAAGAAAAAACAGGACATCTGATTGCTGGTTGCCTTATATTTATTTAAACAAAATGAAATGAAAAATAAGATACAATGAGGTGTTCCTGCCTAAATCAAATACTGTGTGACTTTAAAAGCTGTAAAAAATGGTTTCGATAGCAGAACGTCACCTTGCTCTTTCAATTGGCCTAAGCTATTACACCACACACGTAATCACATGGCAATGAGTTAAACTGATGCAGGCATTTACAAAGAACGTGTACTACTGTGATAATCTGAACTATATGGATATAATTATATCATTATTAATTTCTACACGATTCCATATTATATTCCCTATTAATTAAATTCTAAAAAGTATGCGTTTTTTTCCTGTGGAAACAAGCGCAAGTATTCACAGAAAAGGTTAAAACATTGTAACTTTTTACGAAGACTATAAACTTAATATAGTCAGAAGCAGCACCTAAAAACTTTTCCAACATAACCACAGTATGTAACTGAATGCAAGACTTTGATGCTTAAAATGTTTAGGAAGAAAGTGGAATACAGGTGTGTATTTTTATTTCAAAATAAATACTAATACCAGCCATATACAGTTTACATAATATGTTTATGTTCCTAAATTAATATTGTTTATGACCTTCAGACGCGTTATGCTCCTCTTCTTTTTATGCTCAGCCACTAAAATTTCCTTTTAGTTGTAAAATTCCATATAAATATTCAATATTAAGCGGATTAAAACATGCACAGTAAAGAGATTAAATGATTAAGACTTTTCACCAACAACCAATGCACCATGAGCTCCCGTCGGTCATTTTGGCCAGCCAAGCACGTACTGCGGTACAACAGGGTGAACTGTGGGTAATTTTGCACGGTATGGGGTTGTACGGTGCATTTTGAATGGCTGCATCTGTTCCATAATTTCAATATATTCAATTTGGAGCTCATGCTCATGAAAATATAAAGTGTGCGTCCTATACTCTGAAAGTAACCATGACAACTTGCACGACCACTCATGACCCAATTGCAACCTGTCAAACCAACGTCACCAACTGTTCTGCGAGATATGATAGCTAGCATTACGTATTTTAGTTAATAAACCAGCAAAATGAAGACATTTCTTCATCCAGTCGCCTTCACCTTGACACCGATATCTGCCAGTGAAACCAAAGTCGAACCCGAGATGCCGAGGTGTAAACGAGCAAGGAAATATGACAAATCGTTTATTCAGTATGGATTTAGAAATATCCGGGAAAACAACGAGGAAAAGCCTAAATGCCTGCTGTGCAGAAATGTACTCTCCACAGAGAGTATGAAACCAAACTCAAAAGAAACTTTGAGACCACTCGCAAGGAATGCTTGGCCAAGACAAAATCATTTTTTGAAAGAAAATGCGATGAGCTGAATAGGCAGCATGTGCAGTTTAGAAAAGCCATGATAGTTAACGAGAGGGCTTTGAGAGTGTCTTTTGTAGTTAGCTACCACATTGCTACAGCTATTGATATGGTATCTGCATATTGACAGCGCATGTTTGATAGATCTTGCTATCCTCCTAAATTGCTAAATTACCTGATTAACATATACCTTCATGATGCTATAGTAAAAATGTTTTATTTTCTCTCTATTTATGGATGTGGTTTGAAAGCACTGTGTTTGGTTGGTTTGGGAAATATATGTCATGCTTTCTGAGCTCTGCCTTACCTGTGTTTTGTGTGTGGGATGGCTACTTATGTGGAATTGTTATTCATGACACAATTAAAATAAAAAGAAAGGGATAAACATCCTTTTATACATGTAATAACAAGTCTGTAATAATATAATATTGAACTATTATCTATAGTAGCCTTTTGTTGACAAAGTTGCGAAACCTACAGATTTTCCCATTAGGCCTACTTGTTAGTTAAATTGAGTAGCCCTGCTCTAATTAATGGGGTCGCAAGGATTTTGGGACCTAAAAACGGGGTCACTGGCCAAAAAAGGTTGAGAACCCCTGTTTTAAGGTTTTTCTGCACAGCTCTCAGGATGTTGCAGTCCTGAACTGCTTGCGTCTCCCTTGGACAGCCTGGTCTAGGCCCAATTATTACTCTTCCAGTGGTTTTTGGTTCAAAATGTTCCACTTTCTGTGATGCCCAATGTCTCTGCAATGTTTTCCCTTTCATCTTTACAGTTGCTTGCTTTTCTGTCACAGACACCTCTCTTGTTGTCATCTACCTCACGCATCACTTTACTACAAAAGGAAACCCAAAAACTGAACTCCAACAGGCTAAAACCAGGGCTACACTTTGTTGCAGAGCTGATTTGGCTCACCTTTGTACTTCTATGCAAATCCTAATCTGGCATTTCTGTAATCTGGCAATTCACAGCTCTTTTATGGTTTCACAATTAATTCAACATGTCAAATCTGAGGAATTAGAATCACTCGTACTCACATATACTCACATAAAGAGGGGAGGAATTAACATAACAATTGACATTGATTTAACCGGGCTAAACACGTATGCAAAACACCCAGAAATTTGATGCCTCTGCCCCATTTTAATCTTTTGATCTGAAATCTTAATTTCATTAGTACACAGCAAAAATAACGCATTTCACTCCGCTGTCCCAAAACGCGTGCTTTTCACTGTACGTTTCACCCACTCCTGGCAGGGCTATAGGATGCAGAGCTTTTTCTTCAGATTGAAATAGACAGTCACTCTAAAGAACTCACGAAGGTGTGAAGCATAAAGAGTTGCAAACTTTTAGGGTGTCGGGTCGATTGGGGTGAACAGAGCTCCTTGACAACTGATGAACCCTATATTTCTGCATGAGACAGGCAAGCCTCAGAGATGGCACATTAGTGTTTTAGAAGATATGGGACAGCATATTCCCAGCTGGGACCAGTTGCTGTCCGCCCCCCTAACAGAAACATGGTTGTCAACATGTGGGTACATGCCTTAGGTAATAATAAACTCTCTTGTTTCACAGTGCCTCTATCAGAGAACCGGACCCTACAGGAGGTCCAGGTCCCCATCATTGGAAACAAGCAGTGTGTGGATATTTTTGGGCAAAACTCCATCAATGACAACATGATCTGTGCTGGAGGGTTGCAGCAGACCAAAGGCCCCTGTCAGGTAGGTGGATAAGCCTGATCTCAAAGCATCTCATTGGTTGACACAAGTGCAACGCTGAACTACTCAGCATAGCGTTCTTCCTTGGTCAGTGGTTTAGTTGCCTGTGGTCCGGTGTCAGACAATTCCTAACAGTATTCTCTCTGTGTGTCTCCAGTTTGACTCAGGGAGTCCCCTGGTCTGCAAGCAGGGTCCTGTCTGGATTCAGGCTGGTATTGTTAGCTCTGGAATTGCCTGTCAGAAACCCAATCTCCCAGGGGTGTACACCAGGGTGTCCCAGTACCAGGACTGGATTAATGGACATGTGGGCTCTGGAATCACAGGCTTTGTGACCTTCACCTCCAGTGGCACAGATGCTGGAAGCAGTTCAGCACAAGTCACCACTGCTTCCTCTACTACTACAGCACCAATGTCCACTGCTACCTCTACTACTACAGCACCAGTGTCCACTGCCTCCTCTACTACTACAGCACCAATGTCCACTGCTACCTCTACTACTACAGCACCAGTGTCCACTGCCTCCTCTACTACTACAGCACCAGAGACCACTGCTTCCTCTACTACTACAGCACCAGTGACCACTGCCTCCTCTACTACTACAGCACCAGTGTCCACTGCCTCCTCTACTACTACAGCACCAGTGACCACTGCCTCCTCTACTACTACAGCACCAGTGTCCACTGCGTCCTCTACTTCTCCAGCACTAATGTCCACTGCTACCTCTACTACTACAGCAACAGTGGCCACTCCTTCCTCTTCTATTACAGCACCAGTGACCGCTTCTCCCTCTACTACTACAGCACCAGTGTCCACTACTTTATCTACTACTACAGCACCAGTGACCACTCCTTCCTCTACTACTGCAGTCCCCAGTAAGTGCAACGCTAGTTATTTCTGACAGGAATGTAAGAGGTTCACAATTAGTGAAAAACTTTTAACATAGCTACTGTATACTCCTCCACGTGACCCAATTTTCCTTTCCATCAAAGCTGGGGCACCAAATTGCCTAAACTTTAGTACTTTATTTGGAATATGATTGTCTTCTACACTGAGTGAATGTAATTTAAAGTGAATGTAAAAAGACATGATGTGATATTGCAGGGCTGGATGTGGGAAATCCGTCCAGTCCTCTAGGTGACTCTGCTGTCTCACTGTGTCTTTCAGCCCAAGTCTGCGGGAGGCCCAGACTCAACACGCGCCTCCTTGGGGGTCAGTCAGCTGCAGATGGGTTCTGGCCCTGGATGGCCAGCCTGCAGAGGAACGGGAGTCACGTGTGTGGAGGGACCCTCATCGCCAGCGACTGGGTGATGACAGCTGCACAGTGCTTACCCAGGTACAGAGCAACCCCACCTGTCCCTGTCACCCAGGTACAGAGCAACCCCACCTGTCTATCTCACCCAGGTACAGTCCAAATCCCACCTGCCCCTCTTACCCAGGTGCAGACCAACCCCACTTTTCCCTCTCACACAGATAGAGATCAACCCCACCTCTCCCTCTCACCCAAGTACAGACCAACCCCTCCTGTCCCTCTCACCCAGGTACAGACCAACCCCTCCTGTCCCTCTCACCCAGGTATAGACCAACCCCTCCTGTCCCTCTCACCCAGGTACAGACCAACCCCTCCTGTCCCTCTCACCCAGGTACAGACCAACCCCTCCTGTCCCTCTCACCCAGGTATAGACCAACCCCTCCTGTCCCTCTCACCCAGGTACAGACCAACCCCTCCTGTCCCTCTCACCCAGGTATAGACCAACCCCTCCTGTCCCTCTCACCCAGGTATAGAGCAATCCCACCTGTCCCTCTCACCCAGACACTGACCAACCCCACCTGTCCCTCTTACACAGGTATAGACCAACCCCACCTGTCCCTCTCACCCAGGTACAGACCAACCCAACCTGTCCCTCTCAACCAGGTACAGACCAACCCCACCTGTCCCTCTCACCCAGACACAGACCAACCCCACCTGTCCCTCTCACCCAGTTACAGACCAACCCCTCCTGTCCCTCTCACCCAGGTATAGAGCAACCCAACCTGTCCCTCTCACCCAGGTACAGACCAACCCCACCTGTCCCTCTCACCCAGACACTGACCAACCCCACCTGTCCCTCTCACCCAGGTACAGACCAACCCCATCTGTCCCTCTCACCCAGACACTGACCAACCCCACCTGACCCTCTCACCCAGGTACAGACCAACACCACCTGTCCCTCTCACCCAGGTACAGACCAGCCCCGCCTGTCCCTCTCACCCAGGTACAGACTAACCCCACCTGTCCCTCTTACCCAGATACAGCCAAAGAAGACTCCACAGCTGAAGCTTTGTTTCTTTTCTTCTCTTATCAGCATGAAATAAATCTTTACTTGTTCCTTTGCAATTGATGCAGCTGCCTACTTGACCTAATTCTGAAATGTCATTTTTGAATAATAATGGCTCTTGAATTGCAGTGATAATTCAAGAGTTGTAAAAGTTTGTAACCTTGTGTGTTGTGATAGTGGTGAATTTTGACGGGGTTAGTGTGGGCAGTGCTCATTGTCATGTCATCAAGGCCTGTATTAAATATTCAATTCAAAATACATTATTCATCCCCAAGGAAGGCAATTTAAGCAGCACCCTGCAACGTGCAACATACAGTATATAAAAAAACAGAAATAGCAGATGGACCATAAAACGATTTTGAAAGTAACAGTGTACATAGCAAGGACTCTGTCCTACACTACAAAATAAATACAAATCAGATCATAAGGTATTTAATAAAGTTATTAAAGTACATATGCATTTGTAGAGATTGCTTTATCCAATAGAGATCATACTGATAAAACATCTTTACACTCGTTGTTTCTGAGCCCCCAGTGGCCTCTGAAAAGTTACAGTACATTTGTTTTGCGAAAACATCTTTCTGAAGGCAAAAGTACAGAAGACTGATGAGATGTGTCTTCAGTGATGGCTTCGGGCCTCCCTCAGGATCTGATGGACATACAGCTGTGCCAGAGGTCTCAAAGGCTCAGCAAGGATTTTAGAGCTGAGTTTGAAGGAGGTTTTTTTCTTTTTTGACTGACTGATGTGTAACAACAGATAAAGGAAAAAGTTAAAATACTTCTGATAAAAGAGGTATGGGTGTTGATAGACTTCCTTTTTGGACTTGGAAGGAACTCAGGTTTCCTCAGAACATGTGAGCGCTGCTCAGATGTCTTCACAATGACATCTGTGAACTTAATTTTATCATCAAGCACAGCGCTCAGATATGTGTAACTGTGAACTATACCAACAGACACACAACAGGATTGCTCTTGCTTTGTTTTTTTTTAAATCAATCAATCATTTATCTTGTTTTAAAAACAATAATCTCGAGGTTAAGATGTATCCCACCGGTTGACCAATCCGTCCAAAATGGGTCCAACAGCTCTCTCTTGGTCATACTGATCTCTCTGACTCGTTTCCTTCTAATTCTCTCTATTCATTTGCAGGTTTTGACTTCACACCTCTCTTCATCTCTCTTGACTTCACACCACCCGAGTGTCGATACTCCTTCTCTCCTGCTCCCGCCTCTTTTCCACTCCTGGTTTTGCTTTCCTATGCTTTATTAACTACCAGTTTTCCTCTGTCCCTCACACTAGAAGAAGGCTCCACTGTTGAACCTGTCACGATCGCTACTGCGTCTGGCTCCGTTATTATTTTAACCTTCTGTTCCTGATCCCCCCAGCCGGTTCCGACCCGGTTCCCGTTCTTTATTCCCCGGGATGGATCGCCTGGCCATGGAAATTAGGTTCTGTCTTGGATTACCCGTTCGGACTTCTACATGGATTGTTCACCCCGGAATCACTCCCCCTGGACACGTGCACCCCTTGGACATGCCCCCTGTCTCCAGACCCTCTCCTGCATGAATTTTTCACCAGTGTTTCATCACTTATCCGGATCGTGTCATCTGCATAGGGCCCAGAACGGACTGTTCGTGACAGAAACATTTTGTCTCTTTTTAGCACGGAGCAAACCTTTGCTTGTTCCTATTACAGTGCAATGTTCTCAGAGTCTGTATTAAACCCTCTCTCTCTGTCTCCTTCTCTCTCCAGCTCTGTGAACACCAGTGAATGGAGAGTGTTCCTGGGCAGGCAGAACCAGACGAGCTCCAACACCTTAGAGAAATCCACTGGAGTCCTGAACGCTTTCACCAGCAGCCTTAGTGGCACCAACATCGCCCTCCTGAGACTGGACACCAATGTCTCCTTCACAGACTACATCCTGAGCGTCTGCCTGGCAGGGGCAGGAATCACATTCACCCCTGGCACTCAGTGCTGGGTCACCGGCTGGGGCAACACAACTGCTGGTGAGTCAGGCTGGAAGCTTCCCCTTGAAGGTCTATGAGGAGTCCGTTTCTTGATTGCAGACATGATGAAAGTGTTTCACACAGCCTGAACCAGCTGCACAAATGGGGACCAGTGTTTTTTAGCGGGGGGTAAAGTGGGGTATCATGTGTTCCAGAAGATGCTAAAATTGCTGTGCTTCTCTGTTCCTTTAGTGCTCCTCCAGGAAAAAAGTACAACAATCGTCCAGTGTGACAACGGGTCTTCAGCTGACACCATCTGTACTTCTCCTCTGGACCTGGAGCAGGTGAGCACACCTCCATCACAACTCTTCTCTCAGTTTCAGACTTTATAGATATGATTAGAAATGGGCAGTTTTATTTTTGTAACCCCACTACCTATGACTCTTGACTGGGATGTGGACAACACACACTGTCGAAGCACAGCATTGGGAGCTCCGCAGGGCCCTGGTTGGGCTCTGGGAATGATGCAGCTGTTTTCAGCAAAACTGAAGTTAATGGGGGGATAGGGGGGGTCCTTTTGCACAACCACCTGAGGAAATTCTTGCCAATGAAACCCCACACAACTCCAGTGGCACCCGTCCAGCTCTGAACTGCTTCTCGAGGGAATCCAGGTGACAGCTGGCGAGCAGTCTCGCAGAGCTCCTGCTTCCAGGCAAAAGGGTTGGCACACGCCTGGACTGTGAGAGTGCGGCACCCTTGTCAAGCAGTGATGGGGCACCAGGCAGGCAAGAAGTGGAGTGTTGGTGTTTGGGTATGCCCAGGGGCCGTCCCATGTTTCCCCTCCCGGGTTTGTACCCTGAGGTTCCCACCCTGACCTGCCGGGCCTCTGTCAGTCGGGATGCCTACCTTCAGTCTGTGTTATCGGTGGCTTTCTTCCTGCTGGTTGGTGGGAGCAGTCCTTTTAAGGAGAGCAAAACTACACTGTTCTGTGAAATAAGAGCACTTCTATTCCCAATCTTCTGTGTGTTTGTGGCCTGTGCTACAATATTATCTGTTGGCAATATCGGTCGTAACAGCCGTCCATGAGGTCTCCCAGTGTCGTCCATGAGAGTTGCGATGCTCCTCTTATCCATACAAACTAAATGCAACACTGTGTGGAGCTCAGAGTGTCATGTGGCAAGCTGCCAGTACATGGGATCTGTGGAAATTCCTAAAAAGGGAAGGTGAACGCTGAAAAATAAGGAGGAATTCCAAATCTTGAAACAAAAACAAGTTATTCTCCGCCTGACTCAGTTAAATCTTATTGGCCCATGTTAATGAGATGAGCGGAATTCCTGTCCTTCCTAACGTTAACCCTAATCTCTCTTTTCTCTGTCCAGGGAAACTCAGGGGGTCCCCTGGTCTGCAAGTGGGCCTCCATGTGGACTCAGGTCGGCGTCCTTGTCGTCGAAGACCCCACTGCCGTGACCAAAAGTGGCAACCGTGCGGTCCAGTTGAGTGCGTTCGTGAAGATACTGCGGTTTGTAAATTTCCTGCAGAAGAACGTGGGTTCCAGGCTGCCTCTTGTCTCCTCTAACACGGCGACGACGAGCAACAGCGCCACTTACACCCCCCTCCCCCACAGCGCCCTCCTCCTGGCTGTGCTCCACCCTCTGCTGACTGCCTGGACCTCTGCACTGTGACCCCCTGTGCATTTATAGGAGAACTGCAGTTCCATTGTCCCAGACTGGTTATTAAATCGTGGTAACAATATACATTTGTTGATGGCATATAAAAAAATGTACAGATTTCGAATTATATAAAATAAGATATCGCTAACTATCACTAACTATGTGAAAGTAGTGCGCTTCGCCATGTTCCCATTTGAGTTCCCACGAATTGTGACATGAAGTGGCCCTTCCTGCTCACTAGTCACTGTGATGACTGATGTAATGCGATGTACAAGCGAATGAGTCCAGGTTGTGTAGCAGACATTTCACTGCAGAAATGTTACCACGTGATCTGCACGCCGAGTTAAGAAGTAGTATTTGTCGGTAAAGCTGTCTTGAAGTCAAGAGCAATATTTCTAGTGGATTAAAAGAGAAGGATTCACAAGCCTGCTTGTTTACGGTGTCATAGGGCCGCAACATCACTTCGTTCTGAATCGCAGAACATGGCGCTGCTCACACCTGAAAATGAATTCTATTTTGTGATGTAAATGGGCGGTTTCACAAGTTACCGTGTGCATTTTGACTTTCGTTGCTGTTTGAAATGCGCTCAGTGATGCTATTTCTTCCTAAACCCAACATATGTGTCCAGATCCAAGATCTAGAACTGCTGTCTTACCTTCAAGAGCTGCAAGTCCCTGCAAGTGAGTACCAAACCCACTCTGCCTGATACCACGGGCATTCGAAGTCTTATCGGCCCAGGGATGAAAAGTCGGGGAAACTGGCCTATCTCAGGCTATGAGCCATCCCCCACTCCTCCTCTGCTGATCCAGCCTCTTCAGGGACTGACGAGCTCCAGAGCACCCTGATCCACACTGGGCTCCCCCCCCCCAGATTTCCACAACTAGGCGGTGCTTCCGAATGTACAAGTCACACAGATCAAGAACAGAGCCAGGATCACTCAGGTCCCCACTGGAGATATATTGTACTTTGCTGTCTCCAGTGGGCAGGTTCACGGGAGCATGTACTGTAGTAGACCAGCTCAAGAAGGGGAGGTAATTACAGCGACCTGCCACTAGAGGTTGCTTCAGCCTTCTAATCTTGATAGTCTCATAAACTTTTGATTATTCTGTTTAGATGGCATCCGGGGTGCAGATTGTTCTTGCACATGAATTACATGGGTGTAGTAAAGTTTGGGTTTGGTATATAAAGGGTGTGCACGGTGCTAGTGGTGATTGGGACTTTTTAAAGCCTTTCTCTGCTTGCTATCTGGAAAAGGGCCTCTTGGACTTCAAGCCTCTTGCACTTCACCTTCCTTGGCCATCATGTGCTTTTGTGTGCAGACCCTTGGGGCAGTGTAGGGGCAGCCACAGAGAGCTTTCACAGAGGTTTAAGAAGCCTTTCCAAACTGGTCTTCATCAGCAAGGTCTGTAAAAGTGTTTTTGTGTTTTGAATGACGGATATACAATTTCTGTGTACCTCCCGGACAGGAAGGAATCTTATCGAGCTTTTATCTTGCAATTTAATTATTGTAATTGAAATTGCAAGGGATTTGAATGTACAAAAATATATTTTCAATTGCTGTCATATGTTATATATGGTTAGCATATTTTCCTGCATTGTACATTGTTTCAAATAAAGTTAACAGGTGGGGCAGCACAGTGGCCCTGTTGGTGAGTGTTCTTGCCTTATAGCTCTTGGGTTAGCAAAGCACAGCAGTAAGGCCAGAGTGAGCACAGGGGTGAGATCAAGTGTGATACAGCACACCATAGCAGTAAGACTAGAGTGAGCACAGGGGTGAGATCCAGTGTGATACAGCACACCACAGCAGTAAGACTAGAGTGAGCACAGGGGTGAGATCCAGTGTGATACAGCACTCCACAGCAGTAAGACCAGAGTGAGCACAGGGGTGAGATCCAGTGTGATTTCAGAGGAATTCGATTTTTTTCTTTACAAGATTTCCAACTACATAACCTACTGAATTAGTTTAATTGAAATGCCTTTACTCAAAGCAATAATCTAGTCTCATAACAGAAACTACTATTTTTTCTCTGCGAGTTAAATGTTACCTAACAAATCAACACAGCTCTTGCTGAATAAGAAAATACATTTATTTAAACTTGTTTTTACTTTTAAAATACAACGGCTACAAATTACACGAGATTTCCTTTGAAATTTGCACAATCCACTGAGTTCAATGGCGACGATGTTAGACAGCTATTCCTACGTGATACATTTAGCTCTTTTTCTTGTTGCACCCTAGTTAACAAACATCATTTTCAAATAAGAAATAAAAGCCGAAGAGTTCAGAAAATACAGAACTGCCATGTTGATACTGATCTATGATTTTCATTAAGTTGAGGAAGACGAAAAGACTAGTAAAAGAAAGAAGTAAAAGATAACCATAGCTTCAAGCCTGCGTTGATTTGTATGGCTTCATTTGGTGAATTCATAATTATGCTTTTAACTGCTGTGAAGAGACAAATAAAATGCCATTACCTCTGTTCTAAAAACAACGACAGCAATCATAATAATACAATTATTAATATTGTTGGCGCTTACATTACTGTCCGTCCTTGATGTAGCACTGGAATCACCCTCCTCTCACTAAAAAGTGCGACCAACGGACCTAGCAGTTTCGAAGTGGTCACCACGAACAGTGTTTTAAAAAAATAGTTTTTTTCCCCGCGTTTCCTATAAAGGAGTTGTTAGACACGTCCCACACCCAACCAGGCCTGGGAGTTGCCATGACTCCGCGCCGCGAAGTGTCGTCATGGCAACAGGCGACATCCGGGCCAATACAAGACGTGCTGCACGGCTAAAACGTTCCCGGAGTTGAAGGAACGGAAATGGCTCAGCCGTTTAGATCGCTTTCGGCGCCGGCCGCTGGCTCAGGTGAAGTAGGCGACCGCCTCACCAGGCGGCACAAGGTCTATTGCTTAATAGGCACGTTCAAAGGCGAGTCACAAATCCCCTCCAGCGGCTCTTTCTGTCGCCGTTGTGCTGATCTAGGCTGTTAAAAGTTTGTACTCCATAAATCGTGATATTGTAGCGTTTTTCAGTTCCCACAGGACAAAGGACAAGTGGGGACAAAATAGCAAACCAAGCCACTGCTTCTATTCTCGCATTAAAAATACACACCAAATCTAAACAGAGGCGAGGGACACACGCACACATAAGGAGACCGACGGAACACATACACTTGGTTAGGGTGGTCACTCGTTAACTACAGGCTATACACTTATAAAGCTATACAGGACACTAAACCTACTATAACACTATTCACATACACAGGGTCAGCGGCTGGTCATCGTGCTGACCCTCAGACCCCCCCCCCGGCTACAGCTCCCAGCCTGCTTCGCGGTACCCTGAGCGCCAAGGTGCGCTTCCTCCTCACCACCCGGCGAGGGCGCTACAATATTATTAGTCGCGAATGAAGTGGTTGATTTCACTGTTAATGTAGCTAATGACTCTCATCTTCGCCGAAAATTGACAAAATCAGTGCGGTTTCAGCTGCTGCTACACCGAATGCTGTTCGTTTCATTTGGAAAAGTCATAGTGCTGTGATGATGATCGATTTTATTAATCTTTCATTACGTCTAACATGTGATGAAACACTACAAGTGGCCTTTTTTTTGCTGGTGTTGCAATATAGGTTGTAATAGTTTAAAATTCAAATAATGTAGTCGCAACTGGTTAACGTACATCATCCTGCAAAAGGACACATATCGGCATATAGCTACACAGGTATATAAAAATACATTAAACTAAACTGAACAATGAAATAAATGTGTTTACTTAATTGTTCTCAATCGTGAAATGAGTCTGGGGAGGGGGCTGATGAGAGTAGTGGTTGTGCAAATGGTGAGGTGGACGGGCCCCTGTCCAAGATCTTGCCTAAAAAGTTGACGCCGGTCCTGCCCGTGTAGCGTGCTATAGGAACGGTCAGTTCCCCCTCTGCATTGTCTCTATCAGCGTGTCGGTGAAGAAAAAGACACGGATCAACTGTCTTACCACGGCTCTTTATAGCTGGAGAATATGAGGGCCCACACATTAAACGGGCCACCCCAGTGTGGAAGACCGGGTGAGATGAACTCTTGATGAAGGCTAAGGAGAAGAGGTTTTCTGGCTGTTACGGATGAAAAAAGGGCGTGGCAAATTCATTATTTTCAGAGTCTGTTCAGCGGTACAGATTATGGATCTTACTGGATGAGTGGGTGGTAATAGTGTCATAAATGGAAATAGAAGGAGGAATGGCGGATGACTGAGATGCGCAGGTGAAGCAGGCTGGAGGTGGCAGACGGGTCTGATGTGAAGTCAGGAAGGGTTGATGGGTGAGTAACGATGGGAGTCTCTTGAAACTGGAGGACTATGAACTGGGGAAAAAAAACACGATTAGTTTGTGGAAGACCTGAGACGGACAGACATATTAGTGACTCCACGTCGGAGCCCTGAGGTTGTGTGAGGTGCCATCACCAAGCAGATCAGCCCGGCCTGAACTCGTTAGGGATGGCCTTGACGACCTCGTTCCTCATCAAGGGCATCACACTGTCACTCTGCAACTAACGCCTGCGATTTTCACACCTTTGTGTTTTACCAGACAGGATGAAAACACATTTTAGGATGCCCAATGGAATAATCCTGTCCAGCTTTGTTGATGTTTGAAAAACTTCTGTGAGTGTCCTGTGTCTTGCGTTTTCCTTTGATATATTAAAGTCTGTATAAAATGAGAAGTGTAACTATGGTCAGGCGAGCATATTGACTGAGTGCTAGAAGAAACGCTGACTCTGGGCTATGCTCCCCTTCAGATGATTAAATAAGAGATCTCTGCTTGACAATCTCTTAACCCGAGGGAAGACTTGAGTTTTCTTTGACGCCAGGGACTCCTAGTAAACTAAACACGTAGTAAATTTTACTAGCTACCACTAATCACTGCCCTCAGCCTGGTCGTGTTCTGTTTTTTTAAATTTTGTTTTTACTTAGAAATTAGTTTAAAAAAATATTTTTTTAAGAAACAGAGATCGGGACAGTCATGACATGGGCAACTCCTACAACCTCTCTGCCACACCCTAACCCCCTAAAGGAGGAAAAAGAAAAAATATACACATATATTTACCTCTCGGAAAGAATATATATATACACACACACAAATCTGAACTCCAAGTAAGTTAAACACGTAGTGGATATATCACAAGGTTCAACCAATCTCAACCAAGCCTTCAGCCTGGTCATGAATATTTCAGAAAATATTCAAACCGAAAGACACAGAGATCACCTCTCTAAGAAGAGGACACTCACTGGGCGGGCTACTCCGGCAACCCCAACCTGAAGCGTACCGAGTCACATAAAAGCCGAGGCCAGACATCCGCAAATCCCCCCGTCTCGCAATTCCAGCGCCCACATCCCACCCCCCAGTTCAAACAACCCAAAGGGATTAAAACCTGAAGACACAATAAAGGGAACAGCCTGCCTCCTCAGCACGCGCGCGCTCCAGGCAGGAGGAAGGACGATCTGGGCCGGTGTGACTTCATGAACGGTCTCTGCCCAGCTGCCACAAGTTTGGCGAGAGTAGAAACTGTGGGAATCATTTGCAAAGTTATCGCCATTTCAATTTATCTACCGGGATGTAAAATATTCCAATACAAAATCTCACCCCAAACTTAACCACATTGCATTGATATTAGCATTGCAATTTGCACGCACTCCCCCTTCCTCCCCGCTGGGAACAGTGTTGATGCCATCGCTCTGCAAAGAGCCCACTCCTTCACAGAAAACTATTTACAGATCCCTTGTAGTACAGTGGACCAGATTCACTCTGTACCAACCAGCAGTCAGGACACCTCTACTCTTACTGACAGAGTCCTGGGATCTGTACTGACCAGCAGTCAGGACACCCCTACTCTTACTGACAGTGTCCTGGGACCTGTGCTGACCAGCAGTCAGGACACCCCTACTCTTACTGACAGTGTCCTGGGATCTGAACTGACCAGCAGTCAGGACACCCCTATTCTTACTGACAGTGTCCTGGGATCTGTACTGACCAGCAGTCAGGACACCCCTACTCTTACTGACAGTGTCCTGGGATCTGTACTGACCAGCAGTCAGGACACCCCTACTCTTACTGACAGTGTCCTGGGATCTGTACTGACCAGCAGTCAGGACACCCTTACTCTTACTGAAGGGTAAGCCCCTCCTGCAGAGCTCCTGAGGTCTGATGAGATCAGTCTACAAGGCGTGACGGTTGCAGTATTCATAGCTCTGAGTTCAGTAAATGCACCCCACGGTCTGTGTAGGTCCCGATGCCCCAGTATAGTGACAGTGACACTCTATTGTAAAAAAGGCGCCATCCTTCAGATAAGATGTAAAACCGAGGTCACGCTCTCTATGGTCTTTAAAAATCCCAGGGCATCTCTCGAAAAGAGTAGGGTTGTCTCCCCGGTGTCCTGGCCAAATTTCCTCCTGGTCTTTACCCATCATGGCCACCTAATAACCCCCCTCTCTGAACTGGCTTCATCACTCTGCTCTCCTCCCCACTGAGAGCTGCTGTGTGTGAGCAGACTGGAGCATCATCCAGGTGTGGGGAACACACTGGTGGGGGTGAAGGGGATCCCCCTGACCTGTAAAGTGTTTTGAGTGGAGAGTCCAGAAAAGCGCTATATTAAGTATAAATAATTATTACTATTATTATTAACTGATTATTGTGAACAAGCAGAACCTACAGTATATCTGCCATCTTTTCCATATCACAGATCAGTGACACAAATGTTCTGACTTTTTTGGTAAAACAATCATGTTTACACATATTGCAACTAGAGGTTTGCACATGCAGATGCAGTCATAGTGTACCCAACACTTCACCCTGTGTGAATATAGTCCTTAATCTGAGACCTACTGATACAGGCCCTCACACACCGAAGACCAGGCTCCACACACTGAGTAACATTGTCTCACTCTGCTGAAGACCTGGCTCCACACAGTGAACAACATCATCTCACTCTGCTGAAGACCAGGCTACACAAACTGAGCAACATCGTCTCACACACCGAAGACCAGGCTCCACACACTGAGCAACATTGTCTCACTCTGCTGAAGACCTGGCTCCACACAGTGAACAACAACATCGTCTCACTCTGCTGAAGACCAGGCTCCACACACTGAGCAACATTGTCTCACTCTGCTGAAGACCAGGCTCCACACACTGAGCAACATCGTCTCACTCTGCTGAAGACCAGGCTACACAAACTGAGCAACATCGTCTCACTCTGCTGAAGACCAGGCTCCACACACTGAGCAACATTGTCTCACTCTGCTGAAGACCAGGCTCCACACACTGAGCAACATCATCTCACTCTGCTAAAGACCAGGCTCCACACACTGAGCAACATTGTCTCACTCTGCTGAAGACCAGGCTCCACACACTGAGCAACATTGTCTCACTCTGCTGAAGACCAGGCTCCACACACTGAGCAACATTGTCTCACTCTGCTGAAGACCTGGCTCCACACAGTGAACAACATCGTCTCACTCTGCTGAAGACCAGGCTCCACACACTGAGCAACATCTTCTCACTCTGCTGAAGACCAGGCTGCACACACTGAGCAACATCGTCTCACTCTGCTGAAGACCAGGCTCCACACACTGAGCAGCATCATCTCACTCTGCTGAAGACCAGGCTCCACACACTGAGCAACATCTTCTCACTCTGCTGAAGACCAGGCTCCACACACTGAGCAACATTGTCTCACTCTGCTGAAGACCAGGCTCCACACACTGAGCAACATTGTTTCACTCTGCTGAAGACCAGGCTCCACACAGTGAACAACAACATCATCTCACTCTGCTGAAGACCAGGCTGCACACACTGAGCAACATCGTCTCACTCTGCTGAAGACCAGGCTCCACACACTGAGCAACATTGTCTCACTCTGCTGAAGACCAGGCTCCACACACTGAGCAACATCATCTCACTCTGCTAAAGACCAGGCTCCACACACTGAGCAACATTGTCTCACTCTGCTGAAGACCTGGCTCCACACACTGACCAACAACATCTTCTCACTCTGCTGAAAAACAGTGCTCCACACACTGTACAACAGCATCTTCTCAGTCTACTGAAGAACAGTGCTCCACACACTGTACAACGTCTTCTCAGTCTACTGAAGAACAGTGCTCCACACATTGCACGACAACGGCTTCTCTGTCTACTGAAGAACAGTGCTCCACACACTGCACAAAAATGTCTTCTCCATCTACTGAAGAACAGTGCTCCACACACTGCACAAAAACGTCTTCTCCGTCTACTGAAGAACAGTGCTCCACACACTGCACAACAATGTCTTCTCAGTCTACTGAAGAACAGTGCTTCACACATTGCACACCAACATTTCTCTGTCTACTGAAGAACAGTGCTCCACACACTGCACAACAACGTCTTCTCCGCCTACTGAAGAACAGTGTTCCACACAATGGATGACAGATCCTTCTCACTCTGCTACAGATCAGGCTCCCACATTGGGGATTTCTCACTCCGCTGACACATGTTTCGCTGTCTTCTCACACTCCCATTGTTGAGGAGTCTGATCCCCTCCACATTTCACAGTGCTTGTGTGTGCACTCAGTGTGTTTTTTCACTTCCAAGGAGACAAACAGTGACATAATCTTAACAAATACTTTAATTGCAAGTGTAGAGAAATGCCTGCATGCCTTCTGTTTTAGAAGTTGAGAAACTGGTTTTTCAATGTCATGCTCTGCTAAATTGCAAAAGAGCTGCGAGGCTGGGGAAGGGAGAGTGTGTCTGTGATGGTGGGGGCAAGGATCGGCTGAGACCCCTTTGAAATTTTAATTGTATATTTGATTGTAAAAATGTAATTCAGTTTATCTGCCTCTGCTGGTGCACAGTGTGAACACAACAACAATTTAATATTTACATTTGAAACGGTGACCAGATGGGTTTGTTGATTGTTTGAGTAGTGCTGTTGCTTGGATTTGCAAAATACTGAGCTGAAGTCATGTGATTGCTCAGAAGCCGCAGCGGTTATCTGAAATCTGAGTAGAAATGAGGAATTTCTCTCACTGATTGGTTTCGTTCTATCATTTGGCTGACCTGGCCGAAGACAAGGCCTGGAAAGGCAAGGACTGTCGCACTTAATCAAGACAACCGGCGAGGTGGTAGTTGTGTGGCGATGTCTCCTTAAACACAAGAAGAAGACCTCAGGTGCAGACAGGTCATCCTCAGTGCTGAGTCACGCATTGGCAAAGTCCCCGAGTCACAAGTTTTTCCT
Organism: Lepisosteus oculatus; assembly: GCF_040954835.1. Classification (NCBI taxonomy): domain Eukaryota; kingdom Metazoa; phylum Chordata; class Actinopteri; order Semionotiformes; family Lepisosteidae; genus Lepisosteus; species Lepisosteus oculatus. The sequence goes on from NC_090699.1 coordinate 5,293,504, forward strand.
TTCCCAAGAGTCAGTCTGGCCATGTTGATCTCCCAGTAGGGCAGTAGGAAGACCACGCAGTGCAAGGATTACAATGGCACAACCAATTAAATTAAAAAAACAACGCGGGAGTTTTGTTGTGGCCAGATGTTTCTCCTGACCTGAGTCCAGTAGAACATCTTGTGGGACCAACCCGGCAGTACAGCCCACAGGAAGTGCCCTTGACCTGCCAGCTATCAGCGGTTGGGAAGACTTGTGGACATTCCCACAGCAGTCTGTCCAGAGGCTGATCAGGATTGTGTCAAAGTACCCAAAATAGACTTTGGCAACGCATCATGTTTAATACCGAAAATGTACCCGTGAAACATCTGTGAATCTATCATCAGAAAGCCTCTTATTGCAGGTGAATGTCCTGGCAACCTGGAGTCTATCACAGAAGGTGCACGACTACACCCTAAACAAGGGGGAGTAGCCCTCCCATACATACAGTACAGAGTACTGGTGTCCATTAATCTCAGCAGCTTTTCTTTTGGAGGAACCAAAGTACTAGGAGAAAGCCCAGAAGGACCTATGGGATACATGCAAGCTCCACACCAATGGCACCCCAGCCTGGAGTCGAACCCAGGAGCAGTGGCAGCGCTAACCCAGCATACCACTGAGCCACCTGTTTGACATCATATCCACAACAAATCATTGAGGCTTGAGTGTTATGTTTCTCTTGTCCATTGGTGTGCAAGAGCTAATGTCTCCAAGGACTACCGAATCCTTCAGGACCCGGGTTCAAATCTCGGCGATGGATTGAAACCAGTAGCGTATTCGCACAGTCGAAAACAGGTCTGATTTCCAGGTATATACTGTACAAAATCTTATCAGTCACCTTACATCAGGGGTCTCCAACCCTGGTCTTGGAGAGCCCCAATCCAGTCAGCTTTACAGATCACCCCGAATCAGTACATCTCCAACTTGGGAGCTCAACTCCAGGTTGTCTTGATAGTTCACCCTAAATCAGGGGTCTCCAACCCTGGTCCTGTGGAGTACCAGTCCAGTTAGTCTTATAGGTCACCCTAAATCAGTGGATCTCCAACTTCGGTGCTGGGGAGCCCCAGTCCAGTCACTCGTACAGGTCCCCCTAAATCAAGGGTGCCCAACCCTGGTCCTGGGGAGCCCCAGTCCAGTAAGTCTTATAAGTCAGCTGGTTTTAAAGACGGAAGCCACTGATGAATGAAGCAAGTAAGACAATCAGTTAAAAGAACTCTGGAGCACAACACTTAAAAAGATTTTAGCACTAAATGCAAATTCTTAACTGACGTTCAGCTGGAGACCAGGCTCTGACAGGCAAAGCCAATTTCGCCCAGATGTTTAAAACATAAATAATTACTGACTTATACATTTTATTTTCTTATATATAATATATATTGAATATAATAAAGATCTTTATATTTCTCTTGCACCTCTCTCATTTAGTCTCCTTCATTCCTCTTATACCCATCTCCCCCTTTACAGAAACCCCTGGTCCCTCCCTCTCTAAATGGTGGTCCTGGCTCCCTTTTCCCACAGCCAGGAGGCTGCCCCCTTAACCAAGGGGGGGTTCTGTTAAGATTGATTGTTCTCAAAATACTCAATGAAGCGCCTGATTCCTGGATGTCTTTATTCCCGGTAAAAATCTTTCTCAGTTATTGAATTGAACAAATCACCTGTCTATAATGGATCACAATGGGAGTTCTACCACACCTTTCAAAACTGGTGATTTAATGGTGACCCCACAAAACCTGCATTACTGAGGCTCTGCATGAAAGTGTGTAGAAAAAGACCTGAATTTACAAGGAACTAAGGCAAAAAAAAAAAAACCTGCCCTTTCTCAGAATTAGATAATACAAGACAATGCAATAGAATGGAATTAGTACATAAAATGTTTGTCACGTCACTGGTCGGACAGCATACCCTCACTGCAGAAACAATGGGACTTTTAATCTCAGTTTCTCTTGCAAAAGTTAAACTACTGCTAAAAGCATAACTCACATTTAAAACGGCGTGTATCTCTGACAAGCTCTTGATGAATGTAGCATTAAGGCTTGAAAAAGAATGCGAAACTTATTTTAAAATACAGAGGGGCTGACAGAGTTTCGGGAATTGTCACTTTGAGCTCCACCAGTAGTGTGAGCCCTGTTTGTATCTGTTGTCTCCACTCTTTCACTGTGTCTCCTGTCCTGTTGTGTGTGTTTATTACTAATAGGTTCTCTGTTATCTCCTCTCTCACTGTGTCTCCTGTCCTGTTATGTGTGGTAATTATGGAGGAATTCTGTGTGTTTATTTCAAACACACTGACTGGGTGAGTAGTGAGAAGTGGGAGATCAATAGAATCTGGATCTGCTTCGAGCCTCACTAAGGAAGTTTGAAAGAGAGCAGTAGAGAAGGGGAGGGTGAGAAGAGGGAGGGTGGAGTGTGTCAGGCAGGTGATAGGTGACAGGCAGGGATAAAAGCAGGGGACAGTGGAGGCAGGTCCCATTGTAAGCCATGGCACTGCGGGGCCAACTACTCTCCCTGCTGACTCTGCTGCTGTCAGTGACAGGTAGGCTAGTGAGTGTGTGTGTGCACACCTGTCTGCCTGCGCACCTGTGTGTTTCTCTGTGGGTCTGTTGCCCAGTCAGTGTCGGCGTGTCTCTGAGTCTGCCAGCCTTCTCTTCAGTCCTGACCTGGGCCGATCATTTCAGATCTGCAGCGGATCCACCTGTTAAGCAGTGATATAAGGTGGTAACAGGCTTTGTGTCTGTGCCAGCTGTGTCTGTGTCTCACTGAAGTGATCCGCACTCAAGGGATCCAAAAACCAAGTGTCAGCCTGATCAATTAAATTGACTGGGTGAAACAACACCATCCTTCTCGTTTCCTGGTGGCTTCTGTTCCTCTGGAGGTGGTCGTCTGCCACAGTCTTCCTCTACAAGTTAGTCGTTTCTTACTGCACTTTGTACTGACTTTATTATGGGATCCAAGGGTTTTGCAATAGTTTTGCCAAGCGAGCACTGTGTTTCACTGCGCTAGACTGGTGGAAATCATTTCAAGGTTCAGATCCAGATTTACACCTATAAAGCTGGTGGCTGACATCTCTAGGAAAGTACAAGAACAGGGCTTGGATTACTGGTTCTCAATCCTGTTCCTGGGTTTAAGTCCAGCCCACCTTCATGAAATAATTGAAGACTTAATCGACCTAAGAAGTTGCTTTGTTGGAGTGTTTGCGTTTTGTTTCTAGTCACAAGTTTGGGATTTTATTTCATTTACAAAATATGAAGGTCAGAGCTCCAACATGTGTAAGAGCTGGGAGCAAACAGTTCAAATGAACCTTAAGTCAATGAAGGGTTTGATTGTGTCACTGTGGGCTCTCCTGGAGCAATAACCAACAGGTATGTGGGTCACCAGGGACAAGACTGGGAACCCCTGTTTTAGATGTCGAGAGAGTGTATCCAGATAAACACACACAACAGTGTCTGAACCCGAGATGGATTTCTCACTACCTCTGTCATCGGGCTACACTGCTGCCAGTCGCCTTCTGAACGAGCGCCGACTCCAGGGCTCTGTGAAATCAGGGGTGCTGGAGTGCAGTGTGAGCTGTGGGGGAGAACGCAGACATACGAGCGTAACAGAGGCACTGGAGCGCTACACCGCCACTCAAGCAGAACATCAACATACTGTACTGCCAATATCTTACTTACGCTAGCAAGGTGTCCTGGAAAATATGTTTAGTTAGGATCACTGCATTCCACGATTCGCTGCTATCTGGCCAACTTGATCAGCCTGCTTACACCTGCTCTTCAATAACAATCAAGCCACTTTTTTGTTGAAGCAGGTACCCTCATCCTGCCTAAGCAGGAAACGGATTTCTCCTTGGTTTTGAGTAAATGTGTTCAGATTTTTCCTTGGTTTTGAGGAAATGTGTTACTGAATGGTTGAGAACAGCAACACTGGAACACAAGATCCGGTCCACTTCGTTCCCGTTCAGTTCCCGACAAGCTGAGTTCTGGCACAAGAGAAGTACCTGTTGGTTTTTGTTTCAGCAGAGCCCTTGGTTCCACAATCAAAACCCCTTCATTGTCTTTGTTTGTTCCCAGAAGTACAACATGTTGGAGCTTAAACCATTGTATTTTCTAAGTGAAATAAAATCCCAAACTTGTGACTAGAAATACTATGCAAATATTACACTGAAGCAACTTCTGACCTCAATTAAGGCTTCAATTATCTAATTAAAGGGGGGAGGAAAGCAACCCAGCAGGTGTGTGGGGGTGCACCTGGACCAGAACTGCGAACCACTGGTCTATGGAAACCAGTTACAGTAATGATACTGAGATGTGATATATATAGATATATACACATATAGATGTGGTGAATAACGTGTCCATAAATCAACTACAGTTGACTTATTTCTTAACACTCTTGATATTATTTTCTATTCAGAGTACAGCATCAGTAAAGTGGCAGTAAAAGGCTCTAGATACAATGTGATATAATACAAACTATCACAGCTCTCTGTAGCCAAGGTAATGTGAGTACAGGAAGTACCGAATTACAAAGGGCTTGTGTTCAAATTTCATGTGTAAGCAGGCTTCTAGGAACCCAGAGTGCATTTCCCCCTAGAAGCAATGTGAGAAATGGTGCTGATGTACCTCAAAAGCCTTTTGAACCCACCATGCTGCTGAACTCTGTCTGATTGTCGGAACCCTAGGACAATTGACCCAGGTCGGACTTGGCCATTCTCTCTTCTCTGATCAGTTTGTCATGCTGTCATTCCAAACTGGTGGCTTTTCCTTCATACAGGTGTATCACTAGCATTGCTCTACAGCAATCAGCTTAGCGTCCATGATTTGGGTTGTATTCTGGATCAGTAATGGGAAGAGAAACTGCTTTAGCATGGCTGTCAAAAGTAAGTCAAAAGTAATTCCAGAGAGCAACAGCTTGTCTCAATTAAATTAAAAAAAATCCTCCTGGAGCTTTATTCCACTGTACAAATGCACCAGCAGATGTTCAGATGTTCAGAGGGAGTATGTCTGTGCCTGTTACTTAAGGAAGCAGACATCACATGAATATCTGCACTGCGTGAGTCAGGAACAAGTCTTTCCAAAATAACAGCATATTTCTATCTAAAACACACAAAGTGCTAAAATTTCAGACGGATTTTGTAGGAAAAGATTTGTAGCTGCCCGGCAGTTTCTGCTCTGAGTCAGCTTTGTTTGAAACGGTATTGTAAAGGAACACAGAAGTCAAAGGCTCAGCCTGTGGGGGAGCTCAGAGGAATGGGCAAAGATCTGAGGTCAAAATGTTGCCAACAGCTCCAGTACCTGCTAGAAAGATTCTACATCCCTCCCCGTTTTCAGCTGTGGTTTGCCCAGTCAGGAAAATAGTTTGGAAGGCAAACATGTAACCAAGGGCGGGGATTGGAAATATTCCCAAAACTCCGGTGTCGCAGGGGGGGTCAGTGTCCCCGAGTCCCCAAGACCACACGATTTTGAGCTCTGCAGCCACACAATCTGAGGTTGTCGAACAGCAGCCAGGAAAATCACCTTCCTGAACTTACAAACGTCATAGATACTACTGATAATAATAGAAATAAAAATAATAATACAGATTCCTGTCACATCCTGAGGAACAGACAGTGAATCTGTCTCTCAATAATAATAACAATTAGTTTTCAGTGTTTCTTCAGATCCGAATTGAAGGACCCTTAAACGGGAAGTCGAACCCGGGTTCACACTGGGAAAGAACGGGAAAAAATAATACCTAAGAAGGAATGTCCTTATATACTTTAAAACGTAAATGAAATTATTTAAAAATAAAATATTGATTTTTCCTAGTGTTTTCAGCAGTATCGTTGGCACTGAGGGTTTTGTATACTTGTATACTTGAGTCAGGTCATCATCAGCGCAGGAGATTCATTCAAGCCCTGGAGTATTGCTGATCACTCTTCTCTGTAAAGATTCGAGCTCTTACGTGTAAGATTGAGATCCAGGCTGTATCTGTGCCAGGGGTGGGCCCAGCGCTTGAAGCGACTTTGTAGTGACATTTTGTTGGCACCCAGCCTCTCGATTGAAACCTGTTCTGGCAGTTCCTTCTCCTAACATTTTAATCCACCCTGCATTCTCCCCTTGAACCAATCTGTTATTTGATCTGGAGAAAGGCATGCAGGCCTGCACGAGTATCACGTATAATCAGTATGTATAATCACATGTGCGGGCTTGTTCTCACTCTCGTCAGGGAGATCATATCTTGGCTCGTTTCCCTGTTACTCCTGATTTCACTCTCACTGGAGACACTGACAACCTCTCCAAACCACAGGAGAGGAGGATGTGCTCCTTCTGTTAGCTGATTTGCTGCTGAAGTGTCTCCAGCTGACGGTATAACAGCTGTCGGGGATTCTCATGAGCCAAGTCGCCTATTGGCCCCCGACTGAAGTTTTATGTTCATTCAGAAAATGGAAAAATGGAAAAAAGGAAAAAAAAGACTGAATCAAGTCTAAGTCGTTTAAAAGTTAAACTTATTGCCAGTCCACAGACAGAGATGTCAGCATATTTCTTTTTTAAAAGCAGAATGTCTTCTCTGGCCTTTTGCAAAATTGGAATAATTAATTCTTGGTCGTTCTTGATTCCTGTAAACTCTCACGTCACATGTGGATGTCAGGTGACGGGTGCCAGACCAGCCCCAGTGGGGTGCTGTCCTGAGGCAGAAATTAGCCCAGTTTGCTGTGAACCCCTAAATTCAGCACCACCTCTTGGGGTATCCACAGCTATCCCATAAAATGGGATATGGAGAAGTGAGTTCAAACTAGATCAGGGGAAGAAAGGAACAGAGAAACAGGGCATAAGCAACACAAAAAGAGAATAAAAAACAGGATCAGGAAATCCAGAAGAGGACTTGGGAATAAAAAGGAACATGGAACACAGACGGTGGAATAAGGATATAAATGTATAAAGCGTAAAGGGAACAAGAACATGCAGAGGAAGAGTGTGAGTAAGGATCACGGCTAAAGAAACAATAGGTAAAGACCAGAATGATTAAAAGAGAACGATTAATAAGAAATGAGATAAGATAAATAAGAAATAAGAAATGAGAATTGGCCTATAGGGAAGATGGCGGCATGGTGGCGCAGTGGGTAGCATCTGCTCATTCCGGGTGTCTTTGTGGACATTTTCCCAGATGTTTGTGTGGGTTTCCTCCAGATGCTCCGGTTTCTTCTCACAGTACGAACAAGTGCTGGTGGGTTGATTGGATTCTGGGAAAATTCCGCCTGGTGTGAGTGTGCGTGCATGTTTGTGTCTGTTCCGCAAGGGACTTGTGCCCCCTGCTTGCTGGATTAGACTCCAGCTCCCCTGTGACCCTGTAGTGGTTGTAAAATGAACGGATGGGTTTAAGAAGGAATATGGGCATGGGATCAAACCAGACAAACCCTGCTGGTGTCAACAGAGCTGGACAGGAAGTGGAAGTTACATGCTCAAGGTTAGGTGGTCATGACTCACTTGTCACTCTTATTCAATATAAACCTTCTCTTTCTCCATTTCCATTTCTCCCAGAAGACATTCACAAAGGAAACACTTCCTCATTCATGAAACTGGATTCCTTTAATATCTATATGTTTTGTGAACACAGATAAAGATATCAGCTTAGTCCACAAGTATATGTTTCATCATGTGACCAAACTGGAGAAAGAGGAGGTGAGACTTATGGTTCCTGCTACACTGGAAAAACAGCATAATTAATCGTTATTCGATTCCTGACACACTTGGGTAACTAGAAAAACTGCCTGATGGTTCTTTATTAAATTCCTGCTTCACTGGCATAACTGTATAGAAACGTGATGGGTTGTTGTTATTAGTTTGGCCAGCAGAGGGAATCCTTGATTACTCCAGCACAGGAATCCGCTCAGTTGTGCTCTAGTACTTGGGAAATCAGTTATTGGCTGAAAAGTGGAGTGTGTCTGGACTACAGGAATCAACTCTGCTCCAGACAAGAACTTTTACTTACCTTCTGTAGTCCTTTGTTTCTGTTGTAAATTTAATAATTTTGCATTCATTTCTCTAACGAGCCTTTTCTTTTTCTTCCTTTCAGAATCACAAGCCCAGAGTGGTAAGAATACTATTCTTAAAAAAGAGCAGAAACTCTTAAAAATAATGCAGCTAAATGCTACGAATCTATTTGTAATAAACACAAACAACTAGACAGGAAACACTCAGAAGGAGAGGAGATCACAGAGAACCCCTCATAAATAAAAACACACTGCAGGACAGGATACACAGGGGGAGAGAGAGGAGATTACAGAGAATCCCTCAGTAATAAACACACACAACAGGACAAGAGACACAGTCGGCCCAAAATACAGAGCAGCCAAGATCCTCTCCAGCTTCTTCCTGAAACTTTTCATGATATGTATTCAACAACACGGTAGGAAGGTACATCCAGCACACAAAAACTGTAGTGTAATTTCAACATAATCACCCAATTGCTAAGTTGTCTTTTCTGAATAAAGAAACAGCACAATCCACACTAACCAAGCTCCTCCTTCTCTCTAAGCTCCAGTTTGTGGACAGGCTGTCCTCAACACCAGGATCGTTGGGGGCCAGTCTGCCCAGCCAGGGTCATGGCCCTGGCAGGCCAGTCTGCGTCTGAATGGGGGTCACACATGTGGGGGGACCCTCATCAACAGCCAGTGGGTGCTGACTGCAGCGCACTGCTTTTCAGGGTAGGAGAAAAACAGGACCCCCTCTGTCAGTATGTACAGTGCCGACAGGAACTGCAGATTGTTATGACTGTGAAAACTGATGAGCTCTTAAAGTCATCAGTGTCAGAGTAAATCTGATGACTTAAAGTTCTGTGATTAGAATTGATAAATTATCTCTGTTTCTCTTTGTATACTTCCTGCACTGTGTATTCACAGTGGCTAGTCAGAAACTATTTGTGCCATCAGAAATACTTCAACTCTTCTCACATTCTCCACTCTTTCACTCTCCAGCTCCACGACTCCAAGTCAGTGGACAGTGTATCTGGGAGTGACAGACACGGGCTCTAGCACCAACACAGTGTCCAGGGGGGTCCAGCAGATCATCAAGCATCCAAACTATGACTCCTCAACCAACAACAATGACATCGCCCTGATGAAACTGAGCAGTTCTGTCTCCTTCAACAACTACATCCAGCCCGTCTGTCTGGCTAATACCAGCAGCACCTTCTACAATGGGACCAGCTGCTGGGTCACTGGCTGGGGGACCACTGTTGAAGGTGGTGAGTATCTTCGGCAAGAGCTGCTTATTCCACCTTTGAGGCTGGACTATTCCTTTAGCTTACTGAGATCAAGATCAACTTCAAATGGCCTTACAGAATGAGACATGGATCTCAAGTGTTGGATAGACCTGGGATGACTGGTGACTGATCACTGCTCCATTGTGACCAGTATAATCAGCACCAAGAGGGCAAAAGGGTTAGGTAGTAACAAACTGTCTTGTCTTCCAGGGACAACTCTACCCTCGACCCTGCAGGAGGTCCAGCTGCCCATCATTGGGAACAGGCAGTGTGGGTGTCTGAATGATGTGGTCTTTGGAGCGAACAGTGTCACTGGCAACATGATCTGTGCGGGAGTGCTGCAGGGGGGCAAGGACTCCTGCCAGGTAACTCTTTTTTTTCTGTATCTACATCATATATGTTACCATGCGGCCTGTGTTTGTATGACTGGCAGAGGAATCCATCTGCTGAGGTCCAGGTGACTGGTCAGGCTGCTGGGCTGTCAGGCGAGAGCTGGGGATGCGCTGGGCAGGCAGATGGACAGGTGGACAGAACAGGGAAGCTGTGCGATGCAGCCAGGCAGGTCTAGTTGGCTGCTAAGGATGCGTAGTGATCTGGCTGCCCAACAGGTTCCATCTTGATATCAGGATCGGGGAGGCTGGCTGATTCAGACAGAGTCTTTCATGCCTAAATGGCTGGTTCATATGAGGAGCACTTCCACTGGCACGTAGGCTCAATGACAGAATGTCTGACTGTAGACAGGGCAGGGTTTACGTATCCTGAAGCTGGCGAGGTAACTACCCGTTAAGTGGGGGCAGGATGTACAGACAACCTTCCCAGTCGAGATCTCACGACACCAGGAGGTGTTCAACTTTGTGTGAACACAGCCGGGTGCCAAGCAGACCGGAGACTGTGAGCTATGGCCCACTTCACTTTCTGGACGTCTATGTTGTCTTTTTTTCAGTTAGCGGACAGTACTGGGCTGTGTGTCAGTCAATTCCTGTTCTAACAGTCTTCTCTCTCTGCAGGGAGACTCAGGGGGTCCCCTGGTATGCAAGCAGGGCTCCGTCTGGGTTCAGGCTGGTGTTGTGAGTTTTGGAGAGGGCTGTGCCCGTCCCAGTCTCCCAGGGGTGTACACCAGGGTGTCCCAGTACCAGGACTGGATTAACGGACAAGTGGGGTCGGGAGACACAGGTTTTGTGACCTTTACCTCCAGTGGCACAGACGCCGACAGCAGCTTTACCTGTAGTCCTACAGTTACTACAAGAGCACCACTGACCACTCCTGTCACTCCATATGTCACTTACCCGACCCCTCCACCAGCTCCCATAGCACCAAATGGTAGGTAAATGTTCAGTTGAGTTCAGTGTATTTTCATCTCCACATGTGCAATGAGATGCTTATTTGCATGTATGCTCCCATACAGAGACATTAAGGAAACACCAAAAAAAACATAAACACAGTACAGAAGCAGTAACAACAAGTTAAATAACATACAACTTAAAAAAAAATGTTTGCCTTATTCTTCGATGAATGAATTATTTTTGGTATCATTTGGACTCATCAGGTCTTTCTTTCTGTCCTCTTCCTCCAGAGTGTGGGAAGGTGCCCCTCAATCCCAGGATCGTAGGGGGGAACCCTGCCCAGGAGGGGTCCTGGCCCTGGCAGGCCAGCCTGCATTACTATGGGCAACACATGTGTGGAGGATCCCTGATCAACCAGCAGTGGGTGCTGACGGCTGCACATTGCATCCCCGAGTACGTAGAAACAGGATTGTCGTCTCTGAACATCAACGTCTCTAGCTTCAAGCACCTTGATGTTGGCCTACCAGTATCCCCTTTAAAAAGTAAAACTCAAGTTTCTTTATACAATTCACAGGAAATGTTATGGTTTAGTGCTTTATATTATTATATTAAGGTAAAAATGGTGATTACCATTTTAAAAAACATGCTGCCAAAGATGGCTCAAACTTTTAGGCACTTCTTTAAATCTGGTTTCCCACACAAGTCTGACTTGAGTCGCACGGTAGTGAAGGTCAGCGTTCTTCTGCTCCAGAAAAACATGACATTTACACATTTTACTGCTCAGACCCTGAATTTGACACAGACTCTCCAGCACCTCTGAGCGCCTGACAGTGACAAGTCCTCTGCCCACAGAGGGAGAGGTAAAAACAGACTGACATGCTCAGTGCGCTCCTATTGGCTGTATACAAAAAATGCATCTACTGTATATATTGAGACATAAAGGAGAAAAATTCACTTCCTGAGTCTATTAGTCGCCCCCAGAGGGCCCTGGGGATGAGAAAATTAACCCTCTCGCTCTTCCCTGACAGCGGAGTGAAGATGTGTTGGTCCTCACACCAGTAAAATTAGAGGAGAATCAAAGGCTCATGTGGCTAATCGGGTGATCATGCCAGAGTCACGCCACGAGTCCTTAACTAAGGCGCACCCCTTCCTCAAATCTTTTACAGAGCCTAAATGCTCACCTAAGCCTTCTGATACGAAGATCCGACAATGGAGCAACTTCACACTGGCTCTCTAGCTCCATCAGAGATATATAGGACTTGGAGCTGGTGAAAAGGTGCAGTCTAAAACCCGCGCACTCTCACAATATTTACAGCACTCCAGCTAAGCTGAGCCAAGAGCCACGATTGGTCCAGATAGAATACTGCCATCGACCGATTAAAACACAGAAATGTTGACGATCAGACAGCATGACAGACTTTAGACATTGAGGAACTTATGTCCTCGTTCTCTCTCCAGCCCCCTGAACACCTATCCGTGGACAGTGTACCTGGGCCGGCTGACACAGTTTAGCTCCAGCCCCAATGAACTGTCCAGGTCGGTCCAGCAGATCATTGTGCATCCTGCCTACAACTCTGTCACCGAGGACAACGACATCGCCCTGATGAGACTGAGCAGCCCTGTCTCCTTCACCAGCTACATCCAGCCCATCTGTCTGGCTGACAACAGCAGCTCATTCTACAATGGGACCAGCTGCTGGGTCACTGGTTGGGGCTACACAGCTGAGGATGGTGAGTGGATCTCATTGGCATCGCGCTTCAAACACTCCTGCTTATAGGCGTGACTTTTCTATGAGCCTTATCTCAATGTGCCAACACAGATCACTCAATTTCAACCATATAAATATATACAGATGCAACAACTCAGAATGTGTGGCAAAGGTCTTCTCCACAGCAAGCTCACCACAGCATGCCACAGCATCATTCGGCACACCGAATGTAACTTTTCACTGCCTAGAGAAGACCACTGCCTAGGTGGCACCTGTGGTGCATTAGAAGTTAATGAACCAATGGCTTTATTTAATCTGTCTTACTACTGAACTTCTCTAAATCCACTTAATAAAAAAAATTAAATATGGAATCATGTAACTAAAGGGAAATTTCTGTAGCTAAAAGTAAAAACAACCAAAGTATAATAAAGTATAATAATGCCTCTGAACCTCATTAACTATATTTATAAATATAAATATAAGATACAGGAATAGCTGGGAGTGGTGGCTAAAAATAATAAAATAAGGTTCACAACAGTGTACCACCTACTTCATAAACATTCTCTGCATCAAAGACTTAAACTCAGTCACTTTCTGTAATTATTTTGGGAAAGTTCTGACATGCTTTTTTTATTCCAATTTACACAATTCATATTGCAGAGAACCACTTTCAAGCAAGGCAGCATAATATTAGTCTATATGCACCTATTATTATTAATAATAATAATAAAGCCTGGACACTCTACTCACAGCACTTTTCAGGTAATGGGGACTAACCTCCACCACCACCAATGTGTGGCCCCACCTAGATGAAACCACGGCAACCATAGTGCACCAGTACTCTTACCACAGCTCTTAGTGGGGAGGCGATTACAGTGATGAAGCCAGTTTGGAGATGGGGATTATGAGGAGGCCATGATTAGTAAAGGCCAGGGGGAAATTTGAGCAAGACACCACAGTAACACCCCTACTGTTCTTGAGAAATTCCCTGGGATTTTTAATGAAGGAACTTGGTTTTATGTCTCACCTGAAGGACAGTGCCTTTTTTCACTATACTGGGGCATCAGGACCCACACAGACTGTAGGGTGAGCGCCCCCTACTGATCCAACTAACACCTCTTCCAGCTGCAACCATAGCTTTCCCAGGAGTCTCCCATCCAGGTACTGGCCAGGTTCACACTGCTGAGCTTCAGTGAGTTGGCTGTAGTGAGTTTCAGGGTGATATAGCTGTCTAGAGTCAGTCAATGAAATCATGCTTCCCGGATGCAGATGTAACTTCCAGACACTTAATGATCTGTCCTGTCTTTCAGGAGCTACTCTACCCACAACCCTGCAGGAGGTCCAGCTGTCCATCATTGGGAACAGGCAGTGTGGGTGTCTGAACGATGTGGTCTTCGGAGTGAACAGTGTCACTGGCAACATGATCTGTGCAGGAGTGCTGCAGGGGGGCAAGGACTCCTGCCAGGTTAAGACACTTCTCATTGTTTTGTTGCTGTCCATATCCCTCTCAGTCAGAGCGCGAAAAGAGGTGCCCTTGCAATTCTCTTTTTCCATCTTTTGCACACCTACTGTTGAGTAAAATATGTTTCAGTCTACAAAAAAATGATTATGTTGTCCAAATAATAACTTGGGTCCTCGCATCTCTCTGTCTCTCTGCAGGGAGACTCAGGGGGTCCCCTGGTCTGTAAGCAGGGCTCTTCCTGGGTTCAGGCTGGTGTTGTGAGTTTCGGAGAGGGTTGTGCCCAGCCCAATTTCCCCGGTGTGTACACCAGAGTGTCCCAGTACAAAGATTGGATTAACACTCAGGTGGGATTGGCCACTCCAGGCTTCATGGCCTTCAGCTCCAACAGCACAGACCCTGACAGCAACTTTACCTGCACTCCATTCAAAATTACTCCAGTAGCTTCCAGTGGTAGGTGATAGTATGGTTAAATCAAATGCAAAGTAATCATTTACTTGTAATGAAAATTGTTTACAAATTTCAGACACTTAAGTTATATTTATCTATCTGTCCTGTGCCTCCAGAGTGTGGAAAAGCCCCTCTCAGTACCAGGATTGTGGGGGGTGTCTCTGCCCCAGAGGGGTACTGGCCCTGGCAGGTCCGCATATATTACTTTGGGTATTACAGATGTGGAGGATCCCTGATCAACCAGCAGTGGGTACTGACAGCTGCAACCTGTGTCTACTCAGCCTGGTAAGTCTGTTTGTAACCTCATTGGATTTTCATGCGGTTTCATCATGCTGTAGTACCGTACTGTAACTGAGGCAAACTGAATACAGTAATGGAGAAACAGAGCAATACGACCTTTCTCTCTACAGGGTCAGTGAACTGAAAGTGTACCTGGGCAGACAGACACAGGCGGGCCCCAACTCCCAGGAATTATCCAAGAAGGTTAAGCAGGTGCTTCTGCACCCTGACTATTCTAGTTCAAACAACGACATCGCCCTGCTTGAACTGCGCAGTCCTGTCACCTTCACCAACTACATCCAGCCCATCTGTCTGGCAGCCAACAGCAGCTCTTTCTACACTGGGACCAGCTGCTGGGTTGCTGGCTGGGGCTTCACAGCTGAATTCAGTGAGTTTATCCCCTCTAATCAGTCACACACACTGAAGAGGCTCAAGCATTGAGCTATGACAGCTTGCAAGCTGAAAAAGAACAATTTGAAGCAACCTGTAATTCCGCAATGAAAGGGAAAAAGAAAAATCAGCACTCTGGTTGAGTAGTCTCGTCATGTGTATAGGGTGCAGAGAGTAGGAGTATTGGACGAATAAACATGGGGCGAGGCAGGTGAATGTGAGACTGGGGAAGTGAAAAGGGGACAAAAGAGATGTTAGTCAGAATTGGGGTCTGCTAGTGAGGAAAGATCTCCTATCCTCAGTACTGCAACACTTTCTCCAAAATGTGTCTTTTGTGGCTGTAAATGACAGAAATCGCTTTCTGCAAGGGAAGCAATAAATTGTATTGCGGGAACAAAAGAGATGTAAGTCAGAAATGGATTCCGGGGGAACTGTGGGAGGCAGAGATCTCCAGATGTTTTGAGAGATTAGAAAGAAAAAAATCGATTGTTGAGTACTTGGAGATTGGGAACCAGATTTGAGTCTTGTCTTGTCTTTGTGGTATTTTTTAAATCTCCGTGAAAGGACACAGACAGAAAGGTCAGTGTGATAATGGACTGAAGAGGAATTATAGGGAAAGATCTCCTATCCTCACTACTGCAACCGTTCTCCGAAATATGTCTTTTTCTGATGTTCCGATTTTGCAGATGTAAATGACAAGAGAAGCAATAAATTGTATTGCTGGACGAGCACAATACCCTCTGGGTCTAGATGTGTAACAATGTGTGTTTACAGGCTTCTGTTGTAGCACACAGATGTGCTATGGGCAATTAAGAGATTTGGATCTGGTGGATCAGGTGGTCAGCAACATTAGATCTTTGTGTATACTGTACCCTTTTGTTAAAACAGAAAAGGCTTAAGGGTGATAAGGAATGAGCAAAAACTCAGTGGCCCCTTTGGTCCAAGCTCTTCACATACCTTTGGGGTCACTGACAACAATGTTCTTAGTGGGTGGACAATGATAGGCTGAGTATAGTGGCGATGACTAGGAGATCCTGCTATGAAGGATACCAAACCTGGATTTCAGCCACCAACTGGGTACAAAATCTGTCAACCTCTTTTCCAGTGTCTCTGCCAGGGAACCAGACCCTGCAGGAGGTGCAGCTGCCCATCATTGGGAACAGGCAGTGTGGGTGTCTTTATGATTTGAACTACGGACCAGGCTCGGTCAATGACAGCATGATCTGTGCTGGACAGCCGAATGGAGGCAAGGATACCTGCTGGGTACAGACACTCCTTCTGCATATATTGCCAGGTTCATTTTTGTTCAATTCACAACATTGTCAAGAAATGCTGATTTCTTCAGACTCTCCCAATGCTTATTAGATGTTTTTCTCTCTATGCAGCCTATTGTATTAGCCCCCCTCTCTCTCAGTACAGTTTTAATGTATTGTAGGGTCCAGTTAGTCAGTGTATACTTACTCCCTCCTTCACTATCCTTGCCTCTAGGGAGATGAAGGGGGACCCCTGATCTGTAAGCAGGGCTCTTCCTGGGTGCAGGCTGGTATTGTGAGGCCAGGAGAGGGCTGTGGCCAGACTGACCTTCCTGGATTGTATACCAGGGTGTCGCAGTATGAAGACTGGATTTATCAGATGGTTGGGATGGCCACTCCAGGCTTTGTCACCTTCAGTTCCAATGGCTCAGATCCTGGGAGGAACTTCACTTGTAGTCCACCAAGCAGTACCCCAATATCTTCAAGCGGTAAGTGATATTTTACCTCAAACATCAGGCAGCAGAGAAGTTTACTATCATACAGCCTTTCAATAGATCATCCTTCACATCTTCCTCTGTCTCCCTGCTGTCGATCCAGAGTGTGGGCAGGCACCTCTCCGTACCAGAATTGCAGGGGGCCAATCTGCCCAGGAGGGGTACTGGCCATGGCAGGCCAGTCTGCATTACTCTGGGTACTATATGTGTGGTGGGTCTCTGATCAACCACCAGTGGGTGCTGTCTGCTGCAGGCTGTGTCTACAGGTAACTGGATCTGTTTAACCATTTTCCTGGTTTTTCTCTTTTTAGATACTTTCACTCCAGTCTTCTGAAAGTGTATTTGAGTAACAGAGTGGAGTTCAGACATAACAGTGATAATGATCTCTCCCTCTCTCAGGATCAGTGATAACAGACAGTTGACAGTTTATCTGGGCAGGCAGAACCAGATGAATTCTAACCCCAACGAAGTGTCTAGGAGGATCACACGGGTCATTCCGCACCCTGACTTCAACTCTACAACCTTCACGAATGACATTGCCCTGCTGAGACTGCAAACCCCTGTCAACTTCACCAACTATATCCAGCCCATCTGTTTGGCTGACAACAGCAGCTCTTTCAGCACTGGCACCAGCTGTTGGGTCACTGGCTGGGGCAACACAGATGACTATAGTGAGTATCCTTAATATTTAAAGAACAATTCATAGCGACTTTACTGTTCAAAAACTGAAATACCGAAGGTTGTTCAGTGTAAGATGCACATATGAGCCTGCTTCACAGGTCAAAGATTATACTGTCACGATATTAGTTCCCCCTCCTTAAGGGTGCTCCAGCCCTATCACTCAAGACTTTATTCTATGCACCTGCTCCCTATTCCCAGCCCACCTTAAAAGCCAGGCGCTGACGCTCATCCGGGCTCTGCTCTGATTTCCATATCGTGCGAGTCCGGGACCTGGAAGCGCCTGGTCCCGTTAAGGTTTTAACCTTGGTTCCCGTTCCTGTTCCCCGTCCGCCGGTTCCGACCCGGCCTTCGTGGTTTTTTAATTCTTGCTCTGATGGATCTTCTGGTTTTGGACTTACCCTGGTGTTTTGGATATTCCCAAAGGACTACTCTCTCGGATTGTTCGCCTCGGCCACACCTCCCCCGTGCACCAGCGCACCTTGGACACACCCCCCTGTCTTCAGCCCCGTTTTCCTGCATGACGTTTCCCTAGTGTTTCCCCACTCCATCGGACTGTGTCGTCCGCATTGGGTCCGGAAAGAACTGTTCGTTACAATACTGCCCTGATGACCAATAATAATACAGGAAACAGCAGTCTATGGCTGCTAACTTATACAAAGCAGATGTTCTTCTTTGTAGAAATGGCAAGTTCATATTAATTCCCAGAACTTACAAATATATTATAAACAACACTTTCATATTAATATCTTAAGATATTAAACAATACTAGGTCATTTCAAAGAACTGTTCCCTAATGAGTGGGAAGCAGTTCTTACAATAAGAAGCAATCGGAGTCTTGAGGATGGATCCAGATTCAGACAAGGGTAAGCGGTCAGTCAGGCGAGAAGTGCAAAGCAGGTGAAAGTAAAACATGGTCCAGAGTCATAATCAGAAGGAAGGCACCAGGTTGAGACCAGAAAACACAGGCAAAAGAACCGCAGGGAGAATCACAGGAAAAAACCAGAAAGTCCACACAAGGTAAACACCACAGACAAGCAAAGGATAACTATAGCTGTGCCTCAGAGCACGAGATTATTGTAACTAGCCCTAAACTGAATGTGAGCAGATGGGATGGATCTTCTTCCACATCAGGTGGTCAATGGCTAATCAGGGAATCCACCTGTGGGATAAGGGCTCCTGGTGAAATGCAGAGACCTTTAGTGTGAGCAGGTTTGACAATGACAGGAAGGTTTTTTTTAATAGTTTTATTATGGTCTTTACATTTGTTATTGTTGTCATTATTGTGAAGCTTCAACACACCTTCACTACAATTTACTTCCGTGAACCATACAGTCACCCTGCAGTAAATATTCATAATAAACATCCATTTGTCACGGTATTCCCATGGTCCAGTGTAGTGAAGCACGGGAAATCATTTTCAAACCACCCCTCTCTACCCCGCATCATGGCTAATATCTCAACATCCTGTGGTATATTTACAAAGATAAACTTAGGTAATGGTCTCCTGGAAGTAAATGACAGCTCCCTGTGGTAGGGACCTGTTGGGGTGGGTGTGGCAAAATTACCTGGAGGGAGGTCTACCTGGGGGGTAAGCAATGACTTAATGACTAATTTGAGCCATAAACTGGGATCACGGCAGAGAGAGAAAGCTGACGATGACTTGACTTGTCTTGTCTTTCAGGTTTTTATGCCCAGATTCTACAGGAGGCCCAGGTGCCCATCATGGGAAACAGACAGTGTGGGTGTCTGTATGCTGAGGCCTTTGGAGTAAACAGTATCACTGAAAACATGATCTGTGGAGGAGTACCGGATGGGGGGAATGCCACATGTCTGGTACACACACTTCTCTTCTTTTATTTGTCTCCTCAACTCTCCTTCTCTTCGACCGCTTAGTGCCTCATATTTCATATCGTCAGATCAATTTTGAAATGGTTTACCCTCTGCGATGAGTGTAAATGTTCTCCTTAAGTTCACCTTGGTGCTTGCCAGATGCTCTGCTTTCCTGACAACTTCCACAAACATGTAAGCTAGGTTAAAGGTTAACTGGATAAATTGTCTCTCTGAGCATGTCTGGTGCACACATGGACTGCCTTCTGGAATGTTTCTGGAAAATACATAGGGTTGCAATGACTGTTAATAATGTAATGGATGGCTACATCTCACTCTCTCTTGGAATCAGGACAATAAGGTAATAATAATAATAATAATAATAATAATAATAATAATCCTTTAGCATGTTGTCTGTATCAGTGTCTGGAACCCCCCTCTCTCAGTGCATTGTTAAGGTACTGTAGTGTCCAGTAAGTGTCTGTATTAACCACCACACCTCTCCTCTCTCTCCAGGGAGACTCAGGAGGTCCCCTAGCCTGCAAACAGGGCTCTGCCTGGATTCAGGCTGGTGTTGTGAAATACAGAGATGGCTGTACTCCTTCCAGTCTCCCTGGTGTGTATACCAGGGTGTCCCAGTACCAGGACTGGATTAATGAGCTGGTTTGGTCGGCCACTCCAGGACTGCTTACCTTCACTTCAAATGGCACCGACACTGATAGCAATTTTACTTGTAGCTCATTGGGCACAACTCCAATTACGCCAAGTGGTAAGTAAATTAAGCAAAAGGAGAAGTATGATTTTCAAAGTTCATTTCTTCCTATATATCTTCTTTGGCCTGTTCCTCCAGAGTGTGGAAAGGCGCCCTTCAGTCCCAGGATTGTGGGGGGTGACTCCGCCCCAGAGGGGTACTGGCCCTGGCAGGCCAGCCTACATTATTATGGGCAACACATATGTGGAGGGTCCCTGATCAACCACCAGTGGGTGCTGACAGCTGCACACTGTGTCAATGGGTAAATAAACCAATTAAACTTTGTTCCAGTCTTTTGACAGTTGGAGTTAAAGTGTGATCTGGAGGTGGAAGTATATTGATCTGAAGAGATATAATTTAGGATAAGTGTATTTGAGTAACAGGAGTGACTTTAGACAGAGTTGTACTAATGACCTCTCGCTCTCTCCAGGATCTCTGACGGACGTCAGCTGACAGTGTATCTGGGCAGGCAATCACAACTTGGATCAAACACTCATGAAGTGTCCAGAATGGTCACAATGGTCATCCCGCACCCCGCGTATTTGAATTTCGACAAAGACGTTGCCCTACTTAGACTTAACAAGCCTGTTTCCTTCACTGCCTACATCCAGCCCATCTGTCTGGCAAGCAATATCAGTTCCTTCCAAAATGGCACCCAGTGTTGGGTCACTGGCTGGGGCAACATAGCTGAGGGAGGTGAGCGTGCTCTATTGACATAAATCCCTTGTTGAAGAGAAGGCAATGGGTAGGAATGGGGCCTGCTTTATTTGTTAAGCATAGTTGGCAGTTTCCACTGAGGAGACATTGGCGGTGGTGTCTGAGAGAACTTCTGAAAAGGGAGAACTACAGGTCTAAATGATGAACTTAAGCTTCCATGCAGGCCCACTGTCTGAGAGATGACAATCTGTCTTGTTTTTCAGTGTTTCTGACGGGCAACCAAGCCCTACAGGAGGTCCAGCTGTCCATCATTGGGAACAGACAGTGTACCTGTCTTTATAACATGATCCCTGTACCAGACCTCATCACTGACAACATGATCTGTGCTGGAGATCTGGAGGGAGGGAAGGGCTCCTGCCAGGTAAAATTTCTTTTCATTTTCTTGCGCTCTTTCTCACCCTCCATCTTTTCCCGTTGCACACTTGGTGTCTGGAAGTTTCATTCAGGGAGTCTTCAGAAATAAATCCATACAGAAACACATTAGGAAACATACTGAATTGAAATACCAGGCAAAACATTACTCAAAGAATTAAATTGTCTAAAAATCACTGGGAATACCACAACAGTAGAAAATGATTAAAAGGGTAGCACCCACAAACGTTTTTTCTTTTTATTGTAAGTGCAAATGTGCTTTGCTGTTCAGCCTTCTTCAGAGTGTTAATATAAGAAAGATATTCTTGCCTCCACATTCTTCTTTGAAATTGTCTGCCTGTTCTGATGAGTTATAATTACAATTACAGAACACAAGGTGGTGGTACACCTACTTAACGAGTCACCACTGAAGTGTCTTTTCTACTGAAGAAAGGGAAGTCATTGTCTCATTAAGAGCAAAATTGATAGAACACAGACTGTGTGTTAGACTAGGTCACAACAGGCTCTTTGCAGCAAATATATCTTAGTGTAAATTATAAATCTTAGACACAAACATTACCACACTCATTGCTCGAGTTTTATCATCCCAGTGAAAAACAGTTCAAAAGATGTAGTTACTCATAATTTCATCACAAATTAGCACATCAAAAAGTGAATTAAGTAACACAAAGAAACACAAGTCAGAAATGTTTCCAGACAGTCAATGTCCTCTGTCACGATCGCATTCTTTCATACCATCTACGGACCTAATATACAGTAAAGGGCTATCAGGTAATGCTTCTGTATTATCTCTCTCTGCAGGGAGACTCAGGGGGACCCCTGGTATGTAAGCAGGGCTCAAGCTGGGTTCAGGCTGGTGTTGTGAGTTTTGCAGTGGGCTGTGCCCGTCCCAGTTTCCCTTCAGTGTTCGCCAGGGTGTCCCGGTTTCAGGACTGGATCAATGAACAGGTGGGGTCTGCCACTCCAGGTCTTCTGACCTTCTCCTCCAATAGCACAGACCCTGACAGCAATGTAACCTGCAGTTCATTGAATCCAGATCCCACTCCTGTGCCTTCTCCAATTTCACCTGGTGGTAGGTGCCATTTTATTTCACTCTGCTACTCAAGTTTGGTTTCGGTCAACAGACCCTTTTTAACATTCTCTCTCTATCCTATTCATGCAGAGTGTGGGCAAGCACGCCTTAATCCAAGGATCATAGGGGGTGACTCTGCACCAGAGGGGTACTGGCCCTGGCAGGCAAGCCTGCAATATTATGGGTACCATTTCTGTGGAGGGTCCCTGATCAACAATCAGTGGGTGCTGACAGCCGCACACTGCACATACTGGTAATTAAACCCGTTTAACCCTCTTTTTTATCTTGGTGGTTTAAAAATAGGTCTGTAAAACATGCTGTATGAATGCTCTGCAGCATAATGAATGAAGAATTCTGTGCTGTGACTGAGCACAGCTGACTGATGACATTTCTAATTCCAGGATTAGCTCCATGATGGTGCAGGTGTATCTGGGCAAGGAAAGTCAGGAGGGCTCTAACCCCCACCAAGTGTCCAGAGGAGTTGAAAGGATCATCTTGCATCCCAACTTTGATTATATGACTTTAAACAATGACATTGCCCTACTGAAACTGAGCAGCCCTGTCACATTCACAGACTACATTCAGCCCATCTGTCTGGCAGCTAACAGCAGCTCCTTCCACACTGGGACCAGCTGCTGGGTCACTGGCTGGGGAAACATAGCTGATGGTGGTGAGTGTATAACACTGATGTTTACTGCTTTGCTAAACCAGACGCTACTTGAGGGATTTCAGGGATACAATAACAGGAAGGCTAATGGTGACAATATCTTGATCTAAAGCACCAATCCCACAATGTCATTCCTGCACCCATCTGCCTGCCTGAAACAATAGTCTTCTATGACCTCTGTCCACCATTACAAAGCACATCTCTGGTCATCCTTTGGTCCTCTCTGCCAACCTCTAGAACACACCAGGCTCCTGCAATTGGACTCCCAGCCTGTAAGACATGGCTGTTAGCTACCAATAACATGTTAATGGTGGATCTTAGATCTTATTATCTGTCTTGTCTTCCAGTAAGTCTGCCAAATAACAAGACCCTACAAGAAGTTCAACTGCCCATCATTGGAAAGAGTCAGTGTGGTTGTATAAGTAACTTGACCTTTGGTGTGAACTTCATCACTGACAACATGATCTGTGCTGGAGTGCTGGATAACAGGAAGAGCCCCTGCAATGTATGAAGACTTTGTCTTTTTCTCATCTTTATCCTCCAATACTCTCTTCTTGTCTCAGACTGAGCAGAGTGTTAAGAAACTTTGAGAATGTTTTCTATAATTATATCTATAACAACTTTCCCTTATCTCTCTGTTTCCAGGGAGACTCAGGGGGGCCCCTGGTCTGTAAGCAGGGCTCCGCCTGGGTCCAGGCCGGTATTGTGAGTTTTGGTTATGGCTGTGCCCGGCCCAATGTCCCAGGAGTGTACACCAGGATGTCCCAGTACCAGGACTGGATCAACAGGCAGGTGGAGATGGCCACTCCAGGATTTGTCCATTTTGATTCCAATGGCATGGACCCTGACAGCAGTTTTACTTGCCCTTCAACAGCTGGTGCACTTGCAAGTGAGTAAAAGCCAGGATATGTCTCAGAAGAACATGACAGAGACCAGAATGAAAGATGTTCATGTAAATATTTTTATCCATCAACACTGATGGCCTCTAAAAATAATCACTAGGAAGTCAAAGCAAGGTATTCTGGAATATGAAGTAATATTAGTGTTATACCCATTCACAGCAACATTTACTTTCTTCTCAAAAGTGTCTCAGTCTCTACAGCACATTTATTGTGAAAGCCCTCCATTCCCCTGTGAAATTCCTCAGGCCAATGAAAAATAATTAAGAGCTCAGGACTGACTATATTATTCAGTGACAGTAAAGTGAGAAGGGCAAACTGAAAGGGGAATCCCCAGAACACAAGGAGAATTAGGAACAACATTCTGGGAAATAGACCTTACTGCACTCTGTTGCAGTTGTGAGGTATCTGCAATTATTCAATTACACCTTACATTGATAGTTATGATTGTAACATTACTGGATTTGCAGCATTCCAGAGAGACAGGAAAGCAGAAGAGGAGAAAGTGTAGCACCATATATCTGAAAGAGCATTCAGGGTCACAAACGTAGCTTGGAGGAATTGAGGGTCTTGGAATGTATTTGATCTAAAAAAAACATTAAACTGGCACTGAGCATGGTACAGACCACTAAATTCTAATGCATACCTTATCAAATACAATGGAATCAGGGACATACAGTATGTGTAAAAGAAAAAAATGGTCCTCATGGGAGATTAAAAATGTCCTCACAAAGATCAGTAAAAACCATGAGGGATATAAGCAG
Organism: Lepisosteus oculatus; assembly: GCF_040954835.1. Lineage (NCBI taxonomy): Eukaryota > Metazoa > Chordata > Actinopteri > Semionotiformes > Lepisosteidae > Lepisosteus > Lepisosteus oculatus. Next base: position 5,317,822 of record NC_090699.1, read on the forward strand.
CTGAAACTAAATGGCAGGCATAGCTGTCATCCACGTCCTTACTCAGTGTGTCAGAGCATCTGCAACAAGACATTCCCATAATGATCTTGAGTTTTTGAGCAATCAAAGTCAGGAAAATCTAGGTATAAGAACTGTTGGGGAGCTGAATTCAAAGTAAACAGGGCTCCAGACTGCAACTGAAATGGTTGCAAATAGGACAAAAAATAAAAATTTGCGACAATAATTTAAAATCTAGTCGCCATTAGCGACAAACACCAAAACTTTTTTTGTGTGTTTTTTGTGTTGATATGTGGTCAAATTTCATCTGGCATTACTTAATTACATATTTACATTACTTCACCACAGCACACGGCAGTGACTGCTGGTTAAAAGCTAGGAAGCTAAGTAGCTACACACTAGAACAAACGTTCCACATGCGAGCTGACCTGCTAACGATGGCGAAGCGTAAAATTACAGACTTTTTACAAGAGTCTGATTCATCCGTCAACAGGTCTGTACAGTATTTCAGAACTTCGGGGCTTCAGGAATTTGCTTGGTTTAGGTATAATAAGTTAAACAAATGATGTATTGTTTTGTTCTTTTGTTCTAAAGCTGGTCAGGAAGTGGTTTTTCACAGGGATGAATCATTTAAAAAAAGAAAACATTAAATAAAACATGGAGAGAGTCAAAAGCAAAAGCTCATGATTGTGTAATTACGAAGTGTGCCCCAAGGCAGACACCTTTAGACTGGACTGTGTCTCATGCCTGTGAAAAACCAGCCAAGAAAAATGTAATGCAATTTAATTTAATGATTGCATGCAAAAATTACCGTTCACAAAATATGCCTCCCAAATCTTGCAAATGAAGAAGAACAGAATGGATGTATCAAAGATGTTTGACAATGACACCTCATGTGTGGAGTTTATTGGGTGTATTGCAGACGAACTATTTTGATTCTGTAATTTGGCAATTTAAAAAAGTCATTTGGCTCCTAAATGTTTCATTTTAGGAGCCAGTGGTTCCCAAGTAATTTTTTTTAGTCTGGAGCCCTGAAAGGTAAATGTCTATAAATGTTGTATTGATTGTACATGCTTTGACAATGCTGCGATTAATCTCTTATGGCACTTTAATATCTGATACACCGCCAGTATGAATGCTGATGCAATAACTTGATATTTTTCCATATGTTGGGGACTCAAGAGATCGTGAATGCAAATATTTTACATACTGTGATTATTTTTTTAAAAGTTATACACATACATACTATACATATTATTTATTATATTTCATGATTAGAAGAAGTTTATTTGGTCAAGATTTTAATTATAAATATATTAGACATAGTGACTTTAAAAACATATCATACTTAAAAGCAAACTGACAAGTTCTGTTAAATAAAAGAGGCCAGATTAAAATAAAAGCTTTGAGTCACTTGAAAGACCTTGTTGCATTCTGTAAATTGCATTAGTAACTAGGAGATGAGCACCTTCACTCAAGATGGTACTGTAGTTAGATCCCTGCTGCAACCCTGCAGTAGACCCAACCTGTAAATACATGCCAGTGACACAAACAGTTAAGCTGCCAAAGCTAGGCAGGACCTGTAGGATGACACCACAGCCAGACAGGGAGTCATGACATAGATGCCAGGAAATTGCCCTGTGGGTTTTATTGGAATAGGAGCTCCTAAGCTAATGAAGCATTTGTGAAGACCCGTATTGGCTAAGTGTCACATATAAAACTGAAAATAACATTTTTACTAAAGTTTTAAAGACAATTAGTTTAATTTTCAATTACATCAAAGAGGTATCAAAAAGAAAATAAACATGGTTGCAAACTGCTTGTATACGTTGTATAGCTTGTGTTACAGCATAAAAAGCTTTAAAGAACTGTTAGGGTGCTTAATTCAAAGTATAGGATATCTCTAAACCATATTTTGAAACTGTACAGGTCAAATCATAACCAAAAGTTTAAAATGTCAGGACTGTAGACTGTGAAGGAATGAGATGGAGATTAAGAAAGGCAGAATGGGAGAAGAATCTGTTGAGAATATGTGCTTAGAGCACAGAATACATTCATCCCAGGAGTAAGTGAATCCAAGGCTATAAAACAGCAAACAGATTGAAATGCGTGAACAATCTTCTTTCTTTCTTTCAAGAAATGGCTGGATAAGCACCCCAGATCATTGAGCCACTAAAAAACGAATTCTACTAGACCAGGGGTCTCAAATTCAAATGAATATGGGGGCTGCATTAGATAAAATGCATTAATCGGCAGGCTGCATTCACACACAAAATGCATCAAATACTAAAAAAAAAATTAACTGAAACTTAAATTTTTATTTGAAACATGTTGGTTAACTTTACTCAATATACTCGAGATCATGTGAGGTTATTTCTGACGTTCTTCATTCTGGCTATTTTGTTGACAGCGTTTTGCAGAAACCAGAACGTAAACATTAGGCCCGATATCACGTGAAGTAGCCAATCGCAATGTTGCTCGCATATGTTCATTGGTGAGTCTTGAGCATAAAACTGATTTGTTGATCTTCATTAATGGGAAAAACTGTTTGCATCCATACGTATTGGCAAACATTGCTATGATTCTAGCAGACGCAGAGACTAACATCGGAAACCTTTTCTCGTGAAATCTCGTGAAACAATTCTGCACTGCAGTTCCACTAACTCCATCTGGAATTCCTCTAAAACACTATGGACTTCCACAGCAAAAGGAGTGGCAAAGAGTTTTAATATGGTTCAAGAACCTTAAACTCTTTAAAACGTTGCTCAAAATCTTGACGTAGGTTATAAATGACATCTGCATATTCTTTTAAGAACCTGGTTCGACCATTTCTAGTGACTGCAGGGCTGAAAAATGAGCCATGTTGTCATCTGTAAGTTGTTTTGCCCTCAAAGAAAGCTTAAATTTGAATGACTTGACACTGTCATACATCTGTGTAATCACCTGCTTTGTACCCTGGAGCTTCACGTCTAGTGCATTCAGGTGCTCTGTGACATTTGTCAGAAAAGCCAAATGAGATATAAAAGTTGGATCAGCAAGATGAGGAACATCTTTGTTTTTCATTGACATGAACAACACTATCTCCTTTCTTAGAACAAAAAACCTTAAGCACATTTTCCTGGCTCAGCCATCTAACTTCAGTATGATACAGCAACTCTCCATATTCACTATCTATGCTGGATAGAAAAAAACTAAGCTGCCTGTGATTGTGACGCCTTGACTGTATAAAATTAACTGTCTTAACAATAACGGCCAGAACTTCCTTCATTTGTAGACTTTCACTACAGAGTGCTTCCTGGTGCGAAATACAATGTATAGTGAAGTGAAGGTGTGAAGGTGCCCAACACACCGAGGTTGATAAATTTTGCTTTCAGTTAACCCACAACACGAACGTTTTCAGAAGACATTCCAGGTACACCGTCCGTCGTCACTGACGTGAGTTTATCCCATTGCAGTCTCGAGTTTTCGATGCATGCTTCCAGTTGTGCCTTTCAGAGGTAGTAAACCTAATAATTCTTCTGTCACGTTCAGGTTGCTGTCGACCCCTCGAATGAATACCGCACAGAATACATTATCTGTTACACCTGTACTCTCGTCAAGTGCAATTGAAAATGCTTCGAAATCTTTAGCGACTACAACCAGTTGCTGATATACATTAGTGGCTAATTCAATAATTTTGCTGGCAACTGTATTTGCAGACAACCTTTATGCCTTCAAATCCCTTTATAAAGCAATCTTTTATGAATTGGCCTTCTGTGAATGGTTGCTATCATTTCACTGATGATGAAGCTTGCTCTTATGGAATCTTCACTTGATTTGTTAATATTTGTGAAAATGTTTCGTTGTTGTGCAAGAGCTGCTTTGAGTTGCTGAATGTTTTAATTTAGCATTTTGCCAGTTATCTCTTTATACTGTTCTCGATGCATCCTGTCGTAATCTGCATACATTATACTCCTTTAGCACCGAAATAGATTGCAGACAAATGAGACACTGGATTTTATCCTTCATCTCTGTGACAAAATATAATTTTTTCCCCACTTATCTTGGAAAATTCGTTTTTCTTCTGCAATCATTCTTTTTCTCGATGATGATGACATTATTGATGGTTAATAAAAGCATAAATATACTACCTACTGTTAGACAGTAAAATATTTTAGTAGCCCTAACTAAGTAGCTAGCACGTACGAACTAGAATTGTATTTACATACTAACTAGAACTGTTACTTAGGTAACAAATGGTAACATCACCGGAAATAAAAATAATAGCGGCATAAAAAATAAGAAAAATAAGTAACATCTGATGAAATGCAGCGGACTGGAGATGGGAGGCTGAATCCAACTGAGAACACTGAGGGTGATGTGTGAGAGATTCCAAAGCTGAAGCTAAGGTCTAAAGCCGGTGGTTTCACTGCTCCACCTATTATTGACTCTTCTCTCTCAATACATCATTAAGCTCAAGTTTGCGGGAGACCCAGACTCAACCCACTACTCACTGGGGGTCAGTATGCCCAGGAGGAGTACTGGCCCTGGATGGTCAGCCTGCATCAGAACGGGAATTATGTGTGTGGAGGGACCCTCATTGCCAGCGACTGGGTGATGACAGCTGCACAGTGCTTACCCAGGTAGAACCAGATCCTTTTCAAATTCAGGTCATTTCATCATTCCACGCCTCACTGCCCATTGTGAACATGTGAGCCTCTTATCCTGATTGGAGGATCTCCTCCTGCTGTATCTTAAATGTGGTCTTCTCTTGGCTGGATAGCTTATTCCAAACTCTCAAAACCTTTTCAGTAAAGAAGTGCCTCCTGTTCTCAGTGCGCTTTCCCCAGTAGTTTTGTACTTATGTCCTCTGGTTAAAGTTTCACTGCTGAATAGCATATTGCCTTAAAAATTATGTTAGACTAATGATTGGTTATGATTTTAGATATTGTAACTTTAAGTTCAGACTTGAACAGATCTGACAATCTTGACTTGACAAATGACTTATATATTGCCTTGATATGATGTTAGAAAAGCACTAATGATTGGTTATGATTTTGGATATTGTAACTCAGTTTAAACTTTAACAGATCTGACAATCTCCCTGAGGTTCACTATTTGAATTGATGTCAACCATGTGTACATTAACCTTCCTCTCTTATTCTCTATCCTTCTACTGTCTCTCCAGCTCAGTCGATGTCAGTGAATGGAGTGTGGGTCTGGGACTGACGGTCCACAACATCTCATATGGCTTCAAAGGATCGGTGAGGGTTCTGGATGTTACCACCAGCAGCCTCAGTGGCTCCAACATCGCCCTCCTGAGACTGGATACAAACGTTTCCTACACTGGCTTCATCCTGCCCATCTGCCTGGCAGGGGCAAGTGTCTCCTTCCCCACTGGCACCGAATGCTGGGTTACCAGCTGGGACAAAGTGTGGGGTACGTGAATGAATGAAATTTAACCTTGAGGGTTAAGAAGAAGGTTGCAAGTTGCCCAGTGCTGACTGTTGTATCCCAGACATAGGTGTCTCACACTGACTGACCACGGCCAGTGGTGCAACCAGTAGGAATGGTCATGGGGGGAACTAGCAATATTTTACGCTACAAAGGATCAGTGTCCCATTTTGAGATAAGAAAAGTCCCAGTAGCCACTAAAATCCTATGTCCATATTGTTTTTTCCAGAAAATCTGGTTCTGAAAGAAGTGAAAATGAAGATCACTCCTTGTGAGAATGTGTCCTCCGCTGACAGCATCTGCACAGAGCCACTGAACCTGGAGCAGGTAAGAAATCAATGAATCATGAACTGTCCATATGCTCAACCTGTATCTGTCTCTTTCTCACATTCTGTTTTGCTCTTCCTGCAGAGAGACTCGGGCAGTCCTTTGGTCTGTAAGCAGGGTTCTGTCTGGATTCAGGCCAGTATCATTGATGTTAACCAGACAGCCATCACTGGCAACCGCAGTAGCACCGCTGTACGTGCCCTCAGCCCAGGGGTGTTCACCAGGGTATCTCGGTATGAAAGCTTCCTGAGGAGTGTTTTGGGCTCCAACCTGCCCCTCATAAACAACACCACTGTTACTCCAACCACAACAGCACCAGTATCCATTGCTTCCTCTACTACAACTACTGCAGCCCCCCGTGAGTACAATACCAGATATTTCGACAAGAATGTAATAAGACCCAAATTAGCCCTTTGGCTCACCTGCGCTTCTTTCATTTCTCCTGTTTTTCCTTTCTATCATCACTATAGATCGAACATCAAATTCCAGAATTTTGAGGAAAATTAACTTAGCCAATCTATAGCTAAGGCAGATCTCAAGTCCCCGTGGTTTTCTAGCCATGGGTCTCACAGGGATCACCAACAGGGTTGAACTGTAACGCTAATGGCAGCACCTAATGTCTTGCCAATCTTTGCTTCAAAGATTGAAAAGATGCCACAGGGTCATCACACTCAGAACGTTCATAAGTAATGTTGTCAGTCTGATGACTCTCTAAAATCAGTGAAAATTAATGATTAAAGAACTCATTATTTTATATTTTTGATGGCGAAGGATGATAGGACTTCATTCGATGCTGTTTTCAATTTCCAAACTTTGAACCAACAACCAGCCTCTCACATAACTCCAATGCTTCTTTCTACCACTAAGTGATGATCAGGAAATGATCAGGACTTGCAAAGATTTGATATGCAGATTTTTTCCAGGCCCAGGCACCACAAGGTGTGCAGTCTCAAAAGATACCATCCATCACTCCTGATGGCAAGTTGTAGTGCTACAGAGGATATCCTGCATATTCTGTTGTAAAGAGGCCTGTGCAATTAAACTCAATGAAATGGCTGACACGTCACAGAATAAACAAAAGATAACAGAGGAAATGTGCTGAAACAACTGTAAATTTGGTTCAACATGCTATGCAAGAGACAAGATGTCAGAAATATGTGCCTAGTCTAGAGGAACCCAAATCCAGTCCTCAAGAAACGCTGTTCAGCAGGTTTTATAATTTTCTTTTAATTTCTATCTTATACAGAACATGAAAAGACTTCAGCACGTCAAACTAAGAAAATAATTTCAATTCAGTTCAATTAGGTAATTAGAGGTGGAAGGAAAACCAGAGACTGGAGTTGTGCCCCCTGGTCTGGTCCCTCTAGAGTTGACTGCTGTGTCTTCGTGTCTTGCAGTAAATATCTGTGGGAGACCCAAAATAAACACGCCTCTCCTTGGGGGTCAGCCAGCTTCAGAGGGGTCCTGGCCCTGGATGGTCAGCCTGCACCAGAATGGCAGACATGCGTGTGGAGGAACCATCATCGCCAGCAACTGGGTATTGACAGCTGCACAGTGCTTACCCAGGTAAAGACAACAAAAATCTAACCAGCCCCTGGTGTTGAAACAGTGCTTCTTCACGGGCTGCTGATGAAACCACAGTATGAATTAGTCACAATAACATGGATGTCCTTCCCCAACCAAAACCTGGTGCTGATCTAGAAGTGACCACAGATATTAGCACTCGAGTCAATGCAGGAATGGCACTGGGAAAAGGTGACACAGAGCCAGATGTACAATGCAGAAGTCCGTATCCGATGGAGGGCTCTCTTTAACAAAAGCCTTTCTGACTGAGGTCAGCTCATCCGGTTGTACAAGTCTCCAGACAGTATGGCGGCATCTTAGCCAAATGGGGATCACCGCTTTGTCTTTTCTCAATGTAAAAACAATGGTGCTCTGAAATGAACCCTTTTTTAAAAAAAGTATGCATCATTTCAAGCAGGAGAACTTATTGCAGGAATATCTGCAAAGGGCTGGAAGAGCTTCTTAGTTACAGTGATTTGTGGCTGGGCAGTGGGCATTAATGTAACTGCATAGAGAGAAATGGAACAAACTAATTTGTTGATAATATTACTATTTGGTAGCCTTCACGAACAAATCAGCCAGAATAGCTGGCTCTTAGAAACATCATTCAGATTCTTTTTCACATGGAGAGAAGCGAAATGATAATTTTGTCTTAGAATTCTTGGACAGCATATTTACAACAAAATCAGATATTTCAACTATGAATTAACATCTCCTCAGTATACAAGACACATAATCTTTTATTGACTAGGTAAACTTGATTGTACACAGAGTAACACTGATTTCAAGTACGGAAAATGCAGAAAGGAAGTAATATTTTAGCTTCTTTAGCTTACTACTTAAGACAATCTGTCTACGAAAGAGACATTTTTGACTTTGGACTGAGTAAACAAGAAGGTTGCGTGTTAAGTGCAGCTGATTCACTTTACTGATGGCCATGATAGTGGAAGTTTAGCATGAAACTCTACATACAAAGACATGTAAATATAGCTTGTACAACTTTCTCTCTACCATTCCAGCTCTGTAAATCTCAGCGAATGGAGGGTCTATGTAGGAAGACTGAAGCAAAATGGTACAAACCCCTTCGAGAGATCCCTAGGGGTCCTGGACATTAAATCCAGCCAGCAAGGTGGCACCAACATTGCCCTCCTGAAATTGGACGCCAATGTCTCCTTCACTGACTACACCCTACCAGCCTGTTTGGCAGGGGAGGCAATCTCATTTGCTCCTGGCACCAAGTGTTGGGTCACCGGCTGGGGCAACACAGCTGGGACAGGTGAGTCTGGGATATAGTCCAGGGTTACAAAACAGGATACAGATTTCACAGCGTGGACAGTGCTGTTTTATCATTGATCAAGGTACTTCTTTTAAACTGGTCCATCCTGCACAGTAGAGGTGTACCAGAATTCCTTGGGGTGGGGTTCCCCAGTTCCCCAGTGTGGGCAGTGCTGTTGTGTCCATGATTAAGGTGGATCACACAGACTGCTCCATCCTGCACAGCCATATGCAGGGGTATCAGTATTCTTTAGAACAGGGTTAGGTAACAAATGACCAGTGTCCCATCTATCAGAAAGAAATCGTGAAGGGTAAAATGTCCTCTTGTTGTAATAAATTAAATTATATGTGTGTCTCTGTGACTGCAGGAGAACAAGCCCTACAGCAATTAAACACAACGATTGTTCCGTGTGCAACTGCGTCCTCAGACAGCAGCATCTGTATTGATTCCTTGTTCCTCGAGCAGGTAACCCTACCTATATTCCTTCTTCTATTGCTCTTCTGACTATTTTTTGGAGTTCTGCTGGCACAATGCTTGATTGGGGATATTTTATACTGTAATAATAATAATAATAATAATAGAGGTGGTCAGTCGTTCTGTCTCTGTGCTGACCCCCACCATTTTTCTCTCTGTGTGTAGGGAGACTCTGGGGGGCCCTTGGTCTGTAAGCAGGATGCCTGGGTTCAGGCCAGTGTCATTGCCGTTAATGAAACAGCTTCCTCTGCCAAGCTCAGCAGTGCTCAGGTCCGCGCAGTAAAAGTCGGATCTTTCGTCAAGGTGTCACAGTTTGTGACCTTCCTACGGGCAAACGTACCCAACCTGCCTGTGGTAACTCCAAAGACTGACACCACTACCAAGCCCAGCTCATATGCTGTTCCCCAAAAGTCCCACTCTGCTTTCTTCCTGGCGTCCCTGCCCTTTGTTCTGGTCACCTGGATGTCCACACTGTGACCACGCCCTCTTTCACTGATACCCTCGGCCAAACACAGCAGCTGCATCTGGTTGAATTCCATAAATCAGTTTGTACCCCTACATACCTCAGCCTAACTGCAGAATTCAATTCTGGACTTTCTTATCTACTGTACGTCTGGGATGAAGGAGTGTTTGTTGCACTTAGAGATTTTGCTGACAAAAGCACTTAACTAAGATTATTTGTCAAGATTATTGACAAAGATGATACATAATTGCTAAAAAATATTTGTTTCTGATTTTGCCTGCTTTGAAATATACAAAATGAATTACAGTATGTTAATTTATATATCTGTATAGTAAACATTTTAGAATCCACATAGCTTCTATCTATGTAAATCAATGTTCTTGCAATGTGTGCTGATTTTTTCAAAACATTGTAATTAAAAAAATAAAAAAAAATAGAAAAGATAAAGGAGTATCTGTTTATCACCACAGGAATTCTGCAGTTGCAGGTATTTGCCATACATCAACACCCACTGGGCCCGAATATAGCAATAGGTTCTGTCCTGCAGAGAATCCAGTTAAGAGACAAATGAAGGGAGATTGTCACAGCCAACATTCCTCCCCTAGAGTGCGCTCCACTAGTCTTGTCATTAGTTCCGAGATTGATGCTATGTTCCCCAGATGTAGCCTGTTACATCTACTGCTATTTAATGTCTAGCTCCTTTAGTCCTCTGGTACATTAGGGTACGGATGTCGAGAGGCCCGCCTAGCACCAGGATACCATACGTCCGTCTCCTGAGGGCTCAGACCTCATCCCCGACACCTCCCGTTTCCTGAGCCCGGGACCTGGAGGAACTCGCCATGTCATCCTAGGACCTCCATGTTTTTAGTGTATTTGTGTTTTCCCCGTTCCCGGGGATTTTAACCTTGATGCGTCAGAGGATGGATTTATTGCTGATGGACTCATGGACTGTGCCCTGACCTGCCTTTGGACCTGCTCGGATTTGGATGCCATTCTTTGTCTCCTCTGCTCATTATCTCACGGACTGTCACTATTATTTTGTGCACCATTAAACCCCTGTGTGTTTTCCCATACCACACCTCCTGTTTCCTCTAGCTCTCATCGCATCACATAGGGTCTACTACAAAACCCGACACAGACTACAGAACCTGTCCGTAACAGGAGATAATAAGGAATTGTAATGATAGAACTCCATTAGGTGGGTATATATATCAATGAATCAGTCGATCAGTATTTCATTTGCTTCAGCTGCCTTCACAACAGATTGCTACAGAACGCTTTATAGTCTTGTATAGCTGTTGTAGAAATCAGTCAATGATCAGCTTCTTGAACTGAGCAGGAAAGCAGACCTTTATGTTTGCATACAGGAGCACAGTACCGAATACAGTTCTGAAAATGAATACAGCAGTGTTTCCCTTTTTATACAATGAGAGCCACATCAATTTAAGAGAAAGCCTAAACAACAGCAGATATTCCAGCAGAAAAACATCTACAAGGTTTTTTCTTAGTAGTTTCAACTGTTTGTGTACCAAGAGAACATTTAGTTTCAAAATGGAACGCCTGATAGACATTCATGGGAGTCTTGAGCGATTGCAGCCATCAGCCAGCTACTCACCAAGGCTAAGGATAATTATGAGAACAGGGCCCATTGTTTTTTTCTCAGGGCACAAAATTCGTATCCCTTTGGATTTCTTCACTGTGAAACATAAAGCCATATTTCACCATGTGGACACAGAGGAGAGGAAAATAAAAACATTCCAGGGGGAAAAAAGAAACCTGTGGGTCCCAAACCTGATGGTTGATTTCCTTCCAGGCAATGGGTTTGTGGTGCTATAATTATAATAAACCATGGACACACCTGGCCAGATCCATGACTTTCCAGCTCTCCTGGGTGTTTCTCCACCCCTTGCAATGATATTTCGACATTCACTCTAGTTCAGGAGCAATTGCTCCCAAATTTGTAAACAAACCTCCATGAACAGCAGACACCTGTCATCAGTGGTGTGTCAGGGTAATGCAACAGTAGGAGTTTCTGCAGAAGATGGCCACTAGGGGGCATTTGCCCCTGAAATGAGGATGCTGGCTTTGTTTCAGCGTTTGTGCAAAATAACAAAGAAACACATTAAAATTATTTCTGCAGCACGACTACACCCTTGAACACAATCACTTTATTACATCAGAGGTGGCTGGTTAGCTCACTTGGATACAGCATGGTTCTAATAATGCCAAGGTTGTAAAGCACAGTGGTGGCAGCATCCTTTTGTGAAGGTGTTTCTTTTATTAGGATAGAAGGGAAGATGGGTGGTGCAAAATACAAGTCTTGAAGAAAACCTGCAGCCCTCAGCCAGGAAGTTGAAAATGGTTCACCTTTCAACATGACAATGACCCAAAGCACACCGCCAATGCAACCATACAGTGGCTGATGGACAGAAAGGTGAATGTATTTGAGTGGCCTAGTGAGAGCCCTGACTTAAATCTAATAAAAAATCTTTGGAATGACTTGAAGAGGGCAGTCCATCAACAGTCACCACGCACTTTGACTGAGCTTAAACAATTCTGTAAGGAGGAATGAGCAAATATTCCTTCCTCTAGGTGTGCAAAGTTGGTAGAGATGTATACAAACAGACTCAAGGCTGTAATTCAAGCAAAAGGTGCTTCCACCAAATATTAACTCAGGGGGTGTTCTATTATTCAACCTAAATATTCTACTTTTTTACTTTTTCAGAAATGTTTTTTAACTTGGATGTTGCATGGTACAATTTGTAAATAAAACTGAAAAAAGCCTAATTTTATTTGCCTTCTTTAGGGCAACAAATGTGAACATCTTGAAAGGGGGTGGTGACTTTTTAAATGCACTGTACCTCAGATAATCACTTTCTAAACTATATACATTACTGAAAGGGGGTATATTATAATAATGTAATATATACATTATTGTTCTTCTCCTCAGTCTCTTTGTTGTCTCTCTCAGTTTATCCCTATTCTCTCTCTAGTCGTCTTCATTTCTTTCCACTTTATACATGTAACTGCCCTGTTGAAATTAAACTGTCCTTGAAGAGGCCCAAGCTCTGAAATGAGCATCAAAGTTGTGATGTCTGTATTATTCAGTGAACTTCTGAATTTTGCTTTAATTCTGTTTTGTGCCATGAATCCAATTCGACACTGCATTTCGAATGGACAACGACCTCACTGTACTGTATGTGGCAGAGTAAACGTCAGTGTCCGCTCTTACAGTTGTTTCTGCAACTCACGCAGCTTATTGGTTCTTATAGCAGAGTTGCTGAAAAAAATGCCCTCAAGTTTTGCGGGAACTTTTAGACTTATTCCACAGATCTGGCTGCATCTGGCTAGCAGCAATTTGGTTAAGTCTGAATTGAATTCTTCGCTGAGTGTTTGAACACCTCCTTGGCTGCTTTCTCACATTATAGTAACCCCATCTGTGCATACTGCAACAAGTTTGCTTCACCTTGTCTTTTGTGCATGTACCTTATATAAGTAATGAGCTGCTGTTACTTTTATCAGTGGACTCATCCAATATTAAGAAAACACAGGCCTTCTCCCTACAGAGGCGTCTAACTCTTCTAAGAGTGTGCTTGCCATAGCTTGATGCTTCAACGAAATTCGAATTGGCTAACTCGTTTTCTGCAACAAAGTACGCTGCTTTAAGTGACCTGTTTCTCATCCTCCATTGGTACGGCTTAGATTGCCCCAGCCATAGCATTCTTAGCTGATTCCTCCTCACACTTTCGTTTGAGTGCTGCATTATGAGCAACTGCATTCGAGTGTCTAATTAATGTAGACTTTGTAAACCTCACACTAGTGAACACGTTGCAAACTGAGCAGCTCATTTCTCCATCTTTCATTTCGAGCCATGGATATATTTTCAGCCAAATTGCCTGAAACCTATCTGCGCACTTTCTCCTTCCTGTTTCTTTTGTGAATCTCCTCATCACCGTCATTACATTTTTCAGGGTCTGATGCAGTTTTCTGTGGAGGCTCACTTTCTTCAGAAGCAGATTTTTTTTTCAGCCAACATTCCATTTTTTATCGAGTTTATTAGCTAAATGTTGAAGATCTCCCATTAAAAAACCTTAACCGATTCCAAATCCAAATCACTCTGTTTTCTATACCTATATGTCTGCCTATAACAAGTGTGAGATGTGAAACAACCACACAAAGAGCGCATTGTCACTGAATTATGCAGTAGTGCTTTGCAACATGCTAGGAAAACTCAATCTGACAGAGAATATGTGTGGATTGATTTACGCTGATTCTATCTGGGAGATGGCTTGCCAATAAACACGTGCAGGACATTCTCGCATTAGAAATGCTGGATTTGCGGGAATAACTACAATTGTGCGGCATACCAACGATCACGCGCAGAAATTCAAGCTCTGCCGGCACACAGGTGAAAGATGCAAAAATAAATAAGTCTGTATAGCAGTGCTGAGGTCATTACGGCCCATTCTCGGGAGAGATCCAACCCACTGTTGGCTGTAAAACTACTCTGTTTTATGAAAAACCTGAAACTTACACACACTTTCATCTTTATACAGGGAGGCATTTTACACAAACAAAAAGGGTATCAATTCTTAAACATAATAAAGGGATGCATTCTAGTTACAACAATATTAATTGAGCACCTTTTGAAACAATCATGTTGCAGTGCTTTACAATCCTTAAATACATTATTACTATGAATTCTCTAATAATAAACGTCTCTGAAAGCAATTCCTTTAAAAAAGTATGTCTATCTTAGGCAGAGAGTATTTGTAGTCTTAAGTCAGAGGTCTCAAACTATTCTATTCCTGAAAGAAACAGTGCAGGGATGGTTAACAGATCGCCTTATATCTCCCTTTTCTAAAAATTGGGAGGTTAGCGATAAATTCATAAAGTCGTCAGGGCTGGATGAAAACTTTTTCAAGGTCTCTTGCGCTCCATTAATCAAAAATTAATCAAAAAAACACGGGAATCTAGTTTGTAAACGTCTAGGATAAAATTAAAAGGTTAAAAATTCGTATTAAATAATTCGAGAAATTACCTAAATCCAGAAGACCGCATTCCGAGTTGTTCGCTCTAGCGCGAGCCAGATTCGTTAGGGTCAAACAGAGGCCAGTGGCGCGAAAATAAAGTGACACTGAAGACGGAGTCAAACCCGTTAGCGACATGTCACCTTTTACTGAGGTAAAATTTAGACATAGTGCATTAAATCGTACTTTTCTGAGGTAAAATAGCGGGTTTACCATATGGAAATGCTAGAATTGCCTCTTCAAACTATAAAGGTAACGGTGTAAATATATCGCCGCTGTTGGATCTGAAGGAGGAAGGACGGATTACCACAAACTCCATTAAAATACACAATTGTATAATAATCAGATAAAAGGCAAATATCATGGTAAATCTTTAACCATTCGAGAGACTAACACAGGCCACACGAAACCTGGGTTTACTCAATGTTGAAAACGTCCGTAATGACCACAAACCCTTTCTCTGTTAATACATTTAAAAAATAACAACTTACCCACTCAGAAGCTTTAAAATTGCACGATGAAAGGGCTGTAAATCACCGAAGAGATAAAAAAAAATATATCGTGGAAGTGAGAATCAGGCATCCGAGTTCGTGTACATTGCTCCACCTGCCTGTCCGCAGTTCTACCCCGCGTTGCTGCCAAAAAAAAAGTAACGGTTTACCGACGTTTGTTCCGTTGCAGTTTTTTAAAAAGGTGGGGAAAAGGAAAGTGGTGAAAATACATTATTTGATTCAATACTGATCTGTCACTGCATTTAGCGCCTGTTAGTGTTAGAACCGTTGGACAGCGAGCCCACTGTGAGCCGGTTCTGGTTAGGAATTCATGTGAGCAAAAAGAAAACATTTTGTTAATTTATACAGACATACTGAAGGCTCCGCCTCTCTGCAAAACATCGTGATGAGATCACTATCAATGTCAAATTAAAAGGGACAAGTCGATGAATTAAGCGCACTTCAGAAGTCAGTTATGGCCAATTTCTTGTAAAAGCAATGAAACTGCTTATGTCTCAACGCCTCAGTCTTTACTTGGTAAATTATTTTAAGGTCCTCTACACCGAAACTAATGTACAGTTTAGAAGCTGCTTCCCTTATTGAATATTGTAGCGTCCCAGAAGCGGGCTGCCCTGTAAGTCTGAGGATTTGATCCCCAGTCTGCCCAGTTCCAGCAGACTCACTTCGCCTTTCCCCCTTCCTGTTAGAAGAGGTTACTGATGGTGGAGGGTGGGACTACAGTTCAATTCAAGATGCTTTATTGGCATGACTGATGGGTACAATCAGTGTTGTCAAAGCAAATAAAATTAACATGAAACAAAACAAAAAATAAATATAAAATAAAATCTACAGACATTTATAACGAAGATATATCATAAAATATATACATATTTTACATATATATACATATAATTTACATATAATGTAAACATATGGAGCATTATTGGGACACAGCCTCACTGTCCTCAGGCTGGGACAGGAGATCACATACTGGGTTGCCAGTTCAACTGAGTTCCCTCCTCCCTCTCCCAGTCGGATTAGGACCCGTTGTGATTCTGGCAGGTGTGGGAACTCTGGGATTAGATTTCTGAATTTAGGGAAGAATGTTTCTCTAATCCCAGAATATCAGAATATCTGCCACAGTGCAGAAGAAAGTGCACCACTGTCTCTATGTACTTTCAGAAGGAGTTTGTTCTGTCTGTGTTTCTGGTACGCCACCTGGAGGCAGAAATTTCTGAGTGGAGGATTCTTCAGACTCACGAGTGAATTTGTAAGTGCTATTGGATGTGTGTGTGCATGTGTGTATGCCCATATGTTCATCAGTACTCCCCCGACCTACATCATAACCTGTTTCTTTCCACAAGTCAAGCAGGAGGAAGTGCTCTGAAATATATACATTTAGTTATGTAAGACATGCAAGGAGAGACATGCAAGTCACATTTCTGAGAGCTTTATGTTGAGAAACAGGTTTGTCACTGGTAGGGGCGTATATATTCTCAGAAGGAGTTTGTTCTGCCTGTGTTTCTGGTATGCCAACCTGAAGGCAGAAAATAGCATTTCTGAGCGGCGGGTTCTTCAGTCTCACGAGTGAACTTGTAAGTGCTACTGGACATGTGTGTGCATGTGTGTGCGTGTGTATGCTCATATGTCTTTCAACACACCCCTGACCTACATCATAACCTGTTTCTTTCCACAAGTCAAGCATGAGGAAGTGCTCTGAAACATATACTAATATATTAAATATTAGTTATGTTAGACATGCAAGGAGTCACACTTCTGAGCATTTTATGTTGAGAAACAGGTTTATCAGTGACAGGAGTGGATAGTATCCTTTAGGTTTCAGGGAAGGAAGGGACATTCACAAGGCTTTCATCTTTTAGTAGGGATAACAATTTGTGAAAAAGTAGTCTGTAATTACTTTTCTACAAAAAAGCCTTTCAATGAAAAGTTAGGATGGTTATATCTACCTTGAGATAGCTTGGTTGTGGTTATCAGTGCTGACACTAAACACTCATGGGTACCCTGGGAGGCTATGGGGAGGCAATGTTGTGCAGCCAGTTGAGGATACCCAGGCCCAACCCCAGTGACGCTCAGCTGATTGTGGGTTCCTTGTAAGACAAATTAATAACACTTTATTGGCCATATACAATTTCTTGTATTAAGAATTTGTCTTTTTCACATACCTCAACTTGCTCTCCACAAGACACACAGACAGGGAGAGAAGCTTGGCATCAGAGCGCAGGGTCAGCCATTTATACAGCGCCCCTGGAGCAGCTGGGGTTAAGAGCCTTGCTCAGGGGCCCAACGGAGTAGGATTCTTCTGCTGGCAACTGGATTTGAACCAGCAATCTTCCAGCCACAGGCGCAGATCCTTAGCCACAGAGCCAATGCCCACAAAACACACTTTCTGTGTTTGTGAGTGTGTTAGTAGCTCAGAACACTCCAGTTCCTCTTGTCATTTTATTTTATATTTGCCTCTACCTGTAATTGATTTGTGTCCTAATGTTTTTTCTGCTTTTTTCTTTTTAAAGTCACAGGCTCAAACTTCTTATGTTAAGATGAGTTTGACTTAAAAAAATGACCATCTTAAATCTTTAAAATCACTTCAAATATAGGCAAAAAGATAAAGGAGACAACAGAGAATCCCTCAGCAATCAACACACGACAGAAGAGGAGACATAGAGATAGAGAGATAACAGAATAATAACACAATAGTGGCAGGACCTTTAACTCTGCAGTATCTCCACAGGCAGTGGAATGGCTTTCGGGTGAAGGCCCTGAAACTGCATTTGGGAGTGACAGTGACACATTAAAGGTTGTAATTAAGAGAAAGCACCTGTGATTTTAGCAAGAGTACTCAGATTGGCAGAGCAGGAAATACATATTTTAAAGCTGGTATTGCCCTGAGAGAAAATAAAAACGGAAGCAATTAATTAATGTAGTGTCGACGTTTCTGGAACCCTGTAATCTTCATCTTAGAGATTCACTGATTTTTTTACCCAGAAATCAGCATGAAAGCTTTAGTCCCTCATGAGGTGATGGGTTTTTTCATCACCAAAATTTGAACCAACTATTTCTGGACCTTGATATTATTATATCAGGTCTGTGGTACAAAGTATTTCCAAATTTCATCAACAAGTAAACAGGAAACTATTTTACTTTTGATTATGAAAATATATTTTACACATACTGCACTGTAGTGGCTTTAAAATGATCGTGGTCTCAAACTGTATATGCAGTATATTTATATAGTATACCAAGCACACTGCAGTTCACTGATGTGTACGTTACTGTTTCGGTGTATCTGTGGATATGGGTTCATGTGGCATATTGTGAATCATACCCTTTGTTCTCGTATTTGATTTAGGTGTTTTAAAACTACATCACATCACACACTGTTACGTTTACACCCCCACTCCTCATTGCAGTACATAGTCTAACAGTGTGACTTAACAATATGTAAGACAAACTATTCCAGGAATAAAAAAAAAATCGTATTTGATTTATTGTAAAACTAACACTAACATCAAGACAGCACATGCATAAGGGGAATGCTTATGCTTATGTGAAAAAAGGCCGCACAAAGATGCGTATAAATAAAAGAAACTAAGGTTTCTAAAATTGCAACCAGGTGCTAGATGTATAAAATACAAGCAATTTGAAATGAGTATCATTTTTAAAAATAATATTGTTGATAATGTTCAGAGATGTTATTATACTTTGGTTCTAGAGGTCTTTAATTTAAGGCTTGTTGTAAACAGGCTTTTACTCCCACCATGGACAGTATTGTCTTTTGCTGACTCATTCATGTTTATTCATGTTATTAATTTATTAATATTACTTCTAACAAGATGTGATATATGAAAATAATTAAACTGTCAACATCAATTGGGGCGGAGCGGTGGCGCTGTGCCTGTGGCTGGAAGGTTGCCAGTTCAAATCCCGTGGCCAGCAGAGGAATCCTACTCCGTTGAGCTCCTGAGCGAGGCCCTTAACCCCAGCTGCTCCAGGGGTGCTGTATAAACAGCGGACCCTGCTCTCTGACCCCCAGCTTCTGTCCCTGTCTGTGTGTCTCATGGAGAGTAACCTGGGGTATGTGAGAAGACATATTCCTCATACAAGAGATTGTATATGGCCAATAAAGTGATCTTATCTTGTATAGTGTACATATTATATACTATTTTATTTTTTGAGAACGAGTCTTCATTTGTTAAGATTAAAATTTGTGTCCTGACCGGGAATCGAACCTGGGACATTCTTAGTGATAGACACACGCTTACTCTACTGTACCCAAGTGTCACTCAGTAATGTAGTTAAAACAGATGTCCAAATATTTCCAAAATAACCACAAGAGAACAAGTTAAAGAAATCAATGCAGATGTTTCAGAAGAAACTACTACCAGCTATGTAAATATGTTACATTTAGATCCATAAATTAATATTTTTAATGACGTTCAGAAACTATTTTTATTTTTTAAGCTACCAAAATTTCTTTAGTTTCATGATTCCTTATTAATATTCCTTATTAACTGGTTTTTAAAAGTGCTACAGCTTTTTTTACAATAATGAAAAGTATTCATAGAAAAAGGTTATAGCTTTTTAATAAAGTATATAAACTTAATATATTTAGGATGAGCACATCAAAACTTTTCCAAATCTATATTCAAAACCTTCTTTTTGAGTATATATCCACAGTAAGAGACCAAGTTAAAGACTGACTTTGATGCAGAAGTTTATGATGAAGTTGGAAAACCTTTTTTTTATTTTTAGCTCCAGGTTTATAACTTTCAGAGACGTTATGCTTCTTTTATATTTATTGTCAGCTATCAGTTACAACATTCCATATTAATATCCCATGTTAAAATCATTAACTGTAGCAATAGAGGCTGTTTACTGAACACCTAAGGCACAGATCAGTAGTCCTTACTTCCATTCTCCATCATCCTTCCTGCACCCCAATTTCCCCTGTGCAGTTACCCTGGGTCCCACTCCTCTCTAAATGGGGGTCCCAGCCTCCTTATCCCACAATCAGGAGGCTCCCCCCTTTACAAAGTGAGGTTGAGCCAAAAATGATTGTTCTTAAAAAAACTCAATGAACATTCACAAAGCACCTGATTCTTAGACGCCTTTATTCATGAAATGATCTCTCAGTTATTGAATTGAACAAATCACCTATCTAATGGATCACAATGGGAATTGTACCATACCATTCAAAACTGGGGATTTAATGGTGACCCCTCAAACCTGCAGGACTGGGGCTTGGCAGGAAACTCTGTAGAAAAAGATACAGGTGTACCAGGAACTAAAGAAAAAAAAAATAAAAACCTGCCCTTTCTCAGAATTAGATAATACAAGACAATGCAATAGAATGGAATTAGTACGGAAAATGTTTGTCACGTCACTGGTGGGACAGCATACACTCACTGCAGAAACAATGGGACTTTTAATCTCAGTTTCTCTTGTGAAAGTTAAACTACTGCTAAAGGCATAACTCACATTTAAAAAGCCGTGTGTCTCTGACAAGCTCTTGATGAATGATGGTGTGCATCAGGACTTAAAAAAAGCGAAACTTATTTAAAAATAAAAAGGGGCTGACAGAGGAATTGTTACTTTGAGCTACACCAGTAGTGTGAGCCCTGTTTGTATCTGTTGTCTCCACTCTCCCTGTGTCTCCTGTCCTGTCATGTGTGTTTATTACTAATAGATTCTCTGTTATCTCCTCTCTCACTGTGTCTCCTGTCCTGTAGTGTGTGTTTATTACTAATAGATTCTCTGTGATCTCCTCTCTCTCACTGTGTCTCCTGTCCCGTTGTGTGTGTTTATTACTAATAGATTCTCTGTTATCTCCTCTCTCACTGTGTCTCTTGTCTTCTTGTGTGTGTTTATGAAGGATGGATTCTCTGTGTTTATTACAAACACACTGACTGGGTGAGTAGTGAGAAGTGGGAGATCAATAGAATCTGGATCTTCTTCGAGCCTCAGTAAGGAAGTTTGAAAGAGAGCAGTAGAGAAGGGGAGGGTGAGAAGAGGGAGGGTGGAGTGTGTCAGGCAGGTGATAGGTGACAGGCAGGGATAAAAGCAGGGGACAGTGGAGGCAGGTCCCATTGTAAGCCATGGCACTGCGGGGCCAACTACTCTCCCTGCTGACTCTGCTGCTGTCAGTGACAGGTAGGCTGCGGTTTATCTCTCACCTGTCTGTCAGTGTGTGTGTGCGCACCTGTCTGCCTGCGCACCTGTGTGTTTCTCTGTGGGTCTGTTGCCCAGTCAGTGTCGGCGTGTCTCTGAGTCCGCCAGCCTTCTCTTCAGTCCTGACCTGGGCCGATCACTTTAGATCTGCAGCAGATCCACCTGTGAGCCAGTCACAGACTCTACCAGCTGTGTCTGTGTCTCACTGAAGTGATCAGCACTCAAGGGATCCAAAAACCAAGTGTCAGCCAGATCAATTAAATTGACTGGCTGAAACAACGCCATCCTTCTCGTTTCCTGGTGGCTTCTGTTCCTCTGGAGGTGGTCATCTGCCACAGTCTTCCTCTACAAGTTAGTTGTTTCTTACTGCACTTTGTACTGACTATATTATGGGATCCAAGGGTTTTGCAATAGTTTGCCGAGCGAGCACTGTGTTTCACTGCGCTAGACTGGTGGAAATCATTTCAAGGTTCAGATCTGGAGCCTTTACACCTATAAATCCGGTGGCTGACATATCTGGGAAAGTACAAGAACAGGGCTTGGATTACTAGTTCCCAATCCTGTTCCTGGGTTTCAGTCCAGCCCACCTTCATGAAATAATCGGAGATTTAATCGACCTAAGAAGTTGCTTTGTTGGAATGTCTTCATTTTGTTTCTGGTCACAAGTTTGGGATTTTATTTAATTTACAAAATACGAAGGTCAGAGCTCCAACATGTGTAAGAGCTGGGAGCAAACAGTTCAAATTAACCTTAAGTCAATGAAGGGTTTGATTGTGTCACTGTGGGCTCTGCTGGAGCAATAACCAACAGGTATGTGGGTCACCAGGGCCAAGACTGGGAACCCCTGTTTTAGATGTCGAGAGAGTGTATCCAGATAAACACACACAACAGTGTCTGAACCCGAGATGGATTTCTCACTACCTCTGTCATCGGGCTACACTGCTGCCAGTCGCCTTCTGAACGAGCGCTGACTCCAGGGCTCTGTGAAATCAGGGGTGCTGGAATGCAGTGTGAGCTGTGGGGGAGAACGCAGACATACGAGCGTAACAGAGGCACTGGAGCGCTGCACCGCCACTCAAGCAGAACATCAACATACTGTACTGCCAATATCTTACTGCACGCTAGCAAGGTGTGCTGGAAAATATGTTTAGTTAGTATCATTGCATTCCACGATTCACTGCTATCTGGCCAAGTTGATCAACCTGCTTATACCTGCTCTTCAATAACAATCAAGCCACTTTTTTGTTGAAGCAGGTAGTTTCATCCTGCCTAAGCAGGAAACATATTTTCCTTGGTTTTTAGGAAATGGTTGAGAACAGCAACACTGGAATACAAGATCCAGTCCACATCGGTCCTGTTCATTTCCCGACAAGCTGAACTCTGGCACAAGAGAAGTACCTGTTGGTTTTTGTTCCAGCAGAGCCCTCAGTTCTACAATCAAAACCCCTTCATTGTCTTTGTTTGTTCCCAGAAGTACAACATGTTGGAGCTTAAACCGTTGTATTTTGTAAGTAAATTAAATCCCAAACTTGTGACTAGAACTACTATGCAAATATTCCACTGAAGCAACTTCTTAGCTCAAGGCTTCAATTATCTAATTAAAGGGGGAAAGGAAAGAAACCCAGCAGGTGTGTGTGTGTGTGTGTGTGTGTGTGTGTGTGTGTGTGTGTGTGTGTGTGTGTGTGTGTGTGTTGGGGGGGGGGGCACCAGGACCAGGACTGCGAACCACTGCTCTATGGAAACCAGTTACAGTAATGATATTGAGATGTGATATTGAATAACTTGTCCATAAATCAACTGCGTACAGTTGCCGTATTTCTAAACACTCTTGATATTATTTTCTAACCGCTTCTTCCAATCAAGGGTCAAGGGGGAGTCAGAGTAAAGTAGCAGGAAAGCATCAGTAAAGTGGCAGTAAAAGGCTCTTGATACAATATGATATAATGCAAGCTATCACAGCTCTCTGTGGCCAAGGTTATGTGAGTACAGGAAGTACCGAATTATAAAGGGCTTGTGTTCACATTTCATGTGTAAGCAGGCTTCTAGGAACCCAGAGTGCATTTCCCCCTAGAAGCAATGTGAGAAATGGGGCTGATGTACCTCAAAAGCCTTTTGAACCCACAATGCTGCTGAACTCTGTCTGATTGTCGCAACCATAGGACAATTGACCCAGGTCTGACTTGGCCATTCTCTGATCAGTTTATCAGTTTATCATGATCAGTTTATCATGCTGTCATTCCAAACTGGTGGCCTTTCCTTCATACAGGTGTGTCGCTAGCACTGCTCTACAACAATCAGCTTAGCATCCATGATTCGGGTTGTATTCTGGATCACTAATGGGAAGAGAAACTGCTAAAATTTCAGATGGATTCATAGATGATTTCGTAGGAGAAGATCTGTAGCTGCTCGGCAGTTTTATCAAGTGGTTTCTTCTCCAAGTCAGCTTGTTTGAAATGGTATTATAAAAAAGTCAAAGGCTCACACTTGGGGAGCTCAGAGGAATGGGCAAAGATCTGAGGTAAAAATGCTACAGATAGCTCCAGTAACTGCTAGAAGGATTGTACATCACTCCCTGTTTTGCTGCTATGGTTCAAGTTTAGTGGGATTATGGAACCGTTTTTTTCCAAGTGCGAGGTCGTCGAGCAGCAACCAGGAAAATCACCTTCCTGAACTCACAGGGAGTAATCAAAACAACATAGATACTACTGATGATGATGATGATGACGAGGTGGAGTTTGCTAAAAAAAAACTGGGTTTCAACACCCATAATCTTACCATCAGGAGCCTGGGATCTGTAATTATCGATCACTTAGGCAGTCAGAATTTCAGTTTATCATTTCATCTGAAGGACTGCTCCTTCCACAGTACAGTGTCCCCAGCCACCACACTGAGCCACCTAGTTCTACTTTGAAAATCTGGCTTTGAGAGCACGTGTCCCCATCAGGTCTTCAATTTCAGTGTTTTTCCAGATCCGAACTGAAGGACCTTAAACAGGACGTGGCTCTCACAACTTTGGTACAGCATTCCGTACTGCGTACTGCTGGAATCACATGTTTTTTTTGCATAAGGTTACGAAACTTGCCCAGCTGGAATTTCTTTTTCCTGGTTTAGCCTGGTTTAACCATGTATCGTTAGAATTCACGGAAATCATTTTTCAGGTAAGAGGTGTCATGCAGATGTTACTTCTAAGGCTGAAGAATAAGAAGAATTTTCTTTTTTGATAACAAATCCAGAGTGACTGACAGTGCTCAGAAACACATCTTTTACTTATACACAGAAACAGGAAACAAGTACTACGAAGTACAATGAAATAACTAAAAATTACAACAACACTGGTAAAGAATGTAAAAAAATCCACAATAATACCTAAGAAGAAATGTCATAATGTACTTTGAAAATTGAATGAACTGATTTATTCTAACACTTTCAGCAGTATCATTGGCACTGCCTGAGGGTTCTGTTGTTGGGTTATCTTGTTCGGGACTGAAGAGATTCAGTTCCTTGGGCCCATCAGCGCAGGAGATTCATTCAAGGCTGTATCCAGGCTGTACCTGTGCTGGAGGTGGGCCCGGTACCTGAAACCACTTTCTAGTGACATTTGATGTTTGATGTTCGCTTTTTCCTTGTTCCTTTTGAAAACTGAAAATTTCTGTTCTTTGTATGGTTCAGTGTGGCTCCACCTGTCTGTGGTTAGAAGCAGTTAGAAAATAATATCAAGAGTCTTTAGAAATAAGTCAACTGTGTGTAGTTGATTTATGGACACATTATTCTCCACATCTATATGTGTATATATCTACATATATCACATCTCAATATCATTACTGTAACTGGTTTCCATAGACCAGTGGTTCGCAGTTCTGGTCCTGGTGCCTCTCCCCCCCCCACACCTGTTAGGTTTCTTTTCTTCCCCCCTTTAATTAGATAATTGAAGCCTTAATTGAGCAAAGAAGTTGCTTCATTGGAATATTTGCATATTATTTCTAGTCACAAGTTTGGGATTTTATTTCACTTCAACTTCGTTTCAAACTACAAAGGTTTCAACTACCTGTCTGTCTGTTAGGGTTGGTCAGTCTGTCCTGAGCCGTTTCAACCAGCGAAAGAGAGGATCTTGGCACCCAGCCTCTCAGCTGAAATCTGTTCTGGCAGTTTCCTCCTCCTAACGTTTTAATCCACCCTGCTTTCTCCCCTTGAACCAATCTCTCCCTTATTTGATGTGGAGAAAGGCATGCGGGCCTGCACAAGTATAATCACATGTGTAATGTATGATCAGTATGTATAATCACACGTGCGGGCTTGTTCTCAATCTCGTCAGGGAGATCATATCTCGGCTCGTTTCCCTGTCACTCCTGATTCCACTCCCACTGGAGACACTGACAACCTCTCCAAACCACAGACAAGGAGGATGTGCTCTTTCTTCCAGCTGATTCACTGCTGAAGTGTCTCCAGCTGACAGTATAACAGCTATCGAGGATTCTCAGGAGCCACGTCGCCTATTGGCCCCCAGCTGAAGTTTTATGTTCATTCACAAAATGGAAAAAAAATCCAAAACAAGTCTAAGATGTATTAAAATTATAAAGATTGCCGAACAACAGAGAGTAAAGAGCACAGCTAAAGAAATAATAGCGGTTAGGAAAACACCAGTATATGGAGAAGGAATGATAAAGTGGAATGAGGAATAAGAAATTGTACATAGGGAAGAGATGGGACTATGGCACAGTAATGAGCATTGCTGTCTTTCAATGCTGGGGCCCTGGGTTCAATTCCTGGGAGGCTGTCTGTGTGGAGTTTGTATGTTCTCGTCGTTCTTGCGTGGGTTTCGTCCAGGGCCTCCTGTTTCCTCCCACAGTCCAAAGACATACCGGTAGGTCAGTAAAAACTGACCCTGGTGTGTGTGTGTGTGTGTGTGTGTGTGTGTGTGTGTGTGTGTGTGTGTGTGTTCTGTCTGTACCCTGTCTTGTGCTCACTGCTTGCTGGGATAGATTCCAGCTCCCCTGTGACCCTGTATTGGATAAAAAGGTAAGAAAAGGCATGGATTGATTGAAGGAAGAAGGAACAGGGACATGGGTTCAAACTAGACAAACCCTGCTGGTGTCTATAGAGCTGGACAAAATGTGGAGGTGAAAAGGTTAGGAGCTCACAACTTGACACACTGGTTCAACATTAACGTCCTCCTTCTCGTCTAAAAAATGTCCATTTCACCCAGGAGACAGCAAGACATTCCTGTGCAAGTTTCACAGAGAAACATTTCCTCATTCCCAGAAACATTTCCTCATTCATGCATCTGGATTCCTTTCATATCTACATGTCTTGTAAATGCAGATAAAATCTCATCTTAATCCAAAAGTATTTTTTAAATGAATAATAATAATACTTACTTACACTTATTTATCGCTTTTCTGGACGCTCCACTCAAAGCACTTTAATAGGGATTCCCCTCCACAACAACCAATGTGCAGCATCCACCTTGATGATGTGACGGCAGCCATAGTGCGCCAGAACACTCACCACACAGCAGTTCTCAGTGGGGAGGAGAGCAGAGTGATGAAGCCAGTTCAGAGATGGGGGTTATTAGGAGGCCATGATGGGTAAAGACCAGGGGGAAATTTGGCCAGGACACCGGGGTGACACCCCTACTCTTTTTGAGAATTTGTAATGAGAGGATTTTTAATGACCGCAGAGAGTCAGGACCTCGGTTTTATGTCTCATCCGAAGGATGGCACCTGTTTACAGTATAGTGTCCCCGTCACTATACTGGGGCATTAGGACCCAAATGGACCGCAGGGTGAGTGCTGATCCAATGGCATAACTGCACGATCGCTTGATGAGTCTTTTATATTTGGAAAAAGACACAGGCGCTGATGTAGTGTGTCCAGCCTTGCTGACTACAGTCCATCAATTAGCCATCAAACTACTTGGGAAATCACAGTTACAGACTTAATCCTGTCTGAACTACAGGACTCAACTATGCTCCAGACAAGAGCTTTCACTTGCGATAACCTCTTCTGTAGTCCTTCACTTCTGTTGTAAATTAATAATTTCATAAACATATAATATTATATGATATCATTTCTCTAATTAATCTTTTCTTTTTCTTCCCTTTCAGAATCACAAGCCCAGACTGGTAAGAATATTGTTTGTAAAAAAGGAGTAACATCGCTTAAAAATAATACAGATGAATCTTGAGTATCTCTCAGTAATAAACACACACAACAGGACAGGAAACACATTGAGAGAGAGGAGATCACAGAGAATTCCTCAGTATTAAACACACACAACAGGATAGGAGACACAGTGAGAGAGACAGGAGATAGGCAGCTTGTTGGCCCATCACACAGAGCAGCCAATATACTCTCCAGCTGATCAATTCTGATTTGATAAAATGGTAGGAATGTATGTCCATCATACAAAAAAATGAAGTGAAATATCAAAATAATCAGCCAATTGCTTAGTCTTTACTAAAGCAAGAAACAGCAAGAAACACTCACACTAACTGAGCTCCTTCTTCTCTCTAAGCTCCAGTCTGTGGACAGGCTGTCCTCAACACCAGGATCGTTGGGGGCCAGTCTGCCCAGCCGGGGTCCTGGCCCTGGCAGGCCAGTCTGCGTCTGAATGGGGGTCACACATGTGGGGGGACCCTCATCAACAGCCAGTGGGTGCTGACGGCTGCTCACTGCTTCGGGAGGTAAGGCAGAAGGACCTTTAACTCTGCAGTATCTCCACAGGCAGTGGAATGGCTTTCGGGTGAAGGCCCTGAAACTGTAATTGGGGGTGACAGTGACACATCAAAGGTTGTAATTAACAGAAAGCTGCTGTGATTTTAACGAAAGTGCTCAGACTGGCAGAGCAGGGAATAAATATTTTAAAGCTGGTATTGCCCTGAGAGAAAATAAAAACTGAAGCAGTGAATTCATGTACAGTAGTGTTGACGTTTCTGGAAACCCATAATCTTCATCTTAGAGATTCACCGATTTTTTTACCCGGCAAGAAAGCTTTAGCCCCTCATGAGGTGATGGGGTTTTTCATCACCAAAATTTGAACCAACTATTTTAAATTGTGATTATGAAAATATATTTTACACATACTGCACTGTAGTGGCTTTTAAATGAGTGGGTGCTGACTGCAGCACACTGCTTTTCAGGGTAGGAGAGAAACAGGACCCCCTCTCTCAGTATGTACAGTGCTGACAGGATCTGCAGAATGTGATGACTGTGAATGCTGATGAGCTCTTAAAGTCATCAGTGTCAGAGTAAATCGTGATTAGAATTGATAAATTCTCTATTTCTCTTTGTATGCTTCCTGCACTGTGTATTCACACTGGTCAGTCAGAAACTATATGTGCCATTCTCAAGTTCTCTGCTCTTTCACTCTCCAGCCCCATAACTCCAAGTCAGTGGACAGTGTATCTGGGAGTGACAGACACAGGCTCTAGCACCAACACAGTGTCCAGCAAGGTCCTGCAGATCATCAGGCATCCAAACTATGACTCTTCAACCAACAACAATGACATCGCCCTGATGAAACTGAACAGTTCTGTCTCCTTCAACAACTACATCCAGCCCGTCTGTCTGGCTGATACCAGCAGCTCCTTCTACAATGGGACCAGCTGCTGGGTCACTGGCTGGGGAGACACAGTTGAAGGTGGTGAGTGTATCCCAACGAAACACACTCCTTTGCCAAAACCTTTCTTCCAATTCAACTGATGGTTTCAAGCTGAACTGACATAATATACCACACCAGAAGGCCTACTGGAATATCAGCACAGAAAATAAACACTTGCACTCTATTTGCAGATCATTTGAGTACATGATTTTTACACCTTTGTAAAGGTTGATATGGTCGACATTTTCAAATTCCTGTAAAGATCTTTATCTTCTGGGACACTGGAGGGTTAGAAGATGAGGGCTCAGCAGATCCTGCTCCAGTTGTCCTTCCCAGAGATGAGTTCCAGCTTGTGGGCACTTTATGGAAGTAACAAACTCTCTTGTCTTCCAGGGACAACTCTACCCTCGACCCTGCAGGAGGTCCAACTGCCCATCATTGGGAACAGACAGTGTGGGTGTCTGAATGATGTGGTCTTCGGAGCGAACAGTGTCACTGGCAACATGATCTGTGCGGGAGTGCTGGAGGGAGGCAAAGACTCCTGCCAGGTAACTTTCCTTGTATGTCTACATCGTATGTGTTGCCATATGGCACTGACCTGGAGAATGGCGCATCTGTATGACTGACTTAGGAATTTACTCAGTGAAGCAAAGCTGACAGGTGAGAGCAGGGAATGCTGGCTGAAAGGGTTGCAAAGGTACAAGTAAAGGTTTATTCCATGCTGAAAAGAGAAGGAAAGAAACATAACGTTTCGACTGTGGAGACTTCTTCAGGTAACAGGTGTGTCACCTGAAGAAGGCTCCACAGCCAAAACATTGTGTTTCTTCTCTTCTCTTTTCAGCATGGAATACAACTATACTTGTTCCTTTGCAGCCTACACATGCTGACGGAACCACCTACTTGATCTGATTGGTTGCTAAGGATGTGTAGCAACAAGAAGACAGATGGAAATGTGGATGACCTACAGGTTTTATCTCATTATTGGAATCAGGGAGTCAGAGTGATTCAGGAAGACTCCTCAAAGTCTAACTGGCAAGCTGGTTTATGTGAGGAGCACTCCCATAAGCGAGTAGGAAACTCAATGACAGAGCATCTGACTTTGGACAGGGCTTAAGTATCCTGGAGGTGTTGAGGTAATCACCCATTAAGTGAGGACATGGACAGCTGCCCCAATCGAGTTCTAATAGTCCTGGGAGGTGCTTGTCTCCATGTGAAAAGTGGCTGGTTGGAGACTAGGGGCCATGAACTCAGTCCTAGACCCACACTGTCTCATACATTGTGTCTATCTTGTCTTTTCTTCAGTTAGTGGACAGTAATGAGCTGTCCGTCAGTCAGTTCCTGTTCTAACAGTCTTCTCTCTCTCTCTGCAGGGAGACTCAGGGGGTCCCCTGGTCTGCAAGCAGGGCTCTGCCTGGGTTCAGGCTGGTATTGTGAGTTTCGGTTATGGCTGTGCCCGTCCCAGTCTCCCAGGGGTGTACACCAGGGTGTCACAGTACAAGGACTGGATTAACGGACAAGTGGGGTCGGGAGACACAGGTTTTGTGACCTTTACCTCCAGTGGCACAGACGCCGACAGCAGCTTTACCTGTAGTCCTACAGTTACTACAAGAGCACCACTGACTACTCCTGTCACTCCATCAATCACTTACCCGACCCCTCCACCAACTCCCATAGCACCAAATGGTAGGTAAATGTTCAGTTGAGTTCAGAGTATTTTCATCTCCACATGTGCAATGAGATGCTTATTTGCATGTATGCTCCCATACAGAGACATTAAGGAAACACCAAAAAAAACATAAACAAAATACAGAAGCAGTAACAACAAGTTAAATAACATACAACTTTAAAAAAATGTTTGCCTTATTCTTCGATGAATGAATTCTTTTTGGTATCATTAGGACTCATCAGGTCTTTCTTTCTGTCCTGTTCCTCCAGAGTGTGGGAAGGTGCCCCTCAATCCCAGGATCGTAGGGGGGAACCCTGCCCAGGAGGGGTCCTGGCCCTGGCAGGCCAGCCTGCATTACTATGGGCAACACATGTGTGGAGGATCCCTGATCAACCAGCAGTGGGTCCTGACGGCTGCACACTGCATCTCAGAGTAAGGAGAAACAGGAACACTGTCTCTGAACTGCGAGCAGCTTGTTGTCGGCCTGGTCGTAACCCCTCGAAAAGTAAAACTCAAATGTCATTACGGGATTCACAGGCAATTGTTTGGTTTTGTGTTTTCTAATATTAGTATAGTAAGGTAAAGATGGTGATGACTGTTTTAAAAAACATGCTGCCAAAAGATGGCTCAAACTTTAAAGCACTTCTTTAAATCTGGTTTCCCACACAACTCCAACTTGAGTCCACGGTAGTGAAGGTCAGCGTTCTTCTGCTTTTACTGCTCAGACCCCAAATTTGGCACAGACTCTCCAGCACCAGGAGACTGAGCGCCTGACAGTGACAAGTCCTCTGCCCACAGAGGTAGGGGTAAAAACAGACTGACACGCTCAGTGTGCTCCTATTGCCTGTATACAAAAAATGCATCTACTGTATATTTTGAGACATGGAGGAGAAAAATTCACTTCCTGAGTCCACTAGTCGCCCCCAGAGGGCCCCGGAGATGAGAAAATTGGCCCCCTCACTCTTCCCTGACAGCCGAGTGAAAATGTATCAGTACTAACGCCGGTAATTGAGAGGACAATCAAAAGCTCATGCGGCTAATCAGGTGATCATGCCAGAGCCATGCCAGAACCACGCCATGAGTCCTCACTTCAGGCGCACCCCTTTCTTAACACTCATCCTAAACCTTCTGATAAGAAGATCCGACAATGGAGCAACTTCACAGTGGCTCTCTATCTCCATCAGAGATACAGTATATAGGACTTGGAGCTGGTGAAAAGGTGCAGTCTAAAACCCGTGCACTCTCACAATATTTACAGCACTCCAGCTAAACTGAGCCAAGAGCCACGATTGGTCCAGATAGAATACTGCCATCGACCGATTAAAACACAGAAATGTTGACGATCAGACAGCATGACAGACTTTAGACATTGAGGAACTTATGTCCTCGTTCTCTCTCCAGCCCCCTGAACACCTATCCGTGGACAGTGTACCTGGGCCGGCTGACACAGTTTAGCTCCAGCCCCAACGAACTGTCCAGGTCGGTCCAGCAGATCATTGTGCATCCTGCCTACAACTCTGTCACCGAGGACAACGACATCGCCCTGATGAGACTGAGCAGCCCTGTCTCCTTCACCAGCTACATCCAGCCCATCTGTCTGGCCGACAACAGCAGCTCATTCTACAATGGGACCAGCTGCTGGGTCACTGGTTGGGGCTACACAGCTGAGGATGGTGAGTGGATCTCATTGGCATCGCACTTCAAACACTCCTGCTTATAGGCGTGACTGTTCTATGAGTCTCATCTCCCTGTGCCAACACAGGCCACTCAATTTCAACCATATATATACACATGGAACCGCTCAGAATGTGTGGCAAAGGTCTTGTCCACGGCAAGCTCACCACAGCATGGTCACAGCATCATTCGGTACACCGAATGTAACTTTTCACTGCCTTAAGAAGATCGATAGGTTGCACATGTGGTGCATTAGATGTTGATGAACCGACGACTTTATTTGTCTTTCTACTGTACTTTAAATCCATTTAATAGGAAATATTAATATGGAATCATGTAACTAAAGGCAAATTGCAGAAGATAAAAATAAAAATAACCAAAGTATAATAACATACAATAAAGTTATTATAATTTATTTTAACATTTCTAAACCTCATTAATTATGTTTATTCACGACTATTAATATAAGATACATATATTGCTGGGAATGGTGGCTAAAAATAAGGTACACCTTCATAAACATTCTCTGCATCCAGGTCTTTAACTAGATCACTTATTATGTAATTATTCTGGGAAAGTTTTGACATGCTTGTTTTAATTACAATTTACACAATCCATATAAAGTTTCTGGAAAAACAAAATTGTACAAAGAAAATTATTTTTTATGTTGAACACAAGGTTTAAATGATTAAATGGTATCAAATCCTTTTTATATGTACGTCTAAATATAACTTTTTGAATTATACATTAAACTAATAATAATTAAGCCTCGAGACTCCATTCACACCACTTTTCAGGTGATGAGGACTAACATCCACCACCAATATGTGGCCCCAGGGCCTGCTCAAGGGGGGGCAAAGGGGGTGGCCACCCAGGGCCCCATGCTTTGGGGGGACCTCGCGCTGGCCAGCCCAAGCCCCCGCCCCAGGGCAGCAGGACAACACCCCAAATGTTTTTGAGAAAACACTGTGGGATTTTTAATGATGGAACTTGGTTTTATGTCTCACCTGAAGAACAACACTTTTTTTACAGTATATTACCTTCACCATACTTCAGGACCCACCCACACACCGCAGGGTGAGCGTCCCCTAGTGGTCTCACTAACACCTCTTCTGACAGCAACCCTAACTTTCTCAGGAGTCTCCCATCCAGGTACTGGCCAGGCTCACACTGCTGAGCTTCAGTGAGTTGGCTGTAGTGAGTTGCAGGGTGATATAGCTGTCTAGAGTCAGTCAATGAAATCATGCTTCCCGGATGCAGATGTAACTTCCTGACACTTAATGATCTGTCCTGTCTTTCAGGAGCTACTCTACCCACGACCCTGCAGGAGGTCCAGCTGCCCATCATTGGGAACAGGCAGTGTGGGTGTCTGAACGATGTGGTCTTTGGAGCAAACAGTGTCACTGGCAACATGCTCTGTGCTGGAGTGCTGCAGGGGGGCAAGGACTCCTGCCAGGTTAAGACACTTCTTATGGTTTTGTTGCTGTCCCTCTCCCTCTCAGTCAGTGTGCTAAGAGTTGACGAATCTGACAAAGTCTCTTGGGTGCCCTTGCAATTCTCTTTCTCCATCTTTTGCACACCTACTGCTGAGTAAAATATGTTTCAGTCTACAAAAAAAATATTATTTTGTTCAAATAATAACTTGGGTCCTCGCATTTGTCTCTCTGCAGGGAGACTCAGGGGGTCCCCTGGTCTGTAAGCAGGGCCCTTCCTGGGTTCAGGCTGGTGTTGTGAGTTTCGGAGAGGGTTGTGCCCAGCCCAATTTCCCCGGTGTGTACACCAGAGTGTCCCAGTACAAAGATTGGATTAACACTCAGGTGGGATTGGCCACTCCGGGCTTTGTGACCTTCAGCTCCAACAGCACAGACCCTGACAAGAACTTCACCTGCTCTCCATTCAAAATTACTCCAGTAGCCCCCAGTGGTAAGTGATAGAATGGTTAAATCAAATGTAATGTACTTATTTTCATGTAAGTACTTAAGTTATATTTATCTATCTGTCCTCTGCTTCCAGAGTGTGGAAAAGCCCCTCTCAGTACCAGGATTGTGGGGGGTGTCTCTGCCCCAGAGGGGTACTGGCCCTGGCAGGTCAGCATATATTACTTTGGGTATTACAGATGTGGAGGATCCCTGATCAACCAGCAGTGGGTGCTGACGGCTGCAACCTGTGTCTACTCAGCCTGGTAAGTCCGACTGCAACCCCTAAGGATCTTCATGTGGGTTCATCACACTGTAGTACCGCACTGTAACTGAGGAACACTGCATACAGTGCTGGAGAAACAGAGCAATACGGATTACCTTTTTCTCTTTCCAGGACAAGTGAGCTGAAGGTGTACCTGGGCAGACAGACACAGGCGGGCCCCAACCCCCAGGAATTATCCAAGAAGGTTAAGCAAGTGATTCTGCACCCTGGCTATTCCAGTTCAAACAACGACATCGCACTGCTTGAACTGCGCAGTCCTGTCACCTTCACCAACTACATCCAGCCCATCTGTCTGGCAGCCAACAGCAGCTCTTTCTACACTGGGACCAGCTGCTGGGTCGCTGGCTGGGGTTTCACATCTGAATTCAGTGAGTTTATCCCCTCTAATCAGTCACACACACTGCAGAGGCTTGTGCAGGGAGCTGTGACAGCTTGCAAACTGCAAAGGAACAATTAGAATCAACCTGTAATTCCGCAATGAAAGGGAAAAAGAAAAATCAGCACTTTGGTTGAGTAGTCTCGTCATGTGTATAGGGGGCAGAGAGTAGGAGTATTGGACAAATAAACATGGGGTGAGGCAGGGAGAAATAAAAGTGAATGTGAGACTGGGGATGTGAAAAGTGGACAAAAGAGATGTAAGTCAGAAATGGATTCCCAGGGGAACCGTGGAAGGCAGAGATTTTCAGATGATTTGAGAGATTAGTAAGAGATAAATTGATTGTTGGGTACTTGGAGATTGGGAACCAGATTTGAGTCTTCTATGGTATTTTTGAATCCTGTGAAAGGACACGAGAGAAAGTTCAGTGTGATCATAGATGGAAGAGGAAGAATTGGGGTCCGCTAGTGAGGAAAGATCTCCTATCCTCACTACTGCAACACTTTCTCCGAAATATATCTTTTACATACCCCGCGCATCATGGTAATATCCCTTTGGTCCAACCTCTTCACATACGTTTGGGGTCACTGACAACAATGTTCTTAGTGGGTGGACAATGATAGGGTGAGTATAGTGGCGATGACTATGATATCCTGCTATAAACGGTACCAAACCATCATTCTGGATTTCAGCCACCAACTGGGTACAAAATCTGTCAACCTCTTTTCCAGTGTCTCTCCCAGGGAACCAGACCCTGCAGGAGGTGCAGCTGCCCATCATTGGGAACAGGCAGTGTGGGTGTCTTTATGATTTGAACTACGGACCAGGCTCGGTCAATGACAGCATGATCTGTGCTGGACAGCCGAATGGAAGCAAGGATACCTGCAGGGTACAGACACTCCTTCTTCCACTTGTATTGTCCTGTTCATTTTTGCTAAATTCAGAACATTGTCAAGAAATGCTTTTTAGATGTTTTTCTCTCTCTCAGTGCAGTGTTAATGTACTGTAGTGTCCAGTCAATGTGTCTGTATTAACCCCTCTCTCTCAGTGCAGTGTTAATGTACTGGAGTGTCCAGTCAGTGTGTCTGTATTAACCCCACTCTCACAGTGCAGTGTTAATGTGCTGTAGGTCCAGTCAGTCAGTGTGTATTTACCACCTACCTCACTATCCTTGCCTCCAGGGAGATGAAGGGGGACCCCTGATCTGTAAGCAGGGCTCTTCCTGGGTGCAGGCTGGTATTGTGAGGCCAGGAGAGGGCTGTGGCCAGACTGGCCTTCCTGGATTGTATACCAGGGTGTCCCAGTATGAAGACTGGATTTATCAGATGGTTGGGATGGCCACTCCAGGCTTTGTCACCTTCAGTTCCAATGGCTCAGATCCTGAGAGGAACTTCACTTGCAGTCCCCCAAGCAGTACCCCAATATCTTCAAGCGGTAAGTGATATTTTACCTCAATCATCAGGAAGCAGAGAAGTTTACTATCATACAGCCTTTCAATAGATCATCCTTCCCATCTTCCTCTGTCTCCCTGCTGTCAATCCAGAGTGTGGGCGGGCACCTCTCCGTACCAGAATTGCAGGGGGCCAATCTGCCCAGGAGGGGTACTGGCCCTGGCAGGCCAGTCTGCATTACTCTGGGTACTATATGTGCGGTGGGTCTCTGATCAACCATCAGTGGGTGCTGTCTGCTGCAGGCTGCGTCTACAGGTAACTGGATCCGTTTAACCTTTTTCTTGGTTTTGATTAAATGATGTTTACAAAATGTGATGGATTAATGCTATCCAGGGCTGTATCTAAGGACCTCTATTCTACAGCTATTTTCTTTTTAGCTACTTTCACTCCAGTCTTCTGAAAGTATATCTGAGTAACAGAGTGTAGTTTAGACATAACAGTGATAATGATCTCTCCCTCTCTCAGGATCAGTGATAACAGACAGTTGACAGTTTATCTGGGCAGGCAGAACCAGATGAATTCTAACCCCAGCGAAGTGTCTAGGAAGGTCACACGGGTCATTCTGCACCCTGACTTCAACTCTACGACCTTCACGAATGACATCGCCCTGCTGAGACTGCAAACCCCTGTCAACTTCACCAACTACATCCAGCCCATCTGTTTGGCTGACAAGAGCAGCTCTTTCAGCACTGGTACCAGCTGTTGGGTCACTGGCTGGGGCAACACAGATGACTATAGTGAGTATCCTTAATATTTAAAAAACAATTCATAGCGACTTTACTGTTCAAAAACTGAAATATTGAAGGTTGTTCAGTGTAAGATGCACATATGAGTTGCTTCACAGGTCAAAGACTATACTGCCCTGATGACCAATAATAATATGGAAACAGCTGTCTATGGCTGCTAACGTATACAAAGCAGATGTTCTTCTTTGTAGAAATGGCAAGTTCATATTAATTCCCAGAACTTACAAATATAATATAAACAACACTTTCATATTAATGTCTTAAGATATTAAACAATACTAGGTCATTTCAAAGAACTGTTCCCTAATGAGTGGGAAGCAGTTCTTACAATAAGAAGCGATCGGAGGCTTGAGGATGGATCCAGATTCAGACAAGGGTAAGCGGTCAGTCAGGCGAGAAGTGCAAAGCAGGTGAAAGTAAAACATGGTCCAGAGTCATAATGAGAAGGCAGGGAAAGCAAGTCCGAGACCAGAGGACAGAAGCAAAAGAACCGCAGGGAGAATCACAGGCAGAAACCAGAAAGTCCACACAAGGTAAACACCACAGAGCAGGGAGATACAGAAATGTGTAAGTCAAGCAAACATTGTCAAAGCATAGAGGTGAATAACAAGAGGATGCCAAGACAAGCAAAGGATAACTATAGCTGCCACAGCATGAGATTATTGTAACTAGCCCTGAGCTGAATGTGAGCAGGTGGGATCTTCTTCTACATCAGGTGGTCAATGGCTGATCAGGGAATCCACCTGTGGGATTAGGGCTCCTGGTGAAATGCAGAGACCTTTAGTGTGAGCAGGTTTGACAATGACAGGAAGGCTTTTTAAATAGTTTTATTATGGTCTTTACATTTTTTATTGTTGTAATTATTGTGAAGCTTCAACACACCTTCACTACAATTTACTTCTGTGAACCATACAGACACCCTGCAGTAAATATTCATAATAAACATCCATTTGTCACAGTATTCCCATGGTCCAATGTAGTGAAGCACAGGGAAATAATTTTCAAACCACCCCTCTCTACCCCACATCATGGCTAATATGTCAACATCCTGTGGTATATTTACAAAGATAAACTTAGGTAATGGTCTCCTGTAAGTAAAGGACAGCTCTGTAACTGCTAGCTTAGTGCTAGCAGTGCTCCCTGTGGTAGGGACCTGTTGGGGTGGGTCAGGCCTATTGTAGTGGTGTCATCTGCAAACTTAATGATGCGGTTGTCGCTGTGTCTTGCTGTGCAGTCGTGAGTGAACAGGGAGTAGAACCTTGGGCTCAGCAGCCTTGTGGGGTTCCAGTGCTCAGGGTGAGTGGTGTTGATGTTTTATTGCCTATCCGCACCACCTGTGGTCTCTCGATAAGAAAGTCCAGGAGATAGTTGCAGAGTTGCACAGACCTAATCCCCTGAGCCTTGTCACCAGTTGACTGGGTATGATGGAATTGAATGCTGAACTGTAGTCCACAAACAGCAGTCTCACATACGAGTTCTTAGTGTCCAGGTGTTCCAAGGCTGTATGTAGAGCCAGGGAGACAGCATCAACCACTGATCTGTTGTTCTGGTAGGCGAACTGCAGGGGGTCCAGGGACTCTGTGATGGAGGAGTTGATGTGTGACAACACCAGCTTCTCCAGGCATTTCATCACCACAGATGTTAATGCTACTGGGCGGTAAACGTTCAGGCACGTCACTTTTGCCTTTTTGGGGAGTGGAACAATAGTGTTTTTTTTAAAACTGGTTGGGACCATGGACTGTGACAGGAAGGAGTTAAAGATGCCCGTAAACACTGTGGTCAGCTGGGCTGCACATGTCCTCAGGACGCGGGTTGGTATTCCATCAGGCCCTGCAGCCTTATGGATTTTCACCCTGCTCAGAGTCTTCTGTACATCCTGCTCTGACATTTGAGAACAAACTGACCCTGCACACTTGGGGTCTTCTCAGCAGTGCCCGTGTTCAGAGCATCAAAGCGGGCATAGAAATGCTTCAGCTCGTACGGCAGGGATGTGTTGTTTGTGTCAATCTCCTGGTTGCAGCCCTTGTAGCCTGTGATTGACTGCAATCACTGCCATAGCCTCCAGGTGTCAGCGCACTGCGTTTCAAGCAGCACTCTGTAGCTCCGTTTGGCGCGTTTTATGGCTTCTTCTAATGCATACCGTGATTTCCTGTACAGCTCATTGTCCCCCAATTTGAATGCGGTGGATCTATCTTTTATTTTATTGCGAATGTCATTGTTGCGAACGGTTTTATTTTATTGCGAACGGTTTCTAATTAGGAAATGACCCAATTTTCTTTTCTGGTACACAAATATCAGTGCAGTATTTAATATAGCTGGTGACCGCATCCGTATACTCATTTAAATCTGTGTTGGGAGCTCTGAATGCGTCCCAGTCTGTATTATCAAAGCAGTCTATTAACCTGCTTTCCGCCTCCTCAGACCAACAACGCACTGACCTCTTCACAATGCTTCAGCTTCTGTTTGTATCCAGGAAGCAACAGGAGAGCGATGTGATCCGACTAACCGAAACTCGGTTTGGGAAGTGCTTTGTATGCTCCTTTTATTCTTGTGTAGCAGTGGTCCAAAATATTGCCTCCTCTTGTTGGTACAGTGACATGCTGAATGTATTTTTGCACTACTTTCCTCAGATTGCAGTGGTTGAAGTCCCTGAATCCAACTGAGACGGCTTCCGGGTGGTAGTTTTCGTGCTTGCTGATTATGTCGTGGAGCTCGCTGTGTGCTGCTTCCTCGCAGGCTTGAGGTTGAATATAAACGGCTGTGATAACAGTGGCGGAAAACTCCCAGGATTTAGAGATTACCTTCATGTTGGTACACCATTTGCTGTTGACCAGGAAGCAAACGCCTCCTCCTTTGTGTTTGCCAGTTGCTTGGTGGCTTCTGTCCATCCGATAAATGGTGAACCCCTTTGGCTGAATGGCGGTGTCTGGGACACATGCATTCAGCCAGGTTTCAGTGAAAGCGTAACCCTCAGGTCTTATTCCGCGTTGATCCGGCAATGTAGCTCATCTATCTTATTGTCCAGTGACTGAACATTAGCTAACAAAATAGACGGCAGCGGTGGTCTGTGCGGACGCCTTCGTAGTCGCACTAGTACGCTGCCTCGTCTCCCACCTGTTGTTGTTGTTCGCCGCATCTTTGTCCGATCCAGCAGGTTGGGTCCGGTACGTGCAAAAAATTGTTTGACAACCCTAAGGAGTCTGTCCTCAGGTTTAAAAGCGTTTGTCTGTCATAAGTAATGAGAGATATTGAGCGTCCAACACAAAACAAGAGTATTAACGTATAAATAAACATTAAAACAATCACACAACAAGAGAGCTTTCTGTAAACCGTCGCTATCTTGCCAGTCCCGGAGATGTTTGCTTACCTGGGAGGTAAGCAATGACTCAACGACTAATTTGAGCCATAAACTGGGATCACGGCAGAGAGAGAAAGCTGACAACGACTTGACTTGACTTGTCTTTCAGGTTTTTATGCCCAGATTCTACAGGAGGCCCAGGTGCCCATCATGGGAAACAGGCAGTGTGGGTGTCTGTATGCTGAGGCCTTTGGAGTGAACAGTATCACTGAAAACATGATCTGTGCAGGAGTACCGGATGGGGGGAATGCCACATGTCTGGTACACACATTTCCTTTTCTTCTATTTGTCTCCTCAACTCTCCTTCTCTTCGACCGCTTAGTGCCTCATATCTCATATCGTCAGATCAATTTTGAAATGGTTTACCCTCTATGATGAGCGTGAATGTTCTCCTTAAGTTCACCTGGGTGCTTGCCAGATGCTCTACTTTCCTGACAACTTCCAAAAATATGTAAGCTAGGTTAAGTGTTAACTGGTTAAATTGTCTCTCTGAGCATGTCTGGTGCACACATGGACTGCCTTCTGGAATGTTTCTGGAAAACACATAGGGTTGCAATGACCGTTAATAATGTAATGGATGGCTACATCTCACTCTCACTTGGAATCAGGACAATAAGGTAATAAGGAAACAGACTGAAAATCCTTTATCATGTTGTCTGTATCAGTGTCTGGAACCCCCCTCTCTCAGTGCATTGTTAATGTACTGTAGTGTACAGTAAGTGTCTGTATTAACCACCACACCTCTCCTCTCTCTCCAGGGAGACTCAGGAGGTCCCCTAGTCTGCAAACAGGGCTCTGCCTGGATTCAGGCTGGTGTTGTGAAATACAGAGATGGCTGTACTCCTTCCAGTCTCCCTGGTGTGTATACCAGGGTGTCCCAGTACCAAGACTGGATTAATGAGCTGGTTTGGTCAGCCACTCCAGGACTGCTTACCTTCACTTCAAATGGCACCGACACTGATAGCAATTTTACTTGTAGCGCACTGGGCACAACTCCAGTTACGCCAAGTGGTAAGTAAATTAAGGAAAAAGAGAAGTATGATTTTTATTCAGATCTTTCAAAGTTCATTTCTTCCTATATATCTTCTTTGGCCTGTTCCTCCAGAGTGTGGAAAGGCGCCCCTCAGTCCCAGGATTGTGGGGGGTGACTCCGCCCCAGAGGGGTACTGGCCCTGGCAGGCCAGCCTACATCATTATGGCCAACACATATGTGGAGGGTCCCTGATCAACCACCAGTGGGTGCTGACAGCTGCACACTGTGTCAATGGGTAAATAAACCAATTAAACTTTGTTCCAAACTTTGTCTTTTGACGGTTGGAGTTAAAGTGTGATCTGGAGGTGGAAGTATATTGATCTGAAGAGATATAATTGAGGATAAGTGTATTTGAGTTACTTTAGACAGAGTTGTACTAATGACCTCTCGCTCTCTCCAGGATCTCTGACGGACGTCAGCTGACAGTGTATCTGGGCAGGCAATCACAACTTGGATCAAACACTCATGAAGTGTCCAGAATGGTCACAATGGTCATCCCGCACCCCGGGTATTCCAATTTCGACAAAGACGTCGCCCTACTTAGACTAAACAAGCCTGTTTCCTTTACTGCCTACATCCAGCCCATCTGTCTGGCAAGCAATATCAGTTCCTTCCAAAACAGCACCCAGTGTTGGGTCACTGGCTGGGGCAACATAGCTGAGGGAGGTGAGCATGCTCTATTGACATAAATCCCTTGTTGAAGAGAAGGCAATGGGTAGGAATGGGGCCTGCTTTATTTGTTAAGCATAGTTGGCAGTTTCCACTGAGGTTTTAATGATTAACTTAAGCTTTCATGCAGGCCCACTGTCTGAGAGATGACAATCTGTCTTGATTTTCAGTGTTTCTGACGGGGAACCAAACCCTACAGGAGGTCCAGCTGTCCATCATTGGGAACAGACAGTGTACCTGTCTTTATAACATGATCCCTGTACCAGACCTCATCACTGACAACATGATCTGTGCTGGAGATCTGGAGGGAGGGAAGGGCTCCTGCCAGGTAAAATTTCTTTTCATTTTCTTGCGCTCTTTCTCACCCTCCATCTTTTCCCGTTGCACACTTGGTGTCTGGAAGTTTCATTCAGGGAGTCTTCAGAAATAAATCCATACAGAAACACATTAGGAAACATACTGAATTGAAATACCAGGCAAAACATTACTCAAAGAATTAAATTGTCTAAAAATCACTGGGAATACCACAACAGTTTAAAATGATGAAAAGGGTAGCACTCACAATCGTCTTTTTCTTTTTATTGTAAGTTCAAATGTATTTTGCTGTTCAGCCTTCTTCAGTGTGTAAATATAAGAAAGGTATTCTTCTCTCCACATTATTCTTTGAAATTGTCTGCCTGTTCTGATGAGTTATAATATTTACAATTACAGAATACAAGGCGATGTACACCTAATTAACAAGTCACCACTGAAGTGTCTTCTCTACTGAAGAAAGGAAAGTCATTGTCTCATTAAAAGCAAAATTAATAGATGTGGAAGACTAGGTCAATACAGGCTCCTTGCAGCAAATAAATCTGAGTTTCAATTATAAATCTTAAACACAAACATTACCACACTCATTTGTAGAGTTTTTTATCATCCCAGTGAAAAACAGTTCAAAAGATGTAGTTATTCACAATTTAATAAAAAATTAGCACATTAAAAAGTGAATTAAGTAACACAAAGAAACAAGTAAAAAATGTTTAAAGACAGTCAATGTCCTCTGTCACGATCGCATTCTTTCTTTCATGCCACCTACAGACCTAATATACAGTAAAGGGCTATCAGGTAATGCATCTGTATTATCTCTCTCTGCAGGGAGACTCAGGGGGACCCCTGGTCTGTAAGCAGGGCTCAAGCTGGGTTCAGGCTGGTGTTGTGAGTTTTGCAGTGGGCTGTGCCCGTCCCAGTTTCCCTTCAGTGTTCGCCAGGGTGTCCCGGTTTCAGGACTGGATCAATGAACAGGTGGGGTCTGCCACTCCAGGTCTTCTGACCTTCTCCTCCAATAGCACAGACCCTGACAGCAATGTAACCTGCAGTTCATTGAATCCAGATCCCACTCCTGTACCTTCTCCAATTTCACCTGGTGGTAGGTGCCATTTTATTTCAGTCTGCTACTCAAGTTTGCTTTCGGTCAACAGACCCTTTTT
Source organism: Lepisosteus oculatus (assembly GCF_040954835.1). NCBI lineage: Eukaryota > Metazoa > Chordata > Actinopteri > Semionotiformes > Lepisosteidae > Lepisosteus > Lepisosteus oculatus. Next base: position 5,361,305 of record NC_090699.1, read on the forward strand.
AACTTTCTCTCTCTATCCTGTTCATGCAGAATGTGGGCAAGCACGCCTTAATCCAAGGATCGTAGGGGGTGACTCTGCTCCAGCAGGGTACTGGCCCTGGCAGGCAAGCCTACAATATTATGGGTTCCATATCTGTGGAGGGTCCCTGATCAACCAACAGTGGGTGCTGACAGCCGCACACTGCACATACGGGTAATTAAACCCGTTTAAACCTCTTGTATCTTGGTGGTTTAAAAATAGGTCTGTGAAACATGCTGTATGAACTTCAATCAGAGCACAACTGACTAATGACATTTCTCATTATAGGATTAACTCCATGATGGTGCAGGTGTATCTGGGCAAGGAAAGTCAGGAGGGCTCTAACCCCAACCAAGTGTCCAGAGGGGTTGAAAGGATCATCTTGCACCCCAACTTTGATTATATGACTTTAAACAATGACATTGCCCTACTGAAACTGAGCAGCCCTGTCAGATTCACAGACTACATTCAGCCCATCTGTCTGGCAGCTAACAGCAGCTCCTTCCACACTGGGACCAGCTGCTGGGTCACTGGCTGGGGAAACATAGCGGAGGGTGGTGAGTGTATCTCACTTATGTTTACTGCTTTTCTAAAACAGACACTACTTGAGGGTTTTTAGGTATACAAAATCAGGAAGACTAATGGTGACAGTATATTTGTAAACGAGATTCATTTTCCCTGTGGCAAGCTGACAGGCTGAAACCCAAGTGCAGAACTTTCTAAGTCTCTGAGAGATCTTGAGAGTTGAGAAGGCAGTGGGACTGACTGCCAGAAAGTTGGGTGAGAGCTACCTGGAGAGAGGGCAATGGCTCGAGAAGCAGAAGACTCCCACAGGAACATAAAGTAGTGGTCAAATTGTTGTGATAATACCAGAGAAGCAATTATCATGGCTTACAGTGTAGGTCCCAGTGGTTGTGTGGTGTTGGATTGCTGGAGAGGGAAGTGTTTGTTATGTTATCGGTGTTATGTCATTCCCAGGCTGGAGAGACTGCAACATTACCACAAGCAATCGTATTCCTCCGCAGTAGCTCCTATTCGAACATGCTCATGCGGTCCATTCATCCACCTATCCCCCTGTCAATCAGACACCTAATCACCCCATTAATCTAATCCAGATTCCCTATTTAATCCATGGGATGCCATCGGAAAGGGGGTCTGTCATTGAGCTACCCAGATAGTGCTATACTCAGCTCTGCTCTAAGATATGTAGAAGCCTGAAAACCTGAAACCCTAAAACCTGAGACCTGGAGCCTAAACCTAAAACCTGCCAATATCCCAGTATAAAGCACAGATCCCGCAATGTCATTCCTGCATCCATCTACCTGCTTGAAACATTGGTCTTCTATGACCTTTGTCCACCATAACAAAGCACATCTCTGTTCATCCTTTGATCCTCTCCACCAGGCTCCTGCAATTGGACTCCCAGTCCCATCTGTGAGCCATGGCTGTCAGCTACCGTTAGAGACGACGTAACATGTTAATGGTGGATCTTAGCCAGCAATCAGACATATTTAGCTTGGGAATTTATTATCTGTCTTGTCTTCCAGTAAGTCTGCCAAATAACAAGACCCTACAAGAAGTTCAACTGCCCATCATTGGAAAGAGTCAGTGTGGTTGTATAAGTAACTTGACCTTTGGTGTGAACTTCATCACTGACAACATGATCTGTGCTGGAGTGCTGGATAACAGGAAGAGCCCCTGCAATGTATGAACACTTTGTCTTTTTCTTATCCTTATCCTCCAATACTCTCTTCTTCAGTTAAACTGTTGAGAATGTTTTCTATAATTATATATATAACAACTTTATCTCTCTGTTTCCAGGGAGACTCAGGGGGGCCCCTGGTCTGTAAGCAGGGCTCTGCCTGGGTCCAGGCCGGTATTGTGAGTTTTGGTTATGGCTGTGCCCAGCCCAGTATCCCAGAGGTGTACACCAGGGTGTCCCAGTACCAGGACTGGATCAACAGGCAGGTGGAGATGGCCACTCCAGGATTTGTCCATTTTGATTCCAATGGCATGGATCCTGACAGCAGTTTTACTTGCCCTTCAACAGCTGGTGCACTTGCAAGTGAGTAAAAGCCAAGATATGTCTCAGAAGAACATGACAGAGACCAGAATGAAAGATGTTCATGTAAATATTTTTATCCATCAACACTGATGGCCTCTAAAAATAATCACTAGGAAGTCAAAGCGAGGTATTCTGGAATATTAAGTATTATTAGTGTTATACCTACTCACAGCAACATTTACTTTCTTCTCAAAAGTGCCTCGGTCTCGACAGCACATTTATTGTGAAAGCCCTCCATTCCCCTGTGAAATTCCTCAGGCCAATGAAAAATAATTAAGAGCTCAGGACTGACTATATTAAGGGCAATTAAAAATGCTTTGAAATGTTTTGCAACTACAACCAGTTCCTGATGAACATCAGTGGCTAATTCCATAATCCTGCTGGCAACTGTATTTGCAGACAAACTTATGCCTTCAAACACTTTCTTTTTATCGGGGAAAAAAATCTTGCTTGCCTTTATAAAGCAATCTTTTATGAACTGGCCTTCTGTGTACGGTTGCTGTCATTTCACTGATGATGAGGCTTGCTCTTATGGAATCTTCACTTGATTTGTTAATATTTGTGAAAAAGTTTCGTTTTGCAAGAGCTGCTTTGAGTTGCTGAACTTTTTCATCTCGCCTGTTGCCAGTTATCTCTTTATACCGTTCTCGATGCATCCTGTCGTAATGTAATACATACATACGTAATGTATGCATTGTACTCCTTTAGCACCGGAATAGATTGCAGACAAACGAGACACTGGATTTTATCCTTCATCTCTGTGACAAAATATAAATGTTTCCCCACTTGGAAAATTCATTTTTCTTATGCAATCGTTCTCGGCGATGATGATATTATTGACGGTTAATAAAAGCATAAATATACTACCTATTGTTAGACAGTAAAATATTTTAGTAGCCCCAACTACTGTCAGTAGCTAGCATGTACGAATTAGAATTTTAATTACATACTAACTAGAACTGTTGCTTAGGTAACAAATGGTAAATTCACTGGAAATAAAAATAATAGCGGCATAAAAAATAAGAAAAATAATATTTCTATGGCGATTATTGAAAATGAATCCATAGAACACAAAATGTATTGTAAGATCACCCGTGGGAGGATCATCAACAAGAGGCATTTCCATAATGATAGTCTTAAAATACTCTGAATGGACCTGAGCAAGATGGCCATGAGAAAAAGTCAGCTGATCTATCAAAGGAAGGGCCCTCACCAACAATATAGAAAACAGTAGAAGTTTATGAGGAAGCAAAATATATAAATGACCCAGAAGAGCTCAGCGGCGCAGAAGCTAGTAAGTGGATGCGAGAAGGCGGAAGGCATGGAATGGATAGCAAAATTTGTACCGAGTTGGGATTTAAGGAATAACGGAACTGGAACGAAAATGGATATCGGTTTACGGAGTGTGATTCAGGACAGGTGGTGGAACTTTATTAGTCACTTTTTGTTAGTCCAAGTGAGTCATTGCTGGCCGCAGATAATTACTTCTGAGTGTCTGCGTGTTTGAGACCCCTGTACTAGACGGTGTAACATCTGATGAAATGCAGCAGACTGGAGATGGGAGGCTGAATCCAACTGAGAACACTGAGGGTGATGTGTGAGAGATTCCAAAGCTGAAGCTAAGGTCTAAAGCTGTAGGTTTCACTGGGTGAAATTGTGAAGTGTGATCCATGGGAGAAATCCAAGAGACAGGCCAGGCAGAAACATTAAGGACAGTCCAAAAGCAAGGTTAGAACAGTCAGGGTTGAAGCACGTGAGAAACCAGCAACAGAGCAAGGGAAGTCCTGAAACAAGATCCAAATCAAGAGAGCGGCAAGCCGGAGAAAGACAACAAGAGAGCATAAAGTTAGACAACATCGAGACTAGTGAACCCCCTATGACTAAGCGAGTAAGACTGTCATCACAGGTCTTAAATATCCGCAGTGATCAAGGTAGGTAATGCTTAATTGTGCATAAGTGAAGTGCAATGTTTTTCTTTTTTTTTGTAATCGAATAATGTAAAATGTTTTTCTTTTCTTCTTTTTTGGTTTGCATTCTATTTAAATATACAGGAGTGCTGGGTGTCCATAAAAACTTTCCCTCAGGGGACAATAAAATCTTATCTTATCAGTGGAACTCACCTCTGTCCCAATCACATTGTTACGGCAACCGATGAGTTAAGAGGCAGTGCAGGCTTGTTTGGTGACAGAGGCTCTTCGGGCGTACAAACTGGAATTTCAGTGATAGATGGGCTCAATCACCTCCTCTAATCTTTCACTTCTATGTTCTTACTGGGCAACATGACAAGTTCAACCAGACAGAATGTCAGTCACTCATGCAATAGATACCTGGCTATTGTAGAGCTCAAGTCCGATAGAGGAACCTTAGGTTGATGTACTTGTAAGTTGGCCAAGAGCAATTGGTTTTGTAATTTCTTTATGTAGGATGTGATGAAATGAGTTCACCCAAGCCTATGAATGACTCTTGTCTTGGGCCTACATTTACCTTCAGTGAACAGAATGAATTGTCTCTACAACCTGTATTAAGGTAACCTACACTAAGAAAAGTACAGAAAAATAAGTAGAAAATAAGTAGAAACACTTGCAGTATAAACACCCACTAAATGCTGAGGGTGATATGTAAAAATCACACAGAATCACACAACCAGGGAGATTGCACAAGCTGGAAACTTGAGCCTGCTCCACCTGTAGTTGACTCTTTTCTCTCAATACATCTTTAAGCTCAAGTTTGCGGGAGACCCAGACTCAACCCACTACTCATTGGGGGTCAGTATGCCCAGGAGGAGTACTGGCCCTGGATGGTCAGCCTGCATCAGAACGGGAATTATGTGTGTGGAGGGACCCTCATTGCCAGCGACTGGGTGATGACAGCTGCACAGTGCTTACCCAGGTAGAACCAGATCCTTTTCAAATTACTTGTTACTTGTATTTGCTTTCACATTTTACTATAGTCTATTTTCATTTCATCATTCCACAATCCCACTGCCTATTGCGAACATATGAGTCTCTTATCCTGATTGTGACACAGCTGTGTCTAAAATGTGATCTTCACATTGCTGGATAGCTTATTCCAATCTCTCAAAACCTTTTCGGTAAAGAAGTGTCTCCTGTTCTCAGTGCGTTTTCCCCAGTAGTTTTATACTTGTGTCCTCTGGTTAAAGTGTCACTGCTGAATAGCATATTGCCTTAAAAATTATGTTAGACTAATGATTGGTTATGATTTTATACACTCTCCCTGTGGTATTTGAATTTATGTCAATCATGTGTATATAACCTGTCTCTCTTATTCTCCATCGGTCTCCTGTCTCTCCAGCCCAGTCAATGTCAGTGAATGGACTGTGGGTCTGGGATTGACGATCCGCAACATCTCTTATGCCTTCAAAAGATCGGTGGGGGTTCTGGATGTTACCACCAGCAGCCTCAGTGGCTCCAACATCGCCCTCCTGAGATTGGACACGAATGTCTCCTACACTGGCTTCATCCTGCCCATTTGCTTGGCAGGGGAAAGTGTCTCCTTCCCCACTGGCACCGAATGCTGGGTTACCAGCTGGGACAAAGTGTGGGGTACGTAAATGAATTAAATTTAACCTTGAGGGTTAAGAAGAAGGTTGCAAGTTGCCCAGTGCTGACTGTTGTATCCCAGACATAGGTGTCTCACATTGACTGATCACGGCCAGTGGTGCAACCAGTAGGAATGGTCATGGGGGGAACTAGCAATATTTTACGCTACAAAGGATCAGTGTCCCATTTTGAGATAAGAAAAGTCCCAGTAGCCACTAAAATCCTATCTCCATATTGTTTTTTTCCAGAAAATCTGGTTCTGAAAGAAGTGAAAATGAAAATCACCCCTTGTGAGAATGTGTCCTCCACTGACAGCATCTGCACAGAGCCACTGAACCTGGAGCAGGTAAGAAATCAATGAATCATAATCTATCCATATGCTCAACCTGTATCTGTCTCTTTCTCACATTCTGTTTTGCTCTTCCTGCAGAGAGACTCAGGCAGTCCTTTGGTCTGTAAGCAGGGTTCTGTCTGGATTCAGGCCAGTGTCATTGATGTTAACCAGACAGCCATCACTGGCAACCGCAGTAGCACCGCTGTACGTGCCCTCAGCCCAGGGGTGTTCACCAGGGTATCTCGGTATGAAAGCTTCCTGAGGAGCATTGTGGGCTCCAGCCTGCCACTCGTAGACAACACCACTGTAACTCCAACCACAACAGCACCGGTATCCACTGCTCCCTCTACTGCTACAGCACCAGTGTCCACTGCCTCCTCTACTACTACAGCACCAGAGACCACTGCTACCTCTACTACTACAGCACCAGTGTCCACTGCCTCCTCTACTACTACAGCACCAGTGTCCACTGCCTCCTCTACTACTACAGCACCAGTGTCCACTGCTACCTCTACTACTACAGCACCAGTGTCCACTGCTCCCTCTACTACAACAACATCAATGACTACAACAACTACTGCAGCCCCCCGTGAGTACAATACCAGACATTTCTGACAAGAATGTAATAAGACCCAAATTAGCCCTTTGGCTCACCTGGGCTTCTTTCATTTCTCCCATTTTTCCTTTCTGTCAGCGCTATAGATCGAACATCAAATTCCAAAAGTTTGAGGAGCCAAATCTATAGCTAAGGCAGATCTCAAGTCCCCGTGGTTTTCTAGCCATGGGTCTCACAGGGGTCACTGACAGGGTTGAACTGTAACGCTAATGGCAGCACCTAATCTCTTGCCAATTTTGCTTCAAAGATTGAAAAGATGCCAAAGGGTCATCACTCGCAGAACGTTCAGTCCCCCTTCCTCAGTCTGATCTTCTTCTTCTTCTTCTTTTTCACAGCCTTAGTCCCAGACTGTCCTGGGGTCAGCTGCTTTGGTTGCTCTTCTCCACTTGTCTCTGTCGAGCACATCTTCCTCACTCACTTCACATACCTCCATATCTTTTCTCATACAATCTATCCATCTCTTTCTAGGCCTGCCTCTTCCTCTGTTACCTTCCACCTCAAATTCCATTACCCTCTTTGTTACTTCCTCAACGTCCCTCCTCATGATATGTCCATACCACCGTAACCTCGCCTCTCGCATCTTCTCAACCACATCCACCACCCTACATCGTCTACGGATTTCTTCATTTCTGATCTTAGCCTTCATTGAAATCTGCAGAATCCATCTCAACATCCTCATTTCAGTTCTTCTCATCAAGTTCTCTTCCCTCTTTCCAACTGCCAAGCATTCAGCTCCATATAGTAGTACAGGTCTAATCACAGTCTTGTACATTTTGCACTTTAACTTTCTGGGAATTTTCCTGTCACAGATTATTCCAGTTATTTCTCTCCACTTGTTCCATCCAGCTTTCACTCTTTGTTTTACTGCCTCCAGTGTTTCTCCTCCCTTTACCAGTTTTGATCCAAGGTATTTAAAGTCATCAACTTGTTTCAGTTTTCCTCCATTTGTCTTCTCAACATTGGTCATAGTATCTCCTCTTCTCTCCATTACCATTATTTCAGATTGTTCTGCATTCATTTTCAGTCCACCCTTTTCCAGACTCCTCTGCCATTTGAACACTTTCTCCTGTAGTTCTACTTCTGAATCTGCCATCAGTGCCACATCATCAGCAAAGATGAGTTCCCAAGGAACTTCTGTTCTTACCTCCTCTGTCAGTGTGTCAATAATGTTTATGAAAAGGAAAGGACTTAGTGCTGATGACTTTCTAAAATCAGTGAAAGTTAATGATTAAAGAACTCATTATTTTCTATTTTTGATAGTGAAGGACAAGTAGAAATTGAAAACTGCATCGAATGAAATCCTACTTTCAACCAACCACCAACCTCTCACATAACTCCAATCCCCAGTTGTTCTGGCTTGCCAAATGCTTCTTTATACCACTATGTGATGATCAGGAAATGGATTTGCAAATATTCGATTTGCAGATTTTATCCAGGCCCAGGCACCACAAGATGTGTGGTCTCAAAAGATACCATCCACTACCATCACTACTGATGTAGTTGTAGTGCTACAGAGGATATCCTGCATATTCTGTTGTAAAGAGGCCTGTGCGATTAAACTCAATGAAATGGCTGACACGTCACAGAATAAACAAAAGATAACAGAGGAAATGTGCTGAAACAACTGTAAATTTGGTTCAACATGCTATGCAAGAGACAAGATGTCAGAAATATGTGCCTAGTCTAGAGGAACCCAAATCCAGTCCTCAAGAAAAGCTGTTCAGCAGGTTTTATAGTTTTCTTTTAATTTCCATCTTATACAGAACATGAAAAGACTTCAGCACGTCAAACTAAGAAAATAATTTCAATTCAGTTCAATTAGGTAATTAGAGGTGGAAGGAAAACCAGAGACTGGAGTTGTGCCCTCTGGTCTGGTCCCTCTAGAGTTGACTGCTGTGTCTTCGTGTCTTGCAGTAAATATCTGTGGGAGACCCAAAATAAACACGCCTCTCCTTGGGGGTCAGCCAGCTTTAGAGGGGTCCTGGCCCTGGATGGTCAGCCTGCACCAGAATGGCAGACATGCGTGTGGAGGAACCATCATCGCCAGCAACTGGGTATTGACAGCTGCACAGTGCTTACCCAGGTAAAGACAACAAGAATCTAACCAGCCCCTGGTGTTGAAACAGTGCTTCTTCACGGGCTGCTGATGAAACCACAGTATGAATTAGTCATTAGTCACAATAACATGGATGTCCTTCCCCAACCAAAACCTGGTGCTGATCTAGAAGTGACCACAGATATTAGCACTCGAGTCAATGCAGGAACGGCACTGGGAAAAGGTGACACAGAGCCAGATGTACAATGCAGAAGTCCGTATCCGATGGAGGGCTCTCTTTAACAAAAGCCTTTCTGACTGAGGTCAGCTCATCCGGTTGTACAAGTCTCCAGACAGTATGGCGGCATCTTAGCCAAATGGGGATCACTGCTTTGTCTTTTCTCAATGTAAAAACAATGGTGCTCTGAAATGAACCCTTTTTTAAAAAAAAAGTATGCATCATTTCAAGCAGGAGAACTTATTGCAGGAATATCTGCAAAGGGCTGGAAGAGCTTCTTAGTTACAGTGATTTGTGGCTGGGCGGTGGGCATTAATGTAACTACACAGAGAGAAATGGAACAAACTCAGCACTGTATCTAAGACAGAGGCGTGTTACAAAGGAATAGGAAGTCTGACATGAAACAACAAGATGTTAGTTGATTTGTTGAAAATATTACTATTTGGTAGCCTTCACGAACAAATCAGCCAGAATAGCTGGCTCTTAGAAACATCATTCAGATTATTTTTCACTGGGAGAGAAGCGAAATGATAATTTTGTCTTAGAATTCTTGGACAGCATATTTACAACAAAATCAGATATTTCAACTATGAATTAACATCTCCTCAGTATACAATACACATAATCTTTTATTGACTAGGTAAACTTGATTCTACACAGAGTAACACCGATTTCAAGTACAGAAAATACAGAAAGGAAGTAATATTTTAGCTTCTTTAGCTTACTACTTAAGACAATCTGTCTATGAAAGAGACATTTTTTACTTTGAACTGAGTAAACAAGAAGGTTGCGTGTTAAGTGCAGCTGATTCACTTTACTGATGGCCATGATAGTGGAAGTCTAGCATTAAACTCTACATACAAAGACATGTAAATATAGCTTGTACAACTTTCTCTCTACCATTCCAGCTCTGTAAATCTCAGCGAATGGAGGGTCTATGTAGGAAGACTGAAGCAAAATGGTTCGAACCCCTTTGAGAGATCCCTGAGGGTCCTGGATGTTAAATCCAGCCAGCAAGGTGGCACCAACATTGCCCTCCTGAAACTGGATGCCAATATCTCCATCACTGACTACACCCTACCAGCCTGTCTGGCAGGGGAGGGAATCTCATTTGCTCCTGGCACTAAGTGTTGGGTCACCGGCTGGGGCAACACAGCTGGGACAGGTGAGTCTGGGATATAAGGTCAAAAAGTTCAGGGTTAGAAATTGGGATAGAACTTTCACAGCGTGGGGAGTGCTGTTTTATCATTGATCAAGGTACTTCTTTTAAACTGGTCCATCCTGCACAGCTGTGTACAGGCGTACCAGAATTCCTTGCGGTGGGGCTCCCCAGTTCCCCACTGTGGGCAGTGCTGTTGTGTCCATGATTAAGGTGGATCACACAGACTGCTCCATCCTGCACAGCTGTATGCAGGGGTATTAGTATTCTTTAGAACAGGTTTGGTAGCAAAAGACCAGTGTCCTGTTTATCTGAAAGAAATCGTGAAGGGTGAAATGTCCTCTTGTTGTTGTAATAAATTAAATTCTACATGTGTCTCTGTGACCGTAGGAGAACAAGCCCTACAGCAATTAAACACAACGATTGTTCAGTGTGCGACTGCGTCCTCAGACAGCAGCATCTGTATTGATTCCTTGTTCCTCGAGCAGGTAACCCTACCTATATTCCTTCTTCTATTGCTCTTCTGACTATTTTTTGGAGTACTGCTGGCACAATGCTTGATTGGGGATGTTTTATACTGTAATAATAATAATAGAGGTGGTCAGGTGTTCTGTCTGTCTCTGTGCTGACCCCCACCATTTTTCTCTCTCTGTGTAGGGAGACTCTGGGGGTCCCTTGGTCTGTAAGCAGGATGCCTGGGTTCAGGCCAGTGTCATTGCCGTTAACGAAACAGCTTCCTCTGTCAAGCTCAGCGGTGCTCAGGTCCGCACAGTAAAAGTCGGATCTTTCGTCAAGGTGTCACAGTTTGTGACCTTCCTACGGGCAAATGTACCCAACCTGCCTGTGGTAACTCCCAAGACAGACACCACTGCCAAGCCCAGCTCATATGCTGCTCCCCAAAAGTCCCATTCTGCTTTCTTCCTGGTATCCCTGCCCTTACTGCTGGTCACCTGGATGTCCACACAGTGACCATGCCCTCTTTCACTGATACCCTCGGCAAAACACAGCAGCTGCATCTGGTTGAATTCTGTAGATCTGAAAGAGCAGAGGATCCTGTTGTACCCCTAAGTACTTCAGCCTAACTGCAGAATTAAATTCTGGAATTTCTTATCTACTGTACGTCTGGGATGAAGGAGTGTTTGTTGCACTAAGAAAGAGATTTTGCTGACAAAGCACTTGACAAAGATTATTTATGTACTTAATAAACTGGTGAATAACCCAGTGTAAAATACTGCCAATACTGATATCAACAGAGTTCTACACATGAACATACAATTAAGCACTTTTTAATTCCATAAAGCATATTTAACCAAAACAATATATGTGAATATTCTGAAGATTTAACAAAACGAAAGTCAGCACTTACCTATGACTGCACACACTGTTTGACAGACCACATTATGAACACAACTGCACAATTTCAGTTGCAACATTGCAACCAGTAGCTTTCTCAACCACTACCTGAATCAGTATCTGAGCCATGAAGAGGACTTGTACTGTTGTCTTTCCTGGCTGTCTTTTAATACACTAGTGTTTTAATTATCACTTCATGCTGGGAGCTTATGATATTTGATGATACATGATAGCTAAATAAGATTTTTGTTTCTGATTTTGCCTGCTTTGAAATATACAAAAAGAAACAGTATGCTAATTTCCATATATGTATCCAAAACGTTTTACAATCCAAATATCTTCTGTATTGTGTAAATCTATGTTCTTATAACGTATGCTGCAATTAAAAAAAAATGAAAAAAAAGAAAAGATGAAGGAGTATCTGTTTATCACCAAAGGAATTCTGCACAGGTATTTGCCATACATCAACCCCCACTGGGCCCAAATATATGAATAGGTTCTGTCCTGCAGAGGATCCAGTTAGGAGACAAATGAAGGGAGATAATAAGGGAGAGTAATGATAGAAGTCCAATAGGTAGGTATACAGTATACATCAATGAATGAATCAATCAGTATTTCATCTGCTTTAGCCGCCTTCAAAACAGACTGCTACAGAACACTTCACAGTCTTGTATTGCAGTAAACCATAAAGTTACATTTCACCATGTGGACACAGAGGAGACGAAACTAAAAACACTCCAGGGGGAGAAAAGAAACCTGTGGGTCCCAAACCTGATGGTTGATTTCCTTCCAGGCAATGGGTTTGTGGTGCTTTAATTATAATAAACCATGGACACACCCAGCCAGATCCATGACTTTCCAGCTCTCCTGGGTGTTTCTCCACCCCTTACAGTGATATGTGGACATTCACTCTAGTTCAGGAGCAATTGCTCCCAAACTTGTAAACAAGCCTCCAAGAACAGCAGACACCTGTCACCAGTGGTGTGTCAGAGTAATGTGAAAGGAGGAGTCTCTGCAGAAGATGGCCACTAGGGGGCATTCGCCTCTGAAATTACTCTGACACAGATTCAGAAATCAGGAGAGGATGCTGGCTTTGTTTCAGCATTTGTGCAAAATAACAAAGAAATGCATTTAAATTATGTCTGTAGCAAGACTACAGCCTTGTGCACAATCACTTAATTACATCAGTTTGCAGTACTGGCCCTGGAGGAATACCACTGGGTTTTGTTTCACACGAGCTCTCAGTGATTTTAATGATTTTAACAGTGTGACTGTTTTTAGCTTTTAAACAGACAGGAAAATGCCATTTTAACTGTTGTTATTTCAATTAAGACTTTTATGGAGTAATTAAGCTGGGCTGTAACAAAAATCAGCGTGTATGTAGGTCTTCTTTAATGCCCATGGCTTGAAATTCATTTTTGAGAATGAGGGGGAATTCCGTCTTTAAATAAAACTCATGGGGTGGGGTGAGGGTACTATCATTGTAAATGCAGTCCTACCCTGTTGCCGATCTGTCTTTCATTGTCAACCTCCTCTCCATTAAAGGAACAAGAAACTGTTGTCTCTCAGTATTTCCTCTTCCTCCTTCTTGCTCTCTCCTCTCCATATGGCTCAGGTGTTCTCTCTCTAAACTATATACATTGTTCTTCTCCTCAGTCTCTGTGCTGTCTCCCTCAGTTTAGCCCTATTCTCTCTCTAGTCCTCTTCATTTATTTCCACTTCATACATGTAACTGCCCTGTTGAAATTAAATTGTCCTCAAGGAGGCCCAAGCTATGAAATAAGCAACAAATTGTGATGTCTGTATTATTCAGTGGACTTCTGAATTTTGCTTTAATCCTGTTTTGTGCCATGAATCCAATTCGACACTGCATTTCGAATGGACAACTACCTCACTGTATGTGGCAGAGTAAATGTCAGTGTCAGCTCCTCCAGTTGTTTCTGCCACTCATGCAGCTTCTTGGTTCTTATAGCAGAGTTGCTGAAAATAAATGCCCTCAAGTTTTGCAGGAACTTTTATACTTATTCCACAGATCTGGCTGCATCACTATCAGCAATCCGGTTAATTCTGAATTGAATTATTCGCTGAGTGTTTGAACAACTCCTTGGCTGCTTTCTGACATTACAGTAACTCCATCTGTGCATACTGCAACAAGTTTGCTTCTATTTAATTTTTTTTTCACTCATTAGCTTTACATCTTGAAAAATGGTTTCTGCCCTTCCATCTGCAATTTCAGAGTTTCTAAAAAACTGTTTTCACCTTGTTTTCTGTGTATGTACAGTACCTTACATAGGTACACGAGCTGCTTACTGTTACTTTTATCAGTGGACTCATCCAATATTAAGAAAAACACAGGCCTTGTCCCTACAGAGGCATCTACCACTTCTAAGAGTGTGCTCACGATAGCTTGATGCATTTTTGAAAAACCTTTGACCTTCAGAGAGCTTCCATAGTTTGATCCATTAATCTTAAGATGATTCAAGAGGGGCATTCCACTTCTTTCATGAATCTCACAGGTTCAACAAAATTTGAATTGGCTAATTCATTTTCTGCAACAAAGTACGCTGCTTTAAGTAACCAGTTCCTCACACTCCATTGGTACGGCTTAGATTACCCTAACCATAGCATTCTTTCTTTTCTTTCTTTTGAGTGCTGCATTATGAGCAACTGCATTCGAGTGTCTAATTAATGTAGACTTTTTGTAAACCTCACACAACTAAGCAGCTCATTTCTCCATCTTTAATTTCGAGCCATGGATATATTTTCAGCCAACTTGCCTGAAACCTATCTTTGCGCGCTTTCTCCTTCCTGTTTCTTTTGTGAATCTCCTCATCACTGTCATTAGATTTTTCAGGGTCTGGTGCAGTGTTTTGTGGGGGCTCACCTTCTTCGGAAGCAACTTTTCTTTTCAGCCAACATTCCATTTTTTTATCGAGTTTATTAACTAGATGTTGAAGTTTTCCCATTGAAAAAATGTTAACCGATTCGAAATCCAAATCACTCTGTCTATAACAAGTGTGAGATGTGAAACACAACCACACAAAGAGCGCAATGTCACTGAATTATGCAGTAGTGCCTTGCAACATGCTGGGAAAACTCAATCTGACAGAGAATATGTGTGGATTGATTTACGCCGATTCTACCTTGCCAATAAACACGTGCAGGACATTCTCGCATTAGAAATGCTGGATTTGCGGGAATAACTACAATTGTGCGGCATACCAACAATCACGCGCAGAAATTCAAGCTCTGCCGGCACACAGGTGAAAGATGCAAAAATAAATAAGTCTGTATAGCAGTGCTGAGGTCATTACGGCCCATTCTCTGGAGAGATCCAACCCACTGTTGGCTGTATAACTACTCTGTTTTATGAAAAACCTGAAACTTACACACACTTTCATCTTTATACAGGGAGGCATTTTACACAAACAAAAAAGGTATCAATTCTTAAACACAATAAAAGGATGCATTCTAGTTACAACAATATTAATTGAGCACCTTTTGAAACAATCATGTTGCAGTGCTTTACAATCCTTAAATACATCATTACTATGAATTCTCTAATAATAAACGTCTCTGAAAGCAATTCCTTTAAAAATGTATGTCTATCTTAGGCAGAGAGTATTTGTAGTCTTAAGTCAGAGGTCTCAAACTATTCTATTCCTGAAAGAAACAGTGCAGGGATGGTTAACAGATCGCCTTATATCTCCCTTTTCTAAAAATTGGGAGGTTAGCAATAAATTCATAAAGTCGTCAGGGCTGGATGAAAACTTCACAGGGTTTTTTCAAGGTCTCTTGCGCTTGATTAATCAAAACAGTCACTTCGTTAAAGGTGCCCTCAACTAGAAAACACGGGAATCTAGTTTGGAAGCGTTTAGGATATAATTAAAATGCTAAGAATTATAATTAAATAATTCGAGAAATTACCTAAATCCAGAAGACAGCAGTCCGAGTTGTTCGCTCTAGCGCGAGCCAGATTCGTTAGGGTCAAACAGAGGCCAGTGGCGCGAAAATAAAGTGACACTGAAGACGGAGTCAAACCCGTTAGCGACATGTCACCTTTTACTGAGGTAAAATTTAGACATAGTGCATTAAAACGTACTTTTCTGAGGTAAAATAGCGGGTTTACCATATGGAAATGCTAAAATTCCCTCTTCAAACTATAAAGGTAACGGTGTAAATATATCGCCGCTGTTGGATCTGAAGAAGGAAGAACGTATTACCACAAACTCCATTAAAATACACAATTGTATAATAATCAGATAAAAGGCAAATATTATGGTAAATCTTTAACCATTCGAGAGACTAACACAGGCCACACGAAACTTCTGTTTTCTCAATGTTGAAAACGTCCGTATTGACCACAAATACTTGCTCTGTTAATATATATAAGTAAAATAACAACTTACCCACTCAAAAGGTTTAAAATTGCACGATGAAAGGATTGTAAATCACCGAAGATAAAATAAATATCGTGGAAGTGAGAATCAGGCATCCGAGTTCGTGTACATGGCTCCATCTGCCTGTCCGCAGTTCTACCCCGCGTCAAGAAAAAGTAACGTTGTACGAAACGTTTGTACCGTTGCAGTTTTTTTTAAAAAAGTGGGGGAAAATACATTATTTGATTCAATACTGATCTGTCACTGCATTTAGCGCCTGTTAGTGTAAGAACCGTTGGACAGCGAGCCCATTGTGAGCCAGTTCTGGTTAGGAATTCATGTGAGCAAAAGGAAAACATTTTGTTAATTTATAAAGACATAACTGAAGGCTCCGCCTCTCTGCAAAACATCGTGATGAGATCACTATCAATGTCAAATTAAAAGTGGCAAGTCAATGAATTAAGCACACTTAAGAAGTCATTTTTGGCCAATTTCTTGTAAAAGCAACGGAACTGCTTATGTTTCAACATCTAAGTCTTTAGTAAATTATTTTCTTCTAAACCGAAACTAATGTACAGTTTAGAAGCTGCTTCCCTTATTGAATATTGCAGCGTCCCAGAAGCGGGCTGCCCTGTAAGTCTGAGGATTTGATCCCCAGTCTGCCCAGTTCCAGCAGACTCACTTCGCCTTTCCCCCTTCCTGTTAGAAATGGGGTACCCCTTTCTCCCCTCCTGTTAGAAATAGGGGACCCCTTTCCACCCTCTTGCCATTCTTGCGCCAAACCCTTGACAGAGCAGTCAGCTCCGTGCCCTTTCCTGCCTTTCTGCCCCGAGAGACTGGCCTGCACCTGTATCCCTAAGGGCAATAAACTAGTAAGCCGCAGTTCCAGTCTCCTGCCTCTCTCTTTGCACCGCCGTCCACTGAACAGAGAAATTTAGGGAGGACCACTACAATATGAACGACACCCTGTGACAACAGTAACAGTACTTGCAATAGTGAACCAAACAAAACCTAACTAAAACATGGGGTTTTATGTTTTACAGGTGTGAACATTTAAAGCTCACAGTTTTTTTTATTAGTTTAATGTGTTAGATCATAAATACAGTAATTGTGTATTATTCCCCCACTGTCAGTCAAATCTGTTCAAAACCTGAGAGGCGATAGTAATCAGCAAGGAATCACAGGGGAATTCTACAAACCTGGTCCCAGATTAGGATTAACCTGGAGCGATAAGGCCACACAAAACAGCTCTGCTTACAGGAGCAGGTACAGTAGGTGTACCTAGCCACTGACAAAGACAGCACAGTGGTGAAATGCAAACCTTAATTAAAGCATTGAGAGGAAATATTTTTTTTAAACTGGTCAGGTCGTATACAGTAAGTGCTTGAGTGAAACAAATCCGAACCAAATTTCTAAAGTGTGCTTACATGCTTGAAATACACCAGTGGGCACGTGATACATTTAAATAAACTCCAGAATACCACTAAATATTTACACTTCACAGCGTCTTATAAGCAGTAGGAATGTTGAGAAACAGGTTTGTCAGCGCTAGGGGCGTATAGTGTCCTTGAGGTTAGGGAGTGAATGAAGGGACATTTATAAGTCTTTAATCTTTCAGTGGGGATAACAATTTGTGAAAAAGTAGTGTGTCAGCAACCAAAGGCAGTAACAATAATAGAAATGCACCAGACATGTTTAATTACAGTGTATATACTGTATACTCAATACTTTGATGTTATTACTGAAGGATTTACTGTGATTTCCTTTCTCTCACTGTGCCTCCTGTCCTTTTGTGTGTGTTTATTAGTGATGGGTTCTCTGTGATCTCCTCTCTCTCACTGTGTCTCCTGTCCTGTTGTGTGTTTGTTACTGAGGGATTCTCTGTGATCTCCTCTCTCTCACTGTGTCTCCTTTCCTGTTGTGTGCATTACAGAGGGATTCTCCATTATCTCCTTTCTCTCACTGTGTTTCCTGTCCTGTTGTGTGTGTTTATTACTGAGGGATTCTCTGTGATCTCCTTTCTCTCACTGTGTCTCCTGGACTGTTGTGTGTGTTTATTACTGAGAGATTCTCTGTGATCCCCTCTCTTTCACTTTGTCACCTGTCCTGTTGTGTGTGTTTATTACTGAGAGATTCTCTGTGATCTCCTTTCTCTCACTGTGTCTCCTTTCCTGTTGTGTGCATTACAGAGGGATTCTCCATTATCTCCTTTCTCTCATTGTGTCTCCTGTTCTGTCGTGTGTTTATTTCTGAGGAATTCTCTTTTAGATGCACTGGTTGATAGTGCACTAGGAATGTGCTTTGAGCCTGCATACAAATGAGCAGTGAGAGAGAAAGAGAGAGCAGCAGGGAAAGGGAAGGTAGAGCAGGTGTGTGACGGTCAGGTATTGTGCTGAGTTGCTCATGGGCAGAGAGAGAGAGGGAGAGAAAGATAAAGCAGACGGTTGATATACAGAGTGACAGTTCAGGAAAGTCACACTGTGAACCATGGCTCTGCATGGCAGAGCACTGCCACTCCTGGCTTTGCTGCTGTTGCTGACAGGTAAGGTGTCTCGGTGGCAGGGTATGTAATCTTTGGGCCTCAACGCGTTTGTCTGTGTGAACCTTAGCTTTCGTCCGCCGGCGCGCCTGGCTCACCGACTTTGTGTGACCGTCTGCACGTCTGTCGTCAGGCTGTGGGCTTACTCGCTGTGGGGAAAAAGGAAGTGGGTCGCAAAAAACATATATTGATTCCAAAAATCCATTTGTTCAGGCAATTCTCCATCCATACAGAGACAAGCACAGGCAACAGAGCTCGCCATGACGTCTCGATCTTCCAGTTGACAAACATGAAGTACTGACTTTTTTCCAATCGAAGACGATATTCGGGTAGGACAACGGGGAGCGAAATGGACAACTAATGTACCGGCAATGGCTCCAGTTCCGTACACTGCGTTGGGCCTTAATCAACTCCCTGAACTTGGCTTGAACATGATGCAAAGCGTTGTGAAAAAAAAACAACGAGGACCCAAGTGCGCAACTCCTGGTCTGGTTTCTTGCTTGCATTCTGTTTGGTGTTTTGTGCTAAACCTGCCGGTTCCCAATCAGGCATGTCAGACGGGTTTTCCCATCTTTGAATTTCCTTCTTGAATATTTCACGGCACACTGAGCACCTGCCTGCATGGTACCAGCAGAAGAGGTACCAGCGGCACTGCCACTCAGACTGAGAGTCCGCACTCTGTTGCGATTGATCCCTCAGTCTGGGCACATCCTCCAGCTTGTCCCCTCGGTCAGCAAGGTGCTCCTGACCTTGCCGGGGACTCTTTGGCTCCTCTCACAGCCCCCCCCCCAGCCCTGTTTTTCCTTCTCTAGGACCTGTTTCTCATCCCTTTTCCCTGTCTTCTTTCTCTGGACACGCGTTCCTGCCATGGCCTGAATACCACTTTCCAGACCGGTCTGCTTCCGGGCACAGGTTGAGCTCAGCCTCATTAGTGGGTCTCTTGGAGGTCTAGCTTCCAGCCCAGGCAAAACCCAACCTTCATTCTCTTCCTCCGCTGCATTGTCTGGAATTCCAGCCATCCATTATCTATCTGCTTCCTCTACTACAGGATCGGCAGCAGGGAGCTGGAGCCTTTCCTGGCAAGCAGAGAGGTGGGGATACACTCTCTGCTGGGTACTGGGTAGTGCACAGTCCATCGCAGTTGTTCTCTCAGTCTTTATCAGGACATGCTTAAAGGAGTAAGCGAGCATCGGTATGTTCAGAACTCAGCTTGTAATGCCTGCCCATGCTGTGCCACATCGGTGACCTGTGTTTCAACATTGACTTTGAGATTTTTTCTCCCTCTTGTAAGGGAAGATGCAGGATATACTCTTTCACAGAATACGGGGTCACCCGATCCTCTAAGTGTACAAGGCTTTGCTCAGTGGAGGATGGAATCCTTTGCAGTGCAGCCCCGTGTCTGTGGAAATGTCTCCCTAAATCTCATAGAGAAGCTGTGCCTGTGGACGCTGTTTGACTCTCAACCGCGCCTTTTATTGCAGCTTTTCAGATTTGCGACCTTTGATTCGTTCTCCGTGTGTTCGGCGGGATCTTTATGCCCCTATGGGAGCCCTCCAGAATGTACGTTTCAGATCCCATCTCTGGTGCAAAGGCTCCTGGAGGAAATGGCTGTGCTGCTGGCGAGTGTACCTCACAGGGAGCTGTAACCAACACCTTCACAGTCTGTCTTCCTACAGCACCTGCAGATCCTGTCCCGCAGGAATCTGCTTCATCTGGTCTGTCTGCCCTGATGTGCTTATACTGTATATGGTAAAGGACAGAGAATGGGACCTGCAAGTATTGTTCTTTTTTACCCATGCAGAGTTTAGTCAGCTGCAATAAAAGTATAGAGTGGAAGAACCAGGACATTGTCTAGTAGAGAGGTTTAGATGCTCTTGTTAAGTGTGATCACCGTAACATTCGTGCTTTTCTGAAGAAATACTGCTCTGGCCGTGTTGTTAATAGTAGCTCCCAGTTTACAAAACACCCCAGCTCGCCATTTGTCAAGAGACAAAACATTTCTGTTTTACTTTCACTTGCACAGTGAGGATCTGGCTTGCTCCTGTATCTACATGCTGGAAGACAGAGGTAAAAGTCGGGTTAGTTGAATTGTCACTGAGAAGCTTTTTTCTCCCCACTGGTGGTATAGTAGTTTGGTGGTATATCTTGGAATGTCCTGCACAGACCCATTCGTTTCTATTCATGATATTATCCATCATTCCTAGTGGCGCAAGCTGCAAAGGGTCACTTTTAATTCACTTCAATTCAAGCATTATTGTCCCATTTGGGGGACTTTGTTGTACAGCACACTCCTAACATAACAACACAATGACGGGCGAAATGTACTAACCAAGAAGTCAGTGCAACAGTGTTACAGCAAGATAAGGGAGAGGATGGTTACGGCACATTGTGTGAAGGAGATACTGCAGTGGGGATGAAAGATTTCCTGTGTCTGTTAGGATCATGCTTGGGGGCGCAGAGGCGTCTCCCAGACAGAAGGGTGATTTTGCAGTGCAAGGGGTGAGAAATACAATCCATAATACACTTTACTTTCTTTGCTTCCTTTTGTTTGTAGAGGATATTTGAGGCGATCTGATTGGCCCCAATTCATTTGCTACAAATTTTGACTAATTTTCCCAAACTATTACAATCAATGGCACTGATGTTACCAAACCAGCAAGTGAGACAGTAAGTAAAGACAATAAAAGATTTGTAGAAAAGCTTTTGGATGGAATTATAGAAGGAATACAGTAGGATTAGGAATAGGAAAACAGAAATAGGAAGAGGATTTCTGTTGTGCTTTTTTATAAGTGGTATCACAGCATTTAGTGGAAGAAGAGTGATCTGTATAATGCCAAGGCGGAGCTTGTTCCAGTGTGGGTGATGTCATCAACGGGAGTCATGTTGTGGCTCTCAGAAACGTTGTAGCCTGCCATGGAGAGGCGCTGTTGTGCAACCAGTTGAGGATACCCAGGCCCAACCGCAGTGATGATCAGATGATTGTGGGTTCCTTGTGTGTTTGTGAATCTATAAGCAGCTCAGAACACTCCAGTTCCTCTTGTCATTTTCTATTTTTGCCTCTACTTGTAATTGATTTGGGTCTTAATGTTTTTCTGCTTTTTTCTTTTCAGAGTCACAGGCTCAGACATCTTATGGTAAGATGAGTTTTACTCTTAACATTTTTTTGAAAAATGACAATCATATTTTAAAATCACTCAAAATATGGGCAAAAAGATAAAGGAGACAACAGAGAACCCTTCAGTAATAAACACACATGACAGAAAAGGAGACACAGTGAGAGAGAGGAGATCACAGAGAATCCCTCAGTAATAAACACACACAACAGGATAAGGAGACACAGTGAGAGAGAGGAGATCACAGAGAATCCCTCAGTAATAAACACACACAACAGGACAGGAGACATAGCATGGATATAACAGAATAATAACAGAACAGCACAAGAGGATTTACGGATAACGGAGCAAATGCCACAAACAGGGACTTTAATTAAATATCATGCAATCAGTGAATGGACTGGTCAGCTTTGGCAGTAGATCAAAGAAACCCCTTTAGTAATGGGATCCCTTTCTCTTTGCCACCCTCAGCCTGTGGGCGGGCGCCTCTCAGTTCCAGGATCGTTGGGGGTGAGTCGGCCCTGTCAGGGTACTGGCCCTGGCAAGCCAGCCTGCACCGGAATGGGGCCCACACATGTGGGGGGACTCTGATCAACACCCAGTGGGTGCTGACGGCTGCTCACTGCTTCAGGAGGTAAGGCAGGACCTTTCACTCAACAGTATCTCCACAGGCAGTGGAATGGCTTTCGGGTGAAGGCCCTGAAACTGCATTTGGGAGTGACAGTGACACATTAAAGGTTGTAATTAAGAGAAAGTGCCTGTGATTTTAGCTAGAGTACTCAGACTGGCAGAGCAGGAAATACATATTTTAAAGCTGGTATTGCCCTGAGAGAAAATAAAAACTGAAGCTGTTAATTCATGTAGTGTTGACTTTTCTGGAACTGTGTAATCTTCATCTTGCAGATTCACTGATTTTTTTACCCAGAAATCAGCATGAAAGCTTTAGTCCCTCATGAGGTGATGGGTTTTTTCATCACCAAAATTTGAACCAACTATTTCTGGACCTTGATATTATTATATCAGGTCTGTGGTACAAAGTATTTATAAAAATGTAAAAATGCTACATATAGACTAAATATTATTTAGACACATTTCAATGTGATTATTTTGCATCTTACCTTGTTTCAAATTAAGGCAGTACAGATCCAACCATTCAGAATGCATGGTGAATAATGCAGTAGATTGAGGTGTACATACAGTACCACATGCACTGTGCTTTTTAAAAATAATCTATTGTCAGACTGCAATACTGTATAAAACCACCAGGTGGCACAGTGAATGTTTATCGTGGCATGTGGGAGCAATGCTGTCATCAGAAAAAGCCTGGTTGTCAGAAAAAGCCAGGTTTCACATCCCAGTCAATGCTGAAGCCCTTGGGACTTTTTCCAATTATAGAATTTAGGTTGTATACTGTTTAGACTTTTATTAATTTTATACAGTGCTGTATATCACAGTATCTTGAATATTACATTAACAAAGAAGGGCTATTTTACAAAAACAAAACTAATCAGTTGGATATTTATTATTGTAGCTTGTTGTAAACACGATGTGGTTCTTTGAGGTCTACATCCTCAGTAACATAATCTATATGTTGTCTGAATGCAAATTTCATCCACAAGTAATCAGAAAACAATTTTACTTTAAATTTTGATTATGAAAAAATATTTCACACATACTGTACTGTAGTGGCTTTAAAACCACCATGGTATCATACTGTATATACAGTATATTTATACAGTATACGATCACACTGCCGTTCATTGCCGTGTGCTCTACTATTTCAATGTACCTGTGAATCCAACTTCATGGGATTCGCATGTGTGTGACATGTTGTGAATCATAGTCTTTGATTCGTTCTCCGTGTGTTTGGCGGGATCTTTATGCCCCTATGGGAGCCCTCCAGAAT
Source organism: Lepisosteus oculatus (assembly GCF_040954835.1). Taxonomy (NCBI): domain Eukaryota; kingdom Metazoa; phylum Chordata; class Actinopteri; order Semionotiformes; family Lepisosteidae; genus Lepisosteus; species Lepisosteus oculatus. The sequence goes on from NC_090699.1 coordinate 5,384,620, forward strand.
GTACGTTTCAGATCCCATCTCCCCCTGACTCTGGTGCAAAGGCTCCTGGAGGAAATGGCTGTGCTGCTAGCGAGTGTACCTCACAGGGAGCTGTAACCGACACCTTCACAGTCTGTCTTCCTACAGCACCTGCAGATCCTGTCCCGCAGGAATCTGCTTCATCTGGTCTGTCTGCCCTGATGTGCTTATACTGTATATGGTAAAGGACAGAGAATGGGACCTGCAAGTATTGTTCTTTTTTACCCATGCAGAGTTTAGTCAGCTGCAATAAAAGTATAGAGTGGAAGAACCAGGACGTTGTCTAGTAGAGAGGTTTAGATGCTCTTGTTAAGTGTGATCACCGTAACATTCGTGCTTTTCTGAAGAAATACTGCTCTGGCCGTGTTGTTAATGGTAGCTCCCAGTTTACAAAACACCCCAGCTCGCCATTTGTCAAGAGACTAAACATTTCTGTTTTACTTTCACTTGCACAGTGAGGATCTGGCTTGCTCCTTTATCCACTGGTGGTATAGCAGTTTGATGGTATATCTTGGGAGTATCTTGAATATTAAATTAAATTTAAAAAAGAAGGGCTATTTTACAAAAAACAAAATTGATTAGTTGGATATTTATTATTGTGCTTGTTGTAAACGCAATGTGCTTCTTTGAGGTCTACATCCTCAATAACATAATCTATATGTTGTCTGACATACACAAGTAATCAGAAACCAATTTTACTTTAAATTTGGATTTTTCACACATACTGTACTGTAGTGGCTTTAAAACCACCATGGTATCATACTGTATATACAGTATATTTATACAGTATACTATCACACTGCTGTTCATTGCCGTGTGCTCTACTATTTCAGTGTACCTGTGAATCCGACTTCATGGGATTCGCGTGTGTGTGTGTGACATGTTGTGAATCATAGTCTTTGTTCTCGTATTTGATTTACGTGGCCGATGGTTTAAAATGACATCGCACACTGTTACATTTACACCCCCAATACAAGTTGTGAGAAAGTGGTTTAACAACTTAAAAAAAAGAAAAAAGTCCTGTGTGTGATTTTTCTTCCTCATTGCAGTATATAGTCTAACAGTGTGACTTAACGATATGTAAGACAAACTATTCCACGGATAAATAAAAATGCATATTTGATTCATTGTAAAACTACTGACATTAACACGGCACATGCTTATTTCTTTCAATGTGAAAATGCCAAAACTGAACCTGTGAATAGCCCCAACAGCCACATCACACATGTCTAACAATCGCAATGTTAGACGATAAACCAGTTTTAGGAAACCTAAAACCTAAGTCTTCTCTCTCAATTTAAAATCAGATACGTCCCCAGCACTGATATGGGCTTAAGAGATCGTGAATGTAAAATACGTATTTAACATTCTGTGATGTATACAATCAAAACATCAATATAGTAGTTCAGGTGGGTAGCTGCGTCAGCATGCGTAGGCTGCAAATGAACAAGTAATAAGTTTATTCCATGCTGAAAAAAAGAAGAAAGAGAACATGACGTTTCGACCGTGGAGCCTTCTTCAGGTGTGTGGCTCCACGGGGAAGGCTCCACGGCCGAAACGTTGTGTTCTCTTTCTTCTTTTTTCAGCATGGAATAAACCTATTACTTGTTCCGTCAATATAGTATACATTTTCATTTCATACTGTAATTCTCATTTTAAGTTATAAGATAACAATTATATTACTTAACAAAGATATTACTTGCTTAAAATGTTTGTATTTAAAAGACCAGATTAAAACCAGGAATAACTTAGTAACCAGGAAATGTAGACACTACCACTAAGTATTCCTGTGGGGTTCATGGGAATTGAAGTTCCTAGGCTAAGGATGCATCAGTGACTATTGGGAATGTGTGTTGAAGACAGAGAGTGAAAATAAAAGCCCACAACAGTTTCCCTTCCCCCTGCTGCAGGGATATAATGTGCCAGAATGCAACATGCCCTCTAGTGCTGCATCAGAAAAATAAAACTGAAATTGGTGCTATGCACTACAAGTGCGACTTTGTTTTCTAAATGCTGTATACGCATAACAAACCTCAATTGTGATTTCCGTTTAAGGCATCTTTGAATTCCCTTGCTCTTTACGAGCATCCTGGAGATTGTTGGTCTGGTGGTTTATTCGTGTTATTACATTATTATTATTATTATTATTATTATTATTAATATTTGACATACTGCGATACTGTATGTACAATTATCAGAAATGTGAATCTACTGTGCATATTAATTTATTGTGAGAGAATTGCAATTTTGTTCACAGTAACAGTTACAACAGACGCAAATTTTAAAACAAATCTGAGATCTTTTAGAAAAGAAGTTTTTAACCCTACTGTATTTCATGCCTGCCGAGATCACGTTTTTTCTGATTATACTGAGTGTGTGAAGACTCAGTAAGCAACGGGCGCTATTTAACACGGTGGGATTACTCAGCCTACCTTAAGTAGATGTTGACAAAATTCTGGATTCTGGAAGGCAAGATAAAATTGTATCCAGCAACATGAAATTGGTCCTGGGAAGTTTTTGGTAAATGGGGTTAGTGGGCAGCATCCCTCACAGTGTAGTGCCCACAGAGTGTAAGTTATAATATAATAACACCAAATGCAGAAATGGAAGATCCGACTGGACGAGCATGGAATGTGGTTGAACACCAAGAAGACCGAGTATGTGGAGCGCGTCCCTCAAACGGATGGAAGTATCAGCATTAGTGGTGAAGATCTCAAGAAAGTGACGCAGTTAAAATACCTCGGGTCCATCAGCAGCAGCGACGGCGACACCCTCCCAGCTGCCAGGGTCCGAGTGAAACCAGCATGGATGAAGTGGCGCCAGGTCGCCAGCTTTTCTGAGATCGCCGGATGCCAATTTGACTCAAGGCCAAAGTTTACAAGACCGTTGTCCACCCTGTCGCCCTGTATGGATCGGAATGCTGGCCAGCAACTTCCAGGCAGGAGCAGGCCCTCCATATCATGGAAATGAGGATGATCCGGTGGTGTCTCGGCCTAACAAGATTTGACCACGTCCTCAATGACAATGTCCGTCGACGCATGGGAGTGGCACCAATAACGGAGAAGATGCAAGAAGGAAGACTGCGATAGTATGGACATGTGATGAGAAGTGGTGAGCACACGGTGGCATGGACAGCGATGCGACTGAGCCCGCAGGGTCTATGGCTCGGATGGATCGGATCAGTGAAGAGATGCGGAAAGTGAACGTCACCCCGGAAGACACCTATGACCACGCCAAATGGAGACGGGGCGTGCCGACAAGCGGACCCTGCTGATTGCAAAAACACTTTGTACTGTTATTCAGTTTGTGTCTGCATGTTAGTCATATCCTGCTTTTATGTTGCTCCTCACTTTTACCTTGTCATAAAATATAGTGGGGATGGAGCGTATTTGAAGGCATTTGAAATGGATCTTTGATCCATTTTGTGGAGCCAGTATTTCTTTCCTCGGTGTGCGCATGCACTTGGGCTTGCTTTAGTTTTTCCTTTGTATTACAGGTGCTGTGTAGGGACAATTGATGGTTTGTCCATCATGATCATTCAGGTTAGGGGCTTTTACTCTGCGTCTGGCTTCGGAGCAGTTTGAGAATTGTTGCAAGGCAGAAAGGCGGGTTTCTTTAGTCTCTCTTTTCACCTGAGGAAATCAGGGAGTCCGGTTTACCTGAGCTCTTTCCTAGACTCAAAACCTTCTTTTCATAGAAGGGCTTATATTTAAAAAGAGCTCCTGTCAAAAGAGTTACATATGTTTTTATCTGAGTGAGAACGAAACATACAGAAAGAGTTTCACAAGTTAAAGAGCGGTTGAAACCATTACTCACTCAAGGATTCTGAGGTTGTGCTATTCTTCTTCATATGGTCAGGCGCTTCGCCTCAATAGATCTGAATAGTAACTTTCACCTTATGAACTCGTTTACACGATGGATCCTCTTTAGGCAAGGCCGCGCATAGCTGCGCGTAAACACAGAAACTAAGGTTTCTAAACATGCAACCAGGTACTAAATGTTGTTTGAATAAATATTGTGACAATCTCCTCAAATCACATTCTTCAAAATGCCTGTGGTTTGATGGCACTATGAACACCATATGCACTGTGCTCGCAAAGTTATTGACATCTGAAACACTGTGTCTCAGAAATAGTTGTTTTGTGAAAACAACAATGACAAATCACCCTGAATAAAATATAAGCAGTTTGAAATGAGTATTTATTCTGGAAAAATTAATATTGTCAATAATATTCAGATATATTATACTTTGGTTCCAGACTTTTTTAATAGCACTTTGTCATTCTAGATTATAGTTATATAATTATTTTTATACGATTTCGTTTTACGGCTGTAGAACAGGTAGAACAGGCTTTTACTCCCACCATAGACAGTTTTCATGTTCGCTGACTCATTCATGTTTATTCATGTTATTAATTTATTAATATTACTTCTAACAAGATTCTATATATAAAAATAATAAAAATGTCAATATAATGTACATATTATTTACTATTTTATTTTTTAAAAAAAGGGTCTTCATTTGTTAAGAATAAAATTTGTGTCCTGACCAGGAATCGAACCCCCGACATTCTTGGTAATAGGCACACACTTACTCTACTGTACCAAAGCATCACTCAGTAATATAGTTAAAACAGATATCAAAATGTTTCCAGAATAATCCCAAATAACCTCAAGAGAACAAGTCAAAGAAAAGAATGCAGATGTTTACGAAGAAACTACTACCAGCTATGGAAATATGTTACATTTAGATCCAGAAATTAATATTCTTAATGACGTTCAGAAACTATTTTTATTTTCAGCTACCAAAATTTCTTTAGTTACATGATTCCATATTAATATTCCCTATTAAGTGTTTTTTTAAAAGTGGAACAGCTTTTTTTACAATAATGACAAGTATGCATAGAAAAAAGGTTATAGCTTTTTTATAAAGTATATAAACTTAATATATTTATGATGAGCTCGTCAAAACTTTTCTAAATCTATATTCAAAACCTTCTTTTTGAGTATATAACCACAGTAAGAGACCAAGTTAAAGATGGACTTTGATGCAGAAAATCTTTATGGTGAAGTTGGAAAACCTTTTTTTTTATTTTTAGCTACAAGCTTATGACGTTCAGAGATGTTATGCTTCTTTTATTTTTATTGTCATCTATCAATCATTTTCCCTTTAGTTACAGCATTCCATGTTAATATCCCATGTTAAGTGGATTTAAAGATGATGAACAGTAGGGAAACAGAAACAGTAGCAACTGTTTCACTAACTCTTTTCTTCTCGAAAAGAGTAGGGGTGTAACCCCGGTGTCCTGGCCAAATTCCAATTGGCCCTTACCAATCATGGCCTCCTAATAATCCCCCTCTATGAATTGGCTACTTTGATCTGCTCTCCTTCCCACTGATAGCTGATGTGTGGGGAGCGTTCTGGCGCACTATGGCTGCCGTTGCATCATCCAGGTGGATGCTGGACATTGGTGGTGGTGGTGGAGGGGAGTCCCCATTACCTGTAAAGCGCTTTGAGTGGAGTGTCCAGAAAAGCGCTATATAAGTGTAAGCAATTATTATTATTATTATTATTATTATTATTATTATTATTATTATTATTATTATTATCTAATGCACCACAAGTGCCCCCTGTCTTTAGTCAGTGAATCAAATAACATACCACCCTACGTTACAGGCATTTCTAAGAAATGATGTGCGTTCTGAGTGGCTGCATCTGTACACTGAAGGATTTTTAAATTATTCACTGTAGCAATAGAGACTGTTTACTGAAAACCTAAGACACAGTAGGTGTCTCAAGATTTTCATTAATGACAAAGAAATAAAAACTGAACTAAAAATAAAACATGACAAACTTCCATCCATCCATCTCATTTTTAACTGTTTAATTTCTAACAATTTCTAACAGTACAGGTTCGTAAGGAAACTTGAGCCTATCCCAGCAACCAATAGGTGCAGGGCAGGATACACCCTAAACTGGACGCCAGTCCATTGCAATGCACACACACAGACACAAACATGCTTGTGCTCACACCAGGGCCAATTTTCCCAGAAGCCAATTAACCTACCTGTTTCAAGACCACCATGATTATACCAGTGCCGAAGAACTCTACTGTGTCCTGTCTCAATGACTATCGCCCCGTGGCACTCACACCAGTTGTCATGAAGTGCTTGGAAAGCCTACTCATGGGCCACATTAAGTCCAGACTTCCCAACTCTCTGGACCCCCTCCAGTTTGTGTATCGTCTCAACCAGTCTAACGATGATGCTGTATCCCCCGCCCTTCACCTTGCCCTGTCCCATCTGGATCAGAGGGATACTTACAGGTATGTAAGAATGCTGTTCATTGACTTCAGTTCAGCATTAAACACAATCATCCCCCAGAAACTGATAGAAAAACTGAGCTTGCTGAAACTTAACACCTCCCTCTATAACTGGATTCTGGACTATCTGACCGAGAGACCTCAGACAGTCCGGATTGGAAACAACGTCTCTAGTACCATGATAATGAACACCGGATCCCCACAGGGCTATGTACTCAGCCCACTCCTGTTCACGCTGCTGACTCATGACTGCACTGCTAAGCACAGTGCAAATTACATCATCAGGTTTGCTGATGACTGTGGTGGGCCTCATTAGTAACAACTATGAGGCACCATACAGAGAGGAGGTGGAGCAACTAGCAGACTGGTGCTGAAACAACAATCTGTCTCTGAATGTCGAAAAGAAAAAAGAGATAATTGACTTCAGGAGGGCCCACGCTGATCACTCCCCACTGCACATCAACTGCTCCCCCGTGGAGACAGCTAGAAGGTACTACGTTTCTTGGTGTGCATATCACAGATGACCTCACTTGGACCATCAACACCACCTCCCTAGATAAAAAAGCACAACAACGTCTCCACTTCCACAGAGCAAACCTCCACCTGCCCCAAACTATCCACATTCTATAGAGGTACCATCGAGAGCATCTTGACAAACTGCATCATTGTTTGGTTTGGGGATTGTAAGGTCTCAGACTACAAGTCCCTGCAAGGAATTGTCAATACACCAGGAAACATCATTGGAGCTTCTCTACCATCCATTCAGGACATATATCACAAAAGCTGTACACACAAAGCCTCCAGTATTGTGACCGATCCCTCCCACCCCTCCTGCATCCTCTTTGCCCTCCTACCATCTGGTAAAAGGTATCGCAGTATATGGGCCAGCTCCACCAGACTCCATAACAGCTTTTTTCCACAGGCTGTCAGGCTCCTCAACACCCTGGTACCTACTGCACCTACTCCAAATCTGGAAACTTAGTTCTTTTTTGCCTAATATCAGGCATACTGTCTGATGTATTCTTTTCACAATTTGCACTATTCACCTTGCACTGTATGTACCCTGTACCCTGCCAGTCTGTGTCTACATTGTCTATAGCATTGTGTTGTCAGTGTCTTGTCTGTATTCGCACCGTAGACCTGGAGAACGATATCTCGCTCCTCTGTATTATACTTATATATGGCTGGATTGACAAATAAGCTTGAATTTAAACTTGAACTATCAGAGGAAAATCACACAATCACAGGGAGAACATAGAAATTCCACTCAGATAACACCTCAGGGATTGTGCCTTGAGCCCAAGTGCTGCGAGGCAGCCAGGCTAAAGCTTCAGTGCATTGGTAATGTGATCCAGCCCATTGTCAATTTCTTCCCTTCCTCCTCCATTGCTCTCCCAGCTACCCGATAGCGAGTCAGTGGACAGTGTACCTGGGCCGTCTGACACAGGTGGGCTCCAACCCCAACGAAGTGTCCAGGTCGGTCCAACAGATCTTCGTGCATCCAGGCTATGACTCCATCACCCAAAACAACGACATCACCCTGCTGAGGCTGAGCAGTTCTGTCTCCTTCAACAACTACATCCAGCCCGTCTGTCTGGCCGACAGCAGCAGCTCCTTCTACACTGGGACCAGCTGCTGGGTCACTGGCTGGGGCTACACAGCTGAGGGGGGTGAGTGTATCCCTTTGGTGAAGTGAACCAGTCTATGGCATGTTATGGTACAAAGAGCTGGTGCTCTATAAGTGGCTCAATCCACATGTGTTTTGAAGGATCGGTGTTGATCTATTGTATAATCTACAGAAGGTTAAATTGAGAACGTACTGATGTGCTAATCCAGGTGATCCCAGCCCTATTCCTGGAGATCACCACATCTGCTGGTTTTAATTCCAGCCGAGCACTCAGCTGAACCTCATTGAAGTAATAGAACCCTCAACCTCAACCTCTTTGACCTACCATAATACTGCAATCAGTTAGGACACTTCAACTGTTTTCAGTTCGCAAAAACACGGTTACTGTTGCATCTCAAAAGTAACTTGTGATCGACAGGTTTTAGATAGCAGAAAAGCTGGCAAGGGTTCTCATGGATTAAACTGATAGTTCAATTAAGGATTCAATGAAGTAAAGATGTAGCAGCAGATATGTGGGTCCCCTGAGTTTCCAGGGCTGGTCTATCACTAGCCCCCCAAAAGGAGAGAAGGATCTGACCTGACCTCGACATCTTCAACCTCCAGTCCAGTGTTTCCCTGTCACTTTTTTCCCATGAACACACCATGCTTTGTCAGTGTTAGAGCTGCATTGTTACTCCAGTCTGTGCCCACTCAGCTGTTTGAAGTTTGAAGAAAAGGGGCAGATGGTCAAATACGCACTCATTCCAGAGGCAAGCATTTGTGTATCTCCATGTTAGTCAGGGCATCGGGTAGCAGTTAATATTCATTAATCCCTATTTTGCTGTCTGTGGAAGTGCATCAATTAGAACAAGAATACTTCCCTAGTGACAGGGCGGTGATAGGACACTGGTGGGTCCGAATGATAATGCTGTGGTGGTGATAGAGCAGTGATGGGACACTGGTAGGTCAGAATGATGATACTGTGGTGGTGATAGAGCAGTGATATGACACTGGTGAGTATAAACATGGATACTGTATTGGTCAATGGATAGCGAGAGGGCACTGCTAGGTTTGAAATCAAGGTTTCAGCAGATCCTGCTCCTTTCCCCACTCTGACATGTGTGTTCCAAAGTATGGGCATGTGAATTAGGTAGTAACAAACTGTCTTGTCTCCCAGTGTCTCTGTCAGGGAACCAGACCTTGCAGGAGGTCCAGTTGCCCATCATTGGGAACAGGCAGTGTGGGTGTCTGAGTGATGTGGTCTTTGGAGCGAACAGCATCACAGCCAACATGATCTGTGCGGGAGTGCTGCAGGGGGGCAAGGACTCCTGCCAGGTAGCTGGAAAAGCCTTTTCCCTGTGTGCCTTTTTTCTTGCTCCAGTGCATTCCTGAGCTGCCCTGCGCTTTTATGATCTTGTTGGGTCACTGTTTCTGTTTTTTAGTCAGGCTGTGTAAGTAGACGATGATCTACAGTTAGTCGGTCTGTTCTTATTCTCACAGTGATCTCTCTCTGTCTCCAGGGGGACTCAGGAGGTCCTGTTGTCTGCAAGCAGGGCTCTGCCTGGGTTCAGGCTGGTATTGTGAGTTTCGGTTATGGCTGTGCCCGGCCCAGTCTCCCAGGGGTGTACACCAGGGTGTCCCAGTACCAGGGCTGGATTAACGGACAAGTGGGGTCGGGAGCCACAGGCTTTGTGACCTTCACCTCCAGTGGCACAGACGCTGACAGCAGCTTTACTTGTGGTTCCTCTAATGCTGTCAGGGCCCAGGTGACCACTGCTCCCTCTACTACGACAGCACCACTTACAACCACTCCCTCCACTGCCTCCTCTACTACTACAGCACCAGTGACCACTGCCTCCTCTACTACTACAGCACCACTTACAACCACTCCCTCCACTGCTGCTACAGGACCCATTATGACTGCTCTCCCTATTACTACCCCAGAACCAACTGAATCTTTTCCACCGTCTCCTCCAGAGTGTGGGAGAGCACCCCTGAGTACCAGGATTGTGGGGGGTGACTCTGCCCCAAAGGGGTACTGGCCCTGGCAGGTCAGCCTACATTACTATGGGCGTCACAGGTGTGGAGGATCCCTGATCAACCAGCAGTGGGTGCTGACGGCAGCACAGTGCTTTTCAGGGTAAGGAGAAACAGGAACACTGGTTATGAGTGCTGAGCCAGGGCTTTACATTTTGGTAGTACTGATGATTTTGACCTCTTTCCAACTCTTTCCAACCTTCTTGTCCTTTTGTGGCCTGTGAGCTTGGAGTCAGAAATAAATGTTACCCCTTGCAAATGGCAGAGTTTGAAAACAAAATTAATTTGTGTGGACTGCTGTAAGCAACAAGGTGTTTAAATAAACTCCAACAAGAATCTGCGGTGCTTATTGTGGCAGAGGTTTTGCGCAATGGTTTTACAGATTCAGAAGGAATTTTTCTATAGTTTACCAACGGAACTGAGGGGAGAATGACCACAGTGCTCTTGTCTATGTGTGATGATGTCAGTACAGCCTTGATTGAGCTTGGAGCTTGATTGAGGGAATGTTTAGAAAAGAAGTAAAAAGAGGTATTGAACTATTGAAGGATTGAGAGAGAAACTGATAACTCTATTCTGATTGACACTCATGAGCATAACGGCATTGAGATTAACTCTGATGAGAACAGACGGTGTAATATTTAAGGTTTTAGACACTTAGGCAGTGTAAAGAGCTAAGTGATCTTTCTCTTTCTTTCCAGCACTACTTATAGTGTCCCATGGACAGTGTATCTGGGCAGGCAGACACAGGTGGGCTCAAACCTCAATGAAGTGTCCAGGACGATTCAGCAGATCGTGTGGTACCCAAACTACGACTCTAGAATAAAAAATAATGACATCGCTCTGATAAGGTTGGACAATCCTGTCAGCTTCACCAACTACATCCAGCCCATCTGTCTGGCCGACAACAACAGCTCCTTCCTCGATGGCACCCGCTGCTGGGTAACTGGCTGGGGAGACACGGCTGAGGATGGTAAGTTGGCACATCACCCTTTCCTGTAAAAAACACTGGAAGATGAAATCTCTCACATCAACAGAGAAACTAAAGTATAATAATAGGAAAGCTACTGTATACTGTATAGTGCAAGATGTGTTAGGTTATTGCTTTACAATATTAAGTATAGGCACTGAGTTTCCAGTAATCGGCTAATTTGTGCAGTTTTCCTGTGTGCAGTATTTTAAAATCACCATTTCCCAGCAGGTTTATTAAAGAACATCTTGCAAGGTGTTTTTATAGCTCAGTACGATCAGTTCTTTTCCAGCTATGTTACGCAATGTTTGCAACTTTAGGATGATCTATTCCTGCTCTTTATTGTGGATCCTACTAAGAACCACACATCTGGCATGGCACATCCTAATGAAAGGATGCTCCTGTCTGTTCCTTGTAACTCATACTCTCAGGCTCTAGATTTAAATGACAATCGGGGGTGAAGTGGCTTTTATCACAGTCCTTAAACTGGCCCAGGAGCAACCATCTGGCCTGTAGTGAAACAGCAGAATTAACATACAGGTACAGACATGCACATGCAAGACTGAAGGTGTCTCCATAAACAAACAGGGTATTGAAACCTTCAACATTTTTGAAAAACAAGTGTTTCTAACCAAACTGCCCCTATCCTGAAAAGTGCAAGACCAGTTCTATTTATCTGGCTCATGAGGTTGCAAAGTGTTTTATTGTGCCCTACAGCCCCTTGTGTTCGATCCTAGACCAGAGTTTGAAGCTTGCTGGAAATCAGCTATGGGAAGACACTGTTGGCGTAGTTGATATTTGTGTGTTGTTGCCACTTCTTTGAGGGTTGGAATTAGATTTTCTAGTCCAACAAATGGAGAAATGCGATTGTGAATGTGTGAGAGACAATTAAATGGATTAACTGCTGACGTCAATCAGAACTAACTTGATCACCAGCAATAGGTAAAACACATGTTCATACAAACCAGTAGTAAGAGCTCATCTGAGATATTATGATGTCAGGTGAAGTTTTACCCCAAATGTGGCAGTCTCCTTGAATTCTTCTCCTCAATGAAAGAAGAACCAACAATGGCTAGGGAATAAAGCTCATGAGAAACACCTGGGACCTGTGGTGTTGCCACAGGTGAAGATGGCTAAGGAACATCGTTGCTCACCTGACAGTTCCTCAGACAGAGCAGAACCAGGGTCTTTTTTGGGCAAAACTTTAGCAAAGAACTCAAACATGCAAGAAGAGTGATTGCTTCTTCAGGTTTCCCAAGAGTGGTCTCCAGCCAAGGACAGGGTAATGACAATCTGCCTTGTCTGTCAGTGTCTCTGTCAGGGAACCAGATCCTACAGGAGGTGCAGGTGCCCATCATGGGGAACAGGCAGTGTGGGTGTCTGAACGACGTGGCCTTTGGCTCAGGCGGCATCACAGCCAACATGATCTGTACTGGAGTGCTGGAAGGGGGCAAAGGCTTCTGCCAGGTACAGCCACCCCATCATCTTTTTGTTTTTCTGCTTCTGTTCTGTGTCCCTCACTCTGCTGGACTATCAAAATATCAAGAAACCTTTGCTATATACCCTCTATAAATCTACTATAAGTCACGCCCTCTGCAGCCAGAGGGCGCTCCCACTCTGTCCTGTCCCTAGTTTCCTGTGCTTTGCTCTGTCCTTCCGGTGTGTCTCTCTCTGGGGTTATATATTTCCAGGTCACTCATTTCCCTTTGCTCAGCATTGACGTTAAGATGTCCTGAGACCCGCCTAGCACCAGGTCGCTGCTCCATCTGCGACCTGAGGGCATTGGTTTCTATACGGCATTTCCTGAACTCTTGCACTGCTGAGCCCGGGCTAACCTCCCGTCCCGGCACTACGCATAGGGTCTTTCTCCGCTCTCCTGCCATTCCACAGTTCATCCCTTCCGACACCCTAGACACTATATAGCCATACTGTATATGCTTGATTATGGAGCCGTGTCAGCATGCGTAGGCTCCAAAGGAACAGGTAAAGGTTCTTTCCACACTGAAAAGTAAAGAAAATAAACACCTGAAGAAAGCTACATAGTGTACTGTACCTCTTCCTGTGTTTTTATGACACACTTACCATTCTCTCATTATTTCCTGTTATATGTGAGTCGCCCCAGTTTGAAAAGTGCTGCCAGTCATTTAAATACAGGCAGCGTCTTTTTAACTCCTCTTTCTGTCTCCAGGGCGATACAGGGGGACCCCTGGTGTGTAAGCAGGGCTCTGCCTGGGTTCAGGCTGGTATTGTAAGTTTCGGAGAGGGTTGTGCCCAGCCCAGTCTCCCAGGGGTGTACACCAGGGTGTCCCAGTACCAGGACTGGATTAATGAGCAGGTTGGGTTGGCAGCTCCAGGTTTTGTGACCTTCACTCCCACTGGCCCGGACCTGGACAGCAACTTCACCTGTTCTCCATTCAATGTGACTCCAGTAGCTCCCAGTGGTAGGTTACAGCTGAAATCATCAGTAAATTGCAGATACTTGCTAAAATTCAGACGCACATCAGACAATTCTTCCCATCTGTCTCTTGTGTTTCCCCAGAGTGTGGAAAGGCACCACTCAGTACCAGGATTGTGGGGGGTGACTCTGCCCCAGAGGGGTACTGGCCCTGGCAGGTCAGCATACATTACTATGGGCAACACAGGTGTGGAGGATCTCTGATCAACCACCAGTGGGTCCTGACTGCTGCAAGCTGTATCTACAATTACTGGTTAGTTTCCTGTGGGACAGGCTAGTCATTCTGGATCAGTGTTGCCCAGAACAGTATTTGACGAGAAAGATGCTAGATGAGCATAGGTGACATTATGCACAATTTTAGCAATGACCTCTGTCTTTCTGCAGGTACTCAGATCTCAGTTACTGGAAGGTATATCTGGGCAGTCAGCAACAAGTGGGCCCTAACCCCTACAAAGTATCAAGGAGGGTCAAAAGTATCATTATGCACCCTGGATTTAATTACTACTATTATGCAGTTAACAATGACATCACCCTGGTGAGGCTGGTCAGCCCTGTGTCCTTCACCAGCCACATCCAGCCCATCTGTCTGGCCGACAGCAACAGCTCCTTCCACACTGGGACCAGCTGCTGGGTCGCAGGCTGGGGATACACAGCTAATGGTGGTGAGCTCATTTCTTATACATACGGCATCCCTTTGCTAAGGCAGAAGAGCCTTAGTTTTTAAAAGCAATATGGGCCATTTGCTGTGTTTTCTATAGATACAACACATCTTCTCTGTGGATTACTACAACACGAGCACCACACTTTCTTTACTTCTTAATTTTTTTCAATTATACATCAAGTCATTTTGAAGTGGCGTAGTACAGCTCTGGGTTCGATTCCAGGCTGGGTTGCCTTCAGGGTGTAGTCTGCGTGTCCTCCCTGTGACCGTCTCATGCAGATCAGACATGATTGGCTGGACTGGACTGTCAGGTCCGGGCTGGTGGTCAGGTATCTGCTCTCACCTGGTGGGCTATGGGTTCAGGTCCCAGGTGAAACAGTGCAGTTGTACCCTAGAGTGAGAATCATACTCAGCCTGCTTCGGTCAGAGGCCCAACTGCATACTTGGGACCCATAGTAACATGCTTTAATAATTTAGTTACTCTTTAGTAACTCAGCCAAATGAGTTCCTAAAATGAATGTTTGGATCTTTGTTGGGCAGCTGTTCTCTGAGAGGCACTAAGAACAAAAAGGTTGCCTTGATAGAACATCTCAATAACGGATTTCAGCCATCAATTGAACACAGATTCAATTTCTCGTCCCTCAGTGTCTCTGTCGGGGAACCAGACGCTACAGGAGGTCCAGGTGCCCATCATTGGGAACAGGCAGTGTGGGTGTCTGACTAATGAAGATGCCAATAACCCCATCACCATCACTGAAAACATGATCTGTGCTGGAGAGCTGGATGGGGGCAAGGATACCTGCTGGGTACAGACACCACATCACAAATACTTTTCAATTGTATACTTTCTCTGTCTTTTCTTTTTTTCAGAAAAAAAACTTAATGTGTACGATTAACCTTTTCCTGTATTAACCCCCCTCTCTCTCGGTGCAGTGTTAATGTACTGTAGTGTCCAGTCAGTGTGTCTGTATTAACCCCTCTCTCTCAGTGCAGTGTTAATGTACTGGAGTGTTCAGTCAACTGTCTTTATTAACCCCCATGTCTGTCCATCTCTCTCTTGTGTCCAGGGAGACACAGGAGGACCCCTGATCTGTCAGCAGGACTCCTCCTGGGTTCAGGCAGGTGTTGTGAGCTCTAGGCAGGGTTGTGCTCGTTCCAGTCTCCCGGATGTGTACACCAGAGTGTCCCAGTACAAGGACTGGATTAACACTCAGGTTGCGTCGGCCACTCCAGGTTTTGTGACCTTCAGCTCCAACGGCACAGACCCTGACAGCGGTTTTAACTGTAGCTCTCTTAGTGTTACTGCTGTAGCACCGAGCGGTAGGTGACACTTCCATAAAACCACTGAGAAACTGAGACATTAGTTTCTGCTCAGTTCACTTGAGGGTGTCCTCTCTCATCTGTTTCTCTGTCCATGTCCTGCAGAGTGTGGGCAAGCCCCACGGAGCACCAGGATCATGGGGGGGGTGTCTGCCCCAGAGGGGTATTGGCCCTGGTTGGCCAGTCTGCATTATTCTTATCACATGTGTGGAGGATCCCTGATCAACCATCAGTGGGTCTTAACAGCTGCCCAGTGTGTCTTCAGGTAAGATAAATTTGATTTTTTCCTGATTTTCATGGTTTAAGTTGAGATCTGCATTACGAGTGAGATTTACTGCATTATGTTTGCTGTTGCAGGGTAACCAATATCTTAGACATAGTTCTGCTCATCTCTTTCTACAGGACCAGTGATCTCAGTCAGTGGACAGTGTATCTGGGCCGGCAGACACAATACGGCTCTAACCCTCATGAAGTGTCCAGGAAGGTCAGACAGATCGTCCTGCACCCTCACTTTGACTACTGGACTTTGAACAACGATATCGCCCTGCTGAAGCTGAGCAGCCCTGTCTCCTTCACCAGCTACATCCAGCCCATCTGTCTGGCCGACAGTAGCAGCTCCTTCCTCAATGGCACCAGCTGCTGGGTCGCAGGCTGGGGAAACATTTATGAGGGTGGTGAGTGTAGTTCAGTGCTGTTCACATAACCCCTTCCTGGAAACAGCATCATTGTTGAGGTATTAATTACTTTGGGCATCAGCCACAGCTGAGGTGTGGGATCTGGGCGGTAGATGAGTCTGAACAAAAGGGAAGATGTTTTTTTCCTTATTCTTCAGTGTGTGGGACGCGTTGAGGAGCTGATCACATCAGAGTTTGCTAGTTTTGCTGAAGTACGGGATATTGATCGGTAAAAGTTCAAAGAGAGAGGATCAATCTTGTGTGCACTGTGGACTTCAGATCTTAAGAGTTAAAAAGACAGGGCATATTCCACAGTTTCCTAGCTGAAGTAGAGCTCAGAAAAAGAAAAATAATAGAATGATGAACAGGATTATCATGCTGGGCTACACTTAAACTTGTGAATTACGACAGTAAAACTGGCATCCTAGTGTATCATTGTCATGTAGAAAGAGAATCAAGAACCCCATGACTATCACCTCCCTGGGAGCAGTGTTCCCAGTGGCAAGACACTGTTGGGCAGGTTGTGACACAGATGCCTGGAAGATCCTCTGCTGGCCTGAGAGAAGGACCTCAGCCCCCAGTCCTGGGACTGACAGTGTCTCTTCTCTTCCAGGCTCCCTGCCATATCCTCAGACCTTACAGGAGCTCCAGGTGTCCATCATGGGGAGCAGACAGTGCGACTGTCTGAACGCAGAGGTCTTTGGACCAAACAGCACCACTGACAACCTGTTCTGTGCTGGAGTCCAGGAGGGGAGCAAGGACACCTGCCAGGTACACACACTCCTGCTTTTATTAAGACCCTGGGAATTATCTTTAGTGTTTCGAGCACTTGTGGCTCTTCAGTGTGGATATTATTTAATGCAGCACTTTTTCATTCCCCTGCCTGAGGGGTGCTGTTGAATTCTTGAGATAAAAATCTTCTTAATCTTCTAAAGATAAAATCATTTTTATTTCAGCTTTCAAATCATTCAAATTGCTTTTTTAAACTTGATCCTGTGCTTTTTTTAATCATTTTTAAAAGTGCTTTCTTTCTCCTTATGTAGATTAGATCTCCAGTGTAGATTCTGAGACCACTGTTACCTTATGTTGCTCTGCCTGAAAGTACAATACAGAATTACTCACTATCAGTCTCAGTAAGCCATATCTCACTCATTTCAGGTTCATTATTGTCACAGGCTCATGCAGTAGTTTCTAGATCTTGCAATTTATTCCTAATACTCCTGCTTTAACACAAAATGCAGTTTAGTCAACCTGCTCTTATAAACCTCCATCTTTCTATCTGTGATATCTGTCTGTCTGTCTGACTCTCTGCAGCTTGCAAAGCATGTAGCATGTTGAAAGTCTTTACCTGTCTCTGTAATAACACATTAAATTAACAATTAAACAGGAAGCTGGTCTGTGCATTAATGATTCCTTTTGATTTCTCCAGAGAGACTCAGGAGGTCCCCTTGTCTGCAAGCAGGGCTCTGCTTGGGTTCAGGCTGGTATTGTGAGAGCTGAGCTGGACTGTCCCCAGCCCAGTCTCCCAGGTGTTTACCTCAAGGTCTCCCAGTACCAGGACTGGATTACCCAGCAGGTTGGGTTGGCCACTCCGGGCTTCGTAACGTTCACTTCCAATGGCACCGACCCTGACAGCAGCTTCACCTGCGCTCCAGTGAACGTCACTCCAATCGCACCCAATGGTAGGTAACGGTTTGCTTTAAAGAAATTGAATAGTTTGCTTGTACTCAACTCCAGTGATCTTATGTCTGTCCTGTTCCTCCAGAGTGTGGAAAGGCTCCCCTCAGTCCCAGGATTGTGGGAGGTGACTCTGCTCCAGAGGGGTCCTGGCCCTGGCAGGCCAGCCTGTATTACAATGGGCAACACACATGTGGAGGGTCTCTGATCAACCAGCAGTGGGTTTTGACAGCTGCACGCTGTTTCTACAGGTGCTTAGATCATCAAGACTCCTTTCCTGGTTTGATTTAGATTTGATCTCTTTTGATGGTGAAAGATCTTAAATCACTCTGAACAAGTGTAATTTTGGACTGCAGGTAAGGAACTCTGTGTTAGGGGTTAACGCATAACTGCTCGTAACTGTGACCTCTCTCTGCAGGAACATTGAGGCCAGGCTGTGGACAGTGTACCTGGGCAGGAGGAGTCTGATGATTTATAACCCCAATGAGATTTCCAGAAGAGTCGCCCGGATCTTCCCACACCCAGACTTCAATTACCAGACTCTGAACAACGACATCGCCCTGGTGAGACTGCGCAGCCCTGTGTCCTTCACCAGCTACATCCAGCCCATCTGTCTGGCCGACAGCAGTAGCTCCTTCCAAACTGGGACCAGCTGCTGGGTCACTGGCTGGGGAAATTTAGATGAGTTTGGTGAGTTTGTATATGTCCCTTGGTTAAAACACAGGAACCCCGTAGTTGCTGAAATGTATATATACTAGATATTGTAGGTTGAATTTTTGAGTTTCTGAACAACGGTACACGAGGAGTGAGGGTAAATGGATTTCAATCACAATTTAATAGTGTTGGGTCTCCTCAGGGCTGTGTCCTATCTGTATAGAAATAGCATATTCTGTACTCTCTATGCATTCTTTATACTGGCAACAGAAGAGGTCTTTTTGGAGGAAAGATACTGTACATCATATGTTTGCTAATCTTTTGCAATCAGTATCCTACAAGATGTAGATACTGATCATCCTCCTGAGGTGTTACTTTTTTAATTGTATAATAAGTCCTTTCTTCACCTTAATGTGTCAAAACCAGAGATATATTCATTGAATTTGCAAAGCACCTATTGCTAAACCAACAGTCATTCAGGAGCAGGAAACTGAAATCTTGGCACTACTATGCTATTTCAATTTATTACAAATTAACAATTGAGGAAAATACAGATGTCATATGCCAAAAGAGCCAGCAATGCTTGTTTTTCCAGATCAACCTTGTAGGGAAAACCGGTTCAGGGACGCCAAATATGTAATCATAGTGGCTCTCTGAAGGCACCAGTTCTGTAGGGTTTGGGCATTTACTGAGACAATTATTAATTGTAGCAGTAAATCACAAAGTTGATTCTTTTGATTGCTTTAGAGTCCAACCATGCGACATAACTCAAACAACGCGCACACACAGGTACTAATACACGAGGATACATTTATTAATACATGGAATATGCATATAAACTTAACAGATCTTATCGAGAGGGTTATCAGAATACAAAAGGTATATTCGGTCAGTTACAAAGTGTTACACATATCAAGAGGACATACGTTCAGTACATCATTCATTAAGCCCGTTTCATAAATGAACTTGGTTATAACTTCTACATTAGATACTCGAAACAAGTACAACTGGTTGGGATAACAATTGAATTCTCGAGCTGTAATGCATTGAAGTTGAATACTCATCCAATTTCTGGGGATTCAGATCTCCTGCGGGCACAAAGAAACAGTTGCAGGCTGTTGCTGTCCAATCCGCGCTCTCTGGCTCGGTGCCAGGCTGTGCTGTGCGGCTTGCGACGGTGCGCTGCTGATGCTCATTGTTGGCATTAACTAGCAAAGTTTGTGCACAGGAGAAAAGATGACTGTGGGTCCCAGCAAGTCAGGAAGAGGACCGGTTCGTTCCTGATGAAGAGCTAGTTCTGAATAGTGATTCAGCTTTCCACAGTTCCGACCTGTTCACGAGGCCTGCTGCTGGTTACTCTCTGGCAACCTCCACTCTAGACTCTTAGAACAAAGGAAAGTTCTGGCACTCGGACACACTGGTCGTTCCGTGGTTGTCCGGGCTGAGTCTCAGGATGGTCAGGAGGCGCGCTGCGAGAATGTCCTGCCCTTGGGATTCTCCTTTGAATTCCCTTTAGAATTGTTGAATCTCAATCTGAATCTGAATCTGAATCTCTCAGGCTCTCTGTGTTGCCTGTTTTTACCTGGAGGAACTTCAGCTCATTGATTGGCTGAAAGTTCCATGGGCATCAGAGTTCCACGTGGGTTACTCGGCCCTACCGGTCCCTGATTGGTTGATCAAGGTGAGATATGAGTCACTTACTCCTGACACTTAGTAATGCAGTCCAGATGTCCAACTGGCACTCCCTAAACAGATAGGCACCAATGGATGACCATTGATCATGATAGCCAGGCTTAGCTAAGTGCATCCCCCTTTGGGAGCTGTCCTTATCAAAAGAAAACATCTTGCATGAATAGTTTCTCTGTGGCTGCACCACAGAGATGAACAGAGAAATGGGGCCTCATTTGGGAAGCTCAGAAACACTTAATTTTGCCTTATTATTAAGCCTCACCGCTACAACCTCTGCTCTTTTAATGGATCGAACAAGTTTGTCTCAGGCATCCTCCTAAAAAGAAACTGAGTTTTGATCTCAGAGGAAAACCACCGGGCTGGATCTCTCTTGTCTTTCAGTGTCCCTGCCATATCCCCAGACCCTGCAGGAGGTCCAGGTGCCCATCATGGGGAACAGGCAGTGCAACTGTCTGAACGATGAGGCCTTGGGACCAAAGAACATCACTGACAACATGATCTGTGCTGGAGCGCTGGAGGGAAGGAAAGACTTCTGTCAGGTTCAAATTATTCTTACATTCCCCTCTAGTGCTGTATCTACAATTTCACATCATGTCATTCTCCTGCCACCTCCTCACTACAGACTGAAGACCCTTTAATATTGCAGTGTGTCTGTACTAACCCGTCTCTCTCAGTGCAGTGTTAATGTACTGGGTGTCCAGTCAGTGTGTCTGTATTAACCCCTATCTCTTAGTGCAGTGTTAATGTACTGGAGTGTCCAATTAGTGTCTGTATTAACCCCTCTCTCTCAGTGCACTGTTAATGTACTGTAGTGTCCAGTCAGTGTGTCTGTATTAACCCCTCTCTCTCAATGCAGTGTTTATGTCTTTATTGATCTGTCTCTCTATTTATTCAGGGAGATACAGGCGGTCCTCTGGTCTGTAAGCAGGGGTCTTCATGGGTTCAGGCTGGTGTTGTCAGTTTCACTGAGAGCTGTGCCAGTACCAGTCTCCCAGGAGTTTACACCAGAGTGTCCCAGTTCCAAAACTGGATTAACCAGCTGGTTGGATTGGCCAGTCCAGGCTTCATGACTTTCATCTCTAGCGGCACAGACCCTGACAGCAGTTTTATCTGCAGCTCATTCAATGTGACTCCTGTAGTACCCAGTGGTGGGTATCAATTACCTGTTCGCAAAATTCAGAGGTTTGCTGTATTTTGACACTCAACAGCTGAGGACCGTGTTCCCTTTCTGCAGAGTGTGGGCGGGCGCCTCTCAGTACCAGGATCATGCAGGGTGACGCTGCCCCAGAGGGGTACTGGCCCTGGCAAGTTAACCTGTATTATTATGGACAACATGTGTGTGGAGGGTCTCTGATCAACCACCAGTGGGCGCTGACAGCTGCACACTGCATCTACAGGTAACTTGACCAGTTAAAGCGTTTCATGAATTTAATGGTGCATGGAAGAACTGTTAAATTATGGTGGCCCTGCACTCTCAGGGATGGTATTTCTCTATTTTCTGACATCTTGCCTGTCTTTCTCATACAGCTACAGTGGTATCAGTTTCTACCGAGTGTATCTGGGCAGGTTGACACAGGTGGCCTCTAACCCACATGAAGTGTCTAGAAGGGTCAGCCAGATCATCATACACCCTAACTTTGATTCTTGGAGTCTGAACAACGACATCGCCCTGCTGAAGCTGAGCAGCCCTGTCAACTTCACCAGCTACATCCAGCCCATCTGTCTGGCTGACAACAGCAGCTCCTTCCACACTGGGACCAGCTGCTGGGTTGCGGGCTGGGGAAACACAGATGAACAAAGTGAGTGTAACCCCTCAATAATTGTTAAAAACCTACAACACTAAGTTTAAGGTGCATATAAACAGCACAGACCTCACAGAAATCTCTCTCCCAATTTTAGCTTCTTCACTTTTACACGGATTATTTGCACTTTTATTGCTGTATACAATTTTAATTACATGATACATGGTGATCTCTTGTAAAACAGCGTCCATGGTGATCTGTGTAAGCATTTAGGAACAGGTAAAAGGTTTATTCCATATTGAAAAGAGAAGAGAGAAAACAATGTTTTGGCTGAGAAGCCTTCTTCGGGTGTGAGCTCTTTTTATTACACTACAACAGTCCTGTTACACTAGGAGCGACAGTCCCAGTACAGTACAACAGCCTGTTACAATAGGGACTACAGTCCCAGTACAGTACAACAGCCTGTTACAATAGGCGCTACAGTCCCAGTACAGTACAACACTCCTGTTACAATAGGAAATACAGTCCCAGTACAATAGAACAGTCCTGTTACAATAGGAGCTACAATCCCAGTACAGTACAACACTCCTGTTACAATAGGAGCCACAGTCTAGTACAGTAAAACAGTCTGTTACAATAGGAGCTACAGTCCCAGTACAGTACAACAGCCTGTTACAATAGGAGCTACAGTCCCAGTGCAGTACAATAGCCTGTTATAATACAGGAAAATGTAATGGGTTTATTTCATGCTAAAAAGAGAAGAAAGAAAACACAACGTTTCTGCTGTGGTGTGACACCCGAAGAAGGCTCCATAGCTGAAACGTTGTGTTTTCTTTCTTCTCTCTTCAGCACGGATAAAACCTATTACTTGTTCCTTTACAGACTATGCATGCTGACGCAGCTACCCACCTGTGTAAGCATTTATATACATATACAGTAATTCTATATGCAAAAATAAGTATCTGATATAACGGCTGTAGTTCATTAGAAACTGGCTTTCCTCACAATTACAGATTTGTATAACAATCACCAGGGAGACCCGTGGAGGTCTGACAGCCCCTCTTGTATTTCAGCTGCTCTGTCAGGGAACCGGACGCTCCTGGAGGTCCAGCTGCCCATCATTGGGAACAGGCAGTGTGGGTGTGACATCGACCCCGTTTACGGACCAAAAGCCGTGAATGAAAACATGATCTGTGCTGGAGAGCTGGAGGGGAGGAAGGACGTCTGCATGGTACCAACTCTTCCTTTGTCTTTTACACTGCTCTGTCCCTGTGTCCCTCTGGTAGACTTCAGTATTGAAGAGTGCTGTATTCAGCCATCACATTGTTATATGCTCCTGTCTTTAGTGTCCAGTCAGTGAGTCTGTATTAACCCCCCTCTCTCTCAGTGCAGTGTTAATGTACTGTAGTGTCCAGTCAGTGTGTCTGTATTAACCCCTCTCTCTCAGTGCAGTGTTAATGTACTGGAGTGTCCAGTCAGTGTGCCTGTATTAACCCCTCTCTCTCAGTGCAGTGTTAATGTACTGGAGTGTCCAGTCAGTGTGTCTGTATTAACCCCTCTCTCTCAGTGCAGTGTTAATGTAATGGAGTGTCCAGTCAGGGTGTCTGTATTAAGACTGTGTCTCTCTCCAGGGAGATGGAGGAGGTCCCTTGATCTGTAAGCAGGGCTCTTCCTGGGTTCAGGCTGGAATCGTGAGTTTTGAGAGGGGCTGTATCAGTTCCAGTATTCCTGGAGTGTATACCAGGGTGTCGCAGTACAAAGACTGGATTAAAGTTCAGGTGGGATTGGCCTCTCCGGGCTTTGTGACCTTCACTTCCACTGGCCCGGACCCGGACAGCAACTTCACCTGCTCTCCATTCAACGCAACTCCAATAGCTCCCAGTGGTAGGTGATGGTGTAGTCAAGTAACTGACTCACTATAGACTAATACCGGCGTACTAGTTTTAGAGTAAACAGGTAGCCACAACTATTCTTGTCTCTCTGTCCTGTTCCTCCAGAGTGTGGGCAGGCGCCTCTCAGTACCAGGATATTGGGAGGTGACTCTTCCCCAGAGGGGTACTGGCCCTGGCAGGTCAGCATACATTACTATGGGCAACACAGGTGTGGAGGATCTCTGATAAACCGCCAGTGGGTCCTGACTTCTGCCAGCTGTTGGAACTGGTACTGGTACGTATGTGAAGTTTTATTGGTCTTTGGGACTGTCAGTGGCATTTATGAAACATCTGCTTGTAGCCCTGAACCAAACACGTACTGACTTTTTTCAGATTACTGGAAGAACAATTCTATTAATTGGACCAATTAAAGATCTTTCAGAACTATACTTCAGCAGTGTGAACACAGCTCCAGTGTTCAGAACTAGCATTTAACAATGACATAAGAACTTACTTTCCCAGCCCTGGGTGGAGAGTCCTGCACCAAAAGAGATTCTGATCTCAGTATCTGTAGAAGTCTATAGAGAAAATTAGGTCAATGATCTAGCTGCAGCGTTCAGAATTCATGCAGGATCACAAATTATTTTATACCATTTTCTGCTAGCAATTTCCCTTATCTTTCTCCAGGTATGGTCTCAGTCAAGTGACAGTGTATCTGGGCCAGCAGAGACAGGTGGGCTCTAACCCCCACGAAGTGTCCAGGAAGGTGTGGCAGTTCATTTTGCACCCTGAATCTTACTATTCGAATTGGGAGAACAACATCGCTCTGGTGAAACTGAGCAGCCCCGTCACCTTCACTGCTTACATCCAGCCCATCTGTCTGGCAGAAAACAGCAGCTCCTTCTTCACTGGGACCAGCTGCTGGGTCGCAGGCTGGGGATACACTGGCGGAAACTGTGAGTTTATCTCCTTGATTAAAAGTCTACTTGACTGATGTGCTTGTTACAGTATGTCGTCCTCAAACACATAGTGTCTTGCACTTGCAGCGTGTGAAAAGATGATAGGTCTGTGTTTCTGCAGTGACTCAACTGATCAAAATGTTCTTCCAAGCACAGGCTGGGCTCTGTGACTGTGGCTCCCAGCAGCTGTCGACTCAGTTCACTGAGTGTCATTGACCTAGGGTAGGATGGGTCAGCACGGTGTTTCTCGGGTCCTGGTGACATTGGGGAGGAAGCAACAACCTGCACTCAAATGGGCAGGCCAGAATACTTTCTCATTCTCCCTGTGTGTAGTTGTAGGGTTTGTAGTTGTGAGCAGATATGAGCTTTTCCAGTATTCTGTGTTATTGTGTGATAACTGGATGCTTCACAATATCTCTAACATTTTTAAAGTACCACAGAGATGTTCTAAATAAATGTGGTCATCCTGTGGTATGTTAAACTTTATTGAGTGAGATCCCAAAAGGAAATATTAGTTTTGTCACATTCAACTCATGACATTTAACAGAAATTCAAGAGGAGGTCAAATTCTAGTCTTGTACTCCCTCCACCTCAACTTCACTCTTACAGCTGTCTCCCTGCTTCATTCCTGCAAGTGAGGGAGGTTTTTAAAGCACTGATCTTACCAGAGATAATGCAAAAACTAAAAAGTACACTATCCCTTTATATGCCATTGTCTCAGTTCATCATTATAAGAATTAGAATGAACAGCTGCTGGGATACTGTTACTGTTAGACTGGGTAGGTGGGAGATGCCTTAAAGAAGGAAGAATTGGGTAATAGCAATCAGCCATCTATCTCACACACTGTTTGGGATCTCTCTTGTCTTCCAGCACCTCTGTCTGGGAACCAGACCCTCCAGGAGGTCCAGCTGCCTATCATTGGGAACGGAGAGTGTGGCTGTGCCAGCAGCCTGACCTATGGAAGGAACGTTGTCACTGACCGCATGATCTGTGCTGGAGTGCTGGGAGACTGGAAGGGCCCCTGCTATGTACGAACACTTGCTGCTCCTTGTGTTTTCCATCATCTTATTCCTCCCCTCCTCTGTTCCTCTTTTCCTGTTTCTAACTCAGGGGGTGTCCCAATTCTTGCACTGTGCCATCAGCTTTTCCTCCAAGTCTGCACTTGTATGATGTAGTGTGAGTGTAGATTTCAAGTGTGTGAGTCTTCACTGTTATAAACACGGTGATGGGACACCCTTGGGTAAAGTCTCTTGCTGGTCACATGAGTCAAACTCCTGTCTGTTGATACTACTAAAGCTTTGTACTATAAAATACATATAATCTCGTCTGTCCCAGTACAGAAACAACAGTACGAGGAATATAGCGCGTTCATTCACATTCATTCCCAGCATAGTAAATGAGATAAACTTGGCCACACCTCAAAGCTTTGTACTATTACATATTCCATTAACAAAACACTCTGCAGGTAAATTAATATTCATCAGTCTAAATGAGGTGATGAACTAAAAGCTTTATGTCAAAACTTTGTAACAAGAATACATACAGTATGAATCTAAAGTAGCTTAATGAGATTTTGTTTTTACATAAAATTAGTTTTACATTTACGAACACTAACTCTACTCCATGAGGAATTAGGGGTGATTCCCTTCAGGGGAGTCAACTCTGATGCAGACTTCAGAGAAGGGAGCATTAAGGGCCCATGGAGGGCGCTCCTGAGCACTCTTGTGAAACACAAATATAGAAATGGGGCACCCCGAGCCCTTGCAGACTTGAGCAGGAACGTGCACATGAAGGAGGCAAGACCACGAGTGTGGGTATTGTCACACGGCCTTGCTGAAGTTCCAGTGTTGTGGGACCATCAGTCTTCATCTTGTCCTTCTTCTCAGAGACTCTCAGTCTCTCTATTAAAGCATTCTGACAGTGCGTCTTCACCCCTGACTCTCTCCCTGCATGTTCATACACCGTAGTAAGTGAGTAAGTGTGTAATAACCTGCCTATGTTTCTCTCTCTCAGGGAGATTCAGGGGGTCCACTGGTCTGTAAGCAGGGCTCTGCCTGGGTACAAGCTGGTATTGTGAGCTATGAATGTTACCAGTCCAGTTTTCCCTGGATTTACACCAAAGTCTCCCGGTACCAGGAGTGGATTAATGGAGTGGTGGGGTCGGCTTCTTCTCCAGGCTATGTGACCTTCACATCCAGTGGCACAGACTCTGACAATTATAACTGTAGTCTGTTCTCTACAACGACACCTCCACCAACTAATACACTGCCAACTACCTTAACACCTTTTGGTAGGTCAGAGTTCGATTCATTTGTTCAGAAAATAGCGGACTCAGACATCAATCACTTATCTTTCCTGTCGTCTTCTTCCTCTAGTCTGTGGTCAGGCGCCCCTCAGTCCCAGGATCGTTGGGGGTGAGTCAGCGCAGGCGGGGTACTGGCCCTGGCAGGCCAGCCTGCACTGGAATGGGACCCACACTTGTGGGGGGACTCTGATCAACATTGAGTGGGTGCTGTCAGCTGCTCACTGCTTTGGAAGGTAGGACAGAAACAGGACTCCCTTTCTCGGTATGTACAGTGCTGACAATAACTGAGATTGTGACGGCTGTGGATTCAGGTCCAAGGATGAGGAAAACACTGACGGTTTCAGTCACTAAAAACTGAACCACTCACAGTGTAACAGTGGTGTTTTATACCATATCAGTTTACAGAGTGATCACTGCAGATTGACGCTGCTCACAGTGTAACAGTGGTGATTTATACCATATCAATTTACAGAGTGATCACTGCAGATTGAAACTGCTGGCAGTGTAACAGAGGTGATTTATACTGTATCAGTGTTCACAGTGATCACTGCAAATTGAAACTGCTGGCAGCGTAACAGAGGTGATTTATACTGTATCAGTGTTCACAGTGATCGCTGCAGATTGAAACTGCTCACAGTGTAACAGAGGTGATTTATACTGTATCAGTGTTCACAGTGATCACTGCAGATTGAAACTGCTGGCAGTGTAACAGAGGTGATTTCTGACTTACAGGTCATTTTCCAGTGACAGGAATGGCTTTAAAGACAGCAATACTGAATAATGACGCTTCAGGACACATGAACAATTTCCATGTCTCCTCTTTCTTCTTCCTGTTAGTTTTCTCCATGCAGCTCCAGTGCTCAGTCAGGCCATTATGACAGTTTATTCTCCTCCCTCTCTCTTCAGCCCTGTGGTTGCGAGTCAGTGGAAAGTGTACCTGGGGCGGCTGACACAGACGGGTCCCAACATCCACGAAGTGTCCAGGGGGCTCCAGCAAATCATCGTGCATCCAGACTATGACTCTTCAACCAACAACAATGACATCGCCCTGCTGAGACTGAGCAGCTCCGTCTCCTTCACCAACTACATCCAGCCCATTTGTCTGGCTGACAGAAGCAGCTCCTTCTTCACTGGGACCAGCTGCTGGGTCACTGGCTGGGGAGACACAGCTGAAGGTGGTGAGTGTACCTCATTGGCATCTAGTAAAGAGCTACTGTTCTGTTTAACTGTAATTGAGGCTGGACTATTCCTTTAGCCTTCTGAGATATTGTAGCCCCACCTCGTGGCCCTAGATACTGGACTGAGTATCACAAATATGACAGCGACCTTCCAGCTCCTCTGTCAGGGAACCAAACCCTCCAGGGAGTCAAGCTTCCCATAACTGAGAACTGGGAATGGTAATTGGCATGACTTTTGTGCTGGCTTTTCTGATCCATGAGGGCTCACAGGATAGGTACAGTACTATCACACTGTCTTGCCTCTTAGGATCTCTGTTGGGGAACCAGACCCTGCAGGAGGTCCAGCTGCCCATCATGGGGAACAGGCAGTGTGGGTGTCTGAACGACATGGCCTTTGGCTCAGGCAGCATCACAGCCAACATGATCTGTGCTGGAGAGCTGCAGGGGGGCAAAGACTCCTGCCAGGTAAATTGTTAACATATTTTCGTCAAAGCTACACCCACACTGCATTGTCTGATCAATCAGACATTGCATATCTCCTGCCTTGTTTTCAGTGTTAGTGGACAGAACTGGGCTGTCTGCCAGTTAGTGCCAATTCTAACCATTTTCTCTCTCTGCAGGGAGACTCAGGGGGTCCCCTGGTCTGCAAGCAGGGCTCTGCCTGGGTTCAGGCTGGTGTTGTGAGTTTCGGAAGGGGCTGTGCCCGTCCCAGTCTCCCAGGGGTGTACACCAGGGTGTCCCAGTACAAGGACTGGATTAACGGACAAGTGGGGTCGGGAGTTACAGGCTTTGTGACCTTCACCTCCAGTGGCACAGACGCTGACAGCAGCTTTACCTGTGGTCCTGATCCTACAGTTACTACAAGAGCACCACTGACCACTCCTGTCACCCCATCAATCACTTACCCGACCCCTGCGCCAGCCCCCATAGCACCAGGAGGTTGGTTGTCATTTTAATGAAGGAGATGTGTTCAGATTCATACTATATTCCTTGGGTCACTATTCAGTTTCTTCTCCCTGTGTCCTGTTCCTCCAGAGTGTGGGAGACCGCCCCTCAGTCCCAGGATTGTAGGGGGTGACTCTGCCCCAAAGGGGTACTGGCCCTGGCAGGTCAGCATACATTACTATGGGCAACACAGGTGTGGAGGATCTCTGATCAACCACCAGTGGGTCCTGACTTCTGCCAGCTGTTTGAACTGGTACTGGTAAGTATGTGAAGTTTTTATTGGTCTCTGGGACTGTCAGTGGCATTTATGAAACATCTGCTTGTAGCCCTGAACCAAACACGTACTGACTTTTTTCAGATTACTGGAAGAACAATTCTATTAATTGGACCAATTAAAGATCTTTCAGAACTATACTTCAGCAGTGTGAACATAGCTCCAGTGTTCAGAACTAGCATTTAACAATGACATAAGAAGTCACTTTCCCAGCCCTTGGTGGAGTGTCCTGCACCAAGAGAGATTCTGATCTCAGTATTTGTAGAAGTCTATAGAGAAAATTAGGTTAATGATCTAGCTGCAGCGTTTAGAATTCATGCAGGATCACAAATTATTTTATACCATTTTCTGCTAGCAATTTCCCTCAGTGCTGTCCAGGACAGTATTTGAAAAGCACAGTTCAGTACTTTATTAGCAGAGTTGATATACACAGATCTGCTGACATCCTTTTCCTTTCCACAGGTACTACAGTCTTGCCGAGTGGCAGGTGTATCTGGGCAGGGAGCAACAAGTGGGCTCTAACCCCTATGAAGTGTCTAGGAGGATCCAGTCGATCATTATACACCCTGGATTTTATTATTACAGTTCCAGGCAAGACAATAACATTGCCCTCGTGATGCTGGGCAGCCCTGTCAACTTCACCAGCTACATCCAGCCCATCTGTCTGGCCGACAACAGCAGCTCCTTCCACACTGGGACCAGCTGCTGGGTCGCAGGCTGGGGATACACAGCTAATAGCGGTGAGCTCATTTCTTATACGTACTGCATCGCTTTGCTAAAGCAGAACAGCCGTACCCCTTAAAAACAACTCTGGGCTATTTGCTGTATCCTCTGTAGATACAACAAGAACACCCCACTCTCCTTACTCCTTTTTTCCACTTATACATCATGTGATTTTGAAGTGGCATAGTACAGCTCTGGGTTCAATTCCAGGTTGGGTTGCCTTCAGGGTCGAGTCTGCGTGTCCTGCCTGTGTCTGCCTCATGCAGGTCAGACATGATTGGGTGGACTGAACTGTCAGGTTTGGGCTGGTGGTCAGGTATCTGCTCTCACCTGGTGGGCTATGGGTTCAGGTCCCAGGTGAAACAGTACAGTTGTACCCTTGAGCGAGGCTCATACTCAGCCTACCTTAGTCTGTAGCTGCATACTTGGGCCCCATAGTAACATGCTTTGGATAACTTTCAATTCAATTCAATTCAATTCAAGGTGCTTTATTAGCATGACCGATGGGTACAATCAGTGTTGCCAAAGCAAATAAAAATAATAAAATTAACATAGAACAAAACAAAAAATAGAAGTAAAATAAAATCTACAGACATGTTACAGACATTTACAACAAAGACATATTATGTAATATTGACATCTACTGTAGGCGGCTGGAGCATTATAACTTTCTCTGAGAGGCACTAAGAGTAAATTTCTAAGTCACCTTGGTAGAACATCCATAATGCTCATCAAATCTCGGATTAACGGGAACTGTGGTATACTGCAGCTGTGGCTGGAGCACTGCAATCAGCCATTCAGAGCTCAAAACAGATTGATAGTGTTGTGTTAGGTGTTCCTGAAATGACAGCTGCATCTAATCTGAGACTTTCTTAGACTAATAATCATACGTCTTCACAACATAACATATGTTATATAAATACACAAAATACAGACCCTAGCTTTGAAAAGCTTTTCTGAAAAGAGGATTGCTGTACATGCTATGAATGAAGCTTGGATCAGACCAGGATTTTCATGGAGTTTAAAACAATTAAAATGAATAATATTGCACTTTGCCATTATACTGTTGATCTAGGCAGTGTACATGAATGGTAGTAATACTGCAGGTGATGTACAGTACGGATATCTGTGGATATTCTGCGTTCCTGTGTGACATCTGAAAATGTGCTTGTTGGTGCCCAGGTATTCAGCTCATGTTCCAGATTCCTACAAACTTCTTCACTTTGTACTTCCAGTCCCATTTTAAACAGACCCTTCAAAAACTGAAAATTATTTCAGAAAGGTAAAAGTTAAAAAATATTTAGCTGAGTCCCCCCATTTTAGAACATATACTCAAAACACTATTTACTGTAGAAAAAGGCATGTATGTACTGTATTTTGTACATGGAAAGAGCACATCGTTGTATTTTGTACATTTAAGAGCACATAGTTGTGAATAAACTGAGAAATGTATTGCCAGGTTTACCTTCTTTAGTTTTTAACCAATTAAATCACTCCTGTTTAACATGAATGAAGATGTTTATGTTCCCCATGCTTACATTTTTCTACGGGAACAGATGAGATTAAATGTACTGTTTATGACAAAACAAAGATCTGAATAGTCAGGGAGCAGTATTTGCCAAGTTTTCCCCAATATGAGTGAACACAGTACATCACCACTTGAGTGCGTATAGGAACAGGTGACACTGCATTTAGATTCATCAAACTGTCAGGGGAGAACAAAAAACTTCTTGAAAAATTATCTGCCATTGGATAAGAAGTGGGAGTGAAATCAGCAAAAACAAGAAAGCATTTTGACTGTGAACTGCAGAGTGGTTGTCCAAGAAACATCATGCTCATTGTGATGCTGCTGACTTTCACTGCCTACTAACGCTCCACAGGGGCCACCCATCAGTCTTCTTTGGCAGTGCAGTTTTCTGGGCAGGGTGACACCATGGGACAGCAAAGTCATCTTGTCATGGCAACGAGTTTTGACGCCCAATCTGAGTGGCTGCATGGTGCGTTTTACGTGGCTGCATCTGTAATGTCCAGACACTGTGGGGTTAGGAGCTGCTAAGAATAAAATTACAGGTCTTAGTGTTAGGTCATCTCGGGGATATTCACACTAATGGACTTCAGCCACCATTCCCACAGCAAGTCAATCTCTCATCCCTCAGTGTCTCTGTCGGGGAACCAGACGCTACAGGAGGTCCAGGTGCCCATCATTGGGAACAGGCAGTGTGGGTGTCTGACTACTGAAGATGCCAATAACCCCATCACCATCACTGAAAACATGATCTGTGCTGGAGAGCTGGATGGGGGCAAGGATACCTGCTGGGTACAGACACCACTTTACAAATACTTGTCGGTTTTATACTTTCTCTATCTTTTCTTTAAAAAAAACCTTATTGTGTATTATTCACCTTTTTTTCTATATTAACCCCTCTCTCTCAGTGCAGTGTTAATGTACTGGAGTGTCCAGTCAGTGTGTCTGTATTAACCTCTCTCTCTCAGTGCAGTGTTAATGTACCGGAGTGTCCAGTCAGTGTGTCTGTATTAACCTCTCTCTCTCAGTGCAGTGTAAATATACTGGGGTGTCCAGTCAGTGTGTCTGTATTAACCCCCATGTCTGTCCATCTCTCTTTCTGTTATGTCCAGGGAGACACAGGAGGACCCCTGATCTGTAAGCAGGACTCCTTCTGGGTTCAGGCTGGTGTTGTGAGCTCTAGGCAGGGTTGTGCTCGTTCCAGTCTCCCGGATGTGTACACCAGAGTGTCCCAGTACAAGGACTGGATTAACACTCAGGTTGCGTCGGCCACTCCAGGTTTTGTGACCTTCAGCTCCAATGGCACAGACCCTGACAGCGGTTTTAACTGTAGCTCTCTTAGTGTTACTGCTGTAGCACCGAGCGGTAGGTGACACTTCCATAAAACCACTGAGAAACTGAGACATTAGTTTCTGCTCAGTTCACTTGAGGGTGTCCTCTCTCATCTCTTTCTCTGTCCATGTCCTGCAGAGTGTGGGCAAGCCCCACGGAGCACCAGGATCATGGGGGGGGTGTCTGCCCCAGAGGGGTACTGGCCCTGGTTGGCCAGTCTGCATTATTCTTATCACATGTGTGGAGGATCCCTGATCAACCATCAGTGGGTCTTAACAGCTGCCCAGTGTGTCTTCAGGTAAGATTAATTAGATTTTTTCCTGATTTTCATGGTTTAAGTTGAGATCTGCATTACGAGTGAGATTTACTGCATTATGTTTGCTGTTGCAGGGTAACCAATATCTTGACATAGTTCTGCTCATCTCTTTCTACAGGACCAGTGATCTCAGTCAGTGGACAGTGTATCTGGGCCGGCAGACACAATACGGCTCTAACCCTCATGAAGTGTCCAGGAAGGTCAGACAGATCGTCCTGCACCCTCACTTTGACTACTGGACTTTGAACAACGATATCGCCCTGCTGAAGCTGAGCAGCCCTGTCTCCTTCACCAGCTACATCCAGCCCATCTGTCTGGCCGACAGTAGCAGCTCCTTCCTCAATGGCACCAGCTGCTGGGTCGCAGGCTGGGGAAACATTTATGAGGGTGGTGAGTGTAGTTCAGTGCTGTTCACATAACCCCTTCCTGGAAACAGCATCATTGTTGAGGTATTAATTACTTTGGGCATCAGCCACAGCTGAGGTGTGGGATCTGGGCGGTAGATGAGTCTGAACGAAAGGGAAGATGTTTTGTTCCTTATTCTTCCGTGTGTGGGACGCGTTGAGGAGCTGATCACATCAGTTTGCTAGTTTTGCTGAAGTACGGGATATTGATCAGTAAAAGTTCATAGAGAGAGGATCAATCTTGTGTACACTGTGGACTTCAGATCTTAAGAGTTAAAAAGACAGGGCATATTCCACAGTTTCCTACCTGAAGTAGAGCTCAGAAACAGAAAAATAATTGAATGATGAACTGGATTATCATGCTGGGCTACACTTAAACATGTGAATTACGACAGTAAAACTGGCATCCTAGTGTATCATTGTCATGTAGAAAGAGAATCAAGAACCCCATGACTATCACCTCCGTGGGAGCAGTGTTCCCAGTGGCAAGACACTGTTGGGCAGGTTCTGACACAGATGCCTGGAAGATCCTCTGCTGGCCTGAGAGAAGGACCTCAGCCCCCAGTCCTGGGACTGACAGTGTCTCTTCTCTTCCAGGCTCCCTGCCATATCCTCAGACCTTACAGGAGCTCCAGGTGTCCATCATGGGGAGCAGACAGTGCGACTGTCTGAACGCAGAGGTCTTTGGACCAAACAGCACCACTGACAACCTGTTCTGTGCTGGAGTCCAGGAGGGGAGCAAGGACACCTGCCAGGTACACACACTCCTGCTTTCATTAAGACCCTGGGAATTATCTTTAGTGTTTCGAGCACTTGTGGCTCTTCAGTGTGGATATTATTTAATGCAGCACTTTTTCATTCCCCTGCCTGAGGGGTGCTGTTGAATTCTTGAGATAAAAATCTTCTTAATCTTCTAAAGATAAAATCATTTTTATTTCAGCTTTCAAATCATTCAAATTGCTTTTTTAAACTTGATCCTGTGCTTTTTTTAATCATTTTTAAAAGTGCTTTCTTTCTCCTTATGTAGATTAGATCTCCAGTGTAGATTCTGAGACCACTGTTACCTTATGTTGCTCTGCCTGAAAGTACAATACAGAATTACTCACTATCAGTCTCAGTAAGCCATATCTCACTCATTTCAGGTTCATTATTGTCACAGGCTCATGCAGTAGTTTCTAGATCTTGCAATTTATTCCTAATACTCCTGCTTTAACACAAAATGCAGTTTAGTCAACCTGCTCTTATAAACCTCCATCTTTCTATCTGTGATATCTGTCTGTCTGTCTGACTCTCTGCAGCTTGCAAAGCATGTAGCATGTTGAAAGTCTTTACCTGTCTCTGTAATAACACATTAAATTAACAATTAAACAGGAAGCTGGTCTGTGCATTAATGATTCCTTTTGATTTCTCCAGAGAGACTCAGGAGGTCCCCTTGTCTGCAAGCAGGGCTCTGCTTGGGTTCAGGCTGGTATTGTGAGAGCTGAGCTGGACTGTCCCCAGCCCAGTCTCCCAGGTGTTTACCTCAAGGTCTCCCAGTACCAGGACTGGATTACCCAGCAGGTTGGGTTGGCCACTCCGGGCTTCGTAACGTTCACTTCCAATGGCACCGACCCTGACAGCAGCTTCACCTGCGCTCCAGTGAACGTCACTCCAATCGCACCCAATGGTAGGTAACGGTTTGCTTTAAAGAAATTGAATAGTTTGCTTGTACTCAACTCCAGTGATCTTATGTATGTCCTGTTCCTCCAGAGTGTGGAAAGGCTCCCCTCAGTCCCAGGATTGTGGGAGGTGACTCTGCTCCAGAGGGCTCCTGGCCCTGGCAGGCCAGCCTGTATTACAATGGGCAACACACATGTGGAGGGTCTCTGATCAACCAGCAGTGGGTTTTGACAGCTGCACGCTGTTTCTACAGGTGCTTAGATCATCAAGACTCCTTTCCTGGTTTGATTTAGATTTGATCTCTTTTGATGGTGAAAGATCTTAAATCACTCTGAACAAGTGTAATTTTGGACTGCAGTTAAGGAACTCTGTGTTAGGGTTAACACATAACCGCACGTAACTGTGACCTCTCTCTGCAGGAACATTGAGGCCAGGCTGTGGACAGTGTACCTGGGCAGGAGGAGTCTGATGATTTATAACCCCACTGAGATTTCCAGAAGAGTCGCCCGGATCTTCCCACACCCAGACTTCAACTACCAGACTCTGAACAACGACATCGCCCTGGTGAGACTGCGCAGCCCTGTGTCCTTCACCAGCTACATCCAGCCCATCTGTCTGGCCGACAGCAGTAGCTCCTTCCAAACTGGGACCAGCTGCTGGGTCACTGGCTGGGGAAATTTAGATGAGTTTGGTGAGTTTGTATATGTCCCTTGGTTAAAACACAGGAACCCCGTAGTTGCTGAAATGTATATATACTAGATATTGTAGGTTGAATTTTTGAGTTTCTGAACAACGGTACACGAGGAGTGAGGGTAAATGGATTTCTATCACAATTTAATTGTGTTGGGTCTCCTCAGGGCTGTGTCCTACCTGTATAGAAATAGCATATTCTGTACTCTCTATGCATTCTTTATACTGGCAACAGAAGAGGTCTTTTTGGAGGAAAGATACTGTACATCATACGTTTGCTAATCTTTCGCAATCAGTATCCTCCAAGATGTAGATACTGATCATCGTCCTGAGGTGTTACTTTTTTTAATTGTATAATAAGTCCTTTCTTCACCTTAATGTGTCAAAACCAGAGATACGTTCATTGAATTTACAAAGCACCTATTGCTAAACCAACAGTCATTCAGGAGCAGGAAACTGAAATCTTGGCACTACTATGATATTTCAATTTATTACAAATTAACAATTGAGGAAAATACAGATGTCATATACCAAAAGAGTCAGCAATGCTTGTTTTTCCAGATCAACCTCTGCTCTTTTAATGGATCGAACAAGTTTGTCTCAGGCATCCTCCTAAAAAGAAACTGAGTTTTGATCTCAGAGGAAAACCACCGGGCTGGATCTCTCTTGTCTTTCAGTGTCCCTGCCATATCCCCAGACCCTGCAGGAGGTCCAGGTACCCATCATGGGGAACAGGCAGTGCAACTGTCTGAACGATGAGGCCTTGGGACCAAAGAACATCACTGACAACATGATCTGTGCTGGAGTGCTGGAGGGAAGGAAAGACTTCTGTCAGGTTCAAATTATAGTGCTGTATCTACAATTTTACATGATGTCATTCTCCTGCCACCTCTTCACTACAGACTGAAGACCCTTTAATATTGCAGTCTGTCTGTACTAACCCATCTCTCTCAGTGCAGTGTTAATGTACTGGAGTGTCCAATTAGTGTCTGTATTAACCCCTCTCTCTCAGTGCAGTGTTAATGTACTGGAGTGTCCAGTCAGTGTGTCTGTATTAACCCCTCTCACTCAGTGCAGTGTTAATGTACTGGAGTGTCCAGTCAGTGTGTCTGTATTAACCCCTCTCTCTCTCAGTGCAGTGTTAATGTACTGGAGTGTCCAGTCAGTGTGTGTGTATTAACCCCTCTTTCTCAGCGCAGTGTTAATGTACTGTAGTGTCCAATCAGTATGTCTGTATTAACCCCTATCTCTCAGTGCAGTGTTAATGTACTGGAGGGTCCAATAAGTGTCTGTATTAACCCCTCTCTCTCAGTGCAGTGTTAATGTACTGTAGTGTCCAGTCTGTGTGTCTGTATTAACCCCTCTCTCTCAACGCAGTGTTTATGTCTTTATTGATCTGTCTCTCTATTTATTCAGGGAGATACAGGCGGTCCTCTGGTCTGTAAGCAGGGATCTTCCTGGGTTCAGGCTGGTGTTGTCAGTTTCACTGAGAGCTGTGCCAGTACCACTCTCCCGGGAGTGTATACCAGAGTATCCCAGTTCCAAAACTGGATTAACCAGCTGGTTGGATTGGCCAGTCCAGGCTTCGTGACCTTCACCTCTAGCGGCACAGACCCTGACAGCAGTTTTATCTGCAGCTCATTCAATGTGACTCCTGTAGTATCCAGTGGTGGGTATCAATTACCTGTTCGCAAAATTCAGAGGTTTGCTGTATTCAGACACTCAACAGCTGAGGACTGTGTTCCCTTTCTGCAGAGTGTGGGCGGGCGCCTCTCAGTACCAGGATCATGCAGGGTGACGCTGCCCCAGATGGGTACTGGCCCTGGCAAGTTAACCTGTATTATTATGGACAACATGTGTGTGGAGGGTCTCTGATCAACCACCAGTGGGCGCTGACAGCTGCACACTGCATCTACAGGTAACTTGACCAGTTAAAGCGTTTCATGAATTTAATGGTGCATGGATGAACTGTTAAATTATGGTGGCCCTGCACTCTCAGGGATGGTATTTCTCTATTTTCTGACATCTTGCCTGTCTTTCTCATACAGCTACAGTGGTATCAGTTTCTACCGAGTGTATCTGGGCAGGTTGACACAGGTAGCCTCTAACCCACATGAAGTGTCTAGAAGGGTCAGCCAGATCATCATACACCCTAACTTTGATTCTTGGAGTCTGAACAACGACATCGCCCTGCTGAAGCTGAGCAGCCCTGTCAACTTCACCAGCTACATCCAGCCCATCTGTCTGGCTGACAACAGCAGCTCCTTCCACACTGGGACCAGCTGCTGGGTTGCAGGCTGGGGAAACACAGATGAACAAAGTGAGTGTAACCCCTCAATATTTGTTAAAAACCTACAACACTCTGTTTAAGGTTTATATAAACAGCACAGACTTCACAGAAATCTTCTCTCTCGCAATTTTAGCTTCTTCACTTTTACACAGATTATTTGCACTTTTACTGGTGTTTTATTGTATAAAATTTTAATTACATGATACATGGTGATCTCTTGTAAAACAGCATCCATGGTGATCTGTGTAAGCATTTAGGAACAAGTAAAAGGTTTATTCCAAGTTGAAAAGAGAAGAGAGAAAACACAATGTTTTGGCTGAGAAGCCTTCTCCGGGTGTGAGCTCTTTTTATTACACTACAACAGTCCTGTTACAATAGGGGCTACAGTCCCAGTACAGTACAACAGTCCTGTTGCAATAGGAGCGACAGTCCCAGTACAGTACAGACATTCTGTTACTATAGGAGCTATTGTCCCAGTACAGTACAACACTCCTGTTACAATAGGAGCTACAGTCCCAGTACAGTACAACAGCCTGTTTCAATAGGAGCTACAGTCCCAGTGCAGTACAACAGCCTTTTACAATACAGGACAACAGACCTGTAACATTACAGGAAAAAGTAATGGGTTTATTTCATGCTAAAAAGAGAAGAAAGAAAACACAACGTTTCTGCTGTGGTGTGACACCCGAAGAAGGCTCCATAGCTGAAATGTTGTGTTTTCTTTCTTCTCTCTTTAGCATGGATAAAACCTATTACTTGTTCCTTTACAGACTATGCATGCTGACGCAGCTACCCACCTGTGTAAGCATTTATATACATATACAGTAATTCTATATGCAAATATAAGTATCTGATATAACGGCTGTGGTTCATTAGAAACTGGCTTTCATCACAATTACAGATTTGTATAACAATCACCAGGGAGACCCGTGGAGGTCTGACAGCCCCTCTTGTATTTCAGCTGCTCTGTCAGGGAACCGGACGCTCCTGGAGGTCCAGCTGCCCATCATTGGGAACAGGCAGTGTGGGTGTGACATCGACCCCGTTTACGGACCAAAAGCCGTGAATGAAAACATGATCTGTGCTGGAGAGCTGGAGGGGAGGAAGGACGTCTGCATGGTATCAACTCTTCTTTTGTCTTTTACACTGCTCTGTCCCTGTGTCCCTCTGGTAGACTTCAGTATTGAAGAGTGCTGTATTCAGCCATCACATTGTTATATGCTCCTGTCTTTAGTGTCCAGTCAGTGAGTCTGTATTAACCCCCCTCTCTCTCAGTGCAGTGTTAATGTACTGGACTGTCCAGTCAGTGTGTCTGTATTAACCCCTCTCTCTCAGTGCAGTGTTAATGTACTGGAGTGTCCAGTCAGTGTGTCTGTATTAACCCCTCTCTCTCAGTGCAGTGTTAATGTACTGGTGTCTCCAGTCAGTGTGTCTGTATTAACCCCTCTCTCTCAGTGCAGTGTTAATGTAATGGAGTGTTCAGTCAGTGTGTCTGTATTAAAACTGTTTCTCTCTCCAGGGAGATGGAGGAGGTCCCTTGATCTGTAAGCAGGGCTCTTCCTGGGTTCAGGCTGGAATCGTGAGTTTTGAGAAGGGCTGTATCAGTTCCAGTATTCCTGGAGTGTATACCAGGGTGTCGCAGTACAAAGACTGGATTAAAGTTCAGGTGGGATTGGCCTCTCCGGGCTTTGTGACCTTCACTTCCACTGGCCCGGACCCGGACAGCAACTTCACCTGCTCTCCATTCAACGCGACTCCAATAGCTCCCAGTGGTAGGTGATGGTGTAGTCAAGTAACTGACTCACTATAGA
This sequence comes from Lepisosteus oculatus, assembly GCF_040954835.1. Lineage (NCBI taxonomy): Eukaryota > Metazoa > Chordata > Actinopteri > Semionotiformes > Lepisosteidae > Lepisosteus > Lepisosteus oculatus. The sequence goes on from NC_090699.1 coordinate 5,424,726, forward strand.
CTAATACCGGCGTACTAGTTTTAGAGTAAACAGGTAGCCACGACTATTCTTGTCTCTCTGTCCTGTTCCTCCAGAGTGTGGGCGGGCGTCCCTCAATACAAGGATTGTGGGGGGTGTCTCTGCCCCAGAAGGGTACTGGCCCTGGCAGGTCAGCATACATTACTATGGGCAACACAGGTGTGGCGGATCTCTGATCAACCACCAGTGGGTCCTGACTTCTGCCAGCTGTTTGAACTGGTACTGGTATGTGAAGTTTTTATTGGTCTTTGGGACTGTCAGTGGCATTTATGAAACATCTGCTTGTAGCCCTGAACCAAACACGTACTGACTTTTTTCAGATTACTGGAAGAACAATTCTATTAATTGGACCAATTAAAGATCTTTCAGAACTATACTTCAGCAGTGTGAACACAGCTCCAGTGTTCAGAACTAGCATTTAACAATGACATAAGAAGTCACTTTCCCAGCCCTCGGTGGAGTGTCCTGCACCAAGAGAGTCTGATCTCAGTATTTGTAGAAGTCTATAGAGAAAATTAGGTCAATGATCTAGCTGCAGCGTTCAGAATTCATGCAGGATCACAAATTATTTTATACCATTTTCTGCTAGCAATTTCCCTCATCTTTCTCCAGGTATGATCTCAGTCAAGTGACAGTGTATCTGGGCCGGCAGAGACAGGTGGGCTCTAACCCCCACGAAGTGTCCAGGAAGGTGTGGCAGTTCATCTTGCACCCTGAATCTTACTATTCGAATCGGGAGAACAACATCGCTCTGGTGAAACTGAGCAGCCCCGTCACCTTCACTGCTTACATCCAGCCCATCTGTCTGGCAGAAAACAGCAGCTCCTTCTTCACTGGGACCAGCTGCTGGGTCGCAGGCTGGGGATACACTGGCGGAAACTGTGAGTTTATCTCCTTGATTAAAAGTCTACTTGACTGATGTGCTTGTTACAGTATGTCGTCCTCAAACACATAGTGTCTTGCACTTGCAGCCTGTGAAAAGATGATAGGTCTGTGTTTCTGCAGTGACTCAACTGATCAAAATGTTCTTCCAAGCACAGGCTGGGCTCTGTGACTGTGGCTCCCAGCAGCTGTCGACTCAGTTCACTGAGTGTCATTGACCTAGGGTAGGATGGGTCAGCACGGTGTTTCTCGGGTCCTGGTGACATTGGGGAGGAAGCAACAACCTGCACTCAAATGGGCAGGCCAGAATACTTTCTCATTCTCCCTGTGTGTAGTTGTAGGGTTTGTAGTTGTGAGCAGATATAAGCTTTTCCAGTATTCTGTGTTATTGTGTGATAACTGGATGCTTCACAATATCTCTAAAATTTTTAAAGCACGACCGAGATGTTCTAAATAAATGTGGTCATCCTGTGGTATGTTAAACTTTATTGAGTGAGATCCCAAAAGGAAATATTAGTTTTGTCACATTCAACTCATGACATTTAACAGAAATTCAAGAGGAGGTCAAATTCTAGTCTTGTACTCCCTCCACCTTAACTTCACTCTTATAGCTGTCTCCCTCCTTCATTCCTGCAAGTGAGGGAGGTTTTTAAAGCGCTGATCTTACCAGAGATAATGCAAAAACTAAAAAGTACATTATCCCTTTATATGCCATTGTCTCAGTTCATCATTATAAGAATTAGAATGAACAGCTGCTGGGATACTGTTACTGTTAGACTGGGTAGGTGGGAGATGCCTTAAAGAAGGAAGAATTGGGTAATAGCAATCAGCCATCAATCTCACACACTGTTTGGGATCTCTCTTGTCTTCCAGCACCTCTGTCTGGGAACCAGACCCTCCAGGAGGTCCAGCTGCCTATCATTGGGAACGGAGAGTGTGGCTGTGCCAGCAGCCTAACCTATGGAAGGAACGTTGTCACTGACCGCATGATCTGTGCTGGAGTGCTGGGAGACTGGAAGGGCCCCTGCTATGTACGAACACTTGCTGCTCCTTGTGTTTTCCATCATCTTATTCCTCCCCTCCTCTGTTCCTCTTTTCCTGTTTCTAACTCAGGGGGTGTCCCAATCCTCACACTGTGCCATCAGCCCTTCCTCCAAGACCGCCCTTGTATGATGTAGTGTGAGTGTGGATTTCAAGTGTGTGAGTCTTCACCGTTATAAACAGGGTAATGGGACACCCTTGGGTAAAGTCTCTTGCTGGTCACACGAGTCAAAATCCTGTCCATTGATGCTACTTAAGCTTTGCACTTCTAAATATTGTACATTTAATCTAATCTGTCCCAGTACAGAAACAACAGTATGAGGAACATAGCATAATGGAATTTGTTTTTTTGTAAATGAGTTTTAAATCAGTAAAAATAAATACATTTACTAACACTAATTCTAACTCCACTCCTGAGGAATTGGGGGTGATTCCCTTCAGGGGAGTCCACTCTGATGCAGACTTCAGAGAAGGGAGCGTTAAGGGCCCATTGGGGGCGCTCCTGAGCACTCTTGTGAAACACAAATATAGAAATGGGGCACCCAAAGCCCTTGCTAACTTGAGCAGGAACGTGCACATGAAGGAAGCAAGACTGTGAGTGTGGGTATTGTCACACGGCCTCGCTGAAGTTCCAGTGTTGTGGGACCATCAGTCTTCATCTTGTCCTTCTTCTCAGAGACTCTCAGTCTCTCTATTAAAGCATTCTGACAGTGCGTCTTCACCCTTGACTCTCTCCCTGCATGTTCATACACCGTAGTAAGTGAGTAAGTGTGTAATAACCTGCCTATGTTTCTCTCTCTCAGGGAGATTCAGGGGGTCCACTGGTCTGTAAGCAGGGCTCTGCCTGGGTACAAGCTGGTATTGTGAGCTATGAATGTTACCAGTCCAGTTTTCCCTGGATTTACACCAAAGTCTCCCGGTTCCAGAAGTGGATTAATGGAGTGGTGGGGTCGGCTTCTTCTCCAGGCTATGTGACCTTCACATCCAGTGGCACAGACTCTGACAATTATAACTGTAGTCTGTTCTCTACAACGACACCTCCACCAACCAGTACACTGCCAACTACCTTAACACCACCTGGTAGGTCACAGCTTGATTCATCTGTTCATAAAATACCAGACTCAGACATCATTAGATCACTTATCTTTCCTGTTGTCGTCTTCTTCCTCCAGTCTGTGGACAGGCTGTCCTCAACACCAGGATCGTTGGGGGCCAGTCTGCCCAGCCGGGGTCCTGGCCCTGGCAGGCCAGTCTGCGTCTGAATGGGGCTCACACATGTGGGGGGACCCTCATCAACAGCCAGTGGGTGCTGACTGCAGCACACTGCTTTTCAGGGTAGGAAAGAAACAGGACCCCCTCTGTCAGGGCTGACAGGAACAGCAGATTGTGATGACTGTGGACTGAGTGGGAAAAGTACAGACTGGAAAAATGCTGATGAGCTCTTAAAGTGTCAGAGTAAATCTGACTTACAGAGTTTCATGATTATAAGTGATGAATTAGCTCTATATCTCTTCCTGCACTGTCCATTCACTGTTATGTCCCCAAAATGGCTCAGTCTGGGGGCAAATGGGGACTAACAGATGAGTCAGGGTTAATAAGACGCGAATACAAACAACAGGATGTAGGATGGGGAAAACGCTAAGGTAAAAAAAAAACACAGGGGTAAAGTGAACGAAAAACAAACAACTCCTGCACTAACTATCACCCCAATACCCGCTAAACCCGATTCCTGAAGAAAAAATGTGGCAAAGCCAAAGAAAAGTCTTCCGCAAGCTACCTTACTACACTAAACTGAGCTGTAACAGAAAACAAAATAACACACAGGAGCCACAACAATCCCAATCCCCTCACAGGCAAATAGACAAACCCGACAGATCTCACGTTTACCAAAAACTACAAACCAGAAATTCACCGTAGTTTATTCCACACTTCTCTTCACAGGACGTCCCGTAGCGGCATTTAAAACTGTTACTCTCTCTCCAGCCCATCCAGAGAGAGAAACTTAAATCAGCCCCCTTTTTAATAAAATGGATTCCTGCAAGGGAGGGGAGTAAACCAAAATAAATAAAAAGAGCGTAACGTCACACTGGCCAGTGAGGAACTATTTGTGCCCTCAGAAATGCTTCAACTCTTCTCACGTTCTCCACTCTTTCACTCTCCAGCTCCACAACTCAGAGTCAATGGACAGTGTATCTGGGAGTGACAGACACGGGCTCTAGCACCAACACGGTGTCCAGGGGGGTCCAGCAGATCATCAAGCATCCAAACTATGACTCCTCAACCAATAACAATGACATCGCCCTGATGAAACTGAGCAGTTCTGTCTCCTTCAACAACAACATCCAGCCCGTCTGTCTGGCTGATACCAGCAGCTCCTTCTACAATGGGACCAGCTGCTGGGTCACTGGCTGGGGAGACACAGTTGAAGGTGGTGAGTCTATCCCAGTGAAACACATTCCTTTGTCAAAACCTTTCTTCTTTCAACTGACGGTTTAAAGCTGTACAGTTTAAAGCTGTACTGACACCCAGTTGCCCTTCCCAGAGATGAGTTCCAGCTTGTGGGCACTTTATGGTAGTAACAGACTGTCTTGTCTTCCAGGGACAACTCTACCCTCGACCCTGCAGGAGGTCCAGCTGCCCATCATTGGGAACAGGCAGTGTGGGTGTCTGAATGATGTGGTCTTCGGAGCGAACAGTGTCACTGGCAACATGATCTGTGCGGGAGTGCTGCAGGGGGGCAAGGACTCCTGCCAGGTAGCTGGAAAAGCCTTTTCTCTAAGCATCTCACTGTTTAAAAGTGTTGAGCTGCACCACACAGTGCTCTTGTTGGGTCAATGCTCTGTACTGGTAGTTTCACCAGACACAGACTGGTGTCAGTGGACAACACTGTGTGGTCAGTCTGCCTGTTCTAACAGTCTTTTATCTGTCTTTAGGGAGACTCAGGGGGTCCCCTGGTCTGCAAGCAGGGCTCTGCCTGGGTTCAGGCTGGTATTGTGAGTTTTGGAGAGGGCTGTGCTCGTCCCAATCTCCCAGGAGTGTACACCAGGGTGTCCCAGTACCGGGACTGGATTAACGGACAAGTGGGGTCGGGAGCCACAGGCTTTGTGACCTTCACCTCCAGTGGCACAGACGCCGACAGCAGCTTCACCTGTGGTGCCACAGCAGCAGTGCCCACTGCCCCTCCCACACCTACAGGCCCCAGTGAGTAAAATCCAATATATCCAACGTGAGAGTGTGTGGTATGAGAAAAGGATTACACAAATCCACCCATCTCAACAAGCCGAACTGCTGTTTTCTCAGTGACTTGGTGATGATACTGTACATGGGAGCATTAGACATGACAGATGTTCAACCTCTAATAAACAGCAGAAGGGATTGAACACCGTCCCTTGTGAATCAATATATTAAATATGAATGTCCATAACAAAATAGGTCATATTTTCCAGTTAACAACACCACTCACCTAGTTTCTTCTTATAGGCTTTCTGTGGAAAGCTCTTGCAGGCCATTCAGTCGAGCTGTAATTTCTTCAGCTATTTGCCAGGGCCCTTCAGTAATAATGACATAAAGCGTTTCCAGAGCTCTCCAAGAGCTGGAATTACTTTGCAGCTGGCTGTGGTCTCTAGTTCTGCTCTAAAAAGGTGCATGCGACATCAAGCGACTCCATTTAGATTCAGATGATAGAATCACATTCTGGGGATCCAAGGGTCATGCAATAGCAAGACTTAGAGCAATTATGACAGACTGCTTTCTCATGTTGTTTGACCACCAAATTTGACTACACTAAATCCAGTTAGTTAACAAACACATTACGAAACTATGAAGGCTTTTGTGACCTTCACGTCCAGTGGCACAGACACTGACAATTGACTGTAGTCTTCCCATAACAGCATTTGGTAGGTAACAGGTTGATTCTGTTGTGCATGAAACAGACACTCTTGTTTTCACTCCTATTGCAGTGCCGATATATCGCTTTTGTCTTCGTGTTTCCTCTCTCTGTCTTGTTCTTGAAGAGTGTGGTCAGGTGCCCCTCAGTCCCAGGATCATGGGGGGTGACTCTGCTCAGGAGGGGTACTGGCCCTGGCAGGCCAGCCTGCACTGGAGTGGGAGCCATGTGTGTGGGGGGTCGCTGATCAACCACCAGTGGGTGCTGTCCGCTGGACACTGCTTCACAGAGTAAGCAAAAAAAACAGAAACGGCACCTCTAAACGTTAAATTGGCTCAATTGTAAAGTATACATTTATTTTAGGGGTCATAGAGATTTCTGCGTTTTAATCATTATTCTCAGTCTTGGCTTCAGTTCTTTCAGTCTTCTGCATTTTATCCTGCCTGGACTTCAGATCTCTGATGTTGTTAGATGTCATTAATGACCTGTTCTTTTTACCACAGAACAAAACAAAAACTACAACCTATTTATCTGCTACTTAACCTCTTTAACACACATCTGAAGAAGGCACCACAGCCGAAACATTACAAACATTACTTTCAGCACGGAATTAAACCTTAGCTGTTTTTTTCCCCAAAATGCAACTATACTACAAAAAATGCAGTTGTATAAAAATTCACACAGCTGTAGATTTAGTAACCTACGTAAAATTAATTTGATTTTTAATTGTGCACTTTCTGTGACTAAGTAGTACATTTAGTGCCTGTGTAGACCTCCAGGGTGCAGAACATGTAAATGATGTGCGTTAATTATGTGTAGCTTCTTCAAACTCCACTCTTCTCATTGCGTACAGTCTATACATTTCGTGCTACCTGCACGTCACACTCTTCTCTATGTTATGTTAATCAACATTTTCCAGGTGTTTATCCAGTCCTGAATTTTATCTACATCTTTCTGATCTTCCCCTGCAGCTTCTCTATTGTTTTCTTACTATATCAGGTTTCTAAATGAGAAGATCAGTGGTCCTGATATGAGCCCTTGCAGCACCCCATTAATTGCATCATCCCAAGATAATAATAAATGTTCAGAATGTATCTGAACGTAATAATGAGTACAAACAAGCAATTTCCTTTGACCTACCATGCTTACAGTATATGGTGGCCCAAAGCTAACCGATCAAGGATTTTTTTTCAGTAAAAAGAGATACTGCTTTCTGAGCAGCAGTTTCCACATGCTTGCCACCCTCGATTGGAAGAACCGTCCACTGCTCTAGGAGGCTGATCTGGTAACGCAGATACTCAATTCGCTCTTCATAACTCATAGCAGTGCCTCGAATCCTTGCTTCACTGCTTCACTGCTGAACTAGAGATGCCCGCTGTCACGGTCGCAAACCCCTCCTCTTAAGGGCACTCCAGCCCTTCCTTGTTTTTCCACTCATCTCCAGCACCTGCTCCCTGTTCCAGCCCCCTTTTCAGTTCCCCCTTAAAAGCCAGACGCTGCCGCTATTCCAGGCTCTGCATTGGTTCCCGTACCAGGTGAGCCCGGGACCTGGAAGTGCCTGGTCCCGTCAAGGTTTTAGTTCCTGTCCCTGTTCCTGTTCCCGTTTCCCCTGCCGGTCCCGACCCGGTTCTGGTTTTAATCGTCTGTCTTGGATAGATCACCTGGCTTTGGACTTTTGCCCCGTTTTGGATTTCCCTTTGGACTCATCCCTGGATCGTTTGCCTCGGCCACACCTCCCCCGACCACCAGCACTCCATGGGCACGCCCCCCTGTTCTCATTCCCGTCTCCTGCATGCCTTTTTCTCTGTGATTTCTTCCCTTATCCCTGGATTGAGTCGTCTTCATAGGGTCCGGAAAGAAAGCTATGCTGACACCCACACCTCTCAGGGCTGTGTGGTGTCCTCATGAACGGCCCCCATAATCTCTCCGGTTCACTGCTGCAGAAATGTTCTTTATCTACCGCGCAGCTGTACGGGACACCTGGAGTTATTCTGGCTGCAGGTTCTGGAGATGTAATATCCTTCTGCGGTGCAGTATCCTAAGTGAGCTGTAATTTGACAGGGTTCAAGTAGGGGGCTATGTCAGCATGTGCAGGCTACAAAAAGGAAAATGGTAAATGTTCATTCCACACCAAGAGGTAAAGAAACACAGGACGAAAGCTCCAGAGCTGGAACGTTTTGTTTCTTTTCTTTACCTTCTGGCATGGAATGAACCTTTTCCTGTTCTTTTCCTTTAACACATTGCATTCTCTTCACTTTCCTTCCTTTCCTTGAAATGTGCCTCTTCTCATGGCCAGCCCTCATACTCCACTGCACGTTTATATCGATGATGTAGTTCGCACCCCCATCCATGTGCCATCCTGCACGGGACTAATATCTGCATGTATTATTACATTGCTTGTCTAAATTCTAAATCCGTGTGTGTTCATTGGTGGTGCAGTGGTTAGGAGTGCTTGGCTGTGCTGCCTTGCAGCTCTGGGTTCAATTCCAGACCTGGCATGGCTACTTTTCTTCCGCAGTCCAAAGACATGCTGGTACTGTAGGTTAATTGACGTCTGGGAAAACTGGCCCTGGTGTGAGGGTGTGTGTCTGTGTGTGGCCTGTGATGGAGTGGCGTCCTGTCCAGGGTGTGTGAGAGTGTGTGTCTGTGTGTAGCCTGTGATGGACTGGCATCCTGTCCAGGGTGTGTGTGTGTGTGTGTGTGTGTGTGTGTGTGTGTGTCTGTGTGTGTATGGCTTGTGATGGACTGGCGTCCTGTCCAGGGTGTCTGTCTGTGCCCTGTGATGGACTAGGGTCCTGTCTAGGGTATGTGAGTGTGTCTGTGTGTGTCTAGTGATGGACTGGCGTCCTGTCCATAGTGTGTGTGTGTGTGTGTGTGTGTGTGCCCTATGATGGACAGGAGTCCTGTCCAGGGTGTACCCTGCCTTGCGCCCTTTGCTTGTTGGGATGGGCTGTGGCTGTGAAAATGGATGAATGTTTGTCCATTCTGGCACTTAAGCATTTTGCTTCTTCCATAGCGCTTGCATCCAGCATTCGTGCCGTTTGTATACAACTCGCTGACTTAGTACATATTATCTCCGTGTTATGGGTGACACAGGTTTAAATCCGCTCCAGGATCAGGTGTTTTAAGTCCCCCTGCTCACCTCACTGAGTGAGCTGCAGCCTCCAGCCTTTCGTCCCCGAATGAGCTGGGATTCCCTCCACCTGCTGCATTTTCCTGTCCTTTTGGATTTTTCCACTCCTGTAGTCGCCTTATCGGCGTAAGCTCGCCAGCCCCTTTTACCACCGGCAGAGTTCCCACTCATACTTCCCAAACTGTTCCATGACTTTTCCATAACTTCTTTTCCTGCATAATTTACATCTCGCACCTCCTGGGTTTTCATCTTTTTTGGAGCCATACCTTGTATTTTCCATCTGCTAACCAGAGGTCACTGAAAACACCCTTACCGGGCATTCTGACCCGGGCGGACAGCTAGCTCACGGCTCACTGTAAAATTCCCACGAGAGGGTCTGGCGCCACGCTATCCCGTGTCATGTTAGCAACGGCAATGCCGTCGCCTCTTTTTAAAACTTTGCCAACCAAGTTAAATGATGCAGCCGTGATCATTTTGGGTCAATTAAGACACACTTCCATGGCTTCTCCAAAACTTCATGGGTATTTGATCTTTTTTCAAAACTTTTCCAGGTCTGGAAAAATGACATTTCATTTTCCATAGCTTGTCCAGGGTTTCCAGGACTGCGCCGGTTACTTTTGCTGAGGGAATCAGCCTGAAAGCTGACGGCCGGTTCTTTTTTTCTTTCCACACCTCTCCTGCGGTCCCCTGTCTGCATCGGCTCGCCAGTCCCCTCTAGTGCCGACAGGGAGTATTCGCCTCGAGGCAGACAGTTTCATTGCTTTCCCCCCTGCTGTTTACTTCTCTCTGCTTCTCGTTAACAGCTTATCCCTTCTTCTGTTGCTCACATCTGCCTTCATCAATCTCCCAAACAGCCTGGACCCGTTTCTGTCATTCCGTCCGAAGATCCCTGAGGCTGCTCCGATACCCCGATACTCCCCAATACTCCGATACCCTGCGCTTGGAGCTCAGCTCTCTTTTCCCCACAGCTCTGATTCTCGGGGACTGCAGCATAACACATGCATCGCAGTTTTCAACTTCAGGATTCAGCTTGTACGTAGAATTGGGGGATATCCCTTCGGGAGATCTGATCCATATCGTATCCTATCACAATCGCCCCAGTGACATTTCGTTGATTGTATCAGAATAACACAAGTGAATTCATGGTCGTGCTCTTGGTACTTATTTCTGTGCGAGTAACCTCTCTCTTATTCCAGGTATGTTGGTACCACTCTGTGGAGAGTGTATCTGGGCAGGCAGAGACAGGTGGGCTCCAACCCCAATGAAGTGGTCAGGCGGGTCCAGAAGATCACCATGCACCCCAGCTACAATTGGGCATTTGAGAACGACATCGCTCTGGTGATGCTGGACAGCCCCGTCTCCTTCACAGACTACATCCAAACCATCTGTCTGGCTGACAACAGCAGCTCCTTCCTCAATGGCACCAGCTGCTGGGTCACTGGCTGGGGCTACACAGCAGGAGATGGTGTGTATTCTAATGACATACTGTACAGTACTCACTGGGATGGGGCAGCTCTGAGTTTTAATAATAATAATTCCTTACACCCATATTGTGCTCTTCTGGAGACGCCACTCAAAGCGCTTTACAGGTAATGGGGACTCCCCTCCAACCCCACCAGTGTGTCCCCCCACCTAGGTGATGCTCCAGTCTGCTCACACACAGCTGCTCTCAGTGGGGAGGAGAGCAGAGTGATGAAGCCAGTTCAGAGAGGGGGGTTATTAGGAGTCCATGATGGGTAAAGACCAGGGGGAAATTTGGCCAGGACACCGGGGTGACACCCCTACTCTTTTCAATAAAAAAACCCTGGGATTTTTAATGACCAAAGAGAGTCTGGACCTCTCATCTTACGTCTCATCTAAAAGATGGCACCTTTATACAGTAGAGTGTCCCCATCAATATACTGGGGCATTAGGACCCACACAGACCTCAGACCTGCTGAGCTTCAGTGGGTTGCCAGTTGTGAGTTGCAAAGTGATATGGCTGCTGCTGTAGTGAGGCATTCGTGCATGAGATTATTCTGGCGCCCCCCCTCCCCCAACCCCCCCCGAAGTTTGTCAGTGTCTCATCTGCATACAGTCACTTCATGTTTGTCTTCCTTCAGCTCTTCCCCCGTGCTAGTGTCCACAAACTGTCTTGCTTCCTCTTCGCACTGTAGCTGACCAGGTGTGTTTCTGATCACCACTAGTATTGTAGCTGGAATACTAGTAGCATCTGCAAGACAAAAGCTATACTACCATCATAAAAGCACATCACGTCTACCTAGCAGGTAGTGCTAATAACCACCTTTATCATAATCAGAATGGCAGGAGAAAAAGTGACCTTGGCTTTTCCAAAATGTTTTACAGGCAGGGCTGACTCAGAAATCGCAAAGCCATTGAAAACTGACTTGAACTCTCTGCTCTGACATGCATGAAACAGTTGTTCTTAGGATACAGCAGTCTGTTCTGGGGAACCTGCAACCTTCTTCTTCCTAACCCTCAAGGTCAAAGGAGTTGTTCTTAAGACTAACTGTGGGAGCCTCTCGTCTCTTGCAGGCTCTTTGCCAGAACAAGGTGCCCTACAGGAGGTGCAGCTGCCAGTGATTGGAAACCAGGAGTGCAGCTGCCTGAACTCTGAATACAACATCACCAGTAACATGATCTGCGCTGGACTGACACAGGGGGGAAAAGACTCCTGCCAGGTAGCACAGGCAAAGCCTGACTGCCTCTGAGATTCTGTCCTCTCTTCTGCTTCTTACTCTTTCAGAATTGGCGTGATATTTAAATGGTAAAATATGTGTATACGAGTCTGCATTAGTTTTAATTAAGCCTATACAGTATTAGTGTTGTGAGGAGTGTCTGAGGGATCTGTATGAGGGTCTGTATTCATTTTTCTGTGTGAGGAGTGTCTCTGGGTCTATATTGGGGTCTGTATTCATCTCTCTGTGTGAGGAGTGTATAAGGGTCTGCATTCATCTCTCTGTGTGAGGAGTGTCTGTGGGATCTGTATGAGAGTCTGTATAAATCTCTCTGTGTGAGGAGTGTCTCTGGGGTCTGTATGAGGGTCTATATTAATCTCTCTGTGTGAGGAGTGTCTCATGAGTCGGGTCTGTTTTAGGGTCTGTGTTGATGTTGGTGAGTTAGGTGTGACTTTGGGGGTATATAATAGGGTCTGATTTAATCTCTTTGTATAGCATGAGTTTATTAGGGTTTTTGTTATTCTGCTGCTTGTTATGTGTATCTGTTCACTTAAGAATTTCTTTCAGTTTAATTTACAACAAGGAAACATTAAATTAAAGGCTTTTCACATTTAACTGCTTCTTGTGTGTCTGGAAAGTATGTGTCTGTATAAGTTTTCAATTAAGATGTGTCTGCATATTCATAGATAAAGGGTAGTGCAAAATATGCTTGTTCTCCTTCTAGGGAGATGGAGGGGGACCCCTGGTCTGCAAGCAGGGCTCTTCCTGGATTCAGGCTGGTGTTGTAGGTTTCGGAGAGGGTTGTGCCCAGCCCAGTCTCCCAAGGGTGTACACCAGGGTGTCCCAGTACAAGGACTGGATTAATGAGCAGGTTGGGTCGGCCAGTGTGGGCTTTGTGACCTTCACTTCCAATGGCACAGACCCTGACAGCAGTTTTAATTGCATGCCGAACATTACTACCAAAGCACCTGTGACCACCCCTCCTTTTACACCAGCAGCACCTGTCATAATACCAGTCGGTAAGTGACAATCCACTCCCACTGTTCATCCGTTAGGCTTGTTTAACTTCCGTAAGTAGCAGATGACTACTTCCCTTTATGCCCAATTCCTCCAGTGTGTGGCTGGGCAGTTCTCAGCAGCAGGAGTGTGGGGGACCACTCTGTCCAGGAGGGGTACTGGCCCTGGCAGGCTAGTCTGCACCTGAACAAGAGACACATGTGTGGAGGGTCTCTGATCAACAATCAGTGGGTGCTGACAGCCGCCAACTGCTTCCAAAGGTAGGCAGTAACACGGACCCCATCTTTCAATGAAAGAAGTGATGGGGGGGGGCTGTGAATTCTGACAATCATGATCCCTCTCTCTTCAGCTCCACTTTTGTCCGTCAGTGGACAGTGTACCTGGGCAGGCTAACACAGGTGGGCCCTAACCCCACTGAAGTGTCCAGAGGGGTCCACCGGATCGTCGTGCACCCACACTACAACTCCCAGTCCAGGAACAATGACATCGCCCTGCTGAGATTGAGCAGTCCTGTCACCTTCACCAGCTACATCCAGCCCGTCTGTCTGGCCGACAAGAGCAGCTCCTTCTACAACGGGACCAACTGCTGGGTCACCGGCTGGGGGACCACAGCCGATGGAGGTAGCGCACTCTTCCAGGGCCATCTGCCTGGCCCTTGCGGTCAACTGCACACGCACTGCTGGTGATCCATGAGACTTCTTTAAGATTCCTCAACGTCATGAATAAGTCAGGAGACACATGAGCCTGGGTTCTTTTACAAAGGGTGCAAGGGTGCAAACCCCTGTGGAAGTGTCGGGACGGGGGTTTTGCAAGAGTGAACAACAGGTCTTGTCTTGCCCTTCCCAGGGAACCAGAACCTGCAGGACGTGCAGCTGCCCGTCATTGGGAACAGGCAGTGCGGGTGCCTGAACGATGTGGCGCTCGGAGCGAACAGCATCACTGCCAACATGATCTGTGCCGGAGCGCTGCAGGCAGCCACCTGTCATGTAAATTGTCATGCAATTGCTTGTCCTCCTCTTTCATCTCTGTCCTCACCTGCGCCTCGCTCACTGATGATTACCGGCAGCGCACTTCAGCCTCTTTGCTGACGGCGCTGTGTCTCCATTTCTCTGGACAGGGAGAATCGGGGGGGCCCCTGGTCTGCAAGCAGGACTTCTTCTGGGTCCAAGCTGGCGTAGTGAGTGTCGGAGAGGGCTGTGTCCGTCCCAACCTCCCCGGGGTGTACACCAGGGTGTCCCAGTACCAGGACTGGATTTCCGAACAGGTTGGGTCGGCCACTCCGGGCTTTGTGCCTTACACTTCGAGAGGCACGGACGCCGACAGCAAGTTCACTTGCAGCACGACACCCTCGGCAACGGCGGCATCCACCAGTGAGTAAAACCACCATGCTGGGGAGAGCATATCCTAGGGTCAGGAGGACCTGCACTGGGGAGTCCCAGTGGTGGAATATGAACAGACAACCTAATCACAACGTTGGGACGACATGTGGGAAAGTGTTGTGACAGTGTAACACTTCAGCTCAGTCATTGTTATTCAGTAACTCCTGACACCAATGTGGAGGACAGGGCTGCAGTTCGCATTTCTGACAGCGACCAAGCTTCTGTAGGGCTCCCTGTACACGGGAAGTACCACATTTACATGAAAACAGATTTATTGTAAAAGAACAAGTAATAGGTTTATTCAGGTGTGAGAAAGACAGGGCTCACACCTGAAGAAGGCTCCACGGCCAAGACGTTGTGTTTTCTTTCTTCTTTTTTCAGCGTGGAATAAACCTATTACTTGTTCCTTTGCAGCCTACGCATGCTGACACAGCTACCCACCTGAACTACTTTAATGCAAAAGGTTTTGTTCCAGGAAATATGCCCCCTAGTGGTGTAGGTTAATACCACACCATAGTGTAACCTTCAGCACTTCTTAAGTGCGATCACCTAAACCCACTTCTTTTCTTACCCCTTTCAGATTAATGGTGGCTGATCGTCCACCTGCCCTCCGGATAGACGCCAGATTCCTCTGTGACTGTTCTGTACCCTGTTCTCATGGCCAAGACCTCCTCTTGACTCCTGCTCATGCCAGTAGGATGCTGCTACTTCACTGAAAGAGCTTTATATTAATATAAAAACATTGTATTTCTACTGGTAATTGGAGTACAATAATGGAACTAATCAGTATCTAAAATCTGAAATCACACAGTATATATATATGTTGAAATGTATATGGGTGTATCAGTTGTAATTAAAAAATGTTATACTGCAATAGAAAACGTGTATAAGATGTCAAGTTTATTTTTATTAATCTTTGTAAATTGTTTGAATTGAGGTAAATCTTGTATGATTGTCAGATTGTCACAGCTAAGCACACTGTCTAAACAGCATCACTGCTCAGACTGGCACTGGTGCACAGCAGACCAGTCAGACAGGAACACTACTGCACCATTTTGATCATCTTGATCCAAATGAGCAAAATCATTTCCAACATCATTGGACATACAAGCTAGTCTTCGTGTACTCAATTGTGTTTGTGTGTAGCTGCAAGAGGTACTTTTAGTCTGAGTCAATGTTTCATTAGACACGTATTTGTTTACCTCTATCATAACTTGACAGTTCTACAGTATTACACAATCCATGTACACCAGTAATTGTAACCAGTTTGTTCACCAATATATACTATTTAGACCCATAACAAGTACCTTAGAATGCTGAATGCTTTGCAGAACATAAATCTGCAAACGAGATGCCACTCAGGCTTGGTCTCCTGTCTGGTTTTTTCAGAAAGTAATTTTTCTAAGGATCTTATGTACTTGTGACAGGGAACAGGGTATACTGCAAGTCACCTGGAGAAGGGAGTCTGCTAAGCACATAATAATAACTGAGCTTCAACAACATAGCCAGGTAGCTTGTGCCAGACTCCCACAACACTTTGTGTAAAGAAGTGCCCCCTGTTCACAGTGTGGACTCAAAACATAAACATAAAGCAAGTGGAAGGCACTGCAAAGATATTCAAGTTCAAAAGAATGTAGAATTGCTGCATTTCTTGCTGTAAATTGAGATTGAGCTCCAGAACAAGGGGTTAAAGGTCAAGAGTCCAGAAAAAGCTGTCTTGGTACAACCAATCAGTCTACAATTGCAGGGTTAAGGGATGGGCACTGTGAACGTCTCACAGCCTTTTGAGACTTTTGTCAAAGAAGAAAGAAAACGAGCAAGTGAAGAACTCCAGTGCTTAGGACCAAACCAGCAATACAGCCCTCTTCCTGTCCAGTCAAGTCCTGAGCTTCTTGGATTATAGACTGCAGACTTACAAAGCAAAATAAAATGGATCACCAACTAACCCAGCTTCTTCCCACAAAGCACAGGGTAGCTGAGCTTCCATTAGACTGATCCGGTAGTTTGTGCTGAGAGTTCAGCCGTAGGATCTCTGTTTTGTCTGGGTTTGATTTGCTGAAACTGTTGACAGTTGGTGTGGGCCGAACTCTCTCCGAGTGAAGAGTGCAGTCACATCTGGCTGGGCAGGATGGGCTGCATGGATCCAGAAAAAGTATGTTTTTACAATTTCTGCGTCATCTGCGGGATGAGCTAAGGACCTGCCTCTCATCCTAGCGTTATTCCACATCAGCAGGGTCCACTTGTCGGCATGCCCATCTCCATTTGGTGGCTTGAATCAAATCTTTGAGCTGACGTTGCCATTGCGACCAAGAATACTTCCAACTAGCGCGTCGCTCTGGTGATGTACCGGGGGGAGGAGAACGAAGTAATGTAGCCAATTCACAGAGGGGGATTATTAGGAGGCATGGGAAATTTGGCCAGGATGCCAGGGTTACACCCCTACTCTTTTCGAGAAACGCCCTGGGATGTTTAATGACCACAGAGAGTCAGGACCTCGGTTTTACGTCTCATCCGAAAGACGGCACTTGTTTACAGTATAGTGTCCCCGTCACTATACTGGGGCATTAGGATCCACATGGACCACAAGGTGTGCGCCCCCTGCTGGCCTCACTGACACCTCTTCCAGCAGCAACCTTAGTTTTTCCCAGGTCTCCCATCCAGGTACTGACCAGGCTCACACCTGCTGAGCTTCAGTGGGTTGCCAATTGTAAGTTGCAGGGTGACATGGCTGCTGGCAGCTAAGGAACTGCCTACAATTCTCAATCTGTTGCCTGACCTGACTTTCGGGGTGGAGAGACCCTGGGGTTAGGGCCTCCTTTGCTTCAGGATAGGCAGGGAGTGGGTGAATTGTGCAGTTGCCTAGGTGACGAAGGGACGCTGGAAACACTGTGAACTGCGTGTGTCTGCACCTCGGCTGATGAGCAGCTACGGAAACTGTCCCGCACTCCTTTGTTTTAAAATCCTGGAGTTACCAGTACGGGAAAGTTCCTTTCTGTACGTTAAAAGGGCAAAATTAGTTCTCTCTTGTACACCACGGTGTCGACCTCGGTCACTCACGCTATGGTTTTTCCTGTACATCACAAGAAGACTCCTGTCAGACAGGCAATGTGAGGGATTTTCCCACAACTGCATTTCAGAGGAGAAATCAGAATACTGAATGAAACAAAACAGCCTGGAAGATGCAGGGAAATCCCTATGTGCTGCAGAACGAGAACTATAGATGTGCCAGTACGCGTTTCTGAGCGTGGGCGTCGGTAAGCGCATTTGTCTCTCTCTGTACACGTTGCCATATTTGTGGTAACTCCACCCTGCCTGGTTAATCCATACTGGTCAAAACCGCACAATTTATCTGGCCAGAGTCTGAGAAAAGGAAGAGGCGTTAAAAAAGTTTTAGCTCTCTTTTTGATGTCTGTTGCAGACAGTAACGCGTTCTGTATTTGATCATTTGTGGGGTTTTCTCAGTTGAGGAAATAGATTTAGCAGTGGGCCTCTGTTTTCATCCATCCCGTTGTGGTGAAAACAAAAGAGCAGGAAGTTCGGGGACTTGCTTAATGTCTGGGCCTGTGATGATGAAATATGAAAATATGATCAAATAATGTTTCTGATACATCTGCCATGCGGAAGTCCTGAAAATCTGCATTTGAATTCCTCTGGGAGGTTCAGACATTCGCCTTTATTAATTATGCTGGTGTTTCCTCCTTGCACTAAGCTAAAGAACCAAAACAAAGATCGTGAGCCAAAAGATGAGGCCGACTCATCAAACTCGGGTCAGGTTGCAGCTACATTCCTTCAGCGAAAGTCATTCCATCCTCCGCACAAAGCCTGCAGAGCCCTTCTGGAATTCTGCCGAGATCACGGCTGCCTGGGGCACAGAGGTCATTCCTGTCTGGAAGGATTATCAGAGCTCCAGGAAAACCGGTTGGTTCACCATCCAGCCCCGTCCCGCATGCACAGGGTGGTGAAGGAATGTCTACAAAATGCTTAAAAACATCAAGGGATTCCATTAGCAAATTATCCAGAATAGTTTTCAAGCCTATATAGTAAATTTGCTTCCAGTGTTCATTCTCACTTCATTCTTACAATACCATGCCATTTTCCCATCGGACTGGCTCCAGTTCTGTTCCTCCTGGAGTAATTACACCCGTTTTCAGGAGCTCTCTCTCTACTGGACTGGAATCCTAGTGGGAGATAGTGGGAGATCTCATGTAGGATCTAAAAATGACTTCATTTGACCTGAATCTCTACCCACTTCCTCAGTCTTATCCGAACTGGACTGTATCAAGCTCAGGGCATCCTGGGGGCAATTTCTAGCATGTATTTCCATTATAGGTGTACAGACAGTTGGGTTTTTCTTTTGCTAAGAATGGGAGCATGTGAACATGTGAAAGCTCCTGCAGTGCTTTATTTCTGGATGTTCATGCTTTCTCTGTGGGGCTCTGTACAGACCCACTCCAACACAGAAAGGGGTGAGGTCCTGAGGCTCGTGATGAAAACCAGTTGTACCAGTTTCAGACCACTGGGATTTAATTAGTCACCTCCACTCCTCCCTCTGTTGTCAGTTGCACAGATGAACTACAGTATTATCAGATGTAGTTCTTTCCTCTGCAAGGAAACAATGCAATGATCCCTTATGCTGGCATTATTATTATTATTATTATTATTATTATTATTATTATTATTATATTATATGATATTATATTATTTTTATAATAACTGCGTCATTTGTCCACTCATTAACAGACTGGTAGGGGTTGAGATATCTTAGAGCGCTCTCTGGCGCACCATGGATTAGGAATAAGGAATGTGGAAAAAAAATAAGGAATAGGGAACAGGTAGAGGGAATGAAAGAATTAGAATTAAAAACAGATCAATACGTTAACAATTAAATCATTGCGATCAAATACATGTAGCAATGGTAATTAAGTACAATTAAAACACAGATCAAGAAATGTGGAATATGGTGTGATGAATAAGAATTAAAAATAGGGAACTACGTTCTGGCATATAGAGTGTAAGGAGCAGGGTTGATGAGTCTTGGATGCTATTTGTTATTAGGTTGGCTGTAGTGTCTGCCTGCAGAGGGCACCCTTGCTGACTGTAACTCAGGAAACTGCTCAGTTATGTTACACTACCGCCAAAATCACAGCTACAGGCCGACACCTGCTGTGCTCCTGTCACGACTATAGTCCCCCCTCCTTAAGGGTGCTCCAGCCCTTTCACTAAAGACTTCATTCTCTGCACCTGTTTCCCATTCCCTGCCCACCTTAAAAGCCAGGCGCTGACGCTCTTCCGGGCTCTGCATCTGATTTCCATATCGTGCGAGTCCGGGACCAGGAAGCGCCTGGTCCCGTTAAGGTTTTAACCCCTGTTCCTTGTCCCTGTCCGCCGGTTCCGACCCGGTCTTCGTGGTTTTTAATTCTTGTTCTGATGGATCTCCTGGTTTTGGACTTACTCGTGTGTTTTGGATTTTCCCTAAGGATTTCTCTTGGATTGTACGCCTCGGCCACACCTCCCCCGTGCACCAGCGCACCTTGGACACGCCCCCCTGTCTTCAGCCCCGTTTTCCTGCATGACGTTTCCCCAGTGTTCCCCCACTCCGTCGGACTGTGTCGTCCGCATAGGGTCCGGAAAGAACTGTTCGTTACAGCTCCTGGACAAAGCTGTGCTCCTCATTCAAACTTTTACATGCGAGAGCCCAATCTGTACTCTTTTGTAATTGTTGTAATTAAGCCATTTTTTTTCTTTATAGAAACACAAGACGAGTAAGAATATTGTTCTTAAAAAAGGAGCAGAATCACTAAAAAGTACTACCACCGAATTTTGAGAATCTCTTGCTAATAAACACACACAACAAGACAGGAAACAAACTGAGAGAGAGAGGAGATCACAGAGAAACCCTCAGTAATAAACACACATAACAGGACAGGGGAAAGTGGGACAATGCATCAACGTGTCAGAAGGGTTTCTAGGTGACAGTGCTTGAAATAGCTGATACATTCTTCTAAATAAGCCAAGCTGGTTGTTGTACCCAAAATCAAGACATTCTTGGTGTTTTAAACCCAGTTCATTCTTCTCAGTGTAATATCTGATACAATATGT
This sequence comes from Lepisosteus oculatus, assembly GCF_040954835.1. Lineage (NCBI taxonomy): Eukaryota > Metazoa > Chordata > Actinopteri > Semionotiformes > Lepisosteidae > Lepisosteus > Lepisosteus oculatus. The sequence continues at coordinate 5,444,859 of NC_090699.1, forward strand.
CTCCAATACAAAGGGTGATGCACAATATAGCAATGGTCTGAAACTCTTCTGTGAGTTGGGCAGCTGCTAAACGATTGCATCTCGTTTGATTGTTCATAGCGGCTGGTGACAAAGGCATTTATTTTCTGGATTTCAATTATTATGTAGTGTTCCACACAGACGTGCTAATCTGCCTATCCATCATACTATTCTGCAATTTCCACCCAGGACTTGCATTTACTATACATCTGGGTTTTGTGAATGGCATTTATTTGCTTTACATTTCTAAAATATGTTTTCCTAAATGGAACAGGAAGTGTATGCTTCACCATTCACTAAATATAGTTTTTAATTTGGCACGTGAGTCAAATGCACTCACACATAAATGGAGTTTTTAATGAAAGTTCGGGAGGAATGAAGGCAGCCGAGCTCATTCAACACAGCTGCTGCAATTCTCACTAATCCTGACGTAAGCAACCGGTCTCCATATATATCAAACGTCACCCTTTCCTCTTCCTCGTTTGTTTTCTGCATCCCTCCTCCACCCCCTCTCCACCTTTGCAGCTACCCAATTGGTCGCATGGGGGTCCTATCCTCCCCGTCCAACAGCCGGGAGGTCGGCCCTCAGCCAAGCGGGTTACACCAAATCTCCACATCACAATAAACTATACAAATTTCAACCAAGCTTTCGGCACTGTCATTCCTCGTGAAACTATATTTTCCGAAGCCCCACACACATATCGCCAGTATTTACTGTACGTTATGATACAATTTCAGTAAGACCAAGCAAAGTAATGTGAAAATGAGTAAGGTAAATTACTGAGCTAAAGAATTAAGTGAAGTAATATCCACAGATATCCATACATCAACTATTACAGCTGCTTTTGCAGACAGCCTTTATTCACATGCAATTATTTACCCCACTGTCGATAGAATTAAATTAAATGTTTCAAGCTCTGCATACTTCAACAATATAATGGCAAACTACAATATTAGGAATTTAAATATATAAATAGATAATGTGATCTTAATATAGTGCAGACTTCAACAAAATAATGGTAAACTACAATATTAAGAATTGAAATATATATATACATTTTTAGTTTTGTGAGTGAGTTTTAATATGCTTTTAAATATGATAATTTTAAGGACACTGTGTCTAAAATGTATTTTATAATAAAAATAAAACAAAAATCTGTTTTCTAATTACTATTCATACACAATTACTAATAATTCTATGCACCATATGCAATTGATTGGGTTAATGGGTTAAAAAACCTTTAATACTGTTTTGTCACACACAGCTGCAGTACTTTGGGATTCACTGTGTCACCGGACATTTTTACAGAGTAGTGTAGTCCTGCATAAGAATTCCCTCCATCTTGGATGCAGGTGGAAAACAATCAGTAACTTGCACTTTACACTACACTTTATCACAAGCAACAAAGATAAGATCACTTTATTGGCCATATACAATTTCTTCTATCAGGAATTTGTCTTTTTGCATACACCAACTTGCTCTCCATGAGACACACAGACACAGAGAGAGAAGTTTGGGGTCAGAGCCCAGGGACAGGCATTTATACAGCGCCCCTGGAGCAGTTGGGGTTGTGCAAGTCGGCTCCAGTACACCCCAAATTTGTTGTCATAGCTGTTGAAACAACTTTTTAAGGAATAAATTATTGACACAACACTGACTTCATAAATAACAAAACCGAGTACTACCACTCATTTTTGTCAACTTATAGTAGTAAAATCAAAACTGAGCACAACATACTATATATAAGAAACAAGACAACCTCTCCTTCATAATAGTAAAATTTCAAATCCAAATCCTAATCCAGCAACGCAATAATTTTTCTAAGAATATTTTCCTGATGACGATACTCTACTCCAAGACAAGGACCACAGACTGCTCATTTGCCATTTCTTTAGTAAAATATCTCAAATCAACACCCTTACTGTGAGGTTGCGAAGAAATTTTCAATAGTCCAATGGCCGAGAATTGAGCTGTTCTGATTGGTGAAACAAGCTGTCACTCACTGAAATCCAACCATTTAGAGACTTCGGGTAAGCATACATGTAACGAACAGTTCTTTCTGGACCCTATGCGGATGACACAATCCAGAATCGTGAGGAAACACTAGGAAAAAGATCATGCAGGGATACGGGGATGAAAACAGGAGGCATGTCCAAAGTGCGCTGGTGCACGGGGGAGGTGTGGCCGAGGCAAACAATCCAAAAGTAATCCAGAGAGGGAATCCAAAAACACAAGAATAAGTCCAGAGCCAGGTGATCCATCCAACAAGGAATTAAAAACATGAACCGGGTTGGAACCGGCAGACAGGAAACAGGAACAGAGATTAGGTCCCGGACTTGCACGGTGCAGAAACCAGATGCAGAGCCCGGATGAACGTCGGCGCCTGGCTTTTAAGGTGGACTGGGAACAGGGGTCAGGTGCACAGAATTAAATCCAAAGTGAAAGAGCCGGAGCGCCCTTAAGGAGGAGGGACTACAATCGTGATAATACAGGTGTCCTGGGCGTATGCCAGAGTTTTATTATTTTTCCCTTGTCTGTCTACCTATCAACTAAGTGAAGATAAAAAACAATGTTATCAGTTTTTCATTTGTTTGGGTCCTACAGCCTAGAAAGTCTATTTTTACATTAGCTCATGCGTACTCTCTAACATTGCCTGTAGCCCAATTAGACACACTGGAGCCCAGGAAAAAAACTCTGGTTCCTACATGTGCTTCAACTCAAGACATTGGCTTCTGAAGACAGAGAAATTAAACCAATTTTTGTTTCTTCCTGCTTTTTTGGATCATTTTTTCTAATGCCTATACTAAGACATTTGATCCTTCTGACTTGGTGCCCAAGTGATCCTTTAAACTCCAGCCCTTAACCAGGCGTGTACTGTCTGTACTTTCCAAGATCATACCAGATGTTTAGAGCTCATACATTCCAGGTAGAAACAACCTGGTGGGGTCAGGGAGTTAAGGGGTCCTGATTAATGCACAGTGTCTATTCCTGGCACGGGCATGTCTTTGACAGACAGAAGCAAAGTGACATTAATTTCTATACTTGATTCTAAAATCATACATATAAGTGGCCACTCGGGCTATTTCAATATCCCCCAGAGAACTTCTTGTGTATCGAGTGATCTCATTAACAGCAAAATACCATTTATATCAATGAGGCAAGAAATGGCCTCCGGAGGGCTGGGTCCTTAAGGGGGTTGTACAGTACAGTAAAATAATCCTGTTACAATAGGAGCTACAGCCCCAGTGTAGTAGAACAGTCTGTAACAATAGGAGCTACAGTCGCAGTAAACTACAACAGTCCTGTTACAATAGGATCTACAGTCCCAGTACAGTAAAAAAGTCTGTTACAATAGGAGCTACAGTCCCAGTGTAGTAAAAAAGTCTGTTACAATAGGAGCAACAGTCGCAGTACAGTACAGCAGTCCTGTTACAATAGGATCTACAGTCCCAGTACAGTAGAACAGTCTGTTACAATAGGAGCTACAGTCCCAGTGTAGTAGAACAGTCCTGTTACAATAGGATCCACAGTCCCAGTACAGTACAACAGTCCGTTTACAATAGGAGCAACAGTCGCAGTACAGTAGAACAGTCTGTTACAATAGGATCTACACTCCCAGTACAGTAGAACAGCCTGTTACAATAGGATCTACAGTCTCAGTACAGTAGAACAGTCTGTTACAATAGGAGCTACAGTCCCAGTGTAGTTGAACAGTCCTGTTACAATAGGAGCAACAGTCACAGTACAGTACAACAGTCCTGTTACAATAGGATCTACAGTCCCAGTACAGTACAACAGTCTGTTACAATAGGAGCTACAGTCCCAGTGAAGTAGAAGAGTCCTATTACAATAGGATCTACAGTCCCAGTACAGTACAACAGTCCTGTTACAATAGGAGCTACAGTCGCAGTACAGTACAACAGTCCAGTTACAATAGGAGCTACAGTCACAGTACAGTACACCAGTCCTGTTACAATAGGAGCTACAGTCCTAGTGTAGTAGAACAGTCCTGTTACAATATGATCTACAGTCCCAGTACAGTACAACAGTCCTGTTACAATAGGAGCTACAGTCGCAGTACAGTAGAACAGTCTGTTACAATAGGAGCTACAGTCCCAGTACAGTACAACAGTCTGTTACAATAGGAGCTACAGTCGCAGTACAGTACACCAGTCCTGTTACAATAGGAGCTACAGTCCCAGTACAGTACAACAGTCCTGTTACAATAGGAGCTACAGTCGCAGTACAGTACAACAGTCCAGTTACAATAGAAGCTACAGTCCCAGTACAGTAGAACAGTCCTGTTACAATAGGAGCTACAGTCGCAGTACAGTACACCAGTCCTGTTACAATAGGAGCTACAGTCCTAGTGTAGTAGAACAGTCCTGTTACAATGTGATCTACAGTCCCAGTACAGTACAACAGTCCTGTTACAATAGGAGCTACAGTCGCAGTACAGTAGAACAGTCTGTTACAATAGGAGCTACAGTCCCAGTACAGTACAACAGTCTGTTACAATAGGAGCTACAGTCCCAGTGTAGTAGAACAGTCCTGTTACAATAGGAGCTACAGTCCCGGTGTAGTAGAACAGTCTTATCACATTAAGGGCTACAATCACTGTGCAGTATAATGTTTATGATGATGCACATCTGTAGCAAAAATACTAGTTGCCAACAAATTCACAAATTAAAAGTTTAATGTTCCATTTTAACAATTAAAATAATAGTTGCAGAAGTGTGTGTGTGTTTGAGGAAAAGTGTGAGCTGCCCAGAGTGTGTGTTTCTTGCTGTGCACCGGAACCCTGACCCCTCTCTGCACAGAGCTGGTGATCTGCTGAGAGAGAAATCTGCTGATCTGCCAACATGGTGATCTGCTTGCCGATACGCCTGGCGTATCTTGATGTTCCTTCTTTGGTTCGGAGCCGTTTATCTGCATCTGGTCTAAAGGCTGGCTTCTCTGCCTGATCTGAAATGAACAGGAAACTACAAAGATACGAGACGCAGCTCCCTTTTCACACTTTCAAATCACATTCTACCATCTGAGGAGTGGTCTCAGCTTTTGAAAAAGGTGTGCTGTTTTTCTTCTCTTTCTCTCTCACGCACCGTTCCAAAAAATCGCACACACAGTCCTGGGGGAGACATGATCATTCTCCTTCCCTGGCTTCCCCAGTTCCCCAATATCTCTGCATCACTGAAGAGCTGCTGTAACACACTGCAGGCTCTGATCTCTGTGTTCTGCATTTACTGGGTAACTCTGAAATCACATCCTCACTCTATATACCTCCGGGTGTCTGTAAAGTAAATATGCCAGTTGTTAAGGACAAATAATACATTCAAAATTATTCATTATAAAGTAATAGTTAACAAGGTATAACTTTTATCAATTATTACTTACAATTGTCTTTAGAGAATTAGATAATTAAATTGAATGACTAGATCTTGCATTAAAATTCCTGATTGTGTTAATGTAATTAGATTGTCTGGCGAGGCTCACCTGGCTAGTCTAATTTAGTCTAATCCAATCACTGAGTGACTGTTGATATTCGTACCCTAACAGGCAACTGCCATCGCTCTACAGGCATAAATTCCTCCTCAGCATCAGATATGTAACTGTGAAGGCATCTTGTCAGCCTCGTGGACGCTAGTGACCTAGAGAAGCCAGCGAAGATGAGCCCTGCTCTACTGCAAAGTCTTGTGTCTCACTTCTTGTGTCTTCTTTAGAGTACTCTTGTGAGGACACTTATAAAAACCTTCCTTTCTTCTCCTCACACCACACACCAAGGAAAAGTCCTGGTCCACTCCTATTTCAGATTCCTCATGAACTGTAATAATTCATAATAATGATTAATTCTTTTTTCTGGACACTCCACACAGAGCTCTTTACAATAATGGGGTAATGTAAAGAGGTACATGGGGAACTGGGAATCCCACTACCGCCACCAGTGTGTCCCCCCATCTAGATGATGCTCCAGTCTGCTCACACACAGCAGCTCTCAGTGGGGAGGAGAGCAGAGTGATGAAGCTAGTTCAGAGAAAGGGGTTATTAGGAGGCCATGATGGGTAAAGACCAGGGGGATATTTGGCCAGGATACCGGGGTAACACCCCTACTCCTTTTGAAAAACACCCTGCGACTTTTAATGACCATGGAGAGTCAGTACCTCGGTTTTATTTCTCATCCACAGGACGGGATTAGACACTATAGTTTTTACAGTATAGTGTCACCGCACTAGGGCATTAGGACCCACACAGACTGCTAGGTGAGACAGAGCTCTCCTTCCTGGAAAAGGATTACTGTATACCCAGATCTCAACTGCCTGCTAGAGACTAGAGAGAAGAGGAGTTTATTGACAAATGCACATGGACATTGGAAGTCTTACTCATGATGATCTCTCAGGACGTGCACAGTACAGCAGACAACCTGGTACAAAAGACAACAACACACAATATAGACACTACATTACAAAGCAGTCCATATTGTAATAAAAAGAAACAACCTATTACTCTAATCCTTCTCCTCTACTCTGCTAAACACATGAATTTGACTGTGGTGCACCCAATATTTCAAAGTCAGTTTCACACAAATCATCCCGAAATGTGTTTTCAGCCCTTCAAAGTCTTATTTTGGGGGACAAGAACTGAAAGACTTCACTTATACATCACTAGATTTCAGTCAACTTCACTGAGGGTAAGTTGAAGTCATAGCACAGTCATACAGCTAATTAATCAGCTCATTAGATCTCTGGTTTGCACGAAACCCCCTGAGAAGCTTAAACACACACATGCCCGTAGAAATGGATGCACGCACACACACACACACACACACACACACACACGCACACACATACACACTGTTCTCTGCTTCACGTAAATGAAACTCCACGCACAGGTAACAGGTGATACCTGCATGCACCCTCTCCCATCCCAGTCTCTCAACAGCTCCAGCTCAGAGAAGAAACTTTGCTAAAAAAATTGTCCAGGCTGGGTTAATAACTGGACAAGACAGGTGTTGCAAAAATGTACCACATGCATACAGAGAGCCTTCTGGTAACAATCAGCGAGGGGCAAGCTGAAAAAGTCTCAAAGCCCTGGTTTTCCAGTCTTTCTATTGATAAAGCAGTGAAAATCTTTCACTTTGACTGGGGTTCATTGGCCCAGTGTAATAATAATATTAATAAACTAATAATAATGAACAAACTTTATTTTATGTAGCACCTTTAAAAGTAACTTCTCAAGGAGCTTTACAGTAAAAAAAAAAATTACAAGGAGGGGAGAGAATTAGTATAATTAAAAACAAGGGTTTCCAATTAAATGAAAGCCGTTCTGAAGAAGCACGGTTTTGAGTCTGGATGTGAAATGGCTCAGGGAAGCATTTGGGATAGAATCCCAGGGCTTTTTGGGGTGCAGGAAGAGAAGGCCTTGTTACCCATAGAGTGTAGAGGAGATCGCAGTACAAACAGGAGACCAGAATCAGGAAGACAAGAAGGCAATAAGTCAAACAGGTACTGAGGTGCCAAACCATGCAGAGCCTTAAAGGCAAGCGGGAGGATTTTGAAGCCTGTTAGGAAGCCAGTGCAAGGACTCCAGGATAGGAGTAACATGATCTCTTGCACAATCTGTCTTGGCCTGAAATCCGGATGGCGCAAATTAATTTACAACAGTGAAAAGTGACAAATGAGAAATCAGTCTATTACATTTGAGCTCTCCCAAGATTGCAGTCAAGTTCACTGAGAGTAAGTAGCAAGCTTATCAAAGCGGATATCTGTTTTACTCTGACTAGTCAAATGGTTCCTTAATCAGGACATTACATCTCTGGTGCACAGTTATTGAGTCAGTTTGTAACCCCCTGTATGTTTGTGGTCTGCGAGTCTACAGCACTGTGAGCTATATGAAGGCAGGTGTACGTGCATTTCTCCTGCCTCTGCTCGGTTGTTTAAAAGAGACTCTCCTCTGTGTCCAGTTTCCAACATTAGGTGAGCAGGGCCAGTCCACTAAGTGTCCAGTGAGAGGCTGGGAAGATGAAGATGTTTTTTCTGCTGGCGTTTTTTGGGATCTTTATCCTGAACAAGGAAGGAGGTAAGAGACGAATCAGAAATTGAAAATTTCAATAAATAAAGTAAAATAAATGTGTAGATGAACTGTCGTATAAGCAAATGTAGCCTATGCAATGATATGCAGTTTGTGGACAGTCTGTACATATATACAACACCAATGAAGACTGAGAACTGCAGCTGCTATTGTGCAGCCTGATCCTGGACACAACAGAAGGTAAGAAGACAACAAGCAGCTGATTGCGCATTTAAACTGTGTAATGGAAAGTTACTGAGAATAGGTGTTTTATCCTAAAAATGTTGTTTACGGACAGAGCTGTGCTGCAGAAGCAGCTGGATACTTAGAACAAAGTGTGACAGCATCCAGCTCGTCAAGGGCACGGGATGTTTTAATAATGTCTAAATCTGCTGCTTGAAGAAGGGAGTATGAGAAGCTATTTGAATAACTGCTCTTCTTTGCTTAAAGCAGAAACCTATAAGGAATGGAAAATTACTGCTTTGCCTATCCTTGAAGTGTTGCATCAGCTTTAAAAAATATATAAAACCAGGGCTCTCCCTGCTTGCTTTTGAATCAGCTTTTACTTCAATGCACAGACGGGTGATGGCTTTTTCCCATATTGCAATATGAATAAAGACCTTACTGAGTCAATGAGAATACCTCTCCTGGCTCTTCTTCGATATAATTCCACGACAATCTTTGGTGACGAGGATGGGATCACAAACCTGAGCGCAGACGGCTGCTGAGACTCAATCCCGGCCTGGACAATTTTAGTGAATTGGACGAACCTCGGGGGATAATCTGTTTATCCTTCCAGAGACGCGTCTGGAGAATTGGCAGCTGTCTGACATCAGTAAGGAAGGAAAATAAAAGATTATAGTCTGGGTTAGAGTCCCGGCAGAAGAAAATATTTTTATGTTCATGAACTGTGAAGCTAGGGTAATAGGTGTAAGGGAACTAGCACATGATTTATATATGATAATTAGGGGCCCATAACTATGAAGGATCTTTGTAAGTGGTTAGAATGGACAGGGGAAAGTTAGAAGAGAAGGAGAAGAAAGGCAAGAAAGTGAATTGGACAACTTACGTCAGGGAAAGAGGAATCACAGAAATGATGGGAAGCTTCAAAAAAGGCTAGTCTTGAAACTAAAGAACAGCAAGCTGCAGCTAAAGTCATGGCCATGCGTACTAAAAAGAAATGGTCTCCACCGAAATTAGAAAGCAGTCCGGATCCAAAGCCTTTTTACTCTGGTGTCTGACTGGGTGTCAGGGAAAAAAAAAATAGAAATTAGATTAATGCAAAGTGAAACTTAAATAGAAATATGCAATTTAGTCTGAACAGGAATGTAGAAAAGTGTATGAACATTGGGATAAAAAAAAACAGATAAGGGCTTTATTTTAGAGGAATATTGGAGAATTCAACAGACTATCATAGATATGTGCTGTTGTATGACTTATATTATTCCAATGTTTCGATCTATGGTAATGAAAATGTGTACGCATCAATATGCACTGCTCAGAAGAGACTCCGAGGAGCCCTGGGACCCACCAGGTGAACCCTATGAGGACTCTGAGGTGCGAACATATTTAAGGATAAAAAGGAGGGAATGGAATGGAAAGTTACTGAGAAAAGGTGTTTTATCCTAAAAATGTTGTTTACGGACAGAGCTGTGCTGCAGAAGCAGCCGAATACTTAGAACAAAGTGTGACAGCACCCAGCAAGTCAAGGGCACGGGATGTTTTAATAATGTCTATCTCTGCTGCTTGAAGAAGGGAGTAAGAGAAACTATTTGAATAAATGCTCTTCTTTGCTTAAAGCAGAAACCTATAAGGAATGGAAAAATACTGCCTGTCCTTGAAGTGTTGCATCAGCTTTAAAAAAGATATAAAACCAGGGCTCTCCCTGCTTGCTTTTGAATCAGCTTTCACTTCTCTGCACAGACGGGTGATGGCTTTTTCCCATATTGCAATATGAATAAAGACCTTACTGAGTGAATGAGAATACCTCTCCTGGCTCTTCTTCGATAAAATTCCATGACAACTGTTCTTCGTTTTCCCTCAGATTTAGGCTGAGTGCACTGTGAGAAATCACAGACAAAAAATCTTTCGACTGTTGCATTCTTGATCAAACCGAAACTTAATCATAACAAAACTTAAATCACAGAGCTGAGAGGAAGTGTGCCAACACATCTACATATGTTAAACTAGTGGCGCTCTTAGTCACATGAAGATGATGCAAAGAAACGAAGCCGATTAAGAGTTTCAGAGCCACAGCTGTACTGATCTTGTCTCATCATCTTGTAGCTTCAGTAGGTCAGAGCTGGATGAGAGACACCACTCCTTTTCCGATTCCCACCTGAAGTTATTCTGATTCGTTGGAGTAAAGGAGATCAAAGAGTGAAAAAGGAGGTCTGAGCTCATGGTAAAAGCACAGTAAATTGTAGTAAAGAATGGGGAAGTCATGGTTAGAAAACAGTAAAGTGTACAATAAGAGCTGCCCCCATGTATCTTAAGATAGTTTGCTAGATTTTGTCAGGATGATGAGAGGTTGATGAGATTAATTGAGCACTTCTCTGTCCAGGGGTTCTATAGTGGTCAGTCAGGGTGTGAAGGAGGGACAGTGGTCCTGGATGACTCATCTCAAGCCTGTTCTGTATGAACTCCTCTGTGTCTCTCCAGTGTCCAGCTCTCCTCTGTCCAGGAGCTCTATCATGGGTGGTCAGGATGCAGAGGAGGGAGAGTGGCCCTGGCAGGTCTATATCCAGATCCAGGTGAACCACAACAATGCCACATTCTGTGGTGGATCCCTGATCAGTGAGCAGTGGGTTCTCACTGCAGTGCACTGCTTCAAACTGTGAGTGTGTCCTGAAATCCCTGTCTGCCTTGCCACGTCTCTGGGAACTGCTGTAAAAACACCTTTCATTCTTTTCCTACTCATTGTTCAAAACCGATTAAGTTCTCAGCCTGTTCAGGTGTGCTCAGACAGGGTCCTATCTGATTAGAACAGTCCACTCCACTAATTACTTGTTCAATTTAGCCATTTTTCTGCGATTCTCCCAAATGAATCCTTCTGTATAGAAAACAATCAGAGCACAGTGTAAGAAAAGAGGCAGCTATATCAGTTTAATCTGGTTTTGATCATTGGTCTGAATTAAAATCAAGCATTAAAACTCTTGTCCCGTCTCAACGTGTCCCTGAAATGACAGAGCCAAACAGTTCTTTGGTCAAAATGTGTCTCCAAGCAGTATTATTGGCATTGCAATTGTTAATATTTACTCTGGATACTAATTACCTGATCCCGCGACCAAGTACACAGAATAATATTTATTATTCTTGTATATTTATTAATTATAATATTTAATACAGTACCAATGTATAAATTGAACATTGATATTATTATTATTATTATTATTATTATTATTATTATAATAACACTGTCTCTTTCAGCTCCTTCTTGCTCGAGCATTCCTTCGTGAGGCTGGGGGCGTACAAGCTAGACCAACCCTCCAGTCACGAGGTCAAGAAAAGCATTAAGAAGGTCGTCCTCCACGAGCAGTACGAGAAAGCAGCAGACGGCTTTGACATCGCCCTGGTGCAGCTGGACAGTGAGGTGTCCCTCTCTTGTTACATCAATCCTGTCCAGCTCGCCAAGCCCAACGATGTCTTCACAGAGGACACAGAGTGCTGGGTCACTGGGTGGGGGTGGACTAAAGAGAATGGTAAGAAATGATGATCAGGACTCCTGTGTTTCTCGTTAGGACTCAGGAACTAAGACTGCAGCCCACAGCCGGTCATTCTGCACATCTCTCTTGTCTGGTTGCTGTGAGCTCATTCAGACATCTCACCCAGTCATTTACTTGAAAGAAGGGAGCGTATCAGCTTCAACAACATCATGGTGTATCATATTCTAGATTAGCAGTCAGCTGACATGGCACACGTGTCATTGGCATGCAAAGGGATTTTTAATGGCATGTGTAATGAGAGTGGCACGTGCAATAGACTAATAAGCCATGAAGAAACTAAGTTAAAAAACAATAGAAACTGTGTATGACTGTCTAATCCCACTATAACACGCTACTCAATGAAAGTGCTTTGGTGTAGAAAAAAAAAACAATTCTCTTGGTTTGATTGCTGCCTTATTGCAGCCATATCACCCTGCAACTCACAACTGGCATCCCACTGAAGCTAAGCAGGTGTGAGCCTGGTCAGTACATGGATGGGAGACCTCCTGGGAAAAACTAAGGTTGCTGCTGGAAGAGGTGTTAGTGGGGCCAGCAGGGGGCGCTCACCCTGTGGTCCATGTGGGTCCTAATGCCCCAGTATAGTGATGGGGACACTATACTGTAAACAGGCGCTGTCCTTCGGATGAGACGTAAAACCGAGGTCCTGACTCTCTGTGGTCATTAAAAATCCCAGGGCGCTTCTCGAAAAGAGTAGGGGTGTAACCCTGGTGTCCTGGTCAAATTTCAAATTGGCCCTTACCAATCATGGCCTCCTAATACTCCCCCTCTATGAATTGGCTACATTACTCTGCTCTCCTCCCCACTGATAGCTGATGTGTGGTGAGCGTTCTGGCGCACTATGGCTGCCGTCGCATCATCCAGGTGGATGCTACACATTGGTGGTGGTGGAGGGGAGTCCCCATTACCTGTAAAGCGCTTTGAGTGGAGTGTCCAGAAAAGCGCTATATAAGTGTAAGCAATTATTATTATTATTATTATTATTATTTTTAGCAGGGATAGCCAACTATATTAACAGGAAAGCTCACAATCTGTGCTGCTAATAATATTTATTTTGGTATTTATTGTGGCATGCTCATAGGTGAGATGGTTGTGCCTGGTGTCTGAACATGAGGACAAGCAGTCATGAGGTTTTTTTTAAATAAATTAAGAAAACTAATGCTTTATACCTGGGAAGGTGTTGGAAATAAAGTGTAATGAACAATGCATGTCATTCTACTTGTCTTTGGCTTTGTAGAAAATAGTCACTATCTTTTTGTCACTGCAGTACCAGTGGCACACCCTCGCACTCTGCAGGAAGTCCAACTGCCCATCGTAGACAACAGGCGCTGTCAGTCCATGTACAACAGCAAGGCTACTATCAGGGAAGACATGATGTGCGCTGGGGTTGAAGATGGACAGAAGGACACCTGCCTGGTGAGTTCACCATCCGCAGTGTAGACAGAAACTAGACCAGTTGGTGCAAAAATTCAAGACAACTCATACATGGTGGATACATTTGGAAAAGCACTTCAGAATGATAACTTTACAAATCAAAAGTGATCACGCTTTTACCTCTATAAAACAGCAATCTGTGTGTGATCTACTGCCACTAATCATCCAATTCGATTTTAGTAAGTTAGTTTATAACCAGCAGTTTCTCCAGGAGCAATATCACCCTGCAACTCAGCACTGGCAGCCCCACTGGAGCTCAGCAGTGTGAGCCTGGTCAGTACCTGGATGGGAGACTCCTGGGAAAGCTGAGGCTGCTGCTGGAAGAGGTGTTAGTGGGGCCAGTAGGGGTTGCTCACCCTGCGGTCTGAGGGGGTCCTGATGCCCCAGTATAGTTATGGGGACACTCAACTGTAAAAAAGGCGCCGTCCTTCGGATGAGACATAAAACTGAGGCCCTGACTCTCTATGGTCATTAAAAATCCCAGGGCATCTCTCGAAAAGAGTAGGGGTGTCACCCCGGTGTCCTGGTCAAATTTCCCCCTGGTCTTTACCCATCATGGCCTCCTAATAACCTCTATCTTTGAACTGGCTTCATCACTCTGCTCTCCTCCCCTCTGGGAGCTGCTGTGTGTGAGCAGACTGGAGCTTCATCCAGGTGGGGATTCACACTGGCGGGGGTGGAGGGGATCCCCATTACCTGTAAAGAGCTCTGAGCATCCAGAAAAGAGTTATATAAGTGTAAGGATATTATTATTATTATTATTATTATTATTATTATTACGTTCTTCCAAAATGAGCCTTGAAAGATTTGCGGAAAATGCATACTGTGAGCATGTCATTACCGTTGAGCAACAGACAGTTATGTGCAAAATTACTCACGTCATGATGGAGTTGCACCACTTTGATTTGCAAATATTTACACTAAGCACAGCCCTGTATTGTCACCGTGTGAAACTATTCCATCATCATTCCTCATTTCACTCCAGGGTGATTCTGGGGGACCTCTGGTGTGTCGAAAGGGGAACTGCTGGATCCAGGCTGGGATTGTGAGCTTTGGAAGACGTTGTGGTAGCCTCAACTCCCCAGGAGTCTACACCCGGGTCAGCAACTTCACGGATTGGATAAAGAAACACAGTGGAGTCTGAGGAGTTCTACGGGATCCAGGGGAGAGCGCCTTCTGGTGTAACTGGCTGCTGCTGCTGCAACTGCAGAATCTGATTCCGTCTGATTAGACTGCCCGTCTGCACAAGATAATTGCATGTGAGAATATGCCAAAAGATAAGACTGGGAGATACAATAAAGATAAAACAGTGAGTCAGAGACAGAAGTCTTACAGCCCTTTTTTAAGTGTGTACCATAGCTATGAATTATGGATTAAACAATAAATGTTAGATCTTGTCATTTCAGGACAAAACAGCTGGGAATGGCCATCCACTTTGAGTATTTTGTTGAAAAAAATGGATTTGAAATTAGGGAGTCAGTTCTGTGTCATAAGCATTGTGATACAGTACATCAAGAAATAAGTAATATTTGTAGCCACAACAGATGAAATCGCTAGCAAGACGTGCTTTTGCCTGCTGCTGTGAGAGATCAGTTGTACTCTTATTCAGTTGACCATTGAGCTCAATAAAATTGCAAGCACTGAAACTCCTGGTCTGGGGCTGTTCTCTCTCCATCGCTGTATAGAAAATTGACAAAACGCTGTAGCCCCACCCAACCGCACTGCAGCGTGGTAGCGCCCTCATGTGTCAGTCTGAATGTCTGCGTGCATCAATATTTTGGTTCATATGTCTCAGCATCCATGTAATAATAATAATAAACTTTATTTTATATAGCGCCTTTAAAAGTGGCTTCTCAAAGCGCTTTACAGGATGACAAGAACAATAAATAAAAAGAATACACAAGACAAAACACAATTACAATATACAGAGGAGACCGTGGATGGTGGTACTAAGAAAAGCAGAGGAGTGAAGAGTGGAACCAGTTAAGTAAAGGCTTTTCTGAAGAAGGGTTTTGAGTCTGGATTTGAAGGAGTTTAGAGATGGTGACTCTCTGATATCCTTGGGGAGAGAGTTCCAGAGCTTGGGGGGCATAACAGGAGAAGGCCCTGTCACCCATACAATGTAGACGGGCTTGGGGGGACAGTAAGGAGAGCAGAATTAGAAGAGCGAAGGTTGTGAGGTGGGGAGTAGGGCGATTATAGTTCAGACAGGTACTGAGGTGCCAAGCCATGCAGAGCCTTATAGGTGAGCATGAGGATTTTAAAGTGTACACTTTCTAGTCGTTTCCTGGACACTCCTTTGTTGTACAGTATGTGTTTATTTTTGGTCCATCCATCTGAAAATCTTCTTTCCTATCCGAAGCTCTTTTAAGGCAGGCCTTTGGTTAAATTGCTCCAAAAGTTGTTTTTTTTACTTACTGTAAGTGTATTTATTCACCCTGTAATCTGGGACATCAAAACTGTAATCAAAACTTAGAACTGTAATCTCTCATCAAAGAGCACTGATAAGCTCAGGTGTAGTGAATGATGTGTCAAAGTTTCTCTTCTAACTTTATTCTTGGTGTAGAGTCAAGGCAGCAATGGGGTTAAGGGCAGTTCTATGACATCCTCACTACTGCCTCTCTCTCACTGTTACCTGTCCTGTTGTGTGTGTTTAATACTGAAGGATTTTCTGTGATCTCCTCTCTCTCACTGTGTCTCCTGTTTTGTTGTGTGTTTATGACACATATTCTGGTATCTCCTCTATCTCACTGGATCTCCTGTAGGGTGCTCGTTAAGAAAGGATTCTATTTAGAAAGGAAGCTATTGTCCTAACAGTACAGATGCAGCCATTCAAAATGCGCGGGCGATACCGCATTATTTTCCGGTACGCTGTACGCAGTCTACCGCAAGTTACCAGTAAATACCGCGAGTTACTGGTAAATACCGCTAGTTACCGTAAGTTCTCCTATAATACAACAAGCAAAATAATAGTATCCGGAATTTCGGCAAGGTGGAGCTAATAAAGCTCAACCTCTCATGTTTGAGCTGTGGCCATCAAAGTCTTTAACGAAGATATTACTAATAGTATTAATAATGAATGACCTTGGACAAGCTGTAAGTGTAAACTTAAAGTATTGCCCTGGTCAACATTCTTTTTTTCATTGACCATCTTTGTAAAAGTAACACCACAGCATTTCGCAATCACGCATTTGTTTCCAATCATGCAAAGTACAGTAATTTTTGAGAATCGATTCACCATGCCTTTCACATGCTCATAAAAGAGATTGATTTAGGAACATAAACATATTACCGTATGAAAACTGTACTGTATACAGTATGTATATGTATATTTAATGTCTTAACTGTGCCTGTTTAAGTATTGAATCTTAATATCTAATTTTACCACTGAAGGGAAATCTTAGTAGCTGAGCATAAAAAGAATAGGAGCATACTGCAACGCGTGTGAAGGCCATAAACTATATTAATTTGGAACATTTTGTGAATATATGATTTGGGCAAACAGAGCTGCAAAGAAGTACATTATGGGTTGTTGTTTTTTTTTTTGCAGTTTTATCTAGAACAAGCGATGCTTAAACCTTTGTCTGATTCTTGTGAAATTATCCAAACGACAGTTACAGTACCTAGGAGTTGACTTCAGTGATGTCACTGATGGGATGTTTCTAAAAATCCATCCTCTGTAAAACGTCTTCTCTAGTTGTCCTGCATATGTCGTCGCTAATGAAGCTGTGTGTTCTGAACCTGGATCTCTACAAACATTTCTTTGAAAAAATGAAACGTTTCCCTTGGTCAGAGATTAAATAAAACCTCACTCGCACCAAACAAATTTATATTTCTAAATATCACAACATGATCGAATTTAAGTCTTTTTAATAACAATGAATAGTCACCTATGCGTTACAAAATAAACATGTATATTGATTTGAATCGCGTTTTGATTTAAATCGTAAATGCATGTTTAAATATATGTGTTTAAAGGCGATATACTGTATAAAAGCGCTGATTCTTATGGAGTGTGTTCTGCCGGAGATTCAAAAAATTTATTTTTTTTAATCGCGTATCTAAGGAAAATTGCAGTATAACTTTGTTCATGCACAAACAGTGGCATGTTACATTATAATTTGGGTGTCTCCTCTTGCCAGAAAGCTCTAAATTGCATTTTGAGTGTGGTTTTTGACTTTTTCTAAATTGCAACCCATAAATAAAGCTGATAAAGCTTAGACTAACTGTATTCTAAACTGTATTACAACAGCACATTGGACAATACAATGTAAATTGCAAAAATGCACTTGGAATCTGTCCAAGCCCTCCTACAAAAATTATTTAAACTGCGACACTGATCATTCATCTCTAAATAAACTTTATTTTATATAGCGTTTTAAGTGAATAGGTAATTAGATTGCTCATAAACCTAATCGCTTTTTCTACATAAACACAGCGTGATTGCTCTCTGAAAATGCTTTTCCTTTATATTTAGGCTCAGATTTCAACTATAGATCGTATTATTATAAACTTTCTTGGAAAAATGTATTTTATGTAAACCATGTTTGCTATTAATTCATTTAGGGCTAAAATACGTTCATTGTCTTCCAATCGAGTCGAGTTGACATTGGAAGCTTGCCACTCCCGGACTGTTACACCAACGCATTAGCATGTTAAAGCAATTTCATTGAGGAGCCAAGCTACCAGTTAACACTGTACTTCCTACTTTGAAAATACCTGTGAAACCGGTTTAATTCGTCACAGCCAGCACTCCTGCAGAGAGGGGGTTGTACTCGTAAAGTAGAAGCAGGCGAGATTTCCAGCGAAAGACACCCCCCCCCCCCCCCCCCCCTCAAAAACCCAGTAAGCAGTAATGCTTTATGTTGAAAATTGAGGTGGATTTTGAGGATGAGAAAGAGGATAAACTGGGATGGGAGGAGGGTTTGGTTTTGCATAAGGGGCGGGATTATGATAATTGGAGGAATTTGCGAGAGTATAATGGTTTGATATATTTGATTTTGTATTGTGGTCGTTATCTATGTTTTTGGTTGGTATTATGTTTATATGGTTGTTTTTGTTGGTTGGTTGTTATTATGGTTATTAATAATACGATCTATAGTTGAAATCTGAGCCTAAATAAAAAGAAAAAGCAAGTGATTAGGTTTATGAGCAATCTAATTACTTATTCGTTTAAAACGCAATATAAAATAAAGTTTATTATTAATTTGCTAGACAGAGCGGTGAACATTATTATGCATAAGACAAAGATAACGAAATCTGTGTACGCTGTATGGTTTTTACTTCTTAAACTTACCATAATCTCTGGTATGGGGAGACCCCAGAATTCTGTCCCATAGTTTAGACAGATGATAGATACTTTTATTGATCCCGTGAGGGAAATAAAGTAAATCATTTTCATTTTAGGAAATTATTAAACGCTCCGTTAAAAGCAAAGGAGATTGTCTGTTATAGTGGACATAAAAACAAGAATTCGCTGGCATTATATCCTAGAACACACAGACCGGCGCCAGACCGGTAAAATGCCTGATGAACTAGGGATTGGACAGTTTCCAAGTGCTTGTACAATCGATGGAAATGTTCAAATAAATGTGCAAAAGAAATAAACAAAATAATCATTTATTTCTTTATCATATTGGCTAGCTAATGTCCTCTCTTTGCTAGTTAGTGGCTGTGTTTCTGCGTTGGGTAGCAATGGGTGACTGTTCTCAGGCAGAAGATGTAAACAGCTTAATTTTCGTGTTAAATAATTTTTAAAAATTAAAAATCATTCTATACAGCAATCACATATTTGGGTACCGTTTCATAAAACTTTCATGCTTTAAATGTTTAGGGAGAAATGGAAGACTGGTGTGTATTTTTTCTTTAAACTATCAAGACCAGCCATACACAGTAAAGTTTATGTACATACAGTAATGTTTATGTTCCTAAATTAATATCGTTTATGACCTTCAGATGCGTTATGCTCCTCTTCTTTTTATGCTCAGCTACTAAAATTTCCCTTTAGTGGTAAAATTCCATATAAATATTCAAAACTAAGCGGATTAAAATGTGCACAGTAAAGAGATTAAATGATTAAATCTTTTCACTACCAACCAATGCACCACGAGTGCCCCTGTCGGTCATTTTGGCCAGCCGATCACTTACCGCGGTGCCCTCCGGTGCCCTGCGGGTAGGTTACTGTACCGCGGTTTTTACCGCGCATTTTGAATGGCTGCATCTGTATAAATAGATAATGTGATCTTAATATAATACAAACTTCAACAAAATAATGGAAAAGTACAATATTAATGTAGTACAATATTAATAATGTAGTAGAACAGTCTTATCACATTAAGGGCCACAATCACTGTGCAGTATAATGTTCATGATGATGCACATCTGTAGCAAAAATACTAGTTGGTAACAGAAATTCACAAATTAAAAGTTTAATGGTCCATGTGGGTCTACAGTTACAGTCAATCTACTCTCCCTGTGTATTTGTATTAAAATAATAGTTGCAGAAGTGTGTGTGTGTTTGAGGAAAAGTGTGAGCTGCCCAGAGTGTGTGTTTCTTGCTGTGCACCAGAACCCTGACCCCTCTCTGCACAGAGCTGGTGATCTGCTGAGAGAGAGATCTGCTGATCTGCCGACATGGTGATCTGCTTGCCGATACGGCTGGCGTATCTTGATGTTCCTTCTTTGGTTCGGAGCCGTTTATCTGCATCTGGTCTCCAGGCTGGCTTGTCTGCCTGATCTGAAATAAACAGGAAACTGCAAAGATACGAGACGTAGCTCCCTTTTCACACTTTCAAAACACATTCTACCATCTGAGGAGCGGCCTCAGCTTCTGAAAAAGGTGTGCCGTTTTTCTGCACTCTTTCTCTCTCACGCACCATTCCAAAAAAACGTACATGTAGTCCTGTGGGAGACATGATTATTCTCCTTCCCTGGCTTCCCCAGTTCCCCAGCTTGCATAATAATTCCTGTTTGTGTTAATGTAATTAGATTGTCTGGCCAGGCTCACCTGGCTAGTCTAATTTAGTGTAATCCAATCTCTGAGTGACTGTTGATATTTGTACCCTAACAGGCAACTGCCATCGCTCTACAGGCATAATTTCCTCCTCAGTGTCAGACATGTGACTATGAAGGCATCTTGTCAGCCTCGTGGACACTAGTGACCTAGGGAAGCCAGCGAAGATGAGCCCTGCTCTACTGCATAGTCTTGTGTCTCTCTTCTTGTGTCTTCTTAAGAGTACTCTTGTGAGAACACTTATAAAAACCATCCATCTCCTCACACAATACACTGAGGAAAAGTCCTGGTCCACTCCTACTTCAGATTCCTCATGAACTGTAATAATAAATAATTATTAATTTATTTTTCTGGACACTCTACACAGAGGCATTTACAATAATGTTGTAATGTAAAGAGGTACATGGGGAACTGGGAACCCCACTACCACCACCAGTATGTCCCACCATCTAGATGATGCTCCAGTCTGCTCACACACAGCAGCTCTCAGTGGGAAGGAGAGCAGAGTTATGAAGCCAGTTCAGAGATGGGGATTATTAGGAGGCCATGATAGGTAAAGACCAGGGGGAAATTTGGCCAGGACACCTGGGTAACACCCCTACTCTTTTCGAAAAACACCCTGCGACTTTTAATGACCATGAAGAGTCAGGACCTCGGTTTTATTTCTCATCCACAGGACGGGATTAGACAGTATAGTTTTTAAAGTATAGTGTCACCACATTAGGGCATTAGGACCCACACAGACTGCTAGGTGAGACAGAGCTCTCCTTCCTGGAACAGAATTACTGTATACCCAGATCTCAACTGCCTGCTAGAGACTAGAGAGTAGAGGAGTTTATTGACAAATGCACATGGACATTGGAAGTCTTACTCATGCTGATCTCTCAGGATGTCCACAGTACAGCAGACAAATTGGTACAACAGACAACACCACACAATATAGACACTACATTACAAAGCAGCCCATATTGTAATAAATAGAAACAACCTATTACTTTAATCCTACTCCTCTACTCTGCTAAAGACATAAATTTGACTGTGCTGCACCCAAGATTTCAAAGTCACATTCACACAAATCATCCCGAAATGTGTTTTCAGTCCTTCTCAGTCTTTTTTGGCAGTCAAGAACTGAAAGACTTCACTTGCACATAACTAGATTTCAGTAAACTTCATTGAGGGTAAGTTGATGGCATAGCACAGTCATACAGCTAATTAATCAGCTCATTAGATCTCTGGTTTGCACAAAACCCCCTGAGAAGCTTAAACACACACATGCCCGTAGAAACGGATGCACACACACACGCACGCACAGTTCTCTGCTTCACGTAAATGAAACTCCACGCACAGGTAACAGGTGATACCTGCATGCATCCTCTCCCATCCCAGTCTCTCAACAGCTCCAGCTCAGAGAAGAAACTTTGCTAATAAAATTGTTCAGGCTGGGTTAATAACTGGACAAGACAAGTCTGCGTTGCAAAAATGAAACCGCGTGCATACGGAGAGCCTTCTGGTAACAATCAGTGAGGGGCAAGCTGAAAAAGTCTCAAAGCCCTGGTTTTCCAGTCTTTCTAATGAAAAAGCACTGAAAACCTTTCACTTTGACTGGGGTTCATTGGCCCAGTGTAAAAGTAATATTAATAAACTCATAATAATGAACAAACTTTATTTTATGTAGCACCTTTAAAAGTGACTTCTCAAGGAGCTTTACAGTAAGAAAAAAAATTTCAAGGAGGGGAGAGAATTAGTATAATTAAAAACAAGGGTTTCCAATTAAATGAAAGCCGTTCTGAAGAAGCACGGTTTTGAGTCTGGATGTGAAATGGCTCAGGGAAGCATTTGGGATAGAATCCCAGGGCTTTGGGGTGCAGCAAGAGAAGGCCTTGTTACCCATAGAGTGTAGAGGAGATCGCAGTACAAACAGGAGACCAGAATCAGGAAGACAAAAAGGCAATAGGTCAAACAGGTACTGAGGTGCCAAACCATGCAGAGCCTTATAGGCAATCATGAGGATTTTGAAACCTGTTAGGAAGCCAGTGCAAGGACTCCAGGATAGGAGCAACATGATCTCTTGCACAATCTGTCTTGGCCTGAAATCCGGATAGCGCAAATTAATTTACAACAGTGAAAAGTGACAAATGAGAAATCAGTCTATTACATTTGAGCTCTCCCAAGATTGCAGTCAAGTTCACTGAGAGTAAGTAGCAAGCTTTTCAAAGCGGATATCTGATTTACTCTGACTAGTATGTCAAATGGTTCCATAATCAGGATGTTAGATCTCTGGTGCATAATTATTGAGTCAGTTCGTAACCTCCTGTATGTTTGTGGTCTGCGAGTCTACAGCACTGTGAGCTATATGAAGGCAGGTGTATGTGCATTTCTGCTGTCTCTGCTCAGTTGTTTAAAAGAGACTCTCCTCTGTGTCCAGTTTCCAACATTAGGTGAGCAGGGCCAGTCCACTAAGTGTCAAGTGAGAGGCTGGGAAGATGAAGATGTTTTTTCTGCTGGCGTTTTTTGGGATCCTAATCCTGAACAAGGAAGAAGGTAAGAGACGAATCAGAAATTGAAAATGTAAATGTAAAATAAATGTGCAGATGAACTGTTGTATAAGCATACGTAGCCTATGCAGTGACAGTTTGTGGACAGTCTGTACATATATACAACACCAATGAAGACTGAGAACTGCAGCTGCTATTGTGCAGCCTGATCCTGGACACAACAGAAGGTAAGAAGACAACAAGCCGCCGATTGCTCATTTAAACTGTTCTTTGTTTTCCCTCGGATTTAGGCTCAGTGCACTGTGAGAAATCACAAGCAAAAAATCTTTCGACTGTTGCATTCTTGATCAAACCGAAACTAAATCATAACAAAACCTCAATCACAGAGCTGAGAGGAAGTGTGCCAACTCATCTACACATGTTAAACTACTGGTGCTCTTAGTCACATAAAGAGGACACAGAAACGAGGCAGATTAAGAGTTTCAGAGCCACTGGTGTACTGATCTTGTCTCATCATCTTGTAGCTTCAGTAGGTCAGTGCTGGACCCGTTCTTGTCCGATTCCCAGCTGAAGTCATTCGGCTTTGTTGGAGTAAAGGAGATCAAAGAGTGAAAGGGGAGGTCTGAGCTCATGGTAAAAGCACAGTAAATTGTAGTAAAGAATGGGGAAGTCATGGTTAGAGCACAGTAAAGTGTACAATAAGAACTGCCCCCATGTATCTTAAAATAGTTTGCCAGATTTTGTCAGGATTAGAGGTTGGTGAGATTAATTGAGTGCTTCTCTGTCCAGGAGCTCTGTAAGGGTCAGTCAGGGTGTGAAGAAGGGACAGTGGTCTTGGATGACTCATCTCATGCCTGTTCTGTATGAACCCCTCTGTCTCTCTCCAGTGTCCAGCTCTCCTCTGTCCAGGAGCTCTATAGTGGTCAGTCAGGGTGTGAAGAAGGGACAGTGGTCTTGGATGACTCATCTCATGCCTGTTCTGTATGAACTCCTATGTGTCTCTCCAGTGTCCAGCTCTCCTCTGTCCAGGAGCTCTATCGTGGGCGGTCAGGATGCGGAGGAGGGACAGTGGCCCTGGCAGGTCTATATGCAGATCCAGGTGAACCTCAATGATGCCACATTCTGTGGTGGATCCCTGATCAGTGAGCAGTGGGTTCTCACTGCAGCGCGGTGCTTCAAACCGTGAGTGTGTCCTGAAATCCCTATCTGCCTTGCAACGTCTCTGGGAACTGCTGTAAAAACACCTTTCATTCTTTTCCTACTCATTGTTCAAAACCGATTAAGTTCTCAGCCTGTTCAGGTGTGCTCAGACAGGGTCCTATCTGATTAGAACAGTCCATTCCACTAATTAGCCTGTTCAATTTAGCCGTTTTTCTGCGATTCTCCCAAACTAATCCTTCTGTATAAAAAACAATCAGAGGACAGTATAAGAAAAGAGGCGGCTATATCCATTTAATCTGTTTTTGATCAATGGTCTGGATTAAAATCAAACATTAAAACTCTTGCCCCGTCTCAACGTGTCACAGAAATGACAGAGCCAAACAGGTCTTTGGTCAAAATGTGTCTCCAAGCAGTATTATTGGTATTGAAATTGTTAATATTTACTCTGGATACTGATTACCTGATCCCGTGACCAAGTACACAGAATAATAATATTTATTATTCTTGCATTTTTATAATATTTAATACTTATTTATAAATTACACATTATTATTATTATTATTATTATTATTATTATTATTATTATTATAAGACTGGCTCTTTCAGCTCCTTCTTGCTCGAGCATTCCTTCGTGAGGCTGAGGGCGTACAAGCTAGACCAACCCTCCAAACACGAGGTCAAGAAAAGCATTAAGAAGGTCGTCCTCCATGAGCAGTACGAGAAAGCAGCAGACGGCTTTGACATCGCCCTGGTGCAGCTGGACAGTGAGGTGTCCCTCTCTCCTTACATCAGTCCTGTCCAGCTCGCCAACCCCAACAATGTCTTCACGGAGGACACAGAGTGCTGGGCCACTGGGTGGGGGATGACTAAAGAGAATGGTAAGAAATAATGATCAGGGCTCCTGTGTTTCTCGTTAGGACTCAGGAACTAAGATGCAGCCCACAGCCGGTCATTCTGCACATCTCTCTTGTCTGGTTGCTGTGAGCTCATTCAGACATCTCACCCAGTCATTTACTTGAAAGAAGGGAGCCTATCAGCTTCAACAACATCATGGTGTATATTGTTCTAGATCAGCGGTCAGCTGACATGGCACACGTGTCATTATTGGCATGCAAAGAGATTTTAAATGGCATCTGTAATGAGAGTGGCACGTGCAATAGACTAATAAGCCATGAAGAAATTTATACAAACTGTGTAAGACTGTGTAATCCCCTATAACATGCTACCCGATGAAAGTGCTTTGGTGTAGAAAAAACGATTCACTTGGTTTGCATGCTGCCTTATTTTTAGCAGGGATAGCCAACTATTTTAACAGGAAGTTCACAATCTGTGCTGCTAATAATATTTATTTTGGTATTTATTGTGGCATGCTCATCAGCTGAGATGGTTGTGCCTGATGTCTGAACATGAGGACAACCAATCATGAGGTTTTTTTTTAATAAATTAAGAAAACTAATGCTTTATACCTGGGAAGGTGTTGGAAATAAAGTGTAATGAATAATGCATGTCATTCTACTTGTCTTTGGCTTTGTAGAAAATAGTCACTATCTTTTTGTCACTCCAGTACCACTGGCACCCCCTCGCACTCTGCAAGAAGTCCAACTGCCCATTGTAGACAACAGGTGCTGTCAGTCCATGTACAACAGCAAGGCTACTATCAGGGAAGACATGATGTGCGCTGGGGATGAAGATGGACAGAAGGACACCTGCCTGGTGAGTTCACCATCCGCAGTGTAAAGACAGAAACCAGACCAGTTGGTGCAAAAATTCAAGACAACTCATTCATGGTGGATACATTTGGAAAAGCATTTCAGAATGATAACTTTACAAATCAAAAGTGATCACGCTTTCACCTCTATAAAGCAGCAATCTGTGTGTAATCTACGGCCACTAATCATCCAATTCAATTTTAGTAAGTTAGTTTATAACCAGCAGTTTCTCCAGGAGCAATATCACCCTGCAACTCATAACTGACAGCCCCACTGGAGCTCAGCAGTGTAAGCCTGGTCAGTGTGAGGTATAAGTGTGAGGTTATTATTATTATTATTATTATTATTATTATTATTATTATAATTATTGCATTTTTCCAAAATGAGCCTTGAAAGACTTGCGGAAAATGCATACTGTGAGCATGCCATTACTGTTGAGCAACAGAGAGTTACATGCAAAATTACTGTCGTTATGTTGGAGTTGCACCACTATGATTTGCAAATATTTACACTAAGCACAGCCCTGTTTTGTCACTTTGTGAAACTATTCCTTCTTCCTTCCTCATTTCACTCCAGGGTGATTCTGGGGGACCTCTGGTGTGTAAGAAGGGGGACAGCTGGATCCAGGCTGGGATTGTGAGCTTTGGAAGAGGTTGTGGTAGGCCCAACTCCCCAGGAGTCTACACCCGGGTCAGCAGCTTCACGGATTGGATAAAGGAACACAGTGGAGTCTGAGGAGTTCTACGGGATCCAGGGGAGAGTGCCTTCTGGTGTAACTGGCTGCTGCTGCTGCAACTGCAGAATCTGATTTCGTCTGATTAGATTGCCCGTCTGCACAAGATAATTGCATGTGAGAATATGCCAAAAGATAAGACTGGGAGATACAATAAAGATAAAACAGTGAGTCGGAGACAGAAGTCTTACAGACCTTTTTTAAGTGTGTACCATAGCTATGAATTATGGATTGAACAATAAATGTTAGATCTTGTCAGTTCAGGACAAAACAGCTGGGCATGGCCGTCCACTTTGAGTATTTTGTTGAAAAAAAATGTATTTGAAATTGGGGAGTCGGTTCTGTGTCATTAGCATTGTGATACAGTACATCAAGAAATAACTAATATTTGTAGCCACAACAGATGAAATCGCTAGCAAGACATGCTTTTGCCTGCTGCTGTGAGAGATCAGATGTACTCTTATTCAGTTGACCATTGAGCTCAATAAAATTGCAAGCACTGAAACTCCTGGTCTGGGGCTGTTCTCTCTCCATCGCTGTATAGAAAATTGACAAAACGCTGTAGCCCCACCCAACCTCACTTGCAGGACACACACACATGGGGGACAATTGGGTGCTGCCCATTCACCACTTAACCCAGGCAGAGCTTCCTTAGAATGGGCTGAGCACACAGCAAACAGGAGCTCCGGGGCAAAAAACCCACACAGACACAGGGAAGAGGCACCGAAACTGAGGGCACCGCCACTGATGGGACAGAAAGTGACAGGATCAAAACGGAGATCCGGATTCGAAATGCTTAGGAAACTAGGTTTCTGAGCTATCCACAACACTGACATCCCGAAGATCCTTTGCTGCGCCCGAATGGACCGACACCGAGTTCCTGCGGGGGGCTTCAGAACTGAACTCAGACACTGTTGCACTGCATAATATCAACCTCAGAATGCGGAGGCAGAATGGAAGCTTTAGTGAACAGCACAGCTTCCAAAAAACAGCTAATTAAACCTAATGAACTAAACTTACTAACTAAACTAACCTAAACTACTTCCCCCACAGCCCCTGGAAAAAAGGAGGTACAACTAAAGTTCAGTTCCATGGTACACCATGGCAAGCGAAATCCTAGCAGCTGGGTTTGTTTCCAGACTGGGGGGGGAGGGGGTTTCTACAAGAATCCGAAACCAGGTTCTTGTGACTTCAGCAAAACATGAGTTCAAAGATGCTGCTGGATTCATTTAGCTGCTATCATTCCATCCTCCGTACAAAACTCTAAAAACCCGCTCGTCCGTAACGTCTGCGGTAATTTCTTTCATTTCTATTATTATTATTATTTCTATTATTATATTATTATCAGGAATGAACTGCAGACAGCATGACTGCCTCGGGCTGCCAGATCTATAAGAAAACCTGCTGGATCACTCTCTAGTCCCGTATCCACAGGTCTAGGGCTGTCAGTAATGTTTCCGACAACATCAAGAGATTCCGTTCGAAAACCCAGCACAACCCAGGAAGTTCTGAAATAATAATAGCTCAATTGTTTCCTATATTCATGCTCACCCATCAGGACTTTATCTGCGACGCAGGAGTCACAGCTGTCTGCTTGCGACTTCTAGGTCATTTTCCCGTTGGACCGGCTCTAATTCGGTTCCTCCTGGAGAGTGTACACCAATTTTCAGGAGCTCTCTCTCGACAGGTCTGAAATCCTGTACTCTTTTCTATACTCTGCCGAGAACAATAAGTCTCCTACAAAGGCGATTTGTCTTTCATAGGGCTCTTATTCCATTTATACTGGTGTGAACACATCCTTTCTCCCACTATCATGTAGAACCTTAAATTTGACTTCATTTGACCCAAATCTCTACCCACTTCTCAGTCTTATCCGAACTGGACTGTGTCAAGCTCAGGGCATCCTGGGGGGCAATTTCTAGCATGTATTTCCATTATGGGTGTACAGACAGCTGAGTTTTTCCTTTGCTAAGAATCGGAGCATGTGAACATGTGAAAGCTCCTGCAGTGCTTTATTTCTGGATGTTCTTGCTTTCTCTGTGGGGCTCTGTACAGACCCACTCCAGCGATGAAAGCCAGTTGTACCTCCTGGAAAACCTGGGAGACCTCCTGGGAAGATCTAAAGGTTGCTGCTGGGAGAGGTGTTAGAGGGGCCAGCAGGAGGCGCTCACCCTGTGGTCCACGTGAATCCTAATGCCCCAGTATAGTGATGGGGACACTATACTGTACACAGGCACCAACCTTCAGATGAGACATAAAACTGAGGACCTGACTCTCTGTGGTCATTTAAAATCCCAGGGATTTCTTGTAAAGAGTAGGGGTGTAACCCCGGCACCCTGGCCAAATTTCCCATTGGCCTTTACCAATCATGGCCTCCTAATAATCCCCATCTATGAATTGGCTTCATTACTCTGCTCTCCTCCCCATTAATAGCTGATGTGTGGTGAGCGTTCTGGCGCGCCATGGCTGCCTTCGCATCATCCAGCTGGGGCTGCACATTGGTGGTGGTGGAGGGGATCCCCATTACCTGTAAAGTGCTTTGAGTGGAGTGTCCAGAAAAGTGCAATATAAGTGTAAGCAATTATTAATTACTTTTCTTACCAGTTTCAAACCACTGGCCTTTAATTAGCCACCTCCACTCCTCTCTCTGTTGTCCCACAGCTCAGGTACACAGATGAACTACAGTATAATCAGATGTAGTTCTTTCCTCTGCAAGGAAACAATGCAATAATCCCTTATACTGACATTTTTAATATATTATTATTATTATTATTATTATTATTATTATTATTATTAAATCACTGCGTCATTTGTCCACTCATTATCAGACTGGTAGGGGTTGAGATACAGTGCCTTGCGAAAGTATTCGGCCCCCTTGAACTTTTCAACCTTTTGCCACATTTCAGGCTTCAAACATAAAGATATACATTTTTTATTTTATGTGAAGAATCACCAACAAGTGGGACACAATTGTGAAGTGGAACGAAATCTATTGGATTTTTGAAACTTTTTTAACTAATAAAAAAATGAAAAGTGGGGCGTGCAAAATTATTCGGCCCCCTTGCGTTAATACTTTGTAGAGCCACCTTTTGCTGCGATTACAGCTGCAAGTCGCTTGGGGTATGTCTCTATCAGTTTTGCACATCGAGAGACTGAAATTCTTGCCCATTCTTCCTTCCAAAACAGCTCGAGCTCAGTGAGGTTGGATGGAGAGCGTTTGTGAACAGCAGTTTTCAGCTCTTTCCACAGATTCTCGATTGGATTCAGGTCTGGACTTTGACTTGGCCATTCAAACACCTGGATACGTTTATTTGTGAACCATTCCTTTGTAGATTTTGCTGTATGTTTGGGATCATTGTCTTGTTGGAAGATAAATCTCCGTCCCAGTTTCAGGTCTTTTGCAGACTCCAACAGGTTATCATCCAGAATGGTCCTGTATTTGGCTGCATCCATCTTCCCCTCAATTTTAACCATCTTCCCTGTCCCTGCTGAAGAAAAGCAGGCCCAAACCATGATGCTGCCACCACCATGTTTGACAGTGGGGATGGTGTGTTGAGGGTGATGAGCTGTGCTGCTTTTACGCCAAACATATCGTTTTGCATTGTGGCCAAAAAGTTCGATTTTGGTTTCATCTGACCAGAGCACCTTCTTCCACATGTTTGGGGTGTCTCCCAGGTGGCTTGTGGCAAACTTTAGACGAGACGTTTTATGGATATCTTTGAGAAATGGCTTTCTTCTTGCCACTCTTCCATAAAGGCCAGATTTGTGCAGTGTAAGACTGATTGTTGTCCTATGGACAGACTCTCCCACCTCAGCTGTAGTTCTCTGCAGTTCATCCAGAGTGATCATGGGCCTCTTGGCTGCATCTCTGATCAGTCTTCTCCTTGTCTGAGCTGAAGGTTTAGAGGGACGGCCAGGTCTTGGTAGATTTGCAGTGGTCTGATACTCCTTCCATTTCAAGATGATCGCTTGCACAGTGCTCCTTGGGATGTTTGAAGCTTGGGAAATCTTTTTGTATCCAAATCCGGCTTTAAACTTCTCCACAACAGTATTACGGACCTGCCTGGTGTGTTCCTTGGTCTTCATGATGCTCTCTGCGCTTTCAACAGAACCTTGAGACTATCACAGAGCAGGTGCATTTATACAGAGACTTGATTACACACAGGTGGATTCTATTTATCACCATCAGTCATTTAGGACAACATTGGATCATTCAGAGATCCTCGCTGAACTTCTGGAGTGAGTTTGCTGCACTGAAAGTAAAGGGGCCGAATAATTTTGCACGCCCCACTTTTCATTTTTTTATTAGTTAAAAAAGTTTCAAAAATCCAATAGATTTCGTTCCACTTCACAATTGTGTCCCACTTGTTGGTCATTCTTCACATAAAATAAAAAATTTATATCTTTATGTTTGAAGCCTGAAATGTGGCAAAAGGTTGAAAAGTTCAAGGGGGCCGAATACTTTCGCAAGGCACTGTATCTTAGAGCGCTCTCTGGCGCACCATGGATTAGGAATAAGGAATGTGGAACAAAAATAAGGAATAGGGAACAAGTAGAGGGAATGAAAGAATTAGAATTAAAAACAGATCAATACGTTTACCATTAAATCATTGCGATCAAATACATGTAGCAATGGTAATTAAGTACAATTAAAACACAGATCAAGAAATGTGGAATATGGTGTGATGAATAAGAATTAAAAATAGGGAACTACGTTCTGGCACATAGAGTGTAAGGAGCAGGGTTGATGAGTCTTGGATGCTATTTGTTATTAGGTTGGCTGTAGTGTCTGCCTGCAGAGGGCACCCTTGCTGACTGTAACTCAGGAAACTGCTCAGTTATGTTACACTACCGCCAAAATCACAGCTACAGGCCGACACCTGCTGTGCACCTGGACAAAGCTGTTCTCCACATTAGAACTTTTACGTGTGAGAGCCCAATCTGTACTCTTTTGTAATTGTTGTAAGTAATTAAACCATTTTTTTCTTTTTAGAATCATAAGACGAGTAAGAATATTGTTCTTAAAAAAAGGAGGAGAATCACTTAAAAATACTACCACCGAATTTTGAAAATCCCCTGCTAATAAACACACACAACAAGACAGGAAACAAACTGAGAGAGAGAGGAGATCACAGAGATACCCTCAGTAATAAACACACACAACAGGACAGGGGAAAGCGGTACAATACATCAACGTGTCAGAAGGGTTTCAAGGTGAATGTGCTTGAAAAAGCTGATACATTCTTCTAATTAAGCCGAGCTGGTTGTTGTACCAAAAATCAAGATATTCTGCTGGAGTTTTTAACCCAGTTCATTCTTCTCAGTGTAATATCTGATACACTATGTCTCCAATACAAAGGGTGATGCACAATACAGCAATGGTCTGAAACTCTTCTGTGAGCTGGGTAGCTGCTAAACGATTGCATTTCATTTGATTTTTCATAGCTGCTGGTGACAAAGGCATTTATTTTCTGGATTTCAATTATTATGTAGTGTTCCACACAGACATGCTAATCTTCCTTTCAATCTTGCTATTCTGCTATTCCCGCCCAGGACTTGTAATGAATTCTGACTCCTAGCTATGACATGAGGGGAGAAAAACAAATGACATTTACTATATGTCTGGGTTTTGTGAATGGCATTTATTTGCTTTACATTTCTAAAATATGTTTTCCTAAAAGGAACAGGAAGTGAATGCTTCACCATTTGCTAAATGTAGTTTTTAATTTGGCATGTGAGCCAAAAACACTGACACATAAACTACATTTTCCGAAGCCCCACACACATATCGCCACTATTTACGGCATGATACACTTTCAGATAGACCAAGCAAAGTAACGTGAAAATGAGTAAGGAATATTACTGAGCTAAAGAATTATGTGAAGTAATATCCACAGATATCCATTCATCAACTATTACACCTGTTTTTGCAGATAGCCTTTATCCACATGCAATTATTTACCCCACTTTTGATACAATTAAATTAAATGTTTCAAGCTCTGCATACTTCAACAATATAATGGCAAGCTACAATCTTAAGAATTGAAATATATAAATAGATCTGTACTCTTAATATAATGCAAACTTCAACAAAATAATGGAAAAGTACAATATTAATGTAGTACAATATTAATAATGTAGTAGAACAGTCTTATCACATTAAGGGCTACAATCACTGTGCAGTATAATGTTCATGATGATGCACATCTGTAGCAAAAATACTAGTTGGCAACAGAAATTCACAAATTAAAAGTTTAATGTTCCATGTGGGTCTACAGTTACAGTCAATCTACTCTCCCTGCGCATTTATATTAAAATAATAGTTGCAGAAGTGTGTGTGTGTTTGAGGAAAAGTGTGAGCTGCCCAGAGTGTGTGTTTCTTGCTGTGCACCAGATCCCTGACCCCTCTCTGCACAGAGCTGGTGATCTGCTGAGAGAGAAATCTGCTGATCTGCCGACATGTTGATCTGCTTGCCGATATGGCTGGCGTATCTTGATGTTCCTTCTTTGGTTCGGAGCCGTTTATCTGCATCTGGTCTCCAGGCTGGCTTGTCTGCCTGATCTGAAATAAACAGGAAACTGCAAAGATACGAGACGTAGCTCCCTTTTCACACTTTCAAATCACATTCTACCATCTGAGGAGCGGCCTCAGGTTTTGAAAAAGGTGTGCCGTTTTTCTGCACTCTTTCTCTCTCACGCACCGTTCCAAAAAAACGTACACGTAGTCCTGAGGGAGACATGATTATTCTCCTTCCCTGGCTTCCCCTGTTCCCCAGCTTGCATAATAATTCCTGTTTGTGTTAATGTAATTAGATTGTCTGGCCAGGCTCACCTGGCTAGTCTAATTTAGTGAAATCCAATCTCTGAGTGACTGTTGATATTTGTAACCTAACAGGCAACTGCCATCGCTCTACAGGCATAATTTCCTCCTCATTGTCAGACATGTGACTGTGAAGGCATCTTGTCAGCCTCGTGGACGCTAGTGACCTAGGGAAGCCAGCGAAGATGAGCCCTGCTCTACTGTAAAGTCTTGTGTCTCTCTTCTTGCGTCTTCTTATGAGTACTCTTGTGAGAACACTTATAAAAACCTTCCTTCCTTCTCCTCACACCACACACTGAGGAAAAGTCCTGGTCCACTCCTACTTCAGATTCCTCATGAACTGTAATAATAAAGAATTATTAATTCCTTTTTCTGGACACTCCACACAGAGCTCTTTACAACAATGGGGTAATGTAAAGAGGTACATGGGGAACTGGGATCCCCACTACCACCACCAGTGTGTCCCACCATCTAGATGATGCTCCAGTCTGCTCACACACAGCAGCTCTCAGTGGGGAGGAGAGCAGAGTGTTGAAGCCAGTTCAGAGAGGGGGATTATTAGGAGGCCATGATAGGTAAAGACCAGGGGGAAATTTGGCCAGGACACCGGGGTAACACCCCTACTCTTTTCGAAAAACACCCTGCGACTTTTAATGACCATGGAGAGTCAGGACCTCGGTTTTATTTCTCATCCACAGGACGGGATTAGACAGTATAGTTTTTAAAGTATAGTGTCACCACACTAGGGCATTAGGACCCACACAGACTGCTAGGTGAGACAGAGCTCTCCTTCCTGGAACAGAATTACTGTATACCCAGATCTCAACTGCCTGCTAGAGACTAGAGAGTAGAGGAGTTTATTGACGAATGCACATGGACATTGGAAGTCTTACTCATGATGATCTCTCAGGATGTCCACAGTAGAGCAGACAACCTGGTACAACAGACAACACCACACAATATAGACACTACATTACAAAGCAGCCCATATTGTAATAAATAGAAACAACCTATTACTCTAATCCTACTCCTCTACTCTGCTAAAGACATAAATTTGACTGTGCTGCAACCAAGATTTCAAAGTCACTTTCACACAAATCATCCCAAAATGTGTTTTCAGTCCTTCTCAGTCTTTTTTGGCAGTCATGAACTGAAAGACGGTAGTAGTTCAGGTGGGTAGCTGCGTCAGCATGCGTAGGCTGCAAAGGAACAAGTAATAGGTTTATTCCATGCTGAAAAAAAAGGAAGAAAGAGAACACAACGTTTCGGCCGTGGAGCCTTCTTCAGGTGTGAGAGAGACAGGGCAGTAGGCAAAGGTAAAGTAGCGGGAGAACAAAGGTTGAGAGGGAGGAGGAGTGAGAGGCGGGAGCAGGGGACAGAAAGAGAGGCCAATCAAGAGGTGTGAAGTCAGAATGGGTGCAGAGAGGTGTGAAATGAAACTTCCAATGAATGGAGAAAATTTAAAAGAACAGTAATCTGTCGTTAAGGGAAGGGAGAATGTGTGATCCTAGCTGCAGAATAATTTTAGTTTCGGTGGTCTTTCTGATGTATGAGTTCGGAAAACCGTCTTTGAGAACACAGACGGAGAGATTAGAGTGGTCGTGGCCGTCAGAGGTGAAATGAGAAACAATGGGCTTGGAGAGATCTTTAATCTTCACAGCCCTGACGTGTTCTCTGAAGCGGTCTCCGAGTCTCCTTCCTGTTTCCCCAATGTAGATGGCTGGGCATTTACTGCAAGAGATACAGTAAATAAGGTTGCTGGAGGTACAAGATGCTGTCTGGGTGATCCGGAATTGTCCTGAGGGGCCTTGAATGAGTGTGGTGGTGGCTGTGTACTTGCAGGTGATACAGCGAGCTCTTTTGCAAGGGAAAGTGCCTGGTGTGGATGGTTGCTGAGGGCGGTCAAGGGAGCTGTGGACAAGGAGGTTACGCAGATTAGGTGGTCGGCGATATGAGATGATAGGGCGATCAGAAAAGAGGGCCCCAATGGAGGGATCATCCTGTAGGATGGAAAAGTTCTGGTTAATGGTCCTGGGGATAGGAAGTGTGTTAGGGTGGTAAGGAAGCACCAAAGGAATGCGGTTGTTACGGCGGGAGTTCCTGATCGGGTTGATGGTCCGGGGGGTGTTTTTGGCTCGGGCAAGGGCCCTGTCAATCACACTGCTGGGGTATCCTCTGTTGATAAAAAATGAGTACATTTCGAGGGCTTGGTTTTCGAAGTCGATGTCGTCGCTGCATAATCGTCGTAACCTAAGGAACTGTGAAAAAGGAAGAGAGTTTTTAGTGTGGTTGGGGTGAAATGAGCTGTACAGGAGGTAGCTGTGTGAATCCGTGGGTTTGTAATAAACTGAAGTGGACAGTCGGGGGTAGTTGATAGACAAGTGGATGTCTAGAAACGGAAGAGTGGTGGAAGAAATGTTAACCGTATATTTGAGGGACGGGTGGAAGTTGGTGAAATGGTGCAGGAAGAATTCAAGCTGATCGTTGGAGCATGTGGCGGCACCGACGCATTCATCAATATATCGTTTGTAGAGGTCAGGGACATAGCCAGTGTAGGAAGCGAAGAAGCGTTCTTCTACCCAGCCGACAAAAATGTTGGCATAGCTGGGTCCCATTCTGGTGCCCATGGCAACTCCACTGACCTGTTGGTAAAAAAGATTATTGAAAGAGAATGCGTTCAGTGTGAGGACCAATTCTGCAAGGCGTACCAGGGTGTCGGTGGGTGGATCAAGCACTGTGCGTTTGTCCAGCGTGTGCTTGAGGGCTGTAAGGCCGTCATTATGGGGAATGACGGTGTACTGAGATGTGATGTCCATGGTAAAAATGTGGCATTCGGTACCCTGAAATTGGAAATCATTGAAAAGTTGGAGCGCGTGGTTGGTGTCTTTGATGTATGAGGGAAGATCTTCAACCAGCGGTCTCATGAGGCTGTCGAGAAAGGCTGAGATGTAAGTAGTTGGACAATTACATGCTGATACGATGGGGCGTCCAGGGGTGTCCGGTTTGTGGATTTTGGGGAGGAGGAAAAATTGAGATACCTGTGGGTGTTCCATGATGAGCCGGTTCGCCTCCTGGGGGAGCTCGTTGCTGCTGATAAGAAGGGAAATGGTGGATACCACTTCCTTTTGGTGGTCAGTGGTAGGGTCCTGTTGGAGAGGGAGGTAGGCAGAAGTGTCAGTTAGTTGTCTAGAGGCTTCAAAGATATATAGATCTTTACGCCACACCACAACAGCACCTCCTTTGTCCGCTGGTTTGATGACGATATCATCCCTGTTGCGGAGAGACTGGAGCGCCTGATTTTCTCCTTGGGTGAGGTTAGACCTATGTTTACTGGGTATAGAGAGTGCCTTGGGAGCTTGATTAGTGCATTGGTTGATGAAATAATCAACTGGTGGAAAACGGCCAGAGGAGGGAGTCCAACAGCTCTGTTTGGGATTAATGTTGTTAATGACATCAATAACCGGGTTGTTATCAGCTGCCTGTGAAGAGGAATTGTCGGCAAAATGTGCTCTGAGACGGATCCTGCGGTAAAAGCGGTTAAGGTCGACATTGGTCTGGGGGATGTCCAGCTTCCTGGGAACTGGTACAAAACTGAGCCCTTTGCTGAGGAGGGATCGCTCATCCTGTAAGAGGGAAAGGTCAGAAGGTATGGTGACAACAAGGTTAGGGTTGGTGAGGGTGTCCGGGGTGTTGATGGTTTTCTTCTGTAGAAGATGACTGAGTTTTTTGTCCTTCTCTGTAGTGAGAAACTGGTAGAGTTTAGAGTTGAAAACTGAAAGACTTCACTTGAACTGAAAGACTTCACTTGCACATAACTAGATTTCAGTCAACTTCATTGAGGGTAAGTTGATGGCATAGCACAGTTATACAGCTAATTAATCAGCTCATTAGATCTCTGGTTTGCACAAAACCCCCTGAGAAGCTTAAACACACACATGCCCGTAGAAACGGATGCACACACACACGCACACACAGTTCTCTGCTTCACGTAAATGAAACTCCACGCACAGGTAACAGGTGATATCTGCATGCACCCTCTCCCATCCCAGTCTCTCAACAGCTCCAGCTCAGAGAAGAAACTTTGCTAATAAAATTGTTCAGGCTGGGTTAATAACTGGACAAGACAGGTGTTGCAAAAATGAAACCACATGCATACGGAGAGCCTTCTGGTAACAATCAGTGAGGGGCACGCTGAAAAAGTCTCAAAGCCCTGGTTTTCCAGTCTTTCTAATGAAAAAGCACTGAAAACCTTTCACTTTGACTGGGGTTCATTGGCCCAGTGTAAAAGTAATATTAATAAACTTATAATAATGAACAAACTTTATTTTATATAGCACCTTTAAAAGTGACTTCCCAAGGAGCTTTACAGTAAAAAAAAAATTTCAAGGAGCGGAGAGAATTAGTATAATTAAAAACAAGGGTTTCCAATTAAATGAAAGCCGTTCTGAAGAAGAACGGTTTTGAGTCTGGATGTAAAATGGCTCAGGGAAGCATTTGGGATAGAATCCGAGGGCTTTGGGGTGCAGGAAGAGAAGGCTTGTTACCCATAGAGTGTAGAGGAGATCGCAGTACAAACAGGAGACCAGAATCAGGAAGCCAACAAGGCAATAAGTCAAACAGGTACTGAGGTGCCAAGCCATGCAGAGCCTTATAGGCAAGCAGGAGGATTTTGAAACCTGTTAGAAAGCCAGTGCAAGGACTCCAGGATAGGAGCAACGTGATCGCTTGCACAATGTGTCTTGGCCTGAAATCCGGATGGCGCAAATTAATTTCCAATAGTGAAAAGTGACAAATGAGAAATCAGTCTATTACATTTGAGCTCTCCCAAGATTGCAGTCAAGTTCACTGAGAGTAAGTAGCAAGCTTATCAAAGCGGATATCTGATTTACTCTGACTAGTATGTCAAATGGTTCCATAATCAGGACGTTAGATCTCTGGTGCATAATTATTGAGTCAGTTCGTAACCCCCTGTATGTTTGTGGTCTGCGAGTCTACAGCACTGTGAGCTATATGAAGGCAGGCGTATGTGCATTTCTCCTGCCTCTGCTCGGTTGTTTAAAAGAGACTCTACTCTGTGTCCAGTTTCCAACATTAGGTGAGCAGGGCCAGTCCACTAAGTGTCCAGTGAGAGGCTGGGAAAATGAAGATGTTTTTTCTGCTGGTGTTTTTTGGGATCTTTATACTAAACAAGGAAGAAGGTAAGAGACGAATCAGAAATTGAAAATGTAAATGTAAAATAAATGTGCAGATGAACTGTTGTATAAGCATACGTAGCCTATGCAGTGAGAGTTTGTGGGCAGTCTATACATATATACAACACCAATGAAGACTGAGAACTGCAGCTGCTATTGTGCAGCCTGATCCTGGACACAACAGAAGGTAAGAAGAAACAAGCCGCCGATTGCTCATTTAAACTGTTCTTCCTTTTCCCTCGGATTTAGGCTCAGTGCACTGTGAGAAATCACAAGCAAAAAATCTTTCAACTGTTGCATTCTTGATCAAACCGAAACTTAATCATAACAAAACCTCAATCACAGAGCTGAGAGGAAGTGTGCCAACACATCTACACATGTTAAACTACTGGTGCTCTTAGTCACATAAAGATGACACAGAAACGAGGCAGATTAAGAGTTTCAGAGCCACTGGTGTACTGATCTTGTCTCATCATCTTGTAGCCTCAGTAGGTCAGTGCTGGACCCGTTCTTGTCCGATTCCCAGCTGAAGTCATTCGGCTTTGTTGGAGTAAAGGAGATCAAAGAGTGAAAGGGGAGGTCTGAGCTCATGGTAAAAGCACAGTAAAGTGTAGTAAAGAATGGGGAAGTCCTGGTTAGAGCACAGTAAAGTGTACAATAAGAACTGCCCCCATATATCTTAAGATAGTTTGCTAGCTTTTGTCAGGATTAGAGGTTGGTGAGATTAATTGAGCGCTTCTCTGTCCAGGAGCTCTGTAAGGGTCAGTCAGGGTGTGAAGAAGGGACAGTGATCCTGGATGACTGATCTCAAGACTGTTCTGTATGAACCCCTCTGTCTCTCTCCAGTGTCCAGCTCTCCTGTCCAGGAGCTCTATAGTGCTCAGTCAGTGTGTGAAGGAGGGACAGTGGTCCTGGATGACTCATCTCAAGCCTGATCTGTATGAACTCCTCTGTGTCTCTCCAGTGTCCTGTATCATGGGCGGTCAGGATGCGGAGGAGGGAGAGTGGCCCTGGCAGGTCTATATCCAGATCCAGGTGAACCACAACGATGCCATATTCTGTGGTGGATCCCTGATCAGTGAGCAGTGGGTTCTCACTGCAGCGAACTGCTTCAAACTGTGAGTGTGTCCTGAAATCCCTATCTGCCTTGCCAGGTCTCCGGGAACTGCTGTAAAAGCACCTTTCATTCTTTTCCTACTCATTGTTCAAAACCGATTAAGTTCTCAGCCTGTTCAGGTGGGCTCAGACAGGGTCCTATCTGATTAGAACAGTCCATTCCACTAATTAGCCTGTTCAATTTAGCCATTTTTCTGCGATTCTCCCAAACTAATCCTTCTGTGTAAAAAACAATCAGAGGACAGTGTAAGAAAAGAGGCAGCTATATCAGTTTAACCTGGTTTTGATCATTGGTCTGAATTAAAATCAAGCATTAAAACTCTTGCCCCGTCTCAACGTGTCCCGGAAATGACAGAGCCAAACAGTTCTTTGGTCAAAATGTGTCTCCAAGCAGTATTATTGGCATTGCAATTGTTAATATTTACTCTAGATACTAATTACCTGATCCCGCGACCAAGTACACAGAATAATAATATTTATTATTCTTGTATATTTATTAATTATAATATTAAATACAGTACCAATGTATAAATTGAACATTATTATTATTATTATTATTATTATTATTATTATTATTATTATTATAAGACTGTCTCTTTCAGCTCCTTCTTGCTCGAGCATTCCTTCGTGAGGCTGGGGGCGTACAAGCTAGACCAACCCTCCGAACACGAGGTCAAGAGAAGCATTAAGAAGGTCGTCCTCCACGAGCAGTACGAGAAAGCAGCAGATGGCTTTGACATCTCCCTGGTGCAGCTGGACAGCGAGGTGTCCCTCTCTTGTTACATCATTCCTGTCCAGCTCGCCAAGCCCAACGATGTCTTCACAGAGGACACAGAGTGCTGGGTCACTGGGTGGGGGATGACTAAAGAGTATGGTAAGAAATGATGATCAGGACTCCTGTGTTTCTCGTTAGGACTCAGGAACTAAGACTGCAGCCCACAGCCGGTCATTCTGCACATCTCTCTTGTCTGGTTGCTGTGAGCTCATTCAGACATCTCACCCAGTCATTTACTTGAAAGAAGGGAGCGTATCTGCTTCAACAACATCATGGTGTATATTGTTCTAGATCAGCGGTCAGCTGACATGGCACATGTGTCATTATTGGCATGCAAAGTGATTTTTTATGGCATGTGTAATGAGAGTGGCACGTGCAATAGACTCATAAGCCATGAGGAAATTTATACAAACTGTGTTAGACTGAGTAATCCCCTATAACATGCTACCCGATGAAAGTGCTTTGGTGTAGAAAAAACGATTCACTTGGTTTGCATGCTGCCTTATTTTTAGCAGGGATAGCCAACTATTTTAACAGGAAAGCTCACAATCTGTGCTGCTGATAATATTTATTTTGGTATTTATTGTGGCATGCTCATCAGCTGAGATGGTTGTGCCTGGTGTCTGAACATGAGGACAACCAGTCATGATGTTTTTTTAATAAATAAATAAAACTAATGCTTTATACCCAGGAAGGTGTTGGAAATAAACTGTAATAAACAATGCATGTCATTCTACTTGTCTTTAGATTTGTAGAAAATAGTCACCAT
The DNA here is from genome assembly GCF_040954835.1 of Lepisosteus oculatus. Taxonomy (NCBI): domain Eukaryota; kingdom Metazoa; phylum Chordata; class Actinopteri; order Semionotiformes; family Lepisosteidae; genus Lepisosteus; species Lepisosteus oculatus. Next base: position 5,485,880 of record NC_090699.1, read on the forward strand.
CTTTTTGTCACTCCAGTACCACTGGCACCCCCTCGCACTCTGCAGAAAGTCCAACTGCCCATCATAGACAACAGGCGCTGTCAGTCCATGTACAACAGTGAGATAATCAGGGAAGACATGATGTGCACTGGGTATGAAGATGGACAGAAGGACACCTGCATGGTGAGTTCACCATCCGCAGTGCAGGCAGAAACTAGACCAGTTGGTGCAAAAATTCAAGACAACTCATACATGGTGGATACATTTGGAAAAGTATTTCAGAATGATAACTTTACAAATCAAAAGTGATCACGCTTTCACATCTATAAAACAGCAATCTGTGTGTGATCTACGGCCACTAATCATCCAATTCGATTTTAGCAAGTTAGTTTATAACCAGTAGTTTCTCCAGGAGCAATATCACCCTGCAACTCACAACTGACAGCCCCACTGGAGCTCAGCAGTGTAAGCCTGGTCAGTGTGAGGTATAAGTGTGAGGTTATTATTTTTTTATTATTATTATTATTATAATTATTGCATTTTTCCAAAATGAGCCTTGAAAGACTTGCGGAAAATGCATACTGTGAGCATGCCATTACTGTTGAGCAACAGAGAGTTACATGCAAAATTACTGACGTTATGTTGGAGTTGCACCACTATGATTTGCAAATATTTACACTAAGCACAGCCCTGTATTGTCACCGTGTGAAACTATTCCTTCATCATTCCTCATTTCACTCCAGGGTGATTCTGGGGGACCTCTGGTGTGTCGAAAGGGGAACTGCTGGATCCAGGCTGGGATTGTGAGCTTTGGAATAGGTTGTGGTAGGCCCAACTCCCCAGGAGTCTACACCCGGGTCAGCAGCTTCACGGATTGGATAAAGAAACACAGTGGAGTCTGAGGAGTTCTACGGGATCCAGGGGAGAGCGCCTTCTGGTGTAACTGGCTGCTGCTGCTGCAACTGCAGAATCTGATTCCATCTGATTAGATTGCCCGTCTGCACAAGATAATTGCATGTGAGAATATGCCAAAAGATAAGACTGGGAGATACAATAAAGATAAAACAGTGAGTCGGAGACAGAAGTCTTACAGACCTTTTTTAAGTGTGTACCATAGCTATGAATTATGGATTGAACAATAAATGTTAGATCTTGTCAGTTCAGGACAAAACAGCTGGGCATGGCCGTCCACTTTGAGTATTTTGTTGAAAAAAAATGTATTTGAAATTGGGGAGTCGGTTCTGTGTCATTAGCATTGTGATACAGTACATCAAGAAATAACTAATATTTGTAGCCACAACAGATGAAATCGCTAGCAAGACATGCTTTTGCCTGCTGCTGTGAGAGATCAGATGTACTCTTATTCAGTTGACCATTGAGCTCAATAAAATTGCAAGCACTGAAACTCCTGGTCTGGGGCTGTTCTCTCTCCATCGCTGTATAGAAAATTGACAAAACGCTGTAGCCCCACCCAACCTCACTTGCAGGACACACACACATGGGGGACAATTGGGTGCTGCCCATTCACCACTTAACCCAGGCAGAGCTTCCTTAGAATGGGCTGAGCACACAGCAAACAGGAGCTCCGGGGCAAAAAACCCACACAGACACAGGGAAGAGGCACCGAAACTGAGGGCACTGCCACTGCTGGGACAGAAAGTGACAGGATCAAAACGGAGATCCGGATTCGAAATGCTTAGGAAACTAGGTTTCTGAGCTATCCACAACACTGACATCCCGAAGATCCTTTGCTGCGCCCGAATGGACCGACACCGAGTTCCTGCGGGGGGCTTCAGAACTGAACTCAGACACTGTTGCACTGCATAATATCAACCTCAGAATGCGGAGGCAGAATGGAAGCTTTAGTGAACAGCACAGCTTCCAAAAAACAGCTAATTAAACCTAATGAACTAAACTTACTAACTAAACTAACCTAAACTACTTCCCCCACAGCCCCTGGAAAAAAGGAGGTACAACTAAAGTTCAGTTCCATGGTACACCATGGCAAGCGAAATCCTAGCAGCTGGGTTTGTTTCCAGACTGGGGGGGGAGGGGGTTTCTACAAGAATCCGAAACCAGGTTCTTGTGACTTCAGCAAAACATGAGTTCAAAGATGCTGCTGGATTCATTTAGCTGCTATCATTCCATCCTCCGTACAAAACTCTAAAAACCCGCTCGTCCGTAACGTCTGCGGTAATTTCTTTCATTTCTATTATTATTATTATTTCTATTATTATATTATTATCAGGAATGAACTGCAGACAGCATGACTGCCTCGGGCTGCCAGATCTATAAGAAAACCTGCTGGATCACTCTCTAGTCCCGTATCCACAGGTCTAGGGCTGTCAGTAATGTTTCTGACAACATCAAGAGATTCCGTTCGAAAACCCAGCACAACCCAGGAAGTTCTGAAATAATAATAGCTCAATTGTTTCCTATATTCATGCTCACCCATCAGGACTTTATCTGCGACGCAGGAGTCACAGCTGTCTGCTTGCGACTTCTAGGTCATTTTCCCATTGGACCGGCTCTAATTCGGTTCCTCCTGGAGAGTGTACACCAATTTTCAGGAGCTCACTCTCGACAGGTCTGAAATCCTGTACTCTTTTCTATACTCTGCCGAGAACAATAAGTCTCCCACAAAGGCGATTTGTCTTTCGTAGGGCTCTAATTCCATTTATACTGGTGTGAACACATCCTTTCTCCCACTATCATGTAGAACCTTAAATTTAACTTCATTTGACCAAAATCTCTACCCACTTCTCAGTCTTATCCGAGCTTTACTGTGTCAAACTCAGGGCATCCTGGGGGGCAATTTCTAGAATGTATTTCCATTATGGGTGTACAGACAGCTGGGTTTTTCCTTTGCTAAGAATCGGAGCATGTGAACATGTGAAAGCTCCTGCAGTGCTTTATTTCTGGATGTTCTTGCTTTCTCTGTGGGGCTCTGTACAGACCCACTCCAGCGATGAAAGCCAGTTGTACCTCCTGGAAAACCTGGGAGACCTCCTGGGAAGATCTAAAGGTTGCTGCTGGGAGAGGTGTTAGTGGGGCCAGCACGAGGTGCTCACCCTGTGGTCCACGTGGATCCTAATGCCCCAGTATAGTGATGGGGACACTATACTGTACACAGGCACCAACCTTCAGATGAGACATAAAACCAAGGTCCTGACACTCAATAGTCATTTAAAATCCCAGGGATTTCTTGTAAAGAGTAGGGGTGTAACCCCTGCACCCTGGCCAAATTTCCCATTGGCCTTTACCAATCATGGCCTCCTAATAATTCCCATCTATAAATTGGCTTCATTACTCTGCTCTCCTCCCCATTAATAGCTGATGTGTGGTGAGCGTTCTGGCGCGCCATGGCTGCCTTCGCATCATCCAGGTGGGGCTGCACATTGGTGGTGGTGGAGGGGATCCATATAACCTGTAAAGTGCTTTGAGTGGAGTGTCCAGAAATATAAGTGTAAGCAATTATTAATTACTTTTCTTACCAGTTTCAGACCACTGGCCTTTAATTAGCCACCTCCACTCCTCTCTCTGTTGTCCCACAGCTCAGGTACACAGATGAACTACGGTATTATCAGATGTAGTTCTTTCCTCTGCAAGGAAACAATGCAATGATCCCTTATACTGGCATTATTAATATATTATTATTATTATTATTATTATTGTTATTATTATTATTATTATTAAATTACTGCGTCATTTGTCCACTCATTATCAGACTGGTAGGGGTTGAGATATCTTAGAGCGCTCTCTGGCGCACCATGGATTAGGAATAAGGAATGTGGCACAAAAATAAGGAATAGGGAACAGGTAGAGGGAATGAAAGAATTAGAACTAAAAACAGATCAATACGTTTACAATTAAATCATTGCCATCAAGTACATGTAGCAATGGTAATTAAGTACACAGAATGGTAATTAAAACACAGATCAAGAAATGTGGAATATGGTGTGATGAATAAGAATTAAAAATAGGGAACTACGTTCTGGCACATAGAGTGTAAGGAGCAGGGTTGATGAGTCTTGGATGCTATTTGTTATTAGGTCGGCTGTAGTGTCTGCCTGCAGAGGGCACCCTTGCTGACTGTAACTCAGGAAACTGCTCAGTTATGTTACACTACCGCCAAAATCACAGCTACAGGCCGACACCTGCTGTGCACCTGGACAAAGCTGTTCTCCACATTAGAACTTTTACGTGTGAGAGCCCAATCTGTACTCTTTTGTTATTGTTGTAAGTAATTAAACCATTTTTTTCTTTTTAGAATCGTAAGACGAGTAAGAAAATTGTTCTTAAAAAAGAAGCAGAATCACTTAAAAATACTACCACCGAATTTTGAAAATCCCCTGCTAATAAACACACACAACAAGACAGGAAACAAACTGAGAGAGAGGAGATCACAGAGAAACCCTCAGTAATAAACACACACAACAGGACAGGGGAAAGCGGGACAATACATCAACGTGTCAGAAGGGTTTCTAGGTGACAGTGCTTGAAAAGGCTGATACATTCTTCTAATTAAGCCAAGCTGGTTGTTGTACCAAAAATCAAGATATTCTGCTGGAGTTTTTAACCCAGTTCATTCTTCTCAGTGTAATATCTGATACAGTATGTCACCAATACAAACGGTGATGCACAATACAGCAATGGTCTGAAACTCTTCTGTGAGCTGCGTAGCTGCTAAACGATTGCATTTCATTTGATTTTTCATAGCTGCTGGTGACAAAGGCATTTATTTTCTGGATTTCAATTATTATGTAGTGTTCCACACAGACGTGCTAATCTTCCTTTCAATCGTGCTATTCTGGAATTCCCGCCCAGGACTTGTAATGAATTCTGACTCCTAGCTATGACATGAGAGGAGAAAAACACATGACATTTACCATATGTCTGGGTTTTGTGAATGGCATTTATTTGCTTTACATTTCTAAAATATGTTTACCTAAAAGGAACAGGAAGTGAATGCTTCACCATTCGCTAAATGTAGTTTTTAATTTGGCATGTGAGCCAAAAACACTGACACATAAACTACATTTTCCGAAACCCCACACACATATCGCCACTATTTACGGCATGATACACTTTCAGATAGACCAAGCAAAGTAATGTGAAAATGAGTAAGGAATATTACTGAGCTAAAGAATTATGTGAAGTAATATCCACAGATATCCATACATCAACTATTACACCTGTTTTTGCAGATAGCCTTTATCCACATGCAATTATTTACCCCACTTTCGATACAATTAAATTAAATGTTTCAAGCTCTGCATACTTCAACAATATAATGGCAAGCTACAATCTTAAGAATTGAAATATATAAATAGATAATGTGATCTTAATATAATGCAAACTTCAACAAAATAATGGAAAAGTACAATATTAATGTAGTACAATATTAATAATGTAGTAGAACAGTCTTATCACATTAAGGGCTACAATCACTGTGCAGTATAATGTTCATGATGATGCACATCTGTAGCAAAAATACTAGTTGGCAACAGAAATTCACAAATTAAAAGTTTAATGTTCCATGTGGGTCTACAGTTACAGTCAATCTACTCTCCCTGTGCATTTGTATTCAAATAATAGTTGCAGAAGTGTGTGTGTGTTTGAGGAAAAGTGTGAGCTGCCCAGAGTGTGTGTTTCTTGCTGTGCACCGGAACCCTGACCCCTCTCTGCACAGAGCTGGTGATCTGCTGAGAGAGAAATCTGTTGATCTGCCGACATGGTGATCTGCTTGCCGATACGGCTGGCGTATCTTGATGTTCCTTCTTTGGTTCGGAGCCGTTTATCTGCATCTAGTCTCCAGGCTGGCTTGTCTGCCTGATCTGAAATAAACAGGAAACTGCAAAGATACGAGACGCAGCTCCCTTTTCACACTTTCAAATCACATTCTACCATCTGAGAAGCGGCCTCAGCTTTTGAAAAAGGTGTGCCATTTTTCTGCACTCTTTCTCTCTCACGCACCGTTCCAAAAAAACGTACACGTAGTCCTGGGGGAGACATGATTATTCTCCTTCCCTGGCTTCCCCAGTTCCCCAGCTTGCAAATAATTCCTGATTTTGTTAATGTAATTAGATTGTCTGGCCAGGCTCACCTGGCTAGTCTAATTTAGTGTAATCCAATCTCTGAGTGACTGTTGATATTTGTACCGTAACAGGCAACTGCCATCGCTCTACAGGCATAATTTCCTCCTCAGTATCAGACATGTGACTGTGAAGGCATCTTGTCAGCCTCGTGGACGCTAGTGACCTAGGGAAGCCAGCGAAGATGAGCCCTGCTCTACTGCAAAGTCTTGTGTCTCTCTTCTTGTGTCTTCTTAAGAGTACTCTTGTGAGAACACTTATAAAAACCTTCCTTCCTTCTCCTCACACCACACACTGAGGAAAAGTCCTAGTCCACTCCTACTTCAGATTCCTCATGAACTGTAATAATAAAGAAATACTAATTCCTTTTTCTGGACACTCCACACAGAGCTCTTTACAATAATGGGGTAATGTAAAGAGGTACATGGGGAACTGGGATCCTCACTACCACCACCAGTGTGTCCCACCATCTAGATGATGCTCCAGTCTGCTCACACACAGCAGCTCTCAGTGGGAGGAGAGCAGAGTGATGAAGCCAGTTCAGAGATGGGGATTATTAGGAGGCCATGATAGGTAAAGACCAGGGGGAAATTTGGCCAGGACACCTGGGTAACACCCCTACTCTTTTCGAAAAACACCCTGCGACTTTTAATGACCATGGAGAGTCAGGACCTCGGTTTAATTTCTCATCCACAGGACAGGATTAGACAGTATAGTTTTTAAAGTATAGTGTCACCACACTAGGGCATTAGGACCCACACAGACTTCTAGGTGAGACAGAGCTCTCCTTCCTGGAATAGAATTACTGTATACCCAGATCTCAACTGCCTGCTAGAGACTAGAGAGTAGAGGAGTATATTGACAAATGCACATGGACATTGGAAGTCTTACTCATGCTGATCTCTCAGGATGTCCACAGTACAGCAGACAACCTGGTACAACAGACAACACCACACAATATAGACACTACATTACAAAGCAACCCAAATTGTAATAAATAGCAACAACCTATTACTCTAATCCTACTCCTCTACTCTGCTAAAGACATAAATTTGACTGTGCTGCACCCAAGATTTCAAAGTCACTTTCACACAAATCATCCTGAAATGTGTTTTCAGTCCTTCTCAGTCTTTTTTGGCAGTCATGAACTGAAAGACTTCACTTGCACAGAACTAGATTTCAGTCAACTTCATTGAGGGTAAGTTGATGGCATAGCACAGTCATACAGCTAATTAATCAGCTCATTAGGTCTCTGGTTTGCACAAAACCCCCTGAGAAGCTTAAACACACACATGCCCGTAGAAACGGATGCACGCACACACAGTTCTCTGCTTCACGTAAATGAAACTCCACGCACAGGTAACAGGTGATACCTGCATGCACCCTCTCCCATCCCAGTTTCTCAACAGCTCCAGCTCAGAGAAGAAACTTTGCTAATAAAATTGTTCAGGCTGGGTTAATAACTGGACAAGACAGGTGTTGCAAAAATGAAGCCACATGCATACAGAGAGCCTTGTGGTAACATTCAGTGAGGGGCAAGCTGAAAAAGTCTCAAAGCCCTGGTTTTCCAGTCTTTCTAATGAAAAAGCACTGAAAACCTTTCACTTTGACTGGGGTTCATTGGCCCAGTGTAAAAGTAATATTAATAAACTCATAATAATGAACAAACTTTATTTTATATAGCACCTTTAAAAGTGACTTCTCAAGGAGCTTTACAGTAAAAAAAAAATTTCAAGGAGGGGAGAGAATTAGTATAATTAAAAACAAGGGTTTCCAATTAAATGAAAGCCGTTCTGAAGAAGAACGGTTTTGAGTCTGGATGTAAAATGGCTCAGGGAAGCATTTGGGATAGAATCCCAGGGCTTTGGGGTGCAGGAAGAGAAGGCTTGTTACCCATAGAGCATAGAGGAGATCGCAGTACAAACAGGAGACCAGAATCAGGAAGCCAACAAGGCAATAAGTCAAACAGGTACTGAGGTGCCAAGCCATGCAGAGCCTTATAGGCAAGCAGGAGGATTTTGAAACCTGTTAGGAAGCCAGTGCAAGGACTCCAGGATAGGAGCAACGTGATCGCTTGCACAATGTGTCTTGGCCTGAAATCCGGAAGGCGCAAATTAATTTACAACAGTGAAAAGTGACAAATGAGAAATCAGTCTATTACATTTGAGCTCTCCCAAGATTGCAGTCAAGTTCACTGAGAGTAAGTAGCAAGCTTATCAAAGCGGATATCTGATTTACTCTGACTAGTATGTGAAATGGTTCCATAATCAGGATGTTAGATCTCTGGTGCATAATTATTGAGTCAGTTCGTAACCCACTGTATGTTTGTGGTCTGCGAGTCTACAGCACTGTGAGCTATATGAAGGCAGGTGTATGTGCATTTCTGCTGTCTCTGCTCAGTTGTTTAAAAGAGACTCTCCTCTGTGTCCAGTTTCCAACATTAGGTGAGCAGGGCCAGTCCACTAAGTGTCCAGTGAGAGGCTGGGAAAATGAAGATGTTTTTTCTGCTGGTGTTTTTTGGGATATTTATCCTGAACAAGGAAGAAGGTAAGAGACGAATCAGAAATTGAAAATGAAATTGTAAAATAAATGTGCAGATGAACTGTTGTATAAGCATACGTAGCCTATGCAGTGACAGTTTGTGGACAGTCTATACATATATACAACACCAATGAAGACTGAGAACTGCAGCTCCTATTGTGCAGCCTGATCCTGGACACAACAGAAGGTAAGAAGAAACAAGCCGCCGATTGCTCATTTAAACTGTTCTTCCTTTTCCCTCGGATTTAGGCTCAGTGCACTGTGAGAAATCACAAGCAAAAAATCTTTCGACTGTTGCATTCTTGATCAAACCGAAACTTAATCATAACAAAACCTCAATCACAGAGCTGAGAGGAAGTGTGCCAACACATCTACACATGTTAAACTACTGGTGCTCTTAGTCACATAAAGACGACACAGAAACGAGGCAGATTAAGAGTTTCAGAGCCACTGGTGTACTGATCTTGTCTCATCATCTTGTAGCTTCAGTAGGTCAGTGCTGGACCCGTTCTTGTCCGATTCCCAGCTGAAGTCATTCGGCTTTGTTGGAGTAAAGGAGATCAAAGAGTGAAAGGGGAGGTCTGAGCTCATGGTAAAAGCACAGTAAAGTGTAGTAAAGAATGGGGAAGTCATGGTTAGAGCACAGTAAAGTGTACAATAAGAACTGCCCCCATGTATCTTAAGATAGTTTGCTAGCTTTTGTCAGGTTTAGAGGTTGGTGAGATTAATTGAGCACTTCTCTGTCCAGGAGCTCTGTAAGGGTCAGTCAGGGTGTGAAGAAGGGACAGTGATCCTGGATGACTGATCTCAAGACTTTTCTGTATGAACCCCTCTGTCTCTCTCCAGTGTCCAGCTCTCCTGTCCAGGAGCTCTACAGTGAGTTAGGGTGTGAAGGAGGGACAATGGTCCTGGATGACTCATCTCATGCCTGTTCTGTAAGAACTTCTCTGTGTCTCTCCAGTGTCCAGCTCTTGTCTGTACTGGAGCTGTAACGTGGGCGGTCAGGATGAGGAGGAGGGAGAGTGGCCCTGGCACGTCTATATCCAGATCCAGGTGGACTACAACGATGCCAAACTCTGTAGTGGATCCCTGATCAGTGAGCAGTGGGTTCTCACTGCAGCGCAGTGCTTCAAACCGTGAGTGTGTCCTGAAATCCCTGTCTGCCTTGCCACGTCTCTGGGAACTGCTGTAAAAACACCTTTCATTCTTTTCCTACTCATTGTTCAAAACCGATTAAGTTCTCAGCCTGTTCAGGTGTGCTCAGACAGGGTCCTATCTGATTAGAACAGTCCATTCCACTAATTAGCCTGTTCAATTTAGCCATTTTTCTGCGATTCTCCCAAACTAATCCTTCTGTATAAAAAACAATCAGAGGACAGTGTAAGAAAAGAGGCAGCTATATCAGTTTAATCTGGTTTTGATCATTGGTCTGAATTAAAATCAAGCATTAAAACTCTTGCCCCGTCTCAACGTGTCCCGGAAATGATAGAGCCAAACAGGTCTTTGGTCAAAATGTGTCTCCAAGCAGTATTATTGGCATTGCAATTGTTAATATTTACTCTGGATACTAATTACCTGATCCCGCGACCAAGCACACAGAATAATAATATTTATTATTCTTGTATATTTATTAATTATAATATTTAATACAGTACCAATGTATAAATTGAACATTGTTATTATTATTATTATAATTATTATAATAAGACTGTCTCTTTCAGCTCCTTCTTGCTCGAGCATTCCTTCGTGAGGCTGAGGGAATACTATTACTATCAGATGGTCAAGACAAGCATTAAGAAGGTCGTCCTCCACGAGCAGTACGAGAAAGCAGCAGACGGCTTTGACATCGCCCTGGTGCAGCTGGAAAGCGAGGTGTCCCTCTCTCCTTACATCAGTCCTGTCCAGCTCGCTGAGCCCAACGATGTCTTCACAGAGGACACAGAGTGCTGGGTCACTCGGTGGGGGAGGAATATAGAGAATGGTAAGAAATGATGATCAGAGCTCCTGTGTTTCTCGTTAGGACTCAGGAACTGACAGCCGGTCATTCTGCACATCTCTCTTGTCTGGTTGCTGTGAGCTCATTCAGACATCTCACCCTGTCATTTACTTGAAAGAAGGGAGCGTATCTGCTTCAACAACATCATGGTGTATATTGTTCTAGATCAGCGGTCAGCTGACATGGCACACGTGTCATTATTGTCATGCAAAGCGATTTTTAACGCCATGTGTAATGAGAGTGGCACGTGCAATAGAAGACTAATAAGCCATGAAGAAACTAAGTTAAAAAACAATAGAAGCTGTGTTTGACTGTCTAATCCCTTATAACATGCTACCCAATGAAAGTGCTTTGGTGTAGAAAAAAAAAACGATTCACTTGGTTTGCTTGCTGCCTTATTTTTAGCAGGGATAGCCAACTATATTAACAGGAAAGCTCACAATCTGTGCTGCTAATAATATTTATTTTGGTATTTATTGTGGCATGCTCATCAGCTGAGATGGTTGTGCCTGGTGTCTGAACATGAGGACAACCAGTCATGAGGTTTATAATAAATTGAGAAAACTAATGCTTTATAGTCGGGAAGGTGTTGGAAATAAAGTGTAATGAACAATGCATGTCATTCTACTTGTCTTTGGCTTTGTAGAAAATAGTCACCATCTTTTTGTCACTCCAATAGTCCGGGTACCCCTGGCCATCGTAGACAACAGGCACTGTCAGTACATGTACAACAGTGAGATAATCAGGGAAGACATGATGTGCGCTGTGGATGAAGATGGACAGAAGGACACCTGCCTGGTGAGTTCACCATCCGCAGTGCAGACAGAAACCAGACCAGTTGATGCAAAAATTCAAGACAACTCATACATGGTGGATACATTTGGAAAAGTATTTCAGAATGATAACTTTAGAAATCAAAAGTGATCACGCTTTCACCTCTATAAAACAGCAATCCGTGTGTGATCTACTGCCGCTAATCATCCAATTCGATTTTAGCAAGTTAGTTTATAACCAGCAGTTTCTCCAGGAGCAATATCACCCTGCAACTCAGCACTGGCAGCCCCACTGGAGCTCCGCAGTGTGAGCCTGGTCAGTACCTGGATGGGAGACTCCTGGGAAAGCTGAGGCTGCTGCTGGAAGAGGTGTTAGTGGGGCCAGTAGGGGGCGCTCACCCTGCGGTCTGTGGGGGTCCTGATGCCCCAGTATAGTTATGGGGACACTCAACTGTAAAAAAGGTGCCGTCCTTCGGATGAGACCTAAAACTGAGGCCCTGACTCTCTGTGGTCATTAAAAATCCCAGGGCGTCTCTCGAAAAGAGTAGGGGTGTCACCCCGGTGTCCTGGTCAAATTTCCCCCTGGTCTTTACCCATCATAGCCTCCTAATAACCTCTATCTTTGAACTGGCTTCATCACTCTGCTCTCCTCCCCTCTGGGAGCTGCTGTGTGTGAGCAGACTGGAGCTTCATCCAGGTGGGGATTCACACTGGCGGGGGTGGAGGGGATCCCCATTACCTTTAAAGAGCTCTGAGCATCCAGAAAAGAGTTATATAAGTGTAAGGATATTATTATTATTATTATTATTATTATTATTATTATTATTATTATTATTATTATTATTATTATTATTATTATGTTCTTCCAAAATGAGCCTTGAAAGATTTGCGGAAAATGCATACTGTGAGCATGTCATTACCGTTGAGCAACAGACAGTTACGTGCAAAATTACTCACGTCATGATGGAGTTGCACCACTTTGATTTGCAAATATTTACACTAAGCACAGCCCTGTATTGTCACCGTGTGAAACTATTCCTTCTTCATTCCTCATTTCACTCCAGGGTGATTCTGGGGGACCTCTGGTGTGTAAGAAGTGGGGCAGCTGGATCCAGGCTGGGATTGTGAGCTTTGGAAGAGATTGTGGTATGCCCAACTCCCTAGGAGTCTACACCCGGGTCAGCAGCTTCAGATGCTGGATTTTGAAACACAGTGGAGTCTGAGGAGTTCTACGGGATCCAGGGGAGAGCGCCTTCTGGTGTAACTGGCTGCTGCTGCTGCAACTGCAGAATCTGATTCCATCTGATTAGATTGCCCGTCTGCACAAGATAATTGCATGTGAGAATATGCCAAAAGATAAGACTGGGAGATACAATAAAGATAAAACAGTGAGTCGGAGACAGAAGTCTTACAGACCTTTTTTAAGTGTGTACCATAGCTATGAATATACGGATTAAACAATAAATGTTAGATCTTGTCATTTCAGGACAAAACAGCTGGGCATGGCCGTCCACTTTGAGTATTTTGTTGAAAAAAAATGGATTTGAAATTGGGGAGTCAGTTCTGTGTCATAAGCATTCCCAGTGGGCAAAAGACGTGTAATATACGTCTGTTAAACGCATACCTTAGACGTCTAAATGTGGTCTGCAATTCGTCTAGAATGAAATTCTAATATACGTCTAAAGTTATACGTCAATTATACGTCTATGTTTAGACGTTCATTATACATAAATGGTTGGAGTTCTATTATACGGATAAATTTAGAGGACTATTATACATATATGGTTGGAGTTCCGGATAACTTTAGAGGTCTATTATACGGATAACTTTAGAGGACTATTATATGTATATGGTTAGAGGTCTATTATACGGATAACTTTAGAAGTCTATTATACGTATATGGTTAGAGGTCTATTATACGGATAACATTAGAGGTCTATTATACATCAAAGATAGGTTTTATAGGTGTAGAAACAAGTAAACCAAGCCAATGATTAGGTTTCGAAATTTATTCTGAAAATACACATTTACACCTGAAACTTATGTATTTCAAATTATACATTGTATACAATCAATCAACAATCAACATATGGGCAATAATCATAAAAAACACAACTAGTCTTAAATTTCAGCTACAAATTCTGGTAACATGGCAATATACAGTATAGTAATGACAAACACAAACTAACTCAAAACCACATTTTGATTCAAATATACATTTTAAAATGTACAACTCCTATATTTCCAAGAAAAAAAAATATTACAATGGAAGTTAAGACGATTTTTGTCCACTATTTGCAAACCCTGTCTAATTGTCCTAACAGTTAGAACCAAAAACCTATTATTTTCAGTGTCCAGATCTCCTGGCCCCCTTCCTTGCATATGCATTCTTCAAGTAACACATTGCGTGCTCCTTTATTTCTTTTTCAGTTGATGTAGTGTGGGACTTCAGCACCGCAGCTAGGAGAAAATTATATATTACTTCCCAAATAAATGATGATTAATATCTTCTTTAGTATAATATAAAAAATGAGCGGTTTACTAAGCTCAAAGCTGAAATAAATGTATAAAATTTGGCTTGCATCATAGCAGTTGAGCAATAAAGTCTGTCCTAATTAAAGAGTACCCAAAGTTTGAAAGTACAACATAGAATAAGAATAGAGAGACGGCAAAACGATTTTGTGTCATCTTCCCCATTCACACTATTTTATGTGCCATTTTATGCTTATTCACGTACTATTTTAATCAAAATAATATTAAGAAAGATCTGTATGTATTCAGATAGTATTATTATTGTTCATACTTACTCGTCAAAAGAGGATTGCTGAGATATTTGCGGATAAATACTTCTACGTTTGAAAAACGTGTCCAAAATGGTGACCAACAAATACTAGCAATGCATTGTGGTATATAACCGGAAAATATGCTGGGTTCGATATTTTCTCAACGTATGCGTTTATTAATGTTGTCGATATTATGGTTGAAATTTAACATTGATAATACATCAATGTGCCCTATACATAATACATCAATGTGCGGCTATGTGCCCCCTGCTATGTGCTGATGTGCAATTTTAGCGCATGCAGTTAGTAAGGATCGATCACTGTTGTATGGTATTATATATAATGACATTATGGGATAGGATGGGGACAGGCCTGGCTTCACGGGGGGAGGGAGGAGTGTCGCCCCTTCAGTTTTGGGCAAAAAGATTTACCTAACTTAATTTGCGCCCTAAAAAAATAGTTGTACTTTGTCAATGGTCAGACAACACTAAATGACACTAACAGTCACTCGGACTGTTTGATGTGCAGGAGGGCTATCCGTCTAGGAACTGCACATATCAGTGTCGTTATTGAGTGTCAACATTAAGATCCTGTTTGCTCAGGTGGACCGATTCCTTGTAGTAGTTTATCATTATACTTAAAATCGTTATATAACTAGGACTAGTTATAGCAGTCTGTGCTTTCTGTTGGTTTTACAACATTTTTTTCTTAACGATTCAGAACCTCCATGTAGCTGCAAAAATGAACGCTTATGGTACTTTTCGCTCCAGGCAATACAAACCGTGAGAGTGACGAAAAATGTGAAACTGAACTTCATCGCAAATACCAGATTACTAGTCGTTATCTTCTATCATGAAGCACTAATCAATGGCATAGCTGCGAGATTTCATTTGGGTAGCTGCACCGTACAGCTCCGTTTCAACCGAAATATCACCCCCCCTCAGAATTTCAGACGCCCCCCTACAGATTTTTCCCCGGGCACCGCGCACTGATGGGGGGCGGGGTGTCCAGGAAATGGTATCAACTTTTCTCAAGAAAATAAAAATAGAAACTCTATAGGCACTCAAACATTTTACTGTTTTTTTTCAGGCAGGTGGCAAGACCCCCTCCGCAAAACCCTTGTATGCCAAGCTGTGGGCATTGATTCGTCGAATATACGTATTGCGTTACTCCGCAACTAGCAGTATACGGCACTCTGCACAGTGTACGAAGTAAATTATTTTCGCAGTAATTAATTTATTATATTTACTATATTTATTATACACGTGTAAATTAATTACTGCGAAAATAATGTACTTCGTGCACTGTGCAGAGTGCCGTATACTCCTAGTTGCGACACACACGATATATACAGTAAAAAGCCTCAGGCACTGTGTTAGATGTGTTTTCGACGTTATATATGCGTTTATTAATGTCGTTGATTTTACGGTTGCAATTCGACGTTGATTATACGTCGCGGCGACGTATATATACGTATAGCCGTATTTCCGCCGTGAATATACGTATATTTGACGAATCAATGCCCACTGGGTTGTGATACAGTACATCAAGAAATAACTCATATTTGTAGCCACAACAGATGAACAGATGGAATCGCTAGCAAGACGTGCTTTTGCCTGCTGCTGTGAAAGATCAGTTGTACTCTTATTCAGTTGACCATTGAGCTCAATAAAATTGCAAGCACTGAAACTCCTGGTCTGGGGCTGTTCTCTCTCCATCGCTGTATAGAACATTGACAAAACGCTGTAGCCCCACCCAACCTCACTGCAGCGTGGTAGCGCCCTCATGTGTCAGTCTGAATGTCTGCGTGCATCAATATTTTGGTTCATATGTCTCAGCGTCCATGTAATAATAATAATAAACTTATTTTATATAGCGCCTTTAAAGGTGGCTTCTCAAAGCGCTTTACAGGATGACAAGAACAATAAATAAAAAGAATACACAAGACAAAACACAGTTACAACACACAGAGGAGACCGTGGATGGTGGTAGTAAGAAAAGCAGAGGAGTGAAGAGTGGAACCAGTTAAGTAAAGGCTTTTCTGAAGAAGGGTTTTGAGTCTGGATTTGAAGGAGTTTAGAGAAGGTGACCCTCTGATATCCTTGGGGAGAGAGTTCCAGAGCTTGGAGGCATAACAGGAGAAGGCCCTGTCACCCATACAATGTAGACGGGCTTGGGGGACAGTAAGGAGAGCAGAATTAGAAGAGTGAAGGTTGTGAGGTGGGGAGTAGGGCGATAATAGTTCAGACAGGTACTGAGGTGCCAAGCCATGCAGAGCCTTATAGGTGAGCATGAGTATTTTAAAGTCTACACTTTCCAGTCGTTTCCTGGAAACTCCTTTGTTGTACAGTATGTGTTTATTTTTGGTCCATCCATCTGAAAATCGTCTTTCCTATCCGAAGCTCTTTTAAGGCAGGCCTTTGGTTAAATTGCTCCAAAAGTTGTTTCTTTTACTTACCGTAAGTGTATTTATTCACCCTGTAATCTGGGACATTTACAATCTCTCATCAAAGAGCACTGATAACCTCAGGTGTAGTGAAT
This sequence comes from Lepisosteus oculatus, assembly GCF_040954835.1. Lineage (NCBI taxonomy): Eukaryota > Metazoa > Chordata > Actinopteri > Semionotiformes > Lepisosteidae > Lepisosteus > Lepisosteus oculatus. The sequence goes on from NC_090699.1 coordinate 5,502,588, forward strand.
GATGTGTCAAAGTTTCTCTTCTAACTTTATTCTTGGTGTAGAGTCAAGGCAGCAATGGGGTTAAGGGCAGTTCTATGACATCCTCACTACTGCTCTCTCTCACTGTTACCTGTCCTGTTATGTGTGTTTAATACTGAAGGATTTTCTGTGATCTCCTCTCTCTCACTGTGTCTCCTGTTTTGTTGTGTGTTCATGACACATTTTCTGGTATCTCCTCTATCTCACTGGATCTCCTGTAGGGTGCTCGTTAAGAAAGGATTCTATTAAGAAAGGAAGCTATTGTCCTAACAGTATGTCGTGTAACCTTTGTGCCTACCTGTGTGCATATTGGTCTATGTTAATCTGTCTGACAGTCACTGTCTATTTGTGTGTTCAGTCTATTATAGATCTGATTTTCTAGCTAGAATAGAGGCCAATATTTGAATTATTTTTTTAGGTTTATTAAAATACAATTTAAAAGAATTAGAATCCAGGACACGGTTGATATAGTTTAATTAAAGCATCTGGAAAACAAAGGCATGAGCTGGTGTACTATACTGGGGCCATACTGGGACTGTACGTGGTCTGAACTGGGTCTATACTTTAGCTGTATCGAGTAACTGCGTCTGTGCTGGGGCTGTACTGTCTGTACTGGGTTTATACTGTGACTGTACGGGTCTGTACCGAGTCTGCACTGGGTCTGTACTTTGGCTGTATCGATTTTGAACTGGATCTGTACTGGGGCTGTACTGAGTCTGCACTGTGTCTGTACCGGGTCTCTAGTGATGTTCAGAGAGATATCTAAAGGCATCTAAAGGCATGGCAGGAATCCAGATGAGTCCAATAGAAATAACTGTTTCCGACTGTGAAGGGGTTTCTGTACGATCCCTGCTGGATCTCCTTGGTTGAGGAAATAAGGAAGAGACCCTCCATCCAGTTGTGACCAAACAGAAAGTATTGACATCTCAGACTGATTAACATTATCATTGGGCACCCCTGGAAAGCCCATCCATTCATTTCTGGGAAATAATTAAATGTTAAAACGTGTGCAGGAGCCTAACCTGCCAGGCACAGGGTGCAAGGTAGCATTCTACCCTGGTTGGGATGCCAGTCCTTGCAGGACACACACACATTGGGGACAATTGGGTGCTGCCCATTCACCGAAACTGAGGGCACTGCCACTGCTGGGACAGAAAGTGACAGGATCAAAACGGAGATCCGGATTCGAAATGCTTAGGAAACCAGGTTTCTGAGCTATCCACAACACTGACGTCCCGGAGATCAGAGCTGCGCCCGAATGGACCGACACCGAGTTCCTGCAGGGGGGCTTCAGAACTGAACTCAGACACTGTTGCACTGCATAATATCTACCTCTGAACGCGGAGGCAGAATGGAAGCTTTAGTGAACAGCACAGCTTCCAAAGAACAGCTAATTAAACCTAATGAACTAAACTTACTAACTAAACTAACCTAAACTACTTCCCCCACAGCCCCTGGAAAAAAGGAGGTACAACTAAAGTTCAGTTCCATGGTACACCATGGCAAGCGAAACCCTAGCAGCTGGGTTTGTTTCCAGACTGGGGGGGGGGGGGGGTTTCTACAAGAATCCGAAACCAGGTTCTTGTGACTTCAGCAAAACATGAGTTCAAAGATGCTTCTGGATTCATTTAGCTGCTATCATTCCATCCTCCGTACAAAACTCTAAAAACCTGCTCGTCCGTAACGTCTGCGGTAATTTCTTTCATTTCTATTATTATTATTATTTCTATTATTATATTATTAACAGGAATGAACTGCAGACAGCATGACTGCCTCAGGCTGCCAGATCTATAAGAAAACCTGCTGGATCACTCTCTAGTCCCGTATCCACAGGTCTAGGGCTGTCAGTAATGTTTCCGACAACATCAAGAGATTCCGTTCGAAAACCCAGCACAACCCAGGAAATTCTGAAATAAAAAGAGCTCAATTGTTTCCTATATTCGTGCTCACCCATCAGGACTTTATCTGCGACGCAGGAGTCACAGCTGTGTGCTTGAGACTTCTAGGTCATTTTCCCATTGGACCGGTGCGATGAAAGCCAGTTGTACCTCCTGGGAAACCTGGGAGACCTCCTGGGAAGATCTAAAGGTTGCTGCTGGGAGAGGTGTTAGTGGGGCCAGCACGAGGCGCTCACCCTGTGGTCCACGTGGATCCTAATGCCCCAGTATAGTGATGGGAACACTATACTGTAAACAGGCGGCAACCTTCGGATGAGACGTAAAACCAAGGTCCTGACTCTCTATGGTCATTTAAAATCCCAGGGTGTTTCTTGTAAAGAGTAGGGGTGTAACCCCGGCACCCTGGCCAAATTTCCCATTGGCCTTTACCAATCATGGCCTCCTAATAATCCCCATCTATGAATTGGCTTCATTACTCTGCTCTCCTCCCCATTAATAGCTGATGTGTGGTGAGCGTTCTGGCGCGCCATGGCTGCCTTCGCATCATCCAGGTGGGGCTGCACATTGGTGGTGGTGGAGGGGATCCATATAACCTGTAAAGTGCTTTGAGTGGAGTGTCCAGAAATATAAGTGTAAGCAATTATTAATTACTTTTCTTACCAGTTTCAGATCACTGGCCTTTAATTAGCCACCTCCACTCCTCTCTCTGTTGTCCCACAGCTCAGGTACACAGATGAACTACGGTATTATCAGATGTAGTTCTTTCCTCTGCAAGGAAACAATGCAATGATCCCTTATACTGGCATTATTAATATATTATTATTATTATTATTATTATTGTTATTATTATTATTATTATTAAATTACTGCGTCATTTGTCCACTCATTATCAGACTGGTAGGGGTTGAGATATCTTAGAGCGCTCTCTGGCGCACCATGGATTAGGAATAAGGAATGTGGCACAAAAATAAGGAATAGGGAACAGGTAGAGGGAATGAAAGAATTAGAATTAAAAACAGATCAATACGTTTACAATTAAATCATTGCGATCAAATACATGTAGCAATGGTAATTAAGTACAATTAAAACACAGATCAAGAAATGTGTAATATGGTGTGATGAATAAGAATTAAAAATAGGGAACTACGTTCTGGCACATAGAGTGTAAGGAGCAGGGTTGATGAGTCTTGGATGCTATTTGTTATTAGGTTGGCTGTAGTGTCTGCCTGCAGAGGGCACCCTTGCTGACTGTAACTCAGGAAACTGCTGAGTTATGTTACACTACCGCCAAAATCACAGCTACAGGCTGACACCTGCTGTGCACCTGGACAAAGCTGTTCTCCACATTAGAACTTTTACGTGTGAGAGCCCAATCTGTACTCTTTTGTTATTGTTGTAAGTAATTAAACCATTTTTTTCTTTTAAGAATCATAAGACGAGTAAGAATATTGTTCTTAAAAAAGGAGCAGAATCACTTAAAAATGCTACCACCGAATTTTGAAAATCCCCTGCTAATAAACACACACAACAAGACAGGAAACAAACTGAGAGAGAGGAGATCACAGAGAAACCCTCAGTAATAACACACACAAAACAGGACAGGGGAAAGCGGGACAATACATCAACGTGTCAGAAGGGTTTCTAGGTGACAGTGCTTGAAAAGGCTGATACATTCTTCTAATTAAGCCAAGCTGGTTGTTGTACCAAAAATCAAGATATTCTGCTGGAGTTCTTAACCCAGTTCATTCTTCTCAGTGTAATATCTGATACAGTATGTCTCCAATACAAAGGGTGATGCACAATACAGAAATGGTCTGAAACTCTTCTGTGAGCTGGGTAGCTGCTAAACGATTGCATTTCATTTGATTTTTCATAGCTGCTGGTGACAAAGGCATTTATTTTCTGGATTTCAATTATTATGTAGTGTTCCACACAGACGTGCTAATCTTTCTTTCAATCGTGCTATTCTGCAATTTCCAGAATTGCAGAATAGCACGCCCAGGACTTGTAATGAATTCTGACATTTACTATATGTCTGGGTTTTGTGAACGGCATTTATTTGCTTTACATTTCTAAAATATGTTTTCCTAAAAGGAACAGGAAGTGAATGCTTCACCATTCGCTAAATGTAGTTTTTAATTTGGCATGTGAGCCAAAAACACTGACACATAAACTACATTTTCCGAAGCCCCACACACATATCGCCACTATTTACAGCATGATTCACTTTCAGATAGACCAAGCAAAGTAATGTGAAAATGAGTAAGGAATATTACTGAGCTAAAGAATTATGTGAAGTAATATCCACAGATATCCATACATCAACTATTACACCTGTTTTTGCAGATAGCCTTTATCCACATGCAATTATTTACCCCACTGTCGATACAATTAAATTAAATGTTTCAAGCTCTGCATACTTCAACAATATAATGGCAAGCTACAATATTAAGAATTGAAATATATAAATAGATAATGTGATCTTAATATAATACAAACTTCAACAAAATAATGGAAAAGTACAATATTAATGTAGTACAATATTAATAATGTAGTAGAACAGTCTTATCACATTAGGGGCTACAATCACTGTGCAGTATAATGTTCATGATGATGCACATCTGTAGCAAAAATACTAGCTGGCAACAGAAATTCACAAATTAAAAGTTTAATGTTCCATGTGGGTCTACAGTTACAGTCAATCTACTCTCCCTGTGCATTTGTATTAAAATAATAGTTGCAGAAGTGTGTGTGTGTTTGAGGAAAAGTGTGAGCTTCCCAGAGTGTGTGTTTCTTGCTGTGCACCAGAACCCTGACCCCTCTCTGCACAGAACTGGTGATCTGCTGAGAGAGAAATCTGCTGATCTGCCAACATGGTGATCTGCTTGCCGATACGGCTGGTGTATCTTGATGTTCCTTCTTTGGTTCGGAGCCATTTATCTGCATCTGGTCTCCAGGCTGGCTTGTCTGCCTGATCTGAAATAAACAGGAAACTGCAAAGATAAGAGACGCAGCTCCCTTTTCACACTTTCAAATCACATTCTACCATTTGAGGAGCGGCCTCAGCTTTTGAAAAAGGTGTGCTGTTTTTCTGCACTCTTTCTCTCTCACGCACCGTTCCAAAAAATCGTACACACAGTCCTGGGGGAGACATGATCATTCTCCTTCCCTGGCTTCCCCAGTTCCCCAATATCTCTGCATCACTGAAGAGCTGCTGTAACACACTGCAGGCTCTGATCTCTGCGTTCTGCATTTACTGGGTAACTCTGAAATCAGATCCTCACTCTATATACCTCCGGGTGTCTGTAAAGTAAATATGCCAGTTGTTAAGGACAAATAATACATTCAAAATTATTCATTATAAAGTAATAGTTAACAAGGTATAACTTTTATCAATCAATACTTACAATTGTCTTTAGGGGATTAGATAATTAAATCGAATGACTAGATCTTGCATTATAATTCCTGATTGTGTTAATGTAATTAGATTGTCTGGACAGGCTCACCTGGCTAGTCTAATTTAGTCTAATCCAATCTCTGAGTGACTGTTGATATTCGTACCCTAACAGGCAACTGCCATCACTCTACAGGCATAATTTCCTCCTCAGTGTCAGACATGTGACTGTTTAGGCATCTTGTCAGCCTCGTGGAAGCTAGTGACCTAGAGAAGCCAGCGAAGATGAGCCCTGCTCTACTGCAAAGTCTTGTGTCTCTCTTCTTGTGTCTTCTTTAGAGTACTCTTGTGAGGACACTTATAAAAACCTTCCTTCCTTCTCCTCACACCACACACTGAGGAAAAGTCCTGGTCCACTCCTACTTCAGATTCCTAATGAACTGTAATAATAAATAATTATTAATTCCTTTTTCTGGACACTCCACACAGAGCTCTTTACAACAATGGGGTAATGTAAAGAGGTACATGGGGAACTGGGAATCCCACTACCGCCACCAGTGTGTCCCCCCATCTAGATGATGCTCCAGTCTGCTCACACACAGCAGCTCTCATTGGGGAGGAGAGCAGAGTGATATAGCCAGTTCAGAGATGGGGGTTATTAGGAGGCCATGATGGGTAAAGACCAGGGGGATATTTGGCCAGGACACCGGGTTAACACCCCTACTCTTTTCGAGAGACGCCCTGGGATTTTTAATGACCATGGAGAGTCAGGACCTCGGTTTTATTTCTCATCCACAGGACGGGATTATACACTATAGTTTTTACAGTATAGTGTCACCGCACTAGGGCATTAGGACCCACACAGACTGCTAGGTGAGACAGAGCTCTCCTTCCTGGAACAGGATTACTGTATACCCAGATCTCAACTGCCTGCTAGAGACTAGAGAGTAGAGGAGTTTATTGACGAATGCACATGGACATTGGAAGTCTTACTCATGATGATCTCTCAGGACGTGCACAGTACAGCAGACAACCTGGTACAACAGACAACACCACACAATATAGACACTACATTACAAAGCAGTCCATATTGTAATAAAAAGAAACAACCTATTACTCTAATCCTTCTCCTCTACTCTGCTAAAGACATGAATTTGACTGTGGTGCACCCAAGATTTCAAAGTCACTTTCACACAAATCATCCCGAAATGTGTTTTCAGCCCTTCACAGTCTTATTTTGGGGGACAAGAACTGGAAGACTTCACTTATACATTACTAGATTTCAGTCAACTTCATTGAGGGTAAGTTGAAGTCATAGCACAGTCATACAGCTAATGAATCAGCTCATTAGATCTCTGGTTTGCACAAAACCCCCTGAGAAGCTTAAACACACACATGCCCATAGAAATGGATGCACGCACACACACACACACACGCACGCACGCACGCACGCACGCACGCACGCACACACATACACACTGTTCTCTGCTTCACGTAAATTAAACTACACACACAGGTAACAGGTGATACCTGCATGCACCCTCTCCCATCCCAGTCTCTCAACAGCTCCAGCTCAGAGAAGAAACTTTGCTAATAAAATTGTTCAGGCTGGGTTAATAACTGGACAAGACAGGTGTTGCGAAAATGAAACCGCGTGCATACGGAGAGCCTTCTGGTAACAATCAGTGAGGGGCAAGCTGAAAAAGTCTCAAAGCCCTGGTTTTCCAGTCTTTCTAATGAAAAAGCAGTGAAAATCTTTCACTTTGACTGGGGTTCATTGGCCCAGTGTAATAATAATATTAATAAACTAATAATAATGAACAAACTTTATTTTATGTAGCACTTTTAAAAGTAACTTCTCAAGGAGCTTTACAGTAAAAAAAAAATTACAAGGAGGGGAGAGAATTAGTATAATTAAAAACAAGGGTTTCCAATTAAATGAAAGCCGTTCTGAAGAAGAACGGTTTTGAGTCTGGATGTGAAATGGCTCAGGGAAGCATTTGGGATAGAATCCCAGGGCATTGGGGTGCAGCAAGAGAAGGCCTTGTTACCCATAGAGTGTAGAGGAGATCACGGTACAAACAGGAGACCAGAATCAGGAAGACAACAAGGCAATAAGTCAAACAGGTACTGAGGTGCCAAACCATGCAGAGCCTTAAAGGCAAGCAGGAGGATTTTGAAACCTGTTAGGAAGCCAGTGCAAGGACTCCAGGATAGGAGTAACATGATCTCTTGCACAATCTGTCTTGGCCTGAAATCCGGACGGCGCAAATTAATTTACAACAGTGAAAAGTGACAAATGAGAAATCAGTCTATTACATTTGAGCTCTCCCAAGTTTGCAGTCAAGTTCACTGAGAGTAAGTAGCAAGCTTATCAAAGCGGATATCTGATTTACTCTGACTAGTAAGTCAAATGGTTCCTTAATCGGGACATTACATCTCTGGTGCATAATTATTGAGTCAGTTTGTAACCCCCTGTATGTTTGTGGTCTGCGACTCTACAGCACTGTGAGCTATATGAAGGCAGGTGTATGTGCATTTCTGCTGCCTCTGCTCGGTTGTTTAAAAGAGACTCTCCTCTGTGTCCAGTTTCCAACATTAGGTGAGCAGGGCCAGTCCACTAAGTGTCAAGTGAGAGGCTGGGAAGATGAAGATGTTTTTTCTGCTGGCGTTTTTTGGGATCCTAATCCTGAACAAGGAAGAAGGTAAGAGACGAATCAGAAATTGAAAATTTAAATGTAAAATAAATGTGCAGATGAACTGTCGTATAAGCATACGTAGCCTATGCAATGATATGCAGTTTGTGGACAGTCTATACATATATACAACACCAATGAAGACTGAGAACTGCAGCTGCTATTGTGCAGCCTGATCCTGGACACAACAGAAGGTAAGAAGACAACAAGCAGCCGATTGCGCATTTAAACTGTGTAATGGAAAGTTACTGAGAATAGGTGTTTTATCCCAAAAAATGTTGTTTACGGACAGAGCTGTGCTGCAGAAGAAGCTGGATGCTTAGAACAAAGTGTGACAGCACCCAGCTCGTCAAGGGCACGGGATGTTTTAATAATGTTTATCTCTGCTGCTTGAAGAAGGGAGTATGAGAAGCTATTTGAATAACTGCTCTTTGCTTAAAGCAGAAACCTATAAGGAATGGAAAATTACTGCTTCGCCTGTCCTTGAAGTGTTGCATCAGCTTTAAAAGAGATATAAAACCAGGGATCTCCCTGCTTGCTTTTGAATCAGCTTTCACTTCTCTGCACAGACGGGTGATGGCTTTTTCCCATATTGCAATATGAATAAAGACCTTACTGAGTCCATGAGAATACTTCTCCTGGCTCTTCTTCGATAAAATTCCACGACAATCTTTGGTGACGAGGATGGGATCACAAACCTGAGCGCGGACGGCTACTGAGACTCAATCCTGGCCTGGACAATTTTAGTGAATTGGACTAACCTCGGGGGATAATCTGTTTATCCTTCCAGAGACACGTCTGGAGAATTGGCAGCTGTCTGACGTCAGTAAGGAAGGAAAATAAAAGATTATAGTCTGGGTTAGAGTCCCGGCGGAAGAAAATATTTTTATGTTCATGAACTGTGAAGCTAGGGTAATAGGTGTAAGGGAACTTGCACATGATTTATGTATGATAATTAGGGGCCCATAACTATGAAGGGTCTTTGTATGTGGTCAGAATGGACAGGGGAAAGTTAGAAGAAAAGAAGAAGAAAGGCAAGAAAGTGAATTGGACAACTTACGTCAGGGAAAGAGGAATCACAGAAATGATGGGAAGCTTCAAAAAAGGCTAGTCTTGAAACTAAAGAACAGCAAGCTGCAGCTAAAGTCTTGGCCATGCGTACTAAAAAGAAAAGGTCTCCACCGAAATTAGAAAGAGGTCCGGATCCAAAGCCTTTTGACTCTGAGAGGTGTCTGACTGGGTGTCAGGGAAAAAAAATAGAAATTAGATTAATGCAAAATGAAACTTAAATAGAAATATGGACTGTCAGATGGAATTTAGTCTGAACAGGAATGTAGAAAAGTGTATGAACATTGGGATAAAAATAAACAGATAAGGGCTTTATTTTAGAGGAATATTGGAGAATTCAACAGAATATCATAGATAAAACAGAATAGGATGAGGCGCAAAAATTCCTGACAGAAAAGCTAAAAGCAATGGCTGAATGAAACTAAATTCTATCTGCAGAAAAAGAAAAGGCAAAAGGAGAAATAGAACGCCTTTAGAGAGAATCTGGGAGAAGGGTGGGAATTAGTGTGGAGGTTTTTGAAAGAGCATTACCCACCGAAACTGAGTGGACAAAAGTAACAGCATGTCAGGAGAAGGAAGGTGAGGATGTTTCAGATTCTACAGAAAGGTTTATAGCTTTGTGGATAGTATACTTGGGGTTAGCCGGTGAAAAGGAAGTGAATGAAGATACTTCCACAGTAATAAAACAAATTTACTTGAGTGGGTTAAAACCTGATGTTGCCAAGAATGGACACTATGCTTTCCTGATATTACAGAGAGCGGGGACAGAATTGATTTAATAACTCACGAAGCATGCATGCTGAAGTGCGAGCGCTGCAAATGGGAGGTAAAAAGACTCCCAAGGAGGAGAAAAAGGAGCCGCCAGTTTGTCGCAATTATAGTGTATATTATATTAATATTATACCGAGATATAAGAAAATAATGAGGACTGGGATAAATCTTCTGATTGGGCATATCCAAATGGGGAAAAAGGGGGACAAAACCCCAAAGATAAAACTACTAATAAACTGGTGCTTATTACTAATTTTACTAATTTTGGAGGAATTGTAGGAAAGAGGCTTGATTTCACATTTAAAGAACATGTCAGAAGCTGTAACGTGAAGAATTAAATTTAATCTAGTCAGCCCCTTTGTAGCCTTCCTAAATTAATCTCAGGATTTAAATAAAAGTAAAATAATCTTACAGTGTGCAGTAACTGGGGGACACAGGAGCACAGCTGTCCTGTTTTTAGACTAAAACAGCATACAGTTTAAAGCAGATACAAGCTGTCACAGTATGCTAGGGAAAAGATGTGCAGTTTCAACTACTGATGTGGGTGGGGGACACCCCAGACCTATTGGGCTAGGATGCCCTGCAGCATTTATAAGGAATTACTGTATGAGCTATGTGATATTGTGATTGTTTCACCTAATGAGGGAATCCATAAGGCCACTCCAAGTATTAGATCTTCAGAGGGAAAAAAGGGTATAAAACCAACTGCATAATAAAGCCAGGGTGAATTCCTTCTCAGACAGGTCATCTGTATGTAATCTGTATGTGAGTGAAAGAAATGGATTGTGAGCTGCTGTGCTGGCGCAGGTGCATGAGGGTAGGCATCGTCTGGTGGATTATTATTCAGGACCCCTCAATGCAGTGACCAAGGGGCCATGTTTATGTGTTGTGCAGGCTACCTGCCTGGGTGTATAAACTGTGAATAATCCGGTGAAGAACAAGTAGACCGAATTAAAAGATTTAATTGAAACTTGTAAATATGATAAATGGAAAATTGTAGTGATTTATATATACTGCATGCCCTCATAGCCTAATGCCCTTTGAAGTACGACAAATGCACTCTGTCAGTCACCCGGGTGTGAGGCTCCGTGGCTAAGGATTTGCGCCTGTGACTGGAAGGTTGCCGGTTCAAATCCCGCGGCTGGCAGAGGAATCCTACCCTGTTGGGCCCCTCGGTAAGACCCTTAACCCCAACTGCTCCAGGGGTGCTGTACAATGGCTGACCCTGCGCTCTGACCCCAAGCTTCTCTCCCTGTCTGTGTCTCCAAGGAGAAAAGCTGGGGTATGTGAAAAGATGAATTCCTAATGCAAGAAATTATATAGGGCTAATAAAGCAACATTATGTTATATATGAGTCAAATGGTGTGCCGGTTACCCAAACCTGGGTGGGGACCGGGTTTGAAGCAGTAGCCACTTATGTGGTATCTCGATGTGACGCTTATCAAAGGAACTCAACTATAGTTCAGGTGCGGGTACTACAGCTCAAAAGGCCTGCTCCTGAGGATCCTTTCATGCACTGGCAAATTGACAATTGGTAAGGGAAAACCTGGGCTCTTATAATCTTTCCCAGTGGGTTGCTGCCACTGCCTCTGTGTCTGTGTCTACCAAACACTTGATGACAGAGATACAATAAGCCCTCGGTGGGCACTGCCCTCCCTCTTGTATTGTGATCAAGGGACACACTTCACAGGGAAGGTGTGTCAAGCTGTGGCTGCGTTGTTCGGGGTGAGATGGGACCTTCGTTGCACCCATCACCCTCACTCTACTGGAACAGTGGAACGAAGGAACAGAACTCTGAAAGATCGACTAGACATCAGACTGAAGGAACGCCAGGGGTAGATGAAACTGCAAAGAACAGCGCCCTAAACTGTTCCCTGACTTGGGAACCACCACTGGCCAGATCAAGAAGCTCTGAAGCAGATGACACCAGTCCCGTGCCGCCGGGAACATCGCAGGCCCGGAATAGAGGCCCAGAAGGAGATGATGGCGGGACACGAATTAAGTACAGACTGCAAAGATCACTGAAAATGAGAATTGATGAGCACACCCATGATAAGGGGGTGAATGGCCATACATACATTTTAGCTCTGTCACATTTCTATGCGAGCAGAGACAATCAGAGTTTGTGTTGGGTTTGCACAGCGGGGCCCCAACCTGCTGTAGGGGGGTTACCCTTGGGAGTGATTCCCCTAGATGCAAATGATTATTGTGGTTTGTTTGTTCATAATAAGATGTTTTGCAGGAACGGAACAAAGAGAAATTTTACAGCTAGAATTGTTCTGCAAAACGGCACAGCTGAGGCAGGGGAACAATGTCTAGATTTTTCTAAGAGTTATTACCCAGTTGTTGACCTATCTTGAAAAACCCCCTAAGATTATGCTGGGCTCCAGCCCACAGGGATTTACCTGTGCTGTAAGAAATAATGCGTGAATAAGGAGAGAGGCATCAAAGATACACCTGCTTTCTTTTCATGGTTAAAATCATTATTTGGGTCATTGGGACTGTTTTTCTTGAAACTATTCACGCCTGTTGTTGTAGTGTTTTTGCTGTTGTGCTGTTGTATGACTTATATTATTCCAATGTTTTCGATCTATGGTAATGAAAATGTGTACGCATCAATATGTACTGCTCAGAACAGACTCCGAGGAGCCCTGGGACCCACCAGGTGAACCCTATGAGGACTCTGTGGAGCGAACATATTTAAGGATAAAAAGGAGGGAATGAAATGGAAAGTTACTGAGAAAAGGTGTTTTATCCTAAAAATGTTGTTTACGGACAGAGCTGTGCTGCAGAAGCAGCCGAATACTTAGAACAAAGTGTGACAGCACCCAGCTCGTCAAGGGCACGGGATGTTTTAATAATGTCTATCTCTGCTGCTTGAAGAAGGGAGTATGAGAAACTATTTGAATAACCGCTCTCCTTTGCTTAAAGCAGAAACCTATAAGGAATGGAAAATTACTGCCTGTCCTTGAAGTGTTGCATCAGCTTAAAAAAGATATAAAACCAGGGCTCTCCCTGCTTGCTTTTGAATCAGCTTTCACTTCTCTGCACAGACGGGTGATGGCTTTTTCCCATATTGCAATATGAATAAAGACCTTACTGAGTGAATGAGAATACCTCTCCTGGCTCTTCTTCGATAAAATTCCATGACAACTGTTCTTCGTTTTCCCTCAGATTTAGGCTGAGTGCACTGTGAGAAATCACAGACAAAAAATCTATCGACTGTTGCATTCTTGATCAAACCGAAACTTAATCATAACAAAACCTAAATCACAGAGCTGAGAGGAAGTGTGCCAACACATCTACACATGTTAAACTAGTGGCGCTCTTAGTCACATGAAGATGATGCAAAGAAACAAAGCCGATTAAGAGTTTCAGAGCCACAGCTGTACTGATCTTGTCACATCATCTTGTAGCTTCAGTAGGTCAGAGCTGGATGAGAGACACCACTCCTTTTCCGATTCCCACCTGAAGTTACTCAGTTTCATTGGAGTAAAGGAGATCAAAGAGTGAAAAAGGAGATCTGAGCTCATGGTAAAAGCACAGTAAAGTGTAGGAAAGAATGGGGAAAACATGATTACAGCACAGTAAAGTGTACAATAAGAACTGCCCCCATGTATCTTAAGATAGTTTGCTAGATTTTGTCAGGATGATGAGAGGTTGATGAGATTAATTGAGCACTTCTCTGTCCAGGGGTTCTATAGTGGTCAGTCAGGGTGTGAAGGAGGGACAGTGGTCCTGGATGACTGATCTCAAGCCTGTTCTGTATGAACCCCTCTGTCTCTCTCCAGTGCCCAGCTCTCCTCTGTCCAAGGAGCTCTATAGTGGTCAGTCAGGGTGTGAAGGAGGGACAGTGGTCCTGGATGACTGATCTCAAGCCTTTTCTGTATGAACCCCTCTGTGTCTCTCTAGTGTCCAGCTCTCCTCTGTCCAGGAGCTCTATAGTGGTCAGTCAGGGTGTGAAGGAGGGACAGTGGTCCTCGATGACTCATCTCAAGCCTGTTCTGTATGAACTCCTCTGTGTCTCTCCAGTGTCCAGCTCTCCTCTGTCGAGGAGCTCTATTGTGGGCGGTCAGGATGCGGAGGAGGGAGCGTGGCCCTGGCAGGTCTATATCCAGATCCAGATGAACCACAACCAGGCCACATTCTGTGGTGGATCCTTGATCAGTGAGCAGTGGGTTCTCACTGCAGCGCACTGCTTCAAACCGTGAGTGTGTCCTGAAATCCCTATCTGCCTTGCCACGTCTCTGGGAACTGCTGTAAAAACACCTTTCATTCTTTTCCTACTCATTGTTCAAAACCGATTAAGTTCTCAGCCTGTTCAGGTGTGCTCAGACAGGGTCCTATCTGATTAGAACAGTCCATTCCACTAATTAGCCCGTTCAATTTAGCCGTTTTTCTGCGATTCTCCCAAACTAATCCTTCTGAATAAAAAACAATCAGAGGACAGTGTAAGAAAAGAGGCAGCTATATCAGTTTAATCTGGTTATGATCAATGGTCTGGATTAAAATCAAACATTAAAATTCTTGCCCCGTCTCAACGTGTCCCGGAAATGACAGAGCTAAACAGGTCTTTGGTCAAAATGTGTCTCCAAGCAGTATTATTGGCATTGCAATAGTTAATATTTACTCTGGATACTGATTACCTGATCCCGCGACCAAGTACACAGAATAATAATATTTATTATTCTTGTATTTCTATTAATTATAATATTTAATACAGTACCAATGTATAAATTGAAAATTCTTCTTCTTCTTCTTCTTCTTCTTATTATTATTATAAGACTGTCTCTTTCAGCTCCTCCTTGCTCAAGCATTCCTTTGTGAGGCTGGGGGCGTACAAGCTAGACCAACCCTCCAATCACGAGGTCAAGAAAAGCATTAAGAAGGTCGTCCTCCACGAGCAGTACGAGAAAGCAACAGACGGCTTTGACATCGCCCTGGTGCAGCTGGACAGCGAGGTGTCCCTCTCTCCTTACATCAGTCCTGTCCAGCTCGCCAAGCCCAACGATGTCTTCACGGAGGACACAGAGTGCTGGGCCACTGGGTGGGGGATGACTAGAGGGAATGGTAAGAAATGATGATCAGGGCTCCTGTGTTTCTCGTAAGGACTCAGGAACTAAGACTGCAGCCCACAGCCGGTCATTCTGCACATCTCTCTTGTCTGGTTGCTGTGAGCTCATTCAGACATCTCACCCAGTCATTTACTTGAAAGAAGGGAGCATATCAGCTTCAACAACATCATGCTGTATATTGTTCTAGATCAGCGGTCAGCTGACATGGCACACGTGTCATTATTGGCATGCAAAGAGATTTTTAATGGCATGTGTAATGAGAGTGGCACGTGCAATAGACTAATAAGCCATGAAGAAACTAAGTTAAAAAACAATACAAACTGTGTTAGACTGTGTAATCCCCTATAACATGCTACCCGATGAAAGTGCTATGGTGTAGAAGAAAAACAATTCACATGGTTTGCTTGCTGCCTTATTTTTAGCAGGGATAGCCAACTATTTTAACAGGAAAGCTCGCAATCTGTGCTGCTAATAATATTTATTTTGGTATTTATTGTGGCATGCTCATCAGCTGAGATGGTTGTGCCTGGTGTCTGAACATGAGGACAACCACTCATGATGTTTTTTTAATAAATAAAGAAAATGAATGCTTTATACCCGGGAAGGTGTTGGAAATAAAGTGTAATAAATAATGCATGTCATTCTGCTTGTCTTTAGATTTGCAGAAAATAGTAACTATCTTTTTGTCACTCCAGTACCACTGGCACCCCCTCGCACTCTGCAGGAAGTCCAACTGGCCATCATAGACAACAGGCGCTGTCAGTCCATGTACAACAGTGAGATAATCAGGAAAGACATGATGTGCGCTGGGTATGAAGATGGACAGAAGGACACCTGCCAGGTGAGTTCACCATCCGCAGTGCAGACAGAAACTAGACCAGTTGGTGCAAAAATTCAAGACAACTCATACATGGTGGATACATTTGGAAAAGTATTTCAGAATGATAACTTTACAAATCAAAAGTGATCACGCTTTCACATCTATAAAACAGCAATCTGTGTGTGATCTACGGCCACTAATCATCCAATTCGATTTTAGTAAGTTAGTTTATAACCAGCAGTTTCTCCAGGAGCAATATCACCCTGCAACTTACAACTGACACCCCACTGGAGCTCCGCAGTGTGAGCCTGGTCAGTACCTGGATGGGAGACTCCTGGGAAAGCTGAGGCTGCTGCTGGAAGAGGTGTTAGTGGGGCCAGTAGGGGGCGCTGTGGGGGTCCTAATGCCCCGGTATATTGTTACCCATCATGGCCTCCTAATAACCCCCATCTCTGAACTGGCTTCATCACTCTGCTCTCCTCCCCACTGAGAGCTGCTGTGTGTGAGCAGACTGGAGCTTCATCCAGGTGGGGGGACACACTGGTGGGGGTGGAGGGGATCCTCATTACCTGTAAAGAGCTCTGAGCGTCCAGAAAAGAGTTATATAAGTGTAAGGATATTATTATTATTATTATTATTATTATTTTTATTATTATTATTATTATTATTATTATTATTATTATTATTACGTTCTTCCAAAATGAGCCTTGAAAGATTTGCGGAAAATGCATACTGTGAGCATGTCATTACCGTTGAGCAACAGACAGTTATGTGCAAAATTACTCACGTCATGATGGAGTTGCACCACTTTGATTTGCAAATATTTACACTAAGCACAGCCCTGTATTGTCACCGTGTGAAACTATTCCTTCTTCATAACCCATTTCACTCCAGGGTGATTCTGGGGGACCTCTGGTGTGTCGAAAGGGGAACTGCTGGATCCAGGCTGGGATTGTGAGCTTTGGAAGATGTTGTGGTAGGCCCAACTCCCCAGGAGTCTACACCCGGGTCAGCAGCTTCACGGATTGGATAAAGAAACACAGTGGAGTCTGAGGAGTTCTACGGGATCCAGGGGAGAGCGCCTTCTGGTGTAACTGGCTGCTGCTGCTGCAACTGCAGAATCTGATTCCATCTGATTAGATTGCCCGTCTGCACAAGATAATTGCATGTGAGAATATGCCAAAAGATAAGACTTGGAGATAAAACAGTGAGTCGGAGACAGAAGTCTTACAGCCCTTTTTTAAGTGTGTACCATAGCTATGAATTATGGATTGAACAATAAATGTTAGATCTTGTCAGTTCAGGACAAAACAGCTGGGCATGGCCGTCCATTTTGAGTATTTTGTTGAAAAAAATGGATTTGAAATTGGGGAGTCGGTTCTGTGTCATAAGCATTGTGATACAGTACATCAAGAAATAACTAATATTTGTAGCCACAACAGATGAACAGATGGAATCGCTAGCAAGACATGCTTTTGCCTGCTGCTGTGAGAGATCAGTTGTACTCTTATTCAGTTGACCATTGAGCTCAATAAAATTGCAAGCACTGAAACTCTTGGTCTGGGTCTGTTCTCTCTCCATCACTGTATAAAAAATTGACAAAACGCTGTAGCCCCACCCAACCTCACTGCAACGTGGTAGCGCCCTCATGTGTCAGTCTGAATGTCTGCATGCATCAATATTTTGGTTCATATGTCTCAGCGTCCATGTAATAATAATAATAAACTTTATTTTATATAGCGCCTTTAAAGGTGGCTTCTCAAAGCGCTTTACAGGATGACAAGAACAATAAATAAAAAGAATACACAAGACAAAACACAGTTACAATATACAGAGGAGACTGTGGATGGTGGTACTAAGAAAAGGAGAGGAGTGAAGAGTGGAACCAGTTAAGTAAAGGCTTTTCTGAAGAAGGGTTTTGAGTCTGGATTTGAAGGAGTTTAGAGATGGTGACTCTCTGATATCCTTTGGGAGAGAGTTCCAGAGCTTGGGGGCATAACAGGAGAAGGCCCTGTCACCCATACAATGTGGGGCTGTACTGTCTGCACTGGGTCTATACCGTGACTGTACGGGTCTGTACCAAGTCTGCACTGGGTCTGTACTTTGGCTGTATCGATTTTGAACTGGATCTGTACTGGGGCTGTACTGAGTCTGCACTGGGTCTATACTGGAGCTGTATTGGGGCTGTATCGAGTCTGCACTGTGTCTGTACCGGGTCTCTAGTGATGTTCAGAGAGATATCTAAAGGCATCTAAAGGCACGGCAGGAATCCAACTGAGTCCAATAGAAATAACTGTTTCTGACTGTGAAGGGGTTTCTGTACGATCCCTGCTGGATCTCCTTGGTTGAGGAAATAAGGAAGAGACCCTCCATCCAGTTGTGACCAAACAGAAAGTATTGACATCTCAGACTGATTAACATTATCATTGGGCACCCCTGGAAAGCCCATCCATTCATTTCTGGGAAATAATTAAATGTTAAAACGTGTGCAGGACCCTAACCTGCCAGGCACAGGGTGCAAGGTAGCATTCTACCCTGGTTGGGATGCGTCCTTGCAGGACACACACACATGGGGGAAAATTGGGTGCTGCCCATTCACCACTTAACCCAGGCAGAGCTTCCTTAGAATGGGCTGAGCACACAGCAAACAGGAGCTCCGGGGCAAAAAACCCACACAGACACGGGGAAGAGGCACCGAAACTGAGGGCACCGCCACTGATGGGACAGAAAGTGACAGGATCAAAACGGAGATCCGGATTTGAAATGCTTAGGAAACCAGGTTTCTGAGCTATCCACAACACTGACGTCCCGGAGATCCGAGCTGCGCCCGAATGGACCGACACCGAGTTCCTTCAGGGGGGCTTCAGAACTGAACTCAGACACTGTTGCACTGCATAATATCAACCTCAGAACGCGGAGGCAGAATGGAAGCTTTAGTGAACAGCACAGCTTCCAAAGAACAGCTAATTAAACCTAATGAACTAAACTTACTAACTAAACTAACCTAAACTACTTCCCCCACAGCCCCTGGAAAAAGGGAGGTACAACTAAAGTTCAGTTCCATGGTACACCATGGCAAGCGAAATCCTAGAAGCTGGGTTTGTTTCCAGACTGGGGGGGGGGGGGGTTTCTACAAGAATCCCAAACCAGGTTCTTGTGACTTCAGCAAAACATGAGTTCAAAGATGCTTCTGGATTCATTTAGCTGCTATCATTCCATCCTCCGTACAAAACTCTAAAAACCTGCTCGTCCGTAACGTCTGCGGTAATTTCTTTCATTTCTATTATTATTATTTCTATTATTATATTATTAACAGGAATGAACTGCAGACAGCATGACTGCCTCGGGCTGCCAGAGCGATAAGAAAACCTGCTGGATCACTCTCTAGTCCCGTATCAACAGGTCTAGGGCTGTCAGTAATGTTTCTGACAACATCAAGAGATTCCGTTCGAAAACCCAGCACAACCCAGGAAGTTCTGAAATAATAATAGCTCAAATGTTTCCTATATTCATGCTCACCCATCAGGACTTTATCTGCGACGCAGGAGTCACAGCTGTGTGCTTGAGACTTCTAGGTCATTTTCCCGTTGGACCGGCTCTAATTCGGTTCTTCCTGGAGAGTGTACACCAATTTTCAGGAGCTCTCTCTCGACAGGTCTGAAATCCTGTACTCTTTTCTATACTCTGCCGAGAACAATAAGTCTCCCACAAAGGCGATTTGTCTTTCGTAGGGCTCTAATTCCATTTAAACTGGTGTGAACACATCCTTTCTCCCACTATCATGTAGAACCTTAAATTTGACTTCATTTGAGCTGAATCTCTACCCACTTCTCAGTCTTATCCGAACTGTACTGTGTCAAGATCAGGGCATCCTGGGGGGCAATTTCTAGCATGTATTTCCATTATGGGTGTACAGACAGCTGGGTTTTTCCTTTGCTAAGAATCGGAGCATGCGAACATGTGAAAGCTCCTGCAGTGCTTTATTTCTGGATGTTCTTGCTTTCTCTGTGGGGCTCTGTACAGACCCACTCCAGCGATGAAAGCCAGTTGTACCTCCTGGAAAACCTGGGAGACCTCCTGGGAAGATCTAAAGGTTGCTGCTGGGAGAGGTGTTAGAGGGGCCAGCAGGAGGCCCTCACCCTGTGGTCCACGTGAATCCTAATGCCCCAGTATAGTGATGGGGACACTATACTGTACACAGGCACCAACCTTCAGATGAGACATAAAACCAAAGTCCTGACTCTCTATGGTCATTTAAAATCCCAGGGTGTTTCTTGTAAAGAGTAGGGGTGTAACCCCGGCACCCTGGCCAAATTTCCCATTGGCCTTTACCAATCATGGCCTCCTAATAATCCCCATCTATGAATTGGCTTCATTACTCTGCTCTCCTCCCCATTAATAGCTGATGTGTGGTGAGCGTTCTGGCGCGCCATGGCTGCCTTCGCATCATCCAGGTGGGGCTGCACATTGGTGGTGGTGAAAGGGGATCCCCATTACCCGTAAAGTGCTTTGAGTGGAGTGTCCAGAAAAGCGCAATATAAGTGTAACAATTATTTATTACTTTTCTTACCAGTTTCAGACCACTGGCCTTTAATTAGCCACGTCCACTTCTCTCTCTGTTGTCCCACAGCTCAGGTACACAGATGAACTACAGTATTATCAGATGTAGTTCTTTTCTCTGCAAGGAAACAATGCAATGATCCCTTATACTGGCATTATTAATATATTATTATTATTATTATTATTATTATTATTATTATCAAATTACTGCGTCATTTGTCCACTCATTATCAGACTGGTATGGGTTGAGATATCTTAGAGTGCACCATGGATTAGGAATAAGGAATGTGGAACAAAAATAAGGAATAGGGAACAGGTAGAGGGAATGAAAGAATTAGAATTAAAAACAGATCAATACGTTTACAATTAAATCATTGGGATCAAGTACATGTAGCAACGGTAATTAAGTACAATTAAAACACAGATCAAGAAATGTGGAATATGGTGTGATGAAAAAGAATTAAAAATAGGGAACTACGTTCTGGCACATAGAGTGTAAGGAGCAGGGTTGATGAGTCTTGGATGCTATTTGTTATTAGGTTGGCTGTAGTGTCTGCCTGCAGAGGGCACCCTTGCTGACTGTAACTCAGGAAACTGCTCAGTTATGTTACACTACCGCCAAAATCACAGCTACAGGCCGAAACCTGCTGTGCACCTGGACAAAGCTGTTCTCCACATTAGAACTTTTACGTGTGAGAGCCCAATCTGTACTCTTTTGTTATTGTTGTAAGTAATTAAACCATTTTTTTCTTTTTAGAATCGTAAGACGAGTAAGAATATTGTTCTTAAAAAAGGAGCAGAATCACTTAAAAATACTACCACCGAATTTTGAAAATCCCCTGCTAATAAACACACACAACAAGACAGGAAACAAACTGAGAGAGAGGAGATCACAGAGAAACCCTCAGTAATAAACACACAACAGGACAGGGGAAAGCAGGACAATACATCAACGTGTCAGAAGGGTTTCTAGGTGACAGTGCTTGAAAAGGCTGATACATTCTTCTAATTAAGCCGAGCTGTTTGTTGTACCAAAAATCAAGATATTCTGCTGGAGTTTTTAACCCAGTTCATTCTTCTCAGTGTAATATCTGATACAGTATGTCTCCAATACAAAGGGTGATGCACAATACAGCAATGGTCTGAAACTCTTCTGTGAGCTGCGTAGCTGCTAAACGATTGCATTTCATTTGATTTTTCATAGCTGCTGGTGACAAAGGCATTTATTTTCTGGATTTCAATTATTATGTAGTGTTCCACACAGACGTGCTAATCTTCCTTTCAATCGTGCTATTCTGCAATTCCCGCCCAGGACTTGTAATGAATTCTGACTCCTAGCTATGACATGAGAGGAGAAAAACACATGACATTTACCATATGTCTGGGTTTTGTGAATGGCATTTATTTGCTTTACATTTTCTAAAATATGTTTACCTAAAAGGAACAGGAAGTGAATGCTTCACCATTCGCTAAATGTAGTTTTTAATTTGGCATGTGAGCCAAAAACACTGACACATAAACTACATTTTCCGAAACCCCACACACATATCGCCACTATTTACGGCATGATACACTTTCAGATAGACCAAGCAAAGTAATGTGAAAATGAGTAAGGAATATTACTGAGCTAAAGAATTATGTGAAGTAATATCCACAGATATCCATACATCAACTATTACACCTGTTTTTGCAGATAGCCTTTATCCACATGCAATTATTTACCCCACTTTCGATACAATTAAATTAAATGTTTCAAGCTCTGCATACTTCAACAATATAATGGCAAGCTACAATCTTAAGAATTGAAATATATAAATAGATCTGTACTCTTAATATAATGCAAACTTCAACAAAATAATGGAAAAGTACAATATTAATGTAGTACAATATTAATAATGTAGTAGAACAGTCTTATCACATTAAGGGCTACAATCACTGTGCAGTATAATGTTCATGATGATGCACATCTGTAGCAAAAATACTAGTTGGCAACAGAAATTCACAAATTAAAAGTTTAATGTTCCATGTGGGTCTACAGTTACAGTCAATCTACTCTCCCTGTGCATTTGTATTCAAATAATTGTTGCAGAAGTGTGTGTGTGTTTGAGGAAAAGTGTGAGCTGCCCAGAGTGTGTGTTTCTTGCTGTGCACCAGATCCCTGACCCTTCTCTGCACAGAGCTGGTGATCTGCTGAGAGAGAGATCTGCTGATCTGCCGACATGGTGATCTGCCTGCCGATACGGCTGGCGTATCTTGATGTTCCTTCTTTGGTTCGGAGCCGTTTATCTGCATCTGGTCTCCAGGCTGGCTTGTCTGCCTGATCTGAAATAAACAGGAAACTGCAAAGATACGAGACGCAGCTCCCTTTTCACACTTTCAAATCACATTCTAACATCTGAGGAGCGGCCTCAGCTTTTGAAAAAGGTGTGCCGTTTTTCTGCACTCTTTCTCTCTCACGCACCGTTCCAAAAAAACGTACACGTAGTCCTGGGGGAGACATGATTATTCTCCTTCCCTGGCTTCCCCAGTTCCCCAGCTTGCATTATAATTCCTGATTGTGTTAATGTAATTAGATTGTCTGGCCAGGCTCACCTGGCTAGTCTAATTTAGTCCAATCCAATCTCTGAGTGACTGTTGATATTTGTACCCTAACAGGCAACTGCCATCGCTCTACAGGCATAATTTCCTCCTAATTTTCCTAATTTTCCTCCTCCTAGGGAAGCCAGCGAAGATGAGCCCTGCTCTACTGCAAAGTCTTGTGTCTCTCTTCTTGTGTCTTCTTTAGAGTACTCTTGTGAGAACACTTATAAAAACCTTCCTTCCTTCTCCTCACACCACACACTGAGGAAAAGTCCTGGTCCACTCCTACTTCAGATTTCTCATGAACTATAATTATGCTACAGGCATAATTTCCCCCTCAGTGTCAGACATGTGACTGTGAAGGCATCTTGTCAGCCTCGTGGACGCTAGTGACCTAGGGAAGCCAGTGAAGATGAGCCTGTTATGGGTTCGGTAATAGGGACCGAACCAGTGAGTGAACCCACTTGCAGGAGCGAACAATACCAAGTCATAATCCGAAAGCAAACCGTAATCGTAGGAACGAGCCGAGAGTCCAGGGGAAGCCAGATATCCGAAAGGGAACGAGTACCGAAGCCGAAGCGTGATCCGAAGTCGTAGTTCGTAGAGCAATCCGAGAATCCAGGGGTAGCCAGTGATCCAAAACAGAGCGAAAGTAACCAATCCAAGCTGAGATCCGAAAAGCCGAAGTCCAAAGGGAAAAACCGCAAACCGAAAGCCAAGGCGAACACAGGGTAGAAGTAGCGCAACCAGGAAGCTCGAAAGGAAAAACCAATACTGAGCAACGAGGTAGGGAAGGACAGGTGTTTAAGTAGGATGAGACGGGGGTGTGGTGGTGAATGGGAAAACTGATAGGTGAACTATGGATAGGGGCTACGCCTACTTCTGCCTCCTCCGTTGCCGGGAGGCAGGGATCGTAACATTACCCCCCCCTCTACGGGCGGCTCCTGACGCCCTAGAGGGACAATCAGGGAAGTTGAGGTGGAAGTCTTGGATGAGGTTGGGGTCCAGAATATCCTTCTCCGAAACCCACGAGCGCTCCTCCGGACCGTAGCCTTCCCAATCAACGAGATATTGTAGGGATCCACGAGACCATCGGGAATCCAGGATTTTATTGACCGTGTAAGCAGGGAGTCCATCAATTACTCGAGGCGGTGGGTTTTTTTTTTGCGGTTTAGACAGGGTGGATCTGTGAAAGGGTTTAAGGAGGGAAACATGGAAAGTAGGGTGGATCCGAAGGGTAGGAGGCAAGGCCAGTCGGTAAGTTACAGGGGTGATCTGGGCGAGGACACGAAAAGGACCAATGTACCTGGGAGCAAGCTTGCCAGAAGGTTGCTAAAGAGGAAGGTTACGAGTAGATAACCAAACAAACTGACCACGTCGAAATCTGGGTGGGATACGACGGCGCCGATCAGTCACCTTCTTCTGCTGAGCTGAGGTGCGAAGAAGGGTGGCTTTGGCCTTCCTCCAGAAGGTCTTCAGGTTAGAGATGTAGTCCTGAACCGAAGGTACCTCTGTGTTGGGATGGGAGTCAGGGATAAGAGGAGGCTGATGCCAGCAGATGTGGTATACAAAGAATTGTGTGCATACTCTGCCCATGGAAGCAAGGACACCCAATTATCATGGGTAGAGGAGATATAAGTCCGTAAATAGGTCAGCAGTTCCTGATTCATTCGTTCTGTCTGACTGTTGGCCTGAGGGTGATAAGCTGAGGTAAGTGAGACTGAGGCGCCCAGTGACTTACAGAAGGCCCTCCAAAATCGGGAGACAAACTGAGAATAACAATATCCTTAGGGATGCCATGCAGTCGGAAGATATGTTGTACAAACAACTCTGCTAGTTCTCGAGCTGTGGGTAAAGATGGTAGGGGAATAAAATGAACAGATTTGGAAAAACGGTCTACCACCACCATAATAGTCGTGTGTCCATGGCTGGGTGGAAGGTCAGTAACAAAATCTACTGAGAGGTGGGTCCAAGGACGGTCCGGAATGGGTAAGGGTTGAAGAAGGCCCGCTGCCCTCATCCGGGAAGACTTCATTTGGGAGCAGATAGAGCAGGCCTGGACATACTCCTTGACATCCTTGGCCATAGTTGGCCACCAGAAGTCTCTGGAGATGAAATCCAAGGTACGGTGGAATCCAGGGTGTCCGGCGAAGCGGGAGTCGTGTCCCCATTGTAAAACTGCCGATCTGACGGAATTAGAGACAAATAACTTGTCCTGAGGGCACTGAGGAGGTACCGTCTGCCCTACCAAGGCTCGTCGGACAATTACCTCAATGTCCCATCTTACCGCTGCCAGGAACTTACCAGACGGGATGATGGGTTCTGGAATCAATTCGGCCTCAGGGGGGTCGTGGATCCGTGAAAGGGCGTCTGCCTTGATGTTCTTGGAACCTGGAGTGTAGGTGATCAAGAAATTAAATCTGGAAAAAAAAAGGGACCACCTAGCCTGGCAAGGACAAAGACGTTTGGCCGACTGCAGATACTCCAGGTTTTTATGATCAGTGTAAATTAAAAAAGGGTGATGAGCACCCTCTAACCAGTGCCTTCATTCCTCCAATGCCAGCTTAATGGCCAAGAGCTCACGGTTACCGACGTCGTAGTTCATTTGGGCAGGGGATAACTTCTTACAGAAGAAGGCACAGGGATGAAGAATCTGTTTTTCTCCATGACGCTGGGAGAGAACAGCACCCACACCATGGCCAGAAGCATCCACTTTGACCACAAAGGGCAAAGTTGGATCAGGGTGTTTTAGGATGGGGGCTGTAGTGAACAGGTGTTTCAGATGCTGAAATGCTTCTTCGGCTTGAGGGGTCCATTTGCCTTGTTTAGGTCCTTTACGGGTCAAAGAGGTTATGGGAGTGACCACCGAGCTGAAGTTTTGAATAAACTTCCTGTAAAAGTTAGCAAAGCCAAGAAATCGTTGAATGTGTTTGAGATTCTTGGGAGTGGGCCAATCAGTAATCGCCAAGACTTTACTCGAATCCATTTCCAACCCCTCCGGCGAGATGACGTACCCTAAAAAGTGAATCCTCGAAGCATGGAAGGTACACTTCTCTAATTTGACATATAGTTTATTCTTAATGAGCCGGGAGAGTACTTCTCTGACATGGAGAACATGATCCTGGAAGGAATCAGAAAAAATTAATATGTCATCTAGATAAACCAAGACAAATCTTTGTAGGAGATCACGAAAGATGTCATTAATAAAAGATTGAAACACTGCTGGAGCATTAACCAAACCAAAGGGCATGACCAAATATTCGTAATGTCCATGGGTTGTCATAAATGCCATCTTCCATTCATCCCCTTCCCGAATGCGGATTAGGTTATAGGCCCCTTGTAAATCCAGTTTTGTAAAGATCTTGGCTCCATGCACAGACTCAAGTGCTGCTGGAATTAGAGGCAAAGGGTACTGATTCTTGATGGTGATCTCATTGAGGCCACGGTAGTCCATGCAGGGACAGAGCCCACCATCCTTCTTTTCCACAAAAAAAACTGGCACATGCTGGTGAAGTGGATGGACGTATAAGCCCAGCCTTCAGAGAGTCTCGTATATAGACTTTCATGGCCTCAGACTCAGAATTGGAGAGTGGAAAAATACGACCTTTGGGAGGGATAGTACCAGGCAAAAGGTCAATTTCACAATCGTAAGGTCGATGGGGGGGGGGAGGGCCAAGGCCTCCTGCTCATTAAAGGCTTCCTGTAGATCAGAGTATTGAGGGGGTATGGTAGGAACCCCTGAAGGGGACGTCGCCATGAGTGCAATCTTCACTGGTAGGCGACAGCATTTTCTAATACATATGGGTCCCCAAGCTACAATCTCTTTACGGGACCAAGAAATGTGTGGGTCATGCTGCTGTAGCCAAGGAAAGCCTAGCACCAGAGGATGTGTTGGGGTCTCAAGGAGATAAAACCAGATGTCTTCCACATGGGTGGCGCCTATCTGCAGGCTTATAATTTCCGTTTGCCACCTAATAAGTCCTGGAGATACGGGGGAGCCATCAATAGACTGGACACGAAGAGGAGTAGACACCAAGGTCAAGGGTAGTTTCCAAGCTCAAGCGACGGCGGCGTCTATAAAGTTACCCGCCGCCCCTGAGTCTATAAAAGCAAGAAGAGGTCTCCTTTCATTACCCCAGAATAGTGTAGAACAAATAAAAAATCCTGAGGAAAGCTGAGGGAATTGAGTATTCTCACTCACCTTAGGATTCTGAGAAGGTGGGCGGCGCCTCAAGGATGAGTATGCAGCAGGGCAGGCCGCTTTAAAGTGTCCAAATTTCCCACAGTACAGGCAGCGACCCTCTCGTTGGCGCCTCTCTCGTTCTTTAGGGGTTACCCGGGTGCGGGCTATTTCCATAGGTTGTTCTGAGTCGGCAGATCTGAAAGGTGATAGCCGAAGAGCCTCTAGTATAGGGGACCGAGATCTCTCAGCACTCCTATGACGAATTCTGAGTTTTAATTGCAATACCTGTGAAATAACTTCCTCCAAGGTATTGCCCAATTGCGGCATATTTACCAGATGGTCCTTAATTTCTTCACTGAGTCCTTGACGGAAAAGAAAAATAAGGACCTCATTGTCCCAGTGGGTCTCTGCTGCTGCTACTCGAAAATCTATAGCATAATCATGTACAGACTGGCGGCCTTGGTGGATGGAGGAGAGGCGGAAGGCAGAGTCTTGGCCAACTATGGGACGACAAAAAACCCCCTTAAATTTTCCTAAAAAAAGATCATAATCCTGAATTTCAGGAGCCCCGCGATCAAGCAGAGCAGTAGCCCATTCCAAAGCGCGGCCGGTTAGCCGTGAAACTATGAAGGCGATCTTGTCCTGAGGAGAAAAAAAAGTCTCCAGATGAAGCCTGAGAACCAGCGCACACTGTGCTAAGAAGCCCCTACATTTCGTAGGGTTGCCGTCAAACCTGTCAGGTGGAGTTAGTGGAAGAGGTCAAGGGGCAGGTGTAGGAGCTGGCGGAGGCGGAGCCGAAGCGGCAGCTCCAGCGTTGCTTCCTCGATTGCCGATGGGCGGCATTGCAGACAGGTGCGCAGAGATCTGTTGGACAGAAGCCTGGAGCTGGACTAAGGCTTGTCCGTGCTGATCCAAAGCCGAGCGAATCTCCTCTTGCTCCGCTGGGTCCATGTAAAAAGGCTAAATATTCTGTTATGGGTTCGGTAATAGGGACCGAACCAGTGAGTGAACCCACTTGCAAGAGCGAACAAAACCAAGTCGTAATCCGAACCGTAATCGTAGGAACGAGCCGAGAGTCCAGGGGAAGCCAGATATCCGAAAGGGAACGAGTACCGAAGCCGAAGCGTGATCCGAAGTCGTAGTCCGTAGAGCAATCCGAGAATCCAGGGGTAGCCAGTGATCCAAAACAGAGCGAAAGTAACCAATCCAAGCCGAGATCCGAAAAGCCGAAGTCCAAGGGAACAACCGCAAACTGAAAGCCAAGACGAACACAGAGTAGAAGTAGCGCAACCAGGAAGCTCGAAAGGGAAAACCAATACTGAGCAAAGAGGTAGGGAAGGACAGGTGTTTAAGTAGGATGAGACGGGGGTGTGGTGGTGAATGGGAAAACTGATAGGTGAACTACGGATAGGGGCTACGCCTACTTCTGCCTCCTCCGTTGCCGGGAGGCAGGGATCGTAACAGAGCCCTGCTCTACTGCAAAGTCTTGTGTCTCTCTTCTTGTGTTTTCTTAAGAGTACTCTTGTGAGAACACTTATAAAAACCTTCCTTCCTTCTCCTCACACCACACACTGAGGAAAAGTCCTGGTCCACTCCTACTTCAGATTCCTCATGAACTGTAATAATAAAGAATTATTAATACCTTTTTCTGGACACTCCACACAGAGCTCTTTACAATAATGGGGTAATGTAAAGAGGTACATGGGGAACTGGGAACCCTACAACACCAGTGTGTCCCACCATCTAGATGATGCTCCAGTCTGCTCACACACAGCAGCTCTCAGTGGGAAGGAGAGCAGAGTGATGAAGCCAGTTCAGAGATGGGGATTATTAGGAGGCCATGATAGGTAAAGACCAGGGGGAAATTTGGCCAGGACACCTGGGTAACACCCCTACTCTTTTCGAAAAACACCCAGCGACTTTTAAGGACCATGGAGAGTCAGGACCTCGGTTTAATTTCTCATCCACAGGACAGGATTAGACAGTATAGTTTTTAAAGTATAGTGTCACCACACTAGGGCATTAGGACCCACACAGACTGCTAGGTGAGACAGAGCTCACCTTCCTGGAACAGAATTACTGTATACCCAGATCTCAGCAGCCTGCTAGAGACTAGAGAGTAGAGGAGTTTATTGACAAATGCACATGGACATTGGAAGTCTTACTCATGCTGATCTCTCAGGATGTCCACAGTACAGCAGACAACCTGGTACAACAGACAACACCACACAATATAGACACTACATTACAAAGCAACCCATATTGTAATAAATAGAAACAACCTATTACTCTAATCCTACTCTTCTACTCTGCTAAAGACATAAATTTGACTGTGCTGCACCCAAGATTTCAAAGTCACTTTCACACAAATCATCCCGAAATGTGTTTTCAGTCCTTCTCAGTCTTTTTTGGCAGTCATGAACTGAAAGACTTCACTTGCACATAACTAGATTTCAGTCAACTTCATTGAGGGTAAGTTGATGGCATAGCACAGTCATACAGCTAATTAATCAGCTCATTAGATCTCTGGTTTGCACAAAACCCCCTGAGAAGCTTAAACACACACATGCCTGTAGAAACGGATGCACACACACGCACACACAGTTCTCTGCGTCACGTAAATGAAACTCCACGCACAGGTGATACCTGCATCCACCCTCTCCCATCCCAGTCTCTCAACAGCTCCAGCTCAGAGAAGAAACTGTTCAGGCTGGGTTAATAACTGGACAAGACAAGTCTGCGTTGCAAAAATGAAACCGCGTGTACAAGGAGAGCCTTCTGGTAACAATCAGCGAGGGGCAAGCTGAAAAAGTCTCAAAGCCCTGGTTTTCCAGTCTTTCTAATGAAAAAGCACTGAAAACCTTTCATTTTGACTGGGGTTCATTGGCCCAGTGTAAAAGTAATATTAATAAACTCATAATAATGAACAAACTTTATTTTATGTAGCACCTTTAAAAGTGACTTCTTTTACAGTAAGAAAAAAAATTTCAAGGAGGGGAGAGAATTAGTATAATTAAAAACAAGGGTTTCCAATTAAATGAAAGCCGTTCTGAAGAAGAACGGTTTTGAGTCTGGATGTGAAATGGCTCAGGGAAGCATTTGGGATAGAATCCCAGGGGTTTGGGGTGCAGCAAGAGAAGGCTTGTTACCCATAGAGTGTAGAGGAGATCGCAGTACAAACAGGAGACCAGAATCAGGAAGCCAACAAGGCAATAAGTCAAACAGGTACTGAGGTGCCAAACCATGCAGAGCCTTATAGGCAAGCAGGAGGATTTTGAAACCTGTTAGGAAGCCAGTGCAAGGACTCCAGGATAGGAGTAACATGATCTCTTGCACAATCTGTCTTGGCCTGAAATCCTGACGGCGCAAATTAATTTACAACAGTTAAAAGTGACAAATGAGAAATCAGTCTATTACTTTTGAGCTCTCCCAAGATTGCAGTCAAGTTCACTGAGAGTAAGTAGCAAGCTTATCAAAGCGGATATCTGATTTACTCTGACTAGTATGTCAAATGGTTCCATAATCAGGATGTTAGATCTCTGGTGCACAATTATTGAGTCACTTCGTAACCCCCTGTATGTTTGTGGTCTGCGAGTCTACAGCACTGTGAGCTATATGAAGGCAGGTGTATGTGCATTTCTGCTGTCTCTGCTCAGTTGTTTAAAAGAGACTCTCCTCTGTGTCCAGTTTCCAACATTAGGTGAGCAGGGCCAGTCCACTAAGTGTCCAGTGAGAGGCTGGGAAAATGAAGATGTTTTTTCTGCTGGTGTTTTTTGGGATCTTTATCCTGAACAAGGAAGAAGGTAAGAGACGAATCAGAAATTGAAAATGTATATGTAAAATAAATGTGCAGATGAACGGTTGTATAAGCATACGTAGCCTATGCAGTGACAGTTTGTGGATAGTCTATACATATATACAACACCAATGAAGACTGAGAACTGCAGCTGCTATTGTGCAGCCTGATCCTGGACAAAACAGAAGATAAGAAGACAACAAGCCGCCGATTGCTCATTTAAACTGTTCTTCGTTTTCCCTCGGATTTAGGCTCAGTGCACTGTGAGAAATCACAAGCAAAAAATCTTTCGACTGTTGCATTCTTGATCAAACCGAAACTTAATCATAACAAAACCTCAATCACAGAGCTGAGAGGAAGTGTGCCAACACATCTACACATGTTAAACTACTTAGTCACATAAAGACGACACAGAAACGAGGCAGATTAAGAGTTTCAGAGTCACAGGTGTACTGATCTTATCTCATCATCTTGAAGCTTCAGTAGGTCAGTGCTGGACCCGTTCTTGTCCGATTCCCAGCTGAAGTCATTCGGCTTTGTTGGACTAAAGGAGATCAAAGAGTGAAAGGGGAGGTCTGAGTTCATGGTAAAAGCACAGTAAAGTGTAGTAAAGAATGGGGAAGTCATGGTTAGAGCACAGTAAAGTGTACAATAAGAACTGCCCCCATGTATTTTAAAATAGTTTGCTAGCTTTTGTCAGGATTAGAGGTTGGTGAGATTAATTGAGCACTTCTCTGTCCAGGAGCTCTGTAAGGGTCAGTCAGGGTGTGAAGAAGGGACAGTGATCCTGGATGACTGATCTCAAGCCTGTTCTGTATGAACCCCTCTGTCTCTCTCCAGTGTCCAGCTCTCCTGTCCAGGAGCTCTACAGTGAGTCAGGGTGTGAAGGAGGGACAGTGGTCCTGGATGACTCATCTCAAGCCTGTTCTGTATGAACTCCTCTGTGTCTCTCAAGTGTCCTGTATCGTGGGCGGTCAGGATGCGGAGGAGGGAGAGTGGCCCTGGCAGGTCTATATCCAGATCCAGGTGAACCACAACGATGCCACATTCTGTGGTGGATCCCTGATCAGTGAGCAGTGGGTTCTCACTGCAGCGCAGTGCTTCAAACTGTGAGTGTGTCCTGAAATCCCTATCTGTCTTGCCACGTCTCCAGGAAAAGCTGTAAAAACACCTTTTATTCTTTTCCTACTCATTGTTCAAAACCGATTAAGTTCTCAGCCTGTTCAGGTGTGCTCAGACAGGGTCCTATCTGATTAGAACAGTCCATTCCACTAATTAGCCTGTTCAATTTAGCCATTTTTCTGTGATTCTCCCAAACTAATCCTTCTGTATAAAAAACAATCAGAGGACAGTGTAAGAAAAGAGGCAGCTATATCAGTTTAATCTGGTTTTGATCATTGGTCTGAATTAAAATCAAACATTAAAATTCTTGCCCCGTCTCAACGTGTCCCGGAAATGACAGAGCCAAACAGTTCTTTGGTCAAAATGTGTCTCCAAGCAGTATTATTGGCATTGCAATTGTTAATATTTACTCTGGAAACTAATTACCTGATCCCGCGACAAAGCACACAGAATAATAATATTTATTATTCTTGTATATTTATTAATTATAATATTTAATACAGTACCAATTTATAAATTGAACATTGATATTATTATTATTATTATTATTATTATAAGACTGTCTCTTTCAGCTCCTTCTTGCTCCAGCATTCCTTCGTGAGGCTGGGGGCGTACAAGCTAGACCAACCCTCCAAACACGAGGTCAAGAAAAGCATTAAGAAGGTCGTCCTCCACGAGCAGTACGAGAAAGCAGCAGACGGCTATAACATCGCCCTGGTGCAGCTGGACAGCGAGGTGTCCTTCTCTCCTTACATCAGTCCTGTCCAGCTCGCCAAGCCCAACGATGTCTTCACAGAAGACACAGAGTGCTGGGCCACTGGGTGGGGGTGGACTAAAGAGAATGGTAAGAAATGATGATCAGGGCTCCTGTGTTTCTCGTTAGGACTCAGGAACTGACAGCCGGTCATTCTGCACATCTCTCTTGTCTGGTTGCTGTGAGCTCATTCAGACATCTCACCCAGTCATTTACTTGAAAGAAGGGAGCGTATCAGCTTCAACAACATCATGGTGTATATTGTTCTAGATCAGCGGTCAGCTGACATGGCACATGTGTCATTATTGGCATGCAAAGAGATTTTTAATGGCATGTGTAATGAGAGTGGCACGTGCAATAGACTCATAAGCCATGAAGAAATTTTTACAAACTGTGCTAGACTGTGTAATCCCCTATAACATGCTACCCGATGAAAGTGCTATGGTGTAGAAAAAACGATTCACTTGGTTTATATGCCACCTTATTTTTAGCAGGGATAGCCAACTATTTTAACAGGAAAGCTCACAATCTGTGCTGCTGATAATATTTATTTTGGTATTTATTGTGGCATGCTCATCAGCTGAGATGATTGTGCCTGGTGTCTGAACATGCGGACAACCAGTCATGATGTTTTTTTAATAAATTAAGAAAACTAATGCTTTATACCCAGGAAGATGTTGGAAATAAAGTGTAATGAACAATGCATGTCATTCTACTTGTCTTTAGATTTGTAGAAAATAGTCACCATCTTTTTGTCACTCCAGTACCACTGGCACCCCCTCGCACTCTGCAGGAAGTCCAACTGACCATCGTAGACAACAGGCGCTGTCAGTCCAATGTACAACAGTGAGATAATCAGGGAAGACATGATGTGCGCTGGGTATGAAGATGGACAGAAGGACACCTGCCTGGTGAGTTCACCATCCGCAGTGCAGACAGAAACTAGACCAGTTGGTGCAAAAATTCAAGACAACTCATACATGGTGGATACATTTGGAAAAGTATTTCAGAATAATAACTTTACAAATCAAAAGTGATCACGCTTTCACATCTATAACACAGCAATCTGTGTGTGATCTACGGCCGCTAATCATCCAATTCGATTTTAGTAAGTTAGTTTATAACCAGCAGTTTCTCCAGGAGCATTATCACCCTGCAACTCACAACTGACAGCCCCACTGGAGCTCCGCAGTGTGAGCCTTTGTCAGTACCTGGATGGGAGACTCCTGGGAAAGCTGAGGCTGCTGCTGGAAGAGGTGTTAGTGGGGCCAGTAGGGGGCGCTGTGGGGGTCCTAATGCCCCAGTATATTGTTATCCATCATGGCCTCCTAATAACCCCCATCTCTGAACTGGCTTCATCACTCTGCTCTCCTCCCCACTGAGAACTGCTGTGTGTGAGCAGACTGGAGCTTCATCCAGGTGGGGGGACACACTGGTGGGGGTGGAGGGGATCCTCATTACCTGTAAAGAGCTCTGAGCGTCCAGAAAAGAATTATATAAGTGTAAGGATATTATTATTATTATTATTATTATTATTATTATTATTATTATTATTATTATTATTATTACGGTCTTCCAAAATGAGCCTTGAAAGACTTGCGGAAAATGCATACTGTGAGCATGCCATTACCATTGAGCAACAGAGAGTTATGTGCAAAATTACTGACCTTATGATGGAGTTGCACCACTTTGATTTACAAATATTTACACTAAGCACAGCCCTGTTTTGTCACTTTGTGAAACTATTCCTTCATCATTCCTCATTTCACTCCAGAGTGATTCTGGGGGACCTCTGGTGTGTAAGAAGGGGATCAGCTGGATCTAGGCTGGGATTGTGAGCTTTGGAAGAGGTTGTGGTAGCATAAACTCCCCGGGAGTCTACACCCGGGTCAGCAGCTTCACGGATTGGATAAAGAAACATAGTGGAGTCTGAGGAGTTCTACGGGATCCAGGGGGGAGCGCCTTCTGGTGTAACTGGCTGCTGCTGCTGCAACTGCAGAATCTGATTTCGTCTGATTAGATTGCCCGTCTGCACAAGATAATTGCATGTGAGAATATGCCAAAAGATAAGACTGGGAGATACAATAAAGATAAAACAGTGAGTCGGAGACAGAAGTCTTACAGACCTTTTTTAAGTGTGTACCATAGCTATGAATTATGGATTGAACAATAAATGTTAGATCTTGTCAGTTCAGGACAAAACAGCTGGGCATGGCCGTCCATTTTGAGTATTTTGTTGAAAAAAATGTATTTGAAATTGGGGAGTCAGTTCTGTGTCATAAGCATTGTGATACAGTACATCAAGAAATAACTAATATTTGTAGCCACAACAGATGAACAGATGGAATCGCTAGCAAGACATGCTTTTGCCTGCTGCTGTGAGAGATCAGTTGTACTCTTATTCAGTTGACCATTGAGCTCAATAAAATTGCAAGCACTGAAACTGCTGGTCTGGGTCTGTTCTCTCTCCATCACTGTATAAAAAATTGACAAAACGCTGTAGCCCCACCCAACCTCACTGCAGCGTGGTAGCACCCTCATGTGTCAGTCTGAATGTCTGCATGCATCAATATTTTGGTTCATATGTCTCAGCGTCCATGTAATAATAATAATAAACTTTATTTTATATAGTGCCTTTAAAGGTGGCTTCTCAAAGCGCTTTACAGGATAACAAGAACAATAAATAAAAAGAATACACAAGACAAAACACAGTTACAATATACAGAGGAGACCGTGGATGGTGGTACTAAGAAAAGTAGAGGAGCGAAGAGTGGAACCAGTTAAGTAAAGGCTTTTCTGAAGAAGGGTTTTGAGTCTGGATTTGAAGGAGTTTAGAGATGGTGACTCTCTGATATCCTTGGGGAGAGAGTTCCAGAGCTTGGAGGCATAACAGGAGAAGGCCCTGTCACCCATACAATGTAGACGGGCTTGGGGGACAGTAAGGAGAGCAGAATTTGAAGAGCGAAGGTTGTGAGGTGGGGAGTAGGGCGATAAAAGTTCAGACAGGTACTGAGGTGCCAAGCCATGCAGAGCCTTACAGGTGAGCATGAGGATTTTAAAGTCTACACTTCCAGTCATTTCCTGGACACTCCTTTGTTGTACAGTATGTGTTTATTTTTGGTCCATCCATCTGAAAATCATCTTTCCTATCCGAAGCTCTTTTAAGGCAGGCCTTTGATTAAATTGCTCCAAAAGTTGTTTTTTTTACTTACTGTAAGTGTATTTATTCACCCTGTAATCTGGGACATTTACAATCTCTCATCAAAGAGCACTGATGACCTCAGGTGTAGTGAATGATGTGTCAAAGTTTCTCTTCTAACTTTATTCTTGGTGTAGAGTCAAGGCAGCAATGGGGTTAAGGGCAGTTCTATGACATCCTCACTACTGCGTCTCTCTCACTGTTACCTGTCCTGTTGTGTGTGTTTAATACTGAAGGATTTTCTGTGATCTCCTCTCTTTCACTGTGTCTCCTGTTTTGTTGTGTGTTTATGACACATTTTCTGGTATCTCCTCTATCTCATTGGATCTCCTGTAGGCTGCTCGTTAAGAAAGGATTCTATTAATAAAGGAAGCTATTGTCCTAACAGTATGTCATGTAACCTTTGTGCCTACCTCTGTGCATATTGGTCTATGTTAATCTGTCTGACAGTCACTTTCTATTTGTGTGTTCAGTCTATTTTAGATCTGATTTTCTAGCAAGAATATAGGCCAATATTTGAATTATTAATAT
The DNA here is from genome assembly GCF_040954835.1 of Lepisosteus oculatus. Lineage (NCBI taxonomy): Eukaryota > Metazoa > Chordata > Actinopteri > Semionotiformes > Lepisosteidae > Lepisosteus > Lepisosteus oculatus. The sequence goes on from NC_090699.1 coordinate 5,539,053, forward strand.
AGGCCAATATTTAAATTATTTATCTAATTACATTAACACAATCAGGAGTGTTACCCTAACAGGCAACTGCCATCACTCTACAGGCATAAATTCCTCCTCAGCATCAGATATGTAACTGTGAAGGCATCTTGTCAGCCTCGTGGACGCTAGTGACCTTGAGAAGCCAGCGAAGATGAGCCCTGCTCTACTGCAAAGTCTTGTGTCTCTCTTCTTGTGTCTTCTTAAGAGTACTCTTGTGAGAACACTTATAAAAACCTTCCTTCCTTCTCCTCACACCACACACTGAGGAAAAGTCCTGGTCCACTCCTACTTCAGATTCCTCATGAACTGTAATAATAAAGAATTATTAATACCTTTTTCCGGACACTCCACACAGAGCTCTTTACAATAATGGGGTAATGTAAAGAGGTACATGGGGAACTGGGAACCCCACTACCACCACCAGTATGCCCCACCATCTAGATGATGCTCCAGTCTGCTCACACACAGCAGCTCTCAGTGGGAAGGAGAGCAGAGTGATGAAGCCAGTTCAGAGAGGGGGATTATTAGGAGGCCATGATAGGTAAAGACCAGGGGGAAATTTGGCCAGGACACCTGGGTAACACCCCTACTCTTTTCGAAAAACACCCTGCGACTTTTAATGACCATGGAGAGTCAGGACCTCGGTTTTATTTCTCATCCACAGGACGGGATTAGACACTATAGTTTTTACAGTATAGTGTCACCGCACTAGGGCATTAGGACCCACACAGACTGCTAGGTGAGACAGAGCTCTCCTTCCTGGAACAGGATTACTGTATACCCAGATCTCAACTGCCTGCTAGAGACTAGAGAGTAGAGGAGTTTATTGACAAATGCACATGGACATTGGAAGTCTTACTCATGCTGATCTCTCAGGACGTGCACAGTACAGCAGACAACCTGGTACAACAGACAACACCACACAATACAGAAACTACATTACAAAGCAGTCCATATTGTAATAAATTACTCTAATCCTACTCCTCTACTCTGCTAAAGACATGAATTTGACTGTGCTGCCCCCAAGATTTCAAAGTCACTTTCACACAAATCTTCCCGAAATGTGTTTTCTGTGTTTACTATACTGCGACTTTCAGGGGACAAGAACTGCAAGACTTCACTTTCACATTACTAGATTGTTACCTTCAGGTAACAATCAGTGAGGGGCAAGCTGAAAAAGTCTCAAAGCCCTGGTTCTACAGTCTTTCTAATGAAAAAGCACTGAAAACCTTTTCACTTAGACTGGGGTTCAATTGCCCACTGAAATAATAATGAATAAACGTTATTTTATATAGCACCTTTAAAAGTAACTTCTCAAGGAGCTTTACAATAAGAAAAAAAGCTACAAGAAGGGGAGAGAACTTGTATAATTTAAAACAAGGGTTTCCAATTAAATGAAAGCTGTTCTGAAGAAGAAAGGTTTTGAGTCTGGATGTGAAAGGGCTCAGAGAAGTATTATTGGGGTAGAATCCCAGAGCTTTGGGGTGCAGCAAGAGAAGGCCTTGTTACCCATAGAGTGTAGAGGAGATTGCGGTACAAACAGGAGACCAGAATCAGGAAGACAACAAGGCAATAGGTCAAACAGGTACTGAGGTGCCAAGCCATGCAGAGCCTTATAGGCAAGCAGGAGGATTTTGAAACCTGTTAGGAAGCCAGTGCAAGGACTCCAGGATAGGAGTAACATGATCTCTTGCACAATCTGTCTTGGCCTGAAATCCGGACGGCGCAAATCAATTTACAACAGTGAAAAGTGAAAAAATGAGAAATTAGTCTATTACATTTGAGCTCTCCCAAGATTGCAGTCAAGTTCACTAAGAGTAAGTACAGTAGCAAGCTTATCAAAGCAGATATCTGATTTACTCTGACTAGTAAGTCAAATGGTTCCTTAATCAGGACATTAGATCTCTGGTGCGTAATTATTGAGTCAGTTCGTAACTCCCTGTATGTTTGTGGTCTGTGAGTCTACAGCACTGTGAGCTATATAAAGGCAGGTGTACGTGCATTTCTGCTGTCTCTGCTCGGTTGTTTGAAAGAGACTGTCCTCTGTGTCCAGTTTACAACATTAGGTGAGCAGGGCCAGTCCACTAAGTGTCCAGAGAGAGGCTGGGAAGATGAAGATAATTTTTCTGCTGGCGTTTTTTGGGATCCCAATCCTGAACATGGAAGAAGGTAAGAGACAAATCAGAAATTGAAAATGTAAATGTAAAATAAATGTGCAGATGAACTGTTGTATAAGCATACGTAGCCTTTGCAGTGACAGTTTGTGGACAGTCTATACATATATACAACACCAATGAAGACTGAGAACTGCAGCTGCTATTGTGCAGCCTGATCCTGGACAAAACAGAAGGTAAGAAGACAACAAGCCGCCGATTGCTCATTTAAACTGTTCTTCCTTTTCCCTCGGATTTAGGCTCAGTGCACTGTGAGAAATCACAAGCAAAAAATCTTTCGACTGTTGCATTCTTGATCAAACCGAAACTTAATCATAACAAAACCTCAATCACAGAGCTGAGAGGAAGTGTGCCAACACATCTACACATGTTAAACTACTGTTACTCTTAGTCACATGAAGACGACACAGAAACGAGGCCGATTAAGAGTTTCAGAGTCACAGGTGTACTGATCTTATCTCATCATCTTGAAGCTTCAGTAGGTCAGTGCTGGACCCGTTCTTGTCCGATTTCCAGCTGAAGTCACTCGGCTTTGTTGGAGTAAAGGAGATCAAAGAGTGAAAAAGGAGGTCTGAGCTCATGGTAAAAGCACAGTAAAGTGTAGTAAAGAATGGGGAAGTCATGGTTAGAGCACAGTAAAGTGTACAATAAGAACTGCCCCCATGTATCTTAAGATAGTTTGCTAGATTTTGTCAGGATTAGAGGTTGGTGAGATTAATTGAGCTCTTCTCTGTCCAGGAGCTCTATAGTGGTCAGTCAGGGTGTGAAGAAGGGACAGTGATCCTGGATGACTCATCTCAAGCCTGTTCTGTATGAACTCCTCTGTCTCTCTCCAGTGTCCAGCTCTTCTCTGTCCAGGAGCTCTATCGTGGGCGGTCAGGATGCGGAGGAGGGAGAGTGGCCCTGGCAGGTCTATATCCAGATCCAGGTGAACCACAACGATGCCACATTCTGTGGTGGATCCCTGATCAGTGAGCAGTGGGTTCTCACTGCAGCGCACTGCTTCAAACCGTGAGTGTGTCTTGAAATCCCTGTCTGCCTTGCCACGTCTCTGGGAACTGCTGTAAAAAATGCCTTTCATTCTTTTCCTACTCATTGTTCAAAACCGATTAAGTTCTCAACCTGTTCAGGTGTGCTCAGACAGGGTCCTATCGGATTAAAACAATCCATTCCACTAATTAGCCTGTTCAATTCAGCCATTTTTCTGCAATTCTCCCATACTAATTGTTTAAAAACAATCAGAGGACAGTGTAAGAAAAGAGGCAGCTGTATCAGTTTAATCTGGATTTGATCATTGGTCTGAATTAAAATCAAGCATTAAAACTCTTGCCCTGTCTCAACGTGTCCCAGAAATGACAGAGCCAAACAGGTCTTTGGTCAAAATGTGTCTCCAAGCAGTATTATTGGTATTGCAATTGTTAATATTTACTCTGGATACTAATTACCTGATCCCGTAACCACGTACACAGAATAATAATATTTATTATTCTTGTATTTTTATAATATTTAATATTTATTTATAAATTACACATCATTATTATTATTATTATTATTATTATTATTATTATTATTATTATTATTATTGTTATAAGACTGGCTCTTTCAGCTCCTTGCTCGAGCATTCCTTCGTGAGGCTGGGGGCGTACAAGCTGGACCAACACTCCAAACACGAGGTCAAGAAAAGCATTAAGAAGGTCGTCCTCCACGAGCAGTACAAAGAGAAAGCAGCAGACGCTTTGACATCGCCCTGGTGCAGCTGGACAGCGAGGTGTCCCTCTCTTGTTACATCAGTCCTGTCCAGCTCGCCAAGCCCAACGATGTCTTCATAGAGGACACAAAGTGCTGGGCCACCGGGTGGGGGATGACTGAAGAGAATGGTGAGAGACGACGAGCGGGGCTTCCCATGTGGCACGACTTGGAAAGGGGTTTTCTTCACTAAGCCCTGTATTCCAGAGAACTGAGATTTGCATCAGGGCTCTGGCAGTGACCAGATTTTCTCTAGCAGCACCACAGTTAACAACACTAGATGGGGTATGCTGCTGTGCCTTGCTCTCAGTGGACCCATGTTGCTGGCTAGGGAAATGCTCTCACTGGTACCACAGGGCTCCCAAATCCAGTAAGAGGCAGGCAGCCAACTGGTGCACAGTCTGGGGTGGGTAACACCTGGTATAGCCCGTGCAGGTAAAGTATACATTGGCTCCTCTGTATTGAAGACTATAAAAGGAATTCTTCTTGACTCCTTGGTGAAAAAGTAAAGGGTTCTAAATCTACAGAAAAGTAATCTAATTACATTTAACAAAATATTTTTGACCAAAAATATTTTGAACAGGTTTCTAAGCTGAAGAACGCTCATCTTGAAACAACTTTTTAGCCTGCTTGTCTATAAATATTTATTGGTGATCAAAAAAGATCTACATTCCCAGTCCACACTGAAAATTTCTTGTTTCAGGTTTCACAGTTCAGCTAAGCCTGGATTGTCTCTCTTTCTCACTCCCACTCCCCCTCCAGGATCCAAGTCTGAGATTTTGCAACAGGTTCAACTCCCTGTCATAGTGAACCAGCACTGCCAGGAGCTGCTTGATTGCCACTCAGAAATAAAAGGCAAATACAAGATCAGGCCAAACATGATGTGCGCCGGATATGAGGAGGGAGGGAAGGACACCTGCATGGTGAGTCCGTGCCAACCAAGAAAAGGGCGATCGGTTCTTCCGCAAAAAGATCAATAACCCGGCACTGCCTTCATGCTGTTCTTCAAAAGCAAATAAAACACGGCTAGGCAATTTAAATAAGCCCCGATATGGGCGCAGAAATAAAAACCGCAGGCTCACAGCAAATGCAGTAGTGGAACACCACTGTGGTGTTAGTTTTCAAAATGGCTGTACTGGCTCACCTATAAGGCTCTGTGTGTGGCAGGGCCTTTTCCTGCTGCTCCTTAAAGCTCTTGAATTCCATCACCAAGGATATCCGAGTCGCTTTCACTGAGCACATTCAAATCTAGGATAAGGTGCTATATAGCTTCATCACTCTGCTCTCTCCCCTCTGGGAGCTGCTGTGTGTGAGTAGACTGGAGCTTCATTCAGGTGGGGATTCACATTGGCGGGGGTGGAGGGGATCCCCATTACCTGTAAAGAGCTCTGAGCATCCAGAAAAGAGTTATATAAGTGTAAGGATATTATTATTATTATTATTATTATTATTATTATTATTATTATTATTATTATTATTATTATTATTATTATTATTATTATTATTATTATTATTATTACGTTCTTCCAAAATGAGCCTTGAAAGATTTGCAGAAAATGCATACTGTGAGCATGCCATTACCGTTGAGCAACAGAGAGTTATGTGCAAAATTACTCACGTCATGATGGAGTTGCACCACTTAGATTTGCAAATATTTACACTAAGCACAGCCCTGTTTTGTCACTTTGTGAAACTATTCCTTCATCATTCCTCATTTAACTCCAGGGTGATTCTGGGGGACCTCTGGTGTGTAAGGGGGACAGCTGGATCCAGGCTGGGATTGTGAGCTTTGGAAGAGGTTGTGGTAGGCCCAACTCCCCAGGAGTCTACACCCGGGTCAGCAGCTTCACGGATTGGATAAAGAAACACAGTGGAGTCTGAGGAGTTCTACGGGATCCAGGGGAGAGCGCCTTCTGGTGCTGCTGCTGCTGCAACTGCAGAATCTGATTCCGTCTGATTAGATTGCCCGTCTGCACAAGATAATTGCATGTGAGAATATGCCAAAAGATAAGACTGGGAGATACAATAAAGATAAAACAGTGAGTCGGAGACAGAAGTCTTACAGCCCTTTTTTAAGTGTGTACCATAGCTATGAATTATGGATTGAACAATAAATGTTAGATCTTGTCAGTTCAGGACAAAACAGCTGGGCATGGCCGTCCATTTTGAGTATTTTGTTGAAAAAAATGTATTTGAAATTGGGGAGTCAGTTCTGTGTCATAAGCATTGTGATACAGTACATCAAGAAATAACTAATATTTGTAGCCACAACAGATGAACAGATGGAATCGCTAGCAAGACATGCTTTTGCCTGCTGCTGTGAGAGATCAGTTGTACTCTTATTCAGTTGACCATTGAGCTCAATAAAATTGCAAGCACTGAAACTCCTGGTCTGGGTCTGTTCTCTCTCCATCACTGTATAAAAAATTGACAAAACGCTGTAGCCCCACCCAACCTCACTGCAGCGTGGTAGCGCCCTCATGTGTCAGTCTGAATGTCTGCATGCATCAATATTTTGGTTCATATGTCTCAGCGTCCATGTAATAATAATAATGAACTTTATTTTATATAGCGCCTTTAAAGGTGGCTTCTCAAAGCGCTTTACAGGATGACAAGAACAATAACTAAAAAGAATACACAAGACAAAACACAGTTACAATATACAGAGGAGACTGTGGATGGTGGTACTAAGAAAAGCAGAGGAGTGAAGAGTGGAACCAGTTAAGTAAAGGCTTTTCTGAAGAAGGGTTTTGAGTCTGGATTTGAAGGAGTTTAGAGATGGTGACTCTCTGATATCCTTGGGGAGAGAGTTCCAAGACTTGGAGGCATAACAGGAGAAGGCCCTGTCACCCATACAATGTAGACGGGCTTGGGGGACAGTAAGGAGGGCAGAATTTGAAGAGGGAAGGTTGTGAGGTAGGGCGATAATAGTTCAGACAGGTACTGAGGTGCCAAGTCATGCAGAGCCTTACAGGTGAGCATGAGGATTTTAAAGTCTACACTTTCCAGTCGTTTCCTGGACACTCCTTTGTTGTACAGTATGTGTTTATTTTTGGTCCATCCATCTGAAAATCTTCTTTCCTATCCGAAGATCTTTTAAGGCAGGGCTTTGATTAAGTTGCTCCAAAAGTTGTTTTTTTTACTTACTGTAAGTGTATTTATTCACCCTGTAATCTGGGACATTTATAATCTCTCATCAAGGAGCACTGATAACCTCAGGTGTAGTGAATGATGTGTCAAAGTTTCTCTTCTAACTTTATTCTTGGTGTAGAGTCAAGGCAGCAATGGGGTTAAGGGCAGTTCTATGACATCCTCACTACTGCCTCTCTCTCACTGTTACCTGTCCTGTTGTGTGTGTTTAATACTGAAGGATTTTCTGTGATCTCCTCTCTCTCACTGTGTCTCCTGTTTTGTTGTGTGTTCATGACACATTTTCTGGTATCTCCTCTATCTCACTGGATCTCCTGTAGGGTGCTCGTTAAGAAAGGATTCTATTAATAAAGGAAGCTATTGTCCTAACAGTATGTCGTATAACCTTTGTGCCTACCTGTGTGCATATTGGTCAATGTTAATCTGTCTGACAGTCAGTGTCTATTTGTGTGTTCAGTCTATTTTAGATCTGATTTTCTAGCAAGAATATAGGCCAATATTTGAATTATTTTTTTAGGTTTATTAAAATACAATTTAAAAGAATTAGAATCCAGGACACACGGTTGATATAGTTTAATTAAAGCATCTGGAAAACAAAGGCATGAGCTGGTGTACTATACTGGGGCCATACTGGGACTGTACGTGGTCTGTACCTAGTATGAACTAGGTCTATACTTTAGCTGTATCGAGTATGAACTGGGTCTGGGCTGGGGCTGTACTGTCTGCACTGGGTCTATACTGTGACTGTACGGGTCTGTCCGAGTCTGCACTGGGTCTGTACTTTGGCTGTATCGATTTTGAACTGGGTCTATACTGGAGCTGTATTGGGGCTGTATCGAGTCTGCACTGTGTCTCTACCGGGTCTCTAGTGATGTTCAGAGAGATATCTAAAGGCATCTAAAGGCATGGCAGGAATCCAACTGAGTCCAATAGAAATAACTGTTTCCGACTGTGAAGGGGTTTCTGTACGATCCCTGCTGGATCTCCTTGGCTGAGGAAATAAGGAAGAGACCCTCCATCCAGTTGTGACCAAAAAGAAAGTATTGACATCTCAGACTGATTAACATTATCATTGGGCACCCCTGGAAAGCCAATCCATTCATTTCTGGGAAATAATTAAATGTTAAAAAGTGTGCAGGAGCCTAACCTGCCAGGCACAGGGTGCAAGGTTGCATTCTACCCTGGTTGGGATTCAAGTCCTTTGCAGGACACACACACACACACACACACACACACACACACACACACACACACACACAATGGGGGACAATTGGGTGCTGCCCATTCACTGCTTAACCCAGGCAGAGCTTCCTTAGAACGGGCTGAGCACACAGCAAACAGGAGCTCCGGGGCAAAAAAACCACACAGACACAGGGAAGAGGCACCGAAACTGAGGGCACTGCCACTGATAGGACAGAAAGTGACAGGATCAAAACGGAGATCCGGATTGGAAATGCTTAGGAAACCAGGTTTCTGAGCTATCCACAACACTGACATCCCGAAGATCCAAGCTGCGCCTGAATGGACCGACACCGAGTTCCTGCAGGGGGGCTTCAGAACTGAACTCAGACACTGTTGCACTGCATAATATCAACCTCTGAACGCAGAGGCAGAATGGAAGCTTTAGTGAACAGCACAGCTTCCAAAGAACAGCTAATTAAACGTAATGAACTAAACTTACTAACTAAACTAACCTAAACTACTGTACTTCCCCCACAGCCCCTGGAAAAAAGGAGGTACAACTAAAGTTCGGTTCCATGGTACACCATGGCAAGCGAAATCCTAGCAGCTGGGTTTGTTTCCAGACTGGGGGGGGGGGTTCGACAAGAATCCGAAACCAGGTTCTTGTGACTTCAGCAAAACATGAGTTCAAAGATGCTGCTGGATTCATTTAGCTGCTAGCATTCCATCCTCCGTACAAAACTCTAAAAACCTGCTCGTCCGTAACGTCTGCGGTAATTTCTTTCATTTCTATTATTATTATTATTTCTATTATTATATTATTAACAGGAATGAACTGCAGACAGCATGATTGCCTCAGGCTGCCAGAGCTATAAGAAAACCTGCTGGATCACTCTCTAGTCCCGTATCCACAGGTCTAGGGCTGTCAGTAATGTTTCCGACAACATCAAGAGATTCCGTTCTAAAACCCAGAACAACCCAGGAAGTTCTGAAATAAAAAGAGCTCAATTGTTTCCTATATTCGTGCTCACCCATCAGGATTTATCTGCGACGCAGGAGTCACAGCTGTGTGCTTGAGACTTCTAGGTCATTTTCCCATTGGACCGGTGCGATGAAAGCCAGTTGTAGCTCCTGGGAAACCTGGGAGACCTCCTGGGAAGATCTAAAGGTTGCTGCTGGGAGAGGTGTTAGTGGGGCCACCACGAGGCGCTCACCCTGTGGTCCACGTGGATCCTAATGCCCCAGTATAGTGATGGGGACACTATACTATAAACAGTCACCAACCTTCAGATGAGACATAAAACCAAGGTCCTGACTCTCTATGGTCATTTAAAATCCCAGGGTGTTTATTGTAAAGAGTAAGGGTGGAACCCCGGCACCCTGGCCAAATTTCCCATTGGCCTTTACCAATCATGGCCTCCTAATAATCCCCATCTATGAATTGGTTTAATTACTCTGCTCTCCTCCCCACTGATAGCTGATGTGTGGTGAGCGTTCTGGCGTGCCATGGCTGCCTTCGCATCATCCAGGTGGGGCTGCACATTAGTGGTGGTGGAGGGGATCCCCATTACCTGTGAAGTGCTTTGAGTGGAGTGTCCAGAAAAGCGCTATATAAGTGTAAGCAATTATTAATTACTTTTCCTACCAGTTTCAGACCACTGGCCTTTAATTAGCCACCTCCACTCCTCTCTCTGTTGTCCCACAGCTCAGGTACACAGATGAACTACAGTATTATCAGATGTAGTTCTTTCCTCTGCAAGGAAACAATACAATGATCCCTTATACTGGCATTATTATTATATTATTATTATTATTATTATTATTATTATTATTATTATTATTATTATTATTATTATTATTATTATTATTTTATATTATATTATAATTACTGCGTCATTTGTCCACTCATTATCAGAGTGGTAGGGGTTGAGATATCTTAGAGCGCACTCTGGTGCACCATGGATTAGGAATAAGGAATGTGGAACAAAAATAAGGAATAGGGAACAGGTAGAGGGAATGAAAGAATTAGAATTAAAAACAGATCAATACGTTTACAATTAAATCATTGCGATCAAATACATGTAGCAATGGTAATTAAGTACAATTAAAACACAGATCAAGAAATGTGGAATATGGTGTGATGAATAAGAATTAAAAATAGGGAACTACGTTCTGGCACATAGAGTGTAAGGAGCAGGGTTGATGAGTCTTGGATGCTATTTGTTATTAGGTTGGCTGTAGTGTCTGCCTGCAGAGGGCACCCTTGCTGACTGTAACTCAGGAAACTGCTCAGTTATGTTACACTACCGCCAACATCACAGCTACAGGCCGACACCTGCTGTGCACCTGGACAAAGCTGTTCTCCACATTAGAACTTTTACGTGTGAGAGCCCAATCTGTACTCTTTTGTTATTGTTGTAAGTAATTAAACCATTTTTTTCTTTTTAGAATCATAAGACGAGTAAGAATATTGTTCTTAAAAAAGGAGCAGAATCACTAAAAAGGAAACAAACTAAGAGAGAGAGGAGATCACAGAGAAACCCTCAGTAATAAACACACACAACAGGAAAGGGGAAAGTGGGACAATGCATCAACGTGTCAGAAGGGTTTCTAGGTGACAGTGCTTGAAATAGCTGATACATTCTTCTAAATAAGCCAAGCTGGTTGTTGTACCCAAAATCAAGATATTCTGCTGGTGTTTTAAACCCAGTTCATTCTTCTCAGTGTAATATCTGATACAGTATGTCTCTAATACAAAGGGTGATGCACAATATAGCAATGGTCTGAAACTCTTCTGTGAGCTGGGCAGCTGCTAAACGATTGCATCTCGTTTGATTTTTCATAGCAGCTGGTGACAAAGGCATTTATTTTCTGGATTTCAATTATTATGTAGTGTTCCACACAGACGTGCTTATCTGCCTATCAATCATGCTATTCTGCAATTCCCACCCAGGACTTGTATTTACTGTACATCTGGGTTTTGTGAATGGCATTTATTTCCTTTACATTTCTAAAATATGTTTTCCTAAAAGGAACAGGAAGTGTATGCTTCACCATTCACTAAATGTAATTTTTAATTTGGCACGTTTTTAATGAAAGTTCAGGAGGAATGAAGGCAGCCGAGCTCATTCAACACAGCTGCTGCAATTCTCACTAATCCTGACGTAATCCAACCGGTCTCCATATATATCAAAAGTCACCCTCTCCTCGTCCTCGTTCGTTTTCTGCATCCCTCCTCCACCCCCTCTCCACCTTTGCAGCTACCCAATTGGTCGCATGGGGGTCCTATCCTCCCTGTCCAATGGCCGGGAGATTGGCCCTCAGCCAAGCGGGTTATGCCAAATCTCCACATCCCAATAAACTATACTAATTTCTCCCAAGCTTTTGGCTGCTGTCATTCCTCGTGAAACTACATTTTCCAAAGCCCCACACACATATCACCAGTATTTACTGTATGTTATGATACAATTTCAGTAAGACCAAGCAAAGTAATGTGAAAATGAGTAAGGAAAATTACTGAGCTAAAGAATTATGTGAAGTAATATCCACAGATATCCATACATCAACTATTACAGCTGCTTTTGCAGACAGCCTTTATTCAAATGCAATTATTTACCCCACTGTCGATAGAATTAAATTAAATGTTTCAAGCTCTGCATACTTCAACAATATAATGGCAAACTACAATATTAGGAATTTAAATATATAAATAGATAATGTGATCTTAATATAGTGCAGACTTCAACAAAATAATGGTAAACTACAATATTAAGAATTGAAATATATAAATATATATATATACATTTTTAGTTTTGTGAGTAAGTTTTAATATGCTTTTAAATATGATAATTTAAAGGACACTGTGTCCAAAATGTATTTTATAATAAAAATAAAACAAAAATATTTTTTCTAATTACTATTCATACACAATTACTAATAATTCTATGCACCATATGCAATTGATTGGGTTAATGGGTTAAAAAACCTTAAATACTGTTTTGTCACACACAGCTGCAGTACTTTGGGATTCACTGTGTCACCGGACATTTTTACAGAGTAGTGTAGTCCTGCATAAGAATTCCGTCCATCTTGGATTCAGGTGTACTGTAAAAAAAATCATTAACTTGCACCTTACACTACACTTTATCACAAGCAACAAAGATAATATCACTTTATTGGCCATATACAATTTCTTCTATCAGGAATTTGTCTTTTTGCATACACCAACTTGCTCTCCATGAGACACACAGACACAGAGAGAGAAGTTTGGGGTCAGAGCCCAGGGACAGGCATTTATACAGCGCCCCTGGAGCAGTTGGGGTTGTGCAAGTCGGCTCCAGTACCCCCCAAATTTGTTGTCATAGCTGTTGAAACAACTTTTTAAGGAATAAATTATTGACACAACACTGACTTCATAAACAACAAAACCGAGTACTACCACTCATTTTTATCAACTTATAGTAGTAAAATCAAAACTGAGCACAACATACTATATATAAGAAACAAGACAACCTCTCCTTCATAATAGTAAAATTTCAAATCCAAATCCTAATCCAGCAACGCAATAATTTTTCTAAGAATATTTTCCTGATGCCGATACTCTACTCCAAGACAAGGACCACAGACTGCTCATTTGCCATTTCTTTAGTAAAATATCTCAAATCAACACCCTTACCGTGAGGTTGCGAAGAAATTTTCAATAGTCCAATGGCCGAGAATTGAGCTGTTCTGATTGGTGAAACAAGCTGTCACTCACTGAAATCCAACCATTTAGAGACTTCGGGGAAGCATACATGTAACGAACAGTTCTTTCCGGACCCTATGCGGATGACACAATCCAGAATCATGAGGAAACACTAGGAAAAAGATCATGCAGGGATACGGGGATGAAAACAGGAGGCATGTCCAAAGTGCGCTGGTGCACGGGGGAGGTGTGGCCGAGGCAAACTATCCAAAAGTAATCCAGAGAGGGAATCCAAAAACACAAGAATAAGTCCAGAGCCAGGTGATCCATCCAACAAGGAATTAAAAACATGAACGGGGTTGGAACCGGCGGACAGGAAACAGGAACAGAGATTAAAACCTTAACGGGACCAGGCGCTTCCAGGTCCCGGACTTGCACGGTGCAGAAACCAGATGCAGAGCCCGGATGAACATCGGCGCCTGGCTTTTAAGGTGGACTGGTTACAGGGGTCAGGTGCACAGAATCAAATCCAAAGTGAAAGAGCCGGAGGAGGAGGGACTACAATCGTGATAATACAGGTGTCCTGGGCGAATGCCAGAGTTTTATTATTTTTCCCTTGTCTGTCTACCTATCAACTAAGTGAAGATAAAAAACAATGTTATCAGTTTTTCATTTGTTTGGGTCCTACAGCCTAGAAAGTCTATTTTTACATTAGCTCATGCATACTCTCTAACATTGCCTGTAGTCCAATTAGACACACTGGAGCCCAGGAAAAAAACTCTGGTTCCTACATGTGCTTCAACTCAAGACATTGGCTTCTGAAGACAGAGAAATTAAACACATTTTTGTTTCTTCCTGCTTTTTTGGATCATTTTTTCTAATGCCTATACTAAGACATTTGATCCTTCTGACTTGGTGCCCAAGTGAACCTTAAAACTCCAGCCCTTAACCAGGCGTGTACTGTCTGTACTTTCCAAGATCATACCAGATGTTTAGAGCTCATACATTCCAGGTATAAACAACCTGGTGGGGACAGGGAGTTAAGGGGTCCTGATTAATGCACAGTGTCTATTCTTGGCACGGGAATGTCTTTGACAGACAGAAGCAAAGTGACATTGATTTCTATACTTGATTCTAAAATCATACATATAAGTGGCCACTCGGGTTATTTCAATATCCCCCAGAGAACTTCTTGTGTATCGAGTGATCTCCTTAACAGCAAAATACCATTTATATCAATGAGGCAAGAAATGGCCTCCGGAGGGCTGGGTCCTTAAGGGGGTTGTACAGTACAGTAAAATAATCCTGTTACAATAGGAGCTACAGTCCCAGTGTAGTAGAACAGTCTGTAACAAGAGGAGCTACAGTCGCAGTACAGTACAACAGTCTGTTACAATAGGATCTACAGTCCCAGTACAGTAGAACAGTCTGTTACAATAGGAGCTACAGTCCCAGTGTAGTAGAACAGTCCTGTTACAATAGGAGCAACAGTCACAGTACAGTACAACAGTCCTGTTACAATAGGATCTACAGTCCCAGTACAGTAGAACAGTCTGTTACAATAGGAGCTACAGTCCCAGTGTAGTAGAATAGTCCTGTTACAATAGGAGCTACAGTCCCAGTGTAGTAGAAGAGTCCTCTTACAATAGGATCTACAGTCCCAGTACAGTACAACAGTCCTGTTACAATAGGAGCTACAGTCGCAGTACAGTAGAACAGTCGGTTACAATAGGAGCTACACTCCCAGTGTAGTAGAACAGTCCTGTTACAATAGGAGCACCAGTCGCAGTACAGTACAACAGTCCTGTTACAATAGGATCTACAGTCCCAGTACAGTAGAAAAGTCTGTTACAATAGGAGCTACAGTCCCAGTGTAGTAGAACAGTCCTGTTACAATAGGATCTACAGTCCCAGTACAGTAGAACAGTCTGTTACAATAGGAGCTACAGTCCCAGTGTAGTAGAACAGTCCTGTTACAATAGGATCTACAGTCCCAGTACAGTAGAACAGTCTGTTACAATAGGAGCTACAGTCGCAGTACAGTAGAAGAGTCTGTTACAATAGGATCTACAGTCCCAGTACAGTAGAACAGTCTGTTACAATAGGAGCTACACTCCCAGTGAAGTAGAACAGTCCTGTTACAATAGGAGCACCAGTCGCAGTACAGTACAACAGTCCTGTTACAATAGGATCTACAGTCCCAGTACAGTAGAAAAGTCTGTTACAATAGGAGCTACAGTCCCAGTGTAGTAGAACAGTCCTGTTACAATAGGATCTACAGTCCCAGTACAGTAGAACAGTCTGTTACAATAGGAGCTACAGTCCCAGTGTAGTAGAACAGTCCTGTTACAATAGGATCTACAGTCCCAGTACAGTAGAACAGTCTGTTACAATAGGAGCTACAGTCGCAGTACAGTAGAAGAGTCTGTTACAATAGGATCTACAGTCCCAGTACAGTACAACAGTCCTGTTACAATAGGAGCTACAGTCCCAGTGTAGTAGAAGAGTCCTGTTGCAATAGGATCTACAGTCCCAGTACAGTACAACAGTCTGTTACAATAGGAGCTACGGTCCCAGTGTAGTAGAGCAGTCCTGTTACAATAGGAGCAACAGCTGCAGTACAGTACAACAGTCCTGTTACAATAGGATCTACAGTCCCAGTAAAGTAGAACAGTCTTTTACAATAGGAGCTACATTCCCAGTGTAGTAGAAGAGTCCTGTTACAATAGGATCTACAGTCCCAGTACAGTACAACAGTCCTGTTACAATAGGAGCTATAGTCCCAGTACAGTAGAACAGTCCTGTTACAATAGGAGCTACAGTCCCAGTGTAGTAGAACAGTCCCGTTACAATAGGAGCAACAGTCACAGTACAGTACAACAGTCCTGTTACAATAGGATCTACAGTCCCAGTACAGTACAACAGTCTGTTACAATAGGAGCTACAGTCCCAGTGTAGTAGAACAGTCCTGTTACAATAGTATCTACAGTCCCAGTACAGTAGAACAGTCTGTTACGATAGGAGGTACAGTCCCAGTGTAGTAGAACAGTCCTGTTACAATAGGATCTACAGTCCCAGTACAGTAGAACAGTCTGTTACAATAGGAGCTACAGTCCCAGTGTAGTAGAAGAGTCCTGTTGCAATAGGATCTACAGTCCCAGTACAGTACAACAGTCCTGTTACAATAGGATCTACAGTCCCAGTACAGTAGAACAGTCTGTTACAATAGGAGCTACATTCCCAGTGTAGTAGAAGAGTCCTGTTACAATAGGATCTACAGTCCCAGTACAGTACAACAGTCCTGTTACAATAGGATCTACAGTCCCAGTACAGTAGAACAGTCTTTTACAATAGGAGCTACATTCCCAGTGTAGTAGAAGAGTCTGTTACAATAGGATCTACAGTCCCAGTACAGTAGAACAGTCTGTTACAATAGGAGCTACAGTCCCAGTGTAGTAGAACAGTCCCGTTACAATAGGAGCTACAGTCGCAGTACAGTAGAAGAGTCTGTTACAATAGGATCTACAGTCCCAGTACAGTACAACAAGCCTGTTACAATAGCATCTACAGTCCCAGTACAGTAGAACAGTCTGTTACAATAGGAGCTACAGTCGCAGTACAGTACAACAGTCCAGTTACAATAGAAGCTACAGTCCCAGTACAGTAGAACAGTCTGTTACAATAGGAGCTACAGTCCCAGTGTAGTAGAACAGTCCTGTTACAATAGGAGCAACAGTCCCAGTACAGTAGAAGAGTCTGTTGCAATAGGAGCTACAGTCGCAGTACTGTAGAAGAATCCTGTTACAATAGGATCTACAGTCCCAGTACAGTACAATAGTCTGTTACAATAGGAGCTACAGTCCCGGTGTAGTAGAACAGTCTTATCACATTAAGGTCTATAATCACTGTGCAGTATAATGTTTATGATGATGCACATCTGTAGCAAAAATACTAGTTGCCAACAAATTCACAAATTAAAAGTTTAATGTTCCATTTTAACAATTAAAATAATAGTTGCAGAAGTGTGTGTGTGTTTGAGGAAAAGTGTGAGCTGCCCAGAGTGTGTGTTTCTTGCTGTGCACCAGATCCCTGACCCCTCTCTGCTGGTAATCTGCTGAGAGAGAGATCTGCTGATCTGCCGACATGGTGATCTGCTTGCCGATACGGCTGGCGTATCTTGATGTTCCTTCTTTGGTTCGGAGCCGTTTATCTGCATCTGGTCTCCAGGCTGGCTTGTCTGCCTGATCTGAAATAAACAGGAAACTGCAAAGATACGAGACGCAGCTCCCTTTTCACACTTTCAAATCACATTCTACCATCTGAGGAGTGGTCTCAGCTTTTGAAAAAGGTGTGCTGTTTTTCTGCACTCTTTCTCTCTCACGCACCGTTCCAAAAAACCGTACACACAGTCCTGGGGGAGACATGATCATTCTCCTTCCCTGGCTTCCCCAGTTCCCCAATATCTCTGCATCACTGAAGAGCTGCTGTAACACACTGCCGGCTCTGATCTCTGTGTTCTGCATTTACTGGGTAACTCTGAAATCAGATCCTCACTCTATATACCTCCGGGTGTCTGTAAAGTAAACATGCCAGTTGTTAAGGACAAATAATACATTCAAAATTATTCATTATAAAGTAATAGTTAACAAGGTATAACTATTATCAATCATTACTTACAATTGTATTTAGGAAATTAGATAATTAAATTGAATGACTAGATCTTGCATTATAATTCCTGATTGTGTTAATGTAATTAGATTGTCTGGCCAGGCTCACCTGGCTAGTCTAATTTAGTCTAATCCAATCTCTGAGTGACTGTTGATATTCATACCCTAACAGGCAACTGCCATCACTCTACAGGCATAAATTCCTCCTCAGTGTCAGACATGTGACTGTGAAGGCATCTTGTCAGCCTCGTGGACGCTAGTGACCTAGAAAAGCCAGCGAAGATGAGCCCTGCTCTACTGCAAAGTCTTGTGTCTCTCTTCTTGTGTCTTCTTTAGAGTACTCTTGTGAGGACACTTATAAAAACCTTCCTTTCTTCTCCTCACACCACACACCAAGGAAAAGTCCTGGTCCACTCCTATTTCAGATTCCTCATGAACTGTAATAATTCATAAGAATTATTCATTCCTTTTTCTGGACACTCTACACAGAGCTCTTTACAACAATGGGGTAATGTAAAGAGGTACATGGGGAACTGGGAACCCCACTACCGCCACCAGTGTGTGTTCCCCCATCTAGATGATGCTCCAGTCTGCTCACACACAGCAGCTCTCAGTGGGTAGGAGAGCAGAGTGATATAGCCAGTTCAGAGATGGGGGTTATTAGGAGGTCATGATGGGTAAAGACCAGGGGGATATTTGGCCAGGACACTGGGGTAACACCCCTACTCTTTTTGAAAAACACCCTGCGACTTTTAATGACCATGGAGAGTCAGGACCTCGGTTTTATTTCTTATCCACAGGACGGGATTAGACACTATAGTTTTTACAGTATAGTGTCACTGCACTAGGGCATTAGGACCCACACAGACTGCTAGGTGAGACAGAGCTCTCCTTCCTGGAACAGGATTACTGTATACCCAGATCTCAACTGCCTGCTAGAGACTAGAGAGTAGAGGAGTTGACGAATGCACATGGACATTGGAAGTCTTACTCATGATGATCTCTCAGGACGTGCACAGTACCGCAGACAACCTGGTACAACAGACAACACCACACAATATAGACACTACATTACAAAGCAGTCCATATTGTAATAAAAAGAAACAACCTATTACTCTAATCCTACTCCTCTACTCTGCTAAAGACATGAATTTGACTGTGGTGCACCCAATATTTCAAAGTCACTTTCACACAAATCATCCCGAAATGTGTTTTCAGCCCTTCACAGTCTTATTTTGGGGGACAAGAACTGAAAGACTTCACTTATACATTACTAGATTTCAGTCAACTTCATTGAGGGTAAGTTGAAGTCATAGCACAGTCATACAGCTAATGAATCAGCTCATTAGATCTCTGGTTTGCACAAAACCCCTGAGAAGCTTAAACACACACATGCCCGTAGAAATGGATGCACGCACACACACACGCACACACATACACACTGTTCTCTGCTTCACGTAAATTAAACTCCACACACAGGTAACAGGTGATACCTGCATGCACCCTCTCCCATCCCAGTCTCTCAACAGCTCCAGCTCAGAGAAGAAACTTTCCTAATAAAATTGTCCAGGCTGGTTAAAAACTGGACAAGAAAGGTGTTGCAAAAATGAAGCCAAATGCATACAGAGAGCCTTCTGGTAACAATCAGCGAGGGGCAAGCTGAAAAAGTCTCAAAGCCCTGGTTTTCCAGTCTTTCTATTGAAAAAGCAGTGAAAATCTTTTACTTTGACTGGGGTTCATTGGCCCAGTGTAATAATAATATTAATAAACTAATAATAATGAACAAACTTTATTTTATGTAGCACCTTTAAAAGTAACTCCTCAAGGAGCTTTACAGTAAAAAAAAAATCACAAGGAGGGGAGAGAATTAGTATAATTAAAAAAAAGGTTTTCCAATTAAATGAAAGCCGTTCTGAAGAAGAATGGCTTTGAGTCTGGATGTGAAATGGCTCAGGGAAGCATTTGGGATAGAATCCCAGAGCTTTGGGGTGCAGCAAGAGAAGGCCTTGTTACCCATAGAGTGTAGAGGAGATCGCAGTACAAACAGGAGACCAGAATCAGGAAGACAAGAAGGCAATAAGTCAAACAGGAACTGAGGTGCCAAACCATGCAGAGCCTTAAAGGCAAGCAGGAGGATTTTGAAACCTGTTAGGAAGCCAGTGCAAGGACTCCATGATAGGAGTAACATGATCTCTTGCACAATCTGTCTTGGCCTGAAATCCGGATAGCGCAAATTAATTTACAACAGTGAGAAATGACAAATGAGAAATCAGGCTATTACATTTGAGGTCTCCCAAGATTGCAGTCAAGTTCACTGAGAGTAAGTAGCAAGCTTATCAAAGCGGATATCTGATTTACTCTGACTAGTAAGTCAAATGGTTCCTTAATCAGGACATTACATCTCTGGTGCGCAGTTATTGAGTCAGTTTGTAACCCCCTGTATGTTTGTGGTCTGCGAGTCTACAGCACTGTGAGCTATATGAAGGCAGGTGTATGTGCATTTCTCCTGCCTCTGCTCGGTTGTTTAAAAGAGACTCTCCTCTGTGTCCAGTTTCCAACATTAGGTGAGCAGGGCCAGTCCACTAAGTGTCCAGTGAGAGGCTGGGAAGATGAAGATGTTTTTTCTGCTGGCGTTTTTTGGGATCCTAATCCTGAACAAGGAAGAAGGTAAGAGACGAATCAGAAATTGAAAATTTAAGTAAATAAAGTAAAATAAATGTGCAGATGAACTGTCGTATAAGCATACGTAGCTAATGCAATGATATGCAGTTTGTGGACAGTCTATACATATATACAACACCAATGAAGACTGAGAACTGCAGCTGCTATTGTGCAGCCTGATCCTGGACACAACAGAAGGTAAGAAGACAACAAGCCGCCGATTGCGCATTTAAACTGTGTAATGGAAAGTTACTGAGAATAGGTGTTTTATCCTAAAAATGTTGTTTACGGACAGAGCTGTGCTGCAGAAGCAGCTGGATGCTTAGAACAAAGTGTGATAGCACCCAGCTCGTCAAGGGCACGGGATGTTTTAATAATGTTTATCTCTGCTGCTTGAAGAGTGTAGCATGAGAATCTATTTGAATAACTGCTCCTCTTTGCTTAAAGCAGGAACCTATAAGGAATGGAAAATTAGTGCTTTGCCTGTCCTTGAAGTGTTGCATCAGCTTGAAAAGAGATATAAAACCAGAGCTCTCCCTGCTTGCTTTTGAATCAGCTTTCACTTCTCTGCACAGATGGGTGATGGCTTTTTCCCATATTGCAATATGAATAAAGACCTTACTGAGTCAATGAGATAACCTCTCCTGGCTCTTCTTCGATAAAATTCCATGACAATCTTTGGTGACGAGGATGGGATCATAAACCTGAGCGCGGACGGCTGCTGAGACTCAATCCCGGCCTGGACAATTTTAGTGAATTGGACGAACCTCGGGGGATAATCTGTTTATCCTTCCAGTGACGCGTCTGGAGAATTGGCAGCTGTCTGACGTCAGTAAAGGAGGAAAATAAAAGATTATAGTCTGGGTTAGAGTCCCGGCAGAAGAAAATATTTTTATGTTCATGAACTGTGAAGCTAGGGTAATAGGTGTAATGGAACTAGCACATGATTTATATATGATAATTAGGGGCCCATAACTATGAAGGATCTTTGTAAGTGGTTAGAATGGACAGGGGAAAGTTAGAAGAAAAGAAGAAGAAAGGCAAGAAAGTGAATTGGACAACTTACGTCAGGGAAAGAGGAATCACAGAAATGATGGGAAGCTTCAAAAAAGGCTAGTCTTGAAACTAAAGAACAGCAAGCTGCAGCTAAAGTCATGGCCATGCGTACTAAAAAGAAAAGGTCTCCACCGAAATTAGAAAGCGGTCCGGATCCAAAGCCTTTTTACTCTGACAGGTGTCTGACTGGGTGTCAGGGAAAAAAAAATAGAAATTAGATTAATGCAAAGTGAAACTTAAATAGAAATATGGAATTTAGTCTGAACAGGAATGTAAAAAAGTGTTTGAACATTGGGATATAAATAAACAGATAAGGGCTTTATTTTAGAGGAATATTGGAGAATTCAACAGAATATCATAGAGAAAACGGAATGGGATGAGGCGCAAAAATTCCTGACGGAAAAGCTAAAAGCAATGGCTGAACGAAACGAAGTTCTATCTGCAGAAAAAGAAAAGGCAAAAGGAGAAATAGAACGCCTTAAGAGAGAATCTGGGAGAAGGGTGGGAATTAGTGTGGAGGATTTTGAAAGAGCATTACCCACCGAAAACTGAGTGGACAAAAGTAACAGCATGTCAGCAGAAGGAAGGTGAGGATGTTTCAGATTCTACAGAAAGGTTTATAGCTTTGTGGATAGTATACTCGGGGTTAGCCGGTGAAAAGGAAGTGACTGAAGATACTTCCACAGTAATAAAACAAATTTACTTGAGTGGGTTAAAACCTGATGTTGCCAAGAATGGACACTATGCTTTCCTGATATTACAGAGAGCGGAGACAGAATTGCTTTAATAACTCACGAAGCATGCATGCAGAAGTGCGAGCGCTGCAAATGGGAGGTAAAAAGACTTCCAAGGAGGAGAAAAAGGAGCCGCCAGTTTGTCGCAATTATAGTGTATATTATTTTAATATTATACCGAGATATAAGAAAATAATGAGGACTGGGATAAATCTTCTGATTGGGCATATCCAGATGGGGAAAAAGGGGGACAAAACCCCAAAGATAAAACTACTAATAAGCTGGTGCGCACTTTTAAAAAAAATGCGTTTTTTGGAGGAATTGTAGGAAAGAGGCTTGATTTCACATTTAAAGAACATGTCAGAAGCTGTAACGTGAAGAAATAAATTTAATCTAGTCAGCCCCTTTGTAGCCTTCCTACGTTTATCTCAGGATTTAAATAAAAGTAAAATAATCTTACAGTGTGCAGTAACTGGGGGACACAGGAGCACAGCTGTCCTGTTTTTAGACTAAAACAGCATAAAGATGTGATATAACGTTTTCTAACGGGTAACAGGAGGCTACAGGAGAAGGAGTGCAAGGGTTGTGTTTAAAGCAGATACAAGCTGTCACAGTGTGCTAGGGAAAAGATGTACAGTTTCAACTACTGATGTGGGTGGGGGACACCCGAGACCTATTGGGCTAGGATGCCCTGCAGCATTTATAAGGAATTACTGTATGAGCTATGTGATATTGTGATTGTTTCACCTAATGAGGGAATCCATAAGGCCACTCCAAGTATTAGATCTTCGGAGGGAAAAAAGGGTATAAAACCAACTGCATAATTAAGCCAGGGTGAATTCCTTCTCAGACAGGTCATCTGTATGTAATCTGTATGTGAGTGAAAGAAATGGATTGTGAGCTGCTGTGCTGGCGCAGGTGCATGAGGGTAGGCATCGTCTGGTGGATTATTATTCAGGACCCCTCGATGCAGTGACCAAGGGGCCATGTTTATGTGTTGTGCAGGCTACCTGCCGGATGTATAAACTGTGAATAATCCGGTGAAGAACAAGTAGACCGAATGAAAAGATTTAATTGAAACTTGTAAATATGCTAAATGGAAAATTGTAGTGATTTAAATAGACTCTATATATACATTTGGTGAATGCCACAATTTTGGATGGCAGTGGAGGAATAGGGATTTCCTCAACATGGCAGGGACTCCAGTTAAGAATGCTGGGTTTGTCTCTGAACTGTTAGAAGCTTTGCAGCTGCTGACTGAAGTAGCTGTGGTAAAGTGTAAATCACATAATAAAGAAATGTTTCCAGTAACACGAGGGAGCAACTTTGCAGATGCAGCTGTCAGGTGAGCAGTCCTGGTAGAGCAGGAGTCTGAGACCCCTGTGAGACCCCTGTGAGAAGGGGACAGCTACAGGACAATTCAGGCTGAGGCCTCTAAAGCAGAGAAATGGACATGGTTAGAAAAGAGTGTGGGGCTGCATGATGATGGGGTGTGGTGTTGCCAGCACGCTGGACGCCCTACATGCCCTCACAGCTTAATGCCCTTTGAAGTACGACAAATGCACTCTGTCGGTCACCCAGGTGTGAGGCTCTGTGGCTAAGGATCTGCACCTGTGACTGGAAGGTTGCCGGTTCATATCCCGCGGCCAGCAGAGGAATCCTACCCTGTTCGGCCCCTGAGCAAGGCCCTTAACCCCAACTGCTCCAGGTGAGCTGTACAATGGCTGACCCTGCGCTCTGACCCCAAGCTTCTCTCCCTGTCTGTGTCTCCATGGAGAAAAGCTGGGGTATGCAAAAAGATGCATTCCTAATGCAAGAAATTGTATAGGGCTAATAAAGCAACATTATATTATATTATATATGAGTCAAATGGTGTGCCGGTTACCCAAACCTGGGTGGGGACCGGGTTTGAAGCAGTAGCCACTTATGTGGCATCTCGATGTGACGATCAAAGGAACTCAACTACAGTTCAGGTGCTTGTACTACAGCTCAAAAGGCCTGCTTCTGAGGAACCTTTCATGCACTGGCAAATTGACAATTGGTAAGGGAAAACCTGGGCTCCTATAATCTGTTATCCCAGTGGGTTGCTGCCACGGCCTCTGTGTCTACCAAACACTTGATGACAGAGATACAGTAAGCCCTCGGTGGGCACTGCCCTCCCTCTTGTATTGTGATCAAGGGACACACTTCACAGGGAAGGTGTGTAAGGCTGTGGCTGCGTTGTTCGGGGTGAGATGGGACCTTCGTTGCACCCATCACCCTCACTCTACTGGAACAGTGGAACGAAGGAACAGAACTCTGAAAGATCGACTAAACATCAGACTGAAGGAACGCCAGGGGTAGATGAAACTGCAAAGAACAGCTCCCTAAACTGTTCCCTGACTTGGGAACCACCACTGGCCAGATCAAGAAGCCCTGAAGCAGATGACACCAGTCCCGTGCCGCTGGGAACATCGCAGGCCCGGAATAGAGGCCCAGAAGGAGATGATGGCAGGACACGAATTAAGTACAGACTGCAAAGATCACTGAAAATGAGAATTGATGAGCACACTTATGATAAGGGGGTGAATGGCCATACATACATTTTAGCTCTGTCACATTTCTATGCGAGCAGAGAGAATCAGAGTTTGTGTTGGGTTTGCACAGCGGGGCCCCAACCTGCTGTAGGGGGGTTACACTTGGGAGTGATTCCCCTAGATGCAAATGATTATTGTGGTTTGTTTGTTCATAATAAGATGTTTTGCAGGAACGGAACAAAGAGAAATTTTACAGCTAGAATTGTTCTGCAAAACGGCACAGCTGAGGCAGGGGAACAATGTCTAGATTTTTCTAAGAGTTATTACCTAGTTGTTGACCTATCTTGAAAAACACCCTAAGATTATGCTGGGCTCCAGCCCACAGGGATTTACCTGTGCTGTAAGAAATAATGCATGAATAAGGAGAGAGGCATCAAAGATACACCTGCTTTCTTTTCATGGTTAAAATCATTATTTGGGTCATTGGGACTGTTTTTCTTGAAACTACAGTATTCACGCCTGTTGTTGTAGTGTTTTTGCTGTTGTGCTGTTGTATGACTTATATTATTCCAATGTTTCGATCTATGGTAATGAAAATGTTTACGCATCAATATGCACTGCTCAGAACAGACTCCGAGGAGCCCTGGGACCCACCAGGTGAACCCTATGAGGACTCTGTGGTGCGAACATATTTAAGGATTAAAAGGAGGGAATGGAATGGAAAGTTACTGAGAAATGGTGTTTTATCCTAAAAATGTTGTTTACGGACAGAGCTGTGCTGCAGAAGCAGCCGAATACTTAGAACAAAGTGTGACAGCACCCAGCTCGTCAAGGGCACGGGATGTTTTAATGTCTATCTCTGCTGCTTGAAGAAGGGAGTACGAGAAACTATTTGAATAACTGCTCTTCTTTGCGTAAGGCAGAAACCAATAAGGAATGGAAAATTACTGCTTCGCCTGTCCTTGAAGTGTTGCATCAGCTTAAAAAAGATATAAAACCAGGGATCTCCCTGCTTGCTTTTGAATCAGCTTTCACTTCTCCGCACAGACGGGTGATGGCTTTTTCCCATACTGCAATATGAATAAAGACCTTACTGAGTGAATGAGAATACCTCTCCTGGCTCTTCTTCGATAAAATTCCACGACAATTGTTCTTCATTTTCCCTCAGATTTAGGCTGAGTGCACTGTGAGAAATCACAGACAAAAAATCTTTCGACTGTTGCATTCTTGATCAAACCGAAACTTAATCATAACAAAACCTAAATCACAGAGCTGAGAGGAAGTGTGCCAACACATCTACATATGTTAAACTAGTGGCGCTCTTAGTCACATGAAGATGATGCACAGAAACGAAGCTGATTAAGAGTTTCAGAGCCACAGCTGTACTGATCTTGTCTCATCATCTTGTAGCTTCAGTAGGTCAGAGCTGGATGAGAGACACCACTCCTTTTCCGATTCCCACCTGAAGTTACTCAGCTTCATTGGAGTAAAGGAGATCAAAGAGTCGAAAAGGAGGTCTGAGCTCATGGTAAAAACACAGTAAAGTGTATTAAAGAATGGGGAAGTCATGGTTGGAGCGCAGTAAAGTGTACAAGAAGAACTGCCCCCATGTATCTTAAGATAGTTTGCTAGATTTTGTCAGGATGATGAGAGGTTGATGAGATTGTCCAGGGGTTCTATAGTGGTCAGATCTCCTCTGTCCAAGGGGCTCTATAGTGTTCAGTCAGGGTGTGAAGGAGGGACAGTGGTCCTGGATGACTGATCTCAAGCCTGTTCTGTATGAACCCCTCTGTCTCTCTAGTGTCCAGCTCTCCTCTGTCCAAGGGGCTCTATAGTGGTCAGTAAGGGTGTGAAGGAGGGACAGTGGTCCTGGATGACTGATCTCAAGCCTTTTCTGTATTATCCCCTCTGTGTCTCTGCAGTGTCCAGCTCTCCTCTGTCCAGGAGCTCTATCGTGGGCGGTCAGGAAGCGAAGGAGGGAGCGTGGCCCTGGCAGGTCTATATCCAGACCCAGGTTAACCAGAACAATGCCACATTCTGTGGTGGATCCCTGATCAGTAAGCTGTGGGTTCTCACTGCAGCGCACTGCTTCAAACCGTGAGTGTGTCCTGAAATCCCTGTCTGCCTTGCCACGTCTCTGGGAACTGCTGTAAAAACACCTTTCATTCTTTTCCTACTCATTTTTCAAAACCGATTAAGTTCTCAGCCTGTTCAGGTGTGCTCAGACAGGGTCCTATCTGATTAGAACAGTCCATTCCACTAATTAGCCTGTTCAATTTAGCTGTTTTTCTACGATTCTCCCAAACAAATCCTTCTGTATAAAAAACAATCAGAGGACAGTGTAAGAAAAGAGGCAGCTATATCAGTTTAATCTGGTTTTGATCAATGGTCTGGATTAAAATCAAACATTAAAACTCTTGCCCCGTCTCAACGTGTCCCAGAAATGACAGAGCCAAAGAGGTCTTTGGTCAAAATGTGTCTCCAAGCAGTATTATTGGCATTGCAATAGTTAATATTTACTCTGGATACTGATTACCTGATCCCGCGACCAAGTACACAGAATAATAATATTTATTATTCTTGTATATTTATTAATTATAATATTTAATACAGTACCAATGTATGAATTGAACATTATTATTATTATTATTATTATTATTATTATTATTATTATTATTATTATTATTATTATAATAAGACTTTCTCTTTCAGCTCCTTCTTGCTCAAGCATTCCTTCGTGAGGCTGGGGGCGTACAAGCTGGACCAACCCTCCAAACACGAGGTCAAGAAAAGCATTAAGAAGGTCGTCCTCCACGAGCAGTACAAAGAGAAAGCAGCAGACGGCTTTGACATCGCCCTGGTGCAGCTGGACAGCAAGGTGTGCCTCTCTCCTTACATCAGTCCTGTCCAGCTCGCCAAGCCCAACGATGTCTTCACAGAGGACACAGAGTGCTGGGTCACTGGGTGGGGGATGACTAAAGAGAATGGTAAGAAATGATGATCAGGGCTCCTGTGTTTCTCGTTAGGACTCAGGAACTAACACTGCAGCCCACAGCCGGTCATTCTGCACATCTCTCTTGTCTGGTTGCTGTGAGCTCATTCAGACATCTCACCCAGTCATTTACTTGAAAGGGAGCATATCTGCTTCAACAACATCATGGTGTATATTGCCCTAGATCAGCGGTCAGCTGACATGTCACACGTGTCATTGGCATGCAAAGGGATTTTTAATGGCATGTGTAATGAGAGTGGCACGTGCAATAGAAGACTAATAAGCCATGAAGAAGTTAAAAAACAATAGAAACTGTGTTTGACTGTCTAATCCCCCTATAACACGCCACCCAATGAAAGTGCTTTGGTGTAGAAAAAAAAACGATTCACTTGGTTTGCTTGCTGCTTTATTTTTAGCAGGGATAGCCAACTATATTAACAGGAAAGCTCACAATCTGTGCTGCTAATAATATTTATTTTGGTATTTATTGTGGCATGCTCATAGGTGAGATGGTTGTGCCTGGTGTCTGAACATGAGGACAAGCAGTCATGAGTTTTTTTTTAAATAAATTTTAATAATTTTTTTTAAGAAAACTAATGCTTTATACCTGGGAAGGTGTTGGAAATAAAGTGTAATGAACAATGCATGTCATTCTACTTGTCTTTGGCTTTGTAGAATATAGTCACTATCTTTTTGTCACTCCAGTACCACTGGCACCCCCTCGCACTCTGCAGGAAGTCCAACTGACCATCGTAGACAACAGGTGCTGTCAGATCATGTACAACAGCAACGCTACTATCAGGGAAGACATGATGTGCGCTGGGGATGAAGATGGACAGAAGGACACCTGCAAAGTGAGTTCACCATCCGCAGTGTAAAGACAGAAACCAGACCAGTTGGTGCAAAAATTCAAGACAACTCATACATGGTGGATACATTTGGAAAAGTATTTCAGAATAATAACTTTACAAATCAAAAGTGATCACGCTTTCACCTCTATAAAACAGCAATCTGTGTGTGATCTACTGCCACTAATCATCCAATTCGATTTTAGCAAGTTAGTTTATAACCAACAGTTTCTCCAGGACCAATATCACCCTGCAACTCAGAACTGGCAGCCTCACTGGAGCTCAGCAGTGTGAGCCTGGCCAGTACCTGGATGGGAGACTCCTGCGAAAGCTGAGGCTGCTGCTGGAAGAGGTGTTAGTGGGGCCAGTAGGGGGCGCTCACCCTGCGGTCTGTGGGGGTCCTGATGCCCCAGTATAGTTATGGGGACACTCAACTGTAAAAAAGGCGCCGTCCTTCGGATGAGACATAAAACTGAGGTCATTAAAAATCCCAGGGCATCTCTCGAAAAGAGTAGGGGTGTCACCCCGGTGTCCTGGTCAAATTTCCCCCTGATCTTTAACCATCATGGCCTCTTAATAACCCCCCTCTCTGAACTGGCTTCATCACTCTGCTCTCCTCCCCTCTGGGAGCTGCTGTGTGTGAGCAGACTGGAGCTTCATCCAGGTGGGGATTCACACTGGCGGGGGTGGTGGGGATCCCCATTACCTGTAAAGAGCTCTGAGCATCCAGAAAAGAGTTATATAAGTGTAAGGATATTCTTATTATTATTATTATTATTATTACGTTCTTCCAAAATGAGCCTTGAAAGATTTGTGGAAAATGCATACTGTGAGCATGTCATTACCGTTGAGCAACAGACAGTTATGTGCAAAATTACTCACGTCATGATGGAGTTGCACCACTTTGATTTGCAAATATTTACACTAAGCACAGCCCTGTATTGTCACCGTGTGAAACTATTCCTTCTTCATTCCTCATTTCACTCCAGGGTGATTCTGGGGGACCTCTGCTGTGGAAGAAGGGGGGCAGCTGGATCCAGGCTGGGATTGTGAGCTTTGGAAGAGATTGTGGTATGCCCAACTCCCTAGGAGTCTACACCCGGGTCAGCAGCTTCACGGATTGGATAAAGAAACACAGTGGAGTCTGAGGAGTTCTACGGGATCCAGGGGAGAGCGCCTTCTGGTGTAACTGGCTGCTGCTGCTGCAACTGCAGAATCTGATTCCATCTGATTAGATTGCCCGTCTGCACAAGATAATTGCATGTGAGAATATGCCAAAAGATAAGACTGGGAGATACAATAAAGATAAAACAGTGAGCCGGAGACAGAAGTCTTACAGACCTTTTTTAAGTGTGTACCATAGCTATGAATTATGGATTAAACAATAAATGTTAGATCTTGTCATTTCAGGACAAAACAGCTGGGCATGGCCATCCACTTTGAGTATTTTGTTGAAATAAATGGATTTGAAATTGGGGAGTCAGTTCTGTGTCATAAGCATTGTGATACAGTACATCAAGAAATAACTAATATTTGAAGCCCCAACAGATGAACAGATGGAATCGCTAGCAAGACGTGCTTTTGCCTGCTGCTGTGAGAGATCAGTTGTACTCTTATTCAGTTGACCATTGAGCTCAATAAAATTGCAAGCACTGAAACTCCTGGTCTGGGTCTGTTCTCTCTCCATCGCTGTATAGAAAATTGACAAAACGCTGTAGCTCCACCCAACCGCACTGCAGCGTGGTAGCGCCCTCATGTGTCAGTCTGAATGTCTGCGTGCATCAATATTTTGGTTCATATGTCTCAGCGTCCATGTAATAATAATAATAAACTTTATTTTATATAGCGCCTTTAAAGGTGGCTTCTCAAAGCGCTTTACAGGATGACAAGAATAATAACTAAAAAGAA
Source organism: Lepisosteus oculatus (assembly GCF_040954835.1). Lineage (NCBI taxonomy): Eukaryota > Metazoa > Chordata > Actinopteri > Semionotiformes > Lepisosteidae > Lepisosteus > Lepisosteus oculatus. The sequence continues at coordinate 5,569,392 of NC_090699.1, forward strand.
TACACAAGACAAAACACAGTTACAACACACAGAGGAGACCGTGGATGGTGGTACTAAGAAAAGCAGAGGAGTGAAGAGTGGAACCAGTTAAGTAAAGGCTTTTCTGAAGAAGGGTTTTGAGTCTGGATTTGAAGGAGTTTAGAGATGGTGACTCTCTGATACCCTTGGGGAGAGAGTTCCAGAGCTTGGGGGCATAACAGGAGAAGGCCCTGTTACCCATACAATGTGGGGCTGTACTGTCTGCACTGGGTCTATACCGTGACTGTACGGGTCTGTACCGAGTCTGCACTGGGTCTATACTTTGGCTGTATCGATTTTGAACTGGATCTGTACTGGGGCCGTACTGAGTCTGCACTGGGTCTATACTGGAGCTGTATTGGGGCTGTATCGAGTCTGCACTGTGTCTGTACCGGGTCTCTAGTGATGTTCAGAGAGATATCTAAAGGCATCTAAAGGCACGGCAGGAATCCAACTGAGTCCAATAGAAATAACTGTTTCCGACTGTGAAGGGGTTTCTGTACGATCCCAGCTGGATCTCCTTGGTTGAGGAAATAAGGAAGAGACCCTCCATCCAGTTGTGACCAAACAGTAAGTATTGACATCTCAGACTGATTAACATTATCATTGGGCAGCCCTGGAAAGCCCATCCATTCATTTCTGGGAAATAATTAAATGTTAAAACGTGTGCAGGAGCCTAACCTGCCAGGCACAGGGTGCAAGGTAGCATTCTACCCTGGTTGGGATGCCAGTCCTAGCAGGACACACACACAATGGGGGACAATTGGGTGCTGCCAATTCACCACTTAACCCAGACAGAGCTTCCTTAGATCGGGCTGAGCACACAGCAAACAGGAGCTCCGGGGCAAAAAACCCACACAGACACAGGGAAGAGGCACCGAAACTGAGGGCACTGCCACTGATGGGACAGAAAGTGACAGGATCAAAACGGAGATCTGGATTCGAAATGTTTAGGAAACCAGGTTTCTGAGCTATCCACAACACTGACATCCCGAATATCCGAGCTGCGCCCGAATGGACCGACACCGAGTTCCCGCGGGGGGCTTCAGAACTGAACTCAGACACTGTTGCACTGCATAATATCACCCTCAGAACACGGAGGCAGAATGGAAGCTTTAGTGAACAGCACAGCTTCCAAAGAACAGCTAATTAAACCTAATGAACTAAACTTACTAACTAAACTAACCTAAACTACTTCCCCCACAGCCCCTGGAAAAAGGGAGGTACAACTAAAGTTCAGTTCCATGGTACACCATGGCAAGCGAAATCCTAGCAGCTGGGCTTGTTTCCAGACTGGGGGTGGGGGGTTTCTACAAGAATCCGAAACCAGGTTCTTGTGACTTCAGCAAAACATGAGTTCAAAGATGCTGCTGGATTAATTTAGCTGCTATCATTCCATCCTCCGTACAAAACTCTAAAAACCTGCTCGTCCGTAACGTCTGCGGTAATTTCTTTCATTTCTATTATTATTATTATTTCTATTATTATATTATTAACAGGAATGGACTGCAGACAGCATGTCTGCCTTAGGCTGCCAGATCTATAAGAAAACCTGCTGGATCACTCTCTAGTCCCGTATCCACAGGTCTAGGGCTGTCAGTAATGTTTCCAACAACATCAAGAGATTCCGTTCGAAAACCCAGCACAACCCAGGAAGTTCTGAAATAATAATAGCTCAATTGTTTCCTATATTCATGCTCACCCATCAGGACTTTATCTGCGACGCAGGAGTCACAGCTGTCTGCTTGAGACTTCTAGGTCATTTTCCCGTTGGACCGGCTCTAATTCGGTTCCTCCTGGAGAGTGTACACCAATTTTCAGGAGCTCTCTCTCAACAGGTCTGAAATCCTGTACTCTTTTCTATACTCTGCTGAGAACAATAAGTCTCCTACAAAGGCAATTTGTCTTTCGTAGGGCTCTAATTCCATTTATACTGGTGTGAACATATCCTTTCTCCCACTATCATGTAGAACCTTAAATTTGACTTCATTTGACCCAAATCTCTACCCACTTCTCAGTCTTATCCGAACTGGACTGTGTCAAGCTCAGGGCATCCTGGGGGGCAATTTCTAGCATGTATTTCCATTATGGGTGTACAGACAGCTGGGTTTTTCCTTTGCTAAGAATCGGAGCATGTGAACATGTGAAAGCTCCTGCAGTGCTTTATTTCTGGATGTTCTTGCTTTCTCTGTGGGGCTCTGTACAGACCCACTCCAGCGATGAAAGCCAGTTGTACCTCCTGGGAAACCTGGGAGACCTCCTGGGAAGATCTAAAGGTTGCTGCTGGGAGAGGTGTTAGTGGGGCCAGCACGAGGCGCTCACCCTGTGGTCCACGTGGATCCTAATGCCCCAGTATAGTGATGGGGACACTATACTGTAAACAGGCACCAACCTTCAGATGAGACATAAAACCAAGGTCCTGACTCTCTATGGTCATTTAAAATCCCAGGGATTTCTTGTAAAGAGTAGGGGTGTAACCCCGGCACCCTGGCCAAATTTCGCATTAGCCTTTACCAATCATGGCCTCCTAATAATCCCCATCTATGAATTGGCTTCATTACTCTGCTCTCCTCCCCATTAATAGCTGATGTGTGGTGAGCGTTCTAGCGCGCCATGGCTGCCTTCGCATCATCCAGCTGGGGCTGCACATTGGTGGTGGTGGAGGGGATCCCCATTACCTGTAAAGTGCTTTGAGTGGAGTGTCCAGAAAAGTGCAATATAAGTGTAAGCAATTATTAATTTCTTTTCTTACCGGTTTCAGACCACTGGCCTTTAATTAGCCACCTACACTCCTCTCTCTGTTGTCCCACAGCTCAGGTACACAGATGAACTACAGTATTATCAGATGTAGTTCTTTCCTCTGCAAGGAAACAATGCAATGATCCCTTATACTGGCATTATTATTATTATTATTATTATTATTATTATTATTATTATTATTATTATTATTATTATTATTATTATTAAATTACTGCGTCATTTGTCCACTCATTATCAGACTGGTAGGGGTTGAGATATCTTAGAGCTCTCTCTGGCGCACCATGAATTATGAATAAGGAATGTGGAACAAAAATAAGGAATAGGGAACAGGTAGAGGGAATGAAAGAATTAGAATTAAAAACAGATCAATACGTTTACAATTAAATCATTGCGATCAAATAGTAGCAACGGTAATTAAGTACAATTAAAACACAGATCAAGAAATGTGGAATATGGTGTGATGAAAAAGAATTAAAAATAGGGAACTACGTTCTGGCACATAGATTGTAAGGAGCAGGGTTGATGAGTCTTGGATGCTATTTGTTATTAGGTTGGCTGTAGTGTCTGCCTGCAGAGGGCACCCTTGCTGACTGTAACTCAGGAAACTGCTCAGTTATGTTACACTACCTCCAAAATCACAGCTACAGGCCGACACCTGCTGTGCACCTGGACAAAGCTGTTCTCCACATTAGAACTTTTACGTGTGAGAGCCCAATCTGTACTCTTTTGTAATTGTTGTAAGTAATTAAACCATTTTTTTCTTTTTAGAATCATAAGACGAGTAAGAATATTGTTCTTAAAAAAGGAGGAGAATCACTTAAAAATACTACCACCGAATTTTGAAAATCGCCTGCTAATAAACACACACAACAAGACAGGAAACAAACTGAGAGAGAGAGGAGATCACAGAGATACCCTCAGTAATAAACACACACAACAGGACAGGGGAAAGCGGGACAATACATCAACGTGTCAGAAGGGTTTCTAGGTGACAGTGCTTGAAAAGGCTGATACATTCTTCTAATTAAGCCGAGCTGGTTGTTGTACCAAAAATCAAGATATTCTGCTGGAGTTTTTAACCCAGTTCATTCTTCTCAGTGTAATATCTGATACAGTATGTCTCCAATACAAAGGGTGATGCACAATACAGCAATGGTCTGAAACTCTTCTGTGAGCTGCGTAGCTGCTAAACGATTGCATTTCATTTGTTTTTTCATAGCTGCTGGTGACAAAGGCATTTATTTTCTGGATTTCAATTATTATGTAGTGTTCCACACAGACGTGCTAATCTACTTTTCAATCTTGCTATTCTGCTATTCCCGCTCAGGACTTGTAATGAATTCTGACTCCTAGCTATGACATGAGGGGAGAAAAACAAATGACATTTAATATATGTCTGGGTTTTGTGAATGGCATTTATTTGCTTTACATTTCTTAAATATGTTTTCCTAAAAGGAACAGGAAGTGAATGCTTCACCATTCGCTAAATGTAGTTTTTAATTTGGCATGTGAGCCAAAAACACTGACACATAAACTACATTTTCCGAAGCCCCACACACATATCGCCACTATTTACGGCATGATACACTTTCAGATAGACCAAGCAAAGTAATGTGAAAATGAGTAAGGAATATTACTGAGCTAAAGAATTATGTGAAGTAATATCCACAGATATCCATACATCAACTATTACACCTGTTTTTACAGATAGCCTTTATCCACATGCAATTATTTACCCCACTGTCGATAAAATTAAATTAAATGTTTCAAGCTCTGCATACTTCAACAATATAATGGCAAGCTACAATATTAAGAATTGAAATATATAAATAGATAATGTGATCTTAATATAATGCAAACTTCAACAAAATAATGGAAAAGTACAATATTAATGTAGTACAATATTAATAATGTAGTAGAACAGTCTTATCACATTAAGGGCTACAATCACTGTGCAGTATAATGTTCATGATGATGCACATCTGTAGCAAAAATACTAGTTGGTAACAGAAATTCACAAATTAAAAGTTTAATGTTCCATGTGGGTCTACAGTTACAGTCAATCTACTCTCCCTGTGCATTTGTATTCAAATAATAGTTGCAGAAGTGTGTGTGTGTTTGAGGAAAAGTGTGAGCTGCCCAGAGTGTGTGTTTCTTGCTGTGCACCGGAACCCTGACCCCTCTCTGCACAGAGCTGGTGATCTGCTGAGAGAGAGATCTGCTGATCTGCCGACATGATGATCTGCTTGCCGATATGTCTGGCGTATCTTGATGTACCTTCTTTGGTTCGGAGCCGTTTATCTGCATCTGGTCTCCAGGCTGGCTTGTCTGCCTGATCTGAAATAAACAGGAAACTGCAAAGATACGAGACGCAGCTCCCTTTTCACACTTTCAAATCACATTCTACCATCTGAGGAGCGGCCTCAGCTTTTGAAAAAGGTGTGCCATTTTTCTGCACTCTTTCTCTCTCACGCACCTTTCCAAAAAAACGTACACGTAGTCCTGGGGGAGACATGATTATTCTCCTTCCCTGGCTTCCCCAGTTCCCCAGTTTGCATAATAATTCCTGATTGTGTTAATGTAATTAGATTGTCTGGCCAGGCTCACCTGGCTAGTCTAATTTAGTGAAATCCAATCTCTGAGTGACTGTTGATATTTGTAACCTAACAGGCAACTGCCATTGCTCTACAGGCATAATTTCCTCCTCAGTGTCAGATATGTGACTGTGTATGAACCCCTCTGTCTCTCTCCAGTGTCCAGCTCTCCTGTCCAGGAGCTCTACAGTGAGTCAGGGTGTGAAGGAGGGACAGTGGTCCTGGATGACTCATCTCAAGCCTGTTCTGTATGAACTCCTCTGTGTCTCTCCAGTGTCCAGCTCTCCTCTGCCCAGGAGCTCTATCATGGGCTGTCAGGATGCGGAGGAGGTAGAGTGGCACTGGCAGGTCTATATCCAGATCCAGGTGGACTACAACGATGCCACATTCTGTGGTGGATCCCTGATCAGTGAGCAGTGGGTTCTCACTGCAGCGCAGTGCTTCAAACCGTGAGTGTGTCCTGAAATCCCTGTCTGCCTTGGCACGTCTCTGGGAACTGCTGTAAAAACACCTTTCATTCTTTTCCTACTCATTGTTCAAAACCGATTAAGTTCTCAGCCTGTTCAGGTGTGCTCAGACAGGGTCCTGTCTGACTAGAACAGTCCATTCCACTAATTAGCCTGTTCAATTTAGCCATTTTTCTGCGATTCTCCCAAACTAATCCTTCTGTATAAAAAACAATCAGAGGACAGTGTAAGAAAAGAGGCAGCTATATCAGTTTAATCTGGTTTTGATCATTGGTCTGAATTAAAATCAAGCATTAAAACTCTTGCCCCGTCTCAACGTGTCCCGGAAATGACAGAGCCAAACAGGTCTTTGGTCAAAATGTGTCTCCAAGCAGTATTATTGGCATTGCAATTGTTAATATTTACTCTGGATCCTAATTACCTGATCCCACGACCAAGTACACAGAATAATGATATTTATTATTCTTGTATATTTATTAATTATAATATTAAATACAGTACCAATGTATAAATTGAACATTATTATTATTATTATTATTATTATAAGTCTCTTTCAGCCCCTTCTTGCTCAAGCATTCTTTCGTGAGGCTGGGGGCGTACAAGCTAAAACAACCCACCAAACACGAGGTCAAGACAATCATTAAGAAGGTCATCCTCCATGAGCAGTACGAGAAAGCAGCAGACGGCTTTGACATCGCCCTGGTGCAGCTGGACAGCGAGGTGTGCCTCTCTTTTTACATCATTCCTGTCCAGCTCGCCGAGCCCAACGATGTCTTCACGGAGGACACAGAGTGCTGGGTCACTGGGTGGGGGAGGAATATAGAGAATGGTAAGAAATGATGATCAGGGCTCCTGTGTTTCTCGTTAGGACTCAGGAACTAAGACTGCAGCCCACAGCAGGTCATTCTGCACATCTCTCTTGTCTGGTTGCTGTGAGCTCATTCAGACATCTCACTCAGTCATTTACTTGAAAGAAGGGAGCGTATCAGCTTCAACAACATCATGGTGTATATTGTTTTAGATCAGCGGTCAGCTGACATGGCACACGTGTCATTATTGTCATGCAAAGAGATTTTTAACGCCATGTGTAATGAGAGTGGCACGTGCAATAGAAGACTAATAAGCCATGAAGAAACTAAGTTAAAAAACAATAGAAACTGTGTTTGACTGTCTAATCCCCTATAACATGCTACCCAATGAAAGTGTTTTGGTGTAGAAAAAAAAAAACGATTCACTTGGTTTGCTTGCTGCCTTATTTTTAGCAGGGATAGCCAACTATATTAACAGGAAAGCTCACAATCTGTGCTGCTAATAATATTTATTTTGGTATTTATTGTGGCATGCTCATCAGCTGAGATGGTTGTGCCTGGTGTCTGAACATGAGGACAAGCAGTCATGATGTTTTTTTAATAAATAAAGAAAACGAATGCTTTATACCTGGGAAGGTGTTGGAAATAAAGTTTAATGAACAATGCATGTCATTCTACTTGTCTTTGGCTTTGTAGAAAATAGTCACTATCTTTTTGTCACTCCAGTAGTCCGGGCACCCCTTTACAGTCTGCGGGAAGTCCAACTGCCCATCATAGACAACAGGCACTGTCAGTACATGTACAACAGTGAGATAATCAGGGAAGACATGATGTGCGCTGGGGATGAAGATGGACAGAAGGACACCTGCAAAGTGAGTTCACCATCCGCAGTGTAAAGACAGAAACCAGACCAGTTGATGCAAAAATTCAAGACAACTCATACATGGTGGATACATTTGGAAAAGTATTTCAGAATGATAACTTTACAAATCAAAAGTGATCATGCTTTCACCTCTATAAAACAGCAATCTGTGTGTGATCTACGGCCACTAATCATCCAATTCGATTTTAGCAAGTTAGTTTATAACCAGCAGTTTCTCCAGGAGCAATGTCACCCTGCAACTCAGCACTGGCAGCCCCACTGGAGCCCAGCAATGTGAGCATGGTCAGTACCTGGATGGGAGACTCCTGGGAAAGCTGAGGCTGCTGCTGGAAGAGGTGTTAGTGGGGCCAGTAGGGGGCGCTCACCCTGCGGTCTGTGGGGGTCCTGATGCCCCAGTATAGTTATGGGGACACTCAACTGTAAAAAAAGGTGCCGTCCTTCGGATGAGACATAAAACTGAGGCCCTGTGGTCATTAAAAATCCCAGGGCGTCTCTCGAAAAGAGTAGGGGTGTCACCCCGGTGTCCTGGTCAAATTTCCCCCTGGTCTTTACCCATCATGGCCTCCTAATAACCTCTATCTTTGAACTGGCTTCATCACTCTGCTCTCCTCCCCACTGAGAGCTGCTGTGTGTGAGCAGACTGGAGCTTCAACCAGGTGGGGGGACACACTGGTGGGGGTGGAGGGGATCCCCATTACCTGTAAAGAGCTCTGAGCATCCAGAAAATAGTTATATAAGTGTAAGGATATTATTATTATTATTATTATTATTATTATTATTATTATTATTATTATTATTATTATTATTATTATGTTCTTCCAAAATGAGCCTTTAAAGATTTGCGGAAAATGCATACTGTGAGCATGTCATTACCGTTGAGCAACAGACAGTTATGTGCAAAATTACTCACGTCATGATGGAGTTGCACCACTTTGATTTGCAAATATTTACACTAAGCACAGCCCTGTATTGTCACCGTGTGAAACTATTCCTTCTTCATTCCCCATTTCACTCCAGGGTAATTCTGGGGGACCTCTGGTGTGTAAGAAGTTGGGCAGCTGGATCCAGGCTGGGATTGTGAGCTTTGGAAGAGGTTGTGGTATGCCCAACTCCCAAGGAGTCTACACCCGGGTCAGCAGCTTCAGATGCTGGATTTTGAAACACAGTGGAGTCTGAGGAGTTCTACGGGATCCAGGGGAGAGCGCCTTCTGGTGTAACTGGCTGCTGCTGCTGCAACTGCAGAATCTGATTCCATCTGATTAGATTGCCCGTCTGCACAAGATAATTGCATGTGAGAATATGCCAAAAGATAAGACTGGGAGATACAATAAAGATAAAACAGTGAGTCGGAGACAGAAGTCTTACAGACCTTTTTTAAGTGTGTACCATAGCTATGAATTACGGATTAAACAATAAATGTTAGATCTTGTCATTTCAGGACAAAACAGCTGGGCATGGCCGTCCACTTTGAGTATTTTGTTGAAAAAAAATGGATTTGAAATTGGGGAGTCAGTTCTGTGTCATAAGCATTCCCAGTGGGCAAAAGACGTGTAATATACGTCTGTTAAACGCATACCTTAGACATCTAAATGTGGTCTGCAATTCGTCTAGAATGAAATTCTAATATACGTCTAAAGTTATACGTCAATTATACGTCTATGTTTAGACGTCCATTATACATAAATGGTTGGAGTTCTATTATACGGATAAATTTAGAGGACTATTATACATATATGGTTAGAGGTCTATTATACGGATAACAGTAGAGGTCTATTATACGTATATGGGTAGAGGTCTATTATACATCAAAGATGGGTTTTATAGGTGTAGAAACAAGTAAACCAAGCCAATGATTAGGTTTCGAAATTTATTCTGAAAATACACATTCACACCTGAAACATATGTATTTCAAATTATACATTGTATACAATCAATCAACAATCAACATATGGGCAATAATCATAAAAAACACAACTAGTCTTAAACTTCAGCTACAAATTCTGGTAACATGGCAATATACAGTATAGTAATGACAAACACAAACTAACTCAAAACCACATTTTGATTCAAATATACATTTTAAAATGTACAACTCCTATATTTCCAAGAAAAAAAAATATTACAATGGAAGTTAAGACGATTTTTGTCCACTATTTGCAAACCCTGTCTAATTGTCCTAACAGTTAGAACCAAAAACCTATTATTTTCAGTGTCCAGATCTCCTGGCCCCCTTCCTTGCATATGCATTCTTCAAGTAACACATTGCGTGCTCCTTTATTTCTTTTTCAGTTGATGTAGTGTGGGACTTCAGCACCGCAGCTAGGAGAAAATTATATATTACTTCCCAAATAAATGATGATTAATATCTTCTTTAGTATAATATAAAAAATGAGCGGTTTACTAAGCTCAAAGCTGAAATAAATGTATAAAATTTGGCTTGCATCATAGCAGTTGAGCAATAAAGTCTGTCCTAATTAAAGAGTACCCAAAGTTTGAAAGTACAACATAGAATAAGAATAGAGAGACGGCAAAACGATTTTGTGTTATCTTCCCCATTCACACTATTTTTATGTGCCATTTTTGCTTATTCACGTACTATTTTAATCAAAATAATATTAAGAAAGATCTGTATGTATTCAGAAAGTATTATTATTGTTCATACTTACTCGTCAAAAGAGGATTGCTGAGATATTTGCGGATAAATACTTCTACGTTTGAAAAACGTGTCCAAAATGGTGACCAACAAATACTAGCAATGCATTGTGGTATATAACCAGAAAATATGCTGGGTTCGATATTTTCTCAACGTATGCGTTTATTAATGTTGTCGATATTATGGTTGAAATTTAACATTGATAATACATCAATGTGCCCTATACATAATACATCAATGTGCGGCTATGTGCCCCCTGCTATGTGCTGATGTGCAATTTTAGCGCATGCAGTTAGTAAGGATCGATCACTGTTGTATGGTATTATATATAATGACATTATGGAATAGGATGGGGACAGGCCTGGCATCACGGGGGGAGGGAGGAGTGTCGCCCCTTCAGTTTTGGGCAAAAAGATTTACCTAACTTAATTTGCGCCCTAAAAAAATAGTTGTACTTTGTCAATGGTCAGACAACACTAAATGACACTAACAGTCACTCGGACTGTTTGATGTGCAGGAGGGCTATCCGTCTAGGAACTGCACATATCAGTGTCGTTATTGAGTGTCAACATTAAGATCCTGTTTGCTCAGGTGGACCGATTCCTTGCAGTAGTTTATCATTATACTTAAAATCGTTATATAACTAGGACTAGTTATAGCAGTCTGTGCTTTCTGTTGGTTTTACAACATTTTTTTCTTAACGATTCAGAACCTCCATGTAGCTGCAAAAATGAACGCTTATGGTACTTTTCGCTCCAGGCAATACAAACCGTGAGAGTGACGAAAAATGTGAAACTGAACTTCATCGCAAATACCAGATTACTAGTCGTTATCTTCTATCATGAAGCACTAATCAATGGCATAGCTGCGAGATTTCATTTGGGTAGCTGCACCGTACAGCTCCGTTTCAACCGAAATATCACCCCCCCTCAGAATTTCAGACGCCCCCCTACAGATTTTTCCCCGGGCACCGCGCACTGATGGGGGGCGGGGTGTCCAGGAAATGGTATCAACTTTTCTCAAGAAAATAAAAATAGAAACTCTATAGGCACTCAAACATTTTACTGTTTTTTTTCAGGCAGGTGGCAAGACCCCCTCCGCAAAACCCTTGTATGCCAAGCTGTGGGCATTGATTCGTCGAATATACGTATTGCGTTACTCCGCAACTAGCAGTATACGGCACTCTGCACAGTGTACGAAGTAAATTATTTTCGCAGTAATTAATTTATTATATTTACTATATTTATTATACACGTGTAAATTAATTACTGCGAAAATAATGTACTTCGTGCACTGTGCAGAGTGCCGTATACTCCTAGTTGCGACACACACGATATATACAGTAAAAAGCCTCAGGCACTGTGTTAGATGTGTTTTCGACGTTATATATGCGTTTATTAATGTCGTTGATTTTACGGTTGCAATTCGACGTTGATTATACGTCGCGGCGACGTATATATACGTATAGCCGTATTTCCGCCGTGAATATACGTATATTTGACGAATCAATGCCCACTGGGTTGTGATACAGTACATCAAGAAATAACTCATATTTGTAGCCACAACAGATGAACAGATGGAATCGCTAGCAAGACGTGCTTTTGCCTGCTGCTGTGAAAGATCAGTTGTACTCTTATTCAGTTGACCATTGAGCTCAATAAAATTGCAAGCACTGAAACTCCTGGTCTGGGGCTGTTCTCTCTCCATCGCTGTATAGAACATTGACAAAACGCTGTAGCCCCACCCAACCTCACTGCAGCGTGGTAGCGCCCTCATGTGTCAGTCTGAATGTCTGCGTGCATCAATATTTTGGTTCATATGTCTCAGCGTCCATGTAATAATAATAATAAACTTATTTTATATAGCGCCTTTAAAGGTGGCTTCTCAAAGCGCTTTACAGGATGACAAGAACAATAAATAAAAAGAATACACAAGACAAAACACAGTTACAACACACAGAGGAGACCGTGGATGGTGGTAGTAAGAAAAGCAGAGGAGTGAAGAGTGGAACAGTTCAGTAAAGGCTTTTCTGAAGAAGGGTTTTGAGTCTGGATTTGAAGGAGTTTAGAGAAGGTGACCCTCTGATATCCTTGGGGAGAGAGTTCCAGAGCTTGGGGGCATAACAGGAGAAGGCCCTGTCACCCATACAATGTAGACAGGCTTGGGGGACAGTAAGGAGAGCAGAATTAGAAGAGTGAAGGTTGTGAGGTGGGGAGTAGGGCGATAATAGTTCAGACAGGTACTGAGGTGCCAAGCCATGCAGAGCCTTATAGGTGAGCATGAGTATTTTAAAGTCTACACTTTCCAGTCGTTTCCTGGACACTCCTTTGTTGTACAGTATGTGTTTATTTTTGGTCCATCCATCTGAAAATCGTCTTTCCTATCCGAAGCTCTTTTAAGGCAGGCCTTTGGTTAAATTGCTCCAAAAGTTGTTTCTTTTACTTACCGTAAGTGTATTTATTCACCCTGTAATCTGGGACATTTACAATCTCTCATCAAAGAGCACTGATAACCTCAGGTGTAGTGAATGATGTGTCAAAGTTTCTCTTCTAACTTTATTCTTGGTGTAGAGTCAAGGCAGCAATGGGGTTAAGGGCAGTTCTATGACATCCTCACTACTGCTCTCTCTCACTGTTACCTGTCCTGTTATGTGTGTTTAATACTGAAGGATTTTCTGTGATCTCCTCTCTCTCACTGTGTCTCCTGTTTTGTTGTGTGTTCATGACACATTTTCTGGTATCTCCTCTATCTCACTGGATCTCCTGTAGGGTGCTCGTTAAGAAAGGATTCTATTAAGAAAGGAAGCTATTGTCCTAACAGTATGTCGTGTAACCTTTGTGCCTACCTGTGTGCATATTGGTCTATGTTAATCTGTCTGACAGTCACTGTCTATTTGTGTGTTCAGTCTATTTTAGATCTGATTTTCTAGCTAGAATAGAGGCCAATATTTGAATTATTTTTTTAGGTTTATTAAAATACAATTTAAAAGAATTAGAATCCAGGACACGGTTGATATAGTTTAATTAAAGCATCTGGAAAACAAAGGCATGAGCTGGTGTACTATACTGGGGCCATACTGGGACTGTACGTGGTCTGAACTGGGTCTATACTTTAGCTGTATCGAGTAACTGGGTCTGTGCTGGGGCTGTACTGTCTGTACTGGGTTTATACTGTGACTGTACGGGTCTGTACCGAGTCTGCACTGGGTCTGTACTTTGGCTGTATCGATTTTGAACTGGATCTGTACTGGGGCTGTACTGAGTCTGCACTGGGTCTATACTGGAGCTGTATTGGGGCTGTATCGAGTCTGCACTGTGTCTGTACCGGGTCTCTAGTGATGTTCAGAGAGATATCTAAAGGCATCTAAAGGCACGGCAGGAATCCAACTGAGTCCAATAGAAATAACTGTTTCCGACTGTGAAGGGGTTTCTGTACGATCCCTGCTGGATCTCCTTGGTTGAGGAAATAAGGAAGAGACCCTCCATCCAGTTGTGACCAAACAGAAAGTATTGACATCTCAGACTGATTAACATTATCATTGGGCACCCCTGGAAAGCCCATCCATTCATTTCTGGGAAATAATTAAATGTTAAAACGTGTGCAGGAGCCTAACCTGCCAGGCACAGGGTGCAAGGTAGCATTCTACCCTGGTTGGGATGCCAGTCCTTGCAGGACACACACACATTGGGGACAATTGGGTGCTGCCCATTCACCGAAACTGAGGGCACTGCCACTGCTGGGACAGAAAGTGACAGGATCAAAACGGAGATCCGGATTCGAAATGCTTAGGAAACCAGGTTTCTGAGCTATCCACAACACTGACGTCCCGGAGATCAGAGCTGCGCCCGAATGGACCGACACCGAGTTCCTGCAGGGGGGCTTCAGAACTGAACTCAGACACTGTTGCACTGCATAATATCTACCTCTGAACGCGGAGGCAGAATGGAAGCTTTAGTGAACAGCACAGCTTCCAAAGAACAGCTAATTAAACCTAATGAACTAAACTTACTAACTAAACTAACCTAAACTACTTCCCCCACAGCCCCTGGAAAAAAGGAGGTACAACTAAAGTTCAGTTCCGTGGTACACCATGGCAAGCGAAACCCTAGAAGCTGGGTTTGTTTCCAGACTGGGGGGGGGGGGGGTTTCTACAAGAATCCGAAACCAGGTTCTTGTGACTTCAGCAAAACATGAGTTCAAAGATGCTTCTGGATTCATTTAGCTGCTATCATTCCATCCTCCGTACAAAACTCTAAAAACCTGCTCGTCCGTAACGTCTGCGGTAATTTCTTTCATTTCTATTATTATTATTATTTCTATTATTATATTATTAACAGGAATGAACTGCAGACAGCATGACTGCCTCAGGCTGCCAGATCTATAAGAAAACCTGCTGGATCACTCTCTAGTCCCGTATCCACAGGTCTAGGGCTGTCAGTAATGTTTCCGACAACATCAAGAGATTCCGTTCTAAAACCCAGCACAACCCAGGAAATTCTGAAATAAAAAGAGCTCAATTGTTTCCTATATTCGTGCTCACCCATCAGGACTTTATCTGCGACGCAGGAGTCACAGCTGTGTGCTTGAGACTTCTAGGTCATTTTCCCATTGGACCGGTGCGATGAAAGCCAGTTGTACCTCCTGGGAAACCTGGGAGACCTCCTGGGAAGATCTAAAGGTTGCTGCTGGGAGAGGTGTTAGTGGGGCCAGCACGAGGCGCTCACCCTGTGGTCCACGTGGATCCTAATGCCCCAGTATAGTGATGGGAACACTATACTGTAAACAGGCGGCAACCTTCGGATGAGATGTAAAACCAAGGTCCTGACTCTCTATGGTCATTTAAAATCCCAGGGTGTTTCTTGTAAAGAGTAGGGGTGTAACCCCGGCACCCTGGCCAAATTTCCCATTGGCCTTTACCAATCATGGCCTCCTAATAATCCCCATCTATGAATTGGCTTCATTACTCTGCTCTCCTCCCCATTAATAGCTGATGTGTGGTGAGCGTTCTGGCGCGCCATGGCTGCCTTCGCATCATCCAGGTGGGGCTGCACATTGGTGGTGGTGGAGGGGATCCATATAACCTGTAAAGTGCTTTGAGTGGAGTGTCCAGAAATATAAGTGTAAGCAATTATTAATTACTTTTCTTACCAGTTTCAGACCACTGGCCTTTAATTAGCCACCTCCACTCCTCTCTCTGTTGTCCCACAGCTCAGGTACACAGATGAACTACGGTATTATCAGATGTAGTTCTTTCCTCTGCAAGGAAACAATGCAATGATCCCTTATACTGGCATTATTAATATATTATTATTATTATTATTATTATTGTTATTATTATTATTAAATTACTGCGTCATTTGTCCACTCATTATCAGACTGGTAGGGGTTGAGATATCTTAGAGCGCTCTCTGGCGCACCATGGATTAGGAATAAGGAATGTGGCACAAAAATAAGGAATAGGGAACAGGTAGAGGGAATGAAAGAATTAGAATTAAAAACAGATCAATACGTTTACAATTAAATCATTGCGATCAAATACATGTAGCAATGGTAATTAAGTACAATTAAAACACAGATCAAGAAATGTGGAATATGGTGTGATGAATAAGAATTAAAAATAGGGAACTACGTTCTGGCACATAGAGTGTAAGGAGCAGGGTTGATGAGTCTTGGATGCTATTTGTTATTAGGTTGGCTGTAGTGTCTGCCTGCAGAGGGCACCCTTGCTGACTGTAACTCAGGAAACTGCTCAGTTATGTTACACTACCGCCAAAATCACAGCTACAGGCCGACACCTGCTGTGCACCTGGACAAAGCTGTTCTCCACATTAGAACTTTTACGTGTGAGAGCCCAATCTGTACTCTTTTGTTATTGTTGTAAGTAATTAAACCATTTTTTTCTTTTTAGAATCATAAGACGAGTAAGAATATTGTTCTTAAAAAAGGAGCAGAATCACTTAAAAATGCTACCACCGAATTTTGAAAATCCCCTGCTAATAAACACACACAACAAGACAGGAAACAAACTGAGAGAGAGGAGATCACAGAGAAACCCTCAGTAATAACACACACAAAACAGGACAGGGGAAAGCGGGACAATACATCAACGTGTCAGAAGGGTTTCTAGGTGACAGTGCTTGAAAAGGCTGATACATTCTTCTAATTAAGCCAAGCTGGTTGTTGTACCAAAAATCAAGATATTCTGCTGGAGTTCTTAACCCAGTTCATTCTTCTCAGTGTAATATCTGATACAGTATGTCTCCAATACAAAGGGTGATGCACAATACAGCAATGGTCTGAAACTCTTCTGTGAGCTGGGTAGCTGCTAAACGATTGCATTTCATTTGATTTTTCATAGCTGCTGGTGACAAAGGCATTTATTTTCTGGATTTCAATTATTATGTAGTGTTCCACACAGACGTGCTAATCTTTCTTTCAATCGTGCTATTCTGCAATTTCCAGAATTGCAGAATAGCACGCCCAGGACTTGTAATGAATTCTGACATTTACTATATGTCTGGGTTTTGTGAACGGCATTTATTTGCTTTACATTTCTAAAATATGTTTTCCTAAAAGGAACAGGAAGTGTATGCTTCACCATTCGCTAAATGTAGTTTTTAATTTGGCATGTGAGCCAAAAACACTGACACATAAACTACATTTTCCGAAGCCCCACACACATATCGCCACTATTTACGGCATGATACACTTTCAGATAGACCAAGCAAAGTAATGTGAAAATGAGTAAGGAATATTACTGAGCTAAAGAATTATGTGAAGTAATATCCACAGATATCCATACATCAACTATTACACCTGTTTTTGCAGATAGCCTTTATCCACATGCAATTATTTACCCCACTGTCGATAAAATTAAATTAAATGTTTCAAGCTCTGCATACTTCAACAATATAATGGCAAGCTACAATATTAAGAATTGAAATATATAAATAGATAATGTGATCTTAATATAATGCAAACTTCAACAAAATAATGGAAAAGTACAATATTAATGTAGTACAATATTAATAATGTAGTAGAACAGTCTTATCACATTAGGGGCTACAATCACTGTGCAGTATAATGTTCATGATGATGCACATCTGTAGCAAAAATACTAGCTGGCAACAGAAATTCACAAATTAAAAGTTTAATGTTCCATGTGGGTCTACAGTTACAGTCAATCTACTCTCCCTGTGCATTTGTATTAAAATAATAGTTGCAGAAGTGTGTGTGTGTTTGAGGAAAAGTGTGAGCTTCCCAGAGTGTGTGTTTCTTGCTGTGCACCAGAACCCTGACCCCTCTCTGCACAGAACTGGTGATCTGCTGAGAGAGAAATCTGCTGATCTGCCAACATGGTGATCTGCTTGCCGATACGGCTGGTGTATCTTGATGTTCCTTCTTTGGTTCGGAGCCATTTATCTGCATCTGGTCTCAAGGCTGGCTTGTCTGCCTGATCTGAAATAAACAGGAAACTGCAAAGATAAGAGACGCAGCTCCCTTTTCACACTTTCAAATCACATTCTACCATTTGAGGAGCGGCCTCAGCTTTTGAAAAAGGTGTGCTGTTTTTCTGCACTCTTTCTCTCTCACGCACCGTTCCAAAAAATCGTACACACAGTCCTGGGGGAGACATGATCATTCTCCTTCCCTGGCTTCCCCAGTTCCCCAATATCTCTGCATCACTGAAGAGCTGCTGTAACACACTGCAGGCTCTGATCTCTGCGTTCTGCATTTACTGGGTAACTCTGAAATCAGATCCTCACTCTATATACCTCCGGGTGTCTGTAAAGTAAATATGCCAGTTGTTAAGGACAAATAATACATTCAAAATTATTCATTATAAAGTAATAGTTAACAAGGTATAACTTTTATCAATCAATACTTACAATTGCCTTTAGGGGATTAGATAATTAAATCGAATGACTAGATCTTGCATTATAATTCCTGATTGTGTTAATGTAATTAGATTGTCTGGACAGGCTCACCTGGCTAGTCTAATTTAGTATAATCCAATCTCTGAGTGACTGTTGATATTCGTACCCTAACAGGCAACTGCCATCACTCTACAGGCATAATTTCCTCCTCAGTGTCAGACATGTGACTGTTTAGGCATCTTGTCAGCCTCGTGGAAGCTAGTGACCTAGAGAAGCCAGCGAAGATGAGCCCTGCTCTACTGCAAAGTCTTGTGTCTCTCTTCTTGTGTCTTCTTTAGAGTACTCTTGTGAGGACACTTATAAAAACCTTCCTTCCTTCTCCTCACACCACACACTGAGGAAAAGTCCTGGTCCACTCCTACTTCAGATTCCTAATGAACTGTAATAATAAATAATTATTAATTCCTTTTTCTGGACACTCCACACAGAGCTCTTTACAACAATGGGGTAATGTAAAGAGGTACATGGGGAACTGGGAATCCCACTACCGCCACCAGTGTGTCCCCCCATCTAGATGATGCTCCAGTCTGCTCACACACAGCAGCTCTCATTGGGGAGGAGAGCAGAGTGATATAGCCAGTTCAGAGATGGGGGTTATTAGGAGGCCATGATGGGTAAAGACCAGGGGGATATTTGGCCAGGACACCGGGTTAACACCCCTACTCTTTTCGAGAGACGCCCTGGGATTTTTAATGACCATGGAGAGTCAGGACCTCGGTTTTATTTCTCATCCACAGGACGGGATTATACACTATAGTTTTTACAGTATAGTGTCACCGCACTAGGGCATTAGGACCCACACAGACTGCTAGGTGAGACAGAGCTCTCCTTCCTGGAACAGGATTACTGTATACCCAGATCTCAACTGCCTGGTAGAGACTAGAGAGTAGAGGAGTTTATTGACGAATGCACATGGACATTGGAAGTCTTACTCATGATGATCTCTCAGGACGTGCACAGTACAGCAGACAACCTGGTACAACAGACAACACCACACAATATAGACACTACATTACAAAGCAGTCCATATTGTAATAAAAAGAAACAACCTATTACTCTAATCCTTCTCCTCTACTCTGCTAAAGACATGAATTTGACTGTGGTGCACCCAAGATTTCAAAGTCACTTTCACACAAATCATCCCGAAATGTGTTTTCAGCCCTTCACAGTCTTATTTTGGGGGACAAGAACTGGAAGACTTCACTTATACATTAATAGATTTCAGTCAACTTCATTGAGGGTAAGTTGAAGTCATAGCACAGTCATACAGCTAATGAATCAGCTCATTAGATCTCTGGTTTGCACAAAACCCCCTGAGAAGCTTAAACACACACATGCCCTTAGAAATGGATGCACGTACACACACACACACGCACGCACGCACGCACACACACACTGTTCTCTGCTTCACGTAAATTAAACTACACACACAGGTAACAGGTGATACCTGCATGCACCCTCTCCCATCCCAGTCTCTCAACAGCTCCAGCTCAGAGAAGAAACTTTGCTAATAAAATTGTTCAGGCTGGGTTAATAACTGGACAAGACAGGTGTTGCGAAAATGAAACTGTAACGAACAGTTCTTTCCGGACCCTATGCGGACGACACAATCCGACGAAGTGGGGGAACACTGGGGAAACGTCATGCAGGAAAACGGGGCTGAAGACAGGGGGGCGTGTCCAAGGTGCGCTGGTGCACGGGGAGGTGTGGCCGAGGCGAACAATCCCAAAGAATAATCCATAGAGTATCCAAAACACGAAGGTAAGTCCAAAACCAGGAGATCCATCAGAACTCGGAATTAAAACCACGAAGACCGGGTCGGAACCGGCGGACAGGGACAAGGAACAGGGGTTAAAACCTTAACGGGACCAGGCGCTTCCTGGTCCCGGACTCGCACGATATGGAAATCAGATGCAGAGCCCGGAAGAGCGTCAGCGCCTGGCTTTTAAGGTGGGCAGGGAATGGGAAACAGGTGCAGAGAATGAAGTCTTGAGTGAAAGGGCTGGAGCACCCTTAAGGAGGGGGGACTATAGTCGTGACAGAAACTGCGTGCATACAGAGAGCCTTCTGGTAACAATCAGCGAGGGGCAAGCTGAAAAAGTCTCAAAGCCCTGGTTTTCCAGTCTTTCTAATGAAAAAGCAGTGAAAATCTTTCACTTTGACTGGGGTTCATTGGCCCAGTGTAATAATAATATTAATAAACTAATAATAATGAACAAACTTTATTTTATGTAGCACTTTTAAAAGTAACTTCTCAAGGAGCTTTACAGTAAAAAAAAAATTACAAGGAGGGGAGAGAATTAGTATAATTAAAAACAAGGGTTTCCAATTAAATGAAAGCCGTTCTGAAGAAGAACGGTTTTGAGTCTGGATGTGAAATGGCTCAGGGAAGCATTTGGGATAGAATCCCAGGGCATTGGGGTACAGCAAGAGAAGGCCTTGTTACCCATAGAGTGTAGAGGAGATCGCAGTACAAACAGGAGACCAGAATCAGGAAGACAACAAGGCAATAAGTCAAACAGGTACTGAGGTGCCAAACCATGCAGAGCCTTAAAGGCAAGCAGGAGGATTTTGAAACCTGTTAGGAAGCCAGTGCAAGGACTCCAGGATAGGAGTAACATGATCTCTTGCACAATCTGTCTTGGCCTGAAATCCGGACGGCGCAAATTAATTTACAACAGTGAAAAGTGACAAATGAGAAATCAGTCTATTACATTTGAGCTCTCCCAAGATTGCAGTCAAGTTCACTGAGAGTAAGTAGCAAGCTTATCAAAGCGGATATCTGATTTACTCTGACTAGTAAGTCAAATGGTTCCTTAATCGGGACATTACATCTCTGGTGCATAATTATTGAGTCAGTTTGTAACCCCCTGTATGTTGGTGGTCTGCGACTCTACAGCACTGTGAGCTATATGAAGGCAGGTGTATGTGCATTTCTGCTGCCTCTGCTCGGTTGTTTAAAAGAGACTCTCCTCTGTGTCCAGTTTCCAACATTAGGTGAGCAGGGCCAGTCCACTAAGTGTCCAGTGAGAGGCTGGGAAGATGAAGATGTTTTTTCTGCTGGCGTTTTTTGGGATCCTAATCCTGAACAAGGAAGAAGGTAAGAGACGAATCAGAAATTGAAAATTTAAATGTAAAATAAATGTGCAGATGAACTGTCGTATAAGCATACGTAGCCTATGCAATGATATGCAGTTTGTGGACAGTCTATACATATATACAACACCAATGAAGACTGAGAACTGCAGCTGCTATTGTGCAGCCTGATCCTGGACACAACAGAAGGTAAGAAGACAACAAGCAGTCGATTGCGCATTTAAACTGTGTAATGGAAAGTTACTGAGAATAGGTGTTTTATCCCAAAAAATGTTGTTTACGGACAGAGCTGTGCTGCAGAAGAAGCTGGATGCTTAGAACAAAGTGTGACAGCACCCAGCTCGTCAAGGGCACGGGATGTTTTAATAATGTTTATCTCTGCTGCTTGAAGAAGGGAGTATGAGAAGCTATTTGAATAACTGCTCTTTGCTTAAAGCAGAAACCTATAAGGAATGGAAAATTACTGCTTCGCCTGTCCTTGAAGTGTTGCATCAGCTTTAAAAAAGATATAAAACCAGGGATCTCCCTGCTTGCTTTTGAATCAGCTTTCACTTCTCTGCACAGACGGGTGATGGCTTTTTCCCATATTGCAATATGAATAAAGACCTTACTGAGTCCATGAGAATACTTCTCCTGGCTCTTCTTCGATAAAATTCCACGACAATCTTTGGTGACGAGGATGGGATCACAAACCTGAGCGCGGACGGCTGCTGAGACTCAATCCTGGCCTGGACAATTTTAGTGAATTGGACTAACCTCGGGGGATAATCTGTTTATCCTTCCAGAGACACGTCTGGAGAATTGGCAGCTGTCTGACGTCAGTAAGGAAGGAAAATAAAAGATTATAGTCTGGGTTAGAGTCCCGGCGGAAGAAAATATTTTTATGTTCATGAACTGTGAAGCTAGGGTAATAGGTGTAAGGGAACTTGCACATGATTTATGTATGATAATTAGGGGCCCATAACTATGAAGGATCTTTGTATGTGGTCAGAATGGACAGGGGAAAGTTAGAAGAAAAGAAGAAGAAAGGCAAGAAAGTGAATTGGACAACTTACGTCAGGGAAAGAGGAATCACAGAAATGATGGGAAGCTTCAAAAAAGGCTAGTCTTGAAACTAAAGAACAGCAAGCTGCAGCTAAAGTCTTGGCCATGCGTACTAAAAAGAAAAGGTCTCCACCGAAATTAGAAAGAGGTCCGGATCCAAAGCCTTTTGACTCTGAGAGGTGTCTGACTGGGTGTCAGGGAAAAAAAATAGAAATTAGATTAATGCAAAATGAAACTTAAATAGAAATATGGACTGTCAGATGGAATTTAGTCTGAACAGGAATGTAGAAAAGTGTATGAACATTGGGATAAAAATAAACAGATAAGGGCTTTATTTTAGAGGAATATTGGAGAATTCAACAGAATATCATAGATAAAACAGAATAGGATAAGCGCAAAAATTCCTGACGGAAAAGCTAAAAGCAATGGCTGAATGAAACGAAATTCTATCTGCCTTTAGAGAGAATCTGGGAGAAGGGTGGGAATTAGTGTGGAGGTTTTTGAAAGAGCATTACCCACCGAAACTGAGTGGACAAAAGTAACAGCATGTCAGCAGAAGGAAGGTGAGGATGTTTCAGATTCTACAGAAAGGTTTTTAGCTTTGTGGATAGTATACTTGGGGTTAGCCGGTGAAAAGGAAGTGAATGAAGATACTTCCACAGTAATAAAACAAATTTACTTGAGTGGGTTAAAACCTGATGTTGCCAAGAATGGACACTATGCTTTCCTGATATTACAGAGAGCGGGGACAGAATTGATTTAATAACTCACGAAGCATGCATGCTGAAGTGCGAGCGCTGCAAATGGGAGGTAAAAAGACTCCCAAGGAGGAGAAAAAGGAGCCGCCAGTTTGTCGCAATTATAGTGTATATTATATTAATATTATACCGAGATATAAGAAAATAATGAGGACTGGGATAAATCTTCTGATTGGGCATATCCAAATGGGGAAAAAGGGGGACAAAACCCCAAAGATAAAACTACTAATAAACTGGTGCTTATTACTAATTTTACTAATTTTGGAGGAATTGTAGGAAAGAGGCTTGATTTCACATTTAAAGAACATGTCAGAAGCTGTAACGTGAAGAATTAAATTTAATCTAGTCAGCCCCTTTGTAGCCTTCCTAAGTTAATCTCAGGATTTAAATAAAAGTAAAATAATCTTACAGTGTGCAGTAACTGGGGGACACAGGAGCACAGCTGTCCTGTTTTTAGACTAAAACAGCATACAGTTTAAAGCAGATACAAGCTGTCACAGTATGCTAGGGAAAAGATGTGCAGTTTCAACTACTGATGTGGGTGGGGGACACCCCAGACCTATTGGGCTAGGATGCCCTGCAGCATTTATAAGGAATTACTGTATGAGCTATGTGATATTGTGATTGTTTCACCTAATGAGGGAATCCATAAGGCCACTCCAAGTATTAGATCTTCAGAGGGAAAAAAGGGTATAAAACCAACTGCATAATAAAGCCAGGGTGAATTCCTTCTCAGACAGGTCATCTGTATGTAATATGTATGTGAGTGAAAGAAATGGATTGTGAGCTGCTGTGCTGGCGCAGGTGCATGAGGGTAAGCATCGTCTGGTGGATTATTATTCAGGACCCCTCGATGCAGTGACCAAGGGGCCATGTTTATGTGTTGTGCAGGCTACCTGCCTGGGTGTATAAACTGTGAATAATCCGGTGAAGAACAAGTAGACCGAATTAAAAGATTTAATTGAAACTTGTAAATATGATAAATGGAAAATTGTAGTGATTTATATATACTGCATGCCCTCATAGCCTAATGCCCTTTGAAGTACGACAAATGCACTCTGTCAGTCACCCGGGTGTGAGGCTCCGTGGCTAAGGATTTGCGCCTGTGACTGGAAGGTTGCCGGTTCAAATCCCGCGGCTGGCAGAGGAATCCTACCCTGTTGGGCCCCTCGGTAAGACCCTTAACCCCAACTGCTCCAGGGGTGCTGTACAATGGCTGACCCTGCGCTCTGACCCCAAGCTTCTCTCCCTGTCTGTGTCTCCAAGGAGAAAAGCTGGGGTATGTGAAAAGATGAATTCATAATGCAAGAAATTATATAGGGCTAATAAAGCAACATTATGTTATATATGAGTCAAATGGTGTGCCGGTTACCCAAACCTGGGTGGGGACCGGGTTTGAAGCAGTAGCCACTTATGTGGTATCTCGATGTGACGCTTATCAAAGGAACTCAACTATAGTTCAGGTGCGGGTACTACAGCTCAAAAGGCCTGCTCCTGAGGATCCTTTCATGCACTGGCAAATTGACAATTGGTAAGGGAAAACCTGGGCTCTTATAATCTTTCCCAGTGGGTTGCTGCCACTGCCTCTGTGTCTGTGTCTACCAAACACTTGATGACAGAGATACAATAAGCCCTCGGTGGGCACTGCCCTCCCTCTTGTATTGTGATCAAGGGACACACTTCACAGGGAAGGTGTGTAAGGCTGTGGCTGCGTTGTTCGGGGTGAGATGGGACCTTCGTTGCACCCATCACCCTCACTCTACTGGAACAGTGGAACGAAGGAACAGAACTCTGAAAGATCGACTAGACATCAGACTGAAGGAACGCCAGGGGTAGATGAAACTGCAAAGAACAGCGCCCTAAACTGTTCCCTGACTTGGGAACCACCACTGGCCAGATCAAGAAGCTCTGAAGCAGATGACACCAGTCCCGTGCCGCCGGGAACATCGCAGGCCCGGAATAGAGGCCCAGAAGGAGATGATGGCGGGACACGAATTAAGTACAGACTGCAAAGATCACTGAAAATGAGAATTGATGAGCACACCCATGATAAGGGGGTGAATGGCCATACATACATTTTAGCTCTGTCACATTTCTATGCGAGCAGAGACAATCAGAGTTTGTGTTGGGTTTGCACAGCGGGGCCCCAACCTGCTGTAGGGAGGTTACCCTTGGGAGTGATTCCCCTAGATGCAAATGATTATTGTGGTTTGTTTGTTCATAATAAGATGTTTTGCAGGAACGGAACAAAGAGAAATTTTACAGCTAGAATTGTTCTGCAAAACGGCACAGCTGAGGCAGGGGAACAATGTCTAGATTTTTCTAAGAGTTATTACCCAGTTGTTGACCTATCTTGAAAAACCCCCTAAGATTATGCTGGGCTCCAGCCCACAGGGATTTACCTGTGCTGTAAGAAATAATGCGTGAATAAGGAGAGAGGCATCAAAGATACACCTGCTTTCTTTTCATGGTTAAAATCATTATTTGGGTCATTGGGACTGTTTTTCTTGAAACTATTCACGCCTGTTGTTGTAGTGTTTTTGCTGTTGTGCTGTTGTATGACTTATATTATTCCAATGTTTTCGATCTATGGTAATGAAAATGTGTACGCATCAATATGTACTGCTCAGAACAGACTCCGAGGAGCCCTGGGACCCACCAGGTGAACCCTATGAGGACTCTGTGGTGCGAACATATTTAAGGATAAAAAGGAGGGAATGAAATGGAAAGTTACTGAGAAAAGGTGTTTTATCCTAAAAATGTTGTTTACGGACAGAGCTGTGCTGCAGAAGCAGCCAAATACTTAGAACAAAGTGTGACAGCACCCAGCTCGTCAAGGGCACGGGATGTTTTAATAATGTCTATCTCTGCTGCTTGAAGAAGGGAGTATGAGAAACTATTTGAATAACCGCTCTTCTTTGCTTAAAGCAGAAACCTATAAGGAATGGAAAATTACTGCCTGTCCTTGAAGTGTTGCATCAGCTTAAAAAAGATATAAAACCAGGGCTCTCCCTGCTTGCTTTTGAATCAGCTTTCACTTCTCTGCACAGACGGGTGATGGCTTTTTCCCATATTGCAATATGAATAAAGACCTTACTGAGTGAATGAGAATACCTCTCCTGGCTCTTCTTCGATAAAATTCCATGACAACTGTTCTTCGTTTTCCCTCAGATTTAGGCTGAGTGCACTGTGAGAAATCACAGACAAAAAATCTATCGACTGTTGCATTATTGATCAAACCGAAACTTAATCATAACAAAACCTAAATCACAGAGCTGAGAGGAAGTGTGCCAACACATCTACACATGTTAAACTAGTGGCGCTCTTAGTCACATGAAGATGATGCAAAGAAACAAAGCCGATTAAGAGTTTCAGAGCCACAGCTGTACTGATCTTGTCACATCATCTTGTAGCTTCAGTAGGTCAGAGCTGGATGAGAGACACCACTCCTTTTCCGATTCCCACCTGAAGTTACTCAGTTTCATTGGAGTAAAGGAGATCAAAGAGTGAAAAAGGAGATCTGAGCTCATGGTAAAAGCACAGTAAAGTGTAGTAAAGAATGGGGAAAACATGATTACAGCACAGTAAAGTGTACAATAAGAACTGCCCCCATGAATCTTAAGATAGTTTGCTAGATTTTGTCAGGATGATGAGAGGTTGATGAGATTAATTGAGCTCTTCTCTGTCCAGGGGTTCTATAGTGGTCAGTCAGGGTGTGAAGGAGGGACAGTGGTCCTGGATGACTGATCTCAAGCCTGTTCTGTATGAACCCCTCTGTCTCTCTCCAGTGTCCAGCTCTCCTCTGTCCAAGGAGCTCTATAGTGGTCAGTCAGCGTGTGAAGGAGGGACAGTGGTCCTGGATGACTGATCTCAAGCCTTTTCTGTATGAACCCCTCTGTGTCTCTCTAGTGTCCAGCTCTCCTCTGTCCAGGAGCTCTATAGTGGTCAGTCAGGGTGTGAAGGAGGGACAGTGGTCCTGGATGACTCATCTCAAGCCTGTTCTGTATGAACTCCTCTGTGTCTCTCCAGTGTCCAGCTCTCCTCTGTCGAGGAGCTCTATTGTGGGCGGTCAGGATGCGGAGGAGGGAGCGTGGCCCTGGCAGGTCTATATCCAGATCCAGATGAACCACAACCAGGCCACATTCTGTGGTGGATCCTTGATTAGTGAGCAGTGGGTTCTCACTGCAGCGCACTGCTTCAAACCGTGAGTGTGTCCTGAAATCCCTATCTGCCTTGCCACGTCTCTGGGAACTGCTGTTAAAACACTTTTCATTCTTTTCCTACTCATTGTTCAAAACCGATTAAGTTCTCAGCCTGTTCAGGTGTGCTCAGACAGGGTCCCATCTGATTAGAACAGTCCATTCCACTAATTAGCCTGTTCAATTTAGCCGTTTTTCTGCGATTCTCCCAAACTAATCCTTCTGAATAAAAAACAATCAGAGGACAGTGTAAGAAAAGAGGCAGCTATATCAGTTTAATCTGGTTTTGATCAATGGTCTGGATTAAAATCAAACATTAAAACTCTTGCCCCGTCTCAACGTGTCCCGGAAATGACAGAGCCAAAGAGGTCTTTGGTCAAAATGTGTCTCCAAGCAGTATTATTGGCATTGCAATAGTTAATATTTACTCTGGATACTGATTACCTGATCCCGCGACCAAGTACACAGAATAATAATATTTATTATTCTTGTATTTCTATTAATTATAATATTTAATACAGTACCAATGTATAAATTGAGCATTCTTCTTCTTCTTCTTCTTCTTCTTCTTCTTCTTCTTCTTCTTCTTATTATTATTATTATTATAAGACTGTCTCTTTCAGCTCCTTCTTGCTCAAGCATTCCTTTGTGAGGCTGGGGGCGTACAAGCTGGACCAACACTCCGAACACGAGGTCAAGAAAAGCATTAAGAAGGTCGTCCTACACGAGCAGTACGAGAAAGCAACAGACGGCTTTGACATCGCCCTGGTGCAGCTGGACAGCGAGGTGTCCCTCTCTCCTTACATCAGTCCTGTCCAGCTCGCCAAGTCCAACAATGTCTTCACAGAGGACACAGAGTGCTGGGCCACTGGGTGGGGGATGACTAGAGGGAATGGTAAGAAATGATGATCAGGGCTCCTGTGTTTCTCGTTAGGACTCAGGAACTAAGACTGCAGCCCACAGCCGGTCATTCTGCACATCTCTCTTGTCTGGTTGCTGTGAGCTCATTCAGACATCTCACCCAGTCATTTACTTGAAAGAAGGGAGCATATCAGCTTCAACAACATCATGGTGTATATTGTTCTAGATCAGCGGTCAGCTGACATGGCACACGTGTCATTATTGGCATGCAAAGAGATTTTTAATGGCATGTGTAATGAGAGTGGCACGTGCAATAGACTAATAAGCCATGAAGAAACTAAGTTAAAAAACAATACAAACTGTGTTAGACTGTGTAATCCCCTATAACATGCTACCCGATGAAAGTGCTTTGGTGTAGAAAAAACGATTCACGGTTTGTATGCTGCCTTATTTTTAGCAGGGATAGCCAACTATTTTAACAATCTGTGCTGCTAATAATATTTATTTTGGTATTTATTGTGGCATGCTCATCAGCTGAGATGGTTGTGCCTGGTGTCTGAACATGAGGACAACCACTCATGATGTTTTTTTAATAAATAAAGAAAATGAATGCTTTATACCCGGGAAGGTGTTGGAAATAAAGTGTAATAAATAATGCATGTCATTCTGCTTGTCTTTAGATTTGCAGAAAATAGTAACTATCTTTTTGTCACTCCAGTACCACTGGCACCCCCTCGCACTCTGCAGGAAGTCCAACTGGCCATCATAGACAACAGGCGCTGTCAGTCCATGTACAACAGTGAGATAATCAGGAAAGACATGATGTGCGCTGGGTATGAAGATGGACAGAAGGACACCTGCCTGGTGAGTTCACCATCCGCAGTGCAGACAGAAACTAGACCAGTTGGTGCAAAAATTCAAGACAACTCATACATGGTGGATACATTTGGAAAAGTATTTTAGAATAATAACTTTACAAATCAAAAGTGATCACGCTTTCACATCTATAAAACAGCAATCTGTGTGTGATCTACGGCCACTAATCATCCAATTCGATTTTAGTAAGTTAGTTTATAACCAGCAGTTTCTCCAGGAGCAATATCACCCTACAACTTACAACTGACACCCCACTGGAGCTCCGCAGTGTGAGCCTGGTCAGTACCTGGATGGGAGACTCCTGGGAAAGCTGAGGCTGCTGCTGGAAGAGGTGTTAGTGGGGCCAGTAGGGGGCGCTGTGGGGGTCCTAATGCCCCGGTATATTGTTACCCATCATGGCCTCCTAATAACCCCCATCTCTGAACTGGCTTCATCACTCTGCTCTCCTCCCCACTGAGAGCTGCTGTGTGTGAGCAGACTGGAGCTTCATCCAGGTGGGGGGACACACTGGTGGGGGTGGAGGGGATCCTCATTACCTGTAAAGAGCTCTGAGCGTCCAGAAAAGAGTTATATAAGTGTAAGGATATTATTATTATTATTATTATTATTATTATTATTATAATTATTATTATTATTACGTTCTTCCAAAATGAGCCTTGAAAGATTTGCGGAAAATGCATACTGTGAGCATGTCATTACCGTTGAGCAACAGACAGTTATGTGCAAAATTACTCACGTCATGATGGAGTTGCACCACTTTGATTTGCAAATATTTACACTAAGCACAGCCCTGTATTGTCACCGTGTGAAACTATTCCTTCTTCATTCCCCATTTCACTCCAGGGTGATTCTGGGGGACCTCTGGTGTGTAAGGGGGACAGCTGGATCCAGGCTGGGATTGTGAGCTTTGGAAGAGGTTGTGGTAGCCTCAACTCCCCAGGAGTCTACACCCGGGTCACCAGCTTCACGGATTGGATAAAGAAACACAGTGGAGTCTGAGGAGTTCTACGGGATCCAGGGGAGAGCGCCTTCTGGTGCAACTGGCAACTGGCTGCTGCTGCTGCAACTGCAGAATCTGATTCCATCTGATTAGATTGCCCGTCTGCACAAGATAATTGCATGTGAGAATATGCCAAAAGATAAGACTGGGAGATACAATAAAGATAACACAGTGTGTACCATAGCTATGAATTATGGATTTAACAATAAATGTTAGATCTTGTCATTTCAGGACAAAACAGCTGGGCATGGCCGTCCATTTTGTTGAAAAAAATGGATTTGAAATTGGGGAGTCGGTTCTGTGTCACAAGCATTGTGATACATCAAGAAATAACTAATATTTGTATCCACAACAGATGAAGAGATGGAATCGCTAGCTAGACGTGCTTTTGCCTGCTGCTGTGAGAGATCAGTTGTACTCTTATTCAGTTGACCATTGAGCTCAATAAAATTGCAAGCACTGAAACCCCTGGTCTGGGGCTGTTGTCTCTCCATCGCTGTATAGAAAATTGACAAAACGCTGTAGCTCCACCCAACCGCACTGCAGCGTGGTAGCGCCCTCATGTGTCAGTCTGAATGTCTGCGTGCATCAATATTTTGGTTCATATGTCTCAGCGTCCATGTAATAATAATAATGAACTATTTTATATAGCGCCTTTAAAGGTGGCTTCTCAAAGCGCTTTACAGGATGACAAGAACAATAAATAAAAAGAATACACAAGACAAAACACAGTTACAACACACAGAGGAGACCGTGGATGGTGGTACTAAGAAAAGCAGAGGGGTGAAGAATGGAACCAGTTAAGTAAAGGCTCTTCTAAAGAAGAGGGTTTTGAGTCTGGAATTGAAGGAGTTTAGAGAAGGTGACTCTCTGATATCCTTGGGGAGAGAGTTCCAGACCTTGGGGGCATAACAGGAGAAGGCCCTGTCACCCATACAATGTAGACTGGCTTGGGGGACAGTAAGGAGGGCAGAATTAGAAGAGCGAAGGTTGCGAGGTGGGGAGTAGGGCGATAAAAGTTCAGACAGGTACTGAGGTGCCAAGCCATGCAGAGCCTTATAGGTGAGCATGAGGATTTTAAAGTCCACACAGAATTTGACCGGATTCTGGCTGCTGAGTTTTGGACATACCGCAGTTTGTTCAGAGTAGATTTAGAAACCCCAGAGAGTAGAGCATTACAGCAGTCAATTCGAGAGAACATAAATGCGTTGATCAGCTTTTCAGCCACAGTTAGTGATAGCATAGGGCGTAGTCTAGCAATATTTCTGAGGTGAAAAAAGATGTTTTGACAGTATGCTGCATATGTGGGTCGAATGTTAAGCCAGAATCGAATATAACCCCAAGGTTTTTCAATTTTGATTGAAGCTCAAGTACAGAACCATCTACAGATAATGTGCTCGTTTGTGTCTCTACATGTCGCAACATTTGCCAATTTGGTATCCATGCTAAAGGTAAACAGACTAGTTTTTATGTGTCAGATGTTTGTAGAGAAAGGGGAAGATTGGTATCTGCTGAGTCACTGGTGTCTGACTCTAACCTGTTAAGCAAAATATGTGTTAAAGGAATTAGGGTGACAGGTCTACCTGCTTGAGAGTTACTTCCTGAACCTAACATTGAGGGTTTTATATTGGGAAATGGGTTCCTGGACACTCCTTTGTTGTACAGTATGTGTTTATTTTTGGTCCATCCATCTGAAAATTTTCTTTCCTATCCGAAGCTCTTGTAAGGCAAGCCTTTGGTTAAATTGCTCCAAAAGTTGTTGTTTTTTTAACTTACTGTAAGTGTATTTATTTACCCTGTAATTTGGGACATTTACAATCTCTCATCAAAGAGCATTGATAAGCTCAGGTGTTGTGAATGATGTGTCAATGTTTCTCTTCTAACTATTCTTACTGTAGAGTCAAGGCAGCAATGGGGTTAAGGGCAGTTCTATTACATCTTCACTACTGCTTCTCTCTCACTGTCTCCTGTCCTGTTGTGTGTGTTTAATACTGAAGGATTTTCTGTGATCTCCTCTCTCTCACTGTCTCCTGTTTTGTTGTGTGTTCATGACACATTTTCTGATATCTCCCCTCTCTCACTGTGCCTCCTGTCCTGTAGGGTGCTCATTAAGAAAGGATTCTCTGTTTTTATAAGGATTCTCTGTTTTTAAAAGTTAAACAAACCGAGTGGGTGAGAGATCACTAGAATCCACTGAAACTGCTAACAGCCTGAGGAATGATGACAGAGGGAAGGCGAGGCAAAGCTGGAGTGAAGGGGAGGGTGAGAAGAGGGAGGGAGAAAGAGAAGGTATGTGACAGACAGGTGTACTTCTGTTCCTCATTAAAGCAGGAGGTGGGGGGACAGGGTACAAACACTGTGATACCTGAAGCAAGTCAGACTGTGAACCATGGCACTGCAAGGCAACCTGTTCTCTCTCCTGGCTTTGCTGCTGTTAGCAACAGGTAAGCTATTGTCCTAACAGTATGTGTGTAACCCTTGTGCATATCGGTCTATGTTAATCTATCTATGTCACTGTCTATTTGTGTGTTCAGAGTTTCTATTTTAGATCTGATTTTCTAGCAAGAATAGAGGCCAATATTTGAATTATTTTCAGGTTTATTAAAATACAATTTAAAAGAATCAGAATCCAGGACACACTGTTGATATAGTTTAATTAAAGCATCTGGAAAACAAAGGCATGAGCTAGTGTACTGTACTGGTGCCATACTGGGACTGTATGTGGTCTGTACCGAGTCTGCACTGGGTCTATACTTATACTTTAGCTGTATTGAGTCTGAACTGGGTCTGTGCTGGGTCTGTACTTTAGCTGTATTGACTCTGAACTGGGTCTGTGCTGGGGCTGTACTGAGTCTGCACTGGGTCTATACTGTGACTGTACAGTTCTGTACCGAGTCTGCACTGGGTCTGTATTTTGGCTGTATCGATTTTGTACTGAGTCTGCACTGGGTCTGTACTGAGTCTGCACTGGGTCTATACTGGGGCTGTATCGAGTCTGCACTGCGTCTCTACCGGGTCTCTAGTGATGTTCAGAGAGATATCTAAAGGCACTGCAGGAATCCAACTGAGCCCAATAGAAATAACTGTTTCTGACTGTGAAGGGGTTTCTGTACGATCCCTGCTGGATCTCCTTGGCTGAGGAAATAAGGAAGAGACCCTCCATCCAGTTGTGACCTAACAGAAAGTATTGACATCTCAGACTGATTAACATTATCATTGGGCACCCCTGGAAAGCCCATCCATTCATTTCTGGGAAATAATTAAATGTTAAAACGTGTGCAGGACCCTAACCTGCCAGGCACAGGGTGCAAGGTAGCATTCTACCCTGGTTGGGATGCCAGTCCTTGCAGGACACACACACATTGGGGACAATTGGGTGCTGCCCATTCACCGCTTAACCCAGGCAGAGCTTCCTTAGAACGGGCTGAGCACACAGCAAACAGGAGCTCCGGGGCAAAAAACCCACACAGACACAGGGAAGAGGCACCGAAACTGAGGGCACCGCCACTGATGGGACAGAAAGTGACAGGATCAAAACGGAGATCTGGATTCGAAATGTTTAGGAAACCAGGTTTCTGAGCTATCCACAACACTGACATCCCGAATATCCGAGCTGCGCCCGAATGGACCGACACCGAGTTCCTGCGGGGGGCTTCAGAACTGAACTCAGACACTGTTGCACTGCATAATATCAACTTCAGAACGCGGAGGCAGAATGGAAGCTTTAGTGAACAGCACAGCTGCCAAAGAACAGCTAATTAAACCTAATTAACTAAACTTACTAACTAAACTAACCTAAACTACTTCCCCCACAGCCCCTGGAAAAAAGGAGGTACAACTAAAGTTCAGTTCCATGGTACACCATGGCAAGCGAAATCCTAGCAGCTGGGCTTGTTTCCAGACTGGGGGTGGGGGGTTTCTACAAGAATCCGAAACCAGGTTCTTGTGACTTCAGCAAAACATGAGTTCAAAGATGCTGCTGGATTGATTTAGCTGCTATCATTCCATCCTCCATACAAAACTCTAAAAACCTGCTCGTCCGTAACGTCTGCGGTAATTTCTTTCATTTCTATTATTATTATTATTTCTATTATTATATTATTAACAGGAATGAACTGCAGACAGCATGACTGCCAGAGCTATAAGAAAACCTGCTGGATCACTCTCTAGTCCCGTATCCACAGGTCTAGGGCTGTCAGTAATGTTTCCAACAACATCAAGAGATTCCGTTCTAAAACCCAGCACAACCCAGGAAGTTCTGAAATAATAATAGCTCAATTGTTTCCTATATTCATGATCACCCATCAGGACTTTATCTGCGACGCAGGAGTCACAGCTGTGTGCTTGCGACTTCTAGGTCATTTTCCTGTTGGACCGGCTCTAATTCGGTTCCTCCTGGAGAGTGTACACCTATTTTCAGGAGCTCTCTCTCAACAGGTCTGAAATCCTGTACTCTTTTCTATATTCTGCCGAGAACAATAAGTCTCCTACAAAGGCGATTTGTCTTTCGTAGGGCTCTAATTCCATTTATACTGGTGTGAACACATCCTTTCTCCCACTATCATGTAGAACCTTAAATTTGACTTCATTTGACCCAAATCTCTACCCACTTCTCAGTCTTATCTGAAATGTATTGTCAAGCTCAGGGCATCCTGGGGGGCAATTTCTAGCATGTATTTCCATTATGGGTGTACAGACAGCTGGGTTTTTCCTTTGCTAAGAATCGGAGCATGTGAACATGTGAAAGCTCCTGCAGTGCTTTATTTCTGGATGTTCTTGCTTTCTCTGTGGGGCTCTGTACAGACCCACTCCAGCGATGAAAGCCAGTTGTACCTCCTGGGAAACCTGGGAGACCTCCTGGGAAGATCTAAAGGTTGCTGCTGGGAGAGGTGTTAGTGGGGCCAGCAGGGGGTGCTCACCCTGTGGTCCACGTGGATCCTAATGCCCCAGTATAGTGATGGGGACATTATACTGTAAACAGGTGCCAACCTTCAGATGAATTAGAGACAAATAACTTGTCCTGAGGGCACTGAGGAGGTACCGTCTGCCCTACCAAGGCTCGTCGGACAATTACCTCAATGTCCCATCTTACCGCTGCCAGGAACTTACCAGACGGGATGATGGGTTCTGGAATCAATTCGGCCTCAGGGGGGTCGTGGATCCGTGAAAGGGCGTCTGCCTTGATGTTCTTGGAACCTGGAGTGTAGGTGAACAAGAAATTAAATCTGGAAAAAAAAGGGACCACCTAGCCTGGCGAGGACAAAGACGTTTGGCCGACTGCAGATACTCCAGGTTTTTATGATCAGTGTAAATTAAAAAAGGGTGATGAGCACCCTCTAACCAGTGCCTCCATTCCTCCAATGCCAGCTTAATGGCCAAGAGCTCACGGTTACCGACGTCGTAGTTCATTTGGGCAGGGGATAACTTCTTAGAGAAGAAGGCACAGGGATGAAGAATCTGTTTTTCTCCATGACGTTGGGAGAGAACAGCACCCACACCATGGCCAGAAGCATCCACTTCGACCACAAAGGGCAAAGTTGGATCAGGGTGTTTTAGGATGGGGGCTGTTGTGAACAGGTGTTTCAGATGCTGAAATGCTTCTTCGGCTTGAGGGGTCCATTTGCCTTGTTTAGGTCCTTTACGGGTCAAAGAGGCTATGGGAGTGACCACCGAGCTGAAGTTTTGAATAAACTTCCTGTAAAAGTTAGCAAAGCCAAGAAATCGTTGAATGTGTTCGCCGAGACTTTACTCGAATCCATTTCCACCCCCTCCGGCGAGATGACGTACCCTAAAAAGTGAATCCTCGAAGCATGGAAGGTACACTTCTCTAATTTGACATATAGTTTATTCTTAATGAGCCGGGAGAGTACTTCTCTGACATGGAGAACATGATCCTGGAAGGAATCAGAAAAAAATAATATGTCATCTAGATAAGCCAAGACAAATCTTTGTAGGAGATCACGAAAGATGTCATTAATAAAAGATTGAAACACTGCTGGAGCATTAACCAAACCAAAGGGCATGACCAAATATTCGTAATGTCCATGGGTTGTCATAAATGCCATCTTCCATTCATCCCCTTCCCGAATGCGACTTAGGTAATAGGCCCCTCGTAAATCCAGTTTTGTAAAGATCTTGGCTCCATGCACAGACTCAAGTGCTGCTGGAATTAGAGGCAAAGGGTACCGATTCTTGATGGTGATCTCATTGAGGCCACGAAAGTCGATGCAGGGATGGAGCCCACCATCCTTCTTTTCCACAAAAAAAAAACTGGCACATGCTGGTGAAGTGGATGGACGTATAAGCCCAGCCTTCAGAGAGTCTCGTATATAGACTTTCAGGGCCTCAGACTCAGAATTGGAGAGTGGAAAAATACGACCTTTGGGAGGGATAGTACCAGGCAAAAGGTCAATTGCACAATCGTAAGGTCGATGGGGGGGGGGAGGGCCAAGGCCTCCTGCTCATTAAAGGCTTCCTGTAGATCAGAGTATTGAGGGGGTATGGTAGGAACCCCTGAAGGGGACGTCGCCATGAGTGCAATCTTCACTGGTAGGCGACAGCATTTTCTAATACATCTGGGTCCCCAAGCTACAATCTCTTTACGGTACCAAGAAATGTGTGGGTCATGCTGCT
The DNA here is from genome assembly GCF_040954835.1 of Lepisosteus oculatus. Lineage (NCBI taxonomy): Eukaryota > Metazoa > Chordata > Actinopteri > Semionotiformes > Lepisosteidae > Lepisosteus > Lepisosteus oculatus. The sequence continues at coordinate 5,605,980 of NC_090699.1, forward strand.
GTAGCCAAGGAAAGCCTAGCACCAGAGGATGTGTTGGGGTCTCAAGGAGATAAAACCAGATGTCTTCCGCATGGGTGGCGCCTATCTGCAGGCTTATAATTTCCGTTTGCCACCTAATAAGTCCTGGAGATACAGGGGAGCCATCAATAGACTGGACACGAAGAGGAGTAGACACCAGGGTCAAGGGTAGTTTCCAAGCTCGAGCGACGGTGGCGTCTATAAAGTTACCCGCCGCCCCTGAGTCTATAAAAGCAAGAAGAGGTCTCCTTTCATTACCCCAGAATAGTGTAGAACAAATAAAAAATCCTGAGGAAAGCTGAGGGAATTGAGTATTCTCACTCACCTTAGGATTCTGAGAAGGTGGGCGGCGCCTCAAGGATGAGTATGCAGCAGGGCAGGCCGCTTTAAAGTGTCCAAATTTCCCACAGTACAGGCAGCGACCCTCTCGTTGGCGCCTCTCTCGTTCTTTAGGGGTTACCCGGGTGCGGGCTATTTCCATAGGTTGTTCTGAGTCGGCAGATCTGAAAGGTGATAGCCGAGGAGCCTCTAGTATAGGGGACCGAGATCTCTCAGCACTCCTATGACGAATTCTGAGTTCTAATTGCAATACCTGTGAAATAACTTCCTCCAAGGTATTGCCCAATTGCGGCATATTTACCAGATGGTCCTTAATTTCTTCACTGAGTCCTTGACGGAAAAGAAAAATAAGGACCTCATCGTCCCAGTGGGTCTCTGCTGCTGCTACTCGAAAATCTATAGCATAATCATGTACAGACCGGCAGCCTTGGTGGATGGAGGAGAGGCGGAAGGCAGAGTCTTGGCCAACTATGGGACGACAAAAAACCCCCTTAAATTTTCCTAAAAAAAGATCATAATCCTGAATTTCAGGAGCCCCGCGATCAAGCAGAGCAGTTGCCCATTCCAAAGCGCGGCCGGTTAGCCGTGAAACTATGAAGGCGATCTTGTCCTGAGGAGAAAAAAAAGTCTCTGGATGAAGCCTGAGAACCAGCGCACACTGTGCTAAGAAGCCCCGACATTTTGTAGGGTTGCCGTCAAACCTGTCAGGTGGAGTTAGTGGAAGAGGTCGAGGGGCAGGTGTAGGAGCTGGCGGAGGCGGAGCCGAAGCGGCAGCTCCAGCGATGCTTCCTCGATTGCCGATAGGCGGCATTGCCGACAGGTGCGCAGAGATCTGTTGGACAGAAGCCTGGAGCTGGACTAAGGCTTATCCGTGCTGATCCAAAGCCGAGCGAATCTCCTCTTGCTCCGCTGGGTCCATGTAAAAAGGCTAAATATTCTGTTATGGGTTCGGTAATAGGGACCGAACCAGTGAGTGAACCCACTTGCAGGAGCGAACAAAACCAAGTCGTAATCCGAACCGTAATCGTAGGAACGAGCCGAGAGTCCAGGGGAAGCCAGATATCCGAAAGGGAACGAGTACCGAAGCCGAAGCGTAATCCGAAGTCGTAGTCCGTAGAGCAATCCGAGAATCCAGGGGTAGCCAGTGATCCAAAACAGAGCGAAAGTAACCAATCCAAGCCGAGATCCGAAAAGCCGAAGTCCAAGGGAAAAACCGCAAACCGAAAGCCAAGACGAACACAGAGTAGAAGTAGCGCAACCAGGAAGCTCGAAAGGGAAAACCAATACTGAGCAAAGAGGTAGGGAAGGACAGGTGTTGAAGGAGGATGAGACGGGGGTGTGGTGGTGAATGGGAAAACTGATAGGTGAAGTACGGATAGGGGCTACGCCTACTTCTGCCTCCTCCGTTGCCGGGAGGCAGGGGTCGTAACAGAGCCCTGCTCTACTGCAAAGCCTTGTGTCTCTCTTCTTGTGTCTTCTTAAGAGTACTCTTGTGAGAACACTTATAAAAACCTTCCTTCCTTCTCCTCACACCACACACTGAGGAAAAGTCCTGGTCCACTCCTACTTCAGATTCCTCATGAACTGTAATAATAAATAATTATTAATACCTTTTTCTGGACACTCCACACAGAGCTCTTTACAATAATGGGGTAATGTAAAGAGGTACATGGGGAACTGGGAACCCTACACCACCAGTGTGTCCCACCATCTAGATGATGCTCCAGTCTGCTCACACACAGCAGCTCTCAGTGGGAAGGAGAGCAGAGTGATGAAGCCAGTTCAGAGATGGGGATTATTAGGAGGCCATGATAGGTAAAGACCAGGGGGAAATTTGGCCAGGACACCTGGGTAACACCCCTACTCTTTTCGAAAAACACCCTGCGACTTTTAAGGACCATGGAGAGTCAGGACCTCGGTTTAATTTCTCATCCACAGGACAGGATTAGACAATATAGTTTTTAAAGTATAGTGTCACCACACTAGGGCATTAGGACCCACACAGACTGCTAGGTGAGACAGAGCTCACCTTCCTAGAACAGAATTACTGTATACCCAGATCTCAACAGCCTGCTAGAGACTAGAGAGTAGAGGAGTTTATTGACAAATGCACATGGACATTGGAAGTCTTACTCATGCTGATCTCTCAGGATGTCCACAGTACAGCAGACAACCTGGTACAACAGACAACACCACACAATATAGACACTACATTACAAAGCAACCCATATTGTAATAAATAGAAACAACCTATTACTCTAATCCTACTCTTCTACTCTGCTAAAGACATAAATTTGACTGTGCTGCACCCAAGATTTCAAAGTCACTTTCACACAAATCATCCCGAAATGTGTTTTCAGTCCTTCTCAGTCTTTTTTGGCAGTCATGAACTGAAAGACTTCACTTGCACATAACTAGATTTCAGTCAACTTCATTGAGGGTAAGTTGATGGCATAGCACAGTCATACAGCTAATTAATCAGCTCATTAGATCTCTGGTTTGCACAAAACCCCCTGAGAAGCTTAAACACACACATGCCCGTAGAAACGGATGCACACACACACACGCACACACAGTTCTCTGCGTCACGTAAATGAAACTCCACGAACAGGTAACAGGTGATACCTGAATGCACCCTCTCCCATCCCAGTCTCTCAACAGCTCCAGCTCAGAGAAGAAACTTTGCTAATAAAATTGTTCAGGCTGGGTTAATAACTGGACAAGACAAGTCTGCGTTGCAAAAATGAAACCACATGCATACAGAGAGCCTTCTGGTAACATTCAGTGAGGGGCAAGCTGAAAAAGTCTCAAAGCCCTGGTTTTCCAGTCTTTCTAATGAAAAAGCACTGAAAACCTTTCATTTTGACTGGGGTTCATTGGCCCAGTGTAAAAGTAATATTAATAAACTCATAATAATGAACAAACTTTATTTTATGTAGCACCTTTAAAAGTGACTTCTCAAGGAGCTTTACAGTAAGAAAAAAAATTTCAAGGAGGGGAGAGAATTAGTATAATTAAAAACAAGGGTTTCCAATTAAATGAAAGCCGTTCTGAAGAAAAACGGTTTTGAGTCTGGATGTGAAATGGCTCAGGGAAGCATTTGGGATAGAATCCCAGGGCTTTGGGGTGCAGCAAGAGAAGGCCTTGTTACCCATAGAGTGTAGAGGAGATCGCAGTACAAACAGGAGACCAGAATCAGGAAGACAAAAAGGCAATAGGTCAAACAGGTACTGAGGTGCCAAACCATGCAGAGCCTTATAGGCAAGCAGGAGGATTTTGAAACCTGTTAGGAAGCCAGTGCAAGGACTCCAGGATAGGAGCAACATGATCTCTTGCACAATCTGTCTTGGCCTGAAATCCGGATAGCGCAAATTAATTAACAACAGTGAAAAGTGACAAATGAGAAATCAGTCTATTACATTTGAGCTCTCCCAAGATTGCAGTCAAGTTCACTGAGAGTAAGTAGCAAGCTTATCAAAGCGGATATCTGATTTACTCTGACTAGTAAATCAAATGGTTCCATAATCAGGATGTTAGATCTCTGGTGCATAATTATTGAGTCAGTTCGTAACCTCCTGTATGTTTGTGGTCTGCGAGTCTACAGCACTGTGAGCTATATGAAGGCAGGTGTATGTGCATTTCTGCTGTCTCTGCTCAGTTGTTTAAAAGAGACTCTCCTCTGTGTCCAGTTTCCAACATTAGGTGAGCAGGGCCAGTCCACTAAGTGTCCAGTGAGAGGCTGGGAAAATGAAGATGTTTTTTCTGCTGGTGTTTTTTGGGATCTTTATCCTGAACAAGGAAGAAGGTAAGAGACGAATCAGAAATTGAAAATGTAAATGTAAAATAAATGTGCAGATGAACTGTTGTATAAGCATACGTGGCCTATGCAGTGACAGTTTGTGGACAGTCTATACATATATACAACACCAATGAAGACTGAGAACTGCAGCTGCTATTGTGCAGCCTGATCCTGGACACAACAGAAGGTAAGAAGACAACAAGCCGCCGATTGCTCATTTAAACTGTTCTTCCTTTTCCCTCGGATTTAGGCTCAATGCACTGTGAGAAATCACAAGCAAAAAATCTTTCGACTGTTGCATTCTTGATCAAACCGAAACTTAATCATAACAAAACCTCAATCACAGAGCTGAGAGGAAGTGTGCCAACACATCTACACATGTTAAACTACTGGTGCTCTTAGTCACATAAAGACGACACAGAAACGAGGCAGATTAAGAGTTTCAGAGCCACTGGTGTACTGATCTTGTCTCATTATCTAGTAGCTTCAGTAGGTCAGTGCTGGACCCGTTCTTGTCCGATTCCCAGCTGAAGTCATTCGGCTTTGTTGGAGTAAAGGAGATCAAAGAGTGAAAGGGGAGGTCTGAGCTCATGGTAAAAGCACAGTAAAGTGTAGTAAAGAATGGGGAAGTCATGGTTAGAGCACAGTAAAGTGTACAATAAGAACTGCCCCCATGTATCTTAAGATAGTTTGCTAGCTTTTTTCAGGATTAGAGGTTGGTGAGATGAATTGAGCACTTCTCTGTCCAGGAGCTCTGTAAGGGTCAGTCAGGGTGTGAAGAAGGGACAGTGATCCTGGATGACTGATCTCAAGCCTGTTCTGTATGAACCCCTCTGTCTCTCTCCAGTGTCCAGCTCTCCTGTCCAGGAGCTCTACAGTGAGTCAGGGTGTGAAGGAGGGACAGTGGTCCTGGATGACTCATCTCAAGCCTGTTCTGTATGAACTCCTCTGTGTCTCTCAAGTGTCCTGTATCGTGGGCGGTCAGGATGCGGAGGAGGGAGAGTGGCCCTGGCAGGTCTATATCCAGATCCAGGTGAACCACAACGATGCCACATTCTGTGGTGGATCCCTGATCAGTGAGCAGTGGGTTCTCACTGCAGCACAGTGCTTCAAACCGTGAGTGTGTCCTGAAATCCCTATCTGCCTTGCCACGTCTCCGGGAAAAGCTGTAAAAACACCTTTTATTCTTTTCCTACTCATTGTTCAAAACCGATTAAGTCCTCAGCCTGTTCAGGTGTGCTCAGACAGGGTCCTATCTGATTAGAACAGTCCATTCCACTAATTAGCCTGTTCAATTTAGCCATTTTTCTGCGATTCTCCCAAACTAATCCTTCTGTATAAAAAACAGAGGACAGTGTAAGAAAAGACACAGCTATATCAGTTTAATCTGGTTTTGATCATTGGTCTGAATTAAAATCAAGCATTAAAACTCTTGCCCCGTCTCAACGTGTCCCGGAAATGACAGAGCCAAACAGTTCTTTGGTCAAAATGTGTCTCCAAGCAGTATTATTGGCATTGCAATTGTTAATATTTACTCTGGATACTAATTACCTGATCCCGCGACCAAGCACACAGAATAATAATATTTATTATTCTTGTATATGTATTAACTATAATATTTAATACAGTACCAATGTATAAATTGAACATTGTTATTATTATTTTTATTATCATTATTATAAGACTGTCTCTTTCAGCTCCTTCTTCCTCGAGCATTCCTTCGTGAGGCTGGGGGCGTACAAGCTGGACCGACCCACCAAACACGAGGTCAAGAAAAGCATTAAGAAGGTCGTCCTCCACGAGCAGTACGAGAAAGCAGCAGACGGCTATAACATCGCCCTGGTGCAGCTGGACAGCGAGGTGTCCCTCTCTTGTTACATCAGTCCTGTCCAGCTCATCAAGCCCAACGATGTCTTCACAGAGAACACAGAGTTCTGGGCCACTGGGTGGGGGATGACTAAAGAGAATGGTAAGAAATGATGATCAGGGCTCCTGTGCTTCTCGTAAGGACTCAGGAACTAAGACTACAGTCCACAGCTGGTCATTCTCCACATCTCTCTTGTCTGGTTGCTGTGAGCTCATTCAGACATCTCACCCAGTCATTTACTTGAAAGAAGGGAGCGTATCAGCTTCAACAACATCATGGTGTATATTGTTCTAGATCAGCGGTCAGCTGACATGGCACATGTGTCATTATTGGCATGCAAAGAGATTTTTAATGGCATGTGTAATGAGAGTGGCACGTGCAATAGACTAATAAGCCATGAAGAAATCTATACAAACTGTGCTAGACTGTGTAATCCCCTATAACATGCTACCCGATGAAAGTGCTTTGGTGTAGAAAAAAAAATTCACTTGGTTTGTATGCTGCCTTATTTTTAGCAGGGATAGCCAGCTATTTTAACAGGAAAGCTCACAATCTGTGCTGCTGATAATATTTATTTTGGTATTTATTGTGGCATGCTCATCAGCTGAGATGGTTGGGCCTGGTGTCTGAACATGAGGACAACCAGTGATGATGTTTTTTTAATAAATTAAGAAAACAAATGCTTTATACCCAGGAAGGTGTTGGAAAAAAAGTGTAATGAACAATGCATGTCATTCTACTTGTCTTTAGATTTGTAGAAAATAGTCACCATCTTTTTGTCACTCCAGTACCACTGGCACACCCTCGCACTCTGCAGAAAGTCCAACTGCCCATCGTAGACAACAGGTGCTGTCAGTCCATGTACAACAGCAAGGCTACTATCAGGGAAGACATGATGTGCGCTGGGTATGAAGATGGACAGAAGGACACCTGCCTGGTAAGTTCACCATCCGCAGTGCAGACAGAAACTAGACCAGTTGGTGCAAAAATTCAAGACAACTCATACATGGTGGATACATTTGGATAACTTTACAAATCAAAAGTGATCACGCTTTCACCTCTATAAAACAGCAATCTGTGTGTGATCTATGGCCACTAATCATCCAATTCGATTTTAGTAAGTTAGTTTATAACCAGCAGTTTCTCCAGGAGCAATATCACCCTGCAACTCACAACTGACAGCCCCACTGGAGCTTATATAAAGAGTTATATAAGTGTAAGAATATTCTTCTTCTTCTTCTTCTTCTTCTTCTTCTTCTTCTTCTTATTATTATTATTATTATTATTGCGTTCTTCCAAAATGAGTCTTGAAAGACTTGCGGAAAATGCATACTGTGAGCATGCCATTACCGTTGAGCAACAGAGAGTTACAGGCAAAATTACTGACATTATGATGGAGTTGCACCACTTTGATTTGCAAATATTTACACTAAGCACAGCCCTGTTTTGTCACTTTGTGAAACTATTCCTTCATCATTCCTCATTTCACTCCAGGGTGATTCTGGGGGACCTCTGGTGTGTAAGAAGGGGGACAGCTGGATCCAGGCTGGGATTGTGAGCTTTGGAAGAGGTTGTGGTAGGCCCAACTCCCCAGGAGTCTACACCCGGGTCACCAGCTTCACGGATTGGATAAAGGAACACAGTGGAGTCTGAGGAGCTCTACGGGATCCAGGGGAGAGCGCCTTCTGGTGTAACTGGCTGCTGCTGCTGCAACTGCAGAATCTGATTCCGTCTGATTAGATTGCCCGTCTGCACAAGATAATTGCATGTGAGAATATGCCAAAAGATAAGACTGGGAGATACAATAAAGATAAAACAGTGAGCCGGAGACAGAAGTCTTACAGCCCTTTTTTAAGTGTGTACCATAGCTATGAATTATGGATTAAACAATAAATGTTAGATCTTGTCATTTCAGGACAAAACAGCTGGGCATGGCCGTCCACTTTGAGTATTTTGTTGAAATAAATGGATTTGAAATTGGGGAGTCAGTTCTGTGTCATAAGCATTGTGATACAGTACATCAAGAAATAACTAATATTTGTAGCCCCAACAGACGAACAGATGGAATCGCTAGCAAGACGTGCTTTTGCCTGCTGCTGTGAGAGATCAGTTGTACTCTTATTCAGTTGACCATTGAGCTCAATAAAATTGCAAGCACTGAAACTCCTGGTCTGGGGCTGTTCTCTCTCCATCGCTGAATAAAAAATTGACAAAACGCTGTAGCCCCACCCAACCGCACTGCAGCGTGGTAGCGCCCTCATGTGTCAGTCTGAATGTCTGCGTGCATCAATATTTTGGTTCATATGTCTCAGCGTCCATGTAATAATAATAATGAACTTTATTTTATATAGCGCCTTTAAAGGTGGCTTCTCAAAGCGCTTTACAGGATGACAAGAACAATAACTAAAAAGAATACACAAGACAAAACACAGTTACAATATACAGAGGAGACCGTGGATGGTGGTACTAAGAAAAGCAGAGGAGTGAAGAGTGGAACCAGTTAAGTAAAGGCTTTTCTGAAGAAGGGTTTTGAGTCTGGATTTGAAGGAGTTTAGAGATGGTGACTCTCTGATATCCTTGGGGAGAGAGTTCCAGAGCTTGGGGGCATAACAGGAGAAGGCCCTGTCACCCATACAATGTGGGGCTGTACTGTCTGCACTGGGTCTATACCGTGACTGTACGGGTCTGTACCGAGTCTGCACTGGGTCTGTACTTTGGCTGTATCGATTTTGAACTGGATCTGTACTGGGGCTGTACTGAGTCTGCACTGGGTCTATACTGGAGCTGTATTGGGGCTGTATTGAGTCTGCACTGTGTCTGTACCGGGTCTCTAGTGATGTTCAGAGAGATATCTAAAGGCATCTAAAGGCACGGCAGGAATCCAACTGAGTCCAATAGAAATAACTGTTTCCGACTGTGAAGGGGTTTCTGTACGATCCCTGCTGGATCTCCTTGGTTGAGGAAATAAGGAAGAGACCCTCCATCCAGTTGTGATCAAACAGTAAGTATTGATATCTCAGACTGATTAACATTATCATTGGGCAGCCCTGGAAAGCCCATCCATTCATTTCTGGGAAATAATTAAATGTTAAAAAGTGTGCAGGAGCCTAACCTGCCAGGCACAGGGTGCAAGGTAGCATTCTACCCTGGTTGGGATGCCAGTCCTTGCAGGACACACACACATGGGGGACAATTGGGTGCTGCTCATTCACCGCTTAACCCAGGCAGAGCTTCCTTAGAACGGGCTGAGCACACAGCAAACAGGAGCTCCGGGGCAAAAAACCCACACAGACACAGGGAAGAGGCACCGAAACTGAGGGCACTGCCACTGCTGGGACAGAAAGTGACAGGATCAAAACGGAGATCCGGATTCAAAATGCTTAGGAAACTAGGTTTCTGAGCTATCCACAACACTGACATCCCGAAGATCCGAGCTGCGCCCGAATGGACCGACACCGAGTTCCTGCGGGGGGCTTCAGAACTGAACTCAGACACTGTTGCACTGCATAATATCAACCTCAGAACGCAGAGGCAGAATGGAAGCTTTAGTGAACAGCACAGCTTCCAAAGAACAGCTAATTAAACCTAATGAACTAAACTTACTAACTAAACTAACCTAAACTACTGTACGTCCCCCACAGCCCCTGGAAAAAAGGAGGTACAACTAAAGTTCAGTTCCATGGTACACCATGGCAAGCGAAATCCTAGCAGCTGGGTTTGTTTCCAGACTGGGGGGGTGGGTTTCTACAAGAATCCGAAACCAGGTTCTTGTGGCTTCAGCAAAACATGAGTTCAAAGATGCTGCTGGATTCATTTAGCTGCTATCATTCCATCCTCCGTACAAAACTCTAAAAACCTGCTCGTCCGTAACGTCTGCGGTAATTTCTTTCATTTCTATTATTATTATTATTATTTCTATTATTATATTA